>NC_073723.1:48300823-49713323 GCF_023634155.1 Falco peregrinus
ATGGCTACATTCACAAATGTAATATTATTTCAAGGAAGCAAGCTCATATAGCTACAGGAGAGCCCATGAAGTTCTCCTCAATGGTATTTGTGAGAAATCTGACTGAAATGTTTTGTTTATGAGTAATCCAAATATAATTGCTCACAACAGATAGGGGTTTTCCATTTTATATCTCTGCTTGGCAATTCACAGCTTAATTGTATCCTGCTGACACCTCTGCCTTTGCATTATGGGTCTCCCAATTTATTATACTTTGAGGAAAGCAATTCAATGTCTAAGCAGCATGTATGATTTACTAGTTTGTATTTTTCTCCCACTCCCACAATATAATCTTTAGACTGGGATGTAACTGAAAAAAATATGCATCTCATTCTCAAACTAATTATTTTACTCCTGATTTGTACTTGAGAGAGTAAAGGCATATTCAGGTCCATAAACTACTTTTTTTCTAATTACCCTAAGTCCATAAATCCTATATAGAATAAGTACAGAACATCTTAGGTCAGCTGAAAACCCTGCAAATGAATGAAGTGATCAAAGAAAGTGCTTAACATTCAGTCTGATTTTGGGAATCAAACTCCTGCCAAGGCTTCTGTCTCTGCTTCATCCCCCTTTTTAAACATGTACTCATATCACCATTTCCAGGAGTAAATTCATGTATAAGCAGAGATACCAAATGCAGCAGGACATCTGAGCATGACAATATTGCCTGCGATCTGGGACTATGAAACATTTTTTAAGGAAGCCTATTTTTATGAATTTCCTACCCAGCTGGAGGAGTGATATTATATTCATCCAAGCTTCCAGGTGCTTCTCTGAACCAAAGTCTTGATCCTATAGGAAACAGCATATCATGACTGCATCCCTCCAGCTTCAGAAAATGGCTTGCTAGATTTACACAGCTTTTGCTGTACTGCTCTGCAAGTATGGCCACAAGCTTGACATTCACGTGGAGGCCTTGCGGGCAGCTTGACAGTAATCAATGGGTTTCTGCACTAATTCTTTTGTTCCTAATACACTGGTATGGCAATGAATGACACGGCATACATACTGTGCTTCTGCATGTGGTTTAGTGCACAGGACGCTTTGCATGCTTCAGGGGCAGATTTAGATCATATCAGGGACCACGTGTCCAGATTCTCAGAATATTTCATGCTCATGGGTCTCATTACCTGACCAACACTGTGAGATGAAACCTAAAGATGAGACTTACTCTTTTATGCGTTCATATTATTTAAAGGGATAACAACATAAACTTTTGCCCTCACCTGGGTTATTTCTCCATCAGCATGTTGCCAAGATAATCTTATTACTTTCCCACATCATCAATTAGCTGTCCTAAATCATAGTCAAAGACGTTCTGTGCAATTAAAACAAGCTGTCTGAGGTCAGAAAGGCACTTTTTTTCTTCTTTCTTAGGTGCCAATAGGTCTGACGGCGCCCAGATAGAAATGGCATCTTACTGAAATATTCCACACCTGTATTTTTAGACTTAGACTGTTTTATGTTTAGACTATTTGCTATCATGAACATGGGAGTGACAGTGTCTGAGGATGAGCCTCTAGGAGTTCATATGTCTACTGTTTGCCACAAGGCTGCATTCACAGCTGGGGATGTTCAAGGCAATAGAGATGTTTTCATCAGCTCATCTGCCAACATTCGGCTTAGCTTTCTCCCACAGCATACTGGGGTGGGGTAAAACAGCATAAGGGATGACAGGAACACTTCCTTGTTGAAATCTAAGTCAGATTAATGCCTGTTATTACTTCTCCTATGCCAGCACGTATAGGAATAATTTCTCCCATGATTCCTTTCAGCTGCTTTCTATAGACACTTCTGGTGAGACAACTTCCATGTGATTTGGCACTCCACAACAATTTACCTTTGCCCTGGAAGTCTAGAAGCATCATATATATGTATAAAATGTTATTTTCAATGTTGCTTATTTCACCTACTCCTAAATTTTTTCCAGTGGTGGTTTGGACTCTGTGTGGAGGACCAAACTCAACTGACAAAAAGGCTGGCTTGTTGTACCTATCTCTAGCAGATTCTTCAGGTCTGTACCAGATACCTGATAATGATTTACCTCTTGCTGCACTCAAGTTCATATCCACCTTAGCAAATCTAACTGTTGACATACTGTTGAGATGCTTCTGCTAAGCAGCAATCCTGGTCACAGCTTTAAACAGATCTGCAGTTGAACGATGGTCATAATTTTATTTCAAACTAACATCAAGAACAGTTTATCTTTGTCTCTCCCCTAAATCCAAACTAAGTCTTTTATCCAAATTTTGTTGTTAATATCTAGGTTGACTTAGCACTCAGGGACCATAAGATGCATGAAAGTTGGACCTCTCCTGTCTTTCAAGAGACCACAGTCAGTAATTCAGACCTCTCTTTCTTCACAGACCACTAATGATTAAAGGGTTTTGGGGCACAATGACCAAAAGCTCTGCTACCTTCTCATCAATCTGTAGAAGTAACTGACTCTAAGGTCCTTGAACTGAACTCACACTGCCAGAATATGCTAGCTAAGGCCAGTTACTAGATGACTGAGCATCCTGAGTGACCTCCTTTACAAGTACATTTTCCTAATATTTTTCAGTTTCTTGGTCAACTAAACATGTGTTACATTTATAACTTACAATTCAGGAGTCCTTGTTAGCCACCAGTCCTTCACAGGCAGTGACAACCACCAGGTACTCATGTATGCCATGCAGTCTTTGTTCTGCCAGGTTTGGCAAGGCAGCATGAGATCTTTTCGCCTGTTAGGAAGCTAAACCTACACTTCTGTACTTACATAGCTAGACTCCTTGTCTGTTAGGTAATTTGGTATCTTTATATTCCGGTGAAGTATGTGCAGCATAAACATACCTATTGACTCCAGGCTCATTTCTATGATTTGTACATTTCTTCTTAGGCAAATGTGCATTTGATGTCTTGAGGTTGCTAGAAGTAGCTTATAGAAATCAAGGGATTATCTGGAGACTGCAGCAACCCCAAGCAGAACAAAATCCCTGCCATTAGCTCTTGAGGAGAAACAACATCATGATCACATAATGCTAAGTTAAAGATAGGGCACCATCTATGGGAGAAGGCTCCACCTGCACTGCTTGGTCCAGTGCACTGCACATGTGGGCACCTTCCATAAAGTCAAAGGCAGAAGCAGTAGCATTTCTTCCTGCTACCCAATAGGAGGAAGAGGAAAAGATATATTCTACTAGACACATAAAAAATCCTGGCAAAACATAAGTTTTGAGGAAATGCCTTTCTGTTGATCCACATTTCTGAGATTTCACCTTTATTTTTCAGGTGAGCTTTTATATAATTTTGCTTATGCAACTTCTGGACAAAGTTCCTCTTGGTATATTCTACTGATTTGGAGGACCCAGCCCGGCAGATTTTCATTCCATGGCTGCTAACAAGATCAGGTGGAATTCTTTTACTGGAAGCACTTTGGAAAAATATTTGAGTGGAAAAAAACAACCAACCAACACCCAAAAGATGTACACAGTATATGCCACTTAGTTGATTTCAGTCTTTTATGAAAACAAAATATATTTTTTCTTTAGGAATATGCAAATATTTTTTTATAAAAGACATTGTACTTACTCTACAACAGTGTACGAGCATGAGTAAGGGGAAAATTAATATTAGTGTTTGTTTCTTTTGCAAAGTCACTACAGTCACCAGCCTGAGGTCTGTTTGCTGTCCTTCCCAGCTTGCAGGGCAGTGGCCTGCCAGCCCCCGGCAGCTGGCTTGGGGCCTCTGCAGGTTAGACTGAACCCATACAGCGAAAGACGGCAAGAAAATAAAACTTCAGAGTAACAACTCTCAAAGCAACACTGCAAAAGCCAGAACTAAACCACTACATGATTTTGGAAATAAATCTGTTGAAGTGAAAACATGCTGGCACTAGAAACAGTATTGGTTTCCTGATCAGTTCTCTATAACACAGTTTTGTGATGTACTGGGTGCCAATGCGCAGGTGCTGGCAGCGGGCGGGGGGACAGGGGGGTGGCCCTGTGAGGGGTGGCCAGGAGCTGCCCTGTGCCAGACACAGCTGGTCCCAGCCAGCTCCAAACTGAAACACAGCTGAGCCTGTCAGCCAGGATGGTGGTGGCTCTGGGAAAACATAATTAAGAAAGGGCAAAACCACCCGATAGGCAGAGCAGGGGGAAAAAGAAGGAATGGAGAGCAGCAGTGTCATCACCAGGGTGAGAGAAGGAGGAGGGGCAGGAGGCACTCCAGGCACCCCTGGGAGAGGACCACAGTGGAGCAGGTGTTTCCCCGCAGCCTGTGAAGGACCAGGGCAGAGCAGACATCCTGCAGCCCGCGTATATTTCCTGAAGGAAACTGCAGACCACACTGGAGCAGGTTTATCTTGAAGGAACTGTATCCCGTAGGAGGGACCACTCGCTGGAGCAGAAGAAAAGTGGGAGGAGGAAGGAGCAGGAGAGACAGACTGTTTTGGGCTGACTGCAGCTGCCATTCCCTTTCACCCTGCATGCACCGCGTGCCAGGAGGAGGTGGAAGGGTCACGAATGGAGGAGTGAAGTTGAGGCTGGTAAAAAGAGAATGCCAAGGGAAAGTGTTGTTTTAATTTGTCTCTTTTTCTCACCATCCACATTTATTTTAACCATCAATAAATTAATTTTCCACAAGTCGAGTCTGTTTTGCCTGTGATGGCAACTGGTAAGTTACCTCCCTGTCTTTACCCCAATCCACAAGATTTTTCATCCTCTTTTCTCCCCCTGCCCTATTGAGGAAGGGGAGTAAGTGAGCAGCTGTGTGGGCGTCTGACTGCAGTCCAAGGTAAGCCCACCACATCTAATCATCTCACGGCAACATATTTTTCCATACACAAACCATATATATGGTCATTAAAAAGTGACATTCAGTCTTCAGGGGCCAGGCTGTACGTCTTCCAGGACTACTCAAGAAAAAGTCTTTTTCCTTGCACAGGGATGCATAGAAACATACTTCAAACTTCTGTAAACCCTCCTTGCTCCAAAGGGTGTCCTGCCACCTGCCAATGCCCTGTAAGGCACTGGCCACCTCAAAGAATGGGTGTCTGAGAATATCAAAGCTGCCACATAATTTCCTAAGATTTAGAGGATATGGGAGCAGAATGCACCTAATACCCAGGAGGATTGGAAAGTTACTACAATAACACTTTTTCTATGCTTGAAGAGAAGTATAAATTCTGGAAAAAGGAAGTACGTCTTAACATTGTCTGGTTTAGTTTAACATAGTCACAACCAATTTACTATCTTCTTCTATAGTGAAACATGCACAAAATTTGATACTTCAGTAGTGTGTTTCATAGATACAGGTATATATTCAAAGTGAGATAGCACAGTAACAGTCAGTCAGTGTACAACACAAGGCACAGAGCTTTACCTCATGAACACTGACTGAATACCATAATTGTGTTAAAACAGGCACATAAGAATTCCAAAGTTTCAAACAAGGGAGAAAACATCCAGGGATTATTTACCTTAACTTTAAAAATGCACATTTTTTTCCAGTCTGACTTTATCCACTTTTGATTTTCAGCCACTGATTTGAATGATATTCAAACAACTTCAGCGTAACATTTCACAGACCTTCAGAATTTTAAAAGCAATGGTTTCCAGGACATTAGTTTTTCACTTAGAAGCCCTCAGTACCTTTGAAATAGCATAATGTTAGGATATCCTTGGAGATATGTCTGTCTTTCCTTCCTTCCTATTTTTTTTTTTTTTTTTTCGGGAAGGATATCTCCTTCCCTTCTCAATATGCAATGGGACTGTAGAGATCAGGGTATAATTGACAAAGATGACTTGATGGTTAGTAGTATTTCCAAGTAGTTGTTTTTAAATTAGTTGAACATTTGTGTGTCCTGTTATGCAAAGACTAAATGCTGGAAGAGAAGGAGACATGAACTTTGACAATCCCATCACATATAGCCCTCAGAATGAGGGCTTAAAGCATTATTACTGATAGCTCTACGGTTCTTCATCATCTGTGTGGCTAAATGAATATCCATAGAAATGTCAACAGCATGGACAAAGCAACTTTAAAACAATGTTTTAATATCTGAAGACAGTTTTCCTAAGCCTGAAGTGAACTGGTGAAAGATGTATGTTCTTACTATTAACCAAGCTTTCTGATGTGTTTTCCACCAGCATCCCACAAGCAAAACAGCTTGAAATGACCATACTGGCTGCGATATGGTGGAACATATCAGAAATAGTATCTGGTGGATTCAAACCAACTATTCAACTCTCTTCTGTTTTTTCAAGAGATACTGAAATCATAAAATACACATAGCTGTGTCATACTAGCTTTACAGATGTCTGTTGAAGATTTAGAAGAGGAAGGGCTAAATCAATGTTTCTAATATACCAGAGATTTATTCTTTTTTAGATATTGCACTAGCAGTGGCCAGCATCCAGCACAGAGGGAACACTAAAAGCCAAGACATGTTTTGGCATGAAAAATATCCCAAATACCTTATACTACGTCTTATTACAAATCAATAGCATGGGACCAGGTCACTGGCAACAAAACACTGACTCCATGCAGAAAGATAGCATGGGGCCGCTACTCCCCTTAAACCTCCTTAAGCCATAAGTTTAGGATTGACTTTCAGTGGTTCATAGGCTCATATTGGCTTTCTGAAAGGGGATAAATTTCAGCCTCATTAAGCAACTGATATTTATCCCACCTGCA
This sequence comes from Falco peregrinus, assembly GCF_023634155.1. Taxonomy (NCBI): domain Eukaryota; kingdom Metazoa; phylum Chordata; class Aves; order Falconiformes; family Falconidae; genus Falco; species Falco peregrinus. The sequence continues at coordinate 48,307,541 of NC_073723.1, forward strand.
CATTAAAGTCAGCCTGAAGTTAGTACCTTATTTGACACAATTTGTCTAAGAAATATTTCATATGTAACATTTTCCTGTTTGCCTTTTAAGCTTCTCTAAGCTTTTTAGCTCTGAAAAGATGCTGAGGATAATGCCTGATATGGTGCTTTGGGACAAAAGGCAATTAGCATCACTCTGAAAAGGAAATCGATTTAGCATTTGTGCAATCCCTCTCAGCAGAGGGAAAACTGGAGATGTTAGGTTTGTTTGGTACATGATCCTTTTTAAGTTTCCTTTTGGCTCAAGTTGAAATATTACAGTTCTCACTCTTTGTTATGCTTCTTTCACTTTGAAAAACTTCAAATACATTTTTGCAATAACTCATTAAACAGACTTATTTTTCTGTTAGTGGAAAAGCAATCACTAACCTCTTCTCCTCCTTCCCAAAAGAAAATCCATATTTTGACCTACTGTGCAGATAATGTAAATTGAAACAAAATCTAAGGAACTGATTTGAAGAATATTCAGCATATTCAGGGGAGTCTGGAGATTAATTCTGGTTCTAGCTCATGCCCAGGTTTGGATTATTTTAGATCTCATATTTATATCTTTGTCTTCAATATTAGTTATCAGTAAGGAAGATCTACAGCTATATCTCTACCTATCTCTGATATAGCTAGAATATGTCCACATGATAATACTATATAGGCAAATATTATGGACGGCATTCAGCTCTGGGGTCCCCAACATAAGAAGGACATGGAGCTGTTGGAACAAGTCCAGAGAAGGGCCAGGAAGCTGGAGCACCTTCCCTATGAAGACAGGCTGAGAGAGTTGGGGTTGTTCAGTTTGGAGAAGAGAAGGCTCTGGGGACACCTTGTCCTTTCAATCCTTAAAGGGGTCCTACAAGAAAGATGGGGACAGACTTTTTAGTAGGGCCTGTAGTGACAGGACAAGGGGGAATGGTTTTAAACTGAAAGAGGGTAGACTTAGGTTAGATATGAGGAAGAAATTCTTTACTGTGAGGGTGGTGAGGCACTGGGCCAGGTTTCCCAGAGCAGCTGTGGATGCCCCATCCCTGGAAGTGTTCAAGGCCAGGCTGGATGGGGCTTTGAGCAACCTGGTCTAGTGGAAGGTGTCCCTGCCCATGGCAGCGGGGTTGGAACTAGGTGATCTTTAAGGTCCCTTCCAACCCAAACAATTCTATGATATGATATATATCTGTGTACATATTTAGATTTATATACTACATACAGACAGATAAACTGGCACAACTCGAGTACTCTAAGCAAAATAATGACTCAACATTTCCTCTGAAAAGCTTTCTCAATATTTATCTGTGGTTTGTGCCAAAATTTGCATCTTGTTGCAGGATTAAATTAACCTAATTTCAGTTTCTGGTGCTTGTCTAGAAGATTGGAAAAGCTTCCCTGGCTCCTGCTATTAAACATTTTTTTTTTTCATGTAAAAGTACCCAGAGAGAGTGATCAAATTACTTCTTCAGCCTTTTCCCAATATTCTGGGTTGATCAGTTCCTTAAAGACATATCCCAATGGTTGACCAATGGCCTCTGGGACCATTTTGTTCCTCTCCTTTGAGTTGCCATTAGTAGCTCCATCCTCCAGGAGCTGTGGGTCACAGAACAGGGCACAGGCTTTTAACAGTGGTCTTATCTGTGGTCACAATGTAATGATCACTTCAATGTGTCTACTGCGTATCTTCCTTCTTCTACATCCATGGATCAAAATAAGGCTCAAAGCCACAACTTGATACTGAGATCTCACATAAAAAACGTCTGCTGACTGCTATGCCATCTTCTGAATTACTGTTTTTTTTAAGACAGAGATTTTCCCACCCTATAGGTACAGTCTGTGTTTCTGATTGTCAAATACACTTTTCTGTTTTAAAATATAATTAGTTGGATGTGATAATTCTGACCAAATTATTCAGATCAGCCTGTGATGGTAGGTGTCCTATGCACTATTAACTACCCTCACATCTCCGTGCAAAGCCTAGAAAAACTTTACCAGTCACTGGAAACCCAGCCAGCAAATATTATGCATCATCATTCATAAGGCTATCAAATAAGATGAGAGCAAGGACAAGTATTTTGTAAGTGCTGCTAAGCATTTCTTCACTCACTCTTTCCTAATTTTCATATCCCTCTAGAAGACAGATTTTAGTTCACTTAATGTAAGATTTACTCGCTCCTGCTTCAAGATCTCATATGACTTTAAGTCCCATTAACTTTTTTAAAAAAGAGCAATACATTATTCATTAGAGCTGCTGTCATCATTCTAACTTGTAAGCTTGTCAATGTAACATAACAGGTCTGGGTAACAAGACTCGATGTTCAGTAAAAAAAGGTTTGAAGAATTCTGCTATCTAGCTTCTAGTTCTTTGTTACCTGAGTACAGAGTTGACCTTTTTATTATTGTATACTGAATTAATGTCAGGCTAATCTATACTTACTTTTAGCTCTGTGCACCTTTTCTTTTATAATTTTTAGATTTGTTTCTTTATGCATCTGCACATCAGTCTGCTCCATGGCATTTTTTAGGAACTACCAACTGATTTCAACAGAATTTGACACAGAAATAGATGTCTCAAAGATACTAAATTCTGTAAAGTTCAGGGAAAATGGCAACTAGAGAATGGCCCATAGAAGTGCGCCCACTGAAAGGAAAGCAGACTTCAGGCATTTTAATGCCTGAATTTTAGGCATTTTTATTCCAAAAGCCAGGCACCAACTAGTAAGTGAATAAATATGTTCCTGGCAGCTGGCAAATCCATATAGGTATAATGTTGAGCTAACCCCAGCAGAAACTGCTTCTTACCCATCCAAACCCAAAGTCATGAGAGAGAACTGGGAGCAAGGCAGGGAGCGAACAGGTCAGTGTGGTAACCCAGGGAATCTGAGGAAAACTCTTGATATTTTGAATGCAGTGGTTGAGGGCAGGGTATGAGTAGGAGACACTGCATGAGGAGGCTATGAAGACATTATGTGTTTATACCTGCAGCAGGGATAGGAAGAAGCCAGTAGGAAATGAGGCTTCATTATTTTTGCTGCTTGAAGAACCTATGAAATTATATGGATAGGCACCCTGTTTTTCTGGAATTCACCTGCTTCTCCAATGTTTTGTCAAAAATGAATGTTTCTGTGTCTATAGACACCTGCAGTAGGGTCCTCCAAGCTGGAGACAGTATATAGTTCACGCTGGAAACAGAACACAAAGAGGGCGCTTTAACTGGAACTCAAAGACTCCAGTTATGTTTTAGCCATTACTGAGCACCTGCCTCAAAAAGCAAATAAATAGGTATTAGTGTTACACCTGTGTGACTTCCTGGTTCTCTGCAGACACAAAGGGGGAAGTGACAGTCCGCTGCATACCTAATATGTATTTGATTTATTGGTTTGTTGATACAGTATGATAGCAGATTAGCAAGGCATTTTTTTCTGACACTGAAGATGATCAAGAAGTTATCAATTCCCATCATTGGCACATTTTTACAAACAGAATAACAATAAAGCATTCAATCTACACTAGTAACCTGACTAAAGAATCTGATGCCAAAATCCAGTCTTTTTTCAAGAACACCAGCAGTAGCAATAACTGATAAAAGTCCAGAAGCAGTAGCAATAAACCTATTGGTGAATACACTAGACTAACAAAATGCCTCCGGTCTGGCCCACCTTAATCATCATGACTTGGAGAGGAAAAAGGACAGAACACATGCCCACCATTTGGCAGTGGGGATGGGGAGGGGGGCAGATATGGATATGCTATTTCCCTTCAACTTTAGTAGTTGTTTGGATGTGCAACACTGAATGACTCTTTGTTCAGCCTGCAGAGAGAAAGCTTATCTCTGCTACTACTACATTTAGATAACTTGTTCCCCTCAGTCAATTAAAAACATTGCTATTCCTTAGAAAACAGGGTTTATAGAAAGCCCTCTGAGCCAAGCTACAAACACACTGGCAAAAAAGAATCAAAACCAGTACCCTGACAAACATCGCATTTCAAGATTTGAAAGGTAATATGGAAATACACTTCAAAGAGTTCACATTCCCAGTTACAGCAAAAAGAAGTGCCATCTTCTATTTGAGTAAACGATCTTCATAGAGAGATCAAGTAAATAGGCAAAAGTTTTTTTACAATTGCAGTTCTTATTAGAGCAAATGCAAAATAACTTTCTCCAAACACTTAGGTGCTGGTGGGAAAAAATATTTCACAATAATCAGAAATCCATTCAGTGAGCATGTATATTGCCTCTACAAGTTTTAAAGTCAGGATACCAAAATAAGCTATATTTTAAGATATTAGTATTTAATTTGAAGTCTAAGCACTTTATAACCTGGTTATACACTAATGAATTTAGCATTTTTCTGTTACTATCGCTGACTGTTTTGGAACAACATATTATGGATATTGATGTTAGTTTAGGAAAAAAATGCAACACTTTTGCAATAACTTAGTATGCTTACATTATTTATATTATCATTTTCTTTCAGTCCTAACCTGATTTGGGAGGCAGGAGACAGAGACACTTTGTTTTGTTTAGGATTAGAACAGTATGCAAGTACAAACTTATTTAGAAATTTTCCTTATTCTGTTTTTGAAAAGTAAGGTCTATCAAGGTGCAAGAGTGTGAGCCAATTCATGCTTTCTGAGATTCTCAATGCTTCCTTCTCCTCTGGGAAATTAACTGCCATAAGTGATAGCTTAAACATCTCCTCCATTTTGGTTCTGCATCTTTCCCTTCCAGTGTTTCTGCCCTTAGAACATCACCTGCCTCCCAAATGTTCCTTGAGATACTTCCCTTTCCTCTTTGTCACCTCATCTGCAAGGTTTTCAAACCCCTCTTCTCTCAGTGGTCCTCATTTTTCTTGCTTTTCCGCAGGTTTCCCAGCTCCCATATTTGTTCTCTGTAGAGGTGCTCTGAACCCCCAGCCCTGCCTCCTCTCTTCCCATGCCCATCTCACCTGATGTTTCCACAATCCCCACGGCTGTCCCAGCACTGGCACAAGATGTCTATGCCTTTGTATTTAGATACAACCCCTTGATGATTAGGGCATGGAGACCATAGCTGCCTGGTTCAGGAATGTGTTGTGGTCCACCATAAAACCTAGACAGCTACCATTTTGTGCTCACTTCTCTCAGCAGCAGGATGTCCCAGCAACTCACTGCTCTGGTTTCCAGCCTGTACGTAGTCACAGACAGGCTGTGCCTATTCGTTGTTCTCCAAGCCTTTCCCACAAGCCAGCTATTCTGCTCTCCTTAAACAGTCAGTTCTTTCAAAACCCTGTTAAAGAGCAGTGGCGTTTTGGTTTTTATAAAAAAAGATCCTCCTATAGCAATGAATTCCATAGGAAAGGAATATTATTGTTAATTTTAAAGAAAGTGTCGGTTTTATTAACTACTTCTCATATTTTAATATGAGATGTCATACTGAGGACAAAGGTCTGCTTGTGTGAGTAACTATCAAGTGAGCAAGGGTATTCACTGTTTCTTACTTTTTTCAAAGCAGTCCTCATTATCTAGTGGATTTCAATTCACTTTCTTCTGTTCTGACTAGTGCTCCTACCTGCTGAATTATGTCATCAGAATAACCTCTGCCCTGTGCATCTATTAATTTTTATTACCTCTCTTTCTCATAATGAGGTGAAAAAACCCTGAATACAATAGTCAAGTAATCAAGGTAAAGCTCCACAGAATGCAGGAATATATTTGTAATTATTTGCTCTCACATTGTATTTCTGTCTGCATTAAAATGATTTATGCTATTCACAGAGTATCTGGATCCATAAATTCATAATTTAACATACAAAATAGATAAAGTTATAGGCATGATCTCAATATACCCTATTCTCAGTGCAATTGAAAGAGTTCATAAACTGCATATCTCAGAGGTTAATAGAAAACGCGAGTGATGTTCCTGCAAAAGATGTTGTCTGCCAGTATTCCGTTAGTAAAACACATTATTTCTGTCCCTAGTATAAGATTCCATCTCCTTTATCCATGCTGAAAAGGTGACAAAATTTCCCCTTATAGCTCCATTGTATTCCTCTAAGCTCTTCAAGCTGAGCAACATATTAGCTCCCAGCATGTGTATATTCCTGTGAATGGGACATTTTAACAATGCTTTGCAGATCTAACACCTTTTCTCAAAATATTTTAGTATTCTCTGTAGTCATTACATTATTCTTAAAATAGCTTCTGAAGAATGTCAGTTTGACATCCATTTTCCTGATGGATGAACCAGGGCAAAAGGAACAAAATGATTTGCCTGAAATATTAGCGTACAAAGCTTTTTCAAGAGGAAAAACCCAAGAGTTTTAAAGCAGAGTCTATTACCCTTGCCACAAATAACACACCTTCAGTGGCACCTCAGTGCCATTTTGCAGCAGACTCCTTGGCCAAACTTTTGAACAACAAATTAGCTGTCTGCATTGGTACTGTGCTTACCAGTGGACTCCAGCACCATTGTCCACGAACCAGCATTACCATCTCTGCCTGCACTGCCAAAGCTAGTTTATCAGCATAGACCTGAATCTTTGGAAACTTGTTTCCAGAGTGATCAGGTTACCAAAAAGATAAACAACTCATATACTTGGGAAGCCAACTGAGTACCACTCAATCTACCAAAAGCAACTAGGCTTTGAAAATAGGTCACAGCAACAAGGAGAAAATGTTTTCAAATTAGCCTTCAGCAGTACTGGGCAGTGACAGGGATTTCACTCTTACAAGCACATGGCTAAAACAACCACAATTCAGAATGATCACAATTAACTTTTCTCAAGAGCTATATAAAACAAACTTTCTCAACGACTTATCAACTTTCGACATCCTAGGTCAAGTGCTTAGTTTATCTTCTTACAGCTGCAGGTGAAGTTTTGTGCCTGTGCTCACCCAAGACAGTGTTTAACCATATTTTGAGCATCCTGAGAATGCCTGCCACAAACAGTGTCACGCCTTTGGGTGAGTATGAAATAAGTTTTCTTGGAGCTTTTCAGACCTTAGATGCCCTTCACAAGATTATCACAGCAGTGACAGATTGGTTAAAGACTTCACATTTGTGCAAACAAAATTCTAATACAGGGGTCCTCAAACTACGGCCCGCTGGCCAGATACGGCCCCCCAGGGTCCTCAATCTGGCCCCCGGTATTTACAGACCCCCCCACCCCCCCTCCCGGGGGTTGGGGGGGAAACCAAGCAGCCACAGATGACTGCCTGCCACTTCATCTGTGTGCCGGCCCTCTGGTTAAAAAGTTTGAGGACCCCTGGTCTAATGGATTTCACGCTAATTCACTGGTAAGAACTGTTAGATTAACTAATTCTTAGATTAGTTTTACAGAAGTGTAAAATTTCAATAGTTTCCCTCATCTGAAAGAAACTCAAGGACCGGGTATTGATGAGCATAAATTCTATGGATCATTAGCAGAATTTGGTTCACTAAATCCTTATGGGCCTTTTCAGAACGTCTTCTCTGATATACTTGGTACAACTATTCAGTCAAACACTGTGACTTGAATTTATTATTTCTGGACAATGGCACATTCCAGCACAGTCACATCTGGTACTTCTGTACTTGTTGCCATATGGTGTATACTCTGCTGTTTAAATAGCAATTAAATAGCTGTACTGGCTAAATAAGGATATTGGCTTAAATCCATATTTTATGAAATATTCAAGATTAATGGAAGCAAAAATTTTCTACTTGTCTTTAAAAAATTCTGTTGCATTTTTAGAATAGAAATCAAGCAGCAATTTTGTTGGCATATTTGTAAGTAGGATATTAACAAATTTCCCTAACTCTGTGAAAGCTAATGCATACTAGGTATTGCCAACCTGAAAAGAACTATTACTGCATCATAATAATGTCCTCAAAATAGAAGTCCATAATGTGAGTGCTTAAGCTCACATAATGAATGCCAGGCTATCATACAGTTATTACTCTGCACAGTGTATAATTAGAGAAACTGGAGAATATTCTGGGCTTGCACTTTTACTGTTGTTGGACTGTTTGATAAACTTGACTGGCAGCTTCTCTTTAATTTTTTTTTTAACCAGCAGGGAATCGAATCATGCCGTCACTTTGAGTGACAGCTAAAGGAAACCGACTAATAAGCAAACATCCCACACTGCATTTTAAAAATGCAAGCACCATCCAGAAAAAGGAATTGCACTAGCCAATTTGTATAATAAATGACTTTATAAGGCATGCATGATAACAGAACTGAGTAAAAATGGGATGACAGCCCTGGTGAGCCGCATGCAGCAGGCATCCACAGCACAGCACAGGATGTCTTCACATCATGAAAGGCAAACACCACATACCTTGGCTAAAATGCCAATTAATTAAATAAATTGTTAATACAATTAGTTTGGTCAGTTTTGATTTCCTGGGATGAAATTAATCAGAGCACCTTTTGCACCTTTGAAGACAAATGCTTAAATAATCACATATATTTGTTATAGGAAATGTAAATCCTTGGCCCTCGGAGCAGCTGGAGGGTGGAATGAGGGAGTTTACCAATATGTTAGCCTGTATAAATTAAAGCAGCTTGAAGGTGGCTGTCATTTGCCTTTGCTGCTGACAGTTTTAAAATACTATTGATTCAACTGATGAGCTTTGGAGGAGTTTAGCCACGTTGCCTTTCCCAGGGCCATGCTCTTTGCATGGTAGGGAACAGTTACTCACCTTCCAGAGCATCAGGGGACTGTTGCACACTGGAAAGCTCTCCTGCAGTCTCTGGCTGCGAATTAAGGGCTGCTGTGTGGTGGGAGTAATTGCCTGCATTTGTGAAATAGGTCAGCCTGCCAAGCAATGCAAGGCTTCTCCCTCAGTTACAAAGCATCAAAGCCCCAGAAAACCACCTAAGCTAAATGTTTGAGAGAGAAGAAAGTGAGGGAGGGAGGAAAGAAAGTAGAGCAAAGGCTTAATGCATTGTAAGCAACTAGAAAACACCTGTGATTGTTTCTATGAGGAAAAATAAAGGTCTCCAGAACTGCTTTCAGCACAGTCACATAGTCACATGGGAGGAAAAGGGTACTGCAAAGGAACATAAAAAGCTGTTTCTTAATACAGTTCTCTTTCTTGTGCTGACTGTACTTGCCAACATTTCACCTTAGGGGTAAACCTTTTTACTTTTGTTTAATGAATGGTGACCCATGGTACAACAAGGTGCAAAGGCAACACATAACACGGTAGGACCTGAGCCATGTTAAATCCATCATAAGAAAGATCTTCATTTAAATTTGTGAAAAGTCCTGGTTCCAGTTTCAAAAGTAACTTAAACTTGGATCTTTGGCAGTACTTAGGTACTTAACCCCCTGAATATCAGTGGAAGCCAGACATTAAAGCACTTCAGATGAAATTCTATGGGCCAAAATCTCCACATTTAAAAACAAGATTGACATCGTTTTCTGTAAGACCCCTACCACAGCTCAAAATAAACCCTTACACTGAACCCTCAGTGCCAGTTCCAATTCAGTCACAGTTTTGGAAATGTAAACTGAGCACACATTGATCTGGTCCCTTGCTGAGGACATATTCACTGCCTGTCTGGGAAAATTACACTTTCCCCAAGACCTGAACTAAGCTTTCAATGGCAGTTTTCTTCTGGTAACTTTTAAATGTTCAGCCTTGCTCTGCTGTTTCTAGGGGCAGACAAAGACGCTCTGTCTAGCTAAGATACCTGTGTATCCTTTTCTGCCTTTGGTCAGCCATCTACCCACGAACATCTGCTTTCTCTGTGCTGAAGCAACAATAGAAATCTATAAAAAATCCAAGATAAGATAAAAACACCATTAGAACAAGCTTCCAGGAGGGAAAACATGTCAACATTCAGAGGGGCAATATATTAATGTCTAGAGCAAAAGTTCTTTGACAGATTGCTAATTCCTTGCAGTAGTCCATGGTTTTCACTAAATCCTGCAAAAGTGAGTGGGAATGGATAGAAGGAATAACTACCTACCATGAAATCCAGGCCAATGCAAAGAGGAACTCATTCACCATGAATTCAAAGTACAACGTAAGTATTGTTCTGGTATATCCTCCCAGGCTCATTTTGCTGTACACTTTGGCAGCACAATCCCCCATCTGACCAGATATATTACTGGCAAAGACACAGGGTATAGAAAAAAAACAAGTAGGCATGGCCAACTTTTCTTCTGAATTAACTGCATACAGAGGAATCAAAGAAGCAGCAATACAGCAAACTGCTTCACTAATATACAACCAGCTGAAACATCAAATAGCAAACCCAGAAAACATTTGAAAATCCTACCCACAATTCTGACAGAGATGAAATTATTATTGCCCTCTTTCTGTTTGTAATTATCTGTTGCAATCCAAAGGAACACTGTGATGTAAGTTTCTTTTTTAAAAAAATCTGGTTTTCCTCAGAAAAATTTCAAAAGATGTCAACAGAAATTTTCAAGATTAATTGTCAAATCCTACAAGACGCCACGTCAGCCTCTCTGTGGTAAATATAGGCTTTTGATCAGCGGACTGTTGACTGTATTTATTTATGAGCCAGTGTTCCTAGAAACACATCTAAAGGCTGTACTTAGAGGTTGTGCCACAGTACTGCAGTGCTGCAAAAACTGGTCACATATGGAGGTAAACAGTTTAGAAAGATTAACTCCCCTCAGCTGTGATGTGCTCTGACATCCTGTGGATGCCAACTGGCTGCAGACAACACCAGAAAGGAATAGCTGTGGTATGTCAGGAAAGGAGACAGCTGCTTATTTGGACAAAAATTTACAGCTTAAAATGCTAGGATGGAAAATCTGCAGGGTATTGTAGGAAGGTCAATGATATGGATGTTAAGACTGGGAATAGGCTCACAACTGACATAATCCTGAGTAAGTCTTATGCCTGAGATCATGAATATTTATTCTAAGTAATCAATTATTTATGTTAGATAGCTTATATTTGTTATAAATATAATAAATATACATCTTTAGTTAAAAAATACAAGTCATCTAGCACAGTCACCCTAGACAAGCATGCAAAAATTCTCCAAAAGATTTTCAAGGTCTAAGTTAATACAGACTTAAAATAAACATGTCTCACACTCATCTGTCCTGAGACAATCTCCCAAGCAAATATGAGCTGTGTGTCAGTAAATCCAGTTTGTGATGCACTCCTCTTCCAGCTAATAAAGCCTAAGCTATCAAACAACCCTCTCAATTAAAGTCTCCTCAAAATTCATGGTTGAGCCTCAGACACCCTTGTAAAGTAGTGTTATGTCTCTATTCTCATGTTATAAATTAAAAGCTGAGACATAGATAGACTCCTTTAGGAAATGTAGCTTATTTAATCAGTTTCTTTATGCTTTGGGAATTAATGAACCATCAATTAATCTCATTCTCTCCATGTAGCCAGGTTAGGCATTTTTAGAAATGAAATGCAATCTGACACAAACCTTTGTGCTTAGTATGACATACTTAGGTAAAACTTAATGGACAGGTATATACAGACAGTTGGACCTTAATTTCTATGAAACAGCAACTGTTGAAACCAGCAGGATGTCCTCTGGGAAAAGTTGCAAGATGGATCCATTTTCCCATGTCTCAGGTCCTTCCTTTCCCACAAGGCTCTATTTTCTCTTGCTAAGAACAGATCATTCCAGCATCAAGAATATTTTGCAGAAAGCATCATACTTTTTCCCTTAAGCCCACCAATAAATCTTCAAATGCATGCAGTGCCCTAGTGTTTCAGAAAGTGTATACCATGGAGACAAAGACATAAGAATGAAAAGAACCACCACCCCACCACCCCCCAGCAGATAAGGTATAACTTATAATATCAGTCACATGTAGTCCAAGGTAAAAGTATATGGCTTTGTTAATCTCCAGTGAATGAAAAAGAAAAAGCTGTGTGGTAGTGTTTATATATCCTTATTCACGCTAGACAGTATTGCCCTGTTCCCACAGTAGCAGCACTGATTAGGATCATCGCAAGGATACCAGAAGCTGTCCTTAGTGACACTTAACGTGCTTGAGAATACGCAATATTCTTTTTCACAGAAATGTGTTGTGAGCATCACAAAAGTACAATTCAGAGAGACAAGCAACCTGTCCATGGCAGGTTAACTCTCTGCAGAACCAGATTGCTTAGCTTCTTTGTTATATAGAAATGTAATAGCAGTAGTATCTGATCTTTAAAGGTATCGATAAAAAATAAAACCTAAGGAAAAGTTATTCACTCCAGTTCAAATCTGCATACTTTTTCCCCTTGTAGGGTGTGTTTGTAAACATTTTAAAAATAAAAAAAAGTCTTGTCAAAAAGAAGCCTTGAAATAAAATGTTGTCCTTAAGCGTTACTAAAAGAGAAGGTAAATTCAAAAGAAAGATGTTCTGCCTTGTGCAGGCCAAAACAGAAGAACCAGCTAATTGCATACAGGCAGATGCAGTCTTACCAGTGAAACTATGTCATCTCGAGTGTCTTTTCAGACCAGCCAGTATGGTGTGTGGTATTATGTTGCAGGATATAACTGAGGCTGTGCAGCTCTGCAGCACCATTTCCATGTGTATTCATGTCCCCCCACACTCCACTTAATCCTTCTGGCAGGCTATGCTGGCTCACACAGATTTACATGAGTATGACTGACTCCATGATGGTGTTGTGGGAGCATCCTCAAAGATAATGGTCCTGACAGGACCACTGTTAAGGTCAGGATAAGTTTCAAATGGCTGATGTAATTTCTGCAGGAGTCCATAGCATCCTTTAGGCAGGGTAATTAGGGCGATGGAAACCAATCCTTGCTATTGAGAGGCAATTAAGCATTGATGAGTCCTGTGGGAGTGGATGCCTGCTTATTTAGTTGATAGAAACATTAGAAACTGTGTAAGATTTAGGTGGCTGATTCAACAGACACCATCTTGTGATAATTTCCCACCTTGTTAGAGTCTTTTAAAAGTGTCTGATTATCTGCAAAGAAAGTGGTGATGACTCATTATTTTTTATTAACAGCAAAGCAAAAGAAAAACCTAATACATAAATACCAATGAAGAAAGATTAAGAAGACAGGAGTTGCCACACTGGCTCAGGCAAAGTTGCATAGAGTCTCGTATCTCTGTCAATGGCACATATCAGTCAGTCACTAGGGAAAAGTGCACAAACAGGACAGCCATACCCTCCTCTTTCCCCAAATGTGAATTTATGTTTTAGCTACCTTCAATTCTCATTCTCTTCCATGACCGCTCATATCTTCTCTTTGGACTTGTGTAAAATTTATCACCCAGAATATCCTCTAGCAAGGAGCTCCACACTTTAAATATACCCTCTATCAAAAGCCACATCTGTTTATTCATTCTCAACCTACCATCTGCTAACTTCCCATCTTTGTCATCAGACCTTGTACCAAAAGAAACTGCAAACCACTGCTCACTCCTCATTGCACTCACAACTTCTTATCTGAAAAAGATAATTCTAGCCTTCAGTTTTCAGAAAAGGATGAAAACATGGCCCATGTGTTCAATTTCTTCAATGTAATAATACATCTACTTTTGTCCTCAAGAGAAGAGAAAAGGAGCTGCCACTACAACAATGAAGAGACTGCAAAGCTGAATCAGGCACCATAGGATTGACTCATCCCTGGTGGAGGGTGAACAAAAGCCAATGCTAGGATTTTCCTGCTGCATAGTGGGCTGTTCCAGTAAACTCCCTAAGGATGAGACCAAAACAAAATGTCTGCATGTATAATAGGTTTTTTTTATGTATTTACTAACCTTCATTTTTATAAACTGTAATCATCAGTGAAATAGTTAACAGAGTGGTCTCAGTTCAGTAACTGCCACTAAACACTTGACAACACATTGACACAAAGGAGGTATTTCACAGTCCTCAGTATTATCTATTCAGACTTTCTGCAAACACAGGCCCACATCACTTTCTTCATCTGGAGTTACTTTAATTTACTTCATAACTATTAGGAACTTCGGAAATAATTAAACTGAGATTCTGGAGAACAAAATGTCAGCCTCAAACAAGCAAGTTACCTTCCAGCTCATCTGAACTGAGGTGGCAGGAGCAGCAGAAGCTTTAATGTGAGATCTTTCTTACTTTAGTCTCTGTTTCTGAGTCTGTACATTTCTCATAGCATACACTAATACATCGGACAAGAGAATCAGGTCTATTTAAGTCAGTAGACCCTCACGTATTTCTTATAGACAGAAGAAATAAAACAAGAAAATGGAAGCCTGCAACATACCAGTCCCTCAGTGTTGTTCAGTATCACTGTTGATGAGTCAATGAAGTTTGAGGCATCAGGCCTGCTGATGTCATTTATAGGAGGAATCAAAAAAGTTAAGAAAACAGTTTTAAAAACCCACATAATTTGAACATGTACCTTTGCAACAGCCTTGCATGGAAGGCAAAAAAAAGCTATTAAGTCTGCTTACCCAAACTTCTTTTATTAGTAGATTACCTTTTCCTGCTCCTTCCAGAAAATAAGAAAGGAGAAGTCTGCTTGGAAGAGGAGTGATTATGCTGAATTGGCCGTAGAACACAATGAAGCAACAGAATGTGTATGGGACCTGCTGCCCTCAAAGCCTCTAAATGTTGCTTGCTTGGACAATTGTCCTAGAATCAAGTTTGGAATTAGGCAGTTTTTAAAAGGTGTTGGCCCTAGAGCTCTTACAATATTGTATTCTGAACCAGCAGTTCCAATTGGCTTTGGAAAGTATCGGTGACATGTTCTTTAGAATTAGGGCCCATGCAACCAATTTTTATTTTCCTGTACTAGTTCCATGCATATATTTCTATAGGTTGATTTGGAAATTTCCCCACCGGTTTGCAGAGGAGCTATGTGTGTACATGTTTTAGGGACCAAAACTGTCACTGTTTTCTTGGCAATGATTGCCAGCTTGTGCCTTTCTTGCACTGTCTCGCAGAACTTCATTGCAAGTGACATTCTGCAACAAAAGCCATGTACACCATAGTACACACTACCAGCTGAAAATATGTACAGAGAATATATATATTCAGTATGTTATACTGTTACAGTGCACAGTAATGAGCACTAAAAGAATTTTATCTCAGTAAGCCTTGTCTGTAACCTGGGGAAAAAAACAACCCATCAACCTGTAAGAATCTATGTTATTAATTTCCATTGTAAGGGGTCTGAATGGTTTGCTATTTGAATAGAATACAATGCTTACCTTAGTTATGCCAGCCACTTGCTCAACACTATTTCAACAATATTTCTTATAAAGAAATACAATTCTTCAGCCGAGGCCTTTGTACTAAAGCAGGTTTAGATTCTTTATCAGACAAGTCCTGACACATTTCAATATAATTTACTGAAGGAAACTTGTGGAAAGGTTAGTATTGTTCTGTTTCTGTGTTTACTAGTAGTAGATGGCCAAGCTAACTCTGATTCATGGGTCATAAATGTAACTTTCAGTCAGCTGCCAGGACAATATTATATGAAAAACATATGTAGAATTCATTGCTTTATTATGAAGAACTATTAATTAGTGCATTATTTAGATTCACAGCATGAACCAGTTTCTGCTCTAAGACCTGGGTATTTTCATCTCATTTAATTTTTCATAATCAACCTAGTCCCTCCCTAATGATAAATGCTGTGACAAATAAGAGATTAAATAAAATCCTAAGCAGTACACCTAGCTCCCTCTATAAATACCTTGTGCTAAAGATGACCCTTCCAGAGCGTTTGTAAGATAACTAATACAGGCCTTAATGGATCATGTAGGAGACACAGTTTCAGCTCAGAAGTTCATCATGAAGAGTATTTGTCTGAATGCACTTACTCATGTCAAATGAGTTGCAGTGCTTCAGCAATACCAGCAGCAACTCTAAGAAATGGGTTGCACCAAATAATCAGAAGTGATAATAGCTGTTGTTCTCGCATGTTACTTGAAAGAGAGAACATGGAAAAATCTTGTTTCCTGAATAATTTTGGTATCTGTGCCTGCTGTGTGGTCTGCAAGAAGGTGAGAGACTGAACTCTGCAATGACAGCAAGAGGTTGCACTTAACTGGCCACCTAAAAGCAAAAGAAATTGCATTTGGTTATTTGTAGCCAGAGCAGAAAGAGGCCAGAATATACACCTGTGATACAAATTATGTCATCCTTTGCTAGTATCAGTATGATCCCTTGCTGTCTCTGCCACCTTTTCTCCATTTATCACCTTTCAGTCTGGATTGATCCATACATCCCTCCTACAGAACACCACACAGCTAGGAGTACATCACATCTACTCATAATCCATATTAAACAGACCTCATGACTAGAGAGCAATTACCCACAGCTGCTCATTAGGTCCTGCCAGAGAACAAAACCAGAACAATGTAAGAACCATAGCACCTGCCCTATTAGGACCTGCAACGTCTCCTTCATAATAATAATAATTCACAGCTTCTCACATATCTAGAAGAACCACAGTTTGTAACCTGTTCCTTCTGCTGCCAGAAACAGGTGAACAGGTCACGCAACTTCTTTTCCACATTCAGATTCCAATCAAAGAAGGTGATGGAAACCAAAAGCCAAAATTGCCCTAGCAACTCTTCTCAAAAAAACTCCATAAAAAAGTGGAGGAACAGCAATTCAGAGAATGGTCAAGACTTTCATCATGAAGTGTTAAGAGTTTTTGTGCAAAGCTGAACAGCTTAATCCGTTTCCTTTCAGGAGAAGCACCAACACCCTCCAACAACCATGGGTACATGGCCTTCACAGTCTGGTAGATGAAACACATTCTAGAAAATGTTAGCTCAGTGACTGGTGTCTTTCCAGTGCTGTTTATAGGACAGTATAGATCTGAGATATCCAATCCACAAAATAACTAAATGAGGAAAACCCAGAAAATGACCACTCAGAGCAGTCTTCTAAGTCAGTTTGTCTGTGAGCAGCAAAAGAAACCATTCTTGATGCTGTGAACTGCCAATGCACATGATACTTCCTCTGACTATTCATCTGCGTGTTCATGAGGAAGAATAAAAGACAGCAAGGAGTTGTAGAAATGTTCAAGATAACATCATACTGGCTGCTGCTGAAGCAACAGCAACAGAAAAACCGTCCCCCTTCTCCAAGAATATGACTTTGATAAACAGATAAACCTTGTAGTGTTGCTTTATGGCCAGTGAATTTGGGATTTTCTGAATTAACTAGGTTACAGGGAAAAAGCATAATCTCAGAGAAAAGTCTGCCTCTGGTTGTCCAAAATACAGCCTAAGGCTTGGTACCATAAGCATTATAGTGTATCTTGATTGTAAACATTATTTATTGAGAATACTGAATGGAAATCAGAGCTGGGATGTTCATCCCAGGGCTGTCCCATCTAAAAGTGTCCAAGTGGAAAAAAAACCCCAAACCAACTAAAGGCTATAGTGGCAACTTGTTCTCTGTTCTGGATTAATATAGTCTTGTAGCCCTGCCAAATTATAACAGCCAAATCGCTCCTTAGATAAGAAAAGTTAAATGCAAAAAGTAATTAAGAATGCAATAACTTTAAGATTCCTCATGAACGGCTGTTGAATTTCTAGTTTCAATGTTTCTTTTATTCATAAACCCCCAAGTGTTCCTTGGCTACCAGGTAGGCATTTAAAAGAAGTAATACAGTGTTTACACAATGTTGATGATCTCCAGTACAGTTGCTTAATTAAACAGTAAGGTTTACACAGGCACAGCCCAACAAAGGTCTGTTTGATTTAGATCCTGGCTATCAGATAGCCATCAGGGTCTGGGAAAAGTATGCTTAAACAAACAGCTCCATTTTATTAGTTGACAGGCATATCTGTGGTAAGGTATATTCAGTGAGAGACCCTAGAGTCTGAAAAGTCATTTTCACTTTTTAGTGAGCAGAATTAGAAAGATTTCACCTAAGGGTTTTCTGCTGGATTTCTGCATGGGTTCTGTTTACATTTTTATGTTGGGCATAGTTTCCGAAGTAAGTGTAAGCTGTGCATTTTATAATGGTAAAGTTTTATGTAATACCTAGCACTGAAGTGCTACGTAGCTGAAGTCTTTTGATACCGCCATAAGGATATCCATGCTGGCCAAAACTTGAAAGATTAAACTGGGGAGTTCTATAGCTAAAAAGAATTAACATACTACAGCCTGAGCTAAAAAAATGCAGATTTGCTAGGTTGCACTCTTACTAGGCACAGGCGCAAGAAGACCTACTACATACTCCCTAATGGGATGCACAACTTATTACTGATCCCAGTCTTAACCAAAACCAGCTAATACCTTAGACTGAAATATTTCTATCGCAAAGGCTTTTAAGACCTTTGGTCCTTTTGTAAGAATACCTACATTTTCCAACTAAATAAGAAATACAAATACTAATAATATTACTTATGTTGGCCAGTGTAAGCTTGACATCATTATTATAAAGAAATTTTATTGGAAATTATTAATTCACAGCCTATTTAGTGACAAGATCTTTCTCTTACTTGCCTCTTGGGACTTTATAAGCTATGGAGGGCCAAGCTAGGTCAGATCTAGAAGCACTTTAAAGGTGCTATGAAAAGTAAGATATTCTACTTGAAAGTCTTAATGCTAAAGTTTTGGTCTCACTTTCATCCAGGTATTTCAATTAAACTGAAACATAAATCTATGAAGAGACTTCAAAAGGTTTTTTTCTAACTTACAAAGTTTAGTAGAAAAAATACTTGAAATGTGAGCGTGATATTTCTCCATATATATTAAAAGGTTCTGCCAACATTATGCGGTTATAATATTATTCAGTGTAACTTCAAACAAATTACTTCAGGCTCCTCTAGAAACCCCAGCTACAACTACAATTGATTTATGGAAGTAGTTAGGGAAACAGTGGACATACAGCATGTTTTTGGCTCATAAACTTGATGAATACTTGATTAGCAACTGTGGCAATTAACCATTTTATGCTTGCCAGAAGCAGAAGACAGCACAACATTATCTTCTCTTGTCTTACTCACACCCTTGTCCAGTTTTCTGCAGGTCACTGAGATACTGAGGCAACATGCTGAGGGGCTGGCGTAAGCTTTTGGGCCTTCATCCAGAACTGGAAAGCCCCTTTAATAGCAAGGCTTTATATTAAGGTCTTGTCAAGTATTAAATTGGTACAAATGAGTATTGCACTTGAGGTCAGTCAATAAGGCCATAAGGGTCAGTTTATGTATGTACACTAACTCATTCATTCTCCCTCCTCCCATTCCTCTGTGCTTTGCCCGATGTGGGTTACTGATGCCATTGCACAGGAAAGCTTTCTTGGCTCTGGAAAGGTAACAAGAGAAGCTGCCTTCATTTTCTCAGACCTTGGTGATGTAAACACAGTTAGCACACTACCCATGTGCTGTACGGATATGAAATAGTTCAAATGCATCTGTTGAGAGTGGATCAGATAAGCATGTAATGAATTGATTCATTGCCCATTGTAGCTGTTAAAAGGACTTATACAACCGGGTGGAATGCTTGGAATTGCTAAACAAAAGTTACGTCATTCAAATGTAGTGTTCAATCTCTCCAGTGCATTTTTAAATGGAATGTCAGGCTCATTTCTAAGAGCTTCTTTGATAGTGCTGATAATACATGATTAACCAGGCTCTTTACAGACAGACTCAACAGTTTGCAGTCACATAAGGGTCACCACAGGTATTAAGAATTTCTGATAAAAGCTTGAGGAATTCCTTTATGCAGACAAGTTACTCACCTAAGGCTATGCCATTTATATTTGGTTTAAGGTAACAGTGATTTGCACACCTAAACACACTTCAAATGTTGATTTCTTGATACTCAGCCTTAGAAAGTCTTATTTTGTGATTACCTTTATCAGGCTACAGCATTAGAGAAGTTACTGTTGGCCTCCTGATGTCAAAAAGTCTTGTCTTTCTTTTCCTTGCCTTGCCTTGCCTTGCCTTGCCTTCCCTTTCCTGTCTTGCACTCCTCTTAAAAATGCCATCTTTAAGGAGGAACAAGGAGCTTATTAATACCCCCAAGTATTCAAGGGTACAAAAGCCTTTCAAAGAAAAGATAAGGATGTCCAGAAGACAGTAGCATGCCCACATTTAACATAGGATGAAAAAGAAGAGTGGACAGAAAGAGACACTTCAGATCTGAATTTTAAACTCAGTGAACATGGAATTTGATTGTCAGTAAAACTAACGCAGAATGAGAGAGCTATCTAGGGGAAAAAAATCACAGCATAGCCCATATAGCCATCAGTTCTATTATTCTTCCGATTTAGAAATAGTTTAAGCAGCTATGAAGAAACAAAGACTGGTAATCATTTTAGCTTTATTAACTAAAATTTGGTTACACAGACTAGCATCATTACTACAGGCATCATTACTACCTTTTAAACAAAGCAGCTCCAAATCTGTAGTTCTAGGGATTTGGGTATGGCTATAGAAAATCATGCTTCAGTGACCCAGTAAATCTGGATCTAAGGTGCTTTGTACTGGACAAAAAGACCCAAAGTGCATAGGCATCTCTCAATACACATTTTTTTTATCTCTTCCAAGGTTTCTTTCACCTTTCTTTAGTATCATGACTACTTAAGTAACAGAATACTCCATCTCTGGATCACTTTTAATTTTTCTTGCACTTCACTAGGATTCCAGCTAATGGTATTTGAGTGAAAGCAAATACAATATTTAAGACCTTAGAGATATTCTAGGTGCGTAGACATTACTGACCGAGGAATTAGGGCCCCTGGGGTTTAGACTTCGTGCTGGATGAAAATAGGATATTTACTTTAGCTGAAATCACCTTTCCTGAATGTAAAATGGAGGTTATAAGAAGTAGCTATGCATAGTTAGTGTGAATGAAAAGCAAATATAAGAAGTGTTCATTCCTAAAAAGAAGCAGGTGAAGATACTGTCATGGATTATGACTACAGATGTCTGGGGGACCCACGACTTCTGCCAGAGCTTTAAAGTCTTAAATAGCTAGAGAAACTCCTAAAAAGCCAGGGGAGGGCAACAGCAGCAACATTGTCTCCTCTGAGAGAGGGGGACAGAATGTGACAGCATTAACTTCTCCAAGCACAGTGAAGCAGGTGACTTCCTGGATGTGGAAGCTTATAAGGGCCATGATTTAAGTAGGGTCTATTCTCCCTCTGTTTGCCTTGTACCCAAGCCAGTGAATCATATTTCAGTTTGAAGAAGCTGCCGGACAATCATTTCAATTAGCACTACCTCAACTGACAGACAAAAAAAGACTGCAAAGCTCATGCTATTGCCTAAAACATTGGGGGCTGCCATGTAGATCTAAGATGGAAAGTGGTTAGGCCAGAGAAGGCACCATCCTTTCAAAGAAGGAAATTAGGTCTATTAAAAACTGGTTAGAAAACATAGCTCATACTATATTGACAACTTCACCCACAGTCACCAAAGACTCGGCCCCTGCAACGCTGCATGTTGCAGTGCAAGCCCCAGCACTGAGATGGCTGCCTTGCTCTTGGCTTAGGTGAGGTACGGAATGAGGTGAGATAGATGCTCAAGGAAAGTGATCCCTAACAACCTGCATGCTGGTTAAACCAGTTGGAAATGCTAAAGAAAGAGCTGAATCACAAAACGTCTTGGGCTTAGGAACTTTGAAGAAACTGGTATTTGCAACCAGATGATGCTGAGATAGATCCATGAAGTCAGGACCACACGTACCAGGACTCTGCAGAGCACCGAGGGAAATGTGGCTGGTTTGGAGGCTTTTTTCTTTTTGTTTTGGTGAAGTGACCATTTGGAGCAAGATGCCTACACTGTGCCTTACGACTTAACAAATAATTTTAATCTTCAGTGTTATACAAAATAAGTAATCCTTGCTGATCCTCTGTGAAGTATGTTCAGTTGCTCAGTCACTACCGAGGTGAGTACACCGTGCAGGTTTTGGTAAGCAAATTTACTATCTTAATTTTATCTGACATGCAAACAAGGTAGGGAGGAGGTTAGGAAATGAGAACAAGGTCTTGCAGTGACTCAGAGGCTGATGCTACACTGAAAATTAGACATCTTGGAGCTATTATGCTTAACTGTCTGCATTATTCTATTCCCTAGCTGATTCAGGTCACTCAAAATGAGAATATAGTAAAAAGGGAACACAGTAAAATGTTTGGATTTAGATTTTACACATTAAGCTCAGTGTAATTAACTAAATAATTATGCATTAAGATTAAAATAAAGACAGACTCCTGCTCAGACCAGACCTAGGGTTAGTCTTCAACTTCAGCACAAAAATATATACACTTTTAGCTCAATTGCTGATTGGCTTTACCAGTAAAGGCTTGCTTTTTGTTAGTGAATAGCTCACATGGTAAATTATGTATTTGAGTTTTGTCTTGAAAACCATTTTCTCTTGTGTGAAAAGACTAGAGGAAAAAATGTAATACAAGCAATGATTTGATTTTATCTCAGCATCTCCTCTACCCCCTCTAGATATCAGAAGCATAAAACAAGTTCCCATCCTGACCATGTAAAGAACTGTTGCTGAAGATTGAATACCTTGTTTTTATTTTTCATAATAACAGTAAAGTTGACCAAACCATTTCTAAGACATAAGCATTTGATTTCATTGATTCAGGCACATTCAAATATTCTCACTGTGCCTTTACATTTTACCTTGTCTAAGTGAACACCCGATTTAACTAACAGCTTTCCAATCAAACAGGGCTTTTTGGATGGACAGTGGGAGCTTCTCCTCCAGGAAGGCAGGGGTGAGGTCTTTCAGCCCACTTCACCTCTTCTCCACAGGGCTCCCAGGCTCCTACACCATCCTGTTTACTCCCGCACATCCCTTGTGCCAGCAGCAGCACTTGTACAGCCTTGCAGTTGGTGGTTTGGCAAGGTGATCTGGTTGAAAACATATGCATTTTGTTTGTGCATAGGGTTAATTTCAGCAGGATCTGTGTGGCCCCAAAAGCCCTACCACTAGACAATGGAGAGGTAGGAAAAGTCTGCCAAGAAGAGGACAGGAGGACTGATCATTTCATTAGTAATATGACTTTAAACTGGCCTTGTGATGCAGGCCCTAAAAATGAATTTTAGGTAACAATCGCTTTCGTTTTCCTACTTTGAGCAAACAGTAACTAGAAAAAGGCTTTGAAAATAACTAATGTGTTGCTGTCTCTGGTTCGCAGCATGAAGCATCTTCCAGGGTTTCAGCTATTTCATTTCAGTGATCAGAGCCCACCGTTCTCCAGAGACGTACACAGTCTGCTTTGGCAGGGCTAAAGTTTCCAAACCGCTATCTTGAAAAATGCCATTCATACAAGAACAAAGTAAGAATTTCCTTCCATAAGTCATATTTAAACACATTTATCAGCTATATATTCCTTATCAGGGACTGTATAACAATTAAGAGGCTCCACATTCAGCTGAATGTCTAGATGGATGCTTTACTTCAATCAAATACATCCAAATTTAGGAAAGAACTTGATGTTGAGGTGAATTTTGTTTATAATGAACTTTGATAAAAATATTCAAATGCTTAAAGCCAAGCACCTGTTTAAGGATTTTTCTGAGCCAGAGTCTAAAGGAGAAATACAGATTTGAAGGATCAATGCAGTCATCTACAAAGAACTGACTGATAACACAGGGAGTACCAGGGATGAATTTTTTTGTTTTTCTTTAATTGGGTTATATTTTCCAAACCCGTGTTTTAATGGCTGAAGGCCTTGTTCCACATACTTTTTCCTCAATAGCAGCACTGGCTTAAAAAGTTCTTATCTTCTTTCTCTTCCCTCTCACCCCTATGCCTTAAACTTCACCTCATCTGCTGAAACATCTATATTATTAAGGAAGCCTTTGAGAAAAACAGGAGTTTAAAAACTTTGATAACTGAAGTTACCCAGTTTAGAAGGCAATGTCGTAAGCAGCTGCACCAGCACAAGTGTGAGTGATCACTTTCAGGAGGGGACAGGAACAAATATGTTGCTTTGAAACTTATCTTGTGGTTACAGGCTGAATTTGAATGATCAGTTTATAAGGCCAGATGTTTTCAGCATCATTTAATAGACATAAAAAGTTGTGGGTGCCTTTCTACTGTTTAGGTGTGCAAATGGTTAAACTATGGGCAAATTAAGGGGTGGCTGTTGATTCCTTTAAAAATGATGCCTTAAACATGGTTCTTTGATGAAACATTACTGGAAGAAAAATATTGCAAGAAAAGTATGGGGCAGGGCTTGTTTCTTTCAAATTCAATCTACTTAATCTACAACCTAAAGGTGTGCTGCTTTTGCGGCCAGTAATGTAAATTCAGAATATTCTGAAAAGTGACACTAGTGTCTTACTTCAGCAGCTATGAGAATCGCGCACTTAAAATAGGGGGCTAAATTCTGGTTCACAGAAAGGTCTCTTGGTGCTCTTTTGACTAAGGAGCAAAGACTTCCCTAGGACTGACACATTGGTGACTGATAGGCAACTGTGACCATTGTACTCCAACATGCATTGAGTTTCAGGGGCAAAACTAGATGTTTCTCCCAGCTGATATGAGAGAAGTATAGGAAGAAGTAACCTTTCCTTCCTCAGCAGCACTAGCCATTGTTTAGAGGTGCTTGAAGACTGAGAAGAGATTCATCAGTTCCTTAGATGAGGCTGAAACAGCAACACCCTTTTCAGGTCTGTTAGAGGCTCAAGGACCATTTGGGTAAAAGCTGGTGTGATGCTTAGCTATTCTGTTCAATTTCGCACAGCTTAAACTAGTTGGTCATGAATGACAGCTGCACAAAACTGCGAAAGGAAAACCAAGACTAATGGTTCATAGTCAGACTCAGACTGTGTTGCCCTGGCTTCTCAAGAACTTTTTTTCAGAAGCAAATGGATTATTTATGGAGTACAGTGCAGGAACTTCACAATATAACTTAGAGCATCAAATCTTGTAAAAAATGACATAAGTGGAAAATGTTAGTTGTTCCTAAGCATACCCAGAAAACCTAACACAGTTAAAAAATCAGAATATGTATGCTTGGTTACCTTACATTCCAAAATAGCTATGTGAGCTGGAATTGACAAACAAATGGGGGGAGGAAAGTGATTCAAGCTACATGATGACCAAAAAGTATTAGGTTGGCTGCGGTTTTTATAGGCGTTGCTATTTTTTTTCCTTTAGAGGAAGGATTGAGATCAGCTGTGAGTCGTGTCGTTATCTACAATTCTTTTAACAGCAGCATGAAGAAAAGCTGCCAAAGCATTTAAAATTAATTCAATCAGGCTAAAAGGAGTATGTCAAACTGACTTCTTTGCCTGCAAATTACAAAATTATCTGCAGTTAAAATTAGTTTCTAACCATCTTGAGAGGGAGGAGATGTGCTCCTAAAATTGCTGTATGCTGTGATGTGGCCGTGATGTAGGCTGGGCCCATCAGCAGTACTTGCAAAGTCAGTTGCTGTTGGTAGAGCTGCTGAGGTGCATATGTGGTGCACATGTGATAACCAATGCAAGACAAAGGAGGCAATAACAGTAACTGTAAACTATGAATAGCAGGTTATTATCACCAAAAAAAGAAAATCATCTAGACATTGAATTATGTTCTCTTTTTCTCTTAAAAAATCATAGTGTAGCCTACTTAACTCTTACATGGAGTAAAATTAATTTTTTTACTTATTACTACTGGCTAGAAATGTCAATAAAATTTCCCTTAGCAAATTTGGTTTCAGCCACATCTATCTTCTGATTGCTGTCCTTCAGCACAGGCACCATTACAGTCAATTATATTGTTATCTGACTCAAACATGTGGACAGTTCAGTCAGTGACTTTAATTACTTTCTCATCAAAGCCATGTTGGACAGCCTTTGAAATTTCTTCTTTGCCTCCTAGGACATAGTAAAGGACAAATGATTTTTGCATCCCGTTCATCAAACATGACAGGAAATCTTTTAGTTTAGTTATCTCAAGTCAAGTTCCACAAAAACCTGCATGTATGCCTGGATTGGCAATGGGCTTGTACCCCTTGAGATCTGACAGGCATCGTATGCCCTTAGCTTCCTGGATTACTTTCAGAAACAATAGGCAAAAATGCACATCTTCACTCACAGAGTTTGAAATCAATATATTAACAGAGCAATTCTTTTGTTAAATTAGTACCTTCACAATACAAAAAGGTTTTCAAGTGGTCTCTCCACTGGAGATTCACAAGATTCCATGCTTACATGCTAATTAATTGTGCTCTGCTTTAGCCTTGCCAGAACTACTGGATGGGACACATGTTTTTTCAGACTGAATAGGACTTTTGGTCCTAGCTGTAACTGCCAAGACACTAATCTGCAGGGTTAATTTCTAGTTTGCTCTAGAAATTCAAAGCATCACACCAACAAAACAAGCTCAAACTGCGTGTAGATTATTTTGAATGTGCAATGAACTTAATAATACTTAAGTACTTCTTATTGTTACTAAAGTCCGTGACCATGTGAATAAAGAGATAAACAGGATGCAATTACTGGAAGTTCATATCATCTGTTGCATTATTATTGTAGGAAGCAGGGCAGATATTTATAGCAGATGCATCTCATAAAACACATCTCAGATATACTCAAAAGAATTGCCCCATGAGGCCATAATTAAGACCTTTTATCAAGAACACTTACTTCCACAGAAGAAGGTGTACTGCAAGTGTCCCTGATTTCTTTTTGACAGCTACATCTGCCATTCCATGCATCTAAGGGGGGCATTTGAGCCAATGTTTGAATAAAAATAATCATGGCCTCAGGCAGAATAATATTCTATGAAAGTGTAATCTAAATACTGTTGCCTTTAGAACAGACAAAACTGCAGCTGTTCATTTCATGAAGAACAGATTTAGACACATGCAATCAGAGTGAGAACTGCTCAGAGATGTGATAGCTCTTTGATTGCAGAAGGGACAATTACTCCTATAGGGCTTCTAGAATCAATGAATCACTGAGGTTGGAGGGACCTGGGTCACCTAGTCAAATTCCTGCTCAAAGCAGGATCAAGACTGAATACAAGCCAGACTGTTCAGGGCTTTTGAAAATCTCCAAGGAGGGAGGGCTTGCAACCTCTCTGGACAACCCACTCCATGATTAATTCTCTTCTTGCTGAAATTTTCTTCCTTGTATTCAGTCAGAACATTTCCTGTTTCAATTTACGATTACTAGTTCTCATACTTCTGCTGTGCAACACGGAGAAGAACCTGCCAAGAGGAGGGAGCAATATTTC
This sequence comes from Falco peregrinus, assembly GCF_023634155.1. NCBI lineage: Eukaryota > Metazoa > Chordata > Aves > Falconiformes > Falconidae > Falco > Falco peregrinus. The sequence continues at coordinate 48,334,649 of NC_073723.1, forward strand.
CTACACATTTTCCCTAAGTATCTCTCCTACTGGCCACTGTCAGAAATTAAGTATTGGTCTAGCAGAACCTTTAGCTTTATCAAGTGCAGTGCCTCATGTTCCTGACAGAATCTCCACTACTTCTCTATATAGACTACTAAATAGTAATTACCAGTTTCTTTTCTTTTAACACTTCTGCTCAGCCAATGACTTGATTATAGAAACATGCAGCAAAAAAAGGGTCTGATCTACAGAGAGATTACAACAGTTGTTTAAATGCCCTACATGTTGTAACTTAGGAAGCTGAATAATTTTTTTTCTTGATAAAAAACCACATGGGAAACATCATTTAACAACAGAATCTGGTGAGTTATGGAGCAGGGATCAGTAATGGAGAAGAGCATTGAGAAGGAGCATGGAAAAAGTGCAGGTGCCAAACATGCATTTGTTAGCAAAATTGTCACTATGACTCCGAACTGCAAAGTATCGTCTCCCACTGCTCTAGGACTTTTGCACCTCTGCTCTTACATAAATGTGTGAGAAGAAGAAACTACAAGCGGTACAATGGAGGTGGGGATGCATGATTGCAACCACCCCCACTCTGGGAGGCACCCAGGCATTGCTGAAAGAAACAACAGGTTCAGACCTGTAGGAGTGCAGCCTGGAGGTGATGTCAAAGCTGTTGAAACTAGTGACTTGACTGGTTTGTTAACAGATGAGCTGGAAGCATGTGTAACATAAAGGGTTTGGGTAATGCAATAGAGCGCTATCACATAACAAGAAGACTGGTTCAATGGGACTTACTCAAACAGAACTGTTATCAGGGATTAAAGTGGACTGGTATTGAGTTTATGATCTGAGCACACTCTTGATTTCTTCACACAGAGTTCACATAGACTAGCAGAGTGAACTCAAACGTACCATCTATATTTGCCAAATTCATTTTGGAGTTATGTTGCATACAGAGGCACATTGGGCACTGGGATTTCTCTACCAAGGGTTAAAGAGAAAGTGCTGCACTGCCTTTTGTCCGCTATTCTTTTGTAACCTAGCCTTCATCTCCTTTATACTTAGCATTTTTAGCCTGTGCCATAAAACTTGCTATTTCTTTAAAGAAAACAATTTACTTAAGGATGAGTTTGTAGGAAGAAACAATACCCTTTATTGTAACAACTTCACTTATATCCTCAGGGTATGATGGTTACATTATTATTTGCCATTTACTTAGAAAACAGGAGTTGGCATGTCAGTCTTGGAACTGGGATCCTCATCAGCTCTGTCAGCTGATACACTAGCAATCTTCACTTGGCACTTTCAAAAGGAAGAGATTTGAAGTAAATGTTATGCCAAAAAAGTTGCTGGAACATTTACTCAAGTTAAAAGAATACCTAAATACACTCCTAAGCCAGTCTTTGTTTCTTATAAACACAAAGTAAGTGTAAATACACTTTAGAAGCAGGAAGTAAGCACAGCAGATTTTTTGATCTCTTTTAATTCCTTAACTTTTAGTTTTTCATTTGGTTTATAAAACAAATCGTGGTGAAGTTTTTGTTTGTTTTGGCTTTTACTGAAGTAGTGCATGGAAGAACATATGTTTTTACAGTTATAAAAAAAAAAGTAATCATTAAGGCACTGCAACTAGGATATGGGAAATTTGCACAGATTTCACAGTTGTCCTGTGGGCTTTCTTTTTTTACTCTGAACAAATATTTAAAAGCCCTAATACTCTTCCTCCAAAGTTTGTCTGTTTACATACCATTTTCACTTGAGAAGAGACTATAACCTACCAAATGAAGGCAGAGTAAGACATGGACCAAGAATAAGAAAAGGCAAATCCAGCTCTGTTTATTGTAACTGCATGCACTAAACAGCCAAAGGACAAATTATTTCCTGCAAATATGTCATGTTCCCCCTGAATACATAACTATTTTGCCTAGGAAGCTGCAGAAAACTTTTACAAGGTCACAGCGAGCTTCACGTGCATTTGTGTGTGGTTTAAGGGATTTTAACATTTAGTGTATGCCACTAGGGTAAGCAGTTAAGTGATGGTGCTTAAACTGGTTTCAGCAGTCACCACCCTCCCTGCCCTGAACTGGTTCCCACCTCCACACTTCCCCCAGTGTTGTCACGGCATATGTGAAAGCATGGCTCTGCAGCAAACTGGATCATAGCTGCCATCCAGCCACAACTCAAACTATTTCTGTCCAGGTTATTGTTAAGCAGAATCACATTGGGACCCCAACACAAGAAATGCATCAACCAACTGAAATGAGTTCAGCAGAAGGTCACTGAGATGGTCAGTGCTTGGAGCACTTGCCCTGTGAGGAGCTGCTGCAGGATCAGGGTTTGTTCAGCCTGGAGAACCTATGAGGAGGTCGTCAATAAGATGGATCCAGGCTCTTCACAGAGGTGCAAGGTGGGAGGATAAAGGCAACTTTTAAAGTTGAAACAAGGGAGGTTCAAACTGAGCATAACAACAAACACTTTTCCCCACGAGGACAGTGAGGCAGTGTCACAAGGCTGCCCAGAGCTGTTGTACAGTCCCCACCTTCCGAAATTTTCAAGACCTGGCTGGATAAAGCCCTGAGCAGACTGGTTGACCACACTGCTGTTCCTGCCTTAAGCAGAGGTTCCTTCCAACCCCAGTGACTGTGATTCACACCAGAGTCAGGGAATGCTTGAACTGGCTCTGCTATGGACCAAACATACATGAAAATGTGCTATTTAACCCCAGGATCAAGCAGTTGGGACATATTAGTCAGCAAATGAAACACAATGCTTTCAGCCCATAAAACACATGAAAAAGGAATATCGTGGTATCACATTCTATACTTTAACCACTACTGGATAAGCAGTACAAAGAACTCCACTACCAGAGTTGTTTATCCCTCTGTCCCTCTGTAGTCTATGCTTTTGTGTATTCATGTCTGTGAGTATACAAAATTACCACTGCTTGAGAGCAGTTTACCCCAAGCAAAAATTACTCTGCCCAGAGTGTTTGTTACTGTATTGCATACATTTCTTACCTGTCTCAACAGTGCAGAGAGTTAAATCTTTAGAAGTTTTCGGAGGGCCAGAACTGGTTATAAGGGTGTGGAGAGGTTCAGATTAAGCAGCACTAATTATCAGAAATCAGACTGTCAATGAAGCTGATCTCTACAGACATGCTGGTGCTGAGTGATTGCAGGACTACACATACGTAAGACTATTTTGGATATATTAGGAAATAATTGGCCTGTTGTGCTTATGTACATTGTACTTCAAGGGATGGATAGAATGCTGGATTTAAAAGAAAAAGAAATACCAACACTTCACAATTCTAATGGATTATTGATGTTCCTTTAACATTATTTTGTAAGGCAGGCATGTATGATCTTCACCTTTTCAGATGAAGAAACAGATGCACTGAGATTGAAGGGCTTGCCCAGGATCACATGTTAAATCTGTGATGGAATCACAAAGAAAACCCACATATTAGTGGCAGCATGTCCTCTGCCTTTCCAAGTTTATCTTTCATCATCTTTTACTGATAAATTAGAAGGCTACCAGGTCAGAGGAGCTGGTTTTTTTATCTGCCTGTGAATCACCCATTACAATCTACCTTAGTAGCAGAGGTATTCCTTCACATTATCTGTGTACAAATGTGGGTACCAGCATTTACTCTCATAGGCAGTATTTTCCATTGGAATGAAGCCCTGTGAAAGATGCTGATACTCACCCGACTCTGCTCTCTTTTTGTAATTTAGTCTTGTATGAGAAGAAGAAGAGAACTTGGGAAAGGGAGAGCAAGAAAGAAAGCAGGGAAAGAAAAGGAATACCATGGAGAATGTAGAAAGACAATGAAGAGCAATGGAGATGGAAAGAAAGAAATGGAAAGAGAAAAAATATGAAGATGGAAAGAGGAAGGAGTATAGGAAGGCAGAGGAGAGACATATAAAGCATAAGTAAAACATGGCAAAGAAAGAAGACAAGAAGGAAAGCAGGAAAATTACAGAAGAAAGAAAACAACAAGAGATGAGGGGAGAGGGAGAGATCACACGGAAGTACTAGAACCTGATATCTGATTGTGTGCATTAAGTAAGCAAATTTAACAGAACTAACTAAACTACCTTTGTTTCAATGTCTAATTCCATGGATTATCATGGAATAGACAAGCAAAATGACTTTAAAGTTGTGGCCATAATTTCCAAGTTGTATTAGAAAAATTAAAATATGAAAAACAAAGATTAACAGTCATGCCAGGCCCTATGAAAGTCCAGCCTGATCTGCATAGTATACATTCTGGAGACAAACTTGTGTTTGGTATAACAAAGTGTGGAAAGTTTATCCCATGATTCACTGCATCTCCTAAAGAAAATCCATAAAAAACTGCACTCAAAATACTATATTGCATAACAGGATAGAAAGTGCATCACGGAGCAGCTTCATGATACTTTTTTTGCTAGGCTCTTGCAGAAGGCCTTTGAACTTCCTTCCGGAACACATACAGCAACTTTAACCATGTGCACTGCCATAGGAACAGCTATTGCTGGTTTTATTTAATTTACCTAAACTGTCATAACTTCTTTTTAAGATGCTATAACTCACTGGGGGTTTAAAACATTTATAATTTGATTTTTTTCAACTTAACAGAGCAATTGGATCGCTAATAAAACTGAGATTTACTTTTCCACATTCTCTCCAAGCCTAAGCAAATGATTTTAGAGAATGTATTCACAAGTGAAACATAACATCATGTATAGATACTTCTGTATCCAGCTGGAAGTAAAGTATTTGCATTAAAAGAAGATTCAAATCTACTTAGCAGAAATATTTTAAGTAGACATATTGAGAGAAATAGATACCATTACATTGTGGTATTAAAAAATACCAGCTCAAATTCTGGAAAATTGCAGAGATTAGTCAATCAAGAAAAAAATGTGAAAGTTTAATTTAATGGAGAAAGATAACTTCATGTAATTATCTCTTCCTTGGTTTTCCTTTCTGCTGCAGATATTCTTTGCTCATTTTCTCTCTGTCATTTTTGGAGAGTAAAGCCAGTTCAGCCTGCCTTCCCATGAAAGTCTCTTACATCTACATCCTTTCAATAAAGTAACAGGGGTGAAAAAGCACGTCTTTATCCATGTTCAGACAGTGGGTGGGCACTACGTGCCTTTGCCTAAGGTTCAGTATTTCTTATATACATACTCCATCTCCACCTTTTCCCATTTAGAAGTATTGACTACTTTCATACTTCTGGGTGAAGTATTGCCTTTCTTCTTGCAAGGGCAAGGGCACTGACATTGATTCTCATCAAGCTTTAATTTAAAGAGGACAATATAATGGAAACATTATGTGCACACTTGTCTGCTCTCAGCTCCACAATTCATCATAATCAGAGAACATATAATATGTGTTTTCAACTGAGAATGCCCCTTCTGTGCAAATGACAAGTTTGGGGGTTTTTGAAGTTTGCCCTATAGGACACAGTAGACAAGGAAACAGAGATTAAACAAAAAAGGGGGTTAAGGAAAAATCCTAAGTACATCAGTCTTCTAGAAACTTTGCTGTCACTGCTTTTCAGAAGTGACCCAACATAAGCCTGCAGTGGGGGTCAGATGTTACCAAAAGACAAGAATTTCATCCCGTTGATCCTTGTGCCTGCTGTGTGAGGGGAAGGTGGGGGACGATGAAAGTTTGTCATTCCTGGAGAGCAAAGAACAATATCCAAAGTCATAGAAACCCTGGGAAATCCAGGAGCAAGGCATCGCTCAGAGGCTGACATCCAGCTTGATGCAGTACATTCTTCCTCAGCTTAAGTTACAGAGAGGAAAAATGAAAGAAGCTACCCTATGTGACCCGACACAAAATGCTTCTGTGCCACATACTGACCTCACCTGGTTACTACAAAGGCCAGGAGCAATCCAAACTGCTTCTGTGCACCCAGCCTTCAACTGAGAGCTACTCTCTGTGTTTAGAAGGGGTGGGCACATCTGAAAGGTGAGTTATTCCTTTACTCTACATCTTGGTGCCTGATTTCCCAGTCTGCAGGGAACAGATCTGATTTTGATTGGGGCCATTCAGTAAGAATAATTGTCAAATGTGGTATCAAGTATCATGATTCCTAGCCCACCAAAATGAAGCAGAATTATTTTATGTTTTAATTGTGCTGCTAAAACATCCCAACCAGCTTCTTCCAGCCTGCTCAGCAGTGGGGGCCTGCCCATGAGGCAACAGGGAGTCTGGCAGGTACCCCATACCAAGCTCCCTCCCAGCACCGGTTCACAGCCAGGTCTGAGCTGCTGACTACAAAGCCATGGGACCGTCACAAGGGCAACTGAAGCAAGGTCAGACTTGTTATTGGTGATGGTACTGTTATAACAGTTGTTAGGAAATGCTTGTGGCTCTCAGGTGATGGCTGTCTTGCACGGCGTCTGTGGCAGGACAAGACAAAGATGGTTAAAAACCAGTTGCAGTTATTTCTCAGATTGGTCCTAGGACTTCTTGTTTCTTTTCGGTTAAGCCTCTTTTACCCTCACCCAGGCACCAGTAAACCCGATATTTTAATCTGCTCCGAGTTTCAAAGGGACCACATGTGCTATCAGGAAAAAGAGGGGGCATACTTCCTAGACATTGTCTCAGAGGGTTCAAGGAAAATAGTAGGAAAAGCAAAGAGAAAATAGTTTCAGAGATCAGTGCATATGACCATTTCAAAGTTTGACACAAATTTGACAGAAGTATGCTACCTATTTTGAAAACAAAATTAGAATTTTCAGAAGCATAATCTAGCCTCAGCTTCAAACACTCTAAAAATATAACCGTCAAGACCAGTTCAGCTTAAGACAAATACAAAATAAATGAGCAAATCGTCATTCCTTGGGCCTGATTTGGTTAGTCTTGATCTGATTTTTCAAAAGTTACCACACTATGTGTATTATTTTAAATTTGGGAAGTATTTAAGCATTATTTCATAGCTAGGATATACAGAAGTAAAGAAATGCCGTTTAAAATTTATATACGTCCACAGCCTGCACCATTTTCACATTATAAAGGTGGGATAAGAGTGGATGGCATTTTGATTACAGCTGTGTATGTCGGCAGGAAACTGAAAGTGCACACCTGGTGAATCACAAGATTGGATTAAAGTAGATGTGTTTAGTCACTAGTACAATTAATCACGTGTGTATACACTTATGTAAGCATATAAACTATTTATAGATTGAAATTTTTCAATAGGTATAACCACATAGTTTTGCATGCATGCACTCAAACGCAACATACCTGATGTTCACAGAACAAAATGGTCACAGTAATTAGTAGCCCAAGCGTAAAACCTCTTACTGCTGCCTGGCTGATGATACCACTGGAAACCCTCTTATCAAATGTTTCTGGTTTTAGGTGAGAGGTAGAAGCCTGCTGGCCTGGCTGGTAGGCAAGGGTGCGAGGTCACACACAGGCAGGCTCTCTCCCCATGGGAATGACTGCTGTCCCCCCACCATGTGCCCCATCAATCCCACCACTAAGGAAGCAGATGAGGACTTTTTCCCGGCTCCCCTTCCTTCTCCTGGGCTCAGACTCCCTCTCCTGGCCTCTGGCACCACTGTATCCTCGTTCCCCTCCACTATTTAATCCTGTCCCAGGGATTAAACAGCACTTCAGTGTCACTGTTCCCCACAGAATCTTGGGGTCAGCTTCCCAGGTATCCATCACAGCTCCTGTTTGTGTCAATATGGACCTGCCTGTTGCTGTTTTCCCATATTTTCCCTCTTGTACACAGCTATCTAACACAGATGTCACCAGAGCAAGGTGACAGTTCACAGCACGGGGGTCTGAAGGGATGTCACACCCTCGACTTCCCTCCTTCTTCTGTGTATCAGGGTGATGAGATGAGCTGCTACCTTACCTATAGGCACTTGCTGGCAAATGCCCCCAACTAGGTGTGTGGCCAGCTCCTCTGGTTTTATCATTATATGCATTTTAATCTGCCCACTCTTAGTGTCAAACAATATTTCTATTTCAGTCTTGCAAAATTTCCCATTTTCATAATAGTCCCTGTTCAGAAGAGGTAAGATGCAGGCGCTGCTGACTGCGCATGCTGCTGCCCTAGTAAAGTGAACATCAGTTCCCACTGTTTCCAGGGAGACAGAAGGGCCTTACAGAAGATTTATTTGGGGGTTACACAAATAACTGTAGAGAAGATGGGACTAGATGATGTAAAGGAGCCAGAAAATGGACAGATAGAATGGTGGTGGATATAAGGCAATAAGAAGTAGAAGAAAAAACCTTAACGCAGTGCAGGAAAATGTCTGGACTGGTGAATAAAAATAAAATGGGGCAGGAACCATTGTCTGTCCCTGAGGGCAGCTTCACTTGCATCCTTATAGTTGATCTTTCTGCTCCACCTCTGTCTCCTTAAAACCCCAGACCCAGACAAGCAGGGCAGTCTCATCCAAACTGCCCTCTGGTAGCAGACCCTGAGTCTGTGCTAATTCCACAAGCAGCCTAGCTATTGCTCGGGAGAGGGGGGCAATGGGTGGCTTGGGAGAGGCACTGTGTACCAGAGTCCATCACATCCTCATCCTGTTTCATGCACTTGGGTACATATAGATATAGATACATGTATGGAGAATGTAGCAACTGACAAAAGAAGAGGGAAATACAGGCTACAAACAGATGTGGAGGACCACAGAAGTCAGGACCAGTGGAGAAGCAGGAAAAAGCATTATTTGGACAGCTTTCTGTACAGGCTAATTGCTGTGGGATGCAGTAAGGTAGCAAGGCAGATCCCCACCTAAGCAGAGGAAAACAAAGCAGCCTTAAAGCAATGGGTAGGGAAGCCTCTTACATGCATAATGGTTGATTTATTGTTGAAGTTTGAACCTGAGATGACCATAGACAAATTTGAAGTTGTCAGCTTCACTCTAAAAGTGAAATTATAACAAGTCAGACAAAATCAATTTCATTAAAAAAACTCATGATTTGTAAGCCAAACTCATGGTTTTTTGGAAGTAACACACTCTTCCTTAACACCTCACTTTGGCACTGGTGAGAGCAACAAGAAGAATCAAATTGCTCATCTCTGTCGCCTGCTGCTGTCGGTGAGCAGTGCGTGTGACTGTGGCATGGTCCAAAACCATCATTCATAGGTGAGTGACATAGTTATCAAATCACCACAACAGACTTCGCATGCTACAAATCATTTAACAGTCATGAAAAATTTATTTGTGCTTTGTGTGCATGTGTCTGTGCTCCTGCCTACCTGTACTGGTCTCCCTCTTTTCACTGAGGTTATGGAGGAGATCAGACGTGAAGGCTAACTTCTCCATCCTAGATTGTAAGTCCAGAGTCAATTCCAGGTGACTGTGGAAGAGGCAATAACAATCTTTTCCATTCTCAGATCAGTAAAATGGTCTGGGTCTGGCTGGGATGGAGTTAAATTTCTTTATATCAGCCCTTATGGAGCTCTGCTTTGGATTTGTGGCTAACACAGTGATGATAGCACACCAATGTTTTGGCTGTTGCTGAGGAGTGCCTGCTTAGCACCAAGGCTGTCTCTTTTTTCAGTTTCCTCTCTTGCAGCCAGCAGGCTGGGTGTGAGCAAGGAGCTGGAAGGGGACACAGCTGGGACAGCTGACATGAACTGGGCCAGAGGGATAGTCCGTACAATATAGTGTGATGCTCAGCAACAAAAACTGCAATAGAGGAAGAAGGAAGTTGGGGATTTTGGCTTCCAAGGTGGTCGTTGCTCAGAGACTGGCTGGGCACCAATCTGCTTGTGGAAGCTGGTGAGTGATTCCCTTTGCATCAATAATATATATTTTTTTTTCTCTTTCCTTCACTTACTAAGCTATCTTTATCTCAACTGTCAGGAGTTTTCTTGCTTTTACTCTTCCTATTCTTTCCCCAGTCCTCCTGGAGAAGGGAGGAGGAGTAAGTGGTTGTGTGGGTGCTTGGCTGCTGGCCAGAGTCAAACCACTACACTAGGATTTTATCCCAGCCTTGTAAAACTTTTAACAGAAAGGAAGGAGTACTATGCATATTTTTCTGTCATGCATAGAAACACATACAATAACTATTTAAAATTTTATTTTGTTAATAGAAATGAAAAATAAATAGAGAGATGATTTAATGGCTAGCTTGATTGCTAATTTTAATATTGTTAACACATCTTTAACCAAAGTTGTCTTCAATTTTATCCCAAAATTTAAAATAAGCATATACCACAGAAAAGCTACATTTCCTAACTAACCTTCTACCTTTATGATAGTAATAATAATCAACATAGCTAACTTATTTTGATGACTGCATGGAAAAATCTTTCAGTGACCCATCTGAAATATTTTTTTTTAACAGAGATGAAAAAACTTGGATATCTAAAAGAAGGCAGGGATAAATCTTCACTTATTTTTTTCTTATTTCACTTGTTTCACAATTGCTGCTTGCTAAAAAGACTCAGGCATAAAAGAGAGAAAATGGATGTCCTTCCTCATCTGAAAATTTAACTTTTCAAAATGACGGTGTTTATTGGACTGGAGACAGAGTCTTTATCTTTTAATAATCTTTGTGGAATTAAGTTTGTACATACTATAACTTTTGCACAAAAGGCAATTCTATTAATATTATTTTCTGCTTCTAAAGGCCTGTTCTGGTAATGATTGCTGCAGTGAGCACTGGAGCGCTGCCCCAGTCCAGGATGCTGTGGATGTCCATGATGTGGCAGAAAAAATAGGCATCATCTGCAAACCATGTCCCAGACAGTGGATTAGAAAAGCTAAAAGACCTTTAGAAAAGGAAATTAATTTTCTCTATCATTGCAATGTAAGATAGTTATAACCAATGATTTATTTAAAAAAATAAAAACAAAAAAACCAAGCTGCAGTAGCATAGGAATCCATCATCCATTTTTCAATCCAGGAAAAACTGCATGGAAAAAAATGTAAAGAAATGCCACATTGCACAGATTCCCCTACACTGTATGACATCCATTATAACAGTAAATAGTGTTCTGAAGCTTCCTTTTTTAATGCCAAAATTAATTATGAAATTAATTCATGATGGCCACCTGCAGACAAGGTTTTTTTTAATGCAACACTTTCTTTTGCATGTGCCTTTCCGTGGAGAACCTCCCTTCCCTGATGTTCAAAGCCCTGGTGGTGGCACTGGGTGCAGTCTCAGGGGAGATGACCTGCCTGGGCACCTGCTCATCCAGCACTCGTCCAGAAATCCTGCTGCTCTCTACCCACAGCCTCCATCTCTCAGGGGCTGTTGGGCTGGAGCACAAATATGCTGTTGTTGGACAGAGCAGGAAATATTTCTGAGGTATGGTTTGCAAAGGCAGATCCCACAGCCAGAGAAATAAGCAGTTTCTTATGCAGGGAGATTCCTGCCTCCTATCCTGCTTTATCCATTTACTGCTCAGAGGTGCAGGAGCAAGGGCTGTCGTAGCAAAGATTTCTTCTTCTTCCCCCTCTTCTAACCCAACACTTCTGTATCCCCACTCTCTGCTTTTTCATGAAGAGTTTATGCAGACTTAGGGCAACCTCACAGATTTTATACATCATAAAACCTTTCTGCATAAAGGATTTTGATAAATAGAAGGCCCAAGGAGGATCTTATTAATGTATATAAATACCTGAAGGGAGTGTAAAGAAAATGGAGCCAGTCTCTTCTCAGTGATGTCCAATGACATGGCAAGACTCAATGGGCACAAACTGAAGCATAGGAGGTTCCCTCTGAACACAAACCTCAAGGTTTTTTATTTTTTGTGGTTTTTTGTTTGGTTTTTTTTTTACTGTGAGGGCCATTGAACATTGGAACAGGTTGCCTAGAGAAGCCGTGGAGTCTCCATACTTGGAGATACTCAAAACCCGTCTGGACATGATCCAGGGAAACAAGCTTTAGGTGATGGCATTGTTTTGAGTAAGGGGATTTGACTAGATGATCTGGAGGTCTTTCCCACCCTCATCTAGTCTCTGATTTTGTCATTTGATGTTTGCTTCTTCTAACCATTTCGGGAAGGAATTTTGGACCCTTGGTTTTTATTTAGTTTTGTAGCCAGCTATGCAAGGCACACAAACCTGCAAATATAGATTTAAAAAAACCATAAGAGATTTGTGGATGCTTCTGTGTAGCTGGATTTGATGTTCCTCTGCTCAGTTCTGGACCCTTTTCTCCTCTCTTGGATGGTACATTGTAACATAGTATTTCAATACATCATAGCAACAACTACCAGAAACGGTAAAATCCCCCTATTGGCTTGACATGTTCAGTCATTTCTTTTCACTCCTCAGTGGGTGTTTTATCTCTGCACAACTGGTATCAGGAGGCATCTACCACCTTGTAGAAGGTAGATTCAGTGGTTCAGTGTAGCTGGCTTGCGCCTGGATACAAGGGATGAAATGAAGCTCTTTGGCCAGCAGTGTTCCAGCCTCCTGTCAGTGTCCAGAGGTATTTTCTGTTGTGTTTGTAAGATGGTGTCTGGTCCCAACAGAGCTGGGTCAGCTGCAGCTCAACAGCTGTACCACTTGATGTTGTACTAAACAGATCTTTCTCCTGCACAGATCCTCTGAGCAGCCTCCAGCTTTCCAGACCTTTCAGTCTGGAAGGCTCACCAATGTATATTGTGCAAAGTTGTCAAAAACCTCCTTAGGGTTTCTTCCTCCTAAATTCTCTTTTGTCATTTGCTTTACTGTCATCATGACAGCTTAAATCTAATCTTCAGTGTTTCTCTCCCATTCATCTTCTACTTTCCAGCCATGAATAAGTCTTGCTGTTGCTTTCTGTTGATAGATACCTGCCAGATCCTGGCTCTCAAAAATCAAATAATTTGGTGATGCTTTAGCCATTTCTTGATTTAGCAATCACATTTTCTGACTTTCTCCCCATGGATGAATTTCTGACACAGATGATTCCAGTTCATACATATTCCTGTTTCAGACTCTGTTCTCATCCCTGAGCATGACCTGCAGCTTCTCAATGCTTTGCACATCACATTAAATGTGGTCACCCTATTGCTTTTGTCTTTTCTAAGCTTGCCCCAGTCATCTGGCATTTCACCACACACACCAACAGTCATGCACTCCTGTTCTGCTCATGTTTGGTGTACAGAAATAGCTCCCAGCTTGTCCTCTTGATACCATCAGCACCGTCCTGTACAATTTTAATAGGCAGGCCAGTGAAAGGGAACAAGGGCACCAAGCTGCATATCAGTTGTGAAGTGACCAGGGTGGTGCATCCCCACCCACTGTTTTAGGTAGATGACATGTCATGGGGCTTTTCCTGGTCTTTCTGCCCTCCTGTATGCAGGGCAGCAGGGCTTCACACAAGGGACGTGCAGAGGAATGACTCCTGTTAGGCTTACAGCGGTCTTAAACCATGATACCCACAGAAGTAGCACAAAAGGAAAATGAAGAACACAAAGAGAAGGATGGCTGCTTGCTACAAAGCCATGCTACCTGTTAGGTGAATATTGCAGAGCTAGCTTCACATTTGTGACCCAGCTGTAATGTAGCAACAAACAGCTCCTGGTTCACAGGTGTCTGGATAGGGATGATGTCTTAAGCTTTGCTCACAAAAGCAAAAGTGTGTGTATTACCAAGGTATGATGAAGGCAATCTAAGGCTGTTGAGGTTGAATAAATAAATGTAAATCTGGGACAGTTGCCCTAGTGGCAGGACTCATGCCACAGGGAGAGTACTCCAGGGCACTTGATCCTGCACCGAGCTCTTCAGCTCTTGCAGTGTTGAGTCTCTAAGTGGCTCTTCACTTTTATTGTGAAGATACCTTTATCCAGGTCTATTAAACTGTGGTCAAGGGGTCTGCAGTGCTAGCCAGCTCTAGCCACCAGAAGAGAGCAGACAGTAGGTTTGGAGCCTTTTTGAGGAAAGTCAAGTCAATGTAATTATTACTTATACTAACTGCAAACCCCAAATACTCTACTCCCTATCCCAGTGAACTTGCCATCTTGTTGAGGACAAGATCTGTCACAGTCTTCCTCATAGAATCACAGAATCATTTAGGTTGGAAAAGACCTATAAGATCATCAAGTCCAATCATTAATCCAGGACTTCCAAGTCCATCACTAAACTATGTCAGTAAGCACCTCATCCACGCGTATTTTAAACACCTCCAGGGGTGATGATGCTACCGCCTCCCTGGGCAGCCTGTTACAATGGCTGACCACCCTTTCAGTGAAGAAATTTTTCCTAACATCCAATGTAAACCTCCCCTGGTGTAACTTAAGGCCATTTTTTGTCCTGTTGCTTGTTATCTAGAAGATACCTACCCCCATCTGCCTACAACCTCCTTTCAGGTAATTGTAGAGAGCAACAAGATCCCCCTGAGTTTCCTCTTCTCCAAACTAAACAACCCCAGTTCCCTCAGCTGCTCCATGTAAGACTTGTGTTCCAGACCGTTCACCAGCTTCGCTGCCTGTCTCTGAAGTGGGGGGAACGGAGTGCCCTCTTGCAGTGAGAGCCTCAAAACTGAACACAGTGTTTGAGGTGCAGCCTCACCAGTGCCCAGTGCAGGGGGACGGTCACTGCCCTGGTCCTGCTGGCCACACTGTTTCAGTTACAAGCCAGGGGGCTGTTGGCTTTCTTGGCCACCGGGGCACACTGCTGGCTCATGTTTACCTGGCTGTCGACCAGCACCCCCAGGTCCTTTCCTGCCAGGCAGCTTTCCAGCCACTCTGCCCCCAGCCTGTAGTGCTGTGTGGGGCTGTTCTGACCCAAGTGCAGGACTGCAGGACCCAACACTTCTCCTGGTTGAACCTATATAGCATATATGAACATGCATAAACCTTATGAACCATAACTGTCATCATGATTATCTCATCTACTGTCTTCCATTTCTCTCTGCCTCTGCTTTCCCCAAAATAGAGCTCCTCACTGTCCATCAGCCCACATCTTCTTGGTGCTCTCTTTCTCTTTCACTCACAGCAAGAACTTCAGCAAAATACCTGAATTCAGAACAAAACTATATTCTTTTTCATTCTTCCTCAAAACTCATCTCCATGCGATAAGTAAAGGCAGCTGACAACCTATGAAACTGTTTATTATATTCTGTGGTAGCAAACAGACTGTTTATCTGCCCTTTCAATGTTTTTATTTATTTCTGCTTTGTCCTCCATATGTTTTAATTCACTATGAGTTATTGCCTTCAGTATATGTAGGGATGGCACATAGTGCATTTTGGCAAGTTTGACAAGTACTTGTAAATATTACCTCAATGCAAATTACTAATTAAAGATAAGTAAAGAAATTCTTATAATAATTTCTATATACCCCTGTATGTACCTTGACAGAACCCTGCTTGCTTAAATGCTCTTTCTGGTACTTTCCTGTAAAGACTGTTATGGTACATCCTCTGATTTCAATTTCTGATCTTTATGTTCTCAAAGTCACACTTTGAATTTCAGCTTCAAAAGACAAAATATCACGAAAGAGATACTGTTGAAATTGTAGCTGTAGTAGACCATTTGTGAGAAGAAAGCAGGATGCTTTCATGTATTAACTTATTTGACACAAATGCTCTGTTCTATTCTGAATTCATACAGTTTGAATCAAACCAGGAAACTAGAATTTTGATTTAACAGTACAAACTACTCCAAATTTCCTGGAAAAGTCTGAACAATAGTGATCTTTTAGCTGAACACTGCTTGAGTCAGAAAAGCAATCAGTATTTAAGTTTGAGTTTGTTATGCAACGAGGAGCAAGAGTAGGCAACTTGAATTTTAAAGTGAACAATTTGCATTGTACTGTAACCACTTTGTGCTGAATAGTGTAGTGTTCCTGCATACCACTTTTCTCTTCATCACTGGGAGCTTGATTTCTCATTGCTTTGCACCTTTTGAAGTCGTTTATGGCCGTGTAAAGTGGGTATTTTAAAAATACCATTTTGGTTTAATCATATTTCATACCTACTTTGTGCAGGATGCAGAGAACAGACTTTATATTTCAATCCAGCTGTTCATTACTGCAGACATCATGATCTCTTAACTAACTAAATTTGCCATATTTGGAAGCGTAAACCCATCTTTTTTTCCCCATACCCATTTCAGAAACCAGTTCCTTGATATATTAAATGGCATTTTTAAAGTAGTTAACTTGCTTGACTCTTGCACCCCCATCTCCTTTCCCCCATATTAACATCATAAAGGGAATACAAAAAACTTTAAATAGCCTCTGGGGCTGCAGGGACACCCTGCCATCATGCTCCTAGACCACTTACTCTCAGTTTGTTAAATGGAAGCTGGATGTTCCTATAGTCCAAAACATGTAAACATGGCAGACGCCAGCTGGTTCCCCAGGTAGTTATTAGGGAAGACAGAAAATACAGGAGATACTGAATCTCAGTCCACAAAATCATTAACTTAGTGAATGCACTCTCATTTTTGCAGTATTCAGACCATTTGGTGTCAGGGCAAGATTAGAAGGAAAAAAACAAACCCAACAAACAGATGACTTTAATCAGAGCTTTCTGAAGTGTGTTAATTATCTACAGGGGACAAGATGCTACAATGAGAGACTGTAGTTTAAATTCCCTTTTCTGAGACTCTGGAGCTTGGTTTTGTTTCGAGTGAGCAGTGTGTTGGGTAGGGACTCTGGGGTAAACCTAGAGTGGATGTGTGTTGTGATCAGTGGGCTGTGTAATGAAATACTGATGCAATATATTTCCTTTTTTCTGCAGGGGAGTCCCTCTGGGATTGCATGTAGCTACATTTGATATTATAAAGAATTTAAAACCGGTAATAAACGTGTGCATACCTTTTCCTAAAAAAACTGGTATGAATTTTGATGCACTGACTATTTAGTATGTGTGGAGCTGCTTTTTTCCGAGCAATGTAACAAATCTGCTTTGCTACGCTTTCTTTTAGCAGTTTGGAACTGGATTGTATGCACACCGTGTATCAGCAGCCCTAGCGAGACAGCTAAAGAAGCCAGCAAGGATGAGCAAAGCATCCCAAGCTCTGCAAGCCTACATGACCGCGCCTCTGCTGGATCCTCCTGCTCCTGCTTCCCTGTATCCCGTTGCTTTCGGTCTCCCCCTTGCCCATCGGTACTGTGCGTTTCTGGCAGTATATTTACCATCACAGATGTGAAGGACAGAGTTTGTCCTGAATTCCCATTTCTTTGTTTCAGCTTCATAAACTCTAGATTACATGCCCAGCGGCATCTAGTCAACCCTCGGCCATTCTGATGAAAGCCGCCGGAGCGCTTCCAAGTCTCTCCTGCAAGAACAAGCCTAACGGCCCCCAGCACCCCTCTGAAGGAGGCGCTTAAAACTCCAGAGGCTGCGTGAGAGTCATTCTCTCCCCTCTCTCCTTCGAGTCACCCTCTCTCCTCTCCTTCGTGCTCTTCGGAGCGGACAGCTACAGCTGCACTCGGCAGCCGTGTAACTCCAGCGCACAACCCCCAGCACGGCAGCCATCAGCGAGGGCGAGGGCCACCATCCCGCCGGAGATGGTGACCCCTCTCTCAGGGCAGCTCCCGCAAAACGCCTTTGCGGGCCGCTCTCACCGCCCGGCCTGCAGCCGGGGCCCGAGCCGCGGCCCATGGCGCCCCGCCGCGGCACGGCTCCCGCTAGGTGGCGCTGCGCTGCCGCTGCCGCGCAGCCCGCGGCGGCTCTGCCCGGGTTCGCCTGGGGGCGCCTCAGCAGGCCAGGAGGGATTTTCCGTGTGTTTTGACAGCGAAAGAAAAGCGGGGTCTGCCCGCCAAATAGTCCTGTTGCCTCTCCCTCCAGTGACTAAAGCAGCGAGAAGGATTTTTCTGAGCTGTTTCTGCCAGCAGGCTGACCGGTGGTGCCTCACGCGAAGCCTGCGCGGCCTGTAGCAGCCGTGCTGCACCGCTCACTCGCCTTAACCTGGAACTGCGCAGCAGAGCTATGCCGATGTGTTTTAGGGGAGCCTTGTGCTCACAAATACTTTGCACAGTTCCTCAAAATAGACCTGACCTGTGAGGGACACCTTGTTCTGGCCTCTGGAGAAACTTCCTTCCCAGGCCAACAGGCATCTGCAGGGGCTGGCAAACAGCAGCAGCCCTGAGGTAATGGTGAGAGGCTGGAACTTCTTGGTTCCACACACAGCGAACTAGCTGGACACAGCCTGCTCATTACAGACCACGTCAGAGAACCTGCATGAAAGTCAGGCTGGAAACAGATGAAATTCCACTTTAACTGCAGAGGAACCACCACAAGGCTAAAGTGGGGCACAGGGATGCTATGTGAACAACGGTGCTAGAGGCAATACCGGCCTTTCCACCCTCTCAAAAGTGAAGAAATAAACATGCTGTATTAGCGAGGTGTTGAGCCTTGGATATCTGAAGGTAGCAGATGAATTATAAATTAGTACAACGTTCAAGCATTAGAAAAATCTTGGAATTAATTGCAAATGTGACCTGGGATCCTTGGCCTAGAAGCAGTGTTCAGCTTAATGAAGCTCCTGGAAAAGCCTTTGTTGTGGTAACTAAGAAACACTCTCTGTATGGGATGAGTAAACGGTTCAATAGTAGAGATGGATCATATTCCATGACCAAATAAGATTTCATTTCTATTGACCTGTTTGGAAAAGATTATGAAAAGATGTTTTTAAGTTGATACTGCACAGGAAATTTAATTGCCATTGTGTAAGTTTTGAGGATGTTCCACCTAATTATGGGTCTTATTTTGAAGGAATGTAAAGTGCAGCTCCCAAGAAAACTTCTAGTATGAGGATGATGACTTGGTATTTACACACACACATGTGCAGATACATGTGTCTGTGAGGCTGTGTTGGTAGTACATCTGTGATTTAAATCTGACTTTTTTAGGAGTTTAGTCAGGGTAGAGACATATTCTGAGCTAACTTAGGAGGAACAAAAGATCTTTGGAAGGCATATGGTAATTTCTCACAAGTGAGTTCACAGGAAGTTTCTGGTTGCACTTGTGATAGGGAAACAGCGCTGCGTTTCGTCACAAGACAGATTTTAGGAGGTCCTAGGAAGGGCTCGCTGTTTCCAGAACTCTGCTTATTTATCCAAGCTCCCACAACTGTTAAGATGAGTTTTTAAATAAGCTCTTATTATGTAGTCACTTCAACAAATGGCTAAAGAAAGCAGTCCTGGGCAACCTTTACAAATGTGTTCCTCTCTACAGCTTTTGTGAAATTGTCATCCTAATCAATACCTGAGTAATTGAAATCCTCCAAGACCAAAGTTGTGACCTTCTGACTGCCCTCTTTCCTGATCTGCTTTCTCTAACTCCTGTAGAGGAGGACAGCAACACCCAGAGCCAGATGATTGGCTTTGTTGTTCTAAATGCTAACCAGTCTGCCTCTGCTGTGTCAGCCAAAATACATTCCCTCCTTACAAGCCCGATAGCATCCTTTAATTTTCTGCTTCTGGAATCTAGGTATCATGTTACACATTAAAAATAATAAATCTACTGGTGTTTCTACATGCAACATGAAATTGCATTTTTTTACCATAATTTGAACATACCTTTTAGGTTCAATAACTATTGTTATAACTTTGAGAAAAATCATGTTGCTACCCATCCAGTCTCACTTCTTACCTGGTCACTTCTCTTGGGAGTGAAATCCTGGCCACAATGTGAGCAATGATAAACTTCAGGTGAACTGAATGATCCCAAGATTTTTCTCTGCATTTTTTTTAATACTATTCCTAATGTACTCAGATGCAATTAGATTATTTTAAAAGCCTGATACTAGCAGTTACAGTAATTATTTTTTATTTTTAACAGACTACAATGGAAAGTTTTGAATCATGTAGTTAACAAATCGTCATGAAACCATTACAAAATCAAGGTTTTCAGCAAGCATATTGTTTTCAAATGTTCAAGACTGTAGTTCACAGGAGAAAAATATCCACAGCCCCCAGAACCTGAGATTTAAGACTTTGAATCTGTAATAGGAGCCAGATCCCTGACTCCCCATGGATCCTCAATAAAATCAGCAGGTCTGTATGTAGTGTAGGATTCTACAGAAATCCCATTTCCAGACTTGGTATACACTCATGATGAAACAATAAAAAGGTGGTATTAGACACTGGCAGCTTGGATAGGCTAAAGCAATATAGCAGTAATAAACACCTGGAAAATCAGAGAGTTGAAAAATCAGATCTTTTGATTAATCAGCTTGAAGATGCTGAAGTAAGGGAAGTTAGGCCTCCTTTCAGAATTACTTAATGAAGGGTTTTTCCATTATGTGTGCCACTTGCATAATCTCTCGCAATAACAGCCATATCTTTCCAAAACATAAGAGATTCAGCAAGCAAAACTAGCTAGACATAATCCAGGATCTCTGGCACCTTCAATTTGTTGATTATTTCTAGCCAATATTCTTCAGAAACAACTTCACAGCTCAGGCCTCCTTGGCTTTATTGGCTTCTTTTTTATTTGATTTGAAATCGCTCTAAAGGTAAGAAATCATACTAGCTGCTAGATACAATCTGTTAATTGCTCCTGCAGATAACGAGCACCCTAAGGGGCGAAAAAGGTTATGAGGCCTACAGAGACACATCAGAAATGCATAATTTATGTTTCTTCCAACAGTTATCAATGCAATGTTTCTGTGTGCACAGTCTATCTTATGCTGTTCAGCCTCCAGCTTTTCAGGCATTTCATTTTTGGAGAGTTCACCTTTAAACAAACTAGTGAAACCTCCAAAAATCTCCTTAGGGCTTTTTCCTCCTAAATCCTCTTCTGTTATATGCCTCAATTATTTGGTAGTGAAGTAATTTCCATTTCCCTGATCTTTGTTCCTCTCCTCACTTCCCTACTTGCAGTCCAGAGTAAGTGCCAAGTGGTGAAAAGTGTTTAAAATAATTAACTTGGCATCTTGTACAGCTTGATTGCAAAGCAGGAATTATTAGTACAAATGCCTGTAGGACCTTTGATATAATTGTTGTTTTATTTATGCTGACAAAGTATAATGTTTGCATTTTATTATTCAATCGTTATTAAGATTGTTGAGACGGTGAAGATATGTTTTCTGTATACAGAAGGCATTCATAATTTCTAGAACAAGCATTGTAAAATGTAGTGCAAGATCAGCACACATTATGTCTGCCTGTGAGAACCAGTTAAACCAGGCTTTATGAATGGGCCAGGTATTTCATATTCCATCCCTAGCAAACCAGTTTCCTTATACATGCCTGTCCTGGTTTCAGCTAGGACAGCATTAATTTTCTTCTTAGTAGCTGGTATAGTGTGTTCTGGATTTAATATGAGAACAATGTTGATAACACACTTGTTTTTAGTTGCTGCTAAGTAGTGTTTATACTAAGTCAAGGACTTTTCAGCTTCTCATACACTGACAGCAAGAAGGCTGAAGGGGCATGAGAAGCTGGGAGGGGACACATTCAGGACAGCTGACCCAAACTAGCCAAAAGGGTTTTCCATACCATCTGATGTCATGCTGTGTATATAAACCGCGGGGAAAGTGGGCTGGGGCTGCTGCTCAGGAAATGACTGGGCATTGGTCAGCAGCTGGTGAGCAATTGCATTGTGCATCACTTGTTTTGTATATTCTAATTCTATGATTATGATTATTCCTTTTCTGTACCATTAAATTGTCTTTATCTGGACTCACAAGTTTTCTTACTTTTTGTCTTCTCATTCCTTCATCCTGCTGAAAGGAAAGTGAGCAAGCAGCTGTTCAGTGCTTAGCTGCTGGCTGCGGTTAAACCATGACAATGCTCCTTCGATAAAGTGCTTGCCATACAGGCACTTGCAATCAAGCAGCTTTAGCTGGCCTCTGTACTTATCTTCTTTGCCCCAACAGTTCCCTGAAGCAGCTGACGGATGCTGGTGGTGCCTGTGTTGTTCTACACAAACAATCTCACTGATGAAATCTCATTTATCTTCTGATTCACTGAATTCAGATTGTGTCTGCCAGTATGAATTAGACAAACCAGTTGTACAAGGATACTCCCAAGGTATCATATTGGAGCATTTTCTGTACAAGGCTGCAAGGCTGATCTTGTGGCAGGTGGAACAAGCTGTTTCTTCCTCAGAGAGCAGCACTCTGTCATTTTTCAGGGCAGCCTAGATATTGTAACTCACTCTATGACCTGTAGCAGTATTAAGTCACAAACATTTGCAGTGCCTCTCAATGCTGCAGTTTTGACACGTTACTGCCATGAGTTCAACCATGAGTCCTTTAAGTGCAGCATCCTATTTTCACTCTAGAATTAACCTTTAGGTTAGTTCTGGATGATAACACAGGAAAACTTTTATTGGTGGAGGAATGAAAAATTTCTCAGATTCTAAAGCAATGCAAATTCCTGGCATGTGCACGGAGCCACGTGCAAGAAAGCTCTCAGCACATCTTTCAAGCACCTATTTGCAGTGAAAGATGTAGAAAAAGTGAATGTGCGCTCATCTCCATTGATTTCAGTCATCTTAAAGTCAGACATTGAAACTAAATTAATTACTTGGGCTCCATTTCTAGTCCATGGAAAGAAGTGAGCATATCTATAGGGTAAGTTATCTCAGCTATATTAGATGTCCCTCAAGAAAGAATGTCCTTCAGATGCCTCTCTCTCTTAATTGGCTATAAAAGTAGCTTAAACCGGACACCTAACTTTTAAACAGAACGACAGTTCAGTGAGATTAATTCCACCCTTAACATGCAGTTTCCTTAGTATCATCTTCACAGTTCAGCAAGGCATTTAAATACGTGCCCAGCTTTCCACATCTGAATCACTCTAATCACATGAACTGGCTTAAATATTTTGCTATACCAGGGCTCTATGGTTTCTTGAACTGAACAATTAACACTCTGTGTGGCTGCCTCTGTCAGACTCCAGGCTGCTTGTTCATGGTACCAATTCTCTTTAGCTTTCTTGAGCAGTAGCATCGGTATTTCAGAGGGCAACTGGAAAAAAAACTGTTCTAACTTCCTGCTATTTTCAAAAGAAAACATGGCATCATTTACTGTCATGCTTTGTGCTGCATGTCTGACTAGGAGTTTGAATTAGTTCTGCTCTCCTTTGCCTAAACCTTTTAATATATTTATCCTCTGCTGTTATTTACTGAGACCGTTTTATCTAACTCTGTTAAGTGTTCTGGGACACAGATGGTATGAAATGCTCCACACATAATAGAGACTCATTGTTCAGGCAGCTCCCATGGCAGTTGATGGTGGAGATTACAGTACTGGGCCATAAATTGTATCAGTATTGTGTAAGCAGGATATTGTTGACACTTGATGTTCCCAATTAAAAAAAAATATAAAAGAACTTGTCAGATTTTTGAGCAGCTTCCAATGATTTCTTCACATGAGAATCTAGGGAGCATACACAGACAGTTGACATCTCTCTGTTTGGTGTAATGCTGATTTCAGGCAAACTTTTCGTCTACAGCTGGCTGAGGAATATCTAGTTTAAGGCAGTTTTTCTCTCATGTTGACCTAACTATATACATTCTCGCATAAAACTCACACCGAAGAAAAGAAGAGTTGGATATGCAGAGCAGTATCTATAAGAAGGTATGGATCAAAAGCCCGCTGAAACCCTGGGACAGTCCGTGATGTCTGAGAAGCATAACTCGAAATCACTGAGCCAAACTGAACCCAAACCTGAGCCAAAACCAGAGCAAACCACTGCTTATCAAGAACCAAAGCAGAACCCAAACCGCTAGTGTAAAATCTTTGTAAAAATCCCTTGTGCCCTCCCCAGTGCCAGATGCCCATGCCAGGGGTTGCTCAAACAGCCCCAGCACAGCAGGGGAGCAGCCTGCTCCTAATCGATGTGAGGCTGGCAGTCCTGCAGGGCACAGATCCACGCGGTGTGCCGATGGAGGCTCACAGGGGTATTGCCACAGACGTACAGGGCAGGAGAGTGCCCACGACACCTGCAGGTCTTGCAACAAAAGTTACACGAGGGGGGGTGGAGGGGGTGTTAGCTGGAGGTGACCTGTGTGGATGGGGCCTCCATGGGCAATGCTGAGCAGGGGTGAAGGCTACGCTTCTGTAGGCTGCTGTGAGAGTTGGGCACTGCTCCCAGTGCCCGTGTTACAATTGTTCTAGAAAGCTATTTTATCTGGAAGAAAAATACGAGCCATGTGCTTTTCTTCAGCATAATGTTGCAGAAAGAATCAGTCCTACAATGTCTCACAGAGGCTTTGAGTGAAGCTCGCATTGGGATGAGAATTAAA
Organism: Falco peregrinus; assembly: GCF_023634155.1. Lineage (NCBI taxonomy): Eukaryota > Metazoa > Chordata > Aves > Falconiformes > Falconidae > Falco > Falco peregrinus. The sequence goes on from NC_073723.1 coordinate 48,358,760, forward strand.
ATGTAAATTAAAGTTTGGTGGATCAGTTACGCGCTTGCACTCTGCTGGCCAGTACCTTTATCTGTTTGCCTCTTTCTTCCCCTCTCAACAGCATATTTCTGCTATTTTAGATCTAGCTTTTTAGTATCCTTGGGTTATAGCACTTCATGGGAGTAAGAAGGTGTAATTTTAGCATATTTTAGTTTTCATGCCATGATCTCTTGATCTGTCTCCTTACTTCCTTTTGTTCTTTTTCTCTTAAACAGAAAGGCAACAGAAACCAGGCACTGAAGAAAATGAATACTGCTCCCTGACAACAAAATCTAGAGCTAACTGTTGCAGTCAGTTTTAATTTGCATTCCCTGGTGAAACCCTGAGGCTTACTGGGACATGCAAACACACAGGCTAGAGCAATTTATGATCAAACACTTAACTGCTGCTTTTTGTTTTCATTTCTTTTTCCTTGCAATTGTTTAAGGGAAACGTTAGCAGTCATGCAGACTTCTGCCAAACTTATATAGCTTTTAGGACATCCATGTACAGGGGGAATTCTCAGTCCTGAGTGAGGAGAGATGGGTATGTTTCTTGTGCCCCAGCTAAAGAACAACACAAATTTAGCACATATTCGCCTAGAAATTTCTAATCTCAGTTGTGAGTCCCTCCACACATAAATAGATGAACACTCTGGGCAGTTTGCCTATTCTTGCTTCACTTTGGACACAGTTAGATAACGCATTGCTGATTTTTTTATAGCTTAGCATTGTTTTATTAGTTTCTTTGCATTTCATTGCATGAGAGTCAGTTTGGTGACCCTTCTCATCTGACACCTGACATTCCTTTAACTACTGGGAGAGGCTGTGATAAAAACACACTGTGAGTTGTACCATCATAGTCTGTGTAATGTCTTTAGAGGGCTGAACACATTTTCATGACTGTACACAAAGACACTCAGCAGATACAGCATCTGTTTTTGACAACAGAAATACTGGCTGAAAGCATCACCTCCCTTTTCTTCAAAATTTATGACATGGTCCTTAAATCCAGCATCTTCTGCTAATGGCAGGGAGGGAAAAGTGTGATTGTGAGGGGGAATGGAGGGGATGACAAGAAGGAGGAGGAAGTAGGATTTGTCACTGTGGATTAATAAACCAGAGAATGAATGTTTGGGCAGTAGTGCTTAACTGGAACCAGCATCAAATAGTCTCTGTGAAAAACTAATGAACATTTTAGCACTCACTGTTGAGGTGCTAATGAATTTGTATGTATGTTTTTGTGTCCATATGGGGGAAGCAATCAAAAAGTAAATATTAGTTAATGAATAATCTCCTTAAGGAAAGATTTTGTTCCTCTTGGCCATCCTATCAGGCCGCAAACATGTAGATGCACTTATATGCAAGTCCACAGTCTGATGGGCATGAGATACTTCAATAAAAGAGCAAAAATGAAAGAAAATATAATTGTGTTCCAGACAACCCCATATTTTAAAAAAATGTCGGTATTCAAAATCCAGTAATGATTTTAAGGTGCTTATTAATGGAGTCAAGAAAGCATTATAAATTGCAAAATATCTAGTGACAGGATTATTATTGGTCACAAGACTACAAGATATTAACGATTTCACAGGATATCCTAAAAAGTCTCACAAATATTTTCATGGCTTTCAATGTTATATGATTTCAGTTTTTTAATGGGGCAAGCTGTCATTTGGTCAACAGGTATCTAGACAATTCCTCTGTAGCCATAACATATTTACAAACACATAATTGTAAACTTTTTTACAAAAAGTTACAAATGCTTATCCATTTGAAAAGCAGACTACCTATTTATGTGCTTAACTATGGATCCCTTTTCCTAATTTTAGATATCCAATTTTTAAAGCATTTGTCAAAGTAACAGGTCATTGATGTGTTACAGGAAGAAACAAACACAGCATCCCAAAAGACTTGATCTAAAAGTCTGGTGTTCTCTTCATTACATTCCAGCTTTCCTCAGACTTCAGATCTTTATCTTCTCTCCTTCCAGACTTGGCAGTGGAGACATTTGGCAAAGTTTTCTATATAGTTCTTAGGACCAGGTATTCAGTATCTGAGAACTATCTTTCCATAGTCTTGCCAGCAGGGCTTTTGTATTTCATGGCAGGTATGGCTCATATGTAGAAAAATGTGTGAAAGTTTCTAACTGGAATTCTCTCTTAGTTGAGGACTTTGTTCTACAAATTACTTACATTAAGGTATTTGTCTAACCATCTTCTACAATACCATTCAATTTTCCTTTTAACTTCTGTATATGCAGTGATCTGTCTCTTCTGTTTTAAGGCTGCATAAAGAGCTCTCTAGTTAGCATTAAATCTGGAAATCAGTTCACAGTGTGTACAGATATCAAGACTGTCAAAACAGGAGATATTTTTAAATGTCTGATCTTCCTAATTTGTTCTGCAGAGCTAGTTTAAATATTTCTGAATGTATAATCCAAAAGACTTGGTCTTGGTGACTGCTCTCTGTTGATGAAACCTTGAGTAGGAGAGAAAAAGTCCATACTGCAGAAGAGTTCCCCATGCATAGTAACAGATGAACGTAAGACACGTCAGCTCTACTGGACTTGCAGGCCAGCTATTTAATTTGTGTTGCTGATAACAACCAGTGCAAGACACTTCACTGAAAGGTATAAGAAATCCTAGGATAAACACTTCAGGAATAACCCGCCATGAAGAAAAGGGCTTTTTCTACCTCAGGAAACAGAACTCTGAAAGATACAAGCAAGTGAATACCACCAGAATGGCTGGATTGTAAGCATTTGCTGTTAGAATTCTGAATATAATAACAACAACATTAATATTTTATGAATGGCTATTAACTTTAATAATGATAATTTATTAATAGTTATTACTTTTAATAATAATAAGGTTCTTCAATCCTTGGTCACCCTCACTGGTTGCTTGGCCTCAGTGATACTTTACGACAAAGGGATACCTTACACAGGCTAATGGTTTAAAGAGAGCATGGTCTCAATACACAGTTTTGACTTTGTCATTGTTCATTTACCTGTCCTTTAGCTTTCATGTTAGGTGAAGTAAGGCTGACGTGCTTTCCTCAAGATCACTTGCAACTTTACATTTTATCCAGCTGATCTTTTCAGAAGAGCTTTTTTCAAAGCTCTGTTCATTCTCATTGCCTCACTTCTGCTTCAGCTTCAGAAACAAACACAGGACCCTATCTGTGGGGAAGCAGATTTTACTACCCTCTTACATTTCGGTTTTTTTCATACTGGGAAGCCTTTCATACAGAGATGAACTGGGATCCCTTTTTAGATTGCTCTGGGTCTTGGCCCATGTCCTTTTCAAGCTTCAGCTAAAAGTGAATTTCTACAGATGCTTCAAGTCGTTGAGAATTGAAATTTAGAAGTGAAATGCTGACACCACCTTCCCCATTACAACACTTAGTTGCTTCTGTCATGCTGCAATCAGCCCTGTATTGTAAGTGTCTGTGTTGTGAGCCTCTCTGATCTAAACATTTGTTAGCTTAAAATATCAATTCAATTGCAATCCATTATGCTTTGCTCAGAAAACCCATCTGGCTCCAAAGACTGCTGCCACACGATGTGCTGCTGCTGCGAAGCCAAAGGCCTGATCCTGCCCTTGCTTGCAGAGCTCTGTATTTCAAGGAATGGCTTTGAAGCAGCTGAAAGTGAACCACCCCCGAGCAGGTGTGGGGAATGAGTCAGCCAGGTGTATGGCTGTATCATACACCCGTCCCAACTTTTTCCCCCTTTTTGCTGCTACCTGCATTATCAAGGAAGTGAAATTCAAAGACTGGAAAAAAAGAACCATCAAAACCAGAAAACACCTTTGGACTTTTTCCTCAAGGAGATGATTGTAACCCCATTTCTTTCCTGCTGACTCACCATTCAAGAAACTTTCAGGCATTTCTGAGATAGCTCTTTAAAACAAAACTGACTCCATAGGAGTGGAAAGTAAAAATCACACTTTTTAAAGGAAATGCCAACAAAAAGATATAAAATATTCATCACTTTAGAAGAACCACTTTTTACTGCAAGCCATTTCAGTGTATATTGTGCTTGCAGGTAAAATACCTGATTAAAAACCTCTAGATGAGAGTCCTTGTCTCATGACATGCCTATGAGACCTGCTGGGACTACAGTGGATCTGAAGAAAAGACACGGGAAACTGTTTTCAGTTTACTGTTGCCTTGGACTCACGTTGCATGTTTTCTGCCTTCTGCTGAGCAAAACCAGCAAAGAGCCCAGTTACCTAAGAAAGCAGTTATGTTTTGTGCTATATATAAGTAATAAGGATGACAAGCTTCTGTGAGCACCCAGAGAGTAAATGCTACCATGCCACTTAGGGTCAGGATCAGGAAGATCACCAGAGCTCAATTTTTTATGGTTTTGGGGCATCTTACTTATTAAGCTTCATTACCAGGAGTGACTAACCTCGGAGTTCAAAATGAGCTCTGAATGCCTTTCTGTGGCACGACAGACCTGGTAAAGATCCAATTTAACTAGATGGTGCATGAACAGCTCTTTCCTATCTATCAAGCTTTCCAATGATAATGAACCACTCAATACATTTTTCCACAGAGCAGGAAAGAATATGAGAGCACTGAAGGCACTCATTAAAACCTGAAAACAGCCTGAAGTTGCATAAGCTTTCCGAGGGCTTTGACGCAGGGGTGGCAGCAGATGGCTGAAGGTGGGGTACACCCCGTCTTTCGCTTGCCCCTGTGATGAGGACGACAGCACGGCTCACGAAGCAGCCCCTGAGGTACTGCAGATTTTGGCACGGCATAAAACAGTAAGCTGAGATGGGGGTTAGTTTATTTAATTTCACAGACTGAAAACTGCAGTGAATCAGGTTTTTTGTGAGTCATTCGGTTGTCCCCATTGCCGGGGACACGGAGGCAGCCTTGCTCAGAGCAATATGGCAGCTGGCAGAAGGGGCTCGCTGCTGCAGAACTCTGCTACCCGTGAGTCCTGAAAGCCCCATGGCTTCACTGCCCAGCACCTGTGGGATGCTCCCCATCAGTCCCTTGGCCGCTCTCTGACCCTGCCACAGTGTTGCTGTGTCCTCCCGGTGACACTGGGTGGGTGCTCCAGGAAGGTGCCGCTGCCAGAGCTCCTGTAAAAGCCTGTGACAGTCCCGGATGGCTGCTGGGGGGTGACGGGGAGGACTATTTGTGGCTGGGCCACAGCACCCCACAGAGAGGATTCAGTTCATGCTTTTGTCTCAATTGTGTGAGAATGGAAGAATTTCTCTACACCTTGAAACGTCTGTAGGGTGGGAAAGAGCATGCAGATGAAGTGTCTATTAAATGTAATGGACTGGCATCAATAGCGACTCAATAGCCTCCTATCATGAGAGTCTTCCTGCCCAGGCTATTTAACTCATGTGAGCACCCTGGCTACCCATGCGCAAACGATGCACTAAATGCCCCAGTCAAAACCAAAACTAGAAATTCACTCTTCATCTGTAATGCAAAAGCCATTAATGATTTGTTCTTAAATTGTATTCATTATATACAGAGAACAGAATATAGTTTACCACCTTATTAACTGACACACTACAAGAAATAACACCCACAGGAAAAAAAAAATTAAATTTATTTTCATTATAATTTAGTCAGGGAAGCAAAAACCTAATAAAATACATTTAATAGATTTGTATCCCCATTAGGTTAGGTAAAATGTCAAGCCTAACACAAAACAGAGCTATTTAATACCTTTTTGTAAAACAATGGTCCTGTAAACTCCAGCCCAGTGTATAGCTTTTATTCACAAAAGCAATTCCACTGACTCTGGTAAGAAGGTGCCCACAGGGGTGACCCTCCTATGCCAGACTGGACTTTTCATTTGAGACTCATTGTAGAGCTGGCTATTCACTGATACTGAGCACAAAGCAAGAACTCAAGGGGGTTTGTTTATATTTGCAGTTCGATATTCACCTAGTGTATACACAACAGAAAAATACCAATACTTATAATTTATAGATAGTAATTTCCATAGGTGATTTCATCATCTGTAGTATATCCTGTATAGAATCAAACTTGAACTTCATGCAAGACACATTTTAAAACATGCAGTCCCAAATGATCTGCAACTTTCTAAAGCTAAAATCACTCTCAACAGAAAGGATTACTTCTCCGGTAAATTTTGGCAAAAAAGGTAATTTTGCATATACGCCAAAAAGTGCAAGATGAACAAGGGAAGGGATATATCATGCACTAACAAAAAAAAAGGCTGAGAAAACTTCAGAACTTGTATTTGGAGTAATCCAGCTTTACTCCAAATACATCTTGAGGTATTTGGAGTAAAGCTGGACATGTACATTTGGCTCCCTGACCGAAGCTTTAAAGGCCACTGCATGATGAAGAATTCACATTAATTCTTATCTTTGCAGTATTGGGCACTCTGAGTAAGACACAATCACGATCAAAATTTCTCACTGCTATATTAGACACAAGGAAGTTTTTTTCTGTGCCAAGCATGCATCACTTTTTTCCCATCCCTGAACAAAAGTACCAGTCATAGAAAACACAGTAGCCCAAAACTGAGCTAGGAATTTGTTCTCTGGCAAATGTGCTTTCAGCACAACAAAAAGGGAGCAGAAGGATATGCCACTAACTTTCTGATATTCCCCAACAGATAAAATTCAGTGTGTAGGCAATATATCACGCTCACAGAAACTACATACACTACTTTGTGTCCCAGGCTGTCTTTACCACTTTACCACTTTATCACCAATGTATGGATATATTAGCAGCTTCATGGAGCCACTATTAAATTTAAAAAGGTGTAGATAACCTGAAAGTAATTTTCATGGTGGGTTTGGGGTTGGTTTTTTTTTTTTGCCATTCCCCCCCAACAATAAAGACTTTCTGTCCACAATATCTCCAGACTCATAACGATCTTAAAGGCCGGACCCATCAGAGGGGAGCAGCCGACGTACTGGAGGGCAGGGCTGCCCTGCTGAGGGACCTCAGCACTCTGAAAGGAGCCAGGAAAAGACAAAAGCAAAGGAAAATTCTTGCTTGTCCATATGATTTTGGGTCCCCAATACAGGAGAGAATGACAAACTGGAGCGATGCCAGTGGAGGGCCACTGAGATGGTTAGGGGCTGGAACACATGGCATATGAACTGGGCTTGTGTAGCCTGGACAGAGGGCTGGTAGAGAGGGGTGTGAAGCAAGGGGAGAGATCTGATTGCCATTTTCTCCCACCTGAAAGGGGAATTATAGAGAAAACTCGGATAAACTTTTCTTAGAGGTACACAGCAAAAGGACAAAAGGCAACAGTCACAAATCGCAGTAAGGGAAGTTCTGTAAGAAAACAAATATTCACCAGGGTGGTGAGCACTGGTACAATTCACCCAGAGAGTCTGTGAGATCTCCATCCACGGAAGTATGCAGAACTCAGAGACGTGGCCCTGAGCAACCTGATCTATCTATGACCATGGTGGGCATGCTTCAAGCAGGGTTTGGACTAGATGATCTCCTGAAGAACCTTCAACTTAACTTGTTCTTTGATTCTGTGACAAGTTAAGAAATGATATCTCTCAATCTGTATGAGTTGGAAATGCCACGGACTGGTGAGACTATCAGCTTGGTACTGGGACAAGCTGCATTGAAATGCCTTGAGAAACCAATCTTAAAATTGTGTTTGTGTGCAAACAAGTTTATAAAAACACTTACAGTTCTTTCCTTTGAGACTGGCATAATACTTTTAAGATATTACAAAATATGTGCTTAAAGTTGGGCTCACCTATGTAAATATATGACAAAATTTTTCAAAATTTAGTGAATGAGGCACTCACCTAATATCTTTGGTAATCAGCTAATTTTTTGAGGTTTTTCAATAGGGTTTTGAAGCCTAACTGAGGACATATGAATTTGCAAACATCACTAGGATATCTAAAGTGGCCAGAAGAAAGAAGACAAAATCTTCCTAATACTGTTTTTTAATGAATTTTTCTATTAAAATGGCATACGCAAATCTCATGCTGGTATGTTATGAAGCCTTACTGCCATTCATTCAGAATGACCTGCATGGTATATTCATTTTTCCTGTGATTTAATGAGTGGCAAAAAATGGGAAATGAGTGGCCAAGCACCTCAAGTATTATTTTTGGCATTGTATCACAAACTCATATTGCTATGTCTATATAGTGCTGTGTAATCCTGTGGTCTTTTTATGACTGATTCTTAGGAATGAAACAAGGATAAATATACTAGCAAAAGCTCAGTAAAAGAGAGTCATCACAACATATTATTTGGGAAAAAATGTTGAAGGCAGTTCCACTCTTGTTCCTGATTTTGCTAGAGGAATTATGGTGTTTTTTCCCTGCAGTTAAACAGAAAGAAGAAAAATGCTCACTATCTTCTCTGGCCGACTTTCAGGGGTTGAGGTCCTGTACACTGGGTTTGTTATGGATGTGCTAAGAAATAACACCATGACGCTGCCGACTCCTTATCTTGCTGACAGTCCCTGCCACAATGCATAAATCGCCTCTTTTACATTTACAAGTTGTATTGACTTATCATAGCTATAGATAGATGAATGGACAGGGACGGGACTTTTGGAAATACACGAAATAGTCGCGGGTACAGGGCATAAAGCACTATAGGGTTATAAGGAGAGATATAGGGTTACAGAAACATCATGGACTCATAATCACACCCTGGACATAGGTACTGAAAGGGAGCTGGTATTCAGAAAAGATGGAAATAATGGTAAAAGCAGTGTGTGTGAATGGAATGAGAGACTGATGTTTCAGAAAGGGATCCCCGATAAAATAGAGTCTGTTTGCATACAAAATTACTTTGGGGAAAGATAGTGGGTAGTTGTTAGACCCTGCTGTAGAATTCCAGAGTTAAATTTGGATATGGATAGAGATGTTCAAACTGTTATTACAGGGAGAAATTCTGTGGAGAATTGTCTCATTATGGCAGACTCTAATTTCTCAGATATAGACTGGAGAACAAATGCTACTGAAGGCAGCACAGATATTCCAGAGTGTGACAACTGACAGATTTCCTGACAGAAAGCAGAGAGGCTTCTTTCTAAACTTAGTTACAGAAAACATTGAGGTTGTTATAGGATGGCTACTTGTAAAAAATAACATCGGATCACATGAATGTTGGTTTCATTTAAATAAAATGGATGGATAAGCAAAAATAGATCCGTTAGTAAGTCTGCCTATCAGAATTTTAAAGAAATGAGTGAAGGCAGCAGAAGTTAATTGTTCGGGGACTTCTCTGTGGAGGAGATTTGGATTTTCTTTAAGGCAAAACATGGAAGAATTTCTGGAGCTTTTCAACCCTGCAAAGCAAAAAAACTGGAAAACCCCTCAAAACCTAGCTGTGTGCAAACCCACCTCAAAAATGGTGCCTAGATGGAAATGGAAAAATATGATCAACAATAAAGGCTGTGCCTTATAGATCAAGTTTCAAAAAGGGCTTTTGAAACAAGGGCTCAAAGACAGAGCCAGCTGATGGGAAATGAGAACAGGAAGGAAATCTGCATTACTGTAGATACAAGCAAAACTCAAAGCTCCTTGTTTTCACCCAGTGCAACCAGAATCCTGTTTCAGGATTCAAAAATGCTGGTGTATGAAATCCTTCTGCTGGTGAGAAGCATTTCACAAGCACCTGGCTAAAACAGGCTGACAATCTAGGCTTCGACACAATACAAAGTTTTAGAGCAGCTTTGAAAGCAAAACCTAATTAAAATGAAGGCAAACGTAGAAGAAGATAAAAAATAACATATACCTACAAAAAAAAAAGCAGATCATAAAAGAACCACAGAGGCTAGGCTAACTTGATATCTCTCTTTTATAACCCCTTTCTCAACAAACAAAATGTGGCAGCTGTAATTTAGCAAAACTGGCAGAGTGTTGATTACCAGGCTAAAGGAGAAATACTGGTGAAGCTTGAGAAGACGGGGATTAGTAGAAGATATCTAAGGCAGGTAAAGGAACTAGCAAAAGACACTGCAAGATTATGTTGAAATGCTATTGAAACACTCTTGAGCTGGAGTAGAATTATTATTACCTTTTTCAGTACTGATTACCCTTGGAAGCAATCTTGTCTGAATATTTTTCTTAATGACCTTGATTTTAAAAAGTAATACACTAATAAGATTTTGGGAGACATTATCAATATAGAAAAGGAGAGTGATATGTGGAAAAATTAGGAGTACCTCGCAGTCTGGAAAAGCAGAAACGAGATGAAATTTCATTACATGCATTTAGTTGCTAATAAATTTTTTAATGCAATTGAAGCCTTATCAGATTGACATGACACCAGAAGAGCCTGTGTGTTTTAAAGGATCATGGAATAATTAGGATTAACCAGTGCAATGCCTGAGTCAACAGGGAATTACAATCCTAGATCATACCTAGTGAGATACTGCCATGAGAAATGTAATCTGGAGTAGTCTGTACAGTCTTGGTCATCCATATTCACCCGAGATTAATTCAGACTGGAACTGATGAAGGGAAAGTCTTGAAGATAATCAAGAGAACGCAGAACATTTCATGAGATGACAGAATGAGCAGCAGGAGGAATGATACTTACTTTCCCATCAAAGTGTCTCTTATTCCCTAATCCCATCTGTCTGTCACAATAGTCTTACTGGGCAGGGGAGAGAATTGCAATGCCTTGTCTGGTAGGATGCATATTTGGACTGATTGGTGGCTGGTGCCTTACAAAAAAAAAAAGAATAACAGTTGAAATCTGCCTGCTTTTCCTTTTAGTGGAGGCTCTCATTTGTTGTTTTTAACTCTGACTTGGCTGCTTTTTTCACAAAATCTAAAGAAACATAATTATCTTTGAGATGTTAAAAGTCAGGACTGAAGGACAGAAATGAACTATATAACCACGTGAACCTCATTTCCTTAGGGAACAAGTGTAAAACCAGGGATGGCACAACGATAAATAGGGACAGACTGCTGGTGAAGTTAAAAAGGCAGGACAGCAGCAGGTCTCTATCAATCATAGAATTAAACTTCCAACTGGTATATTAGATATGAATGGTATAAGTAGTTTTAAGATTGTAATCAGGTTATGAAATAGAATATATGACATGATGGCTTTCAGGAAGTCCTCTCCAGTCCTATCATAAACAAGGGTGTGCTAATATAATGGCTCTATCCTAATGAGTGCACAATAACATTTTAAGATTGGCAAAGGGGCCTACAGATAAGTTTAGAAGTCACTTGCAGAAGACACATTTACTCCATCGTATATCATATTTGTTCATTCCTGTCACTGAAAATCTGTTTTGCCAAGTTGCAGGCAGAACCTCTGACTGTTGCTTGCTCTGCTTTTCCTTCTCCCTGGAAAGGCTGGGTGCTGAACTGCAGTGGTGCAGAACCTTGACAGCACAGAGAAAAGCAGTGGCAGCTTGCCCAGAACTCAAGTGCTGCACCTTATTTCCATATAAATATACATTGAACTGTATAAGATTTTACATCAGAATATTTTTTTTTTATTATTATTTAAAGGGCACTGCAAATGTAGGCAGCACCTTACAGAGAAATCCAAAGTTGCTGTGCAGGTAACAAAAAAAGAGAAAAGCCATGTAAGAGTGTAGCATTGTCCTCACAACTGATATGAAAAGAGTTTGAATTCCTGATGCATGAGGATGAGCTTTGCCAGAGATTTTTTAATGAACTAGCTGACACATAATTTCCTTCTGCCAGATGAAGTTAGGACCTATCAGCCATGTCATAAACTGCTAGCAAATCTCTGAACTTCTCATTCAGCTCAGGCAGGAACAGCAATTTGTTTGGGGTAGGACTGGAGAGCAGTGCTTGCTGGCACTGTGAACTCTTGTATGCTGGCTGCAGTGTCAGCATATGAACAGTGTAGGAGTTTCCAACAGAGCTGGTAGAAAATGGGAAAATGGTTGGCCAGGGAGATTTTCTGGAAATGTTTCAGCAGAATCCAGCAGCTCTGCGGTGTGTGGTGACTTCAATGAAACTTGATGAATTTATAAGTTGTTCTGAACTTCTCATTTTGCTTCTGCACTACTGTCAGCCTATGTTAAGAATATGATATAAACTTTGATTAGACTTTGATTAAACTTTGATAGAGACTTTGATTAATAGTACTGTACGGAGAAGCCAGAACAACCCCTGCCAGGGGCTGATGAAGAAAAAACTGTCAAGTGCTGACTAACCAGCATAATATGCAGTAAACAGGAACGAGAAGCTAATCTATAATTTAAACAATGTGTTAATTAATACTGCATAAATAATGAAATCTGTGGTAAATCCAGGGAGTAATCTTGTCGATCTGCTCATCTAAGAGCAGCTAGAACACCGTGCCCTTGAATAAGACAACAGTAACTGTATGCTGACGGACAGGAGTCTCTCTCCAATCAGATGATCAGCAGGATTTTTTTCTTGATGCTTTTTACTAAATTTAAGATATTAAGTCTTTCTAAAATCAAAAGGCACAGTAGGAAAATCAAAAGAAGTAAAAAGAGAGTGCCAAGGGATGACCGCCAGTCTGCAGGTGTGGTTCTAAAACAAGGTGCCACAGAAGGGGACAGCCCTGACCCTTCCTATCCACCCTGATGCTGTGCCTCCCCTGCCTCCGCAGCGCTGGCACTACCAGTTGTATGATAGCCCCTTGCCCCAGGGAGCACGGCTGGATCCCACTGAGCCTCAGCCAAGTTAGCAATGGGGAAATAAAAGTATCCGAGGGACCCAGCGTGCAGCCACAGCAATGCCAGTGACATAAAGGGGCATGCAGCTTGGGTGAGGTGCTGGCAGGACTTTCCATGATTAAATCAAAGATTTTCAGGGGCAGTGTGCAGGTAAGCTGGCCTCAGGTGATCGCAGAATAACCCCACTGAGCCAGCTTGCCAGCCCAGGTCTGTCTATCAGTTTGTCAGTCGTAAAACCTGTCAAGCCAGCAGAGCAAATGTAGTGAGAAGTGACCATTACGCTGCATGTCTGGAGCCACAACCAAGGAAGAGTCTCATAGCCTTTAGACTACTGTGTCAGCAGATTGGCCCAATACTTAGTCTATGGCAGTTTATTGTGGAAATGTTTGTTTTTATAGCAAAGACTGTGAAACTACAGCTTATTTGCTAAATGGCTTGAAGGGTGGAGGCATTTTTAAGGGAATTACTTGCAGCCTTCTGAGTTTGTTGGGGTAATCCAATAATTCAAACACTTTCAACCCTGGTATTTCAGTTCCCTGTGACTTAGATGTAGATCCAGTGCAGGACCTGGCTGCTCAGCCCTGGGAACAGAACTGAAAACACAGGGCAAAGTGCCCGAATCCCCAAGGAGTTTCAGGTGGTTGGTGTATGCAAGCTGGCACTGAGGTCAGTTAGTCCCCCCTGGCCTCCAGGCTGTTGCTGTTAGGCTGTTTCTGGTCGCTAACACTGGCTCACCTGCAGAGCTGCCCCATTCCTCATATAGTTCCCACCTAGAACAGGACTGGTGAAGCTAGTGACTCCCACCACAAAGATGCTTAGGACATGACTTTCCTACAGAGTAATTAAGGGAGAGGAGAAAGAAAGAAAAAAGCAAAAAAAGCAATACAGTTTGAAGGTGCTGCTGGCTCAGCGAAGCTGCTGTGGGAGTGTTGTGCTCAGAGCACATAAAGGGAAAGGAAGGGAAACAGACTCCCATGAGGAAAAGACCAAGGAATTACTTATTTTCAAGGCACAACTAACTTCTAGAGAGTGGATATTTCTTCAAACTCAAAGTAACCACCAGGGTGGAAAAGGTGGAGTTAATAGAGGGGTTAGCACAGCTCCAGCTTAGTCCAGCATCATACTGAAGTTAGTCTTCCTGAGGAGTTAACACTGAGAAATCATCAGCTTCCCCCATAAGCCAATTCACTTCTTCCACACTGGGAAGGACCCTGCTGCTGGGTGTAGGCAGAATAAGAAAGATCATTGCCTCTAATTGTGACAGTTTTGATGAAATCTTAAAGAAGAATCAGATTTTTAGATAATAATTTAGGTACTGTTTTATCAATACTCTGGTATCTCTGGGTGCCAACACAGAAAAGCGATGCTGCTTCATAAGAACTGTCTATGGCCTCCCATACAAGCAACGTTCTGCTGCAGCAGCCACGGTACAGTGGTATGCAATCCATGCTAGAAGTTCACATTGGATTTTTTTTATTCATGCTTAGGAGGCCCAGGCAAGTCCTAAAGGAACCTTGTGGTGCACCCTCTGGGCTTTTGTAGTGGCCCTTACTGTAGCGTGTGGATGACTGAGAGGGAAGGGTTTGCACACACTGTGTGACATTTTTCTTGATCTTCATAAGGATGTATGTACACTCCTGAATGCATGTCTTACCTTGATTAGCAGGGTTTATGGGCTGAAATAAGAAATAATCCACACCTAGCCAACACCCACTACAAAATAAGGAATCCTCAGTCACACTGACAACATTCTCCTGCTGGGAATGATACTATTTTGGTGCATTTGGAGTGGAAAAGACAATTTCATAAATAAAATATTTAACAGTGTTTCCTGTGGTCATTAATGGCTTGATGCTAGAAAAACCCTGCTTATAGACCAAGACATTTGCAGTATCATTCATTTCCCATGCCAAATTTGTGGTTTGTGATGGAAGCCTACTTTTAAGAATGTGGACCAGTGATGGCATTTATCAACTGTCATGATAACTTTGTCCTGTGGGACAGAGAACTAGAAGAACAAAAATAAAAGCCAAGTAGCTTTCTCTAAACAAAGAAAATCAATCAAACACTCTGTTTATTGATCCATGTTAGAAATCTCAATAACAGGCTCAGTGAATGGACAGCTAGCTGAAGCGTATACCTTATGGCTAGGCCTTTTAAAACACCCAGTTGAAGTATGATATCACTGAGAGAAATTATGCTCTCTTTATGCAACCTCACAGCAAATCTACTATCCCATAGTGCAACGTATTATCCTTAACATTTCTTTAAGAAAGGAGAGAGAACAGAAAAAGGATTTTCACAGCTGGCAACGTAATAAAACTTATTAGCTTTCATCAGGAGAATATAATGGTACTACTGTTTAAGAAAACGCTACAAGCTTGTTTAATTTTCTTAGTTTTTTTTTAATGGAGCCTTTTCTCCTTGGAAGATGGAAGAAAATGGTGAAGACAGGGTAAGTAAATATTTTCAGCCTTCTCAGCTGAAATCCATAATTATAGTTTTATTTCCTTCTGCTTTCTGATACATAGATTTCACAGAGCTGATTGCAGGCTTCAGGAACCATTTTTCCTTTTAATGGAAGCGTTGCAGGTTTTCTCTAATTAACAACCACTTGCAGGCTTAGTGCCTACTCACCAGCCACATTTTTCATAGACAGATCTGTTATTGCACTAAAATGAGGGTGAGAGGCCTTTTGTATTAATAGTTTATGAAGATAGCTAGATTACAGCTGACCATATAGTATTCTGGTTATATTCTTCTCCTAAATCTTTCCCTGGACTCTCGTTTTCTAGGGGGACAAAGCTTCTAGAAGTGATAATAGTTTCTCCTTAATGATAATTGTTTTGACTGGTTGGTATGGGGCAGCATAATTTTGAGAAATAGCTGTAGGAAATGCTTAGGCAACCCTCCTTGTACAGAGCATCAGCTAATTAAAATAGAAACTTTGGCTTTCTCTTCCCCTTAAGGTGACAGTTTTAGATCTAAAGAAACAAAACACAAAAACACAGGAAGCAGGACAGCTGCCATTAGATGTCAGTCCAAAGGGGAGGTAAATGAAAAGGCTCTGATTTATCCACAGGAAACCACCCAGGATCAAGGTCTTCACACAGTTACCCACTTTGTTCCCAGTCCTTTTACACCTGATGAGTCTCACTGCATGTTACTCATAATAAGCTAACTAGACCCAAAGCTTCTTGCAGCAAGGTGCCGTCACAGTTTTATCTTGTACAGTGGCAAGCACATGAGTTGTTTCTTAGAAACAAAAAAAAGTAAAAAATGCTGCATTTCCTTCCTCCCCCTGTCCCTCTGCTCCTCCTCCCTTCCTTCTCACTCCTCACTGCCTCATGACATTTGTGTCATCTTCTGGATCCCATGTTCTCATTCATCTTAATTCCCTTGCTAATAATTTCTGCCCAGCCGCAGCCATAAGGCAAAACAATGGTGCAATACAAAAGGAAAGCTGTCAGGTATCCAAAAGCAGCATCAAAACAAGTAGCAAAGAATGAGATTTTCTTCTGTCTGTATTGCTGACAAAACCCTATGGCAGGACATATGCATGCATTTACCATTTTAAAGAAGTAATCATGCCTGCTGAAAGCATCAACCTTAGAAGGAAACACAGAGCTTGAAGGAATATTGTTGTAATGCTCAGATGATGACTTGTGTTATTTCAGATAAACATGGCTGAGAACTGAGGGACACATATTCCATAGACAGTGGCATTTTCTTCACAAAATAGCTGTTTTCTGTTTTGCATAATACCATGTGAACCTCATTACTGCAGTTTGGAGGGCTTTAAACATTCACAGAAAGAAGCATAGGGAGAAGAGCAATAGTTAGATGCAATTTTCACATTGGCCCAGTGGATAATCAGAAGAGCTCTTCCATTACAAGGATATGCAGGAAGCAAAACATTACAAATCCTACCTACAACGCAGGGCCAATAAGAAAGGCTAAAAAAGCTCCAGCAACACAGGCTTTCTTGACAGAGTCGTCGTTATCAGCTTAATAGCAGCTAGCAGGCAAGATTTGCTCTTATGCCAGGAGTACAAGGCACACGGCAGTTTGAAAGAAGGATAAATATGTATGTATAGAAATTACATCTTCCTAAAATGATAAAAAACAAATAGATCAAATGAACCCCTACCTTGGAGAGCCTGGAGTGTACGAGTCTGTACAACAATACAGAGTTGCAGGACCAGCTGTGGTGCACTTTCCAGAAACGTGGCTAGCAAATGCAGCATACTCACATCTGCATACTCATACACCATTTTCCAATAAAACCGCCATCTGTTATTCTCTCCACTCTGTCGACTCCGAATACCCAAGTATATTGTGTGAAAATACCTAGAAGTAAAAGAGAGAGGTTATAGAAATGCAGAATGATATTTTACAGGTAACATTTCTGCTTGAAAATAGTAAACGTTTTTTCAATATACTTTAAAATAATGAACATTTATTTAAAAGGATTATTGTACTGCGATTTATAATTGTTGACGTGATACGAGTAAACTAAACTGAAGACAAGACTTGCCTTCATAAATCCATGTAAAAAGCTTAGCATAGTCTTATTTGTTAAATAGCATTCCTTTCAAGGACGCAGCTTTCTGAATTGAAATATAAGGGGAATGTGTTGATTACACAGCCTCCCTCAGAGTTTTTTCAAATAATGGTGGGGGAAAGCTCATTCTGCAATGGTCTCCGCTCAGAACCTGCAAAGAACCCATCTCCTTTCTGCATGGCTCTTTGTGGACTTGGAAGACCACCTACACCTGCAAACCTGAGTGGTCTCAGCCTGGGCTCCTGCTATGGCTAAGCTCATTGTACTGCTTTTCCACTCATCTAATGCATTGAATATCATATTTCAGATACTGCCAAATATATAGTGCTTTTTTCTCATAGCTTGGTTATTTTAGGAGGAGAGAAGATGTAGCTGCGAGTTCCTATTTTAGGGGGAGCAGAGATCTGGCTGTGGGTTCCCTTGGTGATTAGAAGTGACTCACTACAATAGCTCCCGTGCAGCAGCAGCAATAAGAAGCCAGAACCAGGAGCCCAACAGGCTGCTGCTGGCAGTAGTAACCAGCAGATTAGAGAAGTAACAGGCAGAAAGCATGTGTCAGCTCCGGTGGCCTGTGCAAGCTGGGGGAAAAACACCTGGCCACCAGCCAATTAAACAGATTTTAGTGGGTGCAGGAACAATGAGTGGTTTTAGAAAATGAGGGATGTCTTCTGATGGCCAGGCCACCCAGCTGATGTGGTGCTTTTCATGACCTTTGCAGAGCTTGCAGTGGTTTCCCACGACACACCTGTGTCACAGCACAACGGCTATTCTGGGTGAACTTTGATCCACTCTCTGTTATTCTGTGTCAGTCTAGGTTCCCACCTTGCTCCTACAATTTTAGTTCAAAATTAATCTAGGCTGGCTGAAACAAACAGTCTCACTTCACAAAAAACTCTGAAGATTAAGATACTGTTCTTCCATCAGGATGTCTTGCATCCTACTGGAATGCCCTGTTGGGCTATCAACTGATGTGGACCTCTGTTTCTCTTCTTTCTTGACATATTTTTCACATCCTGGTCCTGAAGCATTTCCTTATGATCTTTTTAATATGCTTCCACAGCACATTTTTTTAAAAGTGAGATTATATTTTCTAATAAGAAAAAAGTTAGCAAATTTTCACCACTTCTAATGTGAATTGTTTTAATTGGTTAAGATAAAACATTTCAGTATTTCTCCTTCTCACAAATCCTTGTCTTAAAATCCTTTTCATAACCAGTGGAGCATGATGAACTGAGGAACCCTCATTGTTATATAGGCTGCATGCAACCTTTCATCCCCCTCTTCCATTCAGTTGTAACTCTGTAGGTATTTTCTGCTGATGCGAAGATCTTTGGCCTCTGACTGGTGAGCAGCCCGAGACTCAGTTGCCCCCTTGAAGAATGACCATTGTCCTTGTACCCAATGAACCCTTGCACCCAATACACACAGCACTGCAGAGGGACAGCTTGACTCAGGAATATGCAAACAAAACCAGTGAGTAGCACAGAAACAGCTGAGAGGCCAGATCTGAGCCTGAAGCATTTCTCTTGACAATGCACATCATAGCAATATAAAAGGAAAACACATTAAATTCACATTTAAATTAAAATCACACCAGGTGGCTTTGGATTTTATCAAAGTCCCATGTGGGAGTGAAGCGGCAATGAACCACTCTGAGATTGAAACCACAGAGGTACAGTAAACAAGAACACAACCCTACCTCTCATGCAAAACACTGAGCAGGTCTAGATGGGTCAGAGTATGATGGGATAACAGGGGCGCTTTGGTGTCCTCAGGGTTAGGTAATGTGAAATGGCTTGCTGCCCAGATCTGAAAGAAGCCGCTGAGCTGTAAAGGCATCTTTTTGCTGCACAGTTCTGCTAACAGGGTCCGTCAGACTCCCAGCTTCTCAGTCACAATCAGTTTAATTGTTCCTAGACCTCTCATTAGTCTCCTGCAGCACACCAGGGGCAGGGAAGACCTGGATTTTCTTCCGTGGTGTTGCTTGCTGGATGGGGCTTGTTTGGCCTGCCTCATGTCCTCCCAAAGAGGCGCATCTGGGAATAGTGCACATACAGGGGGCAGACGGCATTTCAGCATCCTTCTTTTGAGATATTACTAACCCTTGCTATAAATATGTAAAGTAGCTTTGGCTGCTGAGGGTTGTGCCAGGAGGCTCAAGCTCTGCCAGTGGAGCCATCTGCAACTTCAGTTCTACAGCATTTGTGCAAAAAATACTTTTCCTATTATGAAAATGACATGCTGTGCCAGGCAACATCCCCTAGGGTTCTTTACCTGCTCTGCAGAGTGGTTGTGCATGGCAAATATGTTGTGATTAATGAACCCTTATGGAAATATTTCCTCTCCCATTGCACTTTATTGTGAAACACTGGCAGTGAGTTATTGGGGACTGGGGAATCATTGCTCTTTGTCTATTTAGCTCTCTGCAATTTAGACACAAGAGGCAGAGGAGGAAGATACTTTCTCTTTTTACACACTGGATTTCAGCCTAGGGTAGATTTTTCTGTCCAATCAATTTTGGCCAAATTAATTGCAGGCTGAAATGAGCATTTACACACATAATTACTGTCACTGATTTATAGGCACAATCAGGTGATTAGACAGCTAAACTTTCTCATTTGCATACACAATTAATTGCACCAGCAATTTATGTTAGGTGTGCAAATTAGCAGTTATTAAAATAAAAAGATGGTCTCATAAAATGCTTCATATATCAAAGATTTTTCCCCCACAGTGAAATGGGAAAAAAGATAGTGGGAGAAAGTTCTTTTCTTGTTGTGGTTTCCAAATATAGCTTAACACTGCAGTAATGACACATTCCATTTTATATATATATATGCAATTACATAATGCGTATATATATGCATCTTAGACACCCTCACTGGAGTCCTATTTTCAGCAAATGCTATACAGACACACTCAGAGGTAGTTCCTGTCCCGAAGAGTTTTTATATTTTGGTCTTCTGGTATTGTTTTGGTGGAAGCTCACATTTTTCTGAGTCCAGCTTGTGACTTATATACAGTTATTCCAGAAAGATGTAGGAAGTAGTAATAACAGCTCTGCATTGGAAAATATCTTAGGTTCATTGTAGGGTAAATTGATGCCAATGAACCTGAAAGAGCAGATGTGAGTGTTATTATTTTTGTTGTGATTGCATCCAGAGGCCTCAACTACAGTCTTTTGCAGGCGCTGTACCAATACAAAAAAAATTGCCTATCCATTTCCCCAAAGAGCATTTAATTGACCTGAAAAGAGATGACAAGGAGTGAAGAAGCAAGAGTTAAAGCACTAGAGGAAGAAAGGGAAAAACAGGAGGAATGGAAAGTACAGTAGCAATATTGCTATCTAGTGATGCAACTACTTCAACTAATAAGTAAAATAGTTTACTAAATTTTCTGATTTCACTAGAAAAGTAAAAAACAAATAAAAATACACCACCACCCCCCCAAATTCACAATTTCATAGCTCTCATGTTTGTGGAGAAAAGCTTAGAAGTAACTGAGTTTCCTAAAGATTTTACAGTTAGACTATAAAATGTAACACGAAAAAAGTATCAAACATTATATTAAAATTATTTTTCCCAAGCCAGACCACTGCTTGGGTTGTCAACGCTGATATAAACAAGCTTACTATTCAGAATGAAGACAATGGAGTAGGAAGTAATATTTCCTATATTGCTAGTAATCAGGTGGCAACATATATATCATTATTTGAGGCTTAATGTCTTTTTTACCCTCTGGAGGAAGTGGAGAATGCTTCAGCATTTAATTGTTTAAATTTATTTCAGTAGATCACACAGCACAGTGTACAGACCATTGATAAAGCATAACCCTGAAGGATATGAATCTAAAACAAGTGACATTCTTTTTCCATTATATTAATGAGGGAAGGCAGTAAACTAAAAAACAAAAGAGCTGGTTGTTAGTCCTTGTGCTGCCCACAAGAAGTGTTCAAGACAAGACAAACAGAAGCAAAAAATTACCTATATTTGTAGTTGTGGTAAAAATGTATTTCTGTTCTAGGGAAAGAGACATTCATTCTGATTAGACAGTGGCTCTCCAGTGTTTCCAAAATAGAGAACCCTCATTTTGCTCCAGGTTTACATACCGATCTTGAGGATGGTCAGCACAGACTGAGATACCTACCTTTGAAATACTTCTGGAGGCACTTCAGTTGCATGATTAAAGGATGCCCAATTGTGCATTTAATTGAGATGTGGTAGTGTAATTATATAGTAATACCAAATATTTATAGGACTGCTTTCCAAGTTTAAAGTGCTTACAAACATTGATTGATTAACTTGGATGAACATAAATAATCTCTCAGCATTCATTCCCCAGGAACTGGCAGCTGACCAACCTAACACCTTGCTGCAGGAGCAAGGTATAGCTTTTACTCAGCAGACTCAAAACCAGGTGACATTTCATAAGCCCATGACGGGGATGAGTTGCCCTTTCCTTGTGTGCAGAAAAATCTCACTCCTTTCTCCTTTATTCTTAGGAATGTAATACTCTGTCTTGGATTTGTGGATAAAAAAACCTTCTGCTCAGCTCTTGTTCCAGAAGAAGGTAGTCAATGAGAGCCCCAGAATTCTTTCCACGTGGGAGGCAATTCAGAGTCAGATATTCTGGGAGAGTTGAGATGCCACTGGCATCTGGGCTAAAGGTTTCCAACCTGACTACAGTTCACCTGCTCTTTTATAAAAGGCCTTTGGTGAATATCCTGATATCACTGAAACTGAAGAGGCTTTTAGCAGTGATTTAACAGAGCTTGGGTTTTTAACCAGTTTACTTCTAACTGGGTGTCATTTATGCCCATTACTTCTCTCTATGAAATGATTTCAGAAGGTGCTCCATTATGCTTTGCAGACACTATTCTTTTTAGTACAGACAGCTAAAACTTTTTAAGTGGAACAGAGAAACCAAATCCTGATTGCTGGTGGATGTGTTGCTCCCCTGCCTGTGGGACTGAACTGTTCTTGCTGCACACGGTTTGGCTCAGCATCTTTCAGTCTTCCGAGCTCCTCTGGGCTTCCCATCCCAAAGGTCACCATTTGCCCTTACCTCCTTTCTTCCATCCCCACAATTTATTGCAAATCTTTAGCTACAAATTGAGATTTTGGAGATTAGGAAGAGTTATGTTCAGTTGTTTTTCATTTGGACAAGGTGAACAAGTATGTGCATATGCAAGAGCAGAGCCATATACAAGCCCAGTCTGACTATAGCTTTAGTGCTTCTTGCTACAGATTTTCACCTTAATGAAACCATCATCTGATGGTAACACACACAGCTCTAGAAAAGAGTCTTCAGTTTAGAAGTGTCAAAGACTACATTACTCCCATGTGCTTAATCTAAAAAGCCTTAGGATGACACACATGAATGAGAGACCATTTGCATTCGTTGGAAAAATGAAAATGTTCTGACTTCATGCCTCATGTAGCCCATATTTATTACAATGCCTAAGTCAGTAAAGGACATTTCCTTATGTTACATAATCTACAGATTCATTTGTGAGAAGATCAAAGTCATTAATGGCTGGTTGTAGCAGTCCTAGACATTTATTCTGATGCCTAATTTGCCCCTGTATCAAACAGTACATTAAACAATTTAACTATAAACAGTTGTTCTTCCTGTGTTTGAAGTGTGGAGAATAAAAATCACTACTGAAGAGCTAAAACACAATAGAATAAACATAAATTCAGATAAGTGGCGTTTTCTTCTGTTGCTTAGTTACCAGAGAAAACTTAACTGTATTTGTATCTCAACAGTATTTGCCATGTTAAATAACAAGAGATTGTTCTACTTTTTTTCTTATGTGCCTTTTAATTAGGTGTGCCCAAATACTTTAAAAAAAATCATTTCTTTAGCAGCACTACTTACTTCCTTATCAGTATGTGCTAACACTTATTCTTTTTGTTCTGAAGAAATGGACAAATCCCTTCAGTTTTAATTCATTTTTCTAGAAAGGAAAAAGCAGCCAACTTTTAATTTTCCAATCAAATTATTTTTTGATGGAGGCATTAAGGTTTAATGTGCAAAAGGAAACTGAAATGCATTCTGTAGCACAGCAGTGACCAAAGCTTGTCCAACCAAGCACGGTTCTGGCAATTTACCAGCAATGAAAAGTCTGGGCTTAATTTACTTTAAAATTATGAGTCCAGCATCCTCATCTGTGTCACTGAGATGAGATCCATGTGAGGACAGATCCCACTGGGTAATATTTCATCATAAAAGACATTAGATGACTTATTTCTAGAATATACCTCCATTACAAAGATAAAAAACAAACCCCAACTTCTTGTATTTAATTTTCCCTTGCAGTAATTAACATATCAGAAAACTATTTCCTTTACTTCCTTTAATACAAGGCAAGGCACTTTATAAGGATAAACAAAACTATTACGTCTGTTTCATTATGACCTATAAAGCATTCCCCAGCATCTTCCACGACTGGGTGATCCTTCCAAAATGGCCACAAGTCATACTACAGCAGCATTTTATGGTCATCTAAATTTTTATGGCCATCTCAATTCAGCTGCTACCTGAATTCCCCAAATAAACAGTCATCCCCAGGGCTTCTCTTCCTTTCCTGACATGGCCAAACTGCAGATCTCTAGTATGTGAACCACTGGTAGGGAGATAGTAGGGCCCAGTAGGACTAGGCACGGATTTAAAGAGGAGACAGCAGGATGGTCTAAAGAAACCCCTGGTGCCTTCTGCTCCCCTACAAAGCCCTCTCACCAAAAGAAATCTCCTTGTGTTGGAAGAGAGGTGCACCTTGCATGCTTGCACTGAAAGTCATGGGTACTGGGCTGTCCTGTGCTAGCACATCGCTGGCTCTACAGCTTTTTACTGTCCCTTCCTTTTCTCTGCACCCTGCAGATTCAGGTGAGACAGGCAGCAAACCCCCTGCCTATGCACACAGCCAGGTGATACCCCCAAACCATGCCCACCACATGCCATCACAGATGGAAACAATCCTGTAAATTTGCTATTTAGCTTAATCATTTCCACTTTTCTATTTTCAAAACTGGGGTGTTCCCAGTATGTGCTCAGCTCCCACACACCCCCATCAGCCTGGAGGCTCTGTGGTATGCCAACCAGTCTGTGACTCCCCACGCTGCCAGGCTGTCCCTGTCATTTCAGTGCTGTTGGTCCCTGTGCCAGCTGTCCCCTCCATAGCTCTGGGGCTCAGGGGCAGGCAGAGCTGGGTGCCTGCTGACCCATCAGGCAGGCATCTGATGGTGTCACTGGCAGTGACAGGGATGGCTTAACCTTGTCATGGGGTGTGACACAGCCATTGGCCACAGCTCTTCAAGATGCTGCCCTGAAATTTCTCAGGAGTAAACATTAGAGCATTTTTTTGCACTACTAACTATGGGCTAGAATTAAGAAGGAGAATGAAGTGAAATTAAAAAAAAAAATTCAGTGTGCTGCAGCTGTCTTAAGCTTTGTATCTCAGAGCTTCTTCACCAGGCATTGCTACTGGTGCTGCATAACAGCTGCTGTTCCTTTTTCAATCAGGAATGAGGCCATTTAGGCATGTTAAGCAGCACAACTAAGGAGTTTCAGTGTGCTCTCATTTCCTTACAGCACCACACACCTGCATGCTCTTTAACCACAGCCAGTGCTTCATCAAAAGCTGATGAAGTCACTTTGGGCCTCAGAAGCCCCTTAGTTTCCACCTGTGAGAAACACAGGAGTTCCTCACACACCATTAGGGCTGCAGCACTGGCAGTGGTGCCTGTGTGAGACCAGGTCCCCTCAAGCAAGTAGCTTCCCGAGAGAGTAGAGATCTGTCCTGCTCCACATTCTCCGAGAAGCTGAGGGCTTTCCTGCCATGTTGGGAGAGTGCATAAGGGCCTCCTAAAGCAACAATATTCAACAAACTGCTAGGAAAACATGACTTTATTGGTAAATGGCAGGGCACTCCCAAGAGCTAAATTAAAATCCTGATTCACAGTCTGCTGAGTGACTGTCTCCTTTTGGTTTCCTTCCTGCAGCCTTACATGTTTTCAGTGGTGCCCAAGTGGAAGGTTGTCTCTGTCCTATGAATGAGAGTTGACATCCCCAACCAATAGTGGTTTACAGTGAATTTCTTTCTCTCCTCCATTTCTCCCCATGTCATATTTTCATCTGCTTTAAGCCCAAATCACCCTAGGAACTGAATCCTGGTTTGCATCTGTCTCTCAGTCTTGGAGATATCAAGAAGAATCAGGGAGCAGAAAAGCACAGAATCCCCCAGGGAGTTTCAGGCATTCCCTGGAAAGGCAATTAGTCATGGCCAAGTTTCTGTACCATGCAGATGTCACAGGAATATAATCATTAACATAGGCATCCTCACTTCACCAGCCCCTGGGGTTGCAGCAGGAGATTAATTGTTTCCCTGTTCCTTCCCAGCTATGACAGAATTATGATGATATCCCTTGGAAATGGTCTCGAGACCCCCCCCTCATGAGACTGGCAAGGAAGATGCACCTGTCTCCCGACCACCTATTTGACTGCACTTGAAGAAAGGACCACCTTTAGAGTTAAGAAGTGGGCACAGCTGGAGAACAGTGCCTCTGGCTTCTCAGCTTGGGCTACCGGGTGTATTTCCTGGCTCTCTGGAGAAGCAGCTGGGTGGCATCCCATCACCACATAAGGATAAGACCAAGATAAGGCATCAAGAAACCCTTGCCTACCTTACCACATATTAGTTTTCACAGGAGAAAAGTGTACAATGGCATGCTTTGAAAACCAATGTCCCATGGCTGGAGGCTTTTCAGTCTGGAGACAGGCTCTTCTCCTGGGTACCAGTGTTTATTATTCATATTGCTCACAGGGAGACGCTCAGGCCCCTCTGGGGAAGCTGAGGCTCTCCCAGCATCAGTCTCAGACCATTTCCAGAGGGACATGGGCTATTTATCCATCTGAACAGACCACAAAGAAAGGTTCAACACAGAGGTGGAGCACCAGAGCAGCTAGTGGGATAAATACCCTTGAGCATTCCTGCACCGGTGTGTGGCTAGCTTTGTCAGTGAACCCTGCAGTGACAAGCTCTCAAACTTGTGGTCAAACTGACCATCTGGAAGTGGGAATACCTTCATACCATTATTCAAGAGAACTCATGTTGTTTGTTCTTTTTCTCTCATGCCTTTGATAAATTAAGTAGATGAATCTGCCGGCAGAATAAGCAGCTTTCCACTGTCAACTTCCACAGTACAAGAGCTGGCAGTTGCAATTTCCTTGGTCAAGGAAAGGAAAAAAAATGCATTACCAGAGGAGAGGAGGTGCCTGCAGTATCTTTTGCCAAAATCAAGAGAAGCAGCAGTTGTACTAGAGAATCAGAATGGCTAGGGTAGAGGCTATATTTTATCCCCACAGACAGAATATAATGTGTTTCCTTCCATATACACATCTTTCTTTCATGACCGCTGGTGTGTGCCAGGATGAATCTGGGTTGTGTCACTCAGGGGCCTAACACATAATCTCACACTGTGAAACAGCAGGAACTAGCTGTCTCCACTAACCAGTAAAAATGAACTATTGCCAACCTTCCCATTCCTTCCTCCAAAAAAACTACCACATTGCTTGTAAGAGCTTTTATAGGACCTGCCTGCTCTTTTTGGCTCAGAGAAAACACACAACTGAGAATTCTGTTTGGAAATATCTATGCTGTAAATAACTTTTTATTCATCCTATTTATATAGCAGTCTATGCTTCAGCTTTTTCTTTTAAGGTACTCGGGAAAAGCTATTAACTAATCCTCCAATATAAAACTCCTAGTAAGTTGAATGTTCATTGGATGGAGCAATCTTTAAGCACTCAGGAAGTAATGTGAGATTGGTCGCTCATTAAGATACAGACAGACAGCACTCGTGTGATCTTTATGTGATATTCAAATGGCTGTCTGTGTTATTTAACAGAAATTCAGACTATCTTCCTGTTGGTGCTTATAAGAGATCCTGACTAATAAAGAATGCTCTATAAGTGATGCCCGCTTGAAGTATTTTCTGTAATATTCAAGTAAAAAAAGTTTGCCAGCTAATAGCATTAGTAGGGCTGAACAACATCCCATAAAGAAATGGTCCCGAATACCAAGCTGAACACCAAATCATGCACTATATTTGTGTGCTTTGCAAATGTTTTATTCAGAAATATTTGGAATAAAGTTTCTGGCTCGGGTGATGCCTTGGGGCAAAGCTGTAGGGCAAATGGCAGCATTTTCATTTCAGCCTTTCATCAATTCCCATAGGCCAGATTCAAAGGGTGTCAGTGAGAAAAAGACCCTGAGGAATCTAGCGGGAACTTTGCCAGTTTACAGACCTCCCAGTCTGCTCCCTTATCAATATGTTATAGAAAAAGGAGAAGGAATATAAAAGGTGACATGCTGGCAGCAACACGTAAACCAAAGGAGAAAATAACATGATCTGGCAAGGCAGCAGTTATGTTTAGGACTTGAAAGCAAACTGTGGTCATTAGACATGTACAGTTTTTAGTCTAACTGGAATTCTTAATTCCTATTAGTTGCATCTTAAAGTATAACTCAAAATCCAAGAAGTGCTGAAGGAGAGAGTAAAATGCCTACAAGAACAAGATATTCCTCAAAGCATTTGTATCAAAGGGCACGATATTATAACAAATGCTGAGACTGAATTCAACAGCCATTTTGCTTGTAAAGTTATTAAGAAGAAAGAGATAACATAGGCATGCAAAAAAGAATGAAGAAAGATTTTTTGCTGTGCCAGGAATCCCTGGATGAAAAGAAGAAGAGAGACCTGACCACAACAATCTCTTTTATTCTGTATTTTGAGAAGGACTACCTAAGGGGTGGATGAACACAGTGGCCATTGAAAGAGGCAGCACAAAATAGTCAGAGGTGTCAGAGCCTTATACACATACTATGTGTTACCTTTTAGCTCAGAATAGATTAATTTATGTGCAGCAAAAGCAACTCCAGTAAGTTTAAGAAAAAATAATTTCTTTCAAAAAATCTGTATGATCCATACTAGTCTACAAATAATCTCCATTTAATTGAAAAGGTGTATTTAAAATGGCTGATTTAAGCACTTAATCAATCTAAACCAAAGCAAGCTACCTCTAACTCAAGAGTTTAAGAGACAGTTTAAGGTAAACTGAAATAAGCTAATAGCACTGAATTAGTCTCAAGAGGTTTGAAAAAAGTTTGGCCTATGAACATTTTTTAATCCTATTTTTAGTTGAGTGGAAGGTTGGTAAAGCTTTGCAACACAAAAACAATCATATTTACATACAGATGCTTGTCATTCCCCTGCAGTTTAGGCTTCTTATTCAAATAGAGAAGGATGTAACATCTGATAGAAGGCTTGCAAAACTTGAGACAATCCTGCTGAAATGCTACAAATATAACTAAACAAATGCAAAATCTGTATTCAGTAAGCCCCAAACTGTTGTACATAATTGTATAAACAAAGAGCAACCCTATGTATCAAGCCTGAATTCATTGCCACCCTGAAGATCAGTATAATTAAGAGCCTGATGTAGCACAGGAGTTTTCAAGAGGGTACAAGTGGACAGGGTGTTGCCAGGAGCCATAGGGCCATCTTTTCCTCACCAGGGTGAGGGGGGAAGTGTCAGGGCTGGAAGGCTCACTTGGGACTTCTGGAGGGAACGCTTGTTCACCACAAAGCATTTGGCACTATCCCTTTGCACCTGGGCAGGAAACATTGCCCAGTGCTGGTTCCCCTAAACACACCGCAGGTTAAGAGAGCTCTGAAGGATATCTCCAAACCCTACTTTGGCTGCCGTATGTCCGTCAAGATTGGCAAATGTAGGGTGACCTGCTTCATCCTTCCATTACAATTGTAATCTTACAATCAAACAAGTCTGTGTAATCACAGAATAGCAGAGGTTGGAAGGGGCCGCTGGGGGTCATCTGGTCCAACCCCCCTGCTCAAGTAAGGCTGTCACCTAAAGCTAGTTGCCTAGGAGCATGTCCAAACAGCTTCTGAAGATCTCCAAGGATGGAGACTCCACAGCCTCTGAGCAACTTGTGCCAGTGCTTGGTCACCCTCACGGTCTGAGCATTTCCTGATCTTCAAAGGGAATCTCTTGTGTTTCAGTTTGTGCCCATCGCCTCTAGTGCTGTCACTGGGCACCACTGAGAAGACCTGGCTCCATCCTCTGTGCACCCTCCCTTCACATACATAAGATCACCCCGAGCCATCTCTTCTCTATGCTAAGTAGTCCCAGGTCTCTCTGCCTTTCCCCAAAATAGGGATGTTCTAGTCCCTTAGTCATCTTTGTAGCCCTTCACTGGACACTGTCCAGTAGCTTTACATCTCTCTTGTACTGGACAGCCCAGAACAGGACACAGCACTCCAGATGTGGCACTACCAGTGCTGATTAAAGAGGTAGGATCACCTCCCTCACTCTGCCAGCAACAGTCCTCCGAGTGCAGCCCAGGACACCATTAGACTACTCTGCTGCAAGGGTACATTGCTGGTTGATGTTCAGCTTGGTGCCTACTGGGACCCCAAGGTCCTTTTCTGCCAAGCTGATTTCCAGCTGGATGACCCCCAGCATATACTGGTGCATGGGGTTCTTCCTCCCAAGGTGCAGAACTTTGCACTCTCACTGAAATTCATGATGTTACTTGTTGGCCTATTTCTCCAGCCTGTTGAGTTTCCTCCGGTTGCCAGAGTGACCCTCTGCTGTATCAGCCATTCCTCCCAGGTTTGTGACATTAGCAAACTTTCTGAGCATACACTCTGCCCCATCACCCACACCAGGGATGTAACATCTCTCAAGATGTTAAACAGAAGCAGAGCCAGCATTGACCCCTGGGGCACACTGCTAGCTACTGGTCTCCAGCTAGATTTCATGCCACTGTCACAACACTTCAAGCTCAGCTGTTCAGCCAGTTTTCAGTTCACCTCATTGACTGCTTCTCCAGGCCATACTTCATCAGCTGCTTTAGGAAAATCTTATGGGAGACAGTTGCAATTTAGGACAGACAACAAATATTGCAATACACCCATATAGATAAGTTGTCAACGACTTACCTCTCACAGTGTCTGTTATGGGTCACAGCTTGTCTCAGCTATGTTAGGCACCAGTTGTTGTAGCCAGAGTCCAACTCAGTCAGCCTCACACAGGGCACCAATTGTTGCAGCACAAACAAACTAGTAGGCTGCAACAAGGCTTTTACCATAGGTCAGATTCTACCATCCATGCTGTTTCTCCTTCCTTCAGGGGTCAAACCACTCCTCCTCCATCCAACCTCCTCTCCCATACTCCTCAGAGCTATTTAACCACTTAGCCGGAATGAGCTACAGCTGCACATCATCCATGTCAATCAACTCACTGCCGCTGAGGCAAGGCCACAGCTGCATGTTATCAATGCTAATCAGCCCACTGCCTTCATTCCTCTACAGGAGGTAGTGTCAGAGGCCCTGCTGAAGTCTAGTCCAGTACTAGGCCAGTCATTTCACCATGGCAGAACTTATGGTCAGGTTTATAGGTACAGCGTCGGTGAAAAAAATGACAGCTTACAAGTAAATTAAATATATTTTATAACTGCAGTTATAGCCTCTGTATAGTGAGCAGATAGCTCTTAAACTACCCAGCCCTATCACCAAAAGTCCCTCAGGCACACGGCAGATGCCAGAGCTGGAATTCCCTGTTCAGACTGACGCCCCATCTCCAAAATGCCACCTGCTACAAGTCTGATTTCTGGCCCAGACTTAATAAATTATGAATTCTTAAGGAATATATGATACGTGTTTCCTAGCTCTTTGCACAGTGAATAAAAATGTTCTCCAAATACTAAGTGCAACCGAAGTTATACATAATGCTATTAATACTACTGTTGATAATAATAATTATATTGCTGTTTGGCATTATTTGCTTAAATTGAAAACCATTTATATTAATCCAGACAGCAAATTGCATGAACTTCCTCTAACCTTTGGAAACCATTAAGAAATTCAGTATTTTTGGCTAATTATGGTTGCAATTCATGGGGCCTGCATCCCTTTTATGTTAGCTAGGTAAAATACCAGTGTCTCCATGACAATTCCTTCCTCTGTGGATGCCAATAACATAAGTGCAGAACTGAACTGGGCTCTCCATGTGCACAGCAGCTCTGAATCTAAGGAGTATTTGAGGTGAAGGTGGATAGGGATATGTGTGCCTGATAAAGGAGGTAATAAAAACTATGAACTGCTCTTCTCAGCTTTTCAAAAGCACAATTAAGAACTTGCTCTGTCTGCTGGTATAGCTGAGACCAGAAGCTAAAAGAGCTTGGGGAAGCAAGAAAAATAATTTTTGCTTTTTTTTTTTTTTTCCCTACGGAGAATATTATAAAGAGAAGGTTTCCCTACTTAGATCTACCAGTTTCCTTCCTAACAGCAAACTGCCTCATTGCTGCTGGCTCCCAGGCCACATATATACCCTCTGTTTCCAGAGGAAATTAAAAAAGAGGGAATATAACTCAGAAGACTGCAGTATAGGAGGGGTAAAAAAACCATATAGGGATACTGAAGAGCTCCTCTTGAGTGCTTCAAAGAGAATGAGGGACTTCTGCTAATTTAAGAGGGTGGAAGACTATGCAGGTGGCTTCCCCACACCCACAGGCATGGTTGGTCCCTGTGTCCCTTGGCTCTTACACCATATTCCTGGAAATTTCAGCCTTCCACACCCTGTTGAGAAATACATTTTTTAGGTCTAGGAGGGATTACTAAAGCTAGCTCTACCAAAAAGCTGTGTATTAGTGTTCAAAGATGCATATCATTTCCTGCAGCTAGAGGCAGCCATTTAGATCTGGCAGATGTTATTTTATTTGTTCAGGCTGAAAGGTCACTATAATTCTGCCAGCTTTATTTTCTATATTTAAAATGTCACCACAAACAGGTAGCTAAGGTAACGCATTTGCTTGCTACATGTCTTTTACAATTTTCCATGTCAGAGAAGGTCTTTTATGTCTTAGGAATCCTAATTAAGTTTGAGAACTGGTCTTTGAAAAAAAACACTCAAAGGAAGTGAAGCACCTTTTTAAGATGATTGTCTCAGTTTCAAGAGTGTTCGATTCTGTTGTTTTTCTAAGGACTTTGACATGTTTGCTTCTGGCAGAATTTCTTTGCTCTCTCAAAGCATCTCTTCATGCAAGAAGACAATTATAATGATCTGAAAGGTTTCCTGCTACTGTCCTCCATTTCTGTGCTCACGTCTACTTGTGTCTGCAATTTGCACCTACAGAGATACACGACAAATTTGACCCTGTGCTTTGAAGGCCAGTTCAAAAAAAGCAATTAAAGCCACAGCTATACAGAAGCCTACACTGATCTATCTGTTGACACCCACTCTCCATGAACCCTGGCTGTGCAAATCCACTCCCTCCTTCGTGCCTCCTCCTGCACATGACTGAATCTGTGCTGAGCTGTTTCAACATGTCATGCAGGTCAAGCCCTCCGTTATTCTCATTTAATATTGGTTAGCTTTCTGTCATTTTAGCATGCTGAAATGGCTCCATGAGGATCACAGAGCACCAGAACCACAGCAAGAAGCAAGAGAAGAGTAAGCCATGGGAAGACAAAGGCAGGAGGAGGGTGGGACCACATTATCCAGGACTTGGAGGAAGTCCCATTGCCATGGCAAGGCAATTTCACTTAATGGAAAGACCTTGGTGGCTCCAAGGATGCCACTTGGATTCTTTTTCTAATTAGAAATCCTGTACCTTTTACTGACATTTGAAATGCAAGTATCTAAATGCATTTCAACTGTCATGCTGGTCAAATATGGCTGACTGTACTCCGGAGAATCCTGCCTGCTTATTAATTACCCTACATCAGGCATGTAACGGTAAAAAAGATCTCTCTGTGCATTGTTTAACTCAATCCACTGCATTTTTATTTATTTTTTTTTAACTGAAGAATTAAAGCTCTTGTTTTGTGCTATAAATTAGTTGAAAGGAAGAGAAAAACATTCTGCTATTGAGGTATATTTCTGAATGGTTTTCTTCATACATTCTGTTTTTCCATCTTGTCCTTGTCAAGATGGACATGAAAGCAAAAAGACCAAAAAGAATCTCTACAGAAGAATAATTATTTTCCTTGTAAAAAACATTAATGATCAACACTGCCTCTAAGGACCTGTGATTCTTTCTTCCTTATTGTTGTGCATGTTCTAAACCAAACTGCAGACTGGCACGATATACTTGTGAAGCACTGAAATCCTAGGTCAAGATAAAGACTGTCATTCACTCTTTTAATTTGCTTTTGAAATTAAGTTTGAAAAAATCTGCAGAAAACCCGTTCCTGTGCCAAGGGTTTCCTTTTGTACTGACTTTGAGTATTTTCATAAATGCGTTTTTATCTTTTTTTTTTCCTTCCTGACCACATGGTTTGAACATACAGGTCAATGTGACCTTACAGCTCCCTAGGGAAAAATTAGTTGCAAAGAAACGGCACGCAGAGAGATACTGACAAAAAATCAGTGGGTTTTCTGTGAAACACATTTACTGTTTCTTGGCAGTCTCTGCCCTCAACTCCCACCTTTGCTTTAGTAGCATCTGCTGTGATTTTCTTATCTTGCACTGAGTGGTCCAACAAGAATTTCATTATTTGGAAAGTGTGTTCCATTCACTAATGTGTATCTGATTAAACTTGGCTCCAGATTACCTTAACTTAGAAGCACATTATAGCTACATCTTCACAGAACATTGAAACATCCCACTTCCCAGAAAGCATTGGCAGAGGCCCAACTCTTACTGAAATCACTGGCACCGAGACCTCTAACTTCCATTAAATAATGGGTCAGATCGATAAAATGGGACAGGCTGAGGATTATATATACAGGCATACGTATATATGCATGGACACACGTCCCATATATACACACAGACATGCTATACCATACTATTGTACATCTGCTGGACACTCTACAGGAGTCTGCATGCTTGTGACCTAACGCTTTTTCCCCAGAATCAGACTGAGATTCAGCGAAATCATTCAAGGGAAATGAAGGCAAAGAACTGAGGCACCGTCAATAGAAACTCTCCCAGATAAAACCACTAAAACGATAAATCCAGGAAGTTCAGCCAAAGGTAAGAACAAGCCCCAGGCTTCTGCTTGCCCACCTTGCAGGACACAGTTTCCCCTGTGGTCCGCAGGCTCATGCACTACTGCACTGTCCTGAATGGAGCCCATGGTGCCTTCCTCGTGCCACAGCCTGCTACACCTCATACCGCCACGGGTGAATCTGGCATTTAGCATTAAAATGCCACAGCTAGGCTTAGACCACTTTGTCTAAAAGAAGATTAAAAAGAAGTGAAGTTGTTCTTTGCCATTCAAAATGAAAACCAAACAAATAAGCAAATAAATAAATAAATAAATAATGCCCTGAATGAACCAGTCCAAATCCCTTCTTTTAGTTGGCTTTTAACACCATTATGTTGTGGGGTTTTTTCACACTCTTGGACTGCAGTATATCAAGCAAGCCTACCCAAAGAAACTAATTTCAGCACTCTGGGAATCTGGACTATGTTTGCAATCGGAGAACCTTAACTAGGCACAGGGAGTACCAGAAGTCATAAAGAAGACTGATCCTCTTGAGACCTCTAAATTAATTTTAATAAACTGAGGAATTTAACTAAGCTCCTGTTAAGCTTTTCACATTTGAAACTGCTGTTTCAAGGTAAACCTGTGAGGTTTTATCCATCTCTATCTTCTTGGCTTGATTTGAACCGTATCCTGGTGACAATGGGAAACACTTCAAGCAGGAGGGAGGAAATGCTCTAAATGATTAGCGTTAGGAGTGAGGAAAAGTCAGTCCTAATTCTCATTCCGTGTATCTCTCATATGCTTGCAGGTATATCTCTCATATGCTTGCAGAATCACTTAAGCGGAGATAGGCTAACAACATACTCAGTACAAAAGATAAGACAGAGATCCACAGAAAGCAAGTGTGCTCATAGAGTTGAATGCAACTCCATTTAAGCACCTACAGCAAGGAGACTGATGAAAATATTGACTCCTCCTTTGAGGAACAAACAACTGGTGGTATCTCCAGTTTCATCCGTGAGGAATACCAAAATTTTGGCAATGTTGACCTGCTACCACACTGGACCAGCTGAATGGCTCTATATCTCCTACCTGCTCTTGTCCGTATGGGAGGTACCAACATTTACATGCCTAGCACTCCAATACAGACCCGATCCTGGCTATAACCTCAGTCGCTCCTGCACACAAAGTGCCCCTTGGCCCACATTCTATTTTTCTGGCCTGGACATGTTTAGTGAGATGTATTCAGTGATCGAAAGCAGAGCGTGTTATTTCAGACTTCTCCTGTGGCCTTCTGGCTGAGTAACTCCCAAGAGATGTGAGACTGGGGCTCAAATCCCCGCAACCTGGAGAGGACCTGCTGGGAGCCCATGTGCCCCCTGCTCAGTGCTTGGCCCACCACACTGTACGCTGGCCCTCTTACGACTTCTATAGTTTTAAGACAAATGCCAAGAACCAGCAGCGGATTTTCAGCATCCAGTAGCAACCAGAAGCAGATGAGATTTCAAATACCTCCTCAGTATTTCCTCCTAAGCATTCTCCTGTGTTGAAAGTAACATGACGCCATTAACTCTAATGCAATATAGTAGCTTTACCTCCTTGCACATCTCTCATCAGCTCTATATAGGAATAGTACTGTTCAGTAACATTGTAGATACATTTGGAGACTAATTAAATTAGGATCTGCAAAGTACTAGCTCCCTGGGATGGCAGGTGCTATATAAGTGAAAGAGATGATGTTTAAAATGTCATGTTAAGAGATTTTTTTTTCTTCAGAAGATTACCTCAGAGAAATCTTCCATGTGTTTTAAAGCTGAAATTTCATTAACAAGTTGTCAACACCAGCCCCTCCTCCCAAACCCTTCTCTTTTCCCTCCCACTCTTTCCCCCAAACACCAGCCATCTTGAAGCATCTAGAATGGCAAAGGAAAACCTGGTGTTTTTAAAAGAGGAAAAGAATCAAAGTCAGTCACAGGAAAGGTTTATTTTTTTTTAGGGCTAAAAGTGCTTCTCTGTCTCACACGTACAAAGTTACCTTATACAAACACACTCACAAAATGCATGTGTACATTCTTGACAACTAAATTTATGCACACAAATACAATTACAGGTTAAATGAAACAAAATATTGTTTCAGTAACAAAGAAATGACTGGGGACTTTTACCCACCTTGTTCCTCCATTTGAAACTCTTTGTAAGCCTCATTTTCTACTCATTAAATTAATGAGTTAGCAGAGCTCTCATTCCAGTTCTTCTAAAATGGCTAGATGCAAGTCAGGACCCTACCAATTCCATTTTTTCCAGGAAAATAATTGCTTCACAGTAGACACTGGTTATAAATCAAAATTGCATGATTCCTCTCACATTTCAAGAAATAATAGCAGTGTGTCCATTCCAAAAAAGTCATGGCAATCTCATCTCAGGTCCTTCTAATGAAGATTGCTTTCTTCCATCTGTATCACATCACACACTATTTCCTGCCCTGTCTCCTCTTGTACATTCCAGTTCCCAATGTTTATTAAATGCATCCTGACCAGCCATTCTTTTAAATTAGCGTGCCCCATGAGATGCGATATCCTTCTGAATTCTCCCAAGAACTGTTGCAGCTGTAATCTGCACTTAATACTGAATTTGCACCAGAGAAATTCATTAGCTATGAATGGTATAAGACTTCCTTTATACATGCTTTCATTTCATTCATCCAAAACCACCACAGTCCTTGGCTGCAGCAAACAAATTTGGCCTCTTCCCAATAAAATCAATTGTTAATGCACATACTGAAAAAAGTCTTATGTATTCAAAAAGGATAAATTATAGCTTGGACCCAGTGATTGTATCCTACTGAATATCTTTTTAGGCTTTGGCAATGGCTTATAGGCTAAAAAAAAGTTTGTTATCTATGTATCACAATACTCATTCCACTACTCTTAGCAAAATCTGGGAATACTATACAGAACTGACATAATAGTTTTAGAGAGGATTCTAAAATAAGAGCTACACAGATACTGGACAGATCTGAAACATTTAAATATTCCTTCCTCCAACAGTAATTTGAATATTCAAGTTGTGGTAGCAGACGTGTTGTGGTTTATATATATATGTATCTACAATATAGAAAATAACACTCTACATACACATGCATACACATATACACACAGGTACAAACATACTCAAATATTCTCTGTGCTTTTTGCAATTTTGTGTTAATACTTGATGCTATGACATGGTCACCCAAAACAGGTAGCAAAATTAATATAGTGACCTTTAAAAGTCTTGTAAAATTGTGATCAATTGCACTGCTCTGAGATCCCAACAAATAGGAAAGAGCCTGAAATATTACTCTTGCAATGCTTAAACTGAGAAGCAGACAAGGGTAGACTGACTTGAGCACTGCAGCATGCATGAACTAAATAATTTGTCACTGCGTGTCTTAAATGTAATGAAATATTGAAAAATGGCTTTCCCTTTTACAGCTTTTTCCCATAAGGAACGTAGCTACATACAGTGTAATTCATAGAACCATAGAATTCTTTAGGTTGGGAAAGGCCTTTGAGAGCATCACGTCCAACCATGAACCCAGTACTGCCAAGTCCACCACTAAATCATGTCCCTAAGTGCCACATCTACATGTCTTCTGAACACCTTCAGAGATGGTGACTCAACCACTTCCCTGAGCAGCCTGTTCTAACGCTTGACCACCCTTTCAGTGAAGGTATTTTTCCTAATATTCAATCTAAACCTCCCCTGGCGCAACTTGAGGCCATTTCATCTTGTCCTATTGGGAGAAGAGACTGACAGCCCCCTCGCTCCAACCTCCTTCCAGGCAGCTGTAGAGAGCAATAAGGTTCCCCCTGAGCCTCCTTTTCTCCAGGCTAAACACCCCAGTTCCCTCAGCGGCTCCTCATAAGCCTTGTGCTCCAGCCCCTCCACCAGCTTCGCTGCCCGTCTCTGGACACGCTCCAGCCCCTCAATGTCCCTCCTGCAGTGAGGGGCCCAAACCTGAACACGGCATTCGAGGGGCGGCCTCACCAGTGCCCAGTGCAGGGGGAATTAGAACAGCATAACTATATACAGAAACTCTCCAGCCTGGCATTTTAAAGAATACAAAAAATCCTGTAGTTGTAAATCTTTCAAAAATGACTGTGGATTAACAGAACCACTGAAAGCAGTCATTGAGGTAATCTAGCCCTCTTGATTAACAATTAAATTGTTAAAATACATCTGACAGATCGGAGTAGGATGCTTCAGCACTTAATATGGTGCATTTTGGATTGAACAGATTCAGAAAATACATAAGTTCCTCTGTATATTTAAAAGTCTTATTTAAAACTGATTCATTAATTTGTATAGGCATATTTCTACTCTTTTCCCTGAATGCAGTACTTTTTTGCTTTTTAATTGGTATATTTTTAAAAAACATTTTGTAAAATCACATGCAATGAAGGTACAGAACCAAGAAGAGCAATGCTTTTGTTCAGAGCAATCCTTCATGAAAATTAAGAGAATTCAACTACATACATGTAATATGGAGTAGATTTGTCCGTTGCCTGAAGCAGCTACATCCCCATAGCCATTTCTTTTCCTCCTTAGCATGAGTTTCTCCAGGCCATATAAACCAGACCCTAAAGTCAAGATGTATTAATGCAATGTATGCCTGCTGCCTCTCAGAGGGTAAAGATAAATCAGTAGCAGTTCCACCCATATCAATGCAGTTACACCACTATTTGACCTACATTTGCATAAAGCGGGGTACAAATAGAATTACATCCCAGATCCAAAATTAATCTCCAATTTTACACTTACTTTAATAGTCCTAAATTATTTCTCATAACTGCAACGCGTTCTCTTCTACATAGAACAAAATTTCTATTTTGGCAATCATTAGCATATATCCAGGATCTTTATATCTCAATGGGGAATCAATCTGTGACCTTTTAATGTATGTATTCCTAGTTTGTAACCACTATTAATATCCTGAATTTTCATTCAAATACGATTACAATGATGTGACTTCCTCATAATCCATCTGATTAGTCTTCCAGTCCACATAAATGTCTATTGTGGGCAATAGGTTAGATGGATATAAAGAATCTAAATGGATCATTCAAAGGACCAACTTCAATTTTATATTTTTCAGTTTATAACTGAAATATTTCAGCTATAAAGGCAGTGCATTAAGGGCATTGCTGGAATAGTGCTCTTTTGCACTCCTCAACCTCCTCCAAGCAATACAGAGTCAGACTGAAAATTCAGGTAGCAGTAATAAAAATATAGTTTGAACTAGCGTACCTCTCTTTTGTTCTGTTATAACCCTGGAGCTTACACACTTCACCTGCAAGCAAGGAAATACAGTGAAGGCATGTGTTTGGCAGCTGCCTTTTCTATTTAAAATGTCAAGTTCATATTTTCAACTATTGCCTTCAATTCTAAAGTAATAGTTAAACTATTCTAGCTTGTGGCATGGAAAAAATAGATCAGGGTCAATCTTCCATGTTTGATTTACAGCAACAGCATGAGAAATCCTGCTGGTTTTTGCAGTTGTCCATGTTGTATGTTTTTTCTGTATGTTCAGATCTTAGTGGCACCATCAGTTACAATTCAGATTCACAAATATATTCAAGATTTTCAGTTCTTTTTAGGCTATACTTTTAGGTGCTTTACCTCAGAAAAAGTATTTTTAAAGATGTACAGATAATTTTATTTGCTTCCTGGTGTTTTATTTTTTTGTTAGAAATTTCATCTGCCCTGCATATTCCGGATAGATAGAAAACTGTGTGAGGATAATTATAACTGAACCAAATTTTATTAAAATTATTATGTTTGTTTTGGAATTAGGAGCATGGGTGTTTCATTTCACTGATGTGCATTTTGGTTTCTTGTTTCATTTCTTTGTATGTTACAAATATTTAAACTGCTAGAGTGCCCAGCTGTTGCACACAGAGCATAAACCACAGACTGTCATGCTGGTTAGACGGCCTAATCTGTCTGCCTTGTCCAGAATCTGATGGTAAATTCTTTCCTGTTCAGAGTAAAATCCATGCATGCAGACAAGTCAGTTTTCTTGATTGTGCTGAATCTTGAAGGTTGAAGTACTTTGCAAATAAACTTCAGAAGCTTCTGCAGTGGCTAATGAGGACATCGTTCATTAAAAAAAGTGAAGAACTTACACACTTGAGTGAGCTGGTACAATTTTCTTTTCCAAAACATATTATTTTGTACAATTCTGTGATGAATTTCAATTGCCACAAATCTTCTGATTAAGTGTCCCATTTGTCCAACCAACTGAACCTCATTACTAGCCCCTGCCTCAGATTGTACCTGGCCAGGGTTTTAGTCTTCGTGTCCTTGTGCCTATAGCCAAAGTAAAAACACTCGGACCCAGGACGCGGCCCTCTGCAGAGCATTTGTGATCATCTTGACATGTACTGGAGTGCAATAGGCTCGAGATTATTTTTTTTTCCCTGCTCCCTCTAGGATAACAAGAGTGGGAGACAAAGACTGTAGATCATCCCTTCAGTGACGTTACTTAGAAAACATTCAGAAACAAGATTTTTGGGAGAAGAATATCAAACCCATATTGTGTGGTTAATTTTTCGCATTTCTGGAACAAAAAGGCCCAGTTCTGCTGGACTTTCTATACCAACTTGTCTCTACAGACAGCTGCTCACATGTGCTGACCTCTGACAGCTTTTTAGATTTCTTTTCGGCTTTAACTCTCCATTGGTAAAAAAAGACTTTCAGCACCTTGAAAATCAGGAATAGGGTCTTTTAAGCTGACAGCTGCTTCCACTATCTTTGCAATGTATAACAAGATGATCTCATTTGAGAAGCCATTATGATGCTTGATATGGATTTAAGATTGACTAATATATTCATGCAGGAAAAAAATCCTAACATTACATATTGGTTCCATTTTTCTTATCCTTGGTGTTGATCTTCATTAAGTTAAAAAAAAAGACAGAGTTTCACTGTCTTTTTTGTTTGGGATTATTCTAATACTTAGTTATTCTCAGATCTTACCACATCTTATTTCACTTTTACGTCATTAATGCACACATGGATTCCTTGTACAATGCCCTGGAGAAAGCCGGTAATTAA
The DNA here is from genome assembly GCF_023634155.1 of Falco peregrinus. Taxonomy (NCBI): domain Eukaryota; kingdom Metazoa; phylum Chordata; class Aves; order Falconiformes; family Falconidae; genus Falco; species Falco peregrinus. The sequence goes on from NC_073723.1 coordinate 48,400,106, forward strand.
CCTACTTCCATACTGACCACAAGCCATCTATAGCTCCTCTTTGTTTCCCTCAGTTTGTTTATAATCTTTTTTTTGGGCCTGCCTACCTTCAATACTTAATTTCCTTAAATACAAAGGACAAAGCCATATCAAGATCACAGGGCCATAGCTGTATTTATGTCCTCTTTCTTGGTGCAGTAGCACTGTGATGGCAAAGCTGGTTCCCAAGAAGCCTAGAGAGACTCAGTCAGATAATAGAAAAGATCAATGAAGTTTCATGCAGGGTATGTGAAGGGCTTCTTTTGTTTCCTCCTCAGCACGCTCCCTCTGAGTGCTCCTTGTTGCTTATCCCTCTGGTAATAATTACCGAAGGAAACTGCTGACATGACATCTCTCTTCTGACTTCAGCCTGATGCCAAAGAACTCCTGCACCATTCTGCTGTGCAGCATCCCGCAGCCACTGCTTTGTGCCTCAACCCTGCCAGGGGCTGGGAAAAGGAGCTGGAGCAGAACTGGAAAGGGAGGTGCCTTTTACTGGAACAGTTGATGGAGGCGGTCTTTTTATCACAGGCAAAGTCATCTGTTGCTCCAAATGGCCTCCTGCTCTAGACAGCCTCCTACTATGACAAATGCCAGACACGGCATCCTGTTAGAGACTTTTGGCAAAGTCTTTTCGAAAATCTAGATAAAGTACTGGCTGACAAAATGCTTTCTGCTATTTTAATGACAGATTGAAATTCTATGAGATTAGTAAGATTAGATCTTTTTCTTCACAGAAGCTGGGCTGATTTGCATCTATTGTATCATGTTTAGTTTAAAGTTTTATAGGTTCCATCTTGCTTTTTTCAACTTATGTTCCTGATGCTGATTTAAGGTCAGTGCTTTATGTTCCTCAAGTCACCCATAATAATTATATTTTAGGAGAAGTGTAGTGTGTGTGACACTCCAGAGTTGTAGGTAAGTAATTGACTCTAGCGTGAAGCTACATTTTCATCAGCAGCTCAGCCATTTCTTTCTCAATCAGCCCTGTAATTCCTGCAGGAACAGTGGCTAGGCCCACTCCCTAATAATTTCAGTTTATTCTACTGCTCCATTTTTTAACATCTCATCTCCCATTATGCCTAGTTCTCACTTGCAAAAACAAGTGTTACCGTAGGAGTATATGCATCATCTTCTATGACATGCACTAATGCAAAGTCATAATAAAGCTCTTTGAAATTACACTTCAGACCTGCCTTCCTCTGACTCAGGGCTTTGGCTACAGGAACTAAGGAAGATCTGCACGTCTTCCCCTCTCTGCTGGATGCAGGCCATCATCCTTCGAACATGTGGCCTCAGGCAAGGCAGGATGCTGAGGCTTAGGGGCATGAAGTGCAGGTTACCTGGCAGAGCTGAGAAAACCCTTGTTTTCCTAGTTTTTACATCTTGTCTGTGTGTTTAGAGGTAAAACACTTATGATGAGATATAAGGGGAAGAAGAACTAAAGGTCAGCCTGTGGACCTTGAGAGGCAGTGAGGGTGGAATAACGAGTCTCTGTATGTACTACAGTCACAGCCTACTTCCCAGGAATGACATGGCACTTTTGCAAAGCCCATAGCGTTGTGGGGATGCAGGACATCTGTGTTACACTCTCTTCACGTGACACTGTAATTCTGTGAGATTTTTACCTTACATACAGGGATGCTGGGAAAGAAAGTATTTTGTGGCGGCTGGTGTAGCAGACACAGGCTGGCTTTTCCTCTGGTCTCTTCTGGACTATTACATCTATTACATGGTTGGCTGTGTTTGCAGGAACCAGGCTCAATGATCCATGAACTGTCATCCTTTCCTGTGGGGAATAATTGGGGATAACAGGAACAAAATCTCTGCTATTTTAGAGAACTTGGGATTCTTGTTCCCTGTTTCCCCTGTGTGTTGCGAGGGTTGCTGTGAATTCTTTAACTTATCCCAAGCTTTCAGAGGTGTTAAAAGGTTTGCTGGGCTTGCAGACCTGTCTGGAACTCAGAGATATTAAAAAATAGTAACAGAATGGCTAGATGAAAGAACAAAGGGCTGCAAGCCAGAATGTGTCCTTTGCCAGATGGTCATCTTAATAATATTTTGCATAAATGTAGCATCAGGAATTTGTACTTTGGCCTCTGAAGTGGATATATATCATTAATACTGTTTAACAAATGGGGAAGCTGTGGATTGAAAAGCTATATTCAGTGGCCACATTGTTAAACACATATGTGAGTTCTGCCAAGAATTTTTACAGATAGGTTATGCAGAAAAGGTCTTAGTGGCTACACCACATTCATGGAGATCCTTGGAGTAAACTGATGTTCAAAGAAAGCACAGTATGCCTCAGCAGCCACACTATAAACCTAAGCTAAAGGACATTCCTGGCTTTAGACCTAGAGACCTGTACAGGTGCTTTTGGGTAAGCTCCATGGCTTACGATAAAGGATGCTGTAATTCAGTCAAGGGCTGCAGCCAAGCAGCATGGTGGAGTCCAGCACTGACACAGCAGCTGTGAGATTTGCTTCACCCAGTTTGCCTCCGCAGATTGGTAGATTTTTGTGAACGTGTTCAGCCTGCATACTCCGTGGACAGATATAAGCTTGTTTCTGCCCATGCTGCAAGCAGACATCAGTTTATTTTGCCCATACGCCAAGGCAGAAAAAAAGGCCGTGACCTTGGAATTAAGCCAACAAACACATCCTTCCTTAAATCTCATAATGTGGGTCTAAGCAAGGGACTAATGGATGCACGTTTTTTTCCCTTTCTAGTTATGCATTGACACCTGCCCTAAAACTCAAAGAGTAAGCTTACCTTCAACCTATCTCTTTACAGTAACCTCTTGGTAGATTGCAGAGTTTCATCCTTCACATTTTGAAAGCATGTAGAGCTATGCCTTTAAGGCGTTACTCAGTAAGACATCTTGCCAAGAACATTGCAAAATGTCTAAATCCAAACTGTTCCTCACTTTAGTTCCTTTATGTTCAATGTAATTTGTCCCTTGGCATTCAAGTACAATTTGATAGAAAGGGTACTTTAATAAGGATTTAGGGCACTGTTTCTGAACCAAAGGGTCACAGAAGGACAGTGAAAAGAAATCAGGGTGACATAAAGTACTGTAAATTTTATTATATTACAAAGCAGAGAGAATGCTGTTTTCCAATTCTACACACATACCCTATCTATTCAAGGTCAAATAATCTGTTAACCTCTCCAAAGAGACACATGAACATAAGCTTACATATCCTTCTTGTTACTATGGATATATTCTTTGTTCTTACATTTACAATAAGTGGAAAGAAATCATAAAAAATTGATTAAGACTTTGCCAAGTTGAAAAGCTTAGGAACACTGTTCCGATTTATGTTTTAAGAAGAAAAAAGCCTGGAAATATTTAATCTGCAAACAACTGCTGCAAATGGTGAGTTAATAGGAAAGGCTTTTCTTTTCTTTGAAAAAACAGGCTTAAATAACAATACATAGAAATAATAATCACTTGGAAAAAGTAGCATAAAAATAGCGATGCTTTAAGTACTGTAGATATAAAAGCATCAGTAACTACAGCTTAACTGTGATATACTGCTATGTAGCTCCTATTTATGCTAATGAGTATCTCCTAAATACTTTACTGAGTACAGTGAGAGAAAAAAAAATGATAAAAAACCTAGGCAGAAATGATTCTCACATGGTATGGACACCCAGTTGACCCCATTTCAGCTCTGAAGTGCCTATACATTCGGAAAATGCTGCTTACAGAGGGACCTCCAGGGAGCCAACTGAAAATCATAATGCAAATAAAGTTTTGTGTATATCACCTGTACTTCCAATAAACCAGTTATAAACCAGCTAAGTACCAGTGAAGTACTGGGACCCATTTTTATAATCCAGACAAATCAGAAGCAGAGACAGGAGCTTACTGGGGAAGAGAAAGCACCTGCTGCAAAATTAGAAACAGAGGTATTAAAAGCAAAGAGGTGAACTTCCCATCGTGTTACCTATACATGTAAATAACTTCCTTTTACTGCTGAATCACGGGGGAAATGGCATGGGCATGCAGTGGTACAGTCCCTTTGTTTAACACACACTACTTAAGGATTATACACAGAAAAATACGGTATCACACAGAGTTTGGCATCTGTTTTTGCAGCTGTCACACTAGCCCTGCAAGGGAGCATGGGGAGCTGCAAAAGAGGCCAAAGGGGGCTATATTCCACACAATCATCACCAGGAAAACACAGTGCCAAGTGGGTATTTGAGTCAAATTTATAAACCAACTTGCTTTAGAACAGTGTTTCTATTTTTAACACATGGGGAAGAGCCAAGAAACACTGAAATAATGCATTACAGATTACAGAATGATATGGTATTGCTCTAAGTTTCTCCCTAGTGCCCTTAAATATTTGAGCCTGGAGCCTATGTTCAGCTTTGGGGTAAGTAAGTGAAGTTTCATTTAGAAAAGGAATAAAACAGAAATGGCTTACAATAATTCAAAACAAGTGCCATTTTAAAAAGTATCATTCCCTGTCAGAGACTGCATAGTAATTTATAAATTATTTTGGCAGGCAGTAATGATTAAATGAGCTAGGTCTTCACTTAAATAAAATGAGCCATGTCATTTAGTTCGATGTTTCACATTTCACATTATGCAAATGTCACAAGAGAATACTAGAATGATGTTCTTCTCTGCCCAAGACAAGGCAACACCTGACTCGAGTTCTCCAGATATCTGTTGGATAAATTTAAAAATTCTAGACTGCAGAAACTCAAGTGATGCTTTTTGGAGGATTCCTTCATTTAGATATTTAATTTTTTTAAAAAAATCCATATTTTTAGAAAAGGAGTGGAAATCTCTAGATTTTCACACAGATCACTTTTTTGGCTCCTGATTTAGAAATTCTTAATAACATTCATAGAGTTATATACAGAGCTGTTAGTATCACTGATTTGGATCAGCCTTTATTTAATCAGTTTCTTGTTAAATATTTTAAACTATTTACACAAGTTTAGACGGTGGATTTTCATTGTGGTTTTCAATAAGACCAAAATATGTGTCTGATAGGGTAAATTATAATAAAAAAACCACAACCAACCAAACCAACAAAAAACACATAGAAAACTGCCATATAACAATGAATAAACATATGCAATTTTATCACATTATTTAGCCCAACTTGCAAAGTTCTGATCATGCCTCACCTCATTTATTATTTTATCCAAAGTTCACTGAAATTTGTGTGTGCAAATCTGAAGTATTAGTGGAATATTAAAATCATATTAAAGCCCTGCAGAAATTAGCTAGCTTCCTGGTACCATCATCCTGAGTTACTGCTTGCTCCTTACCACAGCTTCTAGAACATTGGGTTCAGCAAATCTTTCTTTCCTATAAAAGAGAACATTTTAACAGTGCAACAGGACAGATTTCAGCATGGGCACACACTGATAATTCATGCTCAGAACAGCTATTTGGAACAGTTAAAGACCTGCTTTCCTCCACCTGTCTCTTACATACTGTTGTGGAATTCATGCTGCATGTTATGCCAGGTTAAAATCCAGGGTTTGAACCCTATCCTGGCTTCTGTTTAAGTCCCCAGCATAGACCCTTGTCTGTTGACCCTTGGTTTTTAAGCGTACTACTCTTCCAAGGTCGTATTAAGGTCTTCCAAGCACATCAACAAGGCAAAGGAGCTTGTTTGGTCTTCATACCCCGAGAACAGGCTTGCCTGCAGCAATTTTATTTCAAGTATCCTCATTCCCAGGTCAGTACAGCTATTTTTGTTGTGAATTTTCTCTGCCTCCCCGCCACACATATTTACCCTTGGACAACACCTAGTTCTCAACCTCACCAGTATTCATCTGCTACTTCGCAAGTTGTCAAATGACTACTCAGGTGCTAAAAAACCCAACCAAGTCTCTCTAGAGTCTTAATTTAAGTGTTAGCAGGGAGCTGAAAATTAGCAGTAACGTTCCTGCCTGCAGCTACGAAAAAAGTAGTGAGAACTGACACTTTAATGATTGCTAAGAAAGACTGGGTAGCAAGTTTGCTAGCTGCTCTCCATTCCACCTTCACTGCAAATGCCGGCTGCGTAAGCACTGAACCTACATTCCTGCAATTTCTCTCTTGAGGGTAGGAACCTGAGCTATGAATGCATCTTTGGACAGTAAATGCCTGTGTCAAGTAAGCTGGTGAGGCCCAGCAATCTGCTCAGGAAACTCTAGAATATTCCCTACATTGCTGACTACACTGTGGAAAGTTTTATGTGCTGCTGGTTTTGAGTGCACTAGTCCACAAAGCTCGTTCATCGAAATTGCAGCTCGGTCACCTTCTTCGGCACCTGCCGTTTGTAACTTTTACCTCTCTGATCCACCTGAAACTCCTCTATAGTTTTTTTTGAAGCTGATGATCTCTGCTCAGGCACTCATTTCAGGTCCCTGTCCTCACTCTTTGAGAACTTACTGCCTTTGATGCTGACTTAGCAGCTATATCCTATACAACCATAAACGGCGCTTGCTCTGCTGAGTGCTTTTAAATCAGTTATGAGTGTTTTCACTTTCAAATCATCTTCCCACTCGCACTCAGTGTATATGAGTGCTCTCCTGTCAGGACAACAGCTAGCTCAAAATCCATAGACTGCATCCCAGCCTTCGCCTTGGTAAGGCTGACTGTCTATGACCACCCAATGAAACTGGCTGCCAAAACCAGGATCAGAAATACTTCAAATGTCAAGTTTACTAATCTGCAGAGGGATCTAACAGTCACACCCTTCTGACATTTGCCTCATCTGCTGTTGGCCACCACAACACCAGTCAAGGTCTACTAGTGTTATGCTCAAGGTGCAGTTGCATGCAACTGTGCTGCACAGATACTCCGTGCATATCACCCCTGAGCAGCATCATTCTGCTGCACGTTCACCATGAAGGCTTTTCAGCTCCAGGACCAACACCCCCGCAACTTCCTATTGTAGCTTTCTTCCCCTCCTCTCTCCTTCCACATTGTCTCAAATCCCATGATCCTTGACCATTAGTTTAGCTATGCCATAACTTCTTAGTGGCACAGTGGCATCTTGTGAGCAGACAGAATGGGTCCCAATCTGCTTCTGTGTTGAAAGCGTATCATTCAGATAACAGATTGTGATGGACTGCATTACCTCACGACCCTCCTAAATTGCTGCTGGCCATGGCCAATGCTTAGCCTGCAGCCACAGCTGGGCTTTCAGGACAATCTGTGTTGCCTGTGTGGCCAGGCGCACGTTAAGATGCTCAGGGGATGATCTGCTGGCCAGGGAGGCTCTAAACACTCTGAGCATTGCCAAGATTGTCATGGTTTGGTTTGGCCAGTTGTGCACATGCTAAAAATAAAATGACAGCAGTAGACACTGGGAAAAGCACTTAACTTCAGACAGAAATCTGTAGTGACAAGTATTAAAATCCCACATAAAAAAATTTAATCTAGGACATCATAGGTCCAGCTGAACTCCGAGCCCAGGAGCACTTCCCATCTCCCGGCTCTGGCTGTTCACCTTGGCTGCATGTCAGCCCAAGGCTGAGGACGTGAGCGGGATGGGGACAGTCACCCTGTGCCCTGGCAGGTCTGTATGACCAGCGGTTAAGGCTGTGGGGCACAGCACTGAACACATCCTTCCTGCGGTTTAGGCACTGTGTGACATAAAGCAGAGTGCAGGAAGCAATGAAAGCTGGAGAATTCATACCTTCTGTATAAACAGTGTTCTCTACATGAACTTTGGCATCTTTTAATTACGATGCAAAGTTTTCAATAACAGAGGAGATACTTGGGGTACTAGAGGGATACTAGGTTTGGTGGAATGTGGGCAACTTTAGAGGTAAAATGAGCAACAACCCTCAAAATATGAGGCATTTGAGAAGTATTGAAGTAAGTGCCTACAGCAGTTTATGAACAGATCCAGAGATGATGGTTCACAGTTCTCCTATAAAACTGTAAACAGTTTTGAGAGAAAGATTAATTTCACAGAACATCAGAACATCTTGGAAATGTGCTGTTCAGCTGTGATATTCTCCTAAAAGTTAAATGTATTTGCACTGTCTAATACAAATGTACCAGGGAAAAAAATCTTTTTACTGGAATGAATTATCACTACACAGTGTTTAGTAGTGCAATTCTCCCTTTAATTGTCTATTCCCTAGTGCTGACTGTTTCAGTGATTCAAGAATAAATATCAAAGAATAAATGAAGTGGATGCAAGAGATTTCTTAATACATAATGACTAGGCTGTACTTTATAGATGAAATCTCAGACAATTCAATCGTTACATAACCAACAGTCTCATGGCAATTCGAGAATTGCTGTAGATGAAGGCTGATTTCTCTCTCCTCTGCTTAGCCTCACCATAGCTTAATCATATTGTGTTTCTGAGTTAAGCTACAGCACTTCACTAGGAACATAACGGGCATTGATAGCATCTTGAAGACAAAGAAAAACTTCCTCTGAAGCACTGTAAAACTGAATCTTTAAAATAATTAAAGTCACTCATACTTTACACATGCGTTTCAAAGAAGAAATCATTACAGTGCCTAAAGAAAACAAAACTTGCCATCCTTCTCTTTGCACAGCTCCCAGGAAGGCAATGGGATTCTGGGTACATGCGCATCTTAGCCTGATGACTTCCCCCTACACACCATATACCACCTGAACATACTGAGCACAAAGGGTTGGCTATAGCAACAGAGGAACATCAGCAAGCTCACCCGTTCAGACCATCCCTCCAGGCTTGTTTCTCTTCAGATTTTTCCTCAGGAGCACTCAGACCGTGCCCTTGTTCTCTCCTCTGTCTCCAGATGTGATAGGGGCCCCTTGGCCTTGGTTGCGACCCACCAGAACCAGCCTCTTTTGTCCCTGATATGCTGCATGCCTGTGAACGAGGTGGAATTTGCAGCAGTCTGCTAGCACTTGTACACACTAACTGGTGGCAGGAGGACTTCTGCTTATTATGATAAGCCTTGTACCATTCCTGTCTGCACCTTAATTCACATATTTAATGGACCTTACTTCTATCACACTTTAAACCTAGTGATGTCATAATTTAATAATAATAATGATAACAAAAATAATAAAAATTAAAAGTTAATAGAATTTACCATTCTATAAAAAAATGCTGATTACTCATCAGCCTTCTACAGACATATATTTTATGACCTGAAGACAACATTCTCCTCACCTAGTGTGATCTGAATAACAGAAGCTAAAAAGAATATCACCCAGCAATTAGCCGACACGTCTCCATTTTTTCCTCCAGGAACTGTTTTTCCCTAGTATGTAAGTCCAGACACTGAACTCACATTGAACTTGGGCGTCGTATGATTTTTACAAAGAGCAGCTGTCGCAGTGCCTCGCCATTAACATGTGACTGACGTGAGGAACACAGCTCATCCAGCGTAAGGCAACATGACAGCAGTGCAAACGGCGCAAGAACCCGATACGCCTGAATCATCCATGAAACCACATCCTGAAACGACACATCCCGAATCATAGCCTCAAGAGCCAGCTTGGCACAGCAATGGCATCAAAGGTGGCAGACCCAAACCGGCACAGATATGACCTGAGAAGATACAGGCCAAACAAAGGGAGTTTTAAGAAGGCCCAAGTTGCTGATATGAACAGAAGATGGGTAACAAAAGCCTTGTCCGAGTTTCTGAGGAATACATATTTTGCTATCAGTGCTCTCATTATACTCTTAATTTGATTTAAGTCCAAGTGAAACCCTGAGCATGCTCTCATTAAAGAGCACATGTTTCTATACTCTTTAGGTAAGCAGCTAATTTTAAATGGCTGGAAGAGAAATTAATTGCATTAATTTTAATAACATTTCATTTAGAAGTCTAGGAGAAAACAAATGAGACAGTTAAATAGATAATGGTGTAAACATTTTCTTCATTCACTGATTTATTAGAGAGATTCAATGCAATTCAAGCAGCTCCCCTAGTAGAAAGGCTGCATGGATCATGGTCATGGGTAGCAACAAAATGGCAGGTATCCTCCCTGCAAAACCCCAGCTACAGGGCACTGCCACAGGCACTGCGGGGTGAGGTCTGATCATTGCTGAGGCTGCGCTGAGTGAATTGTCTCACTCACATCCCGCCAAGACCAATTAGACAAGCATAACAAGCCCATTGATGCTACTTCCCTTTTTAATAATACTAATTTAAAAATTAAAACTCTTGATTGTGTTTTCTTACTGCCTTTTAGAGCAGTGAATAGAACATAAATAACTACTGGCCACCTAAAATTGAATTTTTAAGGTTAAAAATGCTACTTTTGCATACAGGTTTTCTTAAATGAATCCTGGAAAAAAAAAATGGAAACGTTAATTTTAGTTCTGAAAGCTTTCAGAAACTCAGTATTTTTTTTTTGGTAATTTCAAATTTTTCAAAATTTATTTTATTGAAATATTTTCTTTTCATTTTCTAAATCTTGCTTGTAATGTAAACAAGATCTGTTGTGATCTAAAACCAAAAGCTGAAATATTCAGTTAGGACAGTACATATGAATGGTTTTTATGTTATGTATTGAAAAAAAAAATTATCAGCTTGGAACAGCTTGAAAGCTTTTTCCTTGCAAAATGTAAATCACAAAGATTTAGTTATATATCAAGTCAAGGATATAAATGTTTCCTGGAGCAAAAACTCAAATGTGTCCACTGCCCAGCTGAATCCTCCGCCCACCAATCTACTGAATCACAATCTGCATGTCCCTGAATATTTAGTTTGTCCACGATAAGGACTCATTTGGTTGTAGTTTCAATTACTATAGCATATTCAAATAGAGCAATCTACCAGAAAACAGGAGGCACAAGTTTCAGCCAGTCCTGCACCCTACACCATAATGCTTCTTACGTGAAAACTAACTTCTCTGGCTCTTGCATAGCAGGATCAGTCTAAGGAGCATGTCAGATACGGTCTCTCCACTGCCTCAATAAAACCTTTCCATCCTAATTTGATTTTTCCTCCCATGGGTGTTGCACATTGACTACTGCAATGGTTCCAGTTATTTAATTAAAGCCTAATCTTACCTTCTCACACAGAGCAAGACTTTCTGCCCTAGTATTCATAAATTGTAGCCAGCTGCTTGGCAGCGGCATTGGTTTTGCTGGTAAAAGCGTTTTTTCCTCTTTAGCTCCTCTCCAGGGTGGGACGTGACATTCACTTCCCCACAGCATCCCTGCTGCTGCCTTGGTCAGCCCCCAGCAAAGGGGATCAGGGCACAGGTAACAAAACCAGTCCATGGTCCAGGCCATCTCCCAGCCAACAGCCACAGCTGGAACCAGGGGGCAGAGTTGGGGGGGAGGAGGCAGGTGCTGATGCTGCACTATACTCACTGCTGGTAACTTTAGGGCATTGAGAGGCTGTTAAATGCTCACCTGGCGACAAGTACCCATTATAAGTGTTTGGCCAGTTAACTCTTATCATCATCAACCTGTTCAAATGAAATGGTTTTGGTGCTTCTAAAGCAATTAAGAAAAATGTGTATCACAAGTGAAGTCCAGACACTTCCCTCCTGTGTGTTTTTATAACACTCAGCGGGATCAGAATCCATGCGCAAAATGCAAAACAGACTACATTGCTGGTAAATGAGGTTAGAATAACATTGATTTTTTTAAAAATAAATACTACCTTGTAAATTCGTCTTCTTGGAGAGAAAAGAGTCAGGCAGATTCTCCTGAGTGTCTGTAAGGCTCCCTCTAATGCTCAGGGGAAATACATACTTTTCCTCACACCACTTTTGTGATTTCCAGCTTTGCTTCTGTTAATTAATCTTTTTTAAAAGTAGATTTTAACAGACCTGACCTTCCCTAGCATCTTTGGCAGCATTTTAGGGTTTGTATTTGCATTCTGTAAGCCCTAAAATGTATGCAGGTTACTTTACTGGAACAAAAATGTTCATGCTTCCTTGGCATTTTGCCTACTTCTGGTATGGAGCATGAAGTGTGCAAACCACATGTAACAGCCAAAAGGGATCTAAGCAAAAGTGCAGGATCATTCAGAAAGCTGATACAGACACAGAGCATACATAACCTCTTTTCCACCATGAATGTGCTGAAGGCATCTTCCTGTAAACAATGTTTGTGGGGAAATCTTCAAATACAAAACTGCATGCCAGGTCCGTGTGAACAGGCATCTCTGGAAATGAGGTAGAATTATCGGTTGACTTTTTGTACTAATGCAACACAGAAGTTGTAGCAAAGTGAAGCAATTTTCCATCACACTACCACTGCCATCTGATTTCTGCTATGGGGTGAAGGTTTGAGTATCATCTATGGGAAAAGAAATATTAACTGTATTACTGATTTGAATTAAATGTGCTCTGATCAGACTTTGCGCTCTCATGTTATGCTGATGCACTTTCGGTGCAGTAGGAGATGGAGAAACCCACAACATGCCTGTCTTGATGCCTGCTGAAGTGTTAGTTTGGGGATACTGGTGCTGCAGAAGAACAAGGGGAGGAAAAATGCAGAAAAAAGCTTAGGGAGGATCAGGGGGGAAAGGGTCTCAATGAAAAAGAGAGGCTGTTGGGGTCCATAAGCACAATATACAAGCCAAGTTGAGGAACACAGTCAGGAATCAGGCCAAAACCTGCTCTTCATAGAAATTCAAAAGGGAAAGATGATCTTAAAAAAGAAGCAGTGCCAGGATAAGCAAGGGTAGGCAGTGACAGGATCTATCTTAAGGCCTGCAGAAGGCAAGATACGGAGCCAAGAGGAGGAAGTAAGAGGCAGTCAATGCCATTCAGAAGAAGCAGGTCACCATGCATTCCACAAGTTCCCAGAGTGTCTCTTACTGCAACAACAGTGCTTTGGGCACAGTCTCCCTCCAGAGAGTGCAGAAGTCAATAACCTGGAGAGTGACTGCCCTCAGCTAGCAATAGCTAATTACGGAGACCATTCAAGGCTTTCATTGACATATGTACCAAAGCTCTTTGGGATTTTTGCTAAGTTGCCTGTAACAACTTTGCAGTTTTCCCAGACCCACCCTAAATCTTTTGAAATTCCAAGAAGGAACAGTGCCAAAAAACCCAAAAGAAAAAAGGTATAGTTTTGTCTCTGTTCAATCTACTGTTTTGTCATTTTTGTACTATCCCATACTTTATTGCATAATCCATTTGTGAGTCAGTACAATCCTGAATAGCCTCTAATGAGAAATTGAGTAAATATCTGATTTAATGGTTTCTATTAAAAAGTGTTATAAGCATCCTCCTGTACTATTTGTTACCATAACTGGGAATTGGTTTTACCACATAATAGTACCCAGTGCAAACTTTTGCACATGATCTTTTACTAAAATAGCCTAGACAGCAATAACCTAGTGTCGGACATATTTCCTAGAGCTCTGAATTGGTGGCAAAGAAAATTTACAAGCAATACTTCAATTACATGCAAGGGAGAGACCAAAACAAAGCCTTGTCCTCTTCAGCAAAATACTAAATGAAGCCTTTTGGAGAACTAAAGCATTGATCTTCTCATGCTTTTTCCTGGCTTAGCTTTTTTTTTTTTTTTTCCCCCAAGCTTTTCTGTCAACTTGCACTCAAAAGTTTTACCTGAATAAAGTTGGCCTCAAAGTGGTAACACCAGGTAGCCTCAATTTAATGCTGGATTCCTGTGCCTTTCACAATGTTTTCCTTTTCCCTTTCAATCAGCTTAGAAGGAAAAAAAATTGTCTTAATTGCTGACACTATCTTATGATCAAGTATTGCCTATTTACAGGGCACATTTTTACAGGGCACATTTGATGCTGTGTACTTGTGCCCTAAACTGACCCTATTTTGTGTTATATCTTGATGCTACTTGGCGTGCTGGGATTAGTCGAAACACTGCACTTTTTGGAAGAGCCAACAGATGTTTCTGCGTGTGACTGTTCACAAGCACCCAAATGTACTGCATCATGTGACAACCCTATGCACGTGCTTTACTAACAGAAGACCTGCCTACAACTCAGATTTTTTAAAAAATACATCGTCTGCGTGGGGACTTACTGCCTTTCATTGCACGGTTATGCTGGACCTTCATTTTCCACACTCCTACTCTGCTATGTAGTCATGGATAACATTGATGTTTCAGCAACATTAGCTAATCCACATTTTAATAGTTACAAGCATCTGTGGAACAAAGGAAGGCTTGGGGTTGAATCTCAGGTTTGCATTTGCTGTGTCATTGTGGGCAAGACTGCTCTCATGGCTCTAGATTCTCGTACAGAAAAATGTAAGGATAAATACTACAGTTTTATGAGGGCTGGAAGAGAAAAAGGGCTTCACTAACTAAAATAAATTAAAAACTGAAAAGTTGCCAAATCCAACTGTGAATCCAAGAAACCTATGCAATGACTGTTTCTGAAAGACACATTAACTATTTTTGGGTGCTTACTTCTGTCAGTCCTTGTCGTATGTGGATGCACAAACTTAAAAATCATTTTGAAAAGCATAGCATTGAAAGTCTCCACCTCCTATTAAGATTTCATGACGAGCTGGAGGCACCTGGAATGAAATAGGCTGTGTTGCCCAGGAAGAAGTATCTGTGACAATGTTTCCCACAGGTTCCAATGCTTTGTATCCTGACTCATTCTGGCCATGGAATCTACTTCCAGCGACTGAGTGGAGAAGTGTAACAGGTTCTACCCTCCACAGACAAAGTTAGCCCCGAAATGTGCAAGGTCTATTGTAAGATTTTGAAATAATGTATTCCACAGCAGGAATGAGAAAAAAGAGAGATAAAAGTGTTTCCTACGTACCCATCTTAAAGACTATTATTTGTTGTCACTTCATGGAGGAAACATGTCAGTTCAGGGCAAGAAATGCTCTAAGTTGATTTTAAGTGATATTCCAGGTACAATGGCATGATGTACATTATCCTCATTCTCTACATTTTATGGATATAATTTTCCTAATCTGCAAATTTAGCAGTTAATCAAACATAAACTATCACATAAATTTATTTTATACTCAAGACTAAATAACTCATTTCTACTCTACATTAACTATTTTCTGCTATTTCTATTGTTAAGAATGATTACTTTGGGTTTTTTTCCCCTACATTCTTCTCCTTCTCAGAAACAATTCCGTTGTTGTTTTTTTTTAAACCTGTGCTTTGCAAATAAAATTTTCATTTGGACAGAAGTTAAGACCATGAAAATCTCATTTTAAGAAGTTAGCTTGTCCAGAAGGAGCTCTTTCTCTAACCAGAACACTATTGGCTCATCTCAGATGGAAGGCAGATACACACATTTGGATAACATTGTGAGGGGATGCATTTGGAAAATCAGTCCTTATACTAACACTAAATAAAAGAATAACTGCAGCCCTGAAGCATTTTCCGGATGGAAAATTCAGCTTTCTGATAAGTCCTTTTGTAAGTGATTCAATAGAAACATTTAAAGAACATTGTGCCACTTTAATTAGAGGGGTTGCCATATGTAATTTGTATCTATTAATTGTAGTAGAACTCTATCTTTCAGTCTTGATCTAATGTTGCAAGATAAGTTTGAGTAACAGGTATGGGGTTTAATTTTTTATTCTTTTAACATCCCCTGATGCTGACAGAAACTGGGATCTATTTCATCACTTTTTCAAAACCATAATAAGGGAACTATGCTCCAAAAGGGCTTGTATATGGCAGACAAAAATTGCAAAGAGAACAAGATTCAAACAGCCTGGCATCAGATCAAACAGCTGGCATAGTTGGAAACAGACCCCAGATCCCTGACATCCCAGTCCAGGCTTGTATCATCTGATCTCTCCTACCTCATTTATTTATACCAGCTTGTATTGCCTGCTGCTTAATTGAATTACAGGATGCACATCAACAGCTGGGGCTCACAAACTGGATATATCTTTTTAATAAGAAATGTTTAAAACCTTTATTTTAGTTTTCAGTGGTCATACGTCTTGTGCTAGCTTGCTTCCTTTTCTGAATATGAACATACACTGCTTTCATTCATGAAGTTACTGATCATTCATCTAAGGCTAGGGAAGGCAATAATGGCACTCATGATAACCAAAATCAATACAGCTGTAAATAAGCTTTGCTACAGCTTCTAACAGTTTTAAGTCGTTCATTAGCTAGAAACATATAAAGCCAGCCAAGGAAATACAATGGCTTTCTACAGTAGTCTCTACACTTTTCCTGTAGTTGTACCCATCACCTTCTACTTACAGGTCAGAAGAGAGGATTGCGTGGACTCTAAAGGCAACAAATGCATTGCCAACCCCATTACACATAATGCAATGATTTTGCTGAATAGACAAAGGGATAAAAATAATCAGTGTGTTTCCACACAGCTGCAGAGACTTGTTTCCTTTACATTCTGCTTTTTGGATCAAATCCCTTTTCCAAACTCCAAGCCAGGTTTTCCAAAGGCCTACAGGAAGAACAGAATAAGTCATTTTAATAACTTGCAATCACATTTTGGCCTATGGAAGGACAGTCAAAACATTCAGGCTATCTACAGCCTACACCTCTAATATCAGAAGGTGAAACATCAGACTGTAAAAGGACAAGACCCCACAAGGGAAAAAGCACACAGAAACTAAAGCTGCTGCTTAAATGTGCTAAAATGGAGACCTTGAATTTGAACTCTTTCAGAAGGGCAGTGAGCAGACGGGGAACTTGACAATCCCTCTGGGGTATTCCTGGGTAGGAGGAGACTCAAGTACTGTAGAGCTAATAAAGGCAAATACGTCGGCCACATACCACACTGCTTTCCATTCTGCCTTAAGAAAACCAAAACACACTATGGGGTGCTGCAATAGTGCATTAAGAGACAAGATAGGAAAGGAAAAGGCATGGTATTTTGAGGTCCTCTTCCAAAAATCTGAGCAAAGTAGCACTGTAAACCATATCCCATGCCACTTCATACACTCAACTCTTTTGATCAAGAAGCAGAATCTTGGAAAACTTCCACAGACATGTTAGCTGTAGAGGGATGAAGCTGGGTTAATTAACATTGATAACATAGAGCTGTGGGCTGGCTTCAGGGGCGGTGGGTTGGCTGATGTAGATAAAGTGCAGGTGTGGCTGCTTCTGTCAAGTGGTTGGGCAGCCAAGGAAGAGAGAGGAGGAAGAAGCAGAGAGAAGAGGGACAAAGAGGGCCACGCGCCTGGGATGAGGAGAAACTAGGAGAAGGCAGCAGAGGGACGGGCATGAAGAGTATGCTGGTATGTGATGGTAAAAGACCTTGTTGTAGCTTGATAGCTTGGAGAGTGCTGTGACAGTTAACGGGGAACATGCCTAACTGCCAAAATGTATATATGTTAGCTTAAACTGATTTGACTACTTCTTACTTGCAATGTGAATTTCCAGCTCGTATATTTTGCAGAACAAGTTGGAATCTATGGAGTTCAATAAATACAGTGGAAAAATGTGAGGTAATAGAAATCCTGATAATCTTGATATGTTTCTCAGAAGAGTATGAAAGAAAGCTGGATTTGATTGCTTGACAAGGAACAAAGGAAAAGGTCTTTAAGCTAAATCTTACTGGATCAAAGATGACATCTGACCACTGAGAAACAAATCCTTTACAGTTTAGTGAGTAACAAAGCCTAAATAACTCCACCAGAGCACCATATATTAACGCACATCTGACAACTTTGCCAACAGGAGCTCTTACTATTTAATCATAGATAAATTTTGGGCTTAGCCTCCCGGGCAGACATATAAATATTTTCTGAGAAGAAAGAAAACCTTTACATTTCTATGTGGAGCACACACATACTTTGTTTCCCCATACCTCTCCACACATAGTGTAAAGAGATCTGAACGAAGTCCGTATTTTTCAGTCTGAGACTGAACACACCAACTCAGCTTTCTCATCTGAGGCTCAGACCATCTGTATTAATTTAAGCTTGATGTTCACAGTGGCTGAGTTCCCTCAGCTGCGTCTACAGTCAAAGGGTCCAGCACTCATAAATCAATAAGGAAGTAAATCGGACTCCCACAGCTGGTCAGTCAGATTTACTACTAGAAAAGACAGCAGATACTTTCTCAGTATAGCTATCCACAAGGAGCAGCTTATCTCCTAATCTGGGACTCAGTTAGGGAGTCATTAAAGGAGAAAGATTTAACTTGAAGAATGTTCTTGTCCTAGATACCTACAAACACATTTATCTCAGAGCCCAGGTGCCCGTTAATTGGCTCTGCTATGAGCCCATAAGAATATTCATAGAATTGAGAACATATTTCTAAATGATTCATGTTGCCAATCCTCAATTATCCATTTGCAGCACCATTACCATATTAAATATGTGACAATATGTGAACTCTTCATTATGTTCAATGTCATCCTTTATTCTATTTATAGGCCAAAATCTGAATCTGAAATAGGCGTATCAATTTCTGGGAAGCTTTTTCATTATTTCAGTCACTGGAATCTTGATAGGAGTTTGGGTAAAAAAAATCCAAACAGTTTGTCTGACTGGATAATTATTCTATAGATGACAAAATAGAAATACTACTGTAAGTTTTATAAAACACAAAATTTTCTTTGATCTGACGGCATGAAACTGTATCTAGCATCCAAAATCTAGATTTGGGATGCCCTGTAGTATTAGAAAATCTCAAGTAAAAATTCATCATTGGCACCACCCTAATACAACAAAATTTTATGTATGCACCATTTCACTGTTCCTCCCACGCATGTTAGTGACATAGCTTATGCAATGTGTCTTTCTTTAGAATCACCAAGCTGAATTTGCTGAGCCGTATGGGGCTTGAAAATAGCTCCAGTGTGACTCCAGTTTGGGAGATATAGCCTGTGCTTAATAAATGGTATGGCTGGCAGGATGGCTGCCGAGTAACGTTTTATTGCTACGGCACAAGACTGACAGCCTAGTCATGCTGTACAGGCAATCCTTGGAGACCAGCACGACACTCCTGGGACACTCTTATGGGAAGCAGTGTAGACTGCTACTCAGCATCCGTGCATCTGCCTTCTGGCCCAGCAGTTGTCTTAGAGAGCACACAAACCTCCAAAGAGCCAGGCAGACTTCTGCTGAAGATTACACTCGGTATGAACAGACTAATTTCAGCAGTGGAACTATTCAGTTCATAAAGAGGGGGAAGAATTAGAAAAGGTTCCATGGAAAGTCAAGTAACAACCACATGAAAATAAATAATGTAAACCCTGCTGAGAGACAGAAGTGATCATGGAGTATACCTGTACCTTTTGAGTTTGCAAATACTTTAGCGTATGTGGTATAAAAAAATCATATTGCTATATGGTTGGGAGTTATCATGTTGACATTCAAAGAACAATTAAGACCTAAATGCAGCTTTTGTCTGTACAATTCAAAAGTTAACTTCTTCAGCTAGCCTGAACAGCTAATTCTCTGAAAACCAAGATGACGAATTCTCAGAACTTATTTTCAGTATTGTGAAGCTAGATTGGTGGTATGGGTATTGTGGTTATCGAAACCCTGACAATTTTGTGGGAGGTACTGCTCAAATACAAGTCCACGAGGCAGTTAAAAGGTCAGACTCAGGAGACCTTGAAAGGCCACAGAGCATCAAGGCTAAATGAAAGCTACTTAAGTCTATGAGAAAAATGTTATATTCTTTAGGCAAAACAATAGATATTTAAATTTTGCCTTTTTGACCTGTTCCTTCCTGCTGGTTATAGTCTAACGAGGAAAAATACCTTTTTTTGAAGAAGCTGTTCTCCATAACTATATTTTCGCGGAAATTATATGTCTGAGAAAAATCTATAACCAAAAGACTCTTCAATAATACCATTACTAAACAGGGGAATCCATTATATATTGATCCAGCTAAACATCATAGTGACTCATGTGTTTCCACTCTGTTAGAAGCTTCAGTCGTGCCAACAATCCAGAAAGAGGTATTCATAGGAGAAAATCAAAGACATTGTATGGTTTTCTCATTACAGTCACCTCTGTACCACCCTGCATGGTATGAGAGCATGGCTGAGTGATCAGGCTGAAGGAGTGGGAGGTCTAAAAACATTTCCTCGTTTCATTTCAGAAAACCTGTGGCTACAACTGCGCTAGCAAATAAAGTGTCTGATACCTATAAGCCAACTGTCCTTTGGGAATACGCTAGTGACCAGTCGCACGCACACCTACCTCTGATTTGCTATAGGAGCAACAGCTGGCCCATGCCAAAGCTTTGCCAGGGATGAGGCTAATGGTAAGGGCAACCACATACCAGTGCTTTGGCCTTGCTTCAGTAAGAGTTATGTTCACAGCCACTGCAACCTGGTATCTGGATCCTGATGTCTGGCAGGGACATGCCACTGACATCTTCAGCTATCACCCACCTGCTGTCTAGCTTCCATTGCTCCTGGGTTGGGTCTGGGTCTGGGTCTAGGCAGACTTGGAAGGTGATCTTTGTTCAGATGAGAGAACACATAGTTCAACAGCAGCCTTCCCAGTCCTGTGGATATGCCCTGGGGGTACCAAATACACTTAACATGCTGCATTAGGTATGTCACAGCTGGGAGGAGGAGCAGGGAGCTTGCCACCCAAAGCAGAGCAGGAGTACGGGCAAGTAAATCGCAGAATCATAGAATGGTTGGGGTTGGAAGGGAACTTAAAGATCACCTAGTTCCAACCCCGCTGCCACAGGCAGGGACACCTTCCACTAGACCAGGTTGCTCAAAGCGCCACCAGCCTGGCCTTGAATGCTTCCAGGGATGGGGCATCCACAGCTTCTCTGGGAAACATGTTCCAGTGTCTCACTACCCTCAGAGTAAAGAATTTCGTCCTTGACCTGCTGGTCACACTTCTTTCGATGCAGTCCAGGATATGGTTGGCTTTCTGGGCTGCAAGCGCACATTGCTAGGCCATGTTGAACTAAGCTAAAAGGGAGCATGAAACTGAATTAATTTTGACAACAGAACATGAGATACTTCAATACTTGATCTGACTTAGATGCTCAGTTCCAGCAGTTATTGATGCTTGAGGACAAGATGTGAAGACAGAGGTGTGACATTCACCTTGTCCTGCCAGTCATCCTTACAACCCCAGGTGCTGAGATTCCTCCCTCTCTTGTACACGTCTCTCCCATTTCACTTCTGACTAATTTACAGGGCTTCCCTCTCAGCTAGCCATTTTCTGCAAACCTTTTCTTGAAATGCCTCCCCTGCATGGTATGGTACACAGGTGGTACACAGGATTGTGCACAGGATTGAAAATCTCACTGTATAGTGAATAAGATAGTGAATAGCCAACAAGAGTAAGTTGTTGCAATGGGGAGTAGAATAATGGTTAAGTACCACTAAATATGGACTTTGGGAACCTTCAAGGAGGTATGCAATGAGCACATAAGTGCCCAAATGGATGTGCTCAAATAATTGAATATAACACACACTGAGGCCTTATCTGCACTGTGAAAATATAAATGGGTAGCACTCAGGCTTCCCATTTCTAGTACATATCTGCCCATATCTAGCACAGATGCAAAAACAATCACAAAGTAAAACTGTAATCAGGGTAGCTTAGTTTAGTAATGAATTCTGATTTAGTCTGAGAGCTGTAGTGAGCAATTTCCAATTTGACAAAATATTTGTGCATAGATATTGCTACCACTAATGCAGTTTTAGCATATATGTTATTTAATGAAAAATGAATGATGAGCAGTAAATACTGATAACAGAAACCGGAAGAGAAGGAGGAATACAAAATAACATTTGTCATAAAAGAAAAGCAAATAACCTATTTTGACAAATTTTTTTCTTGTACTTTTTTCTCCTGTGTGGTGAGAGAAAATCTGTAAAAGATCACAAGAAATACCAGCAGCTTTGGAACTCTGCATTAGAAAGGCTTGAGGGTCACTGACATCCTCTCAGCCCTCTGCAGAATTTTGATAATTTGATGCAATCTGGAAGCACTTCAGTGCCAAAGAACAGTGGCTGTCTTCCATCACCCGAGTCTACTGATCTGGTTTACAGGTTCAGTGATTGAGATCTTCCTTCAGATTTATGTTACTCTTTCCTTAAGATTTACACTATTCTTTCACTTATTTTTCTTGAGGACCATCTTTTTCTTGGCTGTGATTACAACTGAGTGAATAATTTTAGGGAGTAATTTAGCTCCACATTTACTTCGCAAAATATCTGCAAGCAGATTGTAATTCCCTTCAGTTTAGAATTCAAATGCATTTCATGCATTTTTTTTTTCTTCATTTGCTGTATTTGACACCTGAACTGCGTAGTTTCACTGCATTGGTCAAACAAGTCACACAATCTTATTTCAGCCTGTATTGCGATGCAAGATCTTCACCCTTGACAGAGTTAAACAAAAGCCCAACATCTATTCAGGCAGGTGACTTTGCAACATTGCTTTTGAAGCGTTATATGGGTAAAACTGCATTCTTTGGAAGTGGAGGAAGGAGCAATGGAAGAAGGCAAGGCTGACATGCTTCCTGAAAACCTGGAATAAATGTTCAGTGAAATACTTACAAAGTGGACTTGAAATAGAAGACTTAAAAGGTAGCATGTAGAAATCTTAGTCCAACTGTTTGTGAAGACTGCAGCACAGCTGCCTTTTAACATGGCAATGCCAAGGCTCCCTGGGCACTTTCAGGTCAAAGACCTCCCCTGGAGGCAAGACATCTGCACCTGAGTGCACACGTAAGTCCCAAATGTCTCTAGGCTTGTCTATGTGACTCAGTACAGTCATCTACAGCATTCAAACCACCTCGAGCAAGTCTACCCTGCACTGTGTTGCTTTTTTATATTTTTTTTTTGGGGGGGTGGGTGGGTTACTTTTTGTTGTTGTTGTTTTTTAAATTTTTTTTTAGGTTGGAAGGCTCCCAGCAGGCTGAATTTTCCACCTCTCTTGCATCTCTCACACCTCCCTCTCTCTGCACTGCTCTCCTGGGGAGAAAGGCACAAGGGAGAAATCTTGCTTTGCCGCTGTGTCAGTCTGGTGCTGCCCCCAGGGTAATGAATCTGGCTGAGAGCAAAGGCTTATTAGCTAGTTCATGCATACTGCGACCACGCTGCCAGCAAAACCTGAGCAGGCATCTGCCTGCTGTTGTACTAAGTGATCAGAGACCTCACAAAAACTGATCTGAAGGCGATTATGTACCAGCTAGTGAAAACTTCTCTGTGGTGGGTGGGAACAGCAGAAAGGACTCAGCAAATCGCAGCACTGGAGGACCCCAGCCAGGGAACTATTACTAGGTAGGGCTAAATTATCACTGCGCATCGGCCTTCATTGAAGATCGACCCTGGAAAAATCATAGACGTTTGCAAATTGGAAGAAATTTTGTCAGACTATCTGTTAGAAAGTCATTAATTAAAATAGTTGGCAATCATCTAATTAAATCAGAGACTACTGCAGTGATGAGAAAGCATAACACTACGTTTTATTAGACAGCCAAAAAAAAAAAAAAAGGATGCCAAGATTGGGGTTGGTACATTCCCAGCCATACTAATGAACTTTCTTCTGTCAGGCTGTGATAGAGTCCTTAGTATAAATGTGTGTTTGGCACTCATCTTAGAAAAGTTGAGTGCTATTCAGCATTGTTCCATTTGGTCACTTCTACCCCTGGAGCCTCAGAAAGCTCCTGCTGAGTAAGATAAAAGCTGGCACCAGGCACAGAACTTACGCATCAAAGGGTAGGGCACCATATATGCTCAAGAGCCAAAAGAACTCCTAGGACAGACTTCTATCATTATGGATTTTATTTGTCATCCTCTGCCAGATAAAAGTGGGTTATTTGCTTTGTCAGAGGAAGTGATTTTAAGAGTTACTTAGCATCATGCTATAGGATAAACAGTCAACACTAGCAGACTGCTTTCTCATTTCAGGGTACACATTGCCTTCCACTATCTGTTACGTGCCCTCTCCAGTTGCAGTCCTTTTGGTCCTTCTCAGGAAGGAAATGTCCCTATCTTGCTGCCAAGTCATCGAGAATTTCCTATTTATTCCCCCCATTTATTTTTTATTTGTACTTCCATGTGGTTCTCCACATCCTTCCTTCTCTCACTTCTGTCATATTTTCAAAAAGGAGCAGGAATTCTTTACTCCTGAGGTTGTGCATTTTTACTGGTAGTCCAGTTTTATTAGCCTTCTCCTTATTAGTGATTGTATTACAATTACTTTTTTTCCTGATTATGTTTACTGCATAAACTGTAAGTTTACTGCAGTAAACCATACGTTTACTGCACCCATAACCTACACCTTCACATAAATGTCTCTGGTACACAAATGCTTGTTAAAGCAGTAACAGGAAGATTCAAGGTGAGAATGCAAACTGATGCATTTTCACAAGCATTATCCATGTCAAGGAGATACTACTTATTTGCTACCTGGTATCAATGACAGGGCTTGTTAATACTCCTGCCAACATTCACTTTCTTGACAATGTCTACCCATAAGTATATTTATTTAGATTTTTAAAATCTTAATTAAATCCAACACTAGGCCTATTGAACAGGAGCCTTGGCCAAATACCATTACTTGGCCAATACTTGTTACTAAAACAACGGGTAACATCACTTTTAGAAACTGTATCACACTTGGAAAGATTGCTTCTAACTGCCAAGAAAGTATATGTCATGAGGAGGAAATACAGTTTTCCTTTAAAAATGCAACTATCAAACATTTATCTATTTTGTGGAATTATGTTGACTGACAAGTTGCTTTTCAATGGAAGAAAATCAAAAGTCAAATTTTGATAGCACTTGATTTATGCTTTTTAAGCTGTTAAGCTTTAATACTAACTAGATGCCTACAGCTGTCTTTATTTTTAAATTTTATATAGGATTTTGCATTAATGAAAAACCAGAACCATCAGCACTTATGTTGGAGACGATCAATGATAAGAGAAAGGAATGTCTGTTTCATGAGAAACTGAAATTTGGGTTTTCTTTCCATTTCACATTAGCACAAATCTGCCACCAACCTACGCTCCAAATGTTGGAATTATGCACAGATTTGAAATACCTGTTTCCTACCAACTCTGGTTTCTGTTACTGCATCAATCAAAGCCTTCCATTTACTAGTCACTGCTCCCTTCACAAGAAAAAGCCTTAAAGAAATAAGCAAGTTTTTCACACATGAAGGGGGTGTCACAGGTGGACCTCAAAGGCAAGCCTAATACTGAGTCCAGCTCCTCTTTGGAAGTCCTTGCAGCCAAACCCCTGCTCCTCAGAAGTGTCATCTCCAGCACAGGAGATGCAGACAGAGATGGTTGACAAGTAGGACTCACTCATGGCAGAAAAGGGATTCTTCCTCTGTTGTTATTGAGTCTCAGTCAAAATGGGACTAAATACAAATGCTTCAGTCTTTCCAGACAACCAGAATCCCCCTGAGCCTTGCAGCTGCTTGGTGAAAGTGTCTTTCCATCAGACTCACAGCTGATGCCATCAGGGAAATAGATGCTCCTCTTTTGAATTCTGCTTTGGTTTTGTGGAAGATTTCATCAAACACAGCACATTCTGAGTCAGAGAATTCTGCCCCCAGGAACAAGCACTTCAGGACGAAACTTTGTTTTATCAGACATTTCCTGCACATGGTACTCAAAGACACTCAATGACTGTTGTATTAAATGAGTAGGAAGAAGCTTTATTCAGCAATCGGGACCCAGACGTGGTATTTGCACTGAAAAGCAAACTGAACTGAGGCATCTATTCTTTTCTGCCTATATAATTGTGGCGTCCTGCTTTTTTCTTCACTAGAGATTGTAATCTCATCTGGTCACTTTTTAATCAAGAGTACTTTTACAGCATAATTACATACCATATTTGCCAGTTAATTTGATCCTGAAATACTACCTCTTCTGGAAAAATGCAGGATGTTTCACACATAATGCATAAGGAGATGGCAGTCACCTTAAGGTGGGAGCTAGCAAAGATCATTTCCTACAATCAGCTTACTCTAGCATGTGCTGTGAGCCTCACTACGAGCAATATTTCCTTTGCCATCAATGCACTCTTGGACAAGTTAGATATGCACGACAGTGTCTTTAAGAAGGACGTTTTCACAGATATCCTTTTGCTTATGATCATTTCAAGTAGAAATCTCTGATACAGTAAGGTGCAATCACTTAACAGGAGTGCTCACATTGTCATAGAATCCTTAAAAATACCCCAGTGTCCCAAACCCAGCAAGCTGTCATTCACTGTTACCTAATCCAAACCTCAAATTAACTCATGAATAATCAGGGGTTCTCAATTCATGACATATCATGTGCTCCCATTAATGTAGCAACGTGGAAGTGTATATGATCAGAAAGGAGTACATCTGCACTGTATGAGGAACGTGACTGTTCCAGGAGATTGCACTGACTGAGCCTACCCAGTAAGTGGCTGCACCTCACTGGTGCCCTTACACAGAACAAAGCTTAATGTCGTGCCTGGAAGCATTTCATTACCCAAAGGTTGACAGCTGGTACCTGGTTTAGATTACGTTTGTTAAATTAAGAGTTTTAGGAAAGTCCTATGAATGCACGTAGACATAAGAAGATATGCAAAGAGGGGCAGTAAAAAAATAAGAAAGATGTTGCCCTTTGTATGGTTCCTGTTTTGGAAGGCAAAATCAGGCTTGTCAGACAGAGTCTTGTAACTCAATTGTCCTAACGCTACCTGGCACTTCTACTTAAGCCAGCAGCACATCAGTATGGGAAACACCTTCAGATGAAAATAAAACAAACATGACAGTTACCACTCATTTTACTTCTTTTTATCTCCTTTGCTAATCTAGTGCTATCAAACTTGACTTTGTGTCAAGATCAGAAAACACCTGTTCCTGGGCAGTTTGCAATATGAAGTGTTCTGTGTATGTGCATCTGTGAAATAAACATGCATCAGATCTTTGGTTTTATCTGTTAATCTTCCATCATAAACACAAATGAGTTGAACAGTATCTAGAATGCAAAATGAGGATGCACTCAAACTGGACTATATCCAAAGAGCCCCTGTTACATTTGAAATATAACTTTTAACCAGTCCACTTTGGCAGTGCTTTTTGCAGGGAATTGCTTGCTGGGTGTTACAGTCTCCTCACTGAAAGCACTGGAGAAGATTTTCATTGCAGCATTTATGTGTAAATACAGCGACTGAGAGAAGCACAGCACCAGTTTGCCTCTTGCAGTGTGATGGAGGTTTTAAAACTATCTGCACAACACAGAATGATGGTCTCCTCTTAAGCATAATTAGTTTCTCATGGTTTTATTCCTTTTATGATCTTAGGATTCAGCAGAAAGATATAGTTTTAAGGATAAGAAGCCTGTCCATTCTGAGTGGTGATTTAGAATAAGAAGTAAAATTAATGCTGCATGTACTTTAGAGTCTTTTCTAAGCTACTAAATTACACACAGGACTAGCAGGGACATGTTGTTAGCAGTTTTATCTTAAAAAACCCTCACCTGTAATGCCTTGTTTCTGAAAGCACATCAAACAGGAAGAAAAAAGAGACAGGAAAAGAAAGGAAAAAAAAGAAGAGAGAAAGTCAACCTACACTCATCAAAATAAGCCAGCACTAAAGGTCTGACTAAACTGAATTCACATTCTGCTGTCATTCTTTAGACATACATGACCATGACATGCATGAACCATAGTATGCAATTCCAAATCATATCACTAACAACAGCAGCTATGTTCTTGTTGAAGAGTCCTTTATTTTAACTGCTGATTAATTTCAGTAGGGCCTGGACAGGATAATGCTGCTACTCTATATGTTATTGCAGATGTGGAGGTGAAAAATGTAACAGTACTGTATGCAAAAGGAAAAAATATCCCTGAGAGGAATGTATTGAGAACTTGGGCTTGCTATTGAATGATAGACAGAAAACCCCAATTGCTGCATTGCCATAATTTGCTCAAGTGTTTGTCTCTTTCCATGAAAAATGCATATGCTTTTATCTCAGCCCCCAAACAGGATAGGTTGAACTAAATGCGCTTTCCTCATCTAGCTATAAAACTGGAAAACATATGCTTTTCCATTATAGAAGTAGCATATTATGCTTCCTATGCCATTTTGTTAACTCTGTGATAATATCTGGCTGATGTCTAGGTTATTTAGCATAAGCAATCACAATCTATCCATTACGCTAAACGAATAATAATATCTTCTGACAGGAATTCATAGTTTCATAGACTTTGAACAGGTTTTTCCTGATACAGCAATATTAAGATCCACAGTTGAATACACATTCAACTTTAAGTGAACACTAAAGGAGAAAAAATGTAGATATTTGTCTCCTCCTCTTTTTCCTTCAGAGGAAAACTAAATTAGAATAGCAGTCAAAATAAACACAGAGGTATGGCCACACACAGAGAATTTCTTTGTAACAGTAACTGAAATATTTTCCACCTAAGACCAGAAAAATATCTGTTTGATCTAGGGTGTGTTGCTTCACAGAAGGGCCAACCTCCTCCCTCTATAAAGGATAAGCTTGATTGCACCTTCTCATCTCACTGGAGAAGCTTTTGTGAATACAAAATAAAAACAGTCCATTCAATGATACGCTACAAGATTTTGTCGTATTTTATTATCCCTGATTTTGCATGCCTCAAATAGTTTCCCCAGTGGCACCAGGAGGCTGCTACTCCCATCAGCAATTTGACATTGGACCCCTCAGTCATATTAAAAAAAAAAAAATTTCAAGTTCCTGGGACTGCAAGAAGCTGAATGGGAACTCTCTGAATGGACCAGCTGTTGCTGATATGCAAAATGAAACTCAGTAACCTCCATTAGGGTTCATTTATAGTAGCTGTTGATAACAGCTATTCTGTATTTAATGAGTGTTGGCTTCCTTTAAAACATTAATCAAAATCTGGTGAGTCACCCTAGATATGAAAGTAATGTCAATTACCAGCTTTGTAAAGGTACATCTAGCAAAAGTTGATCTTTTGAGGAACACATCTTATCTTACTGCCCACAACCCACAACATAAATAAGAATGGCTATGCACAAAATGTTAACAAATGCTGGTCCTACATTTATAGATTTAAAAAAAAAAAAAATTTAGTCACAGCTTGAGTTTGCAATATTACAAACTGAAGGGCAATTAAACCATTTATATGCAATTTTAATTCTGCTTACAGAAGCTGAGTAGAACAGCTGGAGTCATGTCTCTAATTCTACCACAGGATGGCTGTACTATATTAAATAAAGAGAAGAAAAAAGCCCACCCTGAATTTCTCAGACAATCACAGAACAGTTACTGCTGCTTCTTCCAAAGAACTTAGTCATTTAAATCCAACGACATGGTATCCCTAAAATAAATCAATTTCATCAACAACAACAATAGAGATGTTCAGAACTAACAATTCCCATACTGTTGGAAAAGTCAATATTTAAGAAAAGTTTCATTTCAAATTGGAAAGATAGATATTTCTGGGTAGAGATGCTTTCTCAAAATGTATGTCAAGGGAGAAAGAACTGTACCTGTTAGTCAGGTTTTTCCAAATTAAGATCAAAATAGAGACCCCAGTTATGAAATGCTATAAACAATACATCCTGTAAATTTGATGTTACAGCTCATGATAATCCCAGATCAAAAAGATCTGAAGCACATGAAGCATTCATCCTGGTCAAAAAATACACAGAATCCAGTATTTTAGCTGGCAAACATCACCTGTCCTTCTGCAGCCAGCATGAAGCTGACCCAAGGCTATGAAGCTGGCCTAAATCACATATTACATAGTTCTGGCTTATTTGGCA
This sequence comes from Falco peregrinus, assembly GCF_023634155.1. Taxonomy (NCBI): domain Eukaryota; kingdom Metazoa; phylum Chordata; class Aves; order Falconiformes; family Falconidae; genus Falco; species Falco peregrinus. The sequence goes on from NC_073723.1 coordinate 48,429,732, forward strand.
CATTTACACTGCCTCCTGATACAGCACCAGACAGCCTGGGTGTGTGGGCCCAGTCCTAGGGGCTTCAGCACAGCCCTAATTCCCAAACACCTTGAGGTATTGGTGGGGCTGGCAAAAAAATATTTCCCCTGCAGCAGCTCTCAGGCTCAGGGTAGTCCTCACGCCCAAGTCACCTCTCAGCAGAAGACCTGAGAAGCGATGAGAATTGCTTCTGCCAGGCAAAGCATGAGGAATAAACCAGGCCCAGCTGGTTGGATGATCATCAAAACCAAGTGACTCAATTCTTCAAAACACTGGGTTTCAGCAAATAGTCTTCCTGTCCCTCCTCCTTAACCTCAACAGCAGAGACTTCTTTATTGGAAAAGCTGTTGACCAGACCTGAGAATTCTGCAGAAGATAGGTGACTTGGCTATTCAACACACTTTTTACATGATCCCTCTCTAACTGTCAATTTGTTTTATACAATAAATCAAAAGCTTAGGATTGAATGAAATCACGCAGAGAATTACTTCAAGGCTCATAGCACCATCATCAGTACTTTATATGAAATGTCAAAAAAAGCAGCAAACGTTTTTTCAGTTATAATTGTCCAGACAAATTATTATTTTAACCAGTAATCAGAACTAAATTCCACCACCATAAAAAGACATTAAAATCTTTCAGAGGCATAAAGTTCAGTGTCGGGCTACATCACCTGCCAAATCTTACATTAACAAATGGTCAGGAGCAAACAGGGATGTCAAATATTTTATACCAGAGCCATTAAATGCCTTGAAAATACAGTGGTAAAACCTTTGAGTTAATATCGACCATTGAAAAGAAAAAAGTGTAAAAATAGGAGTGATATGTTGTAAAAGTTAAAGTTTTTTTACAGCTTCTCCATAATGTCATGTCAAGGCCAAACCTCAAAGAAGATACAGGAGCTCTCTGTTACTGGTTGGAGTAATTAGACACCAAAATAAATTAATAGTAGTTTGATCTTTTTTTTCTGTTTGAAAAAGATCCTCAGTATAATGATTTTTCAAGTGTTAGAGGTTATTATGTATTGTAAATTATAATTTGCATCTCCCTTCTTAGAAATAAAAAACCTTGATATATGGAACTAGGATAAATAGAGATTACATACATGAACTCACAGGTTGGTATCTCACTGTTTGAAGAAATCAAAATATATATCTGTGTTTTTGCAGAAGGGCAACTACTATTCAGATAACTCCAGACAAAAAAGGTAGATGTTTTCAATGGCACATAACAATTCACAGATAAAAGGAACGTCTATCACTCATATCCAAGGGACCTGAGAACAGGAAGGACCAAGCTTGTCCTCAGCATACGGAGGATCACCATATTTAATAATTTCACTGTGATTTGAACGCAAGCAAAGTAGCACCTGCACGTTCAACTCAAGACAGTGGCAGCACATTTGGTGACCCTGGAAAATATCCAAGGACTCCAAAGGAATCTGAACAGGCTCCATTCAGTAGGTTATGACACGCTTTCATCAAACCCTGTCTGTGAAAAAGCATTTTGTCAAGTTCATGTGGGACTTTTCAAATAGGTCAAATGGATTAAGGTTCATACAGTTCAATCTCATTGACTTGTCCAGTTCCTTAAAACAGGAAGCACAAATCTGGCAGTTAATGGTGAAAAAAAACTCCACACTCCCCACCTCCCAAATACATACAACTACCACTTTTTCCTCAACCTCTCCTAAAAATTCAGAGCCCCCTCCATGTGTGAGCTTTTCACGCTTTTAATATTAAAAACAAAACCATTGGTTTGCGGAGGTAGCGTGATATATCAAAGTGTGTCAGATACAGATCTGTTGCTCCTTGTCCCTGAACAGCCTGATGAACTAGTGGTGGTGAAATATAGAAATGTATCTGGATCCATCAAAACAAGCTGTGTTGCTCAGACAGAACGGTACATTAACAACAGGGCAGAAGGAATAAGTAGGCTGTTGCACCTTCTGGATGAAGGAGTTCACGTAGAGTCTGAGAAAAGGTTGTACATGTGACTCCTCCCTCCAGCAACAAGGTTCATTATACAAAATTTCTCCTTGGCAAGGGTAAAGTGAAATTTTGCCATTCGTGATACTCATACCGCAGGAGACTCATGCCATTTTCATTCAACCATCTGGCCACAGAACATTGTTTTTCAGGGTATTATCCAGTCTGCTCAAATTTAGATATTACATCACCTCAGTTTTACGTGTTTGGCAAAGGAAGGTGGTTCAGATTGCCCAACTTCTCTACAAGTCAATGGAGAGATTCACGTACCTTTGAAAACTTGTAAAATTATATTCAGTCTTCCTAATTTACCTATTTCTCCTTTTTTTCCTGCCAATATGTGGGATTCAGGCATTTCCAGACAAGATCAGCACAGTCTGCTCAAATGAGGGCTTTATCTTTTTCACTGAGATCACAGGAAGCTAAAGGAAAAATTTGAGCAGCTCCATTCACTTAGTGCACAGAGTGGTAGTACTTCACAGAACTGCGCTAGCAGTAAAAATATGTGAAAGCAGTGGAAGATCTGGATGCCAGGCTATCTTCAGCCTGACAGAGCTGCGGTCATGTCTCAGGAGAGTGGCCTAGTGAATACGAAGAGCTCTTTAGACACCAAGTCACTGTGTCCAGCACACCGAAGGGGAACAAGTGCTGCAAGAGCTCAAGTCCAGCTTATTAGTGAAAACGTGGTTGTGAGAGGACTCACTTACACATCTCCCATTGAACCATGTCCTTGTCATATTGCTTATCACCAGGGGCAGAAACTTAGATCCCATCCCTTTCCCCCCAGTACTATCCTCATATAAGGTGAAGACAGACACAGATATCACACCATCTAAAATTTGGGGCTTCTTAGTTCAGGTACATTTCTGCCTCATCTTAGATTGTAATATACCTTTTGGTACTCAATTCCTCAGAAAGAAAGGCTCCTCTGCTTACAGACTGACAAAATGTTAGTGTCTACAGAACACAGACTACATGGGAGGCATCTAATGAATTTCAATGCCTGATGGATTTAATAGCCTTACTAAGTAAGTAGGCTGGATTAGTGTCTAGGATTCAGAAGGGTTTAAAGCATTTTAATTCCATTGTAGGCAGAATTTAGGCACACTGGATCATAGCCTCACTTTTTCACGTCCTTAAAAGAAGTAGTAATGAATACTCCAAATTGCAGCCCATGAAGGTATTACAACAGTTCACAGTGACAAGCTTCACCAGAAGCCGAGCTTCTAACTCCACATGCATATATATGTTTGCTTAAATTAACAGTAGTCAGCTGAGATCTGCTGAGAACTCTATATGAAATAAGCTGACAAGTTTTTAAGGGTTAAGAGACTTCAGAGCTATCAAACATGAATAACTTGCTCCCACTCTGCTAGTTATGCTACAAAGCATGTTTGCCATGGTTAGAAGCTTGTATATCAAATGATAAAAATGAATGAAAGATTCTCTCTATAAAGGACAGATATGGTTATCCTACTGTCCGACACAAAGCTCTTGAGCAGTTAGGCTTTTATAGTGTAGAAGGGCAAGGGAATATACCGGATCTATACATGAAGAACTATTGTTCTTGCAAAAATCTGTGATATTGTGCCTTGATCACACTCATTAAACCAAATGATGCTTTCATTCACAGAGGCATACTGTGTTTTCTGTGGATCCCACTTCCCAAAACAGAAGACTCACACAGAATCGAATGATCAAGTAATAAACCTGCTGATTTAAACATCTGTGCTACACAAGCCACTGAAGATCTGAGCTTGAATTTCTTTCAGTCTATGAACTCACCCCAAGGAAATTAAGACAAGAAGCTTAATACACAAGTGGTATGCACTTTTAAGAGATCAGAAACACAGTTTGTCCTGTAGCTCTGTCATTCTCACCTGCAATATTGTACACAGAGTTTGTTACTCCTTTCAAAGAGAATATTGCTGAACTAATGGAGATGCTCAAGGAAAACAAGTGAGAATGCTTTTCAGAAAATAAAAAAAACAACTTCTGTCCATGAGTATAATCGGAAAATACTGATGTTGTCAGTTCAGTAAAAGAAATTAGAATGATACTAGTACAGAATATATAAGTAACTGCTGTTTTGCTTTGCTTGCAGAACAAAAGGCAACATCCACAAGACTCGAGAAACAGGTAAGGACCTATAATCCCAGTTCATTCTGCAATTTCTGCTGTTGATACAAACAAAAGAATTCCAATCTTACACTCTTCCTTCCCACTCAGTGTATAACAGGTTGAGTTAAGGAACAATTTTCAAGAAGAGAGACCGATAAGCTCTTCCCAGAATGTTGTGCAGGCTGCTGTTTAAGGCATTCTCTTCCAAAGGCAAAAGATATGGGCTGAAATCCTCCCACAAGAAGAGGGATTTAAGCCCAGGTCTTCCACGCTTTGGTAACTATTGCTCTCAGTTACTCTACATTAAACCACAGTTCTGCAAAAATTAATAACTTAAGCAAAATAGTTCTCAATTCATATTCATTAAACCAGAATAAAAATATACAAAATAAGGTAGAAGGGAAGGTAGAGTGTAAAGAAAGGGAGTTAGAAATCATAAACATGAAGTAAGAGTCCCCAGTGAAACAGAAGAAATAATATGACATAATATTCAAAATAGTAGGAAGGCCCTGCAGAGGGATCTGGCAGGCTGGACCAATGGGCCGAGGCCGAGTGTCTGAGGCTCAACAAGGCTCAGTGCCGGGTCCTGCACCTGGGTCACACCAACCCCACACAGTGCTACAGGCTGGGGCAGAGCAGCTGGGAAGCTGCCCAGAGGAAAAGGACCTGGGGGTGCTGGTCGGCAGCCGGCTGAACGTGAGCCAGCAGTGTGCCCAGGTGGCCAGGAAGGCCAACAGCCCCCTGGCTTGTGTCAGAAACCGTGTGGCCAGCAGGACCGGGGCAGTGACCGTCCCCCTGCACTGGGCACTGGTGAGGCCGCCCCTCGAATGCCGTGTTCAGGTTTGGGCCCCTCTCTGCAAGACATTGGGGTGCTGAGGCAGGTCCAGCAAAGCTGGTGAAGGGTCTGGAGAAGACGTCTTATAAGGAGCAGATGAGGGAAGTGGGGTTGTTTGGCCTGGAGAAAAGAAGGGGGAGACCTTACCGCTCTCTACAGCTGCCTGGAAAGAGGTTGGAGGGAGGTGGGTGTCCGACTCTTCTCCCAGGTAACAAGTGATTTTTATTGATTTTTTTTAATTTATTTTGATTATATTGATCAATATAATAATGATTATATTGAAGCGATTCCTGACAAGAGGAAATGGCCTCAAGTAGCACCAGGGGAGGTTTAGATGGAGTATTAAGAATTTTTTTTCCACTGAAAGGGTAGTCAGTCATTGGGACAGGCTGCTCAGGGATGTGGTGGAGTCACCATCCCTGGAGGCAGTTAAAAGACATGTAGATGTGGCATTTAGTGACACGGTTTAGTGGCAGACTTGGCAGTGTAAAGTTAATGGTTGGACTTGATAATCTTAAAGGTCTTTTCCAATCTAAATGATTTTATGATTCTTTTACATGCTATGCAATGAAACTATAGAATTGATTTCCCCTATAAATTCTTGAGGTCAGGAATATAAGAACCAAAGAAAAACATTTATATAGATAACAGAGTCTGAACAATTATGGTGCATTTTTTTTGCAGCAGCAGCATTGATTCTCAAATTTCCAGATTTACGTCAAACTACCAATCAGAAGGAAAGTCGAAATAGTCTTCACTTTGATCTTCACTGGATTCTCACATACTTTTTCTGAAAAAAATTACCCTAAATACTGTCTGAAAATATTTAGATTTCTTTAACATGGGGTCTGATGTAATATGACTGTCTGTTTCCATAACATTTTGTTGCCAAATTCTTTCAAGTCTATATTTTGTGTCAATAGATTTTCTGTGAAATAGCAAAACTAGAATTACAGCCTTGCTTTATTTTGGAGCCAAGTTCTCTGTTTCATGACCATTCATTAAAAAAAAACAAAAAACAAAAAACCACAAAAAAACCAAAACAATAGAAAGAGAGAAAAAGGTATGGCCATTAGGAATAGTACATAGCTTTCAGGAGAATCTCATGGGAAAGTGATTTTTCAGGAGCATGCTGGAAAGATTATCCTGGGAAGACCGAAACATTTATTCATGATAGAATGAGCCCTTCTCTTTCTTCCAGCCATCAAATACTTGAAATAGATTTGTAGTCACAACATAACATAATAGATGAGACCGTAGTCAAATTTGCTTTTATCATTTAAGTATATGGTCTTGTTTGGCAATGTTATACCACTAAAGTGAATTCAGATTTAAGTCACAACTTTGGCTTGCTACATATCTCAGACAGTCTATTCTGATTCAGTTTTCAAGCCTGACTGCCATCATGTCATTTTGCTTTTCATTGCTACCCCTAAGAGAACACAATAAAGCTTTCCTATCTTACACAGAATTAAATCAATAAATTTAAATGCTGGAATGTCACTGATTATAAGAATATAAAATATTTTTTTCTAAAATAAGAGATTCAGACAGCACTATTTTTTAAACAGAATATTACATGTTCCTTTCCATAAAAATCTATTGAACCAAATTTAAATGCATGCAAGAGAAAGCAGACTGTGGTTTCTAGACAAGTCTAGACAAAGGCTGGATATGATGAAAAACACAGAAATGCATTTGATACTACAGAGCTATGCTTCATCCCTATCTTGAAACGTTATCAATTTTAGCATCTCCTTCACAATGCATTTCAAAGGTATTCCATTAGATACACACTGTACACATGATCTTATAGCTTCCCAAAATGGAAAAAAACTATATGAACATACTGTTTGTCCCTCCATGGGATATAGTGGCCGTAATATTTATGCATGTATGTAACAAACCCCAGCTGGGACTCTCCTTTTCTGGCTGAATCTGCTCGTAATACAATCGTATAGCGGCTAGACCAAATCCAGGGACATTATGATAAAACTATGAAACAGTCAGACGTTCCTGTAATCTGAGGCAAGTTTTTCTCATAGTAGAGGAATCTAAGCTATAAATACGAGATAATGAGAAGACAGCTCTAGCACACCACTTTTTCTTCTGGTAAGGAAACGTAAATAGTACTGTGAGCTACACTTGCTGTACAGTTACTCTGTAACTCTGCTTGCTGGAGCTGCTCAGTGTGTATCTTGAAAAAGAAAAAAAAAATACCACGACTGAAATTGGAAAAATCAAAAAGCTCCACTTAATCATGAGCTTGACTTTAAAATAAATACATCTTGGACTTAAATTGCTTTTTAAAGACATTGCATTGATAAAAAATGAAAATTTTTTATAATTAATTCTGAATTGAAAGGAAAGAAAAAAACCCTTCCTCCCCTAGAGGAACAGCTTTGCAAAATCAAGGTGGATTCATGAAATGCTCAAGTGTTACTGAATTTTCTTTTTTTTTTGCTCCATATTTGGCCCAAAATTCAAGTGTAGCTATAAAAGAATGACATATTGTACTAAACTCAGTGGATCATCATAGTGTGATGGGGTGAAAGCAATGGGCAAGGGTAACAATACTACTACATGGGATACATATGGGGGGAGGGAGGGGGGATGACATGACACAACAAAACCAAAAATAAACCCTACACCAATCTCTGTGGCACATCAGCAGGAATTTTAAGCTAGCACACTATGTCATAGTGTCACTATGTCATATGTCACTTAAACTAAAACTCAGTTTTAGTCACCTGGATGCTCACAGTCATCAAGTGACCTTCTTGCAGGTCTTCCTAGATTGGCACTGCAGACGATAAGAGGCATGGAGCATCTCATTGCAGAGAGCCATGGACATAAAGAGACCAGAATAGAAACAGGCTCTGCTGTGGGAGCCGCACACGCAGCATCCCCTGACAAGGATACCTATCACTCAACATAGCCACCTCACAGAGTACCGCAGCCTCAGAAAAAAGAGAAATATTAACGCCTCCTCCCACTTCTGAGCAGCTTGGGTCTCTGAGCAAGCTCTAGGAGTCATTTGAGAAAGGATTGCGCAGAGTATCTCATAGCAGATTTGAATATTAAACAAGCAATTTTATTCTCCCTGGCCCTGCAGATTATCAAGAGAATTGTTGCATTACTCAGCATTGTCCTACATACATTGCTGCTCACGTGTAAATACCTATTTAACCTTAAGTTCAGGTTGCTGAAAAAATTACTACAATCTTACATTAAACATAGATACTACAGTCTTAGTAAAACAAACTAACCAACCTAACATGCCAGGACTGAAAACTGTCAGGGATGTTATTGCATATAAAATGCAATAAATGCTTCAGAGTTGTTATTGGGGTTTTTTTTAAACACAGGAGAACTACCGAAAAAGCAGTCCCTCTGCTTCTGCTTACAGTCACTAATCATGCATTTCAGAGTTAGGCAATGTCAGAAGAAAGGTTGCCTGTGCAAAATTAATCCAGTCCCTTTGGATATACACATTATGATACAGTCTTGTAATTACACATTCACACACTGTTTTTCCCCTCAGGACCACTGCTGTATTCGGTTCTCAGGAAGGAAGAGTGCTCTGCTAAAAATCAGCTGAACAAACTTCTTTTTCTCTTTTGTTTCCTCTTTTAGGGTCGATATGTGGTCCTGTGCCACCCTATTTACTGCCTCCTGCCCAACCTTGCTCCAGTAACAGAATTAGCATCCTCCTGGGCTTTTCAGCAGTGCTTATCACCATGATACTCAAATGGTTCGCATATATTAGCTGATTTATTTTCTGAACACTTCTCTGGCTGAGATAGCATTATAGCTGCTTCTATTTAGCATGTGAGGAGTTGTGTCATTTGGAAATTCAGGTATAAATTTTCCATTCACTTTGAGTGGGCATAAACCAAGAGTTAAGGAATTCAGCCGAGCACCCAGAAAAAAAGAACACATGCAATCAGTGTCCATTTATGGAGGTCTGCTTTAAAAGATCTATCTAGCATTCTTATATAAAATTTAAGGCAGATATGGAATCCAGGCTCACAAAGGAGAATTTAACTGTTGAGCCTGAAACTCTCTTTCTGAGCTGCTTTGTGCCACTCAGGAGCTTTCAAATTTCACAGCAGATTAAAAGGCATTTTACAGAAAAACAAGCTCCATTGCTGCATTGTCTGGATTCACTCCCTCTCTGTCTCTCACACTAAGAAGTTTGGATTGCATTGGAAATGTGCTCCTCCAGCATCATTGTTGGACTCCCTTTGCTCCACTGCTCTCTTTCCTACTCTTAATTCTTTACTAGCCCTTCGATGCACACCACAGACCCAAGCTTCAGGCTTTCCCAATCTCTCCTCAAACAACTTATGAATTTAGCTTTTTTTGAGTAGCCATTACCATGTCCTTTTCCTTCTTTTACCTCAGTCCCTTCTTTTTCCACCACAGTCTCTGCACTTTCACTGTCAGGACATCCTCTCCACCTTTGTCCAGTTAGTCCTTTCCCTCATTTCCCAAATCCATCTCTCTGTTTGAATCTGTTTTTCAGTCAGGCTCTTCTGAAATCCTTTTCAATTTTCATTGCCTTCTCCTCATAATCTCTCCTCCTACCGCCACTTTTGATGGGAGAATAACTTTATTCCAAACAGACTGAAAATCTTGTAAAAATTTTGGAAAGGCACCCTATCTATTGACTCTAAGTTCCAGGAATGTGCAATTCCTGCTGGTTGCTGTAGAGTCTAGCACCTGCACAAATATGTAACTTCAATACCATTTTAACAGAACTTTCATGTCATTTTAGTGAAATTTAGTATTTTTACTTAATAGCACACATATGGGGAGGGAGACTATCTTTCAGCATTGTCCTTTTAAGTACAACACTCCTTTGAAGGAATACTTGCATCTGCAGAAGGTGGGGACAGTTTTATACCTAAATGATTTGTGGTATGATGAAACCTTATATTGACATTATAGTCACTTATATGCATACAGACTTTATATCTATATGCATACAGACCTTACGTGCACTTCTTAAGAAAATTGACCAATGTCCCTGACTTATATAAATCATATCTGTGATTTTCAAAGTGTGAATAGTAATGAAGATGCATTTATGATGCTTAATTTGATTTTTAATTTGGCCTCTATGGGTCAGTGCCTCAGAGAGCTGCTGCTGCTGACAGGCATCATCATGTGAAGAAATCTGCATTTAGGCCAGCTGTGTTTATGTATCATTCACACTGGTACCATACAATGGAGAAAATCACAAATTCGACTCTAATTGTGGCAGCTGTATTCAGTGAAGTGTCCAAATTAGAAGCGACCTATAAAAGACTGTATTACTTGTAAAAGGAACATGTTCTGGGTAATTTTCTACACAATGGAATATTTTGGGAGCAAGCTTTCAAAACAAATAGGAGATTATATATATGAATAAAAACCATGAATGATGCATGTAACCATGAATGAACTTTATGAATGTATCATTCTGCCCTTTGACAGAAAATATTTCTCAAAAGTCTCAAAACATTTGAGTTTCAAGTCCCAGTAAAACTGATTGAAGCATGACCTGATAAAAAAAAGAATATATTAAAGCACAATTTAAAAAGACAAGGGTAAGAATATTCTGCAAACATTAAAGCTAAAGCTCTGCATACATTGAAAGCAAAAATGTAACTTCTGCAGCATAGGTTGTCAAACCAAAAAGCATTACCTCATCAGGAGATCTGATTCCAGGAATTCCAGCCAATTTGTTAGTCTACCTGGTGGTTTTGTCAGCTGAATGCTGGATTTATTTACAAATCACATCTAAGCTCTTCTGTTGTGCCACACAGACCTCACTGACAGAAGGATTTACTGAAAGTGCTACGCTGGAATCAATGAAACTTGCCTTGTAAAAAAAACAAAAAAGACACGAACTTTCACATAATTTTTAGATATACTTTAAATTTTTTTCAGTTCATTATTTATTCAAAATCTTAGCTTCCCAGAAATTTCACTGTTTTCTATATGTTCAAGAAAGTAGATTTGTGGAGATTTCAGTATTCAGTATTTTTTCTATTTCAATATAGCCTATACCACAACAATAACCTGGCACTTGCTTCACTGACTGCCTGAAATACTTATAGAAGAAAATAAGTTTAAAATGACTGAAGGCTCTCTCGACTTCCTAAATAAATAAATAAATAAAAGTTTTAAAATTTTTGAGTTAATCAGATTCTGACAAGGTTTGGAATATGAATGACGTGGGTATGGGTTACAGGAGATTTGTTGCAGAAAGATTTAAATAGAACATTCAATTTGTGGCTTAGTACTGCAGCACTCTGGGCATTTTTTGCTAACTCCCCAAAATACGACTGAATTCTCTATCTCCTAAATATAAATTCCACCCTTAAGTAGGTCATTAAGGTTAGCTTTATATAAAGTAGACTATAATGTAAGAAAAGCTGTATGATATTCCCATAGACTTAGAAAACATGGTCTAGATTAAATCCTCATAAGAGGGCACCTTTTGCTTGAAAAAAGTTCACTCAAAGACTTCTTTAAAATGGGTTTTGGTCAAAATAAAGTGGTTCTCTAAAAAGAGCTCTGTGTGGTTTTACTTTAGACCCATCTCAGTCTTTTCCAATGGATGATGGAACCGAAAGGACAAGAATTGTTGATATTCCAGAGGAAGGATCAGAACTCAATGATACTAGGAATTTCAAGGATTAGCCCAAATTCAATCCTATGAAATTCAATATATACAAGCATGCTTAGACAAAAAATATCAAGTATACCAATAAATAAGTAACAGCATGCTAGACAGCAATAGGACCAGGAACAAAAGCAGATTATGAACAAATAGGGACCAACAGCATGATGATGTTGCACGTATGCATCCATAAGTAAACAGTCTCCTGTGCTTCCTTAGTGCTGACATAGCTGGAATACCATGCCTGTTGCTGCCCAAATCATAGTAAGACAGTGACAGGCCGATTAGGGAGAGCCCAGAAAGCAGCAGCAGAAATGGTCAGATAAGGTGTTTAGAAACACACCGGTATGAGGGAAAACTGGAAGACTTACATTGGTTCCACATGGACTATGGACAAGAAGGGACACGTAAATAGTGATGCACATATGAAACCCGTGTTTAATGAAGAAGATAGGGAGAACATTTTACTAAATTCTCTAAGTCTGCTGCAATATTAATGTGTTAAGCATACACATCGTAATTGGATTGTGGGTACTTGCCCACCATGGCAGTTAGGACTTCCAGCATATATTTTTTTCCTGGACAAGTTAAAGACCCAACCACATAAATCTGGAACTCTGAAATACTATTATGCAGCACATGGACAGAAACAGAAACAGGTCCTTGGAAGGTTTTCTGAGGTTAGGACTAAACTTCAGGATTCACAGGGGGAAGATGTGTGTGCCTAGAAAGAGATATGTGTTGTGCTGAATGAGTAGAGAGAGGCCCGTGAGCGAGCACTATATTCAGACACATCTTGAGCTGTTGAAGGAGAAAGCCATATTTCTGTTGATGTCTCATACAGAGGGTTCAGCATGTAGTTGAGCATCACCACCTCTGTCAGGAAGAGCCCTTTTTCTAGGGCAGGTCTCCGTCACGTCATCATTCATATCACTGCCAACTGCATAACTCAAACCCTGCAGTGAAGGTGGTGTGATTCAGGAAAAAACAGCTTCAGCACATTTCTGTAACCTTTCTGTTCAAACCTGGACAGCCTTCAGTCATGTATCTATCCTAAGCTAACCTCTGCCTTATAGCAGAGGGCAAGATAATTTTGCAGCTCCTGGTGAAGATCTTGACGTACATTCTCCAGCTGCGTTTTCAGAGAACAACCCGTGGCTGCAGTCCCTCTCATGAGGGAGGCTGGCTGGGTCGCGTTCCACTGCTGATTTCTAGCAATAAAGACTTATTAACATAAACGGGGCACCCCACAGAGAATAAAAGGATAATAGGATCTCCCGTGCTTGAGTAAGAGGCTGGAGCTTTTATTCACATTTTAACTTGCTTCATTAAAAAAATCCTGATTATTTCTAGAGTGTGGTCTTGTCTCCCTCGGGACAAATATGCCATGAGAACAAAATTCATTTTCACAGTGATGCTTCTTTAGCGGTAAAGATGTCTTGTTCTTTTGTGTACCTTTTTTTTGTTTTCTCATTGTCTCAATGAGAAAACAGCTTGTACAACAAGTGCAAAAAATACAAGCAGTTTAAATCTCAGAGAAGGTACTTCTTTGCATTGAATAATGATCAGAACAATGGATTTGTGAGAAATTTATCTTAAAGTAGACTTCTTTGGAACAGTTGCAATATGTATATGATATGTTCGTTCACATGTTTGAAGAAAGGTTGCATTTTGCTGAAATACTAAATTGATTTAAGCTTCCTCATGCCTGAACAAAAGGCAGAGATTTTTTTTTTCTATTTGTAGTGCTGTCATTAGAATATCAACTTTAGGAAAAATAAAAAAGAATAGAAAGAAAAAGCCTGTAATTTATAGAGAAACTCAGAAACTGATAGGCATACTTTCAACTTGCCATTTTCAAATCTTCAGCCACACACATTTTTTCAAACACACCTAGCTAGTTTGCTGGTTTAATTATGTATATGATTATAAAGCACTGTTGTGAATTTAGTCTCTGTTACATTCACTGTGTTTAGTACACTGTAGTTGTTTTTCATGCTGCAACATTACTTCAGACCTTCCTGGACTGAAATGTAATCTTCTTGGATGCTTTTTCACCACCATGTAATCACACACCATTCAATCATTTTAGACTGCTATCTACTTCTCACTCTCTTCAGCAACTCTAATGGACAACCCTTGTCCCAAGTTCATTCATTCCAACTTCATGATGTATTGCGCCCGATAATATGTGTCTCCATCTGACTATGAGTAAGTAACACAGAAGCAATACAGACATTTGCATCGCATTCAGATCACTCACATCAGTGCAGTTGATCTGACACAATTCTACCTGACATGGTGTTCGTTTATGTGAGTTCAATTTGCAGTCTGTATTTGATTTCTCCTTACAAAATTTGTTGTGAAGCTTGCTGGCACTGTCTTTTTTACCATATTGTTGGAAAATTACAGGCAAAATGCACATTGTAAATATAAAATCCATATACATGTACACAAGGGTAACAATTATTTTAGTGGTTTTGTTTCCTTTTAAGATGAGCCAAAATTTAGAAGCAGAGGAAAAGAACTGTCTTCATATTCACGTAACTAAGTCAATATCTAAATGTTTCGATTCTAGTATGGATGCTGAGATTTATGGGAGAACTTAAGGCCCAGAATTTCTCTCATGATAAATCCTAACAGACCAAAAATAGACTTTTTCTTGTATAGCTAAAATCTTTGGAACCGTATGTTAACTCAAATATCTTTAAAGTGCACGAGTTCTATCACAACAAAACAAGAGATACAGGGAGAAGACAAATGCGGAGTGGAGAAAGGAAAAGAGTACTTTCATCAGTTAAATATTTACATTATACATTAAAAATACACTATAAGCACCTCACTTTATGCGGTCCGGTCATTTTAAAGCACAGGAGGCTGACATGGGTGAAGGTGTCAGGGAACTGAAGAAAACCAGAGATGAGGTCTTTTCACTGAATGGTGCCTGGAGCTATTAACTGGAGAATATTTACTTGGCTATGTCTACCCTAGCAAATAGGGTTTTGTTTCCATTCCTCCTGTTTGGCAGCAAGCAGAAAAACAGAAAGGCTGGTGATGAAGATGAATGGGGCTATCACCGGAAGCTTGAGAGAGTTCTGAAAAGGAAAAAAAATCATAACATCTGCAGTTTGTGGGTTTTTCATGAAAGTAGCTGAGCTGAACAACATTTCCCAAAGCCTGGGAGAAAAGATTAAGATTTATGTAAGAGCAAAGCTGTGCTTTGAAGCTTTCTTGCTTTTTACCAATTGCTTTGCTGACCCTTAAGCAAGCCGCTAAATAATGTTCTGTTTTGAATAAATGACTTCTGACTTGCTTTAATTTACTCACAGGTATGAAAAACAGGGCCAGGATAGTCGAGGTAGAGCACTGAGGTAGAAGAGGCATACTTCTCTTACCAGAAGTGAAGTCCTTCAGAAGTCACATTAAAAAAAATATTTCATTTTTCTTTTACCCAAAGTGATTGAAGCACTTCTAAAGTACAGTTAAAACAGACTTCTTAAAGGCTGTAGGCAGCAACAGTAATAACAAAAAATAGAGTTCTCCCTGCATTTCTCATTGCATTTAACATACATGTATGGATGAATGGCTTCTATTAGCATCACAGGAGAAATTAATCTACAGTTGATAGCACCTAGTCCACTGTGCAAAGGCCGCAATCACACATCATAGTTCAGTAGCCCCTCCACTCAACAGCCAATACAGAAATGTGGTATTCAGAAACCTGTATCAAGCGCACAGGTTTCACATGCGTTGCATAATACAAGGCAAAACATCTCAGCACTGTGATGTAAAAACCCAACACATTTAAACAACGAAGTGCCCAGAGCTTGCTCACCAGAAATGCTTAGCACAGAGATGTATTTGACAAGCCATTTCTCTCCTAAGCTAAAGCAGCTGACTCAGTGCTACAGACAAATATCTCAGGCCACTAAAGACCAAAAGCCTCACTTTCTGCCTAAGAACTGCCCCCCTCCAAAAACCAGCCCAAGAAACCCTTCCTCTTTCAAATACTGCAGTATTTTACATCATATTTTAAAACATAGCTGTGTTTTATACTCAGCTGAGACCAGTCTGTAAGGTAACAGCTTTGTGATTAGAATCACACTCAGACATGGGAGACATCCATGAGGCATGAGGCAATTCAAAGGTAAGAGTGTGCTGCAACCACCAAGGTAAAAGGGGTTGAAAACCACCCTTTTCTTACTGAAGCGGAGACTACTGAATGAATCCACAGAAATTTCAAAGAACCAAGGGTAAAGACCCCGGGGCTGCCTCCTCCCAGCACGGCTCCTGCTTGAAACGTGAATGCTATATTACTTTCCCTGATGGGTCCATTTAAAAGAGTGCCTACCCTGCCTCCTCATGTGAGTGAAGGGGCCGAATTCATTATTAATTAATTCAACAGTTATCCTAGTGTATTAATAGTGTGTGGTAGAAGCGCTACAGACGCATTACCATGCTGCAACTTTCAGCTGTTCTTTAAAACCTTTTGAAAAGTACTTTTGTCATAATCACAGTCATTAAAATGCTCTTATTAGCAGAAGACCTGCTGATGATGTTCGTTCTCGGCAACTGGAAAAACATTAGAGGCCAGACTCTGAACACAACAATTTTGAACAGTGCCAGTGTTAAAACCAATCTTAAACTCTGTCAATGCTCAGTGTGAAAGGAAACAATTTTAGAGTCAAATCTTTCTATAACTCCTATCAGTGCCTCGGAGTGACGTAGGCTGTAATGGTTCCCTTACTTGTCTTCTGTCTGAAGAGGGAAGGCAAGGACTGAGCAAAGTGCGGACTTGGGCAGGAGTAAGCTCCTGGGAGTTACTGCTGCAGTCCCTCTTCCCTGTTCCCATCATGCTCTCTATGGGTTGCCACTGAAGTCAAGCACTGAAACTGAGTAATCTTGCCCACCTGCCAAATCAAATTTGTAGGCACAAACTGAATATTCCTCCCTCTACCTGTGGAAAGATGCTTCAAAAAAAAAAATCCCAAAAGGACAGGAAAAGAAAAAGGCTTACCACATATACTTCCGAAACACAAAAAAATGCAATAATCAAGTCCTTTAGGAGACACTTGATCATCTTTTACCGCCCAGGTAAAAGCACACTTCAATACCGAACAGCCAAATTCCCCCAAAGGCAGGAGTTGCAGACCTCTCTCATTCAGATTTGGGTTTACTGACATCTACTGGCTGCTCTGCCTCACACCTTCGTGGGCCCGCGGATGGGAGAGGTGGGTCTTTCGGCACTGCTGTAACGCCAGCGACTTCAACAGCGTCAGTCACATCAAGGGAAAGTGGTCCTTCCTGTCCCCGTGTATAATACAGAAAATCTAATTTACATGTATTACTTCTAAAAATTATCTTTCTAAAAGTATGATTCATCAATAAGCTACCTATAAAAATACATACAGTTGCCAAATTCAGCCCTCCCTAAGTACTTTTCTTCTTTGTGAAATCCAAGCAGAATCCAGGAGGTTCTTCCTTTAACCAGGACACACGTGCTTTACAAAGAAACACTGCTTGTAGAATAAAGTTTAACAAAATGATCTTATTGGACCGTAAGAGTTAGATGATGCTTCCCTCACAGTGTTATTTTGCCAACTGATTCAGAAACATAGTTCAGTATAATGACATGATTCGCTAGCACCTATTAACTATTTAGGAAAGAATACGCTCCCCCAGCTAGTACTCTACAAAAAAAAAAAAAAAAAAAAAATAGGCAAGCAGAGAACAACCAATATAGTCTCAAAAACAACAGATGGCACATTTATTCAGTGTGATAGATGTCCCAGGAGTTTTCCCAATGGCTTTGTCACCTCACCTGTAAGACAACAATTTTAGGGAAGTTTCATTGCACATGCTTCTACTGTGCCTCACCATTGGTTAAATGTAGTCTGGCAAACACCACCCCACCTCTTGACTCCAAATCAAACAACGCTCTCTGAAATACTGTCTGAAATGAGAGGTGGTCAGGGTTGGCTCTTTGAGTAAACATAGTCAGTCAATATGAATGGCAAAATTTGGTTAACCTTTAAAGAATTTCAGAATCACAATTTTTCTTTGTTATGGTAAATTCTGCTAGGACTTGCTTCCATCTTCCAAGAGAAATATTCAGAGAATGTACCTTTTTGTTTAATACTAAATTAGCTAAAGCATTCACAAGAATGTTTCACAGGAATTCACAGGAAGCAGTTTCTCTCTCAGATGAATTTGAGAAGAGCCAATAGACCACTTAGTCTATGACCTTAGGATGTTCTCCTACCAAAACTGATGTTTCTCCTAAAAACTGGCCGATGCTTTCTGACATTTCTGGCCATCAAAAGTAAAGCAAGTAGCAAGGATCATAACGAAGTGGCATTCTTCTATTAGCAATGAGGAAATAATTTTGGTTTCCTGAAATTTCTGTTTTTCCTTTCTCTCTTGCATACTGAAATCTATCAATAAAAGTATCATAGGCATTAAAGGTATTCACCTCCATCACTGTTCATAAGTAGGTAGCTTTTAAAATATAGAGTATTGGATAGGTGTCTGCTTTGAATGAATCATGCTGTCATAAGATTCATTCCTCAGTGGAATAATTTTAGATACCTGGATTAATTAGGTCAAATTTCCTAAATTTTAGAGAGGAAGAGCTAGAAAGAGCTACTGATCTCTTGAGGATGAACACATGAAATAGAATACTCATTGCTGAAGAGCAATGAAAAAGAAATATGCATCAAACTGAAGGCAAAACATAGGATTTCAGGCAAACATCTCATAGGACCCAAGGAGAGATGAGGAATATCTCAATAGACACTCAAGGGTTGGACAGTTCACTATTAAAAGCAGCTCAACTTCAGTTCATATATTCAGAGTCTAGAGATGAATGAGACAAATTCAAATTAATATTCCGATAATTTAAGAAGTGTGTACATAGGCTTATCTATATTCTGTACCACATGCTGAAAAAGGGTTTCAAAAAATGTTATCACCCTTCTCTGAATATATACAAACATTTGTACAGTATCAAACAATACTAAATGCCAGAAAATTCTTATGGTGTTCCATTGCCAAATAATATTCCTTTTGTTCCGTTCTGTTAGGTGCTACTCAAGGTGGCAAGGGCAAATTAGGAAGCTTAGTAATATCACAGATAAGTGCACCTTTTAAATATGGAAATACATTCTACAGCTCCCAAAATAAATTCTCAGATGAACACACATCATCCTGTGAAGTTTAATTAACTAGTGATTGGAGGTTTTTTAAAAGAGCATCCTTTTTGGAACAGTCTGTAGAAGCTTCTTTAGTTGGCCATTGAAATGTTCAAGGTCTAATTTTTTCATTGTGAAAAAGACGCACTAGTTTCTGAAAACCTCACTGGTCAAATCCTTTAGCATGAAACTATGAACAAATAATAAACCAGCATATTTTGACCAATAAAATATCATTGCCATATAACTCTGCTAATGGAACTGAATGGGTGGGTAATCCTCTAACAACTGGAGTATTAAGCGTCTTGTATTTTGGCCTGATTTTTGTTTATAAGTAATTCATTCTGTCATCTAATCCTTTAGCCATATTGCTAAAACAAAACTGCTGTCCAGTATATAATGAAAGTTTTATCTGTAAGGAGAAAATGCTGAGATAAGAAGTCCATTGTTAGGATGACAAACATTAATTGCTCTTCTTCTTAATTGTTGGACCAGAGACAGACTGGCTTGACTGCAGTCATTCTTGGGGAGGTTCTAATGATTCCAGTATGTGAGAGAAGCACAAAACAGAACCGTAAAGCGTGGCACATAGATTACAAGCAGCAAAGCATTCATACTTTAACATGTGAGAAGCATAATTTTAGCACTATGAGCAATGCATGATTATAAACATGCTAAAGGAGATGACTATGAAGAAACCCCACTCACAGTAATAATTTTGTTTTCTTATTTTCTAAACTGTCCTGAAGCCTTTCTCAAAAATAAGATTATAAAACAGAAAGGTTGCATACCTTGAAGGTCACCAACACCTTGAAGATCTATTAACTAAAGAGCAAAAGCATTCTAAACTCAAAGGCCATTGCTAGTAACCCAGTGCCCAAAGTTCCCATCTAAATAACATCAATACTATCTGAAAGCCCAGACAACACAGTTCCTGAGTTTCAACCAAAAATTAGCAAATAGCTACAGCAGATGAGGAAGTATAGAGGTAACACGCTGTTTAAAGTAACACCAGGTAAGACCAACAATCACAAAATGAAATCACATCACATAAAATGAAAATGTATTGATGCAGATAGATATATAAACTAATCCTAGTGCGATACCAGTAGTAGCGTAACAACGTTAATCTGGCATACTATATTGGTTAAAATGCCTGAGAGGGGGGCTACTGTGAGTGCCTAATATACCCTCTTTTCTAAAGGGTTACTGCAGAAACAGCTACTTTCAAGACCCAAAGTGTCTTTGCATGATTGTATAGACCACATTTCTTTTTTTTTTTGTAAACTGATGAAGCATATTTTTTAAGCAAGAGCAGTTATTACAGGGGCAATATATATTTTAAGACTGTAAGTAAAGGTAGCAAAATTAACTTTTTTTAAGCCAGTGGTTATTTTAGGCTTCTTCAAAGGGGGAGATATGCAGATCATATCAAATAATATGGAGAAGAAAAAGGTAATGCTGTCTGCCCGTTACAGAAACAGAATACTCATTTTCCCTCCAGTGCAAGGATCTTTGCCCATGTGTGTACCTTAACAGCTCAAGACGCAGTAAGACCAAAAATCCAAGTAATAACAGCCTATCACAGATTTCTGGGGTAGGTTGCCTTCTGGAATTGCTAGACCAATCACATGTAAAACTGCAGATTATTTTGCTTCCTCACTAATTACACCAACATCCCTACTCTTGACTGGGTTTATTTATTAATAAAAGTAACCTTGCTCTAGAGCGTGTTATTGCTAAATCTCAAAGTATGCTTCAGTATTGGTATTTAGTTAACTCTCTATTCTTGGAGACAGTGAAGCACAGGATAAAGTGATTTTTTTGATTTGTCTGGCAAGATATACAAGGAGGAAAGAAAGAAAGAGGGGTGATAAAGTGAGTGCAGTATTAAAGATACTATCCAAGTATCAAAGTATTTAATTTAAATGTCTAAATCATACTCTTTTCATTCATCCCTAGCAGAAATCTTCTTAGAGCTCCTAAAGGGGCAGTGAATGCCCTGTCAAATTTCTACCTAAAAACATGCAGTGCCTTTTAGAAGAGGCCTGCTTTACTTGGACAATAGTGGGAATGACAATGCTTAATCTTCTAGCAGTAAACATACTGGATTCACAATTTAGCAATAATAACCTAAGAAAAACTTGTTGCCACGGTTTGTTTTTAGCAAGCCATGCAGAACCATATTGGGAACCTACAGTATTTCATCACCTGAAGGAGCTACGGAATGAACTCCGGCATGCATCTTATACTTAGAATCCTATAATATTTGAAAATATGCCTCTTGCCCAAGTTTATAGTTTCTCAGTGCTCACAGATGAAGAATATAGTCAGAGAGACAGCTTTTATTGTTAGTCCTGTAAATAAAATCTGGAGTTTGAAAAGCAAACTGTGTTCCTTGTGATCATTTATCAGCAAGATTTTGACATTCACAACTTCATTAAATAACTTTGCCGGTGACACAAGACAAGCCAATGTTCTTGTTCCCCTGCAAGGCATCATCACTATCAGCATCACTGAAAGGGTAAAACATTTCCAGAAGAATGACTCTTATTAAAAAAAGCATCTGCAATTTAATTCTGAATACACACACAGAGCAGACTGATGAAGAAAAGATCATTTAAAAAAGTACAAAAAAAGCCACCATCACCAGTCTGAGCCCTGTTTAAACAGTACAGACATTATTTAATCTTTTTCCCTTTGTAAATAGTACCCCCAAAGTCCCATTAGAGCTTTTTAGCGTCATTACTGAAGAGAGTTCTCACCTCAGGGAGTTTACAGTCTAATGTAGACCAAGGAATCCCACGAAAAAAGCTACTGTTTTAACTAAAAATAACAAATATATGTTTCTCTTATCCATTTTAGATAATGAAATAACAGTCTGACAGCTAAATCAAAACAAAATTTTCTTCAAAATATTTGAAGATGGAAAAACTGAAAGTACTTTTTTTAGTCCAAGGAAACAACAGTACATCATAGCAAAACATTTACATTTATTCTTTGATACTGAGTGACTGCTATCAGAACAAGTGACCAAAAACAAAAAAAAGTGTATGATCTATAGGCAAGAAGCTAACAAAAACTTGTGCATGTCTTCAGATTATCTATACTCAGAAAATCATGAGACTCCTAAAAATGTAACAACAGTAAGACAATTAGAAAACATGCTTAAAATTTTTAATAGGTTGGTAACACATTGGATTGCCTTCAGAAAAAGAGAATTGCACATGGATTTGTACAACTAGTGTTTTCTCTGTCAAATAGGTGTTAAAACCTTTTTTAAAGTACTTGTCTAATCTGAAGGCTATTATATTCTTTGCCCCCCACCCAGGTTCAGATATCATGTTGGATCATTGAATTTACTTCCAAACACAACACTGAAAATACAATGCAGTGATGTGGCTAACATCTGAATTTAGTACAAATACATTCTGAGATTAGGTTGCCACTATCTTCAACTTCAAAAAAGCAAGGGGACACTGTTCTTGGATGTGCAATTGTTACTCCAAAGGCATTAAAAAATATAGTGGCAGCTATGTGAGTAAGGAAATAAAGTATACCTAAGTGGAACCTCTCCACCTCTCAAATTACTCACGAAATGTAAGAACATTCAGAGCTAACCTGGATCCTAACAAAAGTCAGGACTAGGTGAAGCTACAATGAAAGGAGAGTTTAGCAGAAAAGATATCCATGATGGACACAAAACATCAATATAAATTATAAATGCCAGCTATAAATTCTCCTGAAGAAAATGGCCATTTCTCCTGTGCCTAATAGAAACTGAACTTCTCTACAAACTTTGCCTCTTCTGTGCCTGCAGAGTTCTAAATGTCTTAACCAGGGTAACTGGAGGTAAGCACTTACTCTGCAGCATGTCACTCTTCATTGAAAGAGACTGTGGAGCTGCTCCAGAGTGAACTCGGTGACTGAAATAAATATTTGGGATCAACTGACAGTAACATATTTCCATGTGAAACACAGCCAGAGAAAACCTGCCAAGTCTTATGCAGTCTGCATTCAGCATGAGACTCACTTCTACTTCTTCAGTCTCCTGTTTCCCACTATGGTACCAGCCACCAAGGGCAGTCTGCCTCAGTCTGGCACGCTGAGTATGACTCCCTGACTTGAGCCTACTTACATAGTATTAATATCTAATTGTGCTCTGGCTCATTAAAGGACCCTATAAGCCAGACACGACTCTTCAGTAAATTTCATGCTCCATAACGCCTGTTTTTCAAAGCTGCATGCACGTGGCAGATAGGTCCCACCATGCTCCAGGGGAGAGGTGCAACGATGTGCTGAAGTGCAGCAGAGTGCGAACTGGTAGGGCCCTGTGCTTGAAGAAACCACGTGAGAAGCCAGATTTTCCCTGCTACAGCCTAATATTATGACCCCTCTCCACCAAGTGACCTTGCACACGTGAACCATGCAGGAGCACACAGCAAGGTGCACATTTCCACATACGTGAGGTCTTGCATGCTGAACAAGAGATAAATGGAGATTTCTGTTGAAATTCAAAAACCCATTTAAGAAGAAAAATCAAAATCACGGAATTATAGAATAATGCCAGTAGAAAAGGCCAAATGGAGGTCACCTGGTTCTACATGGGGCCAACTTTGAAGGTATATCAGGTTCCCCAGGGTCTTGTCCAGTCACATTTTGAATGTCTTGTCTGCAAGAATGGAGATCCCATAAATTCTCTGCATAACTTGCCTTCATGTTTGACTGCTGTTAGGGTGAAGAACTTGTTCCTTATGTCTACTTGTGATGTGTGTCCATTGCTTCTCATTCTTTCAGTGCACACCTCTGAGTCTGTCCTCTACCACAGTGTAGCTGAAGTCAGAAATTAGATTCCCTCTTCCCTTCCCTTCTCCCTTCATACATCATATGCTTCAGCACCCAAATATACACTAGACATATATAAAAAAATGGTTGTAACTGCTGGCTCTATTTCTAGTGCTGCTTCTGTTGGCCTCCGTGATACAACTAAATATACAGTACTATACAAGCAAAAGTGTTTCACCAGTGCAAATTGGGGTAACTGTACTTTTCCCACAGTTATACCTATTCTCCACTGTGAGCACTTGTGCTCATATTGGCCCTACATACATTCCTGGGGGATGCTGAGATTTTTGGTAAGCTCTCTGAGTTTTTTCCAACTGACCTGCAGAACAGCTTGCCTCTCCTTCCTGATCATCCATGGAGTCACAGGAAGGCAATAGAAAACTACCAGCAACAGAGTAGAATTAGCTGGTGTCCACTCCACAGGGCAGTTAAGCTAACAAGCAACAAATTGTCCTACATCAAATTTCAGCCTGTACTTTCTGATGTGCTTATTAACTTAAAATGGGGGGGGGGGGGGGGGGGGGGGGGGGGGAGCGGGGAAACATAGCATTCAGCTTGGGGTTTTTACGTATATACATAACTTGCAGGTTAGTAGTCCCAGACCTGATTTTAAAGAAAAGCAAACAGCACATACAAAAGAAAAGAAAGGCTCCAAGATTAAACTGGAAGGATGGGCAGATGAATCTTACTTCGCAGTTTTGTTCTCTCTAAATGGCCAGGGATAAGATCTGGGTCTTAGAATAGATTTTCAGACTTAACTCAGAATTTCCTGGTTTGGTCAAAGCAGTTAATTTAGAACCTCCCAGTGACTAAAATGTAATCTGCAGCTTTCATTTTACAAGCTATTACACAGATTGAATACTATAATAATTTTTCTTTGTAATATAGGCTGCTGGCAAGTATATTTCTTTTTTTAATTGTTCAGAACTTGAGAAGTGGGTGCTAAAAGACATTTTTAAACATTCTTGATAAAAACCCACTAAATCAGCCCCATGTCACATTATGCATGCTCAGTATATCTGCATGGTGAGGAGGGGCTCACAGTGCCTGTATCACAATGTACATCACAACTTGATATTACCAGAAAGGGTACATATAGAGTCCCAGGTATTTAACCTTGCTACAGAATGACCACTAATAAAATAGATGTGGTGAGCTGTACATAATGGGGGGGGGGGGGGGGGCGGGGCGCACAGGTTAGAAATGGATGAGATACATCCTTTGAGATTGTAAGCTGGAGACCAACTCCAGAAAAAGTATGTGCTGCTGCTCCAAATAATGAGCTATTAGACACCAAAACAGGGGCATCAGCACCACCACCAGCCACGTGAACATGGTTTGTGGGAAGAAATAACCATAACTCCAGCAGACTTTGAATTTGCATTCTCTCTGCAATCTGAATTGCAGTTCTCTCCACAGGCTAGAAAGAGAGGAGCAGGATGTAAGCCACATGCCAACAGGTTTAATATCCTTTGTCTTATTCTAATAGGTAAGCTGGAATGGGTAATTTTCAGATCAATTTTTTCCTAACACAAATTTTTGTACAAACCTGCAGTAATTCTGTTTCAGTAACTGGCATTACACTTGTGGAGAACAGCTATTATTTAGTGGGTATTCAGACTTTTTATCTTGTTACACATTCCACAGCCCACTCAGCTGGGTCACAAGTGCAAGCCAGTGTCCAACAGAAAACCTACAGGGTGGTAAGGCTTTGCCCCAAAGAAACAGTGGAGAAAATATATTCCAGAAGGGTCAAGACAGAAGAGAAAAAAGATAAGGAAACAATTGCATATATAAACTGAATGTTTAGATCTTCTCCCTCCTGGAAATGTAAAATGACAGTTCGGGTGAATGGCTCTCACATGATGCTGTCACCCTTCATTCTACAACTCTGGCTGAATGACTTCTAACAGGAAGCTCTCCTCACCTCACCTTCAGGGATTAGATTCTTGGAGCATACTTAGGTACCTTCTAATATATGAATTTAAAAGACATTCAAATTTGTAATGCAAGGAATATTCTAACTGACAAATGCCTCAGTTTTTCCCTGTATAGTGTTAATGCACTGCAGTTTACAGTAGTAACTATCAGCTTGCAAAACCTCATTATATCAAAATGCAATAAAACACTGTCCTTTCTCACTAGTGAGAAAATTTAGAAATTAAATGCATGATATCTGATACACGGTCATCTATGTACAGCCCATCCCTAATATGTATAACCACCATTAAGCATCTTCCCCAGTACAGTTTTCAGGACTGGGTTTCTATGCGGCAAGCTCTTTGGCAAAGGATTATATCACAGGTACAGTAGTTACATAGAATAATCTAGCTATTATTGCTTAAAGTTCTACTAATTTAAAAAGTAATTTTGCTCAATCTTGCCTTGCACGACATTTTAACAAAACCCCTACAAATCATACTTGCACAATGTATGCTAGGTCAGCTTCTCTTTATGCATCATGATCACATCAGATATACACGTAATTCTATGCTGTTCAGATAGACATTGGAAAGGCAGAGCAAGACAATGCAGCACCACAGTGAGATATCAAACTAAAGATCCATGATCTAAACCTGATCTGAGTCTATGCACACTAATTGCATTAGCATGACACTATGATATCCGGACAAACTTACAGCTTGCACAGCTGTGCTTGTAGTACCTGGGCTATCCTATATGTAAGCTATGTGGCAATTCTTGACCTGAAGAGTTCATGTCCTGAAAAAACAAAGCCATAAATGAAAAATGGGGAGACAAGAAGAGCAAAATACTAGTATTCCTCAAGTCCATGAAACCTGCGATGAGCACATCAGCGTTTGCTAGACCATCAGGGTGAATACCAGGAATGAAAAGACCAGGGTAACAGCAGGTCTAGGTTTTGATAGGCTCATGAAATTTGTCAGGATTTGTGATTCTGGTTTCTATATTGCTTGCTAGCCAAAAGCCACTGATGAAGACTGCAATGGTAGCGAGAGTATTAAAAAGTAACTTAAGCTAGTTACTACTAAACAATATCATCACATGGTTTTAAAAAGTTGTCGCTGTCCAAGGTAGAACTTGCAATATAATATCTGCCAACATACTGCAGATATTTATTTCCTTACTAATCAGATTCTTCAGTAAAAACATTACTTTTTAAACACCTCTTTAGTACAATGAAAAGCAAAAGTTGCAGATGGGGGCACAGACAATCCTCCAAAAGGTCAGACAAGACAAGGCCACCATCTTAAGGAGATAGACTCTGACGGGAATGCAAATGCCTTAGTTACCTGATATAAGTTAAGCAGTAGCTCAGCAAGTTTTAAATTATCTCACTAGTGTCTAAATGCTGCAATTAAAGTTTCTAAAGCAAAAATAAACGTTCAAGTCCCTCTGTTGATCTAGTCTTGGTATCTGCTACCAGTAAAGGTACTACATTTTAGAAACAGACCTGTGTAGATACCAGGAGCCACTCTAACATCTAAACGAAGTTTTGTTTTGTTTCTTTGCTTCTGCAGAACTACCTGTATGTGTTCTGTAGCTATTATGGTACTAAGTTTACTCTCTCATAATAAGATTGATGGATTATCCTGAAATTTAGGACATTTGTGGTAGTTGCTGAAAAAGCTTTGCAGAGGTCTTGCTTAGAATTTTATTGCCCTAAAAAATTCAGAATTATGAAAATCTTGTAAACCATGGAATTATAAAATCAGTTAGGTTGGAAAAGACCTTTAAGATCATCAAGTCAAACCATTAATCTAGGACTGCGAAGTCCAGCACTAAACCATGTCCCTATAGCACTACACCTATGTGGTTTTTAAACACCTCCAGGGATGGTGATACTACCACATTCCTGGGCAGTCTGTTCCACCCTTTCAGTGGAAAAAATTTTCCTAATATCCCACCTAAACCTCCCCTCGTGCAACCTGAAGCTATTTCCTCACGTCCTATTGCTTGTTCCTTGGGAGAAGAGACTGACACCCATGTTGCTACAACCTCCTTTCAGGTAGCTGTAGAGAGTGATAAGGTCCCCCCTGAGCCTCCTCTTCTCCAGGCTAAACTGTCCTAGTTCCCTCAGCCACTCCTCATAAGACTTGGGCTCCAGATCCTTCACCAGCTTCACTGCCCGTCTCTGGACACGCTCCAGCACCTCAATGTCCCTCCTGCAGTGAGGGGCCCAAACCTGAACACAGCAGTGCCCAGTGCAGGGGGATGATCACTTCCTTAGTCTTGCTGGCCACATTATTTCTGACACAAGCCAAGATACTATGGGCCTTCTTGGCCACCTGGGCACACTGCTGGCTCATGTTCAGCTGGCTATTGACCAACATCCCCAGGTCTGTAGCATTGCATGAGGTTGTTGTGATCCAAGTGCAGGACCCAGCACTGAGTCTTGTTGAACCTCATACAATTGGCCTCAGCCCACTGATCCAGCCTGTCCAGATCCCTCTGCAGAGCCTTCCTGCTCTCACGTAGATCAACACTCCCTCCAGCCTGGTGTAATCTGCAAAATTCCTGAGGGTGCACTCAGTCCCCTTGTTCAGATTGTTGATAAAGATATTAAACAGAACTGGCCCCAGCACCAAGCCCTGGGGAACGCCACGTGTGACCAGCTGCCAGCTGGGTGTAACTCCATTCATCGCTGCTCCTTGGGCTCAGCCATCCAGCCAGCTTTTTACCCAGCATAAAGTACACATGTCCAAGCCATGAGCAGCCAGTTGCTCCAGGAGGATGCTGTGGGAAATGGTGTTAAAGGTTTTATTAAGGTCCAGGTAGACAACAACCACAGCCTTTCCCTCCACCATTTAAGTGGGTCACGTTGTCATAGAAGATCACAAAACCATGCTGGGTTTATGAAATGGAGGTTCTCTGAAAAGGTAGGTGTAGAGGAATGCACCAAGTGCAGAAGAAAGGTCTTTTGCCAGCCAGTAGAGTGAGACTGAAACCCTAATTTATTACCCACATTAGCATGCTCTGTGGCAAACCTAGAAAGTCGCTGTAAATTATCAAGAAAGCTGTTCAGGTAGAGGTTGCTAATGCACATGGACACAACTATACGTGAGAAGAGAAGGAGGGCCCACTTCTAAGTGGGATGCCAGACTGGAGAGCAGGAGCACAGCAGAGATAGAAGCATGACCTTGCCAAACTGAGCAGGTGTCCCTGCTAGCCTCATTCCCCAAAACCTAGGGGAAGGGGCAAGGTCACAGCACAGGATTACTCTAGCTCTGCCAACTATCATTGCTGGTGTGGGGGTTTGAGCAGGGAAGAGGGTTTGGGATCAGCTCTGCTCAGTTTCATGCAATAAGTGGAAACGGGAAGGGAAGATACACTCAGAAGAAAAAAAAAAAGTGTGGAAAGCTCTCAGCAATTATAATTTTCCAAACTGATATCCAGTGTCCACAGGAATTCTTTATCTTTGCTTACACAGATATTATTGCACCACAGTAGCAATACTGCAAAGATGAGGGCTCAAAGTATACTTCTAAATATTATAAACCTATTTACATCATGTACAATCCATGTACATAGTAATACAAGTTATCTGTCCAAAATGTACTAAGTCAGTGTTTGTCACTTCCAAGTAAAATTTTTATTGTTTTGTTTTTGTTTGGTTTTCTTTTTTCCTGAGCTGTTATTCCAAGAATAATAAGGCTTTCTTTCCGGTTTGGTGATCTAAAACATCAGGTGAGCACAGAAAACCCAGTATAAAGCTCAGATGAGTGTTTGAGGGAAGAACAGTACTGCTTTAAATAAAACAATTTACTGTGAATTGCACAAAACATTTTAGCCTGGATTAGCAGAGTTTCACTCTAGTGAATTAGCTAGACTCTAGACATTAGCTCCAGTCTGCAGGTTTTGGCAAATGACCCACTCAAAAAATTTTGCCTGGCTCTACATTTTGTACAACTTTGTATTCTTTAAAACCTATAAAAAGCTATACTTATGTCCAACAGGATTTGAACTTGCCTACTGGATTTACATCACAGTCATTTATTAAAGCCCTGTCTTGTACTCTGATCTAAGCTGATGGCATGTAGGCTCTCTCTGAATCTTTCTGCTGTGTTAGCACCACACATGAGTAGGGAGGCTTTTCTCTGCGTTAAATTGCATGACCAAAATACCCAACATTTGTACTTACACTTCAGGAGGAGGTCTCAGACTGGGATAACCACTGCTGACTCCCTGTAACCTTGGGCAAATCACCTCACCCTTGCATGTTTCGTTTTAATCTTCTGTTAAACACAGAGTCATAGAATTATTTAGGTCGGATAAAGACCTTTAAGATCATAGAGTCCAACTGTTAACCTAACACTGCCAAGTCCACCACTAAGCCATGCCCCTAAGTGCCATGTCTACATGTCTGTTAAATACCTCCAGGGATGGTGACTCTACACTCTCCTGGGCAGCCTGTTCCAATGCTTCATAATCCTTTTGGGGAAGAAATTTTTCCTAACATCTAATTTAAACTTCCACTGGCACAAGTTTGAATCATAGAATCGTTTAGGTTGGAAAAGACCTTTAAGTTCATCAAGTCCAACTGTTGACCCAGGACAGCCAAGTCCACCACTAAACTATGTCCCTAAGTGCCACATCTACATGTCTTTTAAAAACAGGAGACCACTTTTATGTCTTTGGATGAAAGACTTAATATAGTCCATTATTAATATATTAATATTAATTAATATATTAATACAGTCCATTATAAATAAAACAATTTTATTTAGTATCAGAATATAGCTTTCACATTAACATCTTATATGAAATGGAAAATTATGATCTTATATAATCTGTTATATACGGGCACTGACAGCTTATCCTTGAGGGTCTGGCAAGACATAACTATGAGAAGGTAATGGCTCTGAAGAATTTTTTTCTCTAGCCATGACACATCCCCTAGGACACAAAGGTCTCATCAATTAATTTTGTTCCTCTTTTGAGAAAAAAACATAAAGCAATATCAGGGAAATGCTGTAGTCGCTTGGGGCAAATGCACCCAAATCCCAACTGCTGTTCTGTACAGGCAGACTTTTTTCTCACAGCAGGCCCTAAATAGACATATTAGCTCCATATAAAATAAGCATAATGAATGAGCCAATAAATACACACAGTCTTATGCAAATTTTCTCACAGGCACAGAGAATCAATTATGGATGTATTTTTATCACAACCCAAGCAAGAGCTCAAACTTAAGACAGTATGTCAGTGCCAGTCTACCCCCATTCACACGCCCAGGGCAAACTCCTGGGTGTTGGTGCCATGGCAGCTTCATTCCCTCCATCTGGATAAGAGGTGCACACTGACCCATACACCTCCGGGTATCATGCAGCTGTGCAGGAGCCATGCTGTAAGGGCTCTTACATGATATGCCACAAAAGCAGAGGGAATTCATAACATGTGAGCTTTATACACTCATTTAAAAGTATGTATGCTTGCAGAGCACCGATCTACCAGCAGTTTCTTTCATTCAACACAAATTCAGGGCCAAGAAATACTCTATACCCTAGACCACCAGCTAGACTTAATGAACCAGGCAGGCTCCAAGTCAGACTCCATCAGCATGGAGTGTGTTGAAGGGAGTTGCTGGAAACCCCAGCGGAGCACACATTTACGGAAAAGCTTCACCCTACTTTTGGGAAAAAACAGAGCAACTCATAGGTGGGTACCAAGCAAATATTTGCAGGTTGAAGCCTTTAATAAGTTACTTGCAGTCTTCCAAGTCGTCTCATCAGAAAATGTCTTTAAAGAGAAGAAAGTTTATAACACAAGATAGTAGAATATGCTCTGGGAATCTGAGGTATAAAAGCAGACCTGAAGACAACAAAAGCATAAAGAACGTACAAGAAAGTGCAAACCCTTCTAAACACACTGCAACACTTTCAAGTTGAGGCTGTGCTCCTCTAGTGTATTTCTAAATACACTGAAATGCCCTGATGAAAAAAAAAAAAACCACATATAAATTAAAAATAAATTTTCTGAAAGCATTTTTCTCTAATTTTATAATGACAAATTGGTCTAGAAGAATGGAAAGCCAGTTTAATGATGTGTTAACTTAGAAAATGGCAAGAGAATCTTCAAAAGACCATTCTGTTTGTATCTAGTTTTTAGTGGTGCTTTTTGGTAGCTGTCATAGCACTCTCCAAACTAGCCAGCTGCAACAAGGTCTTTTACCATCTCATACCAACACAC
Organism: Falco peregrinus; assembly: GCF_023634155.1. NCBI lineage: Eukaryota > Metazoa > Chordata > Aves > Falconiformes > Falconidae > Falco > Falco peregrinus. The sequence goes on from NC_073723.1 coordinate 48,461,574, forward strand.
CCTTCATGCCAGTCCCTCTGCTGCCTTCTCCTAGTTTCTCCTCATCCAGGGCACACTCTTCTCTCTGCTTCTTCATCTCTTCCTTGGCTGCTTTCTCTTCCTTGGCTGCCCAACCACTTAACAGAACCAGCCACAGTTGCACCTTGTCTACATCAGCCAACCCACCGCCCCTGAAGCCAGCCCACAGCTGTATGTTATCAATGATAATTAACCCAGCTTCATCCCTCTACAGGTAGTATGTTGATTATTCACTTTTCACCACCAGCTGGCCAAGTCAATAAACTGTGTGGGTCACACATGGGACAGCTGATAAATGAACAGCTAGAAGGATTTAAACTTAATGTCAGGCTCTCCATTAAAGAAATACTAAAAGTATGAGAACACAGAAAATGCTGAAGGTTGAAACAGAAGTATAGTGACACAGCCGGTGTTCCACAAATAAATAACCTAAGGAAATTTGTATCTACTCAAATAGAGAAGGTAGTAAATAAATATTATTACCTGTAAATAAATCTCTTGCAAATGCTTTTGTAAAACAAGCAAACCTTTCCAAACCAGTAAATACAGATGTTTATTTGCATGCTGCTGAAGCCAAAAATCTGGAATAATTTTGGTCATTAGAGTGTACTTACTATGCATCTATTTATCCTTTCCTTTAAATAGAAAGCTAATACTCCATTCTCCCTTGAAGGTTTATTAGAAGATAAAATGCTAAAGGATAAAACAAACACAAATTAAATGGTGGTAGGAATCCCAAGAGAAGAGTAATTCAGTTTACATTTTGGGGGGTTTTAATTGCTGGTAAATTACACTTCTGAAATCATGTTCAGAGGATGAAATGGTTCCTGCTCTACTTTGTAAACCATTTTCACATTTTTCAGGCAGGAAGCCAACCAACTACAATGACATAGGGAACTATAGAACTCAGGATCTGCATCGACCACACATTCACTGGCATAAAAGAGTTCAAAGCATGCAGTATATTTGTTAAAGAGAAAAAAACTTGCTGCTTATATTTTTCGAGCTTACCTGAATGCCCCCTGTTCATTATCTACCGGTTACACATCAGTTTCCAAGCAAAATAAGTCATTCATGGTAAACTGATCACAAGCAAAAAGAAGCAAACAAATTAAATCAAAATCTGACCAACCATTACTTCTGATTAAAAAACCTAAAATATTTCAATAATTATTGCTTGTGTAGCTCCACCCCCCAAGTGAAAATATTGCAAAATCTGTAGTTAGTGACTGGCAGTTTTCAAGGACACTGCCCTGTTTTCTCACTAAACTTCACTCATAACTTACACCTTATATTTTAGAACAGGACTTCACTGCTGTTAAAGTTAGCTTTCAAGTACCAAATACCAGCAGTAAAGCACAGCTGTTCTATTAAAAAGCAAGCAAACCACAACATGTAATGGCTACAAGAGTTGGAAGGGAGAAAGGTGAAGCTATTTCAATATTTTGTAGCTCATGTGATAAGCAATCAATAACAATAATAATTGTGGTGAAAGGGAGAAAAATACTTTGTTATAAGAAAGGGGATTATTCCTGAAGCATCTGTGTATCTATCTGTATTGCAGTACCTTAGTTATAGGCTGGGATGCTCTGAATATTGATAGAGGTCAAGAAAAACAAATCTTTCACCACATTTAACGTTCTTAGCTCTTGAGTGCCTAACTCTAATCCTTAGAGAGATAAATGTTGCAAAAGAGGACTAATCATAAAAGATCCATCCCCTGACTCTTAAAAGTAAGATACGCACAAAGGTGGATCTTCTGACAAGGTTTTGTCTTCAGTATTTTTCTTGATTATCGTTATACAGAATCAAACTATTGTTAGATAGTAGGGCTCAATCATGTGAGTACTTACAAATATCATGAGTCATCCCACTAATGGCGGTGAAGTCAAATAAATGACAGTCACAGGTGCTATGCTGAAAACAGAGATGGTGACAAGGTAAAAATGTGGGATGTGTCAAAGCACTGCTCCCACAGCTTCCCAGAGATCAGGAGACAGAAGCAAGAGTTTTTAAGTTAGACTATTTTCTCTCTTGACATAGTCACTCAGCCCCTAAGATCTCTCTAATTTTTGTTGGTTTATAGATGATTTTTCAACATGTTTACACACCTCCTTCTGCTGATCCCAGCCATCAAAAACAAGCAATGCAATCCCCTGCTCCCACCCAAGAACAGGTATTTATTTAAAAAAAAATATGTTTTATCTAAATTAAAGGAACCAGGAAAAAAAAGATGAATACTGCAGTGGATTAAATTCATTACCCTTTAACCGTACAAGAATCCTTTTTAAGCCAAAGCAATATTTGCTGTTTTACTGGCATCACAAAGGCATGGCAATGTTTATGCTAATTTACAATGCACAGAAGAAAAGGTCTTTTGATCAGAGCTTTTTATTTTCATCACTTTGATTGACTGTCAACTATACTAATTATCATACAACCACTGATCATCCTTTGCTGCTAACTAGGAAATGTTGACATGTTTTCTGTGGCATTATTTAGCATGCAAATTTAAGAAGAAATGGTGCTAGACCTAATAGGCAAAATTTTCATCTCTGCCTCATTTAAGAGAGAGAGTCAATAGATATTTAAGAATAAAACAAAGTTCAACTGGGCAAAGTTCCCGGAAGGAACATATAGAGTAAAGAAACTGAGCTGTAGACAGTATAGAAATGCTTCCTATTTATTTGTACTCATATTCTCTCTACCTTTCTTGCTGAAATCCATTCCCTACCCAAATCTAGCTCCCAATGTAAAAAACTCAAGAATCTGATTTTCACAAAAAATTATTAAAGGCATTTCATAACTAAGGATAAACTGCAAGTTCAGCATAACTTTTTCAGATGGCACCTGCTGATATTTTTCCAAAGTTCACTTTGCTTTAAAAAAATACTGTATTTTGTCAGAAAAAGTTTTTATCCTTTATGCGTCAATCCTATATATCAGACAAAAGTAATGAAAAATGATCATGATACACCTCAGAGAAGGAACCAGAAACAATACTTATCCACAGTTCAAATGAGTGTACTGTAGACTTTGGAGTTGCACCTACTATACCAGTGATAAGTTTATCATAACTTTCACTTGGTTGTCGTGGTTTAACCCTGGCTGGTAACCAAGCCCCATGCAGCTGCTCGCTTGCTCGCTCCTCACCTAGAGGAATGGGGAGGACAGTCAGAAGGGAACGTAAAACTGGAGGAAAGGCTGAGAAAAGAACAATTTAATAGAATAAAACAAAAAAGAACAATTGAAACAAAATAAAAATGAAAGAACAATAATAACAGTTATAATGAAAAGGAGGGAGAGAGGAAGAGGAATGAAACCCAAAGGGAAGGGAGGAAAGAAAACAAGTGATGCCCAATACAACTGCTCACCATCCGCTGACTGATGCCCAGCCAGTCCCCCAGCAGTGATCGGTAGGCCCGGCCAACACCCCTCCCAGTTTATATACTGAGCCTGCCATCCCATAGTATGGAACATCCCTTTGGCCAGTTGGGGCCAGCTGTCCCGGCTGTGTCAACTCCCCATTTCTTGTGCCTCTCCAGCCCTCTGGCTGGCAGGCCCTGAGAAACTGAAAAGTGTTTGACTTAGTGTAAACATTACCCAGCAACAACTAAAACCATCCATGTGTTATCAGCATTGATCCGACACCAAATCCAAAACACAGCACTGTGCCAGCTACTAATAAGAAAATTCACTCATCCCAGCTGAAACCAGGACATCAGTCCATAAAAAGTTTGTGTAATGGCACAGAATCAACACAATAAAGCCCTATTTACTTCCTTGGCAGCTTCTTTATTAAGATCAATAAAAAAAAAAATTACTTAAACTGACCGGTTAATTATTTAAAATCCACTTAAGTTTTCCAAGGTTACTACTGCTTCAGCAGAAAACCTAAACCTGTGAAATGCAAGAGGCGTTGTGAGTGGAATATGAAGAGAAGATAAGGAAGCCTGATGCATACCTCTCCCACATGGCCATCCCGTGAGGGGTTTTACAAGCTCATTTCCCCTTCCTGCATTACAAGTACTCTTTCTGATCGCCAGTGAATTAATAATTGGGTTCCAGAAAGCCATAACTTCTGGACTCATAGCAAAGAAGATGTAAAAAAATCATGAAGACAAGATGGAAACATTTACCCCTGTGTTTGTACAGACAAACCACAGAACCAGATGCAAGCAGGAGAAAGAAGCACAGTTATCCCACTCAGGACCAACACAATTCAAATTCATACATGTGTCTTTGAACAACAGCAATCGTCTATTAAAATGTCCTCTTAATAACGATGAAAATCCTGCCTCAGCAGTGACCTAATCACCATTATAACACTGCATAACTAAGAGCAAGACCTCAAAGTCCTCTGAATATGGGGTGCCTATGGTGCTTCTGCAGTACTGTGGAACCATGGAAGTGTCATGAAAGAACCCAAGAATCATCCGCATGGAGGCTCACTGTCATTTATTAGAAAAGTAAACATTGCTGACAATATAGTATAATAGTTTTTTTAAAAATATAAAGTAATAAAAATATGGGGGTTTTCTCCACTTTTTCCTGCTGTCCCAGATATGAAAACTGGCAGCAGATTAACTACAGAAAGTTATATTGCAACCTCTATGACCAGGAGCAGAAAATTTTTTATACTTTTCATAATACAATTATTCCACAAATGGACAATGGAATATTCTGGGGATGGACCTAGAGACCTGAAAACAGCATTACCCTCCCTCAAAATTTTTCCTTGCATTGGGTTGACCAGTAGCATAAACCAGCTCAAAACTATATAAATCCTGGAATAACACAAAGCATCACAATCTTTTCTCTCTCAGACCTTTATATTGTCGTTGAATAACAGAAGGAGCTGGGTCATGGCTGAGGCACCTCTGCATTGCAGAAGCAGTAGTAGGAGAAACCAGATGCATTTTTCTAACTTACCCTTGGGACAAGACAGCCACTGTTCAACACCCACAAAGAGGGTGCAGACATCTTTGCTGCACGGCTATGAAATATGGCACACAGAGCTCAGATACACCTCTGAATACAGACCTTTGGTCTTATACTTGTCAGCTTTCATGAGAAGATGGAAATAGCTTGTAAAATTCGCCTTTATTGATACCAGTTGTCATATGTTAAGTTCAGTTTGTTCACCGTTAGACTTTACACTGGGTAAGTTATATTTCTGAAAAAAATATTTGATTATTTAGATATTAAAGATCAGTAATGATAATGATAAAACAAAGAGCCCTGATCAATCACATCAATAAAATGCACTGCAGTGGTGTATTTAAAAATTATAATAAGGTTTAGGCTTTAAACTAATCAAAGCACTTTTAGCAAGTGCCATCAGTGCTGAATCTCAAAGAATTGTAATCTCAAGAAAGGTCTGAAAGATGTTGGAGACTTGCAATTATTATGCAGGAAAGGTCTTTTTTTTTCTAAAGAACAAAATTTATTTTTTTCTGAGTTTCACAGGAAAGCCTGAGACATCCTATAGTCACCAAATCTCAGAATTTTTAGTAACTTTGAAATTTTATTATGTGACAGATAGTTCCCTTGTGACCTCTCCATACTTCCTGAGGGAGGGTCATATGCATGCTGAGTGAAGAAAGGAGAAAGAGCAGAGCGAGTAAAACAATCTGAATGCAGGGCCCAGGTATCTCCTTCCAGTATGGCCTGTCCAAGCAAAAAATATTGGTTTGAACCCATGGTCATGAGTAGAAGAGACAAATTATATGTGTTCACTCCGTGGACAATCCCTAAAGCAGACATGGTCTTTATTTAAAAAAAAATACAAACCAGCATTGGTCTAAAAAAGACAGTTTCTCTTTATGGAAATACACCTGAATTATTGGTCTAACAGGGACAAATACCTCTCTGGGGAGGAATGCTTCTCTGATGTACCCTACAGCCTATGCTGCCAATCAAAGTTGCAAAAGTTTGGGATCCACAATTGTGTTTCTGTTTAGTTAGCAGTCTCAGCTGTCCTTACCCCTTTCTGCCAATTCAGAGACAAGATAGATGCTAATTTTCAGTTGTATATTGTCATGTGTTTTTAACAATATCAATGGAAAGAAATCATATTACCAGCATGTTTTAACAAATTATACTCTTCCCTCACAGAACAGCATTTTTCTCATATCTTTAAAAACAGTATTAAAGATGATTCTTTCTGATTACTGTCAACACTGAAATGTCTCACGTGGTTCTACAACTACACTAGCTTTGAAATCTGGATTTTTTTAAAAATTCCTCCTACTCCCTTCAATAATTTTCTTTAAAACATTGGAGGTTTCTATAAAGGAAGGGGAAAAATAACGTAAAAGTGTTTTTATTCTTCTCCTTATATTTTAGAATATTCTATTTTTCCTAGGCTGAAAGCCCCATAAAATCATGACATTAACCTGAGACCACTATCACTTGTATTCGGTATTTAATATGAAAAGGGCTGTTTCTTTCCCTTTAATGGATGAAAGTCTCTAAAAAAACCCTACTGACACTACGTAGGTATAACAAAGTTTGTTGTGCCTTAACTTCGAGGTATCTTGGCCTTTGAAATAAAAGATTAAAAAAAGAGGCTTTAAAAAACAGTTGTAGAGATCAACACATGTAGCAGACTTTGAAGAACAATATACATGCTACTTTCTAGAAACCAAATTCTTTTTGTAGTTACAAGACTTGGCTTGATACTGCAAGCAAGTCTGAATGTAAAAATTACAGAAAAAAAAAAAAAAAGCTTAAAATTTCTCATAGCTGTGAAGCTGTATTTGCCAGTGGTCAGTATTTCTTAAGTTAAACCTCCAGAAACCAATATGGTTCAGCCAAGGAAGCTGAGGGATAGAGGATGGGATGAGGCACAAGGGCAAGAAAAAGTCAGTATGTAGATGAAACTTGTAAAAATGCCACATCCTTAATCAACATTTTATTCAACCACTCTATTCAGAATCGTAAATGATGGTTTTGACATAACTAATTGCACAAGTGAAGACTCGTGTTACTGCAATTGTGCAGAGGTGCCCTACATGAGGAGCAGCACTCGTAGTGCCTCTCCATGTGTACAGGTGTACCAAAGTCAGCTCCTGTGCCACCTGGTTTATCATCTAATCTGGCAACTGAAGCGCAGGAAAGAGGATATTGTCCCTACGTTAGTAATAAGAGCAGAGGGGATGTCTGGAGGTTTTATGGCAGCAGATGTAGGAATTTAACTCAGTCTGTATTTTTTTTATAATACTCAGTTCTTTAACCACAAAAACCACCTGTAGACTTGTTTACACTGCAGAGCCAGCCTGGCTACAGCAGGCAAACTGGAGCCCAGTTTAGTATAGCTGTACTGAGTGTGGCTGGGATGGAGTTAACCTTCCCCATAGCAGCCCTCATAGTGCTGTGCTTAGCATTTGAATCGAGAACACCTTGGTAAGGTTTGGCTACTGTTAGGCAGCGCTTGCACAGCATCTAGGTTGTCTCTCCAGTTACCATCCCCAAAGGCCAGTAAGCTGGGGGTGGCCAGGAGGTTCAGAGGGGGCATAGCCAGGACAGGTGACCCCAACTGACTGAGGAGTCCATACCATATGATGCTGTGCTCAGCAGTAAGAGCTAAGAGAAGGGAGGAGGAGGAGAGGCATTTGTTGTTAAGGTGTTTGTCTTCTGAAGCAACTGCTATGTGTACTGAAACCCTACTTCCTAGGAACTGGGACATCACCTGCTGGTGGAAAGTTGAAAATATATCTTTTTGCTTTGCTTTGCTTGTGTGCATGGCCTTCACTTTTCTCCATTAAATTGCCTTTATCTCAACCCATGACTTTTTCAACTTTTTCCCTGTCCTGCTGAGAAGGAAGAGTGAGAGAGTGGCTTGGTGGGCATCTGGCAGCCAGCCAAGGTCAACTCACCACAATAACACAGAAATACTGATAATGTGTAATGTATGCATTAACAGAATTATGAAACTTTCCTTGCTTTATCATCAGAGATTGTTAATGCTAGTATAGATAAAAAAAAGAATGGCAAAGTTTTGCTGAAGGTTCTTTACGTTAGGGTCCTCCAGTGAGTAAATTCTTTGAAGATGGTTAGACAACACAACTGTATTTGGCCTGCAGATACTCCATAAGGTAAAACTTTTAATTATAAAATGGTCAAAGTTGATTTGGAAGTCATTGAGTGACAGCAGCTGTAATGGGGTTCTGTTTAATTTCAAGTCCGCTTTTAGTATCGACAGACATTTTAAGAGCAAAGGTAGTATTCTGAACAGTTAAAACCTATTCCTGTTGAACTGACAATGGAAGCATATGGTGTTTATGAAGTAAAGACACTATTACATTTTTTCATCAAGCTACAATGGTATTTGGCCAAGTATTTTTGTTCTTATTCACATTGTGTATTAACTAATATGATACTATTCATGAAAATTTTCATTTAGGAACAATGTACAAGTCAGATTTCAAATCCAAAAATAACAGACTTTTCCCAGCAGTTTCTGACAAATAATACAGTCCTTATAGATGACTTTTCTCATTTTAGAAGGGACTTGACAAATAATTCTTCTGGTCGCTTTTACTGCCACAGACATAACTTTTCCCCATTTTAAGCATGTCTAACATCTAAAATGTACAATTCACTTTTATATTCTTCATGCCTTTATATTTTTTCTAACATCAAGATGTCTGAATAGGCTACTTAATCCCTTCAGGATCCTTCAGAGAAACCTTGGTGTTGCCTCTGAAGAGGCTGTATTTTATGCAATATAGTTTACTCACGCAGAAGGAAAGGCACAGGGAGTTTGTGGCATTCACTGCGGCAGCAACTAACCCTGTTCTTCTGTGGGTTACCTATTCTTTCCCTTGCTAACTCTGACTTTCCACATGCCATCAACCTTGATCTCATTTCTTATTGTTAATCTTTTTTTAAAAAAAATTATTCTGAAGATAAAGGAAAAATAATCAGGAAAATTACATACAAAATCTTTCAACCTACTTAAATTCCATTAGGGATAGAAAGAGATCAAGTCCTACCCCACATGTTGGGAACTTAGATGTAAGATTTGATAACCAAGAAAGAAGAGAAATCCAGAAGAAGAACACAGTTCACCTGCCTGTTCTGCCTGGACAGTGTAGAAAACGACTGAGCTGCAGCCCTACAGCTTCAATGCCCATGTCTACCCTGCACTTGACAGGGGAAGAAAAGGCAGAGTTATGGCACGCTGTGTAAGCCATCTGCCTTTCAACAGCACAACTGTATTGTGGATGTCTTGCAGGCGGCTTAAAATTCCCAATCCTCTGCTGGCATAAATACGCTAAATCCTCTCTCTCAGTGACAAGTCTCAAGCAGATATAAGTCCACTGACTTGTTGCTGCTTTGGATTTGTATTGGTCTAAGTGGGAGTATCAGCCTGATGAGAGAATGGATGGCATGGAAGGGACTGGCTGCAAAATGTTGTAACTGCTATTTAATTTTTCCAACAAAATTGATACACATCAAGAAGTTAAGAAGATCAATTTTCTACCTGAGCTGTGACCTACCCACAAATTAATTTTTCCATCAGATGCTGCATAACTTTAAACAATAAAGAATAAACAACAATAAATCATAATAATATTTATAAGCTGGACATTTGTGAATTCTGAATACAGTTTATAATTTGTGGATACTTTTCAAGGTCAGCTTTTCCCACCCTTCCTCATGTCTGGTACAATGCCATTATTAGTATCACATCATCACCAAGAAATACCAACCAAAACCAAAGCTCTCTCAAGAGGGTCCCTGTAAGAATATGCAGTGGAAGAGTCTCTGCTCAAGGAAATTCAGGATAAACCAACAAAATAAAGTGTGCATTGAGGTAGAAGCGGGAAATGACTACTCGGATTTGAGTAAAGTCTTAGCAGTCTGAAGTCTACGCTGTCCCAAAGAGAAAGTACCTCTGGAGAAATAAGTAACTCCTGAACACCACGCAGCCTGAGCTAGGATCACAAAATGTCATTGCATTGTCTTTTATATGTAAGTAAAATACACGACCAGAGTCAGTTTCTTGCCTTGCTTTACATATTGTTCTTACATGGAAATCAACAGAACATATTCAAAATTGAGTACAGCCACTTCCACATTTCTTTCCTCAGCATGAAAGCAGTTTAAGCAGTCCCTCTGCTCACAGCTCATTTCTTGCCCTCATGCTACAGTTTGTCATCTGCTGAGTTTTGCCTGTACGGCTGTTTATGGGCTATTCCATAAACTGGGTCACAAAATTCAACCAGAATAAAAACAACCTTGTTCCAATGTCTGCAACAAGGACATGGTTCAAGAGAAATGTTTCAAGTTTCAAATAAACTTTCTGAATAAACTCAAGTGCTGAGAGAGCTTCTAGCATGTGCTATTATATATGCTGCCATTATCCTATATACTGATAATAATCTGTCTGAATCTCTGAAGCTGGCTCAAATTAGCATTTCCAGTATTTAGTGATTTTCAGGATCACCTAGATGTCAGGTATGGTATAGCTGCCTGTGTATTGCTTGCAGATCCTGTCCATGTTAATGACATTGCCGTTTCCCTGAATACTTCTGAGTAAATAGAATTGACCAAGTTTGTGTCATGTCTCTATCCAGGAATAAAGGAAGGGCCCTTGCTAGGAAGACCTGTTTAAGTGGAAATACCTCAGAATAATAAGATACCTCAGAAAATTCCCCTTGGGGAGCTTCTCTGAGGGGAACTGGCTAGGAAGAGTGGAATTTCCTCAAAAGCAAAACAAAGACTAGGCGTACTGGGTTTCAGAGGCCTGGAAGTGTGAACGACTTGAAAAGAACTGAGATTCTCAATGCCACAGAAGAAAGAAGACAGCTCTGCTGCCTTTACACAGGCACCTACTATAATTGCCAGACCAGGGATGGGGCAAATCGGCTACACAGGGTAATAAGAAAGTGTCCTATGGCTCAGAAGGGAACAGCAAAGGTACGAGTCATGGATCCCAGGCATTACTCTTGCTAATACTCAAAAAGAGGTGAAGAAAATAAGAAAAACACATAAGGATCTGATTTATACACTCCTTTTATCAGTTAAAGGGGATTCCCTTTGTCCCCACCGAAAGGTTTTCTTTCTGGTCAGTTCAGCTTTCAGATGTCCTTTGACCAGCCGATCTATGAACGTAAAAATGACAGCATTGCTGGGGCTCTGGGATATGTTTAGAGTGTTCTTCTGTAGGGGGTTTGGCTTTGATCATGAGTGTGTCTGTAAAGCAAACCTCCCAGCTGTTCCCATTTACTTTAAGGAGGCACATTTATCTGTTGATCACAAAGAGGTCTCAGGGTATGCAACCTGATGTCTTTTGGATGTAAAAAACCCGAAAGCTGTACCGCAGGGTGCACCTCATCCACTTGAACTGTTAGTGAGTTAGTCCAAAGAGAAACAAGGGAAATGCCGGCAGTGTGGACATGAGGACTTCAGCAATGTTTTACTCCAGAGACTAGCTCCTCTTGCACTGCCATGCTGCCATGCTAGCTACTGCAAGCACATCCTTACAGACTGCTGCAGCCAGAGATCCTAGCACTGATCACAGATGCTTTCATTTCAGCACAGGGATAATGCTGGGGACTGTGACTGAGGAGCTTCCCAAGACTCCAGAAAACTTAAAAGCCTCCAGTGCAGCGGGGCAGCAGCTTGGCACGTGGCAGTTGACAACACATGCATGCAACTACTTCTGATTTTTGCAGCTAATGTCCTTTCATTTCAAATTTACCCATTTCAAAAAATCCACTGCCATGTTTATCTCACTTGATTGAAATAACTCTCCACTACTTTAGATTTAACTATAATCTCCAGAATAATGTAATTCCTATTAAAATACACATGTGCTGAAGATAATCAGAGACTGATGTAGAGAATTTGGTAAAAATACCCAAGGGAACTCTTCCATGGACTCAGAAGAAAGGATGGCTGAGACAATCCATCAACACAAATTTAAGCTGTATAAATATTTTTATGTCGCAAGCTAACTCGCCAAGAATTAAGTGTTCTTCTGCACCAATCATGACAGTACATATTATTCAGTTTTGTTAGGTTACTTTCCATCATTTAAAAATTTTCTTTCAGAAGGCAACAGCTAACTTGTTAAAGGAAATTTGATTAGTCTTAAGTAAGCTACTTGTTATTTCACCACCATGCAGTATTGATGGGAATAACATAAAGGATAATGGAATTAAGAATTTGTTAATAGCTCAAACAACGTCCGATTACATCAGACTAATTCGTGTTTCTGTAGTAATGTGTTCTGTACCACTCCAGTGTGCTTATGCAATCAGAGCAAAGAGCTGTTACCAAGGAAACCAATCAACCCAAGACCCCTTGTGTGTGAAAAATGCAGATATTTAACACGAAAAATCCCATACAAAATAACTTCAAATAGCAACCCAGACTGGACCTACCTCTGACATTTATAAGTTCATGCAAATCTGGCAATTGCTGTTCTGACCTTTCAGTTAAATAATTTTGCAGCTGTGGACTGAATAAGAAAATTTCTGTTAAAAAAAAAATAAATTGAAAAGTGTATTGGTCCAACACACAGGAAAGTTTATCCAATGTTATCAATTACAACACAAATGCAACCAACTGAATGGTACCCACAATTAATTCTCTGTTGTTTTTATTAAGCCTATAGCCAAAATAACTAGGTCTGCTTTCAATGTTGGACAGTGGAATCTTAAACCTATTGCACAGAATGAATTGATACAAACCCATGCTATCAATGAACCAGCTAATCATAAAAAAAAAGGGCTTTAACACTTCATACCTTGTGGTAAGAAGCTTCTTTCCAAAGCCACTAATCATAGGTAGCTTGTTAGCAGATGGTAATGCCCAAATTCCTGAACTACATATTTGTTGTAAATGTCCACAGGACTAGATACTAAATTAGCCGCGTTCTCCAGCAATGTACAGACCTGGGCTCTGTAGAGGGAGAAGCAGATATGCAAAGCCTCTTGTTCATCAGGATCTGAGTTCTTCAAAATTACCAACTAATTTTGCAAAAAATGTGGCTAACTCCAGATGTTCAGTACAGTGAACCTAGGTCTGTATGCACACAGATGAAATTTAAATAAGCATTTTTAATTTTCATTTTTCTTCCTAGCTCCTTAAAGATTCTTCTTGGAGATATTGTCTGTGACTGTAAGGGCTAAAATTCAAAGCAAAAGTTTTCTAAGCTGTACAGCTCAGATAACTAGAGCTTTAAGAAAAGCTTTTTACTAACAGAGAGAAATTGCTGCTCATAGACACTAAGAGTTCTTAAATGAAAATTAAGTCCTCTAGATGTAATTTATGAAAGCACAGGAATATAACTTAAAATATAAGTATAGGTGGCACAGAGATACTTTTTGCTGAAGTAAAGTCCATTAGCTTCGTGGCTCATGATCTTGAAAAGGACTCTATTTTAATATACATAGTACAATTTACTTTCTCTAATAATCACTGGTACTATCTTGTTGTAGGACTGCACTTGTAAAGGACACACTGTAGATAGATTAAATTGGAAATTAATTCCTTACTGAAAAACAGACGGCCTAAAATAGAAAGATTTTGAACATATGGAAATAACAAATACTAATCAAGCTTAACAAAAATTTGCATGCTTCAGGGGATTTAACAATAGCTCAAAATCATTTGTGTTGCTAAATATGCATACACTGCTTTACAGAAATCAAACCTTCCAGTTAACTTCATTTGTGCTAATAAAATTCACAAAAGATACGCCTGGCCTGCTCCACTGGCAGAAAGCAACATCAGAGTTCAGAGGCAGCTGCACAAAGCCCCAGATCACCTTTATTTTTTTCAGTGCAGGCGTGAAATAGTTTTTACAACGGTATCTGTCATGTTTAAGAGAGATACATCACATGTTAGGAAACCAATCCATGTTTCTTAAACTGCTTAAACAGTTTCACTTAAGCTAATGTTGTATATGATAATATTTTTTTATTGTTAAATTCGGTGTACGTAAATACAAAGACAGTGCCTGTCTTAAAGTTTCCTTGAAGCTATGTTGACCCCAGCTGCTCCTCACCTACTATCTTCACCAGCTCAGAGAGCTCAAGTGGTTATCTAGCAGTAACAGATAAATAAAACCCATTTAGAGATCGTAGTTGCTTTTATCTCTTCCACAGTAAGTTTTACTTCATTCTGTTCTAGCATGTATCAGGGACCAAACCCCAGAATAGATCAACCTTGAGTATTCTACTGTTGCTCTTAGGGATTTCTCCAAGCTGTGAAAGCAGCAGCCCATCTCTCCACCTGGCCGTGCTCCAACAAAGCATTTGGTTTTGGCTTTCTCTCATACATGACACAGATCTCATCTTCTGAAAGGAGTTCAGAACAGATCATAAGGAAGCCACCTTGACTTGTTTTGCACCAGCTGAATGAATTTCTAATATTAGGAATCTAAACCGATTCTAAATTACGATCTGCCATGTGAAAGAATAAGAGGAAACTCAGGGCCTGGGGCCAAAGGAAGGGGCTCCTGTGGGAGTAGTTTTGCTTACTGAGGGCTGGAGGGGTGCTTTGTTTTAAGAAGTCAGGCATGATGCCCAGTGGAGAAACTACGATCTAGTGCAGTCTCTAAATCTCTGTTGGACAAAGCAAATGATTAAATCATCTTCCTTTTAAAACCACTAATTTCGAGCATTTCTAGAGCATTGCTAAGTGTGTAGCACAGTATCTGCATGAAGTGCATTTGCAAGTCTCACTTGGATGTTCCTTCTCTTCCTATGGCCAAAACGAAAGGGAGTTAACTGGTAGTTTGGGTTCCAGCAGATGACTGTCATGTTATCAGAGTGTTAAATAGAGCACCTTCTCTTCTGTGCCCACAACATCCATTTTTCCCCCTCCTTTTTGAACCAAATAACCAATATATTGCCATACAATATATTGAACATTTCAGTCCTTGTAATAGTCACCTATTTCTTTAAAGATACACATTATCATAACATCTTTTGGTTTTTAATCTGGAAAGAGAACTGCACTGAGTTACATGCTAAGTGTCTCCAAATTACTGTGTGGAAGCTAATACGGGAAAAGTGCTGGCCCTGGTAAGTTAGCTTGGGTTTGGAAAGTCAAACTTAGTGTTTTCTGGTCCCCACATCATCCCTGTTTTATCTACAAGTTCACCATGCAGTCTGCAGGATCGTCTTAAGAAGCCCAGGCCTGGTTGGTTCCCAGGCCCACTAGGGGTATCAGAGCACAGCACGGCCAAATTTGGTGTGCTCTGAAGCAGGCTAACCAAGAAGAGGAGTAAATTGTTTTTCACTGTGCAGGAGTGGGGTTTTTTTGGTTAAATTGTTTTTGTATCGAAGCTAGTTCATTTAGCTCAAGCACCTCAACACTGCAATGCAGAGTAGCTACGTATATCTGTAGTTAAGGAAGCTGTTCTTGCTACCTCAGCTAGAACAGAATTCAATACAATCCCTTGTAGTTTAATCAGACCTTCCATGCTAGCACAAACTGTAGTAACATAAATTTATTTCAGTAACGTAAGCAGATGAGTCCTGGCAGCATTGCAAGTAGAAAATCTATTAATTCATCTTTATCACATTTTATGCTTATGCTCATTCTTACATCTTTTTTTTCCAGGAAAAAAGAAAGGCAGCACTACCGCAGAAGACACCCTCACACAGAAGTGAATCAGCAAAAGCTATCTACTTTGTCTGTGTGCTCAAGTCCATGTGCTTACAGAATGCACCCTCAGAGCCACTGGGCATTTTTCGTCTTATTCACCTCCTCACAATGCAAATAGGAACAGATTTCAGTCAGCAGCCAGACTCCAGGCACCCAAGTCACACTATGCAATGCCTTATTACATGGGAAAAAGATAACTACTTAAGTGTGAAGATGTTATCAAAAAAGCGTCTCCTTCTGTTAGCAGGAATATAATCACAGCTGATCTGTGTTCAGAGAAGGTGTTAATGGAAGACATAACTACAAGTATTCTTTTGAGCTTACCATTTTAACAGCAGACACATTTTGGTCCATTAGGATAAGAGAAGAGTATTAGCTTCCAGCACGCAAAGGAAATCCCAAAGGGCACAAACTCGATGCTTCTCCAGCCAGGAACTGAATCCAAATATTTTACAGCAATACTTGCAATATAAAAGCAAATATTGGTTTTCATATTAACAACCATTAACTCACTAAACCCTAGTTTAATAAACTATGGTTTACTAAAAGCAGATGATGAAGACTGGATTAAAAGGAAGTTTCAAATAAAATGACTAATGATTAGTACATTCCTTTTTCTGTGACCAACTGTACTATTGAGTGCATTGAAATCATCAACTGACTTGAAAATCAAGTTCTGAGGCTTCTGAAAAGAGACTTTGACAGATGTTCCTACTTTCAGTAAAAGCTCAAGTTGAAATACTAGATAGGACACACATTAAGAAAGTTTACACACTATACACTTAATACAATGGGAGATTGATTCACAAAAGAAAGATTGGAAGTATGATTTACTTACTATCACTTAAGACCAAAATTTAAGATTTGTAGGTGTGACTAAACACAACATTGAGTGAAAGTCACTGACCACTGTTGAACTGGTAAAGGCTCATTTATTTAGAGTTGAATTCATATGGGTAAGTGTTTACAAAGTTTGCTGAATTACACACCAAAAAGTGACCTAATCATTATAAAACTGTCATCAGAGTACCATAGGACAAGACTTGCCTTTTGTATGAAATAACAGTAATTGCTGTAATATATACTTAATTGTTGTGGTATGTGCTAGCCCTCTATTGAAGAACCAGAATATTTTAATAACTGTTTTTGAAGTATGATTCCTACTTGTGGGTCAAAATCTTGAGCAAATAACGTTAACTGGCATTTTTTTAAAACATAAAAACCTCAGTCTTATAAATTAATTATGATTCAACACAGAAATTCAACAGAAATTAAAGACAGCTAGTAAAGTTGCTGTGTACTTGAAGAAGGACTTTTAACATACATCTCATTACAAGAACTAGTGACAGCTACAGTAACACACAGGGAAAACAGGACGTATAATCAGGGCAATAAATATTTTTGTTGGGGTTTGAAAGAGATTGCATGAAATAACTTAAACAATAAAAATTATTTATGTCAACTTTTACATTAATCTAAGTGGAATCAGCAAGCAGATCTGCTTCCTAATAGCCTTTTCAGGTTTAATTTAAGTATTCACTCAGGAATTTACATTTTGTTTTTATCACACTCTAGGAAAGCTTTCTTCAGCATTAGTCTAGTTTTTACACTACATTACTCCAAAATGTTAACTCAAATTCATAAAAAAAAGTAATAGGTTTAGAATATTTTATCCATATAGATTTTTGCACTGTCATATCAAGGTATGCAATCTGTATGCAGTTTACATAAACTTCCAGTCTTAATTGGCAAAGCAAAGGCAAATCTTTACAATCATTAAAAATTACAAACTGCATTTTCAAGAAACCAAGATCCAGTTTGCCTTATGTTTGGTTCTGCCCAGGAAAACCAATTGTAGGTGCATTTCTGGAATTAAGTCCTAGAGATTATTTTTTTTAGAATATGCACAGATTTTTAAATGTGGAACCTGAATTAGACAACAACCACTTCAGTCAACACAGAGATAAAAAATATTAAACCAAATATATATACATTCACATGTATGAATATATATGTATAAGCACACATATATATACACACACATATATATATGAAAAGATATGAAAAGACCTGAGCAATCAAGTGGAAATAAAAGATGCATCCAAATTCCCTGAAGCTTGTTTTGACTTAGGAACACATAAAAAGTCCAGATCCTCCTGGAAACTATGCTAAGGTACATGGAAAATAAGCATGCGATTAGTGACAGCCAACATGGCTTCACTAAGGGCAGAATGTGCCTGACAAATCTGGTGGCCTTCTATAATGGGGTTGCAACACTGGTGGATGAGGGAAGAGTGACTGATGTCATCTACCTGGACTTGTGGAAAGCATTTGATGCTGTCCTGCACAGCATCCTTGTCTCTAAACTGCAGATACATCAATTTGACAGGTGGACCACTCAGTGGATAAGGAAATGGCTGGACGGTCTCACACAAAGTGCTGCGGTCAATGGCTCAATGTCCAAGTGGAGCCCGTGACAAGTGGCATTCCTTAGGGGTTGGTGTTGGGACTGGTGCTGTCTAAAGTCTTTCTTGGTGACACAGACAGTAGAATTGAGTGCATCCTCAGCAAGTTTGCCAACAATATCAAGTTGTGTGGTGTGTTGACATGCTGAAGGGAAGGGATGCCACACAGAGGGACCTCAACAGGCCTGAGAGATGGGCCCATGTGAACCTCATAAAGTTCAACAAGGCCAGGTGCAATGTCCTGCACATGAGTCAGGGCAATCCCAAGCACAATTACATGCTGGGCAAAGAATGGATTGAGACCAACCCTGAGGAGAAGGACTTGAAGTGCTGGTGGATGAGAAGCTCAACATGACATGGCAACGTGCACTTGCACCCCAGAAAGCCAACTGTATCCTGGGCTGCACAAAAAGAAGCGTGAGGGAGGTGGTTCTCCCCCTCTACTTCACTCTTGTGAGACCCCACCTGGAGCACTGTGTTCAGCTCTGGGGCCCCCAACAAAAGAAGGACGTGTACATGTGAGGGAGAGTCCAGAGGAGGGCCAGGAAGATGATCAGAGGGCTGGAGCACCTCTCCTATGAAGACAGGCTGAGAGAGTTGGGGCTGTTCATCCTGGAGAAGAAAAGGCTCCAGGGAGACCTTACTGCAGCCTCCCAGGGCCTTTAAAGGGAGCCTGCAAGATAGATGGGGACAGACTTTCTAGTGGGGCATGTAGTGATAGGACAAGGGGGAATGGCTTGAAAGTAAAAGAGGGTAGATTTACACTAGATATCAGGAAGAAATTCTTTACTGTGAGGGCAGTGAGGCACTGGACCAGGTTTCCCAGAGAAGCTGTGGATGCCCCATCCCTGGAAGTGTTCAAGGCCAGGCTGGATGGGGCTTGGAGCAATCTGGTCTAGGGGAAGGTGTCCCTGCCCATGGCAGGGGGGGTGGACTATATGATCTTTAAGGTCCCTTCCAACCCAAACCATTCTATGATTCTATTAAAAACTTTTTCTTAGTGAGGGCTTTTTCTTCATTAAAAATGCATTCACAGTATTTAACTTGGTGCTGCCACTTCTGATTCAGGTCTTTGTTTTGACCATGAAGCAAAGAGCTGAAGCATCACTGGAGTCAGCAAAAGACTGCAGAAACAGCAATCAAAGGACTCAGCATTTGATAGCAGATGACTACTAAGACATTGTTTATCTGAATCAGAAGACAAGTTATAGTTTATGTAGATGAGAAATGGGAATATTCCTCTTGCAGTGAACAAAACTGTGCCTTTTGCCAAAGTACAGTCTGCAATTAACTAATGAGTGGAGAAATTACAGTGACACCAGCTTGATTTTTATAATGAGAAGGAAATAAATGCTATTTACCCATTCTCTTTGCAATATACAAAGAAAAAGGTGACTGTGTCTGAAAGCCCATAATTGTACCAGCAAAAGAACCTAATTTAGCCATAATATCAGGGTAGTATATGCAACGGCACTTAAATTTTCTTTACAATACCAGTATTTTGTTTTCACCATTCATGATGAGCAATCATGACCTTGGGTCAGAGGTCTGCCTAGACCCAATGCTTTTTTTTCATCTCTGACTTCTCTGTCACAACACTAATAATTCCTTCACTGTTAATTGCCATGTGGACACCTGTCCACTTGGAACTCTATTAAGAATATTGGGTTCATTTCATAAGCAATTGCAAATTCATTATATAGTAATGATTCTGGCTACTGTCAGCTCGGGTGGCTTCAAACCAATAACCAAAATAAGGTGAAAACCTTGACCTCCTTCCATTATGTAGGGCCACTAAATTAAACTTAATCTGTCATCTGAGCTATATGGCAGCTGCTGGGAGAACATCCAAGTTATACAAGTCTTGGAACTTGCATCAGATAACTGCAACAGACTTCTACACTCATAACTCACGTCCTGACTCTGGCATATTCAGTGCTGACAAGGGAGAATTTCATAAGAATGTTCCCCCTTAAAAAGAGGCAATTCCTGGGTGGAAAAAAGAAAGGAAGAAGTGGTACTTCTGCATTTCTTTTAATACATTCTAACTACATGCCATACACCTGCCCAGCAAAGGGAAAAAGATTGAAGGGTAAATTTTCATTGTGGTGCACAGGGATTTAATTATATGACTCCCATAAATGTTAATGGGAATCACATGATCCCATCCTTGTACAGTGCAATTAAAAATCACCCAAGAGTATCAATCATTTCTCAGACCAAAAAAAAGTAGTTTAACATAGCTAAATGCTGAGATTAAAGAAAGGTGTGCAGAGCAGAAAGAAGAATTGGATGTAAAGGCTGGCTTGGGAACATGCCCAGGAGAATACAAAAAACTCAAATTCTGTCATAATCTCCAAAGGTCTGAGATGAGGGGGAAAAAGAGACAACGGGTTGTTTACAGACAAGAAATTGTGGTGCAAACAGTCTCCATAGATACAAATTTAATTTGCTTTAAGAATATTCTAGATAGGAGAATAGTTAGGGTGAAAATAGCAAGGGAGATCCAGTAGCCAGTCATACTAGACTTTTCCTGGTTAACCCAATGTAAATCGGTGCCTTAGGTGAAAAAATAGCTTGAACTGTGAACGCCAACAGGCAGCTGACAATTGGGTGTCTGAGGGGGGAGCAGGGAAAAATGTACAAATTTGAACTTCTGAATCCTCAAGCAGAAGCCTACTACTACTAGCTAGCTGCAACTGGTACAAGCTAGGAGAAAATTTCAGTAACACCTAGGCTAAACAGAAGTGGCTTCACCTGAATTCTCATATCAATAAGGAGACACGAGACAGAGTCACCAATTAGGAGGCTGATCACGCATTGTTCTTCTGCACAGAGACTATTTAGACTGTAAAATTGTGGGTTTAGGTTCTAAAGAAAACTGCTGCTGCCAGAAGGAAGAGTTGCTAAACAGAGGAGGTGGTCTCATAAAGAAGAAGGGCGCCTGGAAAAGGGAAGGTGAAGAACTTGGCTGGAGGAGAGATCCTGGAAAGTGGGGAAGATCCCAGACATCAGATTGCTTCAAGGAAACAGATGGCGGGAGATGCTCAAGGACCTCAGCTGGGGACGCTTGAAATGGGTGACTGTAAGCAGCAGCACAGTATGAACCAACATGACTTTCCCAGGGCAGCAGCAACCCCTCTGTGGAGAAGTCAAGACCTAGGCAGCGTAACACTGTGGAGAGAGTGACCCGTGAGTGTGCAAGCTTACCAGGTAGGCTAAAAGCTCTGCTCTGGTTGGCTCTTAAATAAGCCCTAGTATTCAGATCCACTACGGGTTGCTATTTATTCTGAGAACATGAGAACAGGCTACTGCACATTTTGATTCCCATGTTAATAAAATTTCAGAGTTTGCTTCAGCTACACTGCCCTCTAGTATTCAGTCTAAAAGCAAAATTTTATTAGACATTCATGGAAATTCCATTTGATTTCAAATGGTGCCTGTGGTTTCTGGTAAAAATGATCTTGAATTTTATTTCAGCTTATGATCCTAAAGCCCAAGACCCTGCTACATAGTGCCAGGAAGAGACAAATCATTGGAACAAAACCACTGTAAAATCAGAGTTTGAAGACTTTGAGAACAGTCTTCCAGTGAAAAAAAGAAAGCTATACCACAAAACATTTGTTATTACTTACTTCAAAGGAGTAAGGCTAAAATTGATACTTCTTGTGAATTAGATAAAGACCTTAGAGACAGCAGGTGTTATAAAAGCATAAAGTACTATGTTAGAATTAATTATAAAATGTAAGTGTCTTAAAGTGAGCCTTAGCAAAACCAGCTTAGACATCAAAGGGATGAACTCTGAAATAAGCTTAGTACTATTTTTACTGTGATTCTATAAAAACATACAAGATGACATGCACAGTTTCATTGTCATCTTAAAATCTAAAATTAGGTGGTAAACAGAAGTCCATAAAAATGCAAGGTTTCAGAATGTATATTTATTCCATACCCATACACAATCAAAACTTGCTGAATAAAAGCTGGGCAAGGGGAGGCAGGAAAAGGGAGAAGGCACACAGGATAGTTAAGTGGCTAGGGACCTCCCTGGAGCTTGACTTGATACCAGATAAACCTCTCCTAGTCACTCATTGGAATAATTTGATTTAATGCTACTGAATGAACATTTCAGTGGGCCAAAAATAAGCACATAGGATCTCACCACTTCTAGAATCAGCCTGCCTTTTCCCAGTGTCATGAGGATTTATGTAGGTGAAACAAGAAAGCTCCAACGGGGGGGGGGGGCGGGGTGTGTGTGTGTGTGTAATTGACACAATGTATGTTATAAGGGAGACCCAGATTTCTGCCTATACACTGTTCAAATCTCTCTTTGATTGAGGAAACATATATAAATCCTTCCTGTGTCTAACTCAAACCATACTGTCGAACACAAATCTAAAAAGTGAATCTGGATCACTGTACTATTGCTGCTACTAGCCTTTATTGTTCTTGACCAAGATTTTCATTCTTGACTTCATAAAAAATCCCCAAGGATTTTTTTTAAACAAATAGGTTAATAAAATATTCCTGCTTTTACCAAAACAGCATTCCACATCAAAATCCTTTTGAGAAGTGTTTCCTAATAAGGTTTATTAAAACATCACAACATAACAGAATGGAAAATAATATATACAAGGCAACGTAATACAACGGATCTTTTTTCTCTTTAGGAGCCATTAGCTGATTTTCCACAACAGAAAAAAAAAAAGTAAAATGGGATTATTTGTTGTATTCCATCCTTCTCTCACAGCAGCAAAGGACATCCTGACTGTTACTTGTGCTGCACAACTGACCCTGGGATGTCCATGGAATGGAAAAAGTATCAGAAATTTGTTGAAGTTGAACCCTAATAGTCAAAGCAAGAGCAAGTCCACTTTCAAAACTCAAAGCAGAACTAAAAAAACCCAGGGATTTCTGTATTAAACAAACCCAAAAAAAAAAAAAAACCACCAACATCAAAACAAAATAAAAAAAAGCCAAAAACCCAAACAAGACCAAATTCCATTAGGAATGCAATACTGCATTGACCAGGAGCTGATGGAATCCAGTGATACACAGAACAAATGCCCATGAGCTAGGAAGTTCTGCACAGACAGCTCTATCATTTCCTCTCACGTGACGTGTTACACTAAGCAGAATACAGAAGTTTGCATGGGGTAAAGCTTTTGTGAATCTGTGAGGGGGTCTGTGATGGTGAACCATTTCTATTTTAACTTCCCGTCTTGCATCCCATAAAGACATTAATACCTTTAAAACTGTGAGCATAATCCGACCTCACAGTCTCCCTATGGTTTTCAAAAGGGTCTCCAGGGTTCCAGATCAATTATTCTCTTTGGATTCACAGAGTGCCATAGTTAGGACTGAATTATCAATCAGAGCATTTGTATGACTAACAGAAACAAATAAGAATACAACAGAAGAATGCAACAGTTGTCAAACCATTACTAGTTTTGTTGTACTAGAATTACATCCTATACTGGGGGAAAAATTACAGTTTACTTCTTAAACACACTGTTATTCTATCCCCAGACAACACTGAGCACAATGGGCATTATACAGTACCCTACCATTTAGGAGATGATGATGGTGATGATTATTCTGGGCTTCATAAACTCATAAAATAAGACCAAATTTCCAATATATTTAAATGTTTATTTCGGATGTTCATAAATTTTGCTAACAGATATTCTGTACGGCTTTTTTGCCTTATTTTTATCACCTCTGAACAGTGCATGAACAGGCTGGATGGGGCTTTGAGCAACCTGATCTAGTGAAAGATGTCCCTGGCCATGGCAGCAGGGTTGGAACTAGGTGATCTTTAAAGGTCCCTTTAAACCTAAGCCATTCTATGATTTTTAAAGTTACTCCAAACCTACCCTTCTTGAAGATAATTGGCTGGTTTCAACCACTGATAGAGCTCTGCAAATACAGGCAATGATATGAAACATATTTTGACCCCTGTTTAGTCCAAAGTGTTACGGATCCTCCACTTCCTGAGTATAAAGAAGAAAATATTTTTGGAAGCGCTAAGCAAGCAAAAAAAAAAAAAAAAAAAGCAGAGTATTTACTGATACAGATATTGCATATTTTTCGTGAAGGTCATGAGATAAAATTGGAATCACTTTAAAATAGCTTGTGCTTTGATTAGCCATTTTCCAGCCCTGTCTTTCTTCACAGATTCATTAATATACCCCTAGAACTGTCATTATCCTAATATTCAGAAGGCTTCTAATTCCAAATTAAATGCACTCAGCATCACTGTTCCTTCAGCTGAAAAGGAACTGCAGGAGTACATACATTATTCTTTCATAAATATTTTGCTGTAGTAGCTGCCTGAAATAAGATGTTTTCCTAGCCCTTCTTACCAGAATACTGTGATTATTTCACAGTAGAACTGTGAGGATCTTCCAAGAAGATCAAACACTTCAACAAATGTTCACCTAACTTGTCTGCTCCTGTTCCCCTTCCCTACTACAAAATAACACCATGATGAAGGAGATGCACCACTTCTTGGACAAGGCAATCTTATCCACTCAGCCGCTCCTTCCTCCTTCTGCACAGGCAGCCTTTTCTAATATTCCCCCCAGTTTAAATATTTCTTGGCCCTCTCAACCACAGAGAACATGCAATTACTTTTTGTCTTAAAACACACATATTGAAGACAATTATTGGTCTTCTCTTTCCTTTATCTTGACAGGGACCCTGAATACTTCTCTGAACTAAATACTGAAATAAAATTGTAAACGATGCAATAGTAGCATGTCTAATAAATGACAATATAGGCAAATTCCATTGTTTCAGGATCAATAACCTTATGTTTACAAGATACAGCTTCACATCATACCCACCTTCAGAATGTCTAATGTTCCCTTACACTGCCTTGAAAACACCCAGGCACTGAAAGCTTTTCTTTCAAATGCTTTAATGCTAACACAAACCCGGTGAGGGTTTCCAACAGCCCTAAACTCTACTTTCATAGTAGTTGATGTTAATATTTTCATTGAGTGGACTGGGAACCCAGCTCAAAAATTAGTTTTCTTGGAGATCTCATCCTGAATTATAATCTTTTGAACTACAGACTATTAATTAAAAAAAAAAACATAATTTGCCCTCTCAGTTTAGCTTTAATTAGGAAAGCTTTTTGAATGTAAACATGTTCTCACTGTAAACCTGCAGCGTTATTATTTAAAATCAGTGAAGTTACCTTGAATTTACAAGAGGGTAAATGCCCTCAGAATTTCGTTTCTTGCATGCCACTCTTTTACTCAGTCTAAATCCTGGACAATAAATCTATAAAGGCAATAAGTCACAGGATATTCTAAAACCATAAAAACCTTCAACTTGCCAATTGAAACACTAAATGAACATTCCAAATGAGTTTTAACTCATAACTCATGAGTTTTAGCAGAACTGGTAAAGATAGATATGTTGTGGTGCCTATTTTTGAGAAGTACGAATGTAATCATTAAAAGATTGTTAGACTTCTGTGAAGAGTGTTAAAGTGTAAAATATGAAGTAATCCAAAAGAAGCATTAACCTGCCGGTTTTCTTTTGTCTGCTGTATATCTGTTCTTTTTATCACTTCTCATTAGATCCGCAATCGAGAACAGAAAATAGTGTCACATTATTCTCAGTAAGCTTTTAAGAAAATTTAAAATACTTAAAGGGTCAGCAGTGAGATTATCGTTATCAAGGAAGGGGTTTCTCAAGCTATCCCCCACAGAGCAGAGAATTAACACAGCAGATTAGTCACCTCAGTACTGCGATATTAGCATGTGATACACCGCACCATACTACACTACTGTTTCAGTGTTGCCAACTCATGCAAATCACACAATAATTGGTATTTTCCCTAAGGCTGGTATAATGAGATTACATAAAAATAATACGTCTTTAAAAACTAATACAATTCTGAGCCATATGCTTAGGAAAAAGTCTTGAAATAATTGTTCCTCTTGATCTTAAAAAGCCAACAGATAGAAACAAATTCCGAAATTCATCACAGTTAAAATTTCACAATTTTTAAGCCAATGGAGATCACCTAAAGATCAACTTGGCAATACTGAAGGAATGTCACCATAGCTAATGATCCCATTTCCAAGCCACAACTGCTGTACACATTTTCTACTCACCTCTCCATCACATATTATGTGGATTAGTTTTGGATTAAAGTTTTGTTAATCTTAGGTATAGAAACCAGGTTCAACATGTGGACATTGAGTGGGGGAAAAATCTTACTTAGTTGGAGTTGTTGAATTTTATTATTAATTGGACACTGTCTGCTGTTGCCTAACCAGTGAAGGACTACAGCATTGTGTATATTGTCCCTCTGTGGTGGAACAGATGGAAAGCCAGTGAAAGAGCATGTCAAAGAGCAAAGGACTGACAGTTCAAGAAAGGGCAGGAAGGGATTCACCACATGAGGGCTCTGGGAGAAGCAGCCTTTGTCAAATCTCCAGAGCAGAATTACATGGCATGAGCTAGGGCACAGCACTGCTGACAGCAGACAGTGACCACTGGAAAGTGTTTTGCAGTTTGAGTCCATCAAATATTGCTAGTGGCAGTTTTGCTACTGTGCTGTGCATTTACCACACAGACTTCTTTACTTCTCCCAAAATTAAGTTACACAATGGAATGCATACCTATATGTGTATATCACTGTGTTCATCCTCTATAAAATCACATTATTCTTAAAACAAGCAGAGTATAAGATGCTGTTAATTTCCTAGAATTCTTTTAACATGACTGCTCACTCAAAAACAAGGCAGCATCAGGTAACTTTTTTTAACTATTCATGCCACAACTCTGCAGATTAAACAACTAATGCATTATGCCTCAATGTCTTTTGGAAACAAAAGCTAGTAAATCATGGACTTGCCTAGATCGTGCATATTACACAGATACCCTCATATATATGTCTAGAAATTAGTAAGAGGCCAGTACAATGTAGAATGTTAATTTTGTACTATAGCATATAGAAATGTTAAGATACAGAAATTGATAGAAATCTGTTATGGCCCTAAATAACCAGAGAATTGACTTCTCCAAATGATTCCGTGTCAGCCAGAAGCAGCCAAAAGACATAAGCTGAAAGCACCCACTTCCATAAGCCGTGCCCTCAGAGCCTGTGTGGCCCCAGCTTTCACTCTGTCAGGTCACCAGGCCCAGTTCTGCCAAACCTAGCGCACACTGTGGGTGACAGCACCTCCTCTCTTCTCTGAGCAGAATGGGCTGAGAATTTAGAAATGATTGTTTACGGGCTCTGTTCCTGGTTGTCTTTATATACATGCATCGTGGTAGACTTTTGTGTATTACTGTTGGCCTGTGTTTAATATATAAGATGTGAGTATCTCAATTTGTCAACAACATAGATTAAAACGCAAAAGGAAGATGAGAAGTGAATATTCCACTTGTTTTCTCTTTTTTAGGGGTAGATTCTAAGATATGGGGGAACAGAATTTTCATTGGACATTTTCCAGCACTAGCCAAGCAGCAGCAGAGAAGTAGGCATTCAGAACCTGAAGTATTTAAACCAGTAATAAATTATTTTTAGTTTTAATAATTTTCATTGCATTCATACTTTTTCCTAAAGTTCAGAGAGATGCCTTGCAAAACTGATCATACTGATTAATGCTCGACATTTGTTTCATTTCCCATTTCCCTTCTATTTTTGTCTACTGATAAAATTGCAGTGAGCTGGTCATTCTTCTGCACTACTCGATACATAAGAGAGGACTCCATCACTCAAGGAATTTCTTTTAAGAAAAATAACAAAACAAACAAAAAAAAAAAACACCACACCACACCACCCTCAAAAACAAAACCCAGACCTGTACATGTGTACACATAATTCTTTTGAATAATACTTAGCATCAGAAATAAAATATCTCAAAATCTTTGTTGGTTTTTGTTCTTATAAATTTGGAATTGAGTTCCCATCAGAAAACTTATCTGCTTAAGAGGATGAATTATTGTATTTTTGTCCCTTTAGTCAGTAATTCATTGTTTCTGAGTAAACAGAAATTATTATAATGAGAGTTTAACTACTTTTTACTAAGAAGTAGTTAAACATTATGCAAGCAAGATTACTCCATGCTATTGGAAACTGTCCCTGTTCTAAATCTTTCCCCAGTCACACACCACTCTTAGACATTACTTATATGCTTTTGGCACATCTACGGCTGAGAGGCTGTACATTTGACTTTACAGAGTATCTTCCTAAGGCAACCCTCTCAGACAGAGTTTACCTTCTCCTGCCTTGCAGGAGGGCCCAATAGTCCTTCACCTGAGAGATCAGCTAGACCAGTGGTCTCCAAACTTTTTTGCTCATGAACACCTATCAGTAAAAATCTTCTCAGCTAAATAAATTTTATTTATTAATGTACTACTGCACCACTATATTACATATATTGTAAAGCATACACAAAACCAGAAATCGAAAGGATGAGATAAAGATGAAAAACACTATTTTTAAAATATTATTTTCTCTAGTAGTGGTACAAAATATATTTTCTTCTTACACGCAAATGGATTGTCCTGTGTGTTCACCTTACATTGGACACCACTGAGCTACAGCACCAGACTGCTTCTAATGCACAAGGTAAATGCACGCCACAATTCTCTCTGAAGTTCTGGCCTCTCTTATCAAGTGATCTGCTGGGGTGTACCCTAGCTTTCTTTTTACTCATATACCCAAGTTTATTTTCAGAGACACCAGGGGAGGTTTTATCACAAAACAATATTAGGAAGAGTTCCAAGGGTGTGCACCTAAACACAAAAACACCTCCAGGGTTCATCAGTTAGATGTCTTCACCATGTAGCAGCCTCATTTTTCAGCAGGCTGATTTCAGAACATCTCTCTGATTTCAGCAGAGAGATTTCAGGACAGCTCTCTGGAGACATGGCTGGATGATAAATACAGTAACTCTGAACAGCTTCTTCAGAAACCATAGGAAAAAACAACCGGAGAAAACACTGACACAAAAGCCAGGTTACATCTTATCTTCCCTAACTTCAGCGTTCCCCCTGAGGCTTCTGTCTGGCCCTTCTGAGTCTGGCCAGTTTTGTTCATATCCCTCCCTCAGGGAGCAGGAATGGAGAGTCTTGATAGTCTTCAAAATTAGCTAGCTCCCTACTTTTCTCTCAAATGCCAGCAGAAGGGTTGTCTAAGGCCATTTCTGTGTTCTTATGTGTGCCGGTTGTCTCAGGCAGAAATTGACTCTTTGAAACCAGGTACAGTCCAATAATCAAATGGGCTAAGACATGTGACAGTCACAGGATCTTCACAATTCATTAACAATTTTTACTGTCTCTTGACTGTTACTGGGAGTGTGAACACAGGATTCTCAAAGGCTGCAATTCAATCTTCTATAGGATACATAAAAATCCTGGCTTTCTGCTAAGTCCCTTAAGCTGATTCACATTTTACTTTAGGTATCCTTACAAGATATCAGCTAATCTTTCAAATGAGTGCATTATGGTCTTACAACTGGAAAAAGATTAGTCAGAAGTTGCTACTTCTAAGTATTAAAAAAGATTATGAACTCATAACAACTCAGATATAGTGTATTTGCTCAAAACCCACCTCATTAGAAATGTTATGTAAAACTCCTCATTCCTGGAATGCCTCATAAAGAACACATCATAAAACGTTTTATAATCAAAGATTATAATCAAGCAGTTTTAATCAAAGTGAAAATTCTAAAGAACTTTCTCAAATGACACAGCATCCTGATGCCAGGGTTTTACAGGTTACATCATATACCTCAAACATTTCATCAGCAGTTCTGGGAGTCTCTCTCCCACATTGCCAGGTCCCAGGATCTCATTTTGCTCCAGGCAGAGCTATTCAACAATAAACATCAATTACTGCAAAAAAAAATCCTCTTGGTTCCACCAAGCTCAGACCCCAACAGGCAACACATCATCTTGGCAGCTATGTAACTATCAGGTGTTTTTCTGTAACCCAGGACAGGATTTTTGAGAACAAGACATTATCTATTAATCCATTTTCTATAGGAATCACTAATGTAAAGAATCAGTGGCCAGATTTCTCTTGGGTCCTCTTGCTTGCCTAAACGTATCCCTTCTAGACAGACAGAAGGTAGGCAGATTGGCAGACCAACAGTACGAGCGGTTCCCTTCAAAGGCTCCAAGTGAAAAGCTCTAGACTGGACTGTGCCCTCTGCTCTGTACGCAGATTTCACATCCAAATCCCTGAGCACGGTCCTAGGTGCATTCATGCCATTTCCACATGCGAATCTGTGTCCTCTGGACTCAAGGTGAGGAAGGGGATAAAATGATAAGTTTTCACTTAAAGAAATTTCTTTTTGGACTTTGATGTCTTTTAGATGCTCAAGGTAATTCTGTTACTGACAGATTTTCAAGCCTTATTCGTGCCTACCTACACATGCCTCCATGTTGCCAAAAGAAATTAAATAAATTGTTTGAGATCAAGTTAGATGTGTTCTGAAAATAAATTTAAAAAAAAAATATAATGCACTCCGCACTTTCGTTTGTCTTGGGTCAAAAAAAGCGAAAGTGTGCAGAGTCTAGATCTCACCCTCTTGCACCTGTCAGTGCTCTCTGATCTCCAGCCTGTCCCCACATTCTACTTCAGTATTAAGAGACTATTTTCTGAGAAGATACAAACTTCTGGTTCTGATTATTCTAACAGATATGTGTATTAAAAATTAAAAACAAAAACAAAAACCAAAAACAAACAAAAAAACCCCACAAAACCAAAGCATCCAGGTTTTAAGATCCTCCAGACACACCCAAATTAACTAGTCTTTAAAGGGGACTATAAACTAAGGTAATATTTTCTTTAAAGAGTTAACGATTGCTCTGTCAAGGATTAGCACTTACATTTCCAGCTGGAAAATACCTGGCTAACAAGACAGTGTTTGTTATCTGGAAGACCTCAAACAACTTTGTAGATGACCACATCTATGGTTTTTATTTGTGTCTGGTTCATAAAGCAATGAGCATTTAGTTTAGCCTTGAATGGGTGCTCAAGAAGGGAAGAGTGCAGTTATTTACCAGCATGCAAGTTCTTCCAAATCGCAGATATCTAAAAGATAAAAGCTCAGATTCACCCCACAACGCATGAAGAGCCATCTGTAAAGCTGCCAACATAATTGCTCACAAAGCTCCCCAAAGAGCCAGATGCCACCACTTGAACACGTTCCCAACTTAGTCATCTGAGTACTGAAGACAGGAGGGAATTGCAGGAAGTTGAAGGGTCAATGGTATGCCATTTATATTCTGAAAAGATGAAACGGATTTTTGGAGAAAATTAAACTGAAAGAACGTCATGCCAAACAGAATGTGCTTTAGCAGCACAATTTAATACTAGAAATAAATGTGTGTGTCATTCTGGAGTTTTTAGAATATGAAAGGCATGAAAATTGTTCTCTGATAATAATACAGAATGAAAATGTGGCAAAATTTCCTCATAATTAAAAGATGTAGTGAAGACACTCATGCAAGTTGTTTTTGATTCTCTGCACTTTTCCAATCAGGGTTTTGTTTCCAGACCTTATTCTTGCAGTAAAATTAAAGCAGGCATTTAAAATCTCATTTTCTTATGCACCTGTTTTTCCATTTTACTAGCAGTAGCTGTTGTAATTTCTCTAAGTGCTTGAAGGCTGACATTTCGTCTTAAAGGCTCTTGCAATGGACAGAATATAACAAAAGTGGATAAATATAAGGACAAATACTCAAAGTACAATTACACTGTGCATTTTTGATATTGTCTCATCCCTGTAGCTTCTTTGTATCCCATTATCATTACAAAGCACTGAGTTCTGAAGTCCTAAGTCCACAAACAACTTACCACAAAAATTAAAACATCAATCACCAAAAAAAATTGACCAAGATAAATATGTTAGTCTCTGGGTCAATGGAGGAAGCACTACTGCAAGACAGCAGCTGAGTCCTTATTTCTCTTTCCTGGTATTTTTCCTCTGATTCCAAGGGGGCATATGCCCTTCGGCTCTTTGCTTGGTAGTACTTTGGTCTCATATAACACCAAATTGGCTCTTCCTTGTGTATTGTCCTTTACAATCAGCTGAGGGAAGAGGAAACATCTCCCTTTCCATGCCTTTAGCTGAGACAGAGCCAAGTTCAAAGCAGTGCCAGGTAGCATGGTGGCTCAGGGAACCCCTTACGGGCATGGGTTAGGTTTGTCACTTTTCATCTCTTTCACCCCAACTTCAGCCCTGCCAGGTCCAGCTAATGCTTCATAACTCATTCAGGAGACCTGAATATGCACAGGAATCTTCACCATTGAAAGAGATACCTGTGCTGCCCTACTTTCCTCTTCCTTGCCACTCCCCTCTCCACTGCTGCACAGGTACCAAGCTACAGTCACCTTCTCTTCTCCGTCCCAAATGCTAGTACTGTAACTGTTTTTAACTCACAGTATTTGATCACGTAAAGCTACTGATGAATTTGCTTTTTCATTACACAAGGGCAATAGTCTCCCTTCACAGCTCATCCCAATGACTCCCTTCCAGCTTAGTGTAACAAGCCCATGGTGGTCCATGATTTTTTTCCAAATAAAAAGTAGACTTCTCTCTCCTCCTCACCATTTGAGAGATGTTGTTATTCTGTTCTGTTCTTGTAATACCAGAAATACTTGAGATCCCCTTCTCTGATGTTCAAAAACATATCATATATAGCAACCTCCTGTCGCAACACCAACTGCACCATCATGTGTTCTTCATTCCCAAGGTTGCATGACTATTTTCCCTTTCTTTGACACAACAAATTTTATTAATGAACAATAATTTCTGGCCCGAAAAATAAAGCTGTTTCTCGACTGTACAAAATTCCAAGACAAAAATCAAGTCTGAGCTACCAGTCACTATTACAGTCTTCTTTTTTGAGCACCAGCCTTTCAGCATTGCTCATTTAAACTTTTTACCCAGTCACTGAGGCTTTGCCAGTACAAGGGTCACTCAAGAAAGTTAATCTGAATTAATTTTTAAAGTGGATTGGTCAAAACATATTAAACTTCTGTGTAGACACTTTCATTCAAAACTGCAGCACACTTAATTAACTAATTTGCTCTGGAAATTAAGTTAAATTGAATCAAGACACTTTTAATTCTGATTCAGAGTATCCACATGAGAGTTTAATGTCATTTAATTAATCCACTGTGGATTCACACTTCTATTTAATTTGGATAACTTTTTTGGAGGGTTCCAGTATACAATATGTCTGATGTTGGACTTGGGCCAGAATTTTCAGAAGATTAGAATTTTTCATTTAAAAAATAAAACACAGGCGAGTGATACAATTAAAATTCATGATAGAAAGCTATCCTCATTTGATTTCTTTCTGTGACTTGTGAAGTGTTAAGCTTTATGAGTTAAAACAAAAGTAGTCATTTGATAAACATTTTCATTGAAATACTATATTGAAAACCTGGAACTAAATTGCAGTGAAATTAATTTCTTTATTATTGGCATCAATACTAACCCACACTATTAACAGAACTAGGAAAAATTTAACTGATTTTTCCTTATCCCCATTCTTGACTGTTTATTTCATTTGACATGCATTTTGTCTAATCATTTTTCACTATACTGTGGGAGGTTCAAGCTCCCTGCCCACTTCCAACAAAGGTCCTGCAAGGCAGAGCTCAGCACTAACAACACTGTGATGCCTGACAGTCCGAAACAAGGCATCCCATTGACCGAAAGTAAATGGTCTGAAAAGTTTTCATGCTAGAGGTATTCAGACAGCCTCATGAACGTGTAGGTGCCAGAGAGCTCTCCAGCAAGCCACCAGCAGAGGCAATCTTCCAAGGACTTTATTTCTCATTTAAGGCAGGCCCCAATGAGGGTTCATACCAAACAGCAGGAGGAAAGGCTGAGGTTATCTATGCGAGATGTTGCTCAGCTTGATGGTCCCAAGAGCCATGGTGCACACCGTTCTGGGACTACAAACATGCATACAATCCCTCCCTGTACACATTGGACAGGATTAATAAGGTTCATACTGAGGCTTCTCAATTTCCATCTCATCAGCTGAAATAATACCCCGTTATTAAGCAATTCCTGCCTTCTCAGCCATTACTCCGGAGAAACTTCTGCTAGGCCTCAAGTTATCACTAGGTGGAAATTCATACCAGTAATGAATTGGTCCAAGCATAAAGGGACAGGATTTGTAATGGTGTCTAAAACTGAGTTGTTGCAAAGCGCTAGAAAGGTGCCTGCAAAACTAGTGGGAAAGGATGGATCAGGACATGGCTAATATTATCATTTGTGGGTTTATGCCCAAATCCTTATTCTTATGGCATCTCTTATGCTAGTCAAATGGTATGCAGAAGGAAGTGTTTGCAAGAATACATATGGAGATGCTTATGAATAAGATGCTAGAAAACTGCCTTTCTGCAAAACTTTGTTGTGGGCATTTTTTCTTAGTAGCATTATCCCTTAAAATAAAAAAAAATATTATTTACATTGCTGTCTAGAACAGAAAGGGTATTGCCTATACACAGAAATCAAGTGTCCCTTAAAAAGAAATCTTGCACTGACAACAGTAAAGTAATGCAAGAAAGCACTGGCAAAAAAACATTTAAAGGGTGCAGAAATGTAAAAAAAAATACGGTTTTAACCAAAAGGTAATAGGAAATTCTACCCAATTTAGCAGAGTGGCTTTGAAAAAAAATTTTTTTTCCCTTCAAGTAGTACCAGTAAAGATTTTTTCATATTTTCTAAGTACTGCAGTAAAAATGTTTTCAAAATGGCAATGTAATTACTAGCATCTCTTCCTAGCAGCAAAAAAAACCAATGCCATGACCAGTCTTAGTAAATTTAGCAGTTAGCAATTTTAGAAGTACACATTGTGGTCAAATATTTTTTGCTGTTGTGATATTTGCTGACACCTGTCAATAAGAAAACTAGTTCTCATTTTTAGTTAACTTATAGTTATGTTCTTCCTGACTTCAGCATATGAAGAAAAAGTCTTTTTAGGAAAATCTATCATATTTGCTCTTCTAACATTGGCAACACAGATGAACAATTTATTTATTTTTTACTGACTAACACTTGTCTGCAGTTCTGCAAACTCACCAGAAAAAAAAGAAAATAAAAAAGTGTTTCCTTTTCCCTTATGAATGAATTAGTGTATATACAAAAAGGCTTATCTGTCATCTGGATTTACTATACCTCCCCTTCAGGAATTGCATAGGGAGGACTGCTACATGGCTCATACCTTAACACATTTACCGTTCACCTCTGCCTACCTTCAGTACCTTCAACCCTAGATTATGTTACAGGTCAATTCATTGCCGTGAACTTAATCCCAAGCACCCATCACAAATCTCTCTTAGACTGTAATTTGGTAGTGCTGTTTTAGGCATGATGGCCTCAGGATACATGGGAAAAAGGCTTGTAGGAAGAGGAAATATCTTTTATTAGTCCTGCTGATACAGCTGGGTGAGGCAGCCAATCATGAGGATACACTGTCCCTTCACCAGACGTCACATAATTCCCATGCCAAAGGACACTGACTAAAAAAGCAGATGTCTCTCCTATCAGGGCTGAGATGGCCTACTTGACTGTGTTAATTTCCTGAAAATCCCCTCATTAGCTACTGCTATTATTTTCCAATTCCAGGCATATTAGACATCATTGCCAAGATAAGAATTTTATAAGCACTTTAGTTATAGTCACTGCCTGAGAAAGTTCACAGGTTAAAGGTCCAGCCCTGCTCAGCAGGCTTTCAAATGGGGGTACTTAGTGTAATTACCTGCAGAAATATATTCTAAGACAAGACTCAGAAGATAAATGAAACAAATACATAAGGGAACAAAATTTGCTGAGAAGAGCTGAATTTCAAATACAGTGGGAGCTGATAACAATTTGCTGTCTTACCTACACCTATATACACTTGAATAGGAAATACCAGGATTTTGTTTGTGTATCAAGCTTGCACTAGTAAAAAAAACATCCAGCTAAACAACAATACAGAAGGAAACCTCAAACATTTTAACATGGATTAGCTTCATCATTAATTTGCAGGCAGTAAGAACCAGTGATCACAACTCACCACTTGCCTATGAGAATTCAATTATCTCATATCTTGGTTAGTGTCATTAAAACCCCTATTCTATCAAAATCTCCAATTGTTTAAGAAAGAAACACAAACAGGAATTAAATATATTTTTGCTTAACAAAACACAGATACTATCCATGTCTTACTGTAGACTGGCAATTTTCATCTATGACCGCCTAATATTGGTATTCATCTATATATCATGAGATTCTAGAAGGGAAAGCCCTTCATAGACACTGTATTTATGAAGCCTACCAACTAAATGGCATCACCATCTGTATTCATTCTTATATATAAAGCATTTATCTTTGTACTGCTTAACAGACTAATGAGATATGTCAATGCTTTTGACTTTACAGAAAAAGAACAATGGCTTTTGCAAAAAGGCTTAAATAGCTCATTTACCACTGGAAGTTGTGAAGTCTGATAAAAAAAATCCTCTCCACCCCCTACAAAACCAAAAAACCAGCTACCTCTGGTGCAGATCAGTTATCCCTCTATTCTTGACACAAATCATGTGATAAATTTCATAGGCAAACAGATATGATCACCAGAGGTGGGTCAACATTATAGGGGAGGCATTTGCAAACAGGGAAGGTAGTGCTCCCACCTGAAATCTGGTAACAGAGAACAGGAGCCATAGGGGCAGGCAGGGGAATAGCAGAGGATGCAAGGAAGGGACAGCAAACACAGCCCAGGGCTAGAGAGACAAAAGTAAGAAAGACAGGAGGGAAAGCCACTTGGGGTGATATTTACAGAGGCTGACTTCTTCCCAGACTCCCTAGGTTCCTCCTACAGGCTGCAGAGGAGACGGGCTCTTCTAGGGCAATAATTCAAACTACCAAGCAGCTATAACCAGTCTTCTGCTGTCAACTCCCCTCCTGGGGGACAAGCCCTCCTTTAACCTGAATGCAAGATTAGGTTTCCCAGGATAAATTCAGTCTTTGTGAATTCCCATATTGTAGATTTTTAAAAATGTCAATCTCCTAATTTTCATTTTAAAGGCCCTGGTAAAAAAAAAATTCATTGACTTGAGTAGTAATATACTTTGGCCAATGTTGAGTACTAGTGAGTACCCTGTTCTAAGCTCCATGGTGAACAAAGAGAAAAGAGACAATCACAGGGTGACTGATAGCAGGTACTACATCTGCACAAAGCCAAGTGGCATTGTGCAGATATGCTAGCACAGGACCTGAAAACACCACAACATCTGAGCTAATAATTTCAGAGTTTGATCCCAGAAATATTCATTGGCAGCCTTGGAGAGGGTCTGTCTCAGTGCATCCTCACAACGGATGTGCAGAACACTTCTGAATTTTTAGATCCCAGGCAGAGGGGGGTTGACAGACAATTTGACCAGCTATATTAATGCTGAGATGTTTCTACACATCAGAAACAGTCCTTTTTTCACCGACATAAATGCACAGTTTAAAATATGATGCCCACAGAGTTTAAACATTTCCAGGGTGAGAGAGTGGCTGAAGTGATTTTCAGATTGAATTTTTGGTGTAGCTGCTCAATTTCCATCATACATGTGTTTGGTGTCGTGTCCCGTTCCCCTCCGCACACACACCCCACCCCACCCCCCCCCTTTTTTCACTATCTCAGCTCTTTCTCCAGCAAATCAAGAATTATCTAATGACAGTTCAGGTCCTCCAGAGCAGCACTATAACTAATCACTCATTCTTTCTTGTTTGGGAGATTATGAGATAACATATTATACAAATAATGTACTAATAACTGTAGTACTACTGTACTTCCTAAAATTTTTCTAGTTACTTGTATAGCTAATGCATGTAATCATATCCAATTCATGTGGTCTTGGTGATATCAATGGTCTTGTACTCTACAGAATAGATATAACATGCAACTCAGTAGTCTAATGCAAAAATGCACAACTAGACAGTATAGGGCAATTTCTGACCTTGGTCATACCATACTACATTAGCGTTTATTCCATCAAATACCATCTCATATTTTTCAGATAAAGCAGATCTGCTTTTATTTTTCTATCAAAAAGCACAGCTGTATGTTTTATCAGAAAATAATTTGCTTTTCAGGCTGGGTTTCTTTTTTCCTGTTTAAATTTTCTCTCACGGAACTTTTAATTTTACATCAGACTATCAGCACAAGTTTCTCAAAACATAAAGAAGTGAAAGAACATTCTTGGAGATCTTATTGCCCTCTAATGTCTGTAGACACTATTGTTTTTCCTGCTTTCCCAGACAATCCGTAACTGGGGAGAATATAGCTCTATTAACCTTGCTATCATAACCAGAATGTCAAAATCTGTGTTATAAATCTTCATCTTAATCATTTATGATTAAATATTCAGATGAGATTATGTGCAACCTAATTCTACACATCCATCTCCACTTCCCTAATTAATGACAGACAGCAACAGAAGGGGAAAAACACCACCTTTCTGAAGTAACTAGGCAAACCCAAGCTTTTGTAGACAACTTTCATTTCTAAAAACATATTTATTTTTTTATCACCATTTAAGAAAGAGACATGATTAATGAAGTTATGTATATTGAATTTTAAATTTGTTGCTTTGCTATGGATTGCTAAATATTGCCAGTGTTAATCCCAGTAGCCCCAAAACTTATTTTTATGAAGCCTCACTGGTTTCAGTTCTTCCCCATCTGTCAAAGAATTTGACATGCGTGCAGTGAAAGTTACATAGGAGGCAACCTTCCAGGGCTCAGTGGATAAAATTCACCGTTGCTCAGAAAAACAATCTAAGGATTTATGAACTACTAAAGATCCTCTTAGTCGTTACTTCTATTTAGAACTGCTTCAGCTTTAAACACAGAATTTGAGCTGCTTACACCCCAATTCTGAGAGGGGCTGAAAAAGTGTACCTTATGCTGACACTGAAGTAATTGATACACACCACAACAAATTTTCAGAAAAATCAAACGTGAAAGCTACTAAAGGCATCATTTAAACTGAGGCAGCCAACTCAACCTGTAAATCACAGGCTCTAAATGAAAGAGACCTCTCAGACATGGTCTGTCCCATCAGCTTGAAACTGATTTCTCAGTGTATTTTCTAGAACTGTGCAAATACTAGATTCTTTGATTCCCTGAGAAGAAAAAAAAGTTTAGCTCAATTAAAATCTGATCTTGGGGAAAGACTGAAGCAGGAAAGAACAATACAATTACATATTTTTGCACCAACCTGGAACAAGTAAGAGCCAATTCATAAATGAAGGCACCAAATTTCAAAATGACAAATCACATTTTTTAGCATAAAACTTTTTTCCCAAACATGCAGACATTTTCACAAAATTACTCGAATAAACTATCTTCAAATTTTCCCCCTTTCAGCCAAATCTACTTGCTAAATGCAAACTGAATCTGTTATTATTTTCCCAAATGACATTTTTCAAACTTGCTTGAGGAGGAAGTAAAGGGGGGAGTGGAAAATTGCCTGGCTCCATCCTCTGCTGCATTTTCTAATTGCATTTAAATGATCCATGCAACTGGTCTCCTGCAACTTCCCTGAGGGTAATATTTCACAGTCTAGCTAATCTCACTATTGAAATGTGTCCTGTTTTTCAGCAAAAATTTCACTAGCATAACACACAACCAGAATAATTTTTGCTGACTTCTAAAAAAAAATTGTTAGTTTTATGATAAAGAAGTATGCAAATACAGAGTATCAGTAGAATATGCATCTCTGGATGCTCTAGCAGTGCAAACTGATCTGCCTGCCATGCAAGGTGCCTCATGGCTACTTATGAGCCCAAATTTGTGGTAAAACTGATTTGGCCCAATATTTTGTTGCATCTGAATGCTAGCTACCTTTTTAAAAAGAAAAAATAAAGAAAGAAGTCCAAATTTATTTTTCCATATTACACACATGTAATATTGCAGCCCATAACCTGGGCTGCATCAAAAGAAGTGTGACCAGCAGGTCGAGGGAGGTGAATCTCCCCCTCTACTTCGCTCTCGTGAGACCCCACCTGGAGTACTGTGTACCCCAACATAAGAAGGACATGTACATGTGAGGGAGAGTCCAGAGGAGGGCCAGGAAGATGATCAGAGGGCTGGAGCACCTCTCCTATGAAGACAGGCTGAGAGAGTTGGGGCTGTTCAGCCTGGAGAAGAAAAGGCTCCAGGGAGACCTTACTGCAGCCTCCCAGGGCCTTTAAAGGGAGCCTGCAAGATAGATGGGGACAGACTTTCTAGTGGGGCATGTAGTGATAGGACAAGGGGGAATGGCTTGAAAGTAAAAGAGGGTAGATTTACACTAGATATCAGGAAGAAATTCTTTACTGTGAGGGCAGTGAGGCACTGGACCAGGTTTCCCAGAGAAGCTGTGGATGCCCCATCCCCGGAAGTGTTCAAGGCCAGGCTGGATGGGGCTTGGAGCAACCTGGTCTAGTGGAAGGTGTCCCTGCCCATGGCAGATGGTTGAAACTAGGTGATCTTTAAGGTCCCTTCCAACCCAAACCATTCTATGATTCTCTGCATATTTGATTTATTTAATCTTTTATTTCTTTGGCTCAGTCATGTGACTATTTTTTTGAGCTTATTAAGCTCTGGCCCTGATTCTTC
Organism: Falco peregrinus; assembly: GCF_023634155.1. NCBI lineage: Eukaryota > Metazoa > Chordata > Aves > Falconiformes > Falconidae > Falco > Falco peregrinus. Next base: position 48,502,327 of record NC_073723.1, read on the forward strand.
AGCTGCTTGTGTATGTACTTAACGCAGATGGTGTGGTGTTTGCAGGACCGAAGCTCTGTATACACCTCCTCACTGCGTAGGCTGCTGAAGCACTACTCGCCAAACAAAAATCCCAACTCTTTGGGAAAAAAAAAACCCAAAAGTGCTGCTGCTCACAGTGACTGAGTAATCCCTTCTGCAACTACTATTAGCAAACTTACAATACAACCTAATGGCCTAATTCTGTCTTCCCCCCCACCCCAGGATGAGTAAGATACTACTTCGTGAATTTCTGATTAAAGGAGTCAGACACATTATTAATCCTGTGGGGACTGCATGTGGATCTTAAGGCAGGGGTGCCTCTGCCTGCAGACCCGCACACAGGGTAACACACCCAGTTACCTTTTGTACTTTAAACTGGTTTAATACTAAGTTAAGTACTACTTAACCAGTTAGCGCTGTGGTACTCTGCATGAGAGGGAATGCATTCCAGACTCAGTCCAAAACATCAAAGTTTTTTTCTTCAGACTAACTCAGTTTCTGAAGCACCTAGATTTGTGTAACATCAGGGAAAAGGGACACCTCCATGCCTGAGGTGAGAAAAATTCTAGCATGAACCAACAACAAACACTACTGAACATAGCCTAAAGAAAGCTCTTCGACACTACTTGACATATACCAGTGTCATTACAGCTCTGGACAAGGAATATATTATCTGGCTCAGTGAAGCAATACTGTCCTGTTTCTCATTTAGTCTCTGGCTGTTGTGCTCATTCTGCAGCAGCAGGTGAAAATGTTTCAAAGTATAAAAATTAAAATAAAGCCACTTCCACATTAATACGATGTTATTTTTACATTTTGATTTAAGGATACTACAAACTACTACACACACAAAGCCCACCACTGCCTCAGTTTGGAGGAACTGACAAAAGTCCTTTTATTGTTATCCCAAAATCTCCAAGCAGGCAGGCTTACCAAGTACAAAGCACACAATCAAGTAAAATACCCAGGCTAGCTTTTGTTTGGAGTAGTTTATCTCTACACTTCGGATCTAAACGATATGAAGTTAGTCATGCTCTTCAGCTATAACAGCTCATTTCCTCTGTCACTTTGCAGACACCTGACTGAACACCCGAATGCCCATGGCTGCAGAGCAGCCAGTAAATTCAGCAAGGTTATGCATCTAAGCTGAGAATTGTACCTTCTGAAAAATCTTGGTCCCACATATATATTATCATAGAAAAGTTTAAGCAAAATTTTCTGACATGCCATGACATATGGAGAGCTCTAATTTAACTGTGGTCTCAGGGTATGGCACAGATATACAAGCTTGAATCCTATTTGAGAAGATATTTAGCGGAAGCTTAAATCATTGACTCTGAAGTTTTTAAACCCTCTGATTTCATAGCATGTGACAATACATCTCTGTGGAGTAAAATCAAAATGTAGAAAGACTCAATTTATTTTGACTGTATTTCTACCAGCAATTTTTTTTTTTAATCTGTTCAGATCATGCCTGGAGAATAAACAAAATCCCAACATGCTCAGAGCAGGCTGTGAAATGCAAACTTCTCTCTGACATAAAATTCAGAATTTTGAAAACAAAATGAGCTAATCCCATTCTTGTCCAGCTTTGCTAAAAACTTCCAAGGTGCATCAAAAGTTTTCCCCTGCCAGACAGAGCACGCACACCACATTGCCTTCAACTATAAAATTCAATACAGTACTGTGCAAGTTCCCAGGTCAGTCTGGTAGTACTGATCTTTGGTAAATCCTGTTACATTTCATTCCATTCCCCCTTTATCTGTATGTCTTTAGAAAACTGTTTTAAAGGAAAGAACACTTACAGCTTCACTTACTCGTAGGTCTATAGTTGGTGGATAATTTCATTTCTAAATAAAACTTCCTAAACATGCAGCTGTTCTCCAGTCCTATGGTGCTATCTCTGTCTTAATAGAGTCAAAATATAGATGCAATTCACCATTTTTTTAGTATTCTGGAGTGGAAATTATTAATTCCCTTTGATTTTACAATGATAAACTCATTTAGTCTTGGTATCACTGCAGCTGTGGTTATTTCTATTTTAATACCATCAGGTACTTTATCTGTCTTCCATTTACCTGATGCTAACATAATAATCTTTACTGAAAAATGGGGGAAAGCACTGAGCCATATCTAGATTATATTTAATATCCACTCCCATAAGATAGCAGCTCTCTTTCTTCCCTTTTCTATCCCTCTTACATAGCTGTGGAGTGCTCTGCTATTTGTTGTGTCTTCTGTCAAGCCTAGCTCAGCTTGGCTTTGGAAATTCTTACCTTATTTCCAGACCTCTTGACCTCTGAGACTTCGCACTGATCAAAAAACTTGAAGGTTGCAAAGGGGGAAGGAGTCTCTTGCATTTTCATAGTGGTATTGCATACATACACTTTATTTTAGCACCACATCCTACAATTTTTTCTCTTTTTTTATGCTCACACTGCTGGCAGTGTTAGCATCACTAATTTCAAGGAGATTTAGAATTTCTTTCTATATTTATATATGCAAGTTTCTCCTACTAGCCATTCCCCTCAGTTATGAAATTTTGCTCTTTTTTTTTTTTTTTTTTTTTTTTTGCGGGGGGTGGGGGCAGAAATCCCAAAACAACAACAAAAAAGCCACTTAGGAACTTCTTTATTTCCACAAGAAACATAAAAGGAAGGTATCTGTGCTCACTCTGTTGAAGGTTATTTGGTGTTATCAGCCTTCCATAGTGTCCTCATTGCTTACTGAGAAATTCTAAAAATTCCAAAATATTCCATAAAAAACAGATCACTAACACGTCTTACTGATACATTAACTACTTGATGAAGACTGTCAGCTACCACATGAAAACATCATGATGATTACTGATAGGCTGTGTTCTCTAAAATCTATTTAAAGTAGTTAAAATCCCCCGCAATGGTAAAATTCTCACAGATTTCTGGAATGTCTACCCTTCCCTTCTCACAATAAGACTCCAGCAACCCATTACAGAAGCCCAGTGGTAGCCCAGGGAAACCACTTTTGAAGACCTTTTAAAAAAACTTATTTGTTTAAACACATAGAACCCACGCTTTCAAGTTATTATATCATTAAATACTCAGTAGTACACCAGCAGGTCTCCAGTCTGAGTTCTCTGTCCTCAGTAACACACAACATTCAAGCTCCTATTTCCAGTCATGAATTCACCTGACTCAGGTTCTTCACAGTTGCCCCTATTTCTTCCCTTTTCTTGCATTGTTTTTTGGCAGGTCTATATCCATGTTTCAGCTTTTCCTTAGGGACAACACTCAGCCACTGAACAGATCAAACACAATCCTGGCAGCAATGTGTCATCAGCACTACTTTCTCAGCGGCTTAGATTTTCTTTGCTAGCCAAATTGTTATTAACATTTCTATATCCACTTTATTATCCTCATTTTTCCCATCTTACTCCTCTTGTAGTAATTATATATGCATAAAAGGCATAGGGTTTCCCCCTATCTTCTCTCATTTCCCAGTCTGAAGTCCTTCTTCCCGATGTGTCACCACCAACTTGAGGACCATTTCTCAGTTAGACAAGAAGAGTGCATCTTTAGACATGTTTTTCATCCAGCTGCACAGTAATGGCTGGTGCTTCAAAACATCTCTTGTAGTGTTATGAGTTATGTGCTGATCACCATTGCTTCCATCATGTGTCTACTCTCATATCCCGCTGGAACATAAAGAAAATTTCCAAACATCCTGAAGGCATTTTAAATCAAAGCAGAAACATCTACCACTGACCTAATGTTCATTGTTTTTACAAGCATGCCATATGATCAGCAGACTGCTCCAAAAATGAAAATCTCTGGCATAGTCCTGCTGAAAGACTAGGTCAAATAGGTAGTTAAACAACAAGGCCAGTATTACATTCATAGTAATGAGCCAGATCTTGTGGCATTATGCTTCTCCAGGTAAGCATGGATTTACATGAAGAGGGGATGGTTCCCCTTGAACCCCTCCTAGATTTATTGAGATTATAGTGGAACTCTGGAGAAAGAATTACTCATTACTCAGCTATAGCCTTCTCTGTAGGCGAACAGATTGTGAGAGGAGCCCTGGCTATCTTTTCCCCTTATCAGGCAGATGACTTGGAGGCTGCTATAGAAGTAGGGAGGGCAATTATTTTCTTTTCAAGAACATAGAAAAACATCTTCAATCTCCATCTACTTTTTTCCTGAAGAAATACAGCTCTGGCTCCATCTTATCACCAAGACAATTGCATGTCCCTGAGTATGAGTTCATTATATATCTTTGATATAAACACTGCTATGGTTAGAAGGCTTCCTAACAATAGGCTTGCTAGAAGATACAGACCCTAGAGGATGCAAAGGACAAATGCATGAAGATACACATTTCATTTAACATCTCCTTACTGTAGGCATCCCTTGCTTCAATGCAAACCCCCTTCCATGGATGCAAACCAGAGATTAATTGCTATAGTTTAATTGATTATAGCCATAATCCTTCATGAGAGTGCTTATACTCATTCAATGTTTAGACTAATATTGCTTGTGTAGAGCCGAAACAGAAGAAAGTTTACACCAAAAGTCGCGATGCAGCAAGTACGGACCAGACTGAATACAACTGAGCCACTCTATAAAAAGTGATGTAGTGAAAGAAGTCCTAACCTGAGTTCAGGTATGACAGGTCTGTAGCCTTTTTCTAGTAGGACATGATACCTATGCCATAGATGTAATCCCAGCTCTATGTTTTCCTACCACTAGAGCAAAAGCATTAGAGAAGGAATTTGTCTGTTTTTAACCATAACTATTCAGAAAGAAACACAAACCTTCCCAGCACAACCAGTAGTTAACTCTGTAGTGTAGGGTGTTGGCCCACCAGTGGCAAAGGAAGGAAGGGGAAAAAAAACCCAACTTCCAGAAAGCAGGTTGTCCTCTGCAGATTGATCCCATGGGTCAGACAGCTCAAGAGGGGTAGGCACAGCCTTTCACCTACAGGATAAAGCATAGGTAACTAATATACTGAAACTGTGCTTCAAAAGAATAGTTCAACAAGTTAAAAAAAAAAAAAGACATGATTGTGAGATGCTAGTTAACAAAGGACAGAGAAAATATTCACATGCTCTAAAGCAACAATTTGGATTCAGAACACAAGCAGGCAAACTCTGATTTAGCATGTAATTAAGAAATCCTCTCTGAATTATGCAACTTCCATTCACTTCTTCAGAAGATATGAGAACACTGTAATCACTTGCCAAGTTTGATCCCAACATGCCATGGGGCAAATGGAGACCCTAAACTGTCATATTCTATTTAAATCATATGTAGGCTAAAGTGAGTGTGATTGCTCAGTATATTAAATTACTACTAGTGTGTTGATATTTCCTCCTGAACAATCTATGGCTCTGAATTATTTATTGAGGAGGAAGTGGCTTTTGAAGTGAACATTATTTCTTTCTCAGAGCTAATGCTTGAATATGATAAAAATAGTTGCCAAGAGAAAAAGGACATTTAAAAAAATACTTCCATGACTGATGGCTCCCAGATTTTACCTGACTCCTTCATGCATTTCTTCTCTTTGTGAAGCCTATAGGCTAAAATTATGTTCACTTAAGAAATAGTAAGATGTGGGGCAGCCTGTGTCAGGAAATTGCTTGCAACAAATCACAGCTACATCCACATTCAGTGATGGCAATCAATAGGATTCCCAGACTATTCCCATGGCTTTCTGTTTCCTTGCCTCCAGAATTCAGTACCACTCATAGAAATGCAGCTTCTAGGGAGCCATAGAGCAACCGTCTTCTGGCATCAAGAGTGGTACACCACAGAATCAAAGAGCTTTGGGTTGTAGTGGAGATGAAGAACACTTAACTGAACACAGGGTGAGAGCAGGAACAGGGAGAGGGACCCAAATCTTTTACTGGTCCTTCAAGTTCTCCGACACATTTTTCAAATCTTTGCCCCCTCAACAGGAGTCTTCACAGGTTTTTGAGGATGGGTAAGTGAAAACACAGATGAAGCAGTGGCAGACTCCCACATAATAAGATAAAACCAGTGTGACACATTCTGCATTGTGACCAGATTAGAATTTATTTGGTCAAAGAGGCATTCTCACAATAAAGTGCCCCCTTGAGTGAAAGTTGCAATATTTGAACCCAAAACAATAACTTGAAATGAATGTAAATAATCCTTCTGTCTTCCTTTCTCCTTCCCTACAACTATTAATGTTGCTATTCATGAAGAATTTGCCATAGATTGATTTATGGCATGCCATTAGAAGGCATATTTCTATCAGATGTCTATTGTTTATTCATTTGCAAATAGTTTATAAACACTAGACATGGATCAAATCTTCCTGTAAATTTTCTGTGAACAGATTTGAATGTTAAGTTTATTCTCATTTCAAGGTTATTCTTCAGTTTTCAAGGTGCTGAAGTTAATTTCTTTAATAACCAATCCTTTGTGTCTACTAATTAGAAATATCCAAAACAATTTGCTATTTAAATCATATGTCATTGCTTCTGATCCTTGATTGGATGAGTAATGAAATTAAGTAAGACCCATATGAATTGTGAGTCTTACTACTGAATATGTAATTAAGGTTTTGATTAATGTTCTGGCACTCAGGCTTAAAATACACCTTCCATACTATTTGCACTAATAAAGCTCAGGCACAAAAAATCAGTACAAGTCATTAACACAGTCAAACTGAATTCACAAGTGAACTTCAAAAGAATACTTTTACGGTTTTTTATGATGATGGCTATGAACACTGTGCTTTTAAGTTGGACTCCTGTATTAGTGCTAGGTGTCAAATGAAGCTACTGGCCATCTTTCTTCCTTAGGTGCTGGTATAAAATTAAGAATTAAGGATACAAGTTTTGCTGAGGTATTGAAAACATTCTGTGTTAATACAAGTTGATAATTTAAATGCCAATTGTTTCAAAGCTCAATGAATCATTTTATGGAAATATAAAATTCTGTAAGACAGTATTATATTAAAAAAATGAAATATTATACTTCTTCTTGTAATACACTTCTATTTCTTACTTAGAGTATTCATTAGGAACATTGTATGTCATTACTTAAACATACTTAATTCAGCTGACAGTCAATGGTTTTCAAAATGCTCTTCCCATCCAATATTTTCTGCACTTAAATCCAATCAGAGTACCTGATATTTAATAAATAGAGAGGCATGGATGTATCATTTCTTTTTTGTTACAGAAAACTCTCATTTGTAAAACTACAAATAACATTGATAATGACTTATTAATATTAATTCTGCAGCAGTAGGGTATACCACATGTCTAGTACCTGTCCTGTTAAAAGATGTTAGCCTTGTAGGAGAGTTCTGGCTTTTATCACAGAAGTAGTTGAGTCCCTTGCGCAAATCCACACACTGTATAATAAAGAGATAGGAAGCGTAAGAATAGCTGGACTCCAGGAAAAGGGTTGAGTTCAGGTCTGGAATTGACTTTGACATTAGTTAGGAAAGGCACCTGCTCAAAACCACTCTATTTTGAACACACCCTTAAACTGCAAGTAGTAGTAACTCCTCATTACTTGCATTACAGAAGTTTCCCAAAACCTGCATGTATCAGTCTCCTGCTGTTCTAGGAAGCATTCAAAGGAATGGAAAGAAATCCTTCTTCCAAACACCTTACCAGCGCAGGTGAGGCTGGAATCTGTTAATACCTCTCACTGGAAGAGTAAGGGAGACAGGCAAGTCCCACACGAGGAACCTCCCATGGTCCAAATCACAGGCTGGTTACGAGACCAGCATTCTCCCTCTAAAGAGGTTATACTTTCACACTGGTGAGTGTAACCCCCCCACAAAACAAGCCCAAATTCTCAAGTTCTCAATCTACCTGACAGCATCTGAGTAACAGATTGAACCTGACAAGGGAACAGATCCATTTCAGCCACAGCCTTCTCAGCTCCTGGGCTTTTATGCTCTGCTTATTCAGACCCACCAGTAAGCTCTACAAGGGGCTGAGTCTGTCTCTTCAGATGCAAACTTAGTGACTGCTGGTGGAGTAGCTTGTTTGCTACCCTTTACTAGTTTTCTCTGGAGCCCTCAATTTTATCCAGCCATGCAGAGAACACACCCAACAATTAATTAATTTTCTACCTCAATTGGATCATTAATGGAGTAGCTCTGCCACAGAAATGACACTAACAGAATGAAGACAGGTTAGAGAAAAACATACATCCCCAAAACTGTATTTTTTAGGTACAGGAAAAATAATGAATGGCATACTAAAGGATCAAATGGTAGCCCTCAGTTCAGTAAGGTAGTTTTCATACTCTGTTATCACGAGTTCTTAATTAACCTGTGTGGTAAAAATTCCAAACAAATGGTTGTTGACTGAAAATGCAACCCTTCCTTTTGACACATGTATTAATGCACTATTGCAGAAGTTCAAAGCTGTTATTATTGAGTTGTCTCAGCCATATTAATTATCCTTTGTGCTTTATTTGGCTTCACTTGGGTAAATCTTCTTGAATTGCCCGGGTTTTACTTACATAACATCTTTGTTTAATATACTGTGAACTCTGTTTACATTTGTGCTTTTTCCAATAATTCTGTGTTGAATGCAGTTTCCACCATTACTACTGGAAATGTTCTACACTCAGCTTATTTGTCTCCTGTCACCTATACATGTCATTGCTTTTGAAGCTGAAATGTCCAGTGCTTGGAAGGTTTGGGCTGAAGTGATTCTAGCACCTCTGCTATTTTTAAAAAAATTCCTAACCCTTGTTACCCAGGCCATTTTTTTTCCCCATAGCAATTTATAAAGCAAACTGACAAACAAGGAAAACAGCCCAACAGAGGGGGTGATAAGCTAACTAAAAGCAGAAAAAGTGGGTAGGGGATGGAAATAGGGTGAAGGACAGAAATTTTCAAGCTGTATAGCATACTATGGGCATAATAAGCACAAACCGTTGAGGAAAGAAATCCTTAAAATACTAAAATCTTGCTTTAATATACCTATGAGGTCCATTATGGAGAGATGTTCATGTTTCCAACGTCTTTAACTTAAAACATGTTTTGATAGGCACATTGACATGTTAATTTGTTTTGACTTGTTTCCACCTAGATCATTTTCCATCTGAGTATCTCAAAGTATGTTACAAAAATTAAGATTCATAATATCAATATAACTTGACTGTAAATAAATACTAAATAACTAAATGAAAACATCTTCAGAAGTATGCACTGCTTTTGACTGCCCAAACTGAGCCATTTAAAATCTTCTTCCCCTTTTAAGAAAAAAGAAATGGTAATAAACTCCACTCCAATAAAAGTAAGAGAGATGTAGTACTTAATTTCTGAAACTCAGGAATGTAAAAAAGGCAACCAAAATTATGCATACTGAAAACTTGGGCTCCACTTGCTGTGGAGCTTGTGGTGAGCTGGGAGACAAGAAGTTGGGACACGTAGCTAGGGTTTTATTTCAGCCACAAAACTCTGCTGCTTACGTTGATAAAAATCACGTACAGAAATGTTATCAGGAAATCAACTCAGAGCAAGAACTGGGAACTCAAGCATTTTTAGGATTTTTATTTAATTCACTTTTGTGAGAGACAGCAGAAAAGGGTGAATCAACTACTGAGTGACATATCAAAAACACCTCTCCTCTTTCTCTTTTTCTAAAGTTGACTACATATGACAGGGAAAGGTTGATGAAAAAATCCTTCAGCTAATTCAGATGATCTAGAGCTGCTCCCATAAACTAAGCAGGCATTTCCACATAGATCTGTAAGGTGGTCTTGTTTGTGGTTATATTATACAAGAAGGATGAATACTTGTAAACAGAAATACTGGTGGTGTACTTTTAGGATAATAGGTTAAAAGGCAGGACACAAAAATTAATTAAGCAGTAAAAAAAGAAAGACAGGGAAATCTGTATTTGGTCCCGTTTGAACGCCTTAAGTATTAAGTCTTCCCCTCTGGCTTCACAAACATGACACTTCTGTCAGCATGATAACACAGCTCCAGCAGGAAGGACAGTAAATGTCCCCATCCAGTCTTGCCTAAGCCTCCGTGCACAAAGCACTCAAGGAGACAGGATGTGAGCCCTCACAGCTCAGGTGTCCTCACAGCACAGGGCAGTGGACTCGGATTTCCTAAAACCTGAGCAAATACTCTAATCACAAGGGATATTTCTCCAGTTCTATAAAACAATCAGGGTCAGTAATACTTGTTGGGGTTCTAAGCTCATCATTGCTCATAAAGGAGGTTTAAACAATGCTTGCCAACTGGATCCACTAAGGGGTTTTGATGCCACTCCAGCCTAGCCCCTGGTTTGCAATGGATTTAAATGAGAAATAGGGACTCAGTCTGTGTGTGCTGGAGAGGTTCTGGAAATGTCTAAAACACAGAAATAAAAGCCTCTAGGACACTTTCAGGTTGAAAATTATGGTCCCTTATGTTTAAGTTGCTCTAGAAACTTCCTAACAAGGCTGTTGAGCCCAAGTTTCTAGATTATATTTTCAGGTCTGTATGCCTGAAGAACATCTAAATTCTCCTTTGCAGAGCTAAGTCCTATTTTAGATCTGGCTCTTAGAAAGATTTCTATATAAAGTGAGCATATAAAGATTAAGGTTGAAGAAAAATAACGATACACAACTCCACCCATACTCTTAAGATATCTTAAGATAAAAAAGCCACACATTTTTAATAACCAAGCTTACCGTTCCACACTAGCCATTATTAAACCATGAAAGTAGCACAGTGGCATTTTTTTTTTCTATGCATGTATAGATCCCTCTATAGAGAGCTGAAGTCTAGTGCTTGATATTAAAAGGTACTTTCCTTGGACTTGCTGGAAACCGTCTACTGATCCTATGCATCCCACGTGGAAAAACAACACTCAGAGGAGTTGTCAGGATCCTATAATAGATCAGATGTTTACAGGAAAACATCCATTAAAGTGAGTAATGTTGGAAACTGTGGCACTGCTAACCTTCATTCTTGAGGGCAGAAATCAATCTGATATACAGCAGCTGATAGAGATAAGGGAAACTGCCCTTCCATCTGTAGGTTAATTTACTTTTTATTCACCATAAAACATCTGCATCTTTCTCTAAAGCAACTGGTACCAGTCCTTGGTACATTAGCCTTGTCTATGTCACACCTTCCAGTTTTAGAAGAACAAGTTACTTTTGTTGTCACATCATTGGCTGCCAAACTTCCTTTGAAAGCACCCCACAAAATAGTCTCACTCCATTTGCTCCAACTCATGATATCAAATCATTTGTAACTGATAGCGTTAACCACTCCCTCTGATTATCCCTGCCAATCAAAAAGATTTCTATGGCGTGCCATACAAATCGTATACGATGAACGTAGTGAACAGCACAAGCATGTTGTCAAAGGAAAAGTAATAAAAATAATAACATAGAATAGCAATTATTTTATCTTGGGGGGGAAAATACATTATTACTCATTTCAGCTATTCAGGGAGAGAAACAGAATGAGAGGGAGAGTGACAAGAAACCACTTCAGCAATCAGAGCCCACAGGGAAGCAATAATTCAGGTCACAGTTGTCAGAAAATTCAGGTAAAATCTCGTGAAAAAAAATACACCCAAGACCTATTATTTTTTAATTCTAAAATTTATGAAAAGATACTTAAGAGTACTCTTCTCCCGGTAAACTGATGTCCAACTGTTACCTCACATTCGTATTTATCATTGCTGAGATGACTCACTGCAATCAGAGTTTATCTAATGTTTTCTCTCTGTATCTATTTTTGCTGTAAGTTTTTCCAGACATACAACTCTTCTTTTTTCCTGAATCTTCCTCCAGTCTCTCAAGCAGTCACTTAGAAAATTATTCAAGTAATCTCTCTTTGGTCAGTGGCTGAAGGGAAATAAAGCTGGAGTTAGGTACATAGTGTATGATGATTAACTGGTATTCCTGTGTCTTTTCAGAACCTGTTCCCTTTATATGCTCCCTCAGTTGTTCCTCATGTTCTCTTTTACATCAGCTGCCTTTCATTTTAAAAATCAGGCAAATCAAACCAGTACTTTTTATAAAGTTTGCCACTTCTACTCCTGTATGCCTACTTGATAAGAATGTATACAATTGATGGCTGTGCTAAAATGGACAAAAATAGCACTACTTTGTAAATATACTTCAGCAACCACAAATTTCTACTGTACCTTGAAATACAAGCAAAAGAGCTATTGATTTTGTCTGTGCCTGATGAATTCCTCCCAAACAACCTGTTTACTGAAACTATAAGTCACTGTTGTGATTAATCTGCTGTATATTGAAAGCCACTTAATTAGAACAGAGAGATGGAAGAATAAGCTAACACTGTGAGAAGTGACAAAGGAACTGATTTAATTTTAATTTTATGATAACTTTTGCGTCTTTGTAGCCAAGTCAGTCCTTATGGACAAATATTAAGGACTAAGCCAGCTTAGTCCTTAATGCAAGGACTCCTTAGTACAAGGAGCGTACTCTTCTGAACAAAGTAAACTGTGATGGAAATAACCTAAAGATATGGAGCAGGATAACTGAAGCTATAGATGAAGATCATGATGTGATGTTATACTTTCTTGCTTTCCCACAGGAGATGTGGACGTGCAGACTGACCTTTCAGCACTAAATACTTTCCCTGATGCAAGTAACACAGAAATTTTAGTCAATAAACCTCATATCGTTGCAAGAACTTTCTGAATGTTTTCAACATTTAGAAACAAATTATAATGTGAAACATTTATTTGAATTCATGGTATGTATATTCCTGCATGGCATCAGAGAACTCTAGAATAATATCTATACGTGCTGACACAAAATGCTCTGAAACACAAACCCTTAAAATCATATAGATTTTCCACATAGTTTGGAAAAAGCCAGATACAAATTTTTCCCATATGTAAGTTTCTAGAAAGCATTCTGTGTATGAAATATTACTTCTCCTACTAAGCCAATTGAGCAATCAGAAATTTTAGTGCTTACACAGTCCTTTGAAAAATCTGAAAACTTACATAACTGATAAATATTCCCTATAGAGAGAACCCTTGTTAATTATTAAAGTACAGTATCTTTCTTCTAAAGTACATCAGCATCTTTTACATGTAGCTTAGGTTATTAGAATAAACTGAATACCAAATTTGATTTGTATGCAGACTTGTAACAGATTTTTAAGGACATGGTAAAGCTTCACTTTTGTATTTCAAAAAAAAATTCTGAAAGGCACAGCCTTCATCTGCATATCATGTCTTCACAAAAAAAAAAAAAGAAAAAAAATTGAATATTTATTCTACTGAATGTATTAGCAAAAGTTTAAATGTAGTCAGGCTGTCTACAGGGTGGGCTGCCCCTTCTAATCCTGCTTTCAGAGAGGAAAAAAAAAAAAACTTCAATTCCCATTTCTGACAGCCCATCACCTTTCCCATGTCCTAAAGACACAGCAAGCAAAATAGTTAGCCAGTAGGACTTCAACTCAAGCACTGCGGTAACTCAATGAAAGAAATACGGTATTGCTGGGTGGTAGCATTTTGCTACACTAAGAGACAGATGGGGAGGATATGCAATAATCTTGTCTAGGAAATGGCTATGATTCATAAATTTGGACTTAATGTGACAAATTATCTGACAGATTTCAAAACAGTGAGAAAAACTGGTGTCAGATTGAGATATTATCACATCTCAGTGTGAAGTCCAATGGCAGCTGGAATTATTGACCACCTAACTACACTGAACTCCTACATCACTACTGAACAAAAGTGTCAAAACTACTATGTAGAGCAAAAGTGCGAAAATAAATGAACCTTTTTTCAGGATGGAGTTGAGCTGATTTTTTCTTACTTTGATCTACCTCACTCACTACCTTGCTCACAGTTCCAGCTTAGGGGCCCAGTCATACTTAATAGTGAGCAGCTGAGGAAGTTGTAAGGACTTCTCATACACAGTGCAGACACCATTTCCCTTCTTTTTCTGGAAATTGTTAAGAGCATTAGCTGATTGCAGAGGCAAAGTTTATGAGCATGGGCAATGAAATTTCTCTGGTGGATGATTGAGCCCCATGAAAAATATTTCCACAGGGCACCAGGGTGACTGCAACTCACGCTACTTCCAGAATCCAGCATCACTTCTATAACCCTCCTCCAATTTTTTTTATTTTTTTTTTTCCCCAAGTAAGAACCAGGACACAGAAGGAAGATAATAATTTCTTAGTATTACATATAAACAGATATAGCTAAATCATTGCATAGCTTTTTATGGAACCAGATCCACTTTGGAATAGATATCTGCCCTGGACAAGTGCCACCTGGAAGGGCCAGCAATTAACCTGGTGTCTCCTTCTTTATGTAGACACACAGCTACCAATCTCAGCCAAAACTCCTCACTTGGTAATGGGATATACTTAATCATCTCAGTATCATCTCAGCTACCCAGAAATAATTTTACAGGGAAATTTCCAGTCCTCTTCTTTCCAGTAATTCACCTTTCCTCTGGCTTTACTGGCTACAGAAACTTGACAGTTCCCTTTCAGACACTTTGACTGCAGCCTTTCAGACAAAATGACAGCCACCACGGGAATCTCCAAGCACCATGCACACCAAGGCAGCCTGCTCACCCCATTCCTCTACAAGGTACAACAGTTGTCTCAAGCAGCTGCTACTTGCTTTCCAGATGGCACAAGATGGGGACCATCAAGTCCTCCTGTCTCCTACTCTTGCCTGCCCAGTTTCTACAACCCATCCTCTCTCAGGGCTGGCTCTCAGGACCAATGGGTCCTGAGTTTCAGTAGCATTGGTCTCCAATCCTGCCATCCCAAAGGAATATCATCCAGAAAAAAAGTTTCCAAGGAAAACACTTTTGCATGGCAGTTTGCTGAAGCCCTGCCAGCTCAGCCAGGGAGTGGTGGTACCCACCCGGCAGGAAGCCATGGCCTCTCTCAGCTCTGCACCCCCCACGGCTGAGGCAGCTGCCCAGGCAGAGCCCTGGTGGGAACACGCTGCCAGCCGGGAGCCGGGCTGCCGGACGGGCTCTGCTCTTACACCAGCACCAGCCGCAGCAGCGGGCACAGCTGTGGGAGTGCGCCCGGGGAGAGGAGCCCCCACTTAGTGACAGAGCCCCGCGGGGGGTGGGGAGCACGAGGAGATCAGGGAGCACGAGAGAGAGACCCACCGCTGGGATCACCCCCTGCCCTCTCTCAGACAGGCCTGACGGGCAGCCAGGGCATGTGATCCAGAGGGTTCCCTGTCCTCTCTCCGCGTGGCCCGACACAGTGACTGACTGAAGGGAGAGCGCGAATGGCGACGGGTCCCTGCCCGGTGCAGCGCGATGTCTCCTCTGTGCCCGGCCCAGCGGCCCAGGTGCCCACGCATGGCATGTCAAGGCTCTGCAAGTGGAACCCAGCAGTAACGAAGACGGGGGTTCATCGAGCGGGGAGGTGTCGCTGAGGCTGTCGGCCTACACCCCGTGTCAGAACAGCTTCCACACAGAAAAACAGACGCGTCACTGTCAGAGGAGACTCCCCTCTGAAGGGAAGAGACGGCCCGGTGTGCAGAGCGGACCCACCCAGGGAAGTCTGCTGCCTCCCTGGCGGCCTGGCTAAAGGTGGGAAGAGAAAGCTGCTTGTCCTGGTGCGGCCCTCAGACCATTATCCAGTATCAATTTTTCAGGTAGGCAGCAATGAAGTTGCAACAAGCCTGAGGGCAATCAAGAGAGACTTCAGGGTCTTGGGATGACTGGTTAAGGGATCAGGAGCACAAGCAGTGATCTCCTCTAGCCTTCCAGCTGCAGGGAACGATGAGGGAAGAGGAAGAGCCAGCAGATCAATACCTTGCTCTGAACCTGATGTCACCAGCCAAATTTGCGGTTTCTTGATCATGGTTCAGCTTGTACACCACCAGACCTGCTGACAACAGATGGGGTACACCTGTCTCAAAGCGGGAAAAGGATCTTTGCACAGAGTTAGCAGGGCTCACTGAAAGAGATTTAAACTAAATTTGAACAGGGAAAAGGATAAAACCAGGCTTACTTAGAGTTAAGCAGGGGGCAGCACACCAATGTTTGAGAGACAGTGTCATGGTGAGGTCCTTCAGTCTGGTGTCTCAGTGGATGTAGGGGATGGATATCCATGTGGCAGCAAAGATGCAAGGGTTATTGATGTTTTAGAAAACACTGAAGCACTTAAGAATGGCCACTTAAGAATTAGGGTTTCTCTCCCCAGAAGGGTGGTAAGGATCAATAGGTCAGCTGAAATGCACCTACACCAATGCACCCAGCATGGGCAACAAAAAGGAGGAGCTGGAAGCCATTGCATGGCAGGAAAACTATGACTTAAGTGTCATCACAGAAACACGGTGGGAGGACTCGCACAACTGGAGTGCTGCAATGGATAGCTATAAACTCTTCAGAAGGGATCGGCAAGGAAGGAGAGGTGGTGGGGTAGCCCTGTATGTTAGGGAGTGTTTTGACTGTCTAAAGCTTAATGATGGTGATGATGGGGTTGAGTAAGATAGGTAAGAATCAGGGAGAGGGCCAACAAGGCAGATGTCATGGTGGGAGTCTATTATAGACCACCCAATCACAATGAAGAAGCAGACAAAATGTTCTATAAGCAGCTGGGAGAAGTCTCACAATAGCCAGCCCTTGTTTTTGTGGGAGTCTTCAACTTAACAGGTGCCTCCTGGAAACACAATACAGCAGAGAGCAAACGGTCTAGAAGGTTTCTGGAAATTTTGGAAGTTAACTTCCTGACACAACTGGTGAGGAAGCCAACTAGGCAAGGAACCATGCTGGACCCATTGTTTGTGAACAGAGAAGGACTTGTGGGTGATGTGATGGCTGGAGGCCGTCTTGGACACAGTGATCATGAAATTATAGTTTTCAATTCTTGAAGTAAGGAGGGGGGTCAGCGGAACTTCCACCTTGAAATTCTGGTGGGCAGACTTTGGCCTGTTTAGGAGTCTGGTTTACAGAGTCCCATGGGAGGCAGTCCTGAAGGGCAGAGGAGTCCAGGAAGGCTGGGCATTTTTCAAGAAGGACACCTTACAGGCACAGGAGCAGGCCGTCCCTGTGTGCTGGAAGATGAGCCAGCAAGGAAAACGACCACTTTGGCTGAACAGAGAGCTTTGGCTGGAACTTATGACCTTTGGAAGAAGGGTCAGGCAACTCAGGAGTGCAAGGATATTGTGAGGTTACACAGGGAGATAACTGGAAGCACCAAAGCCCAGCCAGAACTTAATCTGGCTACTGCCATAAGAGACAATTGAAAAAATTTCGATAAACACATTAGCAACAAAAGAGGGCTAAGGAGAATCTCCATCCATTATTGAATGCAGGGGGACATACTGACAAAGAATGAGGAAAAGGCTGAGATACTTAATGCCTTCTTTGCCTCAGTGTTTAATCGTAAGACCAGTTGTTCTCCGGTTACCCAGCCCCCTGAGCTGGGAGACAGGGACAGGGAGCAGAATGAAGCCCCCATAATCCAAAAGGACCAGTCAGTGTCCAGCTACACCACTTAGGCATACACAAGGGATCCGCACAAGTGTACTGAGGGAGCTGGTGGAGGAGCTCACCAAGCCACCTTCCATCATTTATCAATAGTCCTGGCTAACCGGGTACGTTCCAGTTCACTGGA
Organism: Falco peregrinus; assembly: GCF_023634155.1. NCBI lineage: Eukaryota > Metazoa > Chordata > Aves > Falconiformes > Falconidae > Falco > Falco peregrinus. The sequence continues at coordinate 48,519,931 of NC_073723.1, forward strand.
AGTTAGCAAATGTGACGCCCATCTACAAGAAGGGCCAGATTGAGGATCTGGGGAACCACGGGGCTATCAGGCTGACCTCAGTGCCAGGGCAGGTTATAGAGCAGATCATGTAGGGTGCCATCACGCAGCACATAGAAAACAACCAGGCAATGGGGCCCAGCCAGCATGGGTTTATGAAAGACAGGTCATGCTTGACTAACCTGATCTCCTTCTGTGACAAGGTGACCCACTTGGTTGTGGAGGGAAAGGCTGTGGGTGATGTCTACCTGCACCTTAATAAAGCCTTTGACACCATGTCCCACAGCTTTCTCCTGGAAACACTGGCTGCTCATGGCCTGACTGGGTGTACTGTTCACTGGGAGAAAAGCTGGCTGGATGGCTGAGCCCAAGGGGCGGTGGTGAATGGAGTTACATCCAGCTGGCAGCTGGCCACACGTGGTGTTCCCCAAGGCTCAGTATTGAGGCCAGTTCTGTTTGATATCTTTGTCAAAAATCTGGATGAGGGGATTGAGTGCACCTTCAGTTTGTAGACAACACCAAGTTGGACAGAATGTTGATCTGCATGAGGGCAAGAAGGCTCTGCAGGAGCATGTGGATAGGCTAGATTGGCACATTGAGGCCAGTTGTTTGAGGTTCAACAAGATTCCCTGCTGGGTCCTGCACTTGGGTCACACCAGACCCACACAGCGCTACAGGCTTGGGGAAGAGTGGCTGGAAAGCTGCCTGGTGGAAAAAGACCTGGAGGTGTTGGTTGACAGACCATGAGCAGCAGTGTGCCCAGGTGGCCAGGAAGGCCAACAGCATCCTGCCTTGTGTCAGAAACCGTGTGGCCAGCAGGACCAGGGCAGTGACTGTCCCCCTGCACTGGGCACTGGTGAGGCTGCACCTCGAATGCTGACAGGTTCAGGTTTGGGCCCCTCACTGCAAGACATTGATGTGCTGAGGCAGGTACAGCAAAGCTGGTGAAGGGTCTGGAGAAGACATCTTACAAGAAGCAGCTGAGGGAAGTGGGGTTGTTTGGCCTGAAGAAAAGGAGGCTCAGGGGAGACGTTATTGATCTCTACAGCTACCTGGAAGGAAGTTGGAGCCAGGTGGGTGTCATTCATGTCAGTCTCTTCTCCCAGCTAACAAGCGATAGGACACAAGGAAATGTCCTCAAGTTGCACCAGGGGAGGTTTAGATTGGATAGTAGGAAAAATTTCTTTACTGAAAGGGTTGTCAAGTGTTGGAACAGACTGCCCAGGAAAGTGCTAGGTCACCATCCCTGGAGGTATTGAAAAGACATGTAGATATGGTGCTTAGTGACATGAATTAGTGATGGTCTTGGCAGTGCTAGGCTAACAGTTGAATCTGATGACCTTAAAGATCTTTTCCAACCTAAATGATTCTATCATTCTATGATTCTATGAAATGAACCTGCTCCACAGATGCCAAGTGAATTCTATTATCTCTTACATCCAGTCACCAAGTCTTGCTATCCACTGCAAAATCTGAAAGCTAGGGGTAAACCTGGGAAGCTTATTGAATCAAAGGGATGCTCAAGGGCAATGGTCACATACTTTCATGCCAGGCTCAAAGGGCAGTAGTTTATCTGCATCCTAGTGGCCCATACACCTCTTCAGAGACCTTACAGACTAAAAATTAAAGCATCCACTTCCCTTTTTTTCCTTTCAATGGAATAGAAAGACCCCGTGCATTATATCCCCCTTGTACTCCCCAGTACAAAAAGCTGTGTATCAGACAGCACGTACTTGGGAGAACAGGACTCCATAGTGTGGCTTCCATGGCCACATATTGATAAAAAGTAGAATACACTGGAAGTACAGATATGGAAACATACCTGTATGTATCTCTGAAGGCAGAATCTCATCAGCCATCATATTTTAATATGAAATCAGCTGCCAACAAAGGCCTAGTTGCTGCACTTAGCTGTGGCAAGCAACTCATCAAGAGACTTCACTAGAATTTTCACTGAGGGACAGTGTTATCAGGAACACCCAACCCCTGAAAAAAGATATTTACATCCTTATTCTTCAAAATGGAAGAATTCAGTCTTCAAAAAGTTATTCCAAAATTGTTATACCAATTTAAAAAAAAAAAAAAAAGATTAATTTTTTCTTCAGAACTGATTGGCAGCTTAGATGCTCCTGGAGCTCCTCTTTACACACCAGGAAAAAATGGGTTTAGTAATTTTAGATTGCCTATTTCCAGCATTGTTCCATGCCACATTAAAGACCTCATTCATTTCCCATTAGCCCATTTTAGTTAAAATTAACACATAATCATTTTCAATGATCTGGCTTTCAATATATTTGTAAAGAAAAATTAATCTCTAATGTAAGACAATGAAAAGCTTTGGAATTGTTAAAAATCATCCTTACAGAAATAATAACTAAACCCACATTTTTACACTTTTTCTTTTTCAATCCAAAAACATTGGGATTGCTGGTTGTACCCCCACATTCCTCAGGACGGCTTCCTTAAATAAGCAGTTGACACAATTCCCCCCTTTGGCAATGGAACAATTAATGGGAAACTGAAGACCTCATGAAACAATTCAACATTTTAAGAGGAGACAGAGAACAAAAAAACACTAAACAAAAGCAAAATGAGCACCAATCTCAATATATCAAGGACCAGCCACATGCAAACCTCTCTCCTCATTCCCTGATATCCTTGCCCTTATGCAAAACCTCAGTTCTTATACCTTATACCAAGGGCTCCTTGTTGACAGAGAAATGACAAATATTACTGCCATTTTTGCTTGTCAGGGATTCAATACAATAAGTAACAAAAAACTTAAATGTGGCTACAGGAGAACTTTAGCCAGGGACAAAATGAAAAGAGAAGGAAAAACAGAAAGCTGAGAGGAAAACACACAGAGAGAGGCACAGAACAAAGGGTAACATGGGTTATGTCAACTGTGGGGACGGTGCCCCCAGCACATGTGCACGTGTGGTGCTAACACAGCTGGCACAGTCTGTTTAGCTACATTAAAGGAGTTAGTCTCCAAACACATACAACTGGAAAACACTTCAGATCATCCTTCAGCCCAAGTGTTCAGGAGTTGTTTGCTCAGGCCAGCGCCAATGTTACACTGCGGAGCAGAAGTTTTGGACTATTAAGTGTCCGAATAGAGACACTATTTTCCAGAAAATATCCACAGATCGTGTTAGTTCCGACACCATGCTTATGTACAGAGTTTTTCAGTGTTTGATGTGACCTCTCCTTTTTGGTGCTGATTATTAGTTTTAGATGACTCTAAGGGCTCTCCCTTATGAGGACTATACCTAGGGAATTAAAATGAAATGACTTCAATCAGTTATGAAGTGCTGATATGCAAGACTGCATACAACTGACCATGTAATTTGTATGTTTGTGGAAAACTGCAGATAAATATTACCAAGTTACTGACAGACAACCAATCCTATGGCTCTGTTTCACTGAGAAAAAAGCATAACAACATAAAACATAAATAATGTCCTAACACGCCTTGTCAATTTAATATTCTGGTAGTCATGCTACCACACATAAAACATGAAGAAGAGCTACACATGATCAAGAGCCTCAGCTAGCTTTAAATATAGAGGACTAGGTGCTCCTGCAAGGAGCAAATCTTATTTTAAAAGAGATTGTGCTTCATCAAAAAGCAAGCAGCTGGAGAGTCTAAATCCCAGCCACCTCATCTGACAGAAGTGCTATACAATATTGGATCGCACCCTGCTCCACCCAAAGTCCCGCTCTTTGTGTTTTCCAATACCGAGTCATGACACCAGACTTCATAAAACTCTCTTCTGTGTCACTCCTATGATACACACTGTTTGTCTTCTCTATGGATTATTATCAACATGAGTTTCTGTGTACAGTTTGAGCCATTGTACTTCTCTGTCTCTGCAGGACTGGGACTAAACATTACATAAAAACATTTTGTTTAGAAAGTCCTGAACTTAACTTGTGTTCAACTGTGGAGGTAGAGCACACAGGAGCATACGAGCATTCAAGATCTAGAACAAAGCAGCACTTCTTTTTTTTTCCCCAAGCTGTGCTTCCCTCTCAAGTTGTGTCATAGTTAATATCAAGCACACCTGCAACCTTGAGTTAGTTTCACAGGTTTAGAAAAACGTCCTTGTTATAACAAACCAAAAAATCTGGAAAGAGAAAGACAGTTATGACATCCCAAGTTCTTCCATCTATTATCTAGCAGCACTTGGATTCCTTGATGCTTAAAGGCCACAAGCAGAAGTGAGCTGTACTGGATACTGCACTAATACAGAGCAAAAGACAGCCCCTGTCCAAAAGGGTGGAACAGAGTTTTAGAATGCCAGAGTCAGAAGTTTAGACTAACAACAAATTAAACTCTCTAATGAAATAGTTGTGGAAAAAACCCATGTTTCCAAAAGAGAGGCATGAAAGAATTCTTTTCCACTCATCAGTTGAGAAACCACAGAAGGATTTTCAGCTGTTGCTTTAGTGCACTGCCCCACCGCATGAGTTTCTTTCACGCAGCATCTATCTTCCACAATTTTATGTGGGAATTTTAACTCCTTGTACACTATGCGTTTGGAACTCTGGACTTTTCAGGCAGCACTAAATGAATTTGCAGGGCATTCAGCGTCCGTACAAATCTTTCCTGGATTGCTTAAAATAAAGGAAAACCTTACTTCTGCAAACTGTGATGTCATCTCCCTTTTCAGCACGTGCCTTCCACAACCTGCTCCAGCACGTCCTCTCCGCAAGGCACACCATGTCGCCTGCGGATGTTCCCGAGAGCAGCGACTCAAAAGTTTGATTTGGAAGACCTTCCTTTACTACACCACATACGCAGAAGACGCATACGCGTAGCAAGGCGCAGACAGCGCGCAGCCTATTTACACGTCAATAGCACAACACGGCAACGGGGCGTGCACGGAGTTTCCGGACGGACAACTCTCCGCCGTCAGCGGAGCTCCCCGCGGGCGGCAGCGCCGTCCTGCCCACACGCGAGGAGACCGGGAGGCGCACGCTGTGGGGGCATTCCCCTCTCTTCCCGCCTGTTCCCTTTTTCTACTTGGCCCCCGGCACCGGTTTCCCGGGAAGTTTAGGGCACTTCGCGGCGCGTGGGTGGGCGCCAGCCGGGGCGGCACAGGGCGCGCGGGGGCCCGGCGGGGCTCCCCGCGACGGGGCGGGTCACTCCGCGCCCGGGGCCACTGGCGGCCCCGCGGGGCCCGGCCGCCCCCGAGGCCCCTCAGGGCCCGGCGGGCCGCGGCGCGCCGTCCCGGGGAGGGACCCCGGGGGGGACAGGCGGCCGCTCGCCGTGCGCAGTCCCGCCCGCGGCCGGGCTCCCTCCCCCGCGGCGTGAGGAGCCGGCCCCGGCTCCCGCGCCGCCCCCGCCCGGCTGCTCACCTCCAGACCTGCCCGAGCTGCAGGATGTGGACGAGCGACTGCAGGAGCCAGATGCAGAAGGCGCAGGACGCCGACCGGCCGGTGCCGGCGCGGGGGCCGGCGGGGCCGCTGCCCGCGGCGTTGCTGCTGCTGTTGCTGCTGCTGTTGGTGGCGTTGCTCTTGCTGGCGGTGGACGCCTGCCGCTGCGGCGTGCAGGGGCGAGCGGCGTCGATGTCCGCGGCCGCCGAGCCGCTGCTCACCAGCAGCTTGCTCTCGGCGGCGGGGCAGTGCCCGGCGGCGGCGGCGGCGGCGGCGCTGTCCTCGGTGCTGAAGTCGTGCGCGAACCAGCGGAAGCTGAAGACCTGCACGGAGAGGGAGCCCAGCAGCACGAAGAAGAGGGTGAGCCCGAACCACCAGCGCTGGCCCCGCAGGTAGTAGTCGACCGCCAGCCAGATGTCGGTGCCCACGTCCGCGAAGTACACGGCCAGGGCGGCCAGGATCCAGAGGCAGTCCCACAGCGAGTAGCGCCGCTGCTCCCTGCCCAGCCGCAGGCACAAGGAGGACGAGCCCCCGCCCGAGCCCCGGGAGCCCCCGCCGCCGCCCCCGCCGCCGTCTCCTCCTCTGCCGCCGCCGCAGCAGCAGCAGCAGCAGCAGCGGGAGCCGCCGCCCGAGCCGTCCCCGCCGCCGCCGCCGCTGCAGCACCCGCCCCCGGGCGCCTCGTCGTCGTCGCTGCCGGCGCCCGGCCCGGCGCCGGCGGGCAGCCCCGGGGCCAGCGCCTGCACGGAGCCCGAGTGCTCGGAGTTCTGCAGCGGCGTGAATGCCACCTCGCCGCCCTTCTTCATCTTCCGCCGCCCGTCCGACTTCGCGGCCATGATGCCTCCCTCAGCCCCGCCGGAGAGCGAGAGGGAGCAGCGAGCGCTCCTTTATCCCGCGCCTCCCCCTGCTCCTCCTCCTCCGCCTCCTGCCTCCCGCCCTCCGCCGCCGCAGCCGCCGCGGACCCGCCGCTCCCCGCGTCCCCTTTCCCCGCTCAGCGCCGGGCTGCGCGCCCGCGGGCGGCTCCTCCGCGGCGGCCGCGGCCGCAGCGCCGCCTGCCTGCGGGGAGCCGCGCTCAGCTCGCCCGCCCCGCCGCCTCCGCGGGGGCCGGCGGTGCCGGGGCCGCTGCTGCCGCCGCGCTCTGCCCGAGCCGGGAGCAGGCAGGGCAGCACTGCCCGGAGCAGCGCATCCCGCCCCCGCCTCACCGCCCGCCTCCGCCCGCACCCGCCGCCGCCACCACCCAGCTGACTGACGCCGGGAAAGAGGATGACCTCATCCCTCTTCCCTCGCTGCCGCCGCCCCCCGCCCGGCACCGGCACCAGCACTGGCACTGGCGCAGGGGCGGGGAAGGGGGCGCTCGGCGGCCGGGAGGGAAGGGCCCGGCGCGGGCCCGGGGGTGCGGAGCAGGGCTCCGCGGTGGCGGGGGGCAGGCGGTGGCTCGGCTGCCCGACCCGGGGAGGTGGGCGCGGCGGCGCCGGGGAGGTGGTGGCGCCGCGGGGCGAGGCAGCGGGGCGGCGGGGAGCGGCGGGGTGTGGCCGGCGCCTCCCGGGGCCGGGGGAGCGGGAGGGGCGCGGCTCCGCTGCCGCCCGCCGCCGCCCTCGGCGCCGTTCGGGGCGACTGTGCTCCCCCGGCGCGGGGCCGGAGAGGCGGGACGCGGGCGGATGCGGACGGGGCTGCGAGAGGGGATCCCCGGAGCGGGGGGAGCCGCCGCCGCACCAGCGCGGTGGCGGGGGGCCGGTACGGGTGCTGGTGCCCCGCCGTAGCGCCCGGCGAGCGGAGCGGCAGCCGGCGCCCGCTCAGCTGCGCTCGCCTCCCGGCCCGGCAGGTCCGGCGCAGGGCGGGCGGCCGCTGCCCCGCCCGTCCCGTAGGAAGCGCTGCCGTAGTTCCCCGAACTTTGTGTAACGCGACTGCGAGGTGCAATTCTCGGGTGGTGCCGTGACTCACGCGGTCTTAGAGGCGTTTGGGGGAAGGTGAGGAGATGCCGTTGTGTTCCAACACCCGGAGAAATCGTGTTTTCTGCACCGAATCGCCTAGGCGAGCTCACGATGCCTTCCCCCGCCCCCCGCCGCCTTCCCCGCAGCTCCGGCTCCCTGCGGAGCGCGGCCGACCCGCGCAGCTCGCCCGGCTGTCTCGGTGGCGGGGGTGGCCCCGCCGGCAGTTTCCAGCTTGTGCGGCGAGCGGCCGAGGCCGGGGTGCGCCGTCCCGGGCTCCGTGCGGTGGAGACCGGAGCCCCCCGGCGGCCCGCGGCGGCCACCGGCCCCGGAGCCCGGCGGGTGCGCGGCGGCTCTCCGGTCCCCGAAGACACCCGGCCGCCTGCCCCCGGGAGTCACCCGGGAGTTCTGCGGGAGTTACCCACGCCGCGACCTGAGCCGCCGGGCACAGGGCGCGGAGTGCGGGCGAGGAGGGCCGTTTGCCACCCACCCTTGGCCCTTCTGCCCTCTCTGTCCTCCTGCATCTCCAGATGTACGGGATGTGCAACTGGCTGATCTCTAAAATTTATTTATTTTGTCGCCTCCAGAGTATTTTATAAGCATGCCCTTTCCCTCCTTAATATAGAACGGTGAGATGGTTCAACCACGTTGCTAGAATGTCTTAATAGGAATGGCAGTAGGACTGTGACATTAAGATATGTGACTAAATAAAGCCCCGTCAACTTCATTGATGAAAGAGAAGCCATGTGGACAGCTGAAAAATCTGCCGTCTAACTGTTAAATGTACATGGTAAGTATGAAGTTGCCTTTTGGAAATTAGCTGTTGCTGTTACATGCCCCAAATGTCAAGAAAACACTACAGCATGAATGCTGTATTATTCAAAGAGTACCTAGCACACAAAAATCAAACTTTGAAAGGCGGAGAGCACACGTAAACTAATTTAGCTTGTTATTTTGCATGTTACCACACATTACAAGAGTCTTTAATTACATCATCACATAATGGTTCTTAAATAATACACATTTGCTCTGCAATCTTGGCTACAGTGGTATAGTTGTACTTTTATTTCTAATCCTTTTGTAACCCCATATTAATTTCATTCTCATTACTATCCATATGATCTTTATTGCCTTAGACTTTTAATGCAAATTACTTCTTTCTTTAAAGTATCTTTTAATAATTCAGTCAGCACCTATATATAACACAATAGATTCACTTAAGATTACCTTGTCAGCAGAGAAGGTGCTTTAATAATGAAGCTAATTTATCTGCAAGTTGGTGGTTTATATATACCAACAAGTTTCCCATATTATTCTATTTATAGTTACATCTTTAGTGTGCACTTTAAGTTACTTCAATTGAATCTGTTTGGCATACGCAGGTCTAAAAGATGCTACAAATTTGTAGTGGAGGTTATAGTGTGATACACAAGTGATGGTGGGGAACAACCATGCTCCTAGAGCCAAAATCCTAACCTAAGATGCTGGGGCTGGTGTGGGAGGGTGACTCTAAAATGTCAGGTTGAAGATGGAGGGAATAAAATGGAGAGATCAGGGTCCGACATACTAAAAGGGCAGAAGGTACCTCTGAGCTATGCAGTAGATAGTTAAGAACATAAATGGTGTCGGTCTAGCTGTACATCATCCTCAGAGGTCATGGTAGCCTGCTTGAGGGTACCGCATTAGTCAGCTTGGAGGAGATAACTGCTGGGGCCAAGTGTCCCTACATCCTCCCCTCCCTGCCCCAGATATGGGACAAATTTTCTGGTATATTTACCCTCAGCCACTTCACTCAGGGGCAGAGTTGGACCAAAGGTATTGAGCCATCACCCTGGAAGACTCCAGTTCACGACAGCAGGCTTTAGATCAGACCTGTAAATCTGAAAGGTGTTCAGTTTGTCAGATGTTTTGTTGTGATGAGGCGTTTTACACTTTCTTTCCTGTATTTTTCTGTTTTGTCTCATTTCTGTCCTTTCCTCTCCTCCGTTTTGTCTCTTTTGGTTGGTTGGCGTGGTTTGCTGTTCTAGCATTCAACTACTGTTGCATTTGTGAGGGGAAGAATATTCATTCCCACTGATTTTTGTATTAACAATATCTGTCTGTTAAATGAAGGCAGTGCAAAAGATGAACATTTGAACTTAAATTGAAGGCTGTTGGATACTTCCAGAGGAATGTCTTCTGTTTTGTTTTCTGACTTACAAGATAACGAATGGAAGGATCCCAAATAATATTTAAGTGATGAAGAAATGGCTTCCAAGAAACAGAACCAAATTTTCTCTCTGTTAGGCTGGCATACCTTCTGTGGAGCTGTGGGGCCAGAAGAGGTTGTACACACTGTGTACAAACCAGCATGCATTCAGCAAGCCAATATTGTTACTAAACCTCAGAAATTAATTACAAAATACAATTGAAGAGCAAAAATGCAATCACGGACATCAACACATTTTTCATAAACCAAATACAGACACATACATTTCTCATGAAAAGCTAATTTTTCTCTGAAGGAGATTTTATTCTTTACTTCCTTTTTCTCCATCTTTCTGTAAAGAAAACATTTTTATGGTTATCACAAGTACTGGTTTTGCTTTGTTCTGAATTACAGCTCCTGTTTCTCTCCCCACTCCCCCACCCGCCACCCCACCCCCCGCCTTACAATATCATAGCTTCTTTGTCTACTTTAGGAATACTTTTATTTTTGCTTTCTGTTTTTTTTTCATTGTAAACTGTTATCAACTCAAACCTAAATGTCCAGGAAATACACTTCTGTGTTCCAATGCTCTTATCTTTAAAGTATTTTTATTTCTTCAGGTCCCTAACAATGACGTTTTTCCCAGTCTTCTTTAGCTATATTGCATAGACTGCCCTATCAAAACACACTCAAGCTCTTGGTTGTAGTTCTCTCCTTTTGCCATTAGAATATCATTACACTCTACAGGTCTAATCGATGTTTGCGTACATTCATTCCAAATCTATTTTTTTTTTTTGTTTGGCAATACTTTTGACAATTGTAGATTGGTGCTTGAGGTTTCTGCATTTTCTTCTAGCTCAGAGTAACTGAAGCATTAGAATGAGTTTATTGTACCTGGATTTGACACCCTATGACAGTATTTTGGCACAAAAGCCTGCCTTCCTTACCATAGTCAGTCTTCTGGGGACCAGTTTGGCATCGTAAAGGAGCTGTGCAGAACCCTGCTGTCCTGGCAGGGCTTGCCACAGACCAGTCTCTCCTGCTGAGCAGAGCTCCTGAGCAGCCGCCCCTTAGAAATAAATGAAGTCCTAAGCTGCAAGTTCTCTGGTGACTTCTTCCAAAAGATCTGGTGAATCTGCTAGCTTCCTCCCTTCCTCCCTTCCTCCCTTCCTCCCTTCCTCCCTTCCTCCCTCCCTTCCTTCCTTGCTTCCTTCCTTCCTTCCCTTTCTTACTACCTTCTGATATGCATTTTATTTCTCTTCAAAAGGTACCCAGTGCCTTTTCCTGCACTGTGCTTCTCTCTGCCTTGATGTGTATGGTGTAAAGCTGGGGTGACCTGATGAAGAATCTGATAAATATCTGTTTTCTCATTCACTCTGACATAGTCTCACTACCGTGTCTTCCATACATCTGACTTCAGCTAGTTTTCCATGTTAAAACAGTGCCCTCAGGCACACATGCACATGCAATCAATTTCTTTAGAAGCAGCAAGTGAGAATTATTCTACAAAATATTCACAAGTTTTAGATGTTTTCAATAGAATCATGTTTAAACTATACACACAGGTGTCAGTGGAAGTTGTAATATAGGCAGTATGTTTAATATTTACACACTAAAGTAATTAATTGCCTTTTTGCCCAAATAGGTTCATTCGTAACAGTCACACGTCACTGTATGTCTGGTAACTGAGTTGCTTAATTGCAAAAGCAGAATGCAATTCCTTTCAATTAAGCCAACATTTCAGTAAATTAACATAAGCAAAACCCAGAAATACATTGGTAAATTGGTACACTGCATAGAAAATTAGTTTAAAATACTACATATTTTTAAAACATATCAAGTGTAAACAGCTATTCTTGCTTACTTTAGCTTGAGAATATTTTATTTATAGGCCTACATGTGGGTTCACACAGAAACATTTTCCAAACTGTAAACTTGCCTTTAAATTGAGAAAAGAAGCATGAATCAAGTATCTCCATATATTAGCTCACTTTAACAATTACAAAGAATACTCTGGAATGTTCCCTGGTTTCAGAAATTACTTTGCTTTATAACATTATATTTTGTACACCTAGATCTCTTTTTGTAGCATGGGAAGGTTCATGCGAAAATGCCTACGCATACACACACACACCCCCCACAAGCTCTAGAAAGAAAGAGATGCATTGTAACAGGATTCTTGGATGTACACCTAACTTTAAGTAGATTATAAACTGAACTTAGTAAGGCTGTTTATATACTTATGGTTTAGGCATATACTTGCATTTTAGGCACATACTTAAATTTCATGGTGAATTGGGGCTGTAATTTCTTTTAATGTCTAAACATTAGAAAAATATAAATACATTCAACTGTACACTCTAGATAGAGTGTAGAGCAGAAAAATAAATAAATGAATAAATTCCAAGTTTAAGCAAACAGAATGACTGAGAACAGCCCTGCTTTGATGACAGCATATGGATTTTAGTATTATGTATGAAAGAAGAAATGATTTCTTAGAATTTTTGAAAGATTTAATTCTGGATTTCTTAAAATTACATTTATTATTTAGAAACAGATGTCAGTTACCTTTCATGTTGTTTCATAGTATGTATTTAAAAATATAATCAAGGATAGAGCTGAACACAGAACAAATGATAGCAGGAGGCGTGGACATGTGGGAAGACATCACAGGAAGCAAGCTTGCAACCAGGCTTTGTACAATGCTGACAACCTTTTCACTGCCCTTGTGCATGCAGAAACCAACCAACAATGAAGCGCATCACCTTTTATGATAAATGGGAAAAGCATTTATGGAATGCCTAAGTGGAAAGGGGATATTAACATGCCCTATGACACTGTATTTAAGATGTAATTAAGAATTTTCAAAAGTTTGAAGAGTCCCATTTTCTTTCCCCTTTTTGATTCACCTGTTTTAAATGAATTCAAGCCAAGCAAAATAATTGTAAAGCAAAGATTCAGCCACAGCACAGAAAGTTACACTGCTTTGCACTGCTTAGTACAGAGGAGTTTATGGGCTTTTCCGGACTGCTGCTTTTCTTCATGGAGAAGAAGTCCAAGAACCATTTTAAATTAATGTGTGAGCAAAGGATGTTTATATTTACAAACACCTTTATAAATACTAACCCACCAGGACTAGATGATATTCATCCAAGACTTCTAAAGGAACTCAAAGGAGCACTTGGTACTTTCTTTTTTCTTATTTTGTTTCAACAACTGACAAACTACGGGATGGATAGATGCAATATAACTGCTCATACGTACTTCAGAGGAGGGAATCCTTTCTTTTGTATGATGACTTTCAGCAAGGCAGTACTTGGAGTTGCTGGGAGAATATTAAATGGTCCGATGAGCCAGTCAGAACATGGGTTGTTTTTTTTCAAATCCTTAACGTCATCAGCAAAAGAAACTGAGACACTTACAAGCTTAGATGGGCAGAAATATGTCACCTAGATCAACATAATAATATATATAAAAGCACACCAGGAAAAGTGGATAAGGAAAAAAAGACAGTTAACTAATGCTGGATCCTTAATGGACACTTTCAGACTCTATTATGCCTAGGAGTCTGTGTTATGGTCTTCAGGGTCTATATTTTAGCACCCAGCTCCAAGCTTTCTCTGCAGTGCAAAACTAGATGTTCTTGCCTCGAGATTATTATTATTATTATTATTGTTGTTGTTAATATTATATCATTATTATAGCATTATTCTTATATCATTATTTATTATTATTATATGAGTAATGTGAATAATATGAATAATGAGTAATAATAACAACAACACAGCAGCAGTGGCAAAATCCTCTAGCCATTGTCTTCTCATACAGATCTTCAAGGACAGGCTGTAGCAGGGAGAGGCAGTGGAAGGCAAACTCTTCTCTCCAGTACAGCCTTGAATCTTCCAGCTGATTTGAGTTACCTCACTGCTCCTTCCAAGGCTCCCATGGGTGCCAGACGCCTGGGTTTCTTGTTGACCTGGGCATTCTCTTTTCCACACTACAACTCTGTACCCTGCAGAGGCACCAGTGGTGTCAATATCATCCCAGGCTCTCCATATGCAGGGCAGGGTGCTGGGAGGAAAAACGCAAGGCAGCACCCTTGCTGTGCAGCAACAGCAGAGTGCACATGAGGTGGCATCTCTGTAAAGTCTCTGTCTTTGACCATTAATTTTTTCCAAAAATTGTCCCACTTGCTAGGGACAGAGATTAAGTGACTTCTGTGCCAAACACAGCAGACATCACTGTATGCCATGTGGAAGAGGCAAGTTTGGGTTTGGCACTAGTCAGAAGCTAAATATTCTAACAACTGGCATGTCTTCCATGTAAGACCTGAGAAGTTTCTAATGGTATTTCAAATTTTCTTATCAAAGTATAATCCCCTGGTAATACGTGCTGCAAGCACCCATGACACTCTTGAAATGAAGCCTTCTGATATAGTGGTCCTGTTAGTGAAATTGTCAAGGTGTTTACATGGCTCTGGATCCAGGGAAGTGGATCCAAAACGTGATTTCTACACTCTATAGGTAGAGAACATGATTTTCAAATATGGAAGGCAGCTGCAGAAGGAGGGTATTCACTCTTAGTAATGAGAAACAGATTAGGAAGGCATTATTTACACTTGATAAATCAGAAACGGCATCAAAGAAAGCTACTATTACAAACTATTAATGAAAGACATAATAATGAAACAAATCACATAATAAATCACAACAAAGTGATTCAGTGTAATGAATACTGATACTGAGTGAACTGTGTGCTCTGGGGATACAATTTCAAATCCATTCCAGTGCATGTGGTAGCAGTGTCAGCAAAAAGAGCACTTTTAGAAGAAACTGACTCTATTCCGTTGCTTACTCTGATCACACCACACCTTACATTAGCTCTCCTTTTATGACGTATAAGGTAGATATAAATGACCTGCCAAGACTCATTATATGTGTTTGGGTTTTCTTTTGTCAAAGTAACAACTGAAATCTCATCAGCCATGCAGATATCAGCCAACATTCCTTATTTCACAGAATAATGTGAGTAAAAAGCATTAAACATATTAAAAAGACAGCCAAACAACGTTTCATCAGCACAGATTAGAAACTCATTTAATTCTTCTAATTATAGAAAGCACATTACTGCCACAGAACATGGTAGTACCTTGAGGGTAAAACAAGTCTAAAATTCAGATCTTCATACAGATTTTAAATTTGGAGGTACTGAACGTGAAGCTTTTGTTTAAACAGAGGGATGCCCTATGTAGCTTATATACAATATTTGTATTCTGATCACACACATGAAACTTCAGGTGATGTGCAAGTCATGACTTCATTTCAGACTCATCTGTATCCTAAACCCTTCCTGAGTCAATTCTGGCAATGTCAAAGCCTACCAAACCAAACATTAATTTGTGTATTTAGAGCTAAAAATGTTTCCATTTATTGTGCATTTTCAAAAGGAATTGGGCTTTTTTTAGTAGTAAAGGCATTCACACATAGAGCACTGGAAAGCCAGTTAGATGGCTAAGAATGTGCACTGCAGAAGTCATCAAGCTGAGCAGGGAGCTGCCTAAGCCTGCCAGTAAGCTATTGCGATGTTACTGATAACAGCCTCTCTTAAGAGACCCTTTGGATCTAAAGGTTCTCAGCTGAGGTTCTGGCTCAGCTACAAGATTTTACAATCAAATGTCAGTGGGAGGCTTACCGACAGAGGGTGAACTCCTGAATAAGAAGTTCTTTATTACTTTCTGTTATGTTCTTACAGAAAAAGGAAGCAATACATGGTAAGGCTGAAGAGTTGTGCAGTTTGTTTGGAAAATGATTTTTGAAAAAATCTAAATTTTAATAAACTTCGAAATTGAAACAGATTTATCAAATTAATAAATATTGACAGATTTGACACAAGAGCTAAATTTAACTTAGCCACAAGTTATTACTGAAACGAAAATGTTTATGTTACTACATATGTCTACCATTATAAATGCTCAGATCAAGTCCACAAAGCCATGTTGCAGCTTTAAATTTCTGTTTTCTAAATTTCAGTCATGCAAGGTTTTTGACCATCTCTAATAGGATCGGAAGGCATTATTCACATTAGATATGTTTAATTTACTGTGATGCTTTTAATGCATTGTTTTGACATTCCTTCGCAGTAATTACAATACCTCCAGAATTGTAAAACACAAGTAAATCAAATCAGCATGAATTTGGGGAAGCAACACACGCAGAAAGAATCAGAAATCAAGCAGCTATGGATAAAGTTGCACTGTGGTGCAGCCATCACTTTCATCCTCAGCAAGCCACCTTAAGGGAAAAACATAAAAACCTGTCATAGACACGGCACACATAAAGCTTAACAAATAGACAAATTGTGAAAGCCTGCTTCTGCACCTTTGGATTTCTAGGAGAGGTCTCTCATTGCTTTATACAGAAGCAGTAACCAACCTGATGAAAATAGTGGCCTTTTTTTTTTTTTTAAGTGTCCATATATGTGTAATTTTTAAGTGTAATTAACTTTATAAATATATTTATGAAATATACATTAATTTTATTTGTTGGTCATAAGGTAACAAGTAGATTGTTTCACCCAGTGGCGTAAAACCAGGATAATTTAGAGAAAGGAAACGTGTTCTGGGATAGCAGGTGATTGTCCATGTGTTCCATTCCAGGGACAGTTTATTTCTCCTAGCTCCTTGTTAGTTCACAAAGCAGCGAGTTGCATGGTGGGCCCAATCCCTGCGCTGTAAGAGACTATGGAACTTTTACCATTGACTGTATGGGAAATAGGCCTGGCTCCAAAGCTGAGGTAGATTGATGCTAAGTGGAACCACAGAGGAAATATTAATTTCCAAAGAAAGTCAGAAAGCTTCTAACACTTTTGCAAAGCTTGTGACAGACTGGTTGATGTGATGTCTGTTAAGGAGTTAGTATGGGAGGGAATCCCAGTATAGTGTTAATGTAGCTCACATCTGAAGTTGCACCGTTGAACAGCTGGGAGATATGGCTGAAGCTAAACAGTTCCAGGCTGAAACATAGCTAATCTTGGCGGATAAAATTGCTCATGGAAGTCCCAGAGCCAAGGAAAGGTGTGACATGAAAGCTAGACAACAGGCATTTAAATGAGCTAGTAAAAGATGCTGACCTCCTTTCAGGTTTCTCAGTGAAATAATGTCAGTCACTCCCCCACATCAATGATGTGATTCAAGTTATTGCTCAAAATGTGTCTCTTACATACCTTTATGTTTTTACCATAAGACTTTCAATAAAACTGGGGGTGGGGGGTGGGGGGCTGAGGGTGGCGGGGCGGGGGAGTGGTGGGGAATGAACAACCTCCAGAAAAAAATGTTTGCTGCAAGCTATCTTTTTCAAGAATTTTCCTCTGACTGGTGTGGTCTTTTTTACAAACAAAATTTTACAAACAAAAGAGGCAGACTGACACAAACTGAAAATTCCATCATGGACTGTGTTGCACACCTGGGTGATATTGTGGTCTAAGGACTTCTGCTCATGCCTACTAACCTAAAATTAGGTATCTAGAAGAATAAATAGTACCTGAGCATATGTTTGGAAGAAATTTAATGAAGGGAATTTAAGTGTTGTTGGAAGAAGTTTGATGTTGAGGTTGGTAACAGCCACAGATTCTCATGACTTAGAGTCCAACTATCAAAGAACAAAAAAATGTTGCTTTATTTGGCTGTGATTTGGCTTCCATGAATTGTCAAGTTTACAGAAACATTTAGGGGAAAGAAAAAAAAATAAATATTCTTGGCTACCATTTATGTTTTTAGACCACCAGGCAACATCCCTTTTCCTAGATATAGGGAACTTGTAAGTTTTCACACTTGTCTGTTCTCCAGATGTATTAAAAATCTATTTTACACTTAGGAAGGCATGAATGTGTTTGCTTCTGCTGTTTATTCTGAAATTTTTTAAGCTATAAATGGTATACTGTAGTGAATAGTCACTCCAAATACATCTTTCAATTTAGTTTCCAGCTTCTGAAAGGTATTGTTTCAGTCTGACACAGACTGGATTTTCTTTTTCTGCATTAGAAGCCCTTTACTCCAGCACCCCTTTATCCAAATAAATGTCTAAATTTAGATCATTATCCTCTTACATAGTATAAAAAGGTTTCTTTTATCTTGACCCTATTTGTTGAATATTGCTGAAATTAACTCTATCCCAGATGAAACCAGCACAATCTTAGATCCATACTAAGCAGACACTGAAACAGAACAATTGTAATGCTGCTTTTACTCAATAAAACACACTGCTTTTTCTCCAGTGCTTTATCTATACTGCCATATTCCACAACCCTCCCACCATCCTGTATTTCTGATTCCCTCCCATGACTCTTTGCATACCCCTGACATGCTTGTCAGAGCTACATATGCACCAATACTTGTGTAATGGTTCACCAGTCAACATTAGAGTCTGTAGGAGGGAGAGACGCAATTTAGTGCCTTTGCCAAGAGAAGATATCAGTATACCAATACCTCTTGAAAATGACATAGTCATCCAGTCTTAATAACTTGGGAAAATATAGTGTCTTCCTCCAAATATTCTGTCAAATTACTTTGAAATTGGCCAAAGGGTTCAAAAGTTACTGGGGATGGACTGACAGGAACACAGCATGGTTAAAAAATGCTTACTGTTTTAGGAAACCAGAAGAGAAACAACCAAGAGACTAAAAAGACTACTACTAATCCTTGTTAAAAAGAAAACAGCACCACAGAGCGATCTACTGACCTGTTACAGTTGAAGCAATACGCTGAATTCCTAGACGTATCTATGATTTCTACTTTTTCCAGAAACCAGCCACTTGCTACAGAAGGAAAAAAAAGAGCCAATATTACATAACCAAAACACAAATAAAGCATAAGAAAGGTTTCTGATTTCATTCCCAAACACTGTGTGGTTCAGTACTTCCAATTGTATTCAATATCGATAATAAAACTGGAATGTAGATTATGCAAATTAATATCAACTTCTCTCAGCTTTACAGAGAAGGTCTTTGATGTTTTTGACAGAAAATATAAAGGAAGTTTTTTATTACAACTCATTTTTCCATACTGAACAGAACAGGCAGTAAGACAAATGAAACAGAATGCATGGTAATGTTGAATGCATTCTTGAAATCTCATTTTGCCCTTTCTGGTATTCTGAAATGTATTCAGTGTACACTCCTGGTGGGTTTTGATCTTCAGTGTCCACCAAAGCAGTAAAAACAGATAGACTTTATCAGTAGATGTAATTTCTGTAATGATAACCCAAGCCCTTAAACAGTAAGAAACCAGAAATTCTATTCCTCCTTTCTAATTAATGTATCTATACTTATATAAACCAAGTGGTGAATCCAAATGCTTTTCATATCCATATTTCTCCAGCACTCATGATTCAGAATAGCATCTCCATTTAGGCCAACACTCATATCTGTTTTAGCTTTAAGAATGTATTTAGTATTCTGCTATAATCTCCTATTTTGCTGTGTGAAAAATACCTTCATTCTTGTGCCATAGAATTTTATATCATAGAATATTAAAACATAAAGATTTTAAAAATAGAACTTTATTATAGATACACAATATTTGTGCTGGCATCTTTAGTCATGTTTGCTAATGCAAATACTTAATGACAACATTTAAAAACTAATTAGGATCATACTACTAGTAGCTGAAAACCTTTTGGTATTCTTTGCATGGCCTAGAGATAAAATACTATATTCTAACAAATTATTTTGGTTTTCAAATATTTAGACAAAGTACTAAGTAGGCTAAAATCAATAAAAATATTTCTAAGTAGGCTAAAAATGTGATATAAAAATATTTGCAAATTGTACCAATTTAGATAAAACATGAAGGCGGAATGATGTTTCTCACTTTTCATGGACATTTTCAAACAATTAGCAAGTATAACTAGGCCATAAAGGTGTCTACATTTTTCATCTTCAATTCACAAGTGTCATTTATCGATATTGTGAAGTACTTTTGGAACTTCTTTAATGAAATCTTGTGAATGGTTTAATATATCATAGACTCTACTTGGAATATATGACCTTTCATGAAATCTCTGTAATTCGGAGTCAAGATTATCAGCAATAAAAGTTTACAGTCTCTCAAATTTACACGGCACTTTACAAACTAATATAAAGGCATGTTTGCTTTCCTGAAAAGTTTAACATTTAATGCTTCGTCCTTTATTGACAGAACTCCAACAGACCTCACTGAAATCTCCAGGTATGGAGAAATCTAGAGGCAGCTGGAAAAGATTAGCAAACACATGAAACATATCAAAGAGGTTTTACTTTTGAGGGTGCTTGTGAGGATAACAGCTGATGTGACAAAAGACACTTGGAGATAATTTCATAGAAAAATTTAGAGGAAGGAAGGTATACATGGATGTAAGATGAATCAACACATACCAGCTGTGCTAGGAAGGCAGTATTAGCAGCTGTGTGATGTTGATCAAGACACAGAGAGGAAAGATAATCATGTTGTTGATAGTTTGGGACCCAGGAAATAAAAGTTCAACCTCTATTACTGCTGCAGACTTCTGTGCAACTCTCAGAGTGGTAAAAGTCTGCTGGTGTGGAGTACCTTTCCCAGATCAGTTCTAAGTTGAATTGTGTGCATGTACAGCACCTAACATGAATAAGATGAAAGTCAACAGAAGGATTTTATTTATTATAGGTATTTCTATAGGCTTTTTCTTTTTGAGTTTTTGATACCATAACACATACAATATTAGTGGGTAGTTAGAATAAAAACCTGTTCAACTTTTGCCTAAACAGGAACTGCTATTTGCAGAATTTTGCTTGGTTCATCCTAGATAGGATAAACCCTTGCCATCTTATAGCCATATTTATAGATAAATCAGTTTTTATTAAACCTAAACCTATTTCTTTCTGACAGGTTAAGCAACATTGACCCAACTAGAATATCTCAATACTAGCACACCTTTTTGACTCAAACTGCACATTGCTTGCCAATTCTGTTTATAAATATATATTTGTATATTTCTGGGGGGTTTTAGCACCACTAAATGTAAGCTCAAAATCTTATATGTCCTAGTCTCCTATCTTTTTTTTTCCTTCCTTTTTTTTTTTTTTTAATTCAGGTTTTAGAAGTTATGTTTTATACAATGTACGTAGAAGTAGTTTCCATTGTCATGTGTGGGTATGTACTGTAGCCACATCCTAACTTGACATCAGGGCAAGATCTGGTGCACACTAATGTTCTCATAGTTTAGCTTTCACAAGAAGAAAAGCCATATGTGTGTCAGAGGGAGCTACAGCATGCTTTGACCAGAGCCCTGAGCTTACCCAAACATTTCTTAGATACTGTTCAAAGCATGGAAAGTTTAGCCTTCAGTTTGAAAATTCAGTCCTGTTTTTCAAGACATCTAATAGGAGTTTTGGCTGAGCAATGTTTGAATGATAAAACCTTCTGAGGTTTGTGCTAATTAGATCTCTTCTTTGTTAGAAAAAAAAAAAAATCGAGCTAAAGTCAATGAAAATGTGATAGTGACAGAAGGGGTGTAAGCAAAAGCAGTCAAACTGACCTCATTTGTATACAAATTTGTATTAGCTAGCTGTAGCAACTGCATGACTTAAAAAACCTTTCCAAATGTCAGGCAGATATTTAAGCAGAAGATTTTTACAAGACTATTGAACACATACAGTATACTCACCAAATCCTTTCCCATCATGACCAATTTCAATTGACTGTAGGCTGCCTAAATTTTTTGTCTTAATCTTGAATGTATCAACCTTCAATATTAAAATAAAATTATTAAAAATAATACACTGATGTCTGAAAACATACATTTGTTTAGGTCAGTTCTGAGACTAAGTGTAGTAATACCAATTCAAAATAGGTAGCTGACACCTGATGTGGTTTATTTTCCTTACTGAAAATCTGTGGTATAGATCCTCTCCTACTAGGTCTGTTTAAACATGAAAAAATCACTTTTCGACTTATAGTAAGACAATCCCTACCTCTTTCCTGACTTGCATCTACTAGAAAAACATTTTTGCTCTCTTATGAATTCTCAACTGATACACTTATAAAATGTTTTCTGTATAAGATACAGAAATATACATTAAAGAACATAAAAGGTAAAGGCTTTTACTACATGTACTATTATCTGTCTCAAATATTATATATTTTAATTTAAAATATTACTTTATTTCCTATTATGGATTTTTTTAAAATGAGATCCTTTTTTCATAAGGCATTTGACATCACTGGCTACCCATTGACAGCTGGATTGCTAACAGGATTTCTGCATATCTACTCTTCTTTTTCAAAGGGCAGTGGTACCTCCTGTGTAGTACTAGGTAAAAGGAAGTACTGCTCAAGACACTTTCTTACTTGCTCCTTGTGCCCATAGGTAACAATTATTAACCTCCTCAGTATGGGAGACTATACATAGTTAAAGAACCTTTAGAAGATAGTCACAGACATCCTGGCTGAAGAAACCTGGACCAACTGCAAGTAAAATGATGTTTATTACAACTGGAGGTAATGAGGTAGGTCTCATAAGGAAGATATTTTAACTGGAGTTTTAATTATTCAGTCATTACCTTTCAAGAAATCCACAGGAGAAAGATGTGGAAAATATACTTATTTCTTGCTACATAAGGGTAACCATCATTATACTCCATTGCACAGGTGGTGAGCAAATGGAGCAATTCCTTTGCCAGAGTAATATGTTTATTAAAATAGAACATTCTCCTACAATACTAGGACATCACGCAGAGAATGAGCATTCTTATATAAGTACCAGTATCTAGGGGTCTCTGAACACCCTAAAGCATGATGGATATCAGAATCAGGTTGATGTGCATGGTTCCATTTTATCTGGTTATAGCCTTATACATTCGGTGAGGCCACAGCATCAGTTTCCATGGCAAAGTAAAATGATGGGATGTAAGAAACTGCTGTATTCTCAAGCACAATATTAAAAGTTTGTGCAACAGCAAGGGATATTGCACACATATGCACATGCACAGTCAATGTATTTTGTGCATTTCAGATCAAGGAAAAGCATAACTGGGCAGGTGAGTAGATGCAATATGATGTATTTGGGACTAACAGAAGAGCAACAGAGTAAGCTAGATACAATAGAAGTAAAATGTCCCTTGGTTACTCTGGTGAAAAGGTGAAACACAGAGATAGCTGAGACTGTATCTTATCTAGTGATGTGGAAAACAGAATAAATGCCTTAAGTTCCACAAAGATCTTGCATAGATTTAAAGTTTACTTTCCCAGTTCAGAAATGGACACATCCTATGAAATCTATGTACTCACTTTTCCTCTTTCAAAGGGGTCTCGGTGCTCCAGTGACTGAGAGAGTTGAAATACCTCAGATTTGTCTTCATTTCCAAATAATATAATATGAACATTGGCATCAGTCCCTGCTCCCCTTTTGTCACCTGTGTATACTTTGATAGTATACTCTGTCAGATTTCTTGCTTGACTTCCTTCTTTACGTAAGTTATCTATGTAATTCTTTTGTTTGTCTCCTCTAATAACAAAAGATACCGGGATTTCTCTCTGTATTTCTGGCTTATTTGCATCCACAGAAAATGTTCTAAAAAACAAAACCGCATGTTTTTGTAGTAAGTAAATAATCATACGTTAAATCAAAAAACTCTATGAATGCGGTACGGTTAGAAATGGACTTAGTTTAAAAGTATGCATTGACTGAACCACACTGACAGTTATTTTAATTCAATGCCTACTCAGTGTTTTCAACTGTTATACCACAAAAAGACTAAAAAATTACTAGTTTTACATAATATACTTACTCATTCACTTCAAATACATAGATAGGATGCTCCTTTAAAGCTTCTTTCAAGTGTAATTTTTTAATGTCCAGTTTGCAGTCTACAAAGAAGAAAATAAAGTATAACGAAAATGTTGTGCTGCATGTCAAGGAATTAGGTAGAGTCTGTTGTTGATATAATGGTGTCATTCCTACTATATTAAAACATCACTTATTAATTTATTTTTAAATACCAACAATTGACTTTAAAATCCTGGAATCATCATAACATCCCTTATTTTGTTCCTATTTTAAACCTCAACTTAGAAATGTAGGAGCAAGCATTTTCATTGTCCTAGTGAAGCAGTGTTGTCCTCACCATCCTTGGACAGGCATGCAGAAAATATGCAGCATGACTCAGGTGGGCGTATTTGGAGAAAGAGCATAAATACCTATCTGGTGCTTCCTCCTCAGTGACTGGTTGACAAGAGTGTTGGAGCTCCATTCCACATGCAGCACAAAGAGGGTCTCATTAGATGGCAGGTATGAAGGAAGTTCAGCAACTTACTGTATATCTCTGCTGTTTGAGAAAGATTGCTCTCTGACTTAGATTTCTTTTTGAATTTTCTGCTGGGGGTTCAGCTATATGCTGTCCATAACACTGACCTGAATCTCTTGCCACTAATTAGTCATGAAGACTGTTCATTTTCCCTTCTCTTCCGTTATTTGTCCCTTCAGCCCTGTTCATCAAACTGCATCCTGTTGTCTTCTACTACTGTTCAAGTCCCTTTAATTATATCAATAGGAGTCTACAGGCTCTTGGGGGGGATTCCAGGATATTGTGTTGCACTCATGACCTGCCCTGACAGTGCATGGAGAGAGTCAGAAGCTTCAGGTAGCAATCTCAAACCATATGATCTTAAAAACTTGTTCAGATATTAGAAGACACATAAATGCATTACAGCACCAGTCTGCCTGGGCTGACCAATCCCCTAGGGTACATCTGACTTCATATGCTAAAGAGCTTTTGTGTCTGAGAATTTTTGGTTCAGTCTTGGTCCAAACAAGCCTAGCTACAACACAGACACCCTTACTCATCTAAAGTGCTTTATTATCTAACTCCTTTGGAAGAAATGTGTTATAATTCTGCCCAATCCTGTCTTCATAACACATACAGAGCCAGCGAGCCCCCAAGTCCTTCCTTTGTGAATCATGTTTTTGAACCTGACCAGAAAAATCTTGCTTGTCATGCTCTCTGTGGTGCCCTTTGGCAGCAGGTAATTGCTATATTCAATGACTGTCAGACAGACAGATGGCCATAGTTAACTTTCACAACTGAATTTGTGGGAAACAAAATTAGTGACCTAACTGCCTTGCTCCCCAACAGCAGCATGGCAGGGCTGTCCCTTTCCTTCCCTCCCCCTCTGTAGTAACTGCAGCTCCACACTGTGCCCCCTCTGAGGCCCCCAGCAGCTGAGGCAGACCATGCTGTGGTGCGGGATGAGTTGACCAGCCAACCAGTATGTATACGCTTACTGGCCAAAAGTCTTTGATGTCTATACACATTTTACAGATTTGGTTGAAATCGTGTGGTGAGCCCAAAATGTTATTATGAGCAGCCAACAGATGGGCAAACAAAAAAGACAGATAATGTCCAACACAGAACCTTTGTTTTCCTAGAAAACTTTCTGAAAATGGTGACCTGTAATACATAGTAAGTAATGATTTGCAATTATATAGCAAATTTCATTAAAGGACTTTAAAAAACTTTACAATTAATTCTTTGAATATCCATTAGTAGAATGATAGCCATCCTACAGATGAGGCAAAGGGATGTTGAAGTTATGACTATTTTGATGAAATTCAATGACAAAACTGCTGATTGCCTAAAAGGTGTAAAATCCCCTTCCAAATGTCGCAGGGTTAAAACATAACAGGTAGGGAAAACAGTGAAAATAACTGAATCACAGAAGGAAAATTAAACAATACCAGTTTCTTTCATGAGTTATAATTATTCTCGTAGATCACTTACTAATAATCACGTATTAATTGCAGAATATAATTATTCATCTTAATTTTCTGATTTTCTTTCTTGTATAGAAAGGAATACTTTACTTTATTGATGCAATGATGATATAGCTTTTAGATCCAAGGATTTAAATGTGTCAAAATGTAGGATTTTGCTTTATAAACTATTACATTTTAGCAAAAATAGCCAAAGGAAATTAAACAGGATTTAAACCTGGCAATTATTTCATTGCCTTTAACGGGAAGCTAGCTGTGTGATTCACATCACTGGCTTTAGAGAGCAGAGAAAGTACTTTACCTGTTTTACTGCTGATCAAAAGAACAACTTTGTCCAGTTCTCCCAATTCAACACCATCCACAATAACTAAAAATGACTAAAATAAAATTATTCAGTATTACAATCTTAAACTGTATCACTTAAGTATATAGGAAGATTTGAAAATAATCTGTAGGAAGTACAGGAATGAATCAAAGGATAAATTTGAAAATAATCTATAGGAAGTACAAGAATGAATCAAAGGATAAATTTTAAAGTACTTTAAGTCAGAGTACCTCGTTGTCCTCTCCCTGTTGCACATTCTGCAACGACCAGAGAAGGGATCTGTCCCCTGTGTCACCGTAAGTACCATATATACACGCAGTCATATGCACTAAATTTCTCTCACTCAAAATATTTCTAGAGAACACTGTTAGATGATATGTAACCACTGCAACAGGAAGCAGAAAGAGATCTTGTTAAGACTGTGCCACAACCTTGCATGGCTATTTGAAAACAGCCATGTGCAGTCAGCTGTAATTAAAAATTCAAACACTTGAAAATGACAGAAAAATTCAAGGTTTTTTTCAGTTTTCCCCTTTAATATTGTCCTGTAAGTATAAACACAGTGATGCTGACAACTTTACATTAAATCAGAGAGAAGTATACCTATGCTTTATGCTTCGTAACAGTAGCACATTATAGAAAAATTACTGCAGTCAGTTGCCTTTTTCTTTTTAATGGTGAATGCCTAATAGAATCCTAATAAATAAATCCTAATAAACCTCCAACTCATCAATCACTTTTGGGATCTTTACGAAGACTAACTTTAGCTGGGGAGACAAGTCCTTCAGACTTCATCATCTAAGAGAAGGAAAGAGAAGCTCCTCGTATGTGATTCAGAGCACCTAAGTTGCTGCTTTGAACTTTGCTATGATGGAGCACATCCACTGCCTACAGAGGGAGCTCAGGAAGACAATTCTATCTCAGCTGAAGTTGTCACCTATTAATTTGTGCTGTTTGTGATTTATGCAATTGTTATAGTTATTTAATTGAAGACAAGATGACAACATCTGAACACCTTTAAAAGTAAGCACATACTCAGAGTACCTGTTTATATTCATTTACAATTTACTCATAGAACCAAATGATATGACAGCCCTGAATATTTGCCTCTTCTAATCGTCTTATCTAGCATCTTCTTTTATTCTTGTAGATGCTGTGGTAGAAGAGGATAAATCCTTTGACTTTGCAGAAGGCTTCTGTAGAATGTGGCTCAATGTAGATCAGTGAGACACCTATCCCACACAGGACTGTGCGTATAAACAGATTACCTGCGTCCTTTGGAAGTCAAGAAGACAGAGTCCAGGTAAAGCAGATAACAAGCTGATACCAGCTTTCAGATCTAATGATCATCTAAAATACTGAGTTCAGTACAAGAAACAGCTCTGGTTTATGGGGCTTGCCTGTTTCCCCAGCATCACTTACATGACAGAAAGAGACCAGACCCTTGTTGCACGCTGACTGCAGCTGACCAGCTGCATGGAAAGAAATACATAGTGCCAAAAGGGTATTATTATAAGTATAACCTATAAAGGTTAAACTTAGTAAAAGCCTAAATGGTAGAGGATACAGCTAAGTTTAAAATGGAAACTAAAAAATGATGATACCTAAGAAACAACAAATCATGGCATGGTAGGATATAAAAGAAAAAATTAAATACAAGGACTGTATGGAATATGGTGGGTGGTGTTACAACCAAAGTGAAGAATCAGGAGAAGAAACAAATTTGGTTAGGGATGCAATGCAGTGAGTGGGTCACTACCCAGAACAATGAAACTTGTGCAGTGCTATTTTTGACGATAACCTTGACTTTCTAAGTGTTCTCTTTTTCTCTTACTTGACCTCTGCTTTGCCACAGTCTCCCAGACGTGCGACTTGACAACTTAGGCTGGACCAGCCCAAAGCAAGAGTGAAAGGATTGCATTTCGAAGGCTTGTTTCTTGGATCACTGTCTCAGAGAGCAGCAAGAGTGGGCCTGTTCCACAAGGGTGGACAAGATAGGAGCTAAGCATGACTGCCAGTACAGGCAGTGCCCTCACTGACCAGTTAACAGTCCTGCAGCATCTACATGTGGCAGGCAAAGGGGTCAACATCACAGATGCAGCAAACAATGAAAAAGATCTGGGTCTATCCCGGTGGTCAAGATGGGAGCAGCAGGAGAAAGGGCCAGAGACAGGACTAGAAAATAAGGCTGCAACAGAGGTCCAAGGTCCATCCAGAAGACAGGGTCAGAGCAAAGATTAGAGACAGAGACACATTTGACATAGCTCAGGCATGATCTTAAATGGATACCCTATGCCCATCATGGCTGGAAATTGTAGGTGTCTCTGGCCAAGGCAAGAAGATCCGTTGTCTTATCATGGCCCTGACACACTGTAGTCAACTAGAGACTGACCTGCAGGAATTTTGGATTGGATTATATAGTGGATAGAACTAGCAAGTACATTGTATGAAGAAGGAGATTAATGCAGGCAAGGGAAGAGGGCTAAAATGCTTAAATGATGGTCTTTGTTCAGGTAGTGGGATAAGACCATCATAGGGCAAATGTGGGCAAATATTTACCTCTGTAGTGTACTGAATAGATTGGAGAGGGGAGACACAAAATAAATCTCCGAAAAGTTACATACTTTAAGGATAACATATACGAATGTTACAACTCCATTAATTTCATAAAATTCTAATGTTTTCATAATCCTATTGTGAATTTTGCCTCTGTATTAACTCTGTGGAAATAATCAGCTGTTTGAAAGTAGCATAATCTATTTTTGTTTCACCTTCTCACTGTTTAATTGTTCTGCCTTAAAAGCTATGGTAGTGCAAAATTCACCTTCTGTACAGCCCTGTATGTGAGAGAGAGAGCACCGTTTCATCCTTGGGGATTCCTGAGGAGTCAGCATCTCAAAGGAAGTGACGAGAAACTATGTATCCACTCAGCTGGAGACCTCTCCCCATTGGTACACCCAAAGGCACGTGTGAGCACAGCCAGATCTCGAGGGTTTGCACTGTATTTTATCAAGTGGGTTTTGGTGGTTTCAATTAGCCATTAGCATATGCTTCATCACAATCCCAAGTACAAAATAAAAAAAGGAAAAGATAACTAAGAGATTAAATACTAAAGCACTCTATGAATGACAGAGCTATATCTGAAATTTAACAGCACACAGCTTTTGGTTAACGTGATTATGATCAGCTGGTTTCCATTCTAATTAACACAATACTGGTTTTGCGTTTAGCTGAGAAAAAGAAAAGCAAGGAGAAAATAAATTAGATTTAGAAAGATGACAGAAAAGCCAACCTGTTTTGCACAATAAATTGTAAGTAAGTTCATAGGTAAAGGATCGCTTTGAACTCTATGTGTGCCACCTGCTGTGGAGCTCCTTAAAGCCCTCTTGGACATAAAATGGCAGAGACTTGGGGGAATACGTTTTTCCATTGTCCCTTTTTTTTCCTTCACTGTGCTTACAAATCCCTCCTTGAAGACTTCTAAAGCATGTGTGGAAAGAAATAAATGTAACAGATGAGCTATTTGTTTGTTTGTTCTTTTACCTAAACACATAGGCAATATAATACCTATTCTTTTTGGTGATATTTTGTCTCTTGATCTCAAAACATTTTTCAAAGAAGGAAAATATTACAGGAATAAAAAATTGGGCAAATAATGTAAAAATTACTTTTTCAACCAAGAGGTCAGTGAAGAGCCAGAGTTGGAACCAAGGTCAGAAGTGTTCCAGTCTCACTGCCCATTTATCACCCATGTTGCATCTTTCTCTCACTATTTCTATGTGCTTGTACATGTACCCTAAATATGTCTGCATGTGACAGCGATCAGTCTTTTGCAAGGGGCATGTTCATGTGCTTTATGTTAATCTGGAGGTCCACTTTGTTTCAATCTTGTGTATAAGAGATGAAAGCCATTAAGCCTTGCTATGTACCCATACTGTGCAAGTCTTCAAATGAAAATAACAGCTTTAAGCAATATAAAATCTAAAGCCTAAATACAAATTTAAATTTTCAGTTGCACCAAAATATGCAAAAAACCCTCAACCCCTGTTAATTCTACTGAGATTACTTGCATGCTTACATCTAGACATATGCAAACACCTCACTGAAACTGGGCCATAAATTCCAATCCAAAGAGTATTGGGGTAGTTCATTTAACACCTGCTTCATCTCACTTTGGATGAACTGATTTATTCTTTACCCAGGTAAGTAATTTATTTTCTGCATAAAACTCAGGCACAAAGTATTTAAGTATTAAGCATCGTTATTTGGTCTGTTTATTAAATTGAGAATTGTTCTGTCATATGGTGGCATTCAGTAAGCATTGCATTAGAAGAATATGGAAGATATGGTGGATTTGAGGTGAAAGGGTTTATTTTGTTTTGCTTAACAAAGATAACATGTAAGACAATTGTTGAGCTAATTTTGACAAGCATAAATATTTGCAATGTCTAAAGGTAATAAACTGGACACATGTACTTTTGAGCTCTGATTTACTGAGAATCTTTGGAATATGCAAACAAAAAAAATTGCTTAATAGTAAATGAGCTATAAAAAATCATGTTAATGTCAGTAACATGAGCAGGTGAGAACTAAACAGAGAGTAGAAATATTACAATATTGCAAGAAAGAGATATTTTTTATAAACTGTCCTTTGTAGCACATAATAATGGTTCTGTGCAATCAAATGAATATTGCATTTCCCACTTTATGGTACAGAAAGTAAGCAGAGTGGATAGTGTTTTCCTTCATACATTTTAAATTCTTATCTAGACTTTATGAATCATTAAATAAAGACAATAAAATTTTCTGTTTTGATAAAGGTTTCAGTTGTAATATTAGGACATATTAAACTCCTGGACCACTCTACTGCTTTAAGGTATATTTATACCTACCAGAAAGTGCTTCTTTTAATGGCCACTCTACAGGGAATTCAATCCATCTGTCTCCATTAAGAGAAAGAGGAAGTGTTTTATTTATGGTGAGACTAAAGGTATCCAGGGTTGATGTGTTCTGCATTTTTAAGTGACAAAAAGACAACTGGGATGTGCTGTTTTCCAAACTCTGGAGACCAAGTCTCACTTTATAAAGCATTCCCAGATCAGATGGTAAATATATCTAGAAAGCAACAAAACAATGAGTTAGCATCCAAAGAGAGATAAATAGATATATGCTTAGCTAATTGACAGGAAGAGAGGAAATTTTCTCTAAAATTCTCTAAAAGCATGAACCTAGACCCATTTGCATCAGTCTTGGTGCTAAAAGTCCCATTGAGTTCAAAGGCAGCTGAATCAGGTTGAGTAAGCACTTACAGAAATATTAGTTTTATACTCCAGGGGCATTCATTGTAATTATTCTATCAAATTCAAATTACATACTGCACTGATTTCTAAATGTGGCTACTTAATGTTAATGCCATTTAAATTGATATGCATTATTAACTATGACTATTTGTTGACAAAAAAAAAATGCCTATTCATCATGAAATTTAGAAAGCCAAAAACAGTGAAAATGAAAATTTCAGTTCTGCTTTTCTTGAATATTTAAACAATAATATCTGCAATACTTACAGCACTACATGTTTATTTCTCATTAAAAGGAAACTGAAAGAGAATTTAAATATAGACAAATCTATATATTATTTTACATCATATGTTATTTGGTTCTTAGCCTGATGTTCCACTTTGTTTTCCATGGAAACCAGATTTGACTTGCCATTGCTTCCATAAAAAAACATAACCAACTTGGATATATTTTGTGACAACTTTTCAAAGTCTGCTTTTGTTTCTTCTTGACTCTTTGTGAAATAAATCCTCCATCTGCCTTCTGAAAAAATAAAATAAGGAAAATAAAAAGGAAAAAAGAAAAATATTAAAGATTTTTCTGTTTTCATATGTTAACCAAGATACCTGAGATAAAATTCCTGAGACATGTTTTAGTTTACATGGGAAACATTAATATAGAAGTACTTCATCTGGGTGCTGATCAGCTCCCTAAATATATTACCATTTCTTACTATTACAAAGGGGAAAATATTGTCAGTACTAGTAAGCATAATGACGTATTGTGATGAAGATATTCTCACACTATTATTTCAGAACTGATGAATTAAACAGTGAATGTAATGGTAGAAGCTATACCTGAATTCATTTGCTCTTTTCCTAAATGCCAGGCAGAAGAGCTCCTCCTCTCCTGAATTTCTAGTTAAAAGAAGATAGAAGACCAAATTAATACTTCTGTAGAGCAAATTATAATAAATGCCTGTATTCAAATCTAGTGAGGCAACTGACTATTATATCATTTAGATTAAAAATTTAACTAGGAAATGTACAATGTGATTTTCTACTTAAACGTCATCTCCTACATATCATTCTGTTTAATGAACTGACTCTAGAGTTAGCTCTTTACTGTGAAATGATTGTAACATGAAGATTCAAGTATTTTTCACTTTAAAGTATTTCTGTTCATTTATACAATTTATGCTCTGGATGAATCAGAACTAATTGGATGGTTTTAATGCCCATTTGGGGGGCTGATATTCCTGCAACTGATATCAGCTTCCATTGGTTTCAGTGGCATTTGATATAGATCAAAACTACTTGTAAACATTAGATAGAGGTCTGAACCAAAGATGGAAAGCCTTCTTTTGAGATCACAACCAAGTCTGGATTTGCCAATTATTGTGTAAAAAACTCACAGGAATATTTTCTTCTTCTACCAAATCAATGCATTCTGGTAGAAACAGAAACTTTTTTATTATTATTTGAATAAAGCCAAATTATATAACTTTAAATACACTAAATATTCCTATATTTAATTCAGAAAAGTCCCAACATACAATCTAAAAAACTTTTGAAATTATTTGCTTTTGCACAATAACAGCTTCCTCCTCTTTCCAGGTTTCAAATGACAAAACTTTAGATGATAAAGCAGAGGAAATGGATTGCACTGGAATTCTACTCAGTCTCATTAGGCTGTTGCTGGACAAGCACCATCATGCCAATGCCACTACAGTGAGCAGAGATGCCCTGGGAGTTCAGAGGAGAAGAACTAGAATATTTTCTGTAATCTAAGGACTCATCTATTTACTTCTACTTGTCTATTCTCTTTAGGGGCAAGATGATAAGAAAAGAAATACATCAGTCTTAAAGGTACATACTGGGCTTTTGTTGCCTGCTGATTTGATTGGGGAGTGCCATGGTTCCCTCCCACATCAGATTGTGCTTGTATTGAAACCATGGCACAGGGAAGGAAGGTGCACATTCCCTTCTTGCCCTAACAAGGCATGCAGTCACAGTCAGTGGGGTCAAAACTGCTCTTCTGTGCACTGATTACCTGTGTGGTGTCAGTCAATAGTAAGTCCAGTTTCTGGCAAAAGCTATCCAAACAGTGTGGCATAAATAATGCAAAACAGTCTTCTTGAATACAATGGAGGCATTTTCTATACTGCTTAAACATAGTTTGCCCCACTATTTACCTCATTTTCACTATGTCTAGCAAGCAGCTGGCAGTGATATTCGAAGCTTAAAAAATTGTTTGCAAGTGGCAGCGTAGAAGACTTGGAAAAGCAGCAATTTGTAAAGAGATTAGGGCAAATTTGTTGCCATTTATGCCACTGTAAATCTGAAGTAACAACGCAGAAATTATCCTCTGGCAAATAGTGGTTATTAAATGGTACTAAAATACAACAGTGTTCAGACACACTAACTCACTATATAATGGCAATGTTCTACTGGAATATTTTAAACCATAACTTGTTTATAGAAGCAAATCACATAGCTGCATTCTTCAGTTTGGAACTAATTTCTTAGCAAATAATAGTTCGAGTATAATATTGACCTGTGGCATTCAAAGTTACTGAGGCAGATCTTTTTCCATCGTGTCTGTCTTTTAGCCATGTTTGAGCCATAAACAATGTTTCTGACCCTGAAGCTGCTGACTCCTTCACAATAATCTTCTCAAGAAGCCAGTCAGAGCCTCTCCCTTTTTCAACCACCATCACTTGCAGAGTCCCAACATCTACTGCTTCCACTTGAAAAACATCCACCTGAAAAATTCAGAATCAAAAAGACATACTGAAATAGAACCATCGAGCTAAATTAACAGTGTCTTTTGAAACATGAAAGTGAGAGGAAAATGAGGATTTTCTTTTTTCATTAATTTAATACCAACAGAACCAGAGATGATGAGTTTAAAGATGCTATAACTCCTACATTAAGCACTATTCCCTTTGTGGTTCTGCAATATACTGCTAAACCACCCATTTCCTCACACAGATCGATCAGCTGCTTATGCTCACTTCCTGAGAGATTTGAGATTTTCCTTCCCAAATTTCACATTTAATGATTTATAGGGATACCATTTAAAACATCTTATACTCTCAACAAAATAGTCTCCCAGGGCTTCCATTTGAGAATGAAATGCAGGGAATGAGAAGGGCAGAAGTGAACATCACAGAATGGTATTTTATTTTCTTAGGAAAGAATGACAAACTTGGTCCCAGATTTGAATTAACTTGTAGGATTAGTTTTAATAAAAGTCATTGAAGGAAAAATATTAGATAAAGTTACTTTTAAATAAGTTCTACTATTCTCTATCAGTTTAAAAGTCCACAATATTTTTAAAATGTTTAGAACACTGAGGATCCCTAAAGAAGATGGTGAGACGCCAGACATCAAACATTTTCACAATATGTGATTTTGGCTTTTTGTGGGTCTTACACCTACTTCCTCAGCTGGAAAAGAGAGTTTAATTTCTTGGCATAGAGACCTTCCAACTGTTATGCTTTATAGATTTATGAATTATCGCCTCATTTCTATTAGTGTTGATAATGGGTAAAATCTACTGTTACTTGTGATAGACTTTCCAGCATGAATTAAAGATATAAAGATGTTTTTGAGGGGACTAGATTGCAATAATGAAAAACATTTGTGTCCTGAGTAGTCTTTTCAGCCTAATTCACACTGCAGTTGCTCAGCCAGACCAAAAGGGCAGCAATCCTTATTTAAGGGATTACACAGAGATGAAACAGAGAAAAGTAGTTCTCTTGCTCCACCAGTCAGTTATGTGTCTTCCATGGATACCTTTTCCAAGTGAAAACCTGATGAAAGATTTGTGTCAATAAGAAGAGCCTTACCAGGTTGCAACTTAATAAGACCCATTATAAGTTAAAATATTTGGCTCAAAATTGCAGATAATCTATGACAACCTATTTAGAAAAAGAATCCTCAGAAACAAATTTCAAATTTTTTCTTCTTTAACTTTTTTCTCATTTTTGATCAATATACGTACACTTGAATGTGTGTTTGTGAACCTTCACCACCTTTAACAGTTGTTTAAAATAAATTTGTCATAGAATTACTCTGTGACTTCTTCTAGACTGAAAGGTATTGTTATTCAAAAATTGCTATAGTTCATCATCTAACCATCACATCTGCACTGCCACCCCTGAGTTATTATGGGAAATGTGAAAATGAGAACAGTAGAATGATTTTAAGGGAAAAGTGTTTCAAGAGGCACTTGAATAGCTATACTTACTTACAATGAGTCAAGGTTATCAGCTACTTTTAAACTGGCAAAAGTGTGAGATGAAAGTGGGGGTTCTTAGGGTAATGTCCTATGGCAGCAAAGCAAATACATTGGAAGGGCTGAAATTCTAGATGGACTGCAGGACTGCAGGGAAAGAGTGTCCTCTTACATTTTCCATAGTTACATCAAAAAAGTAATGTTTAGTGTCAACACCATGATTATATTTTATTGGACTACTTTGATGACTGAATACCATTAATCTGAACTCTTAATTTACCCTAATTATGAGATGAGTTTGATCACTGCTTTATTCTGTCTTTAATTGGATTGATAAAGCTATAGTATCGTTTGAATAAAATAAAATGGCTTGTTACAATTATTTAAAAAAAATCTATTAAAAATACACAGGTCTAAAAGATGGGTGAAAAACACAGATAAAGTCAAGTTAGAAACATACAGACCCCTGTTTCTGTTAACAAATAACTATTTTACGTTCCCAAAATGTGAAAATTAATTTAAATGTTACTGCTTGTCCTTGCAAATGGTTACGCTTATATTAGTGCATGATGTATGTTGTTGGTCAGATTAGAATACTTGTTAGAATAGATTTCTTTTTAAAATAAGAAATTTCCAGAGGATGACTGATTTAGTAACTCTGTCACCAGCATCTCCAAAAAATCTGTTGTCAGTGATGTACTTTTGGAGAGTTAGGAATAAAGGAAAAATACAGACAATATTCTGCTGACTTCTAGACTTGTGCTGTCTCCAGAAGGATAGCTGGGCCTGACTTGCACTAAGCTTGACAGTTAATAAACTCTATTAAGCCATAAAAACTTCACACAACATCAGCAAATGTATTCATATACCATTCTCCCTAGTGGCAGTGATTCTGAAAGCACTTAATAACTCAGATGCAACATGCACTATGGGTTATTCATAACCTGGATAATCCAGCCACAGGTAGCAGCAAGTTTGTATATATAGGTAAAGCATGAAAGGTTTTCCAAACCTTTTTTCCTCTGAAAATAGGTACATTTGTGAAAACTTTGATGTTTGGTTTGTGTTGGGCACACTACTTCATCATTTGTCGATGTGCAATTTTAACGAGCCCATTTTACAGCATGTAAAAATCTCAAAAATCCATGGTCAAATCTGCAGACCGTTCAGCCATCTAATAAACCACAAGTTAAAAAACTATTTAACTAAACTAAGAATTGCAGCAGGGGGGGTAAACTCACTTCACAAACAAGATTACATTCCCTCTTTATGTGTACATTTGAAAATCTATGTGATGTAACGAGCTTTATTGTAGTCATGAGACCAAACAAGAATAGGGATAGAGCAACTAATAGAGAAAGAACAACAATTATATTTGTTAGAGTTAGATGACCAATTTGCTAGAGATAATTTATTTACCAAATTTAATCTACTTTTCCCCTCGCAAGCTGTCTGCAAACAGACAGATTATGACATATATTTCATTATACTTTTAAGCAATTGAATTATTATGAATAATTTAGCTAATATTATTGTGGATTCATTTCAGACCACAGATTAGTCATAAAACATAGGAAATATTCGAGTTTTTAACAGGTTTTTTATGTCACATGATACTCTCATCTGATTTATAAACAGGGACCTTTAAATTACTGGAGGCTTAATTCTTCTGCAAAAAAGAGAGAGAGAGAGGAAGAAAACACAGAAGATAGGTAAACCTACAGAATATAAACCCTTTATTTTTCATTTTACCTTAGGGAAAAATGTTAATTGTTTTTTAGTTACTATTAGCAAATTAGGTTTGAAGGGAGAAAAGTCACCTTAAATATTTTTAATAATACGTATTGTTTAATTCAGCAGTTATATTGACTTTTCTCAGAATAGTATTGAAACAATTTGTATGTATGTATAGCCCACTAAATTTTCTTAACACTGTCTGGAGAAAGAAAGTTATTCTCCAAGACTGAACAGCTGAGACTGACAATCTGAGAGCCATACATCCTCAGTGACCCACATGAGCTGTCCTAGCAAAACCAGAACTGACACTTTTCATATTTCTTAGTTAAGAAAATAAGCACTGAAAACATCCTTAAAAACAGTCATTCCAGCAACCCTTTCAGACTATTTAAAATTTAATTTTTGTTAACTCCTTTTCACATTTCCTTCAAATGTGGGGTTTTTTTTTGAGCATTTCCTTTGAGTCTGTGACCCAGTTTGACTTTATTCAGTACTCTTCAGTGTCAGCGCTGGCAATGTTTCACTGTCTGTAGCAGTTGCAATAGCTCTTGTAACAGAAGAAGCATTTGAACAGTCACTGTGCAATATTTACCTTTATAAATGCCAGTCATTTTATAGGCTCAGTATTGAGACTTGATGGTTGGCTAATGACGATATTCCCAGTAGAACTGAAAATAGCAAGCCAAGACACACCATATGCTTAATTTCATCAACCTGTATGCACAAGTGATTTCCCATACTGCTAATGTTACTATCATTTTAATAGGCTTTTATTGGAAAAGGAGTTAGAGTGTCTAGATAAAGGACCTTTTCTATTAAGCTTAGCAAACCTATTGATTTGCTGCCTGATTATTTTGATCTCACTTGTTAATCTGGAGAAACTCCACTGAAAACAAAAGAGTTTAGCACCGGAAGGCAAAATAAAGGCCCCTGTAATACTAAGCCAAATCAGAAACAGTGTCTGAACATTCATGTAGAAAGAGGCAAATGAGAAAAATAACTTCTGCTGAGATGTTACCCTTCAGAATGTGCCCCCATGGACTCTTCTAGCTGTTCTGGGCTAAACTTCCCCACCCTGTCCCTAATGCTTGTCACATCACTACCTTCTCTTAGATGGAGTTTATCACCTTTTTAGCTTTGCCAGCATAACCCCACAATCAGCTTCTCTCCAGCCAATTTTTATCAAGACAGACCAAGTGAAAATGTCCAAATTATTAACAATATTAATTGCCTAAACTAAATACACCAGCAGACTTAAGGGGTGGAAACATTGGGTGGTTAGCAGCAGTGAGGACAAGCACTGGTAGCAGTATTGTCTTGGCACAGCACAGTGGAAAAGTGAACAGTGCATCTGACTGTGACCTCAGCATCTTGTAATCTGTGTTCTGTAAAAATACTTCTTTAAAAACAGGCTTTTCTATGCATCTGAAAAAGCCAACCCTGAATTTCTTCCTAAATTCATGTATTTTTGCAAGCATGTTTTTTATGTTAAATTCTCATCCAGAAATTTATTGAAAGAATTTACCTTTACATGAAAAGAATTAAATTAAATTAATTTGAATGCATAATTAGAGGTTTCTGATAACCTACAATTATCATGGTTCATCCATCTTCAACAAGATTAGTGAAGAATAAATGAAAGAATAGGGGTAGTAAAAAACCCCACATAATATTTGCCCTGAACTGACCTTTTGTTAATTTGCTTAGTATAACTGGAACAGAATCCTTCTGAAACAGGATTTGTATGCATAGAACAGCAACAGGAGTAAGAAAGAATAATGGTACATTATAATAATCAGCAGCTATGACCATTCAACTAACTTGTAAAAGACATTTCAGTCAGACTTCAAGTAAAATGCATTTAATAAAATTCAGAAGGACTGCTACAGACTGCTACAGTATCATCAGGCACATCCAAATCTGTAAACACACATTATATTACACAATAAAAATCTAAAAAAAAAAAATACCACAACCAAAACAAAAAACCCCAAAGACAGACCTTATTTTGGACAAATTCAAACCCATCTGAAGCAGCCTCATTGCTGGACTAATTTAATAACAGTCCAAGTTTGAGATCTGGTTTAACAGGCAAAGAAAATAGGATGGATGTAATTTTCTTCAACTTTAGTAAGATATTTGGTTGTATATTATTTTGATTAAGACACAATAATCCAATAATTAAATTATTCTAGGTGAGCTCAACCTGGCTGATAATGGGACAATAAAATGTCTAACTGGCAAGCCTCCAAGTGCAGCTATAAACAGAGAATATTTTCAAGCATATTTAATTGTATGGAGGCCAGGTAATATGCTTATGCTCTTTAATATTGTAATGAGATAACTGGAAGAAAACAAGATTTCAGAGATGATGCAAAAACAATTGCAACTTAAGACACTTGAATAAGTCGGGTACTAAACTGCTCTGAAAAGATTTGTAAGCATTAATAGATTACTGGAAAGTCTGCCTTCTGGTGAATCAAGCAACCTAATCTACTTAACTTGTCAAAGGCATACCAGTTTACTTATTGTCTTAAAAACTGTCAAAGGCAGCAGAAATTTGGTGTGAGAGTGCTATGCAGGCTAACAGTCAATAACATTACAAAATCCAGCTCCTAGAACTTAAAGCAGGGGTCCTCAAACTATGGCCCATGGGCAGGATACGGCCCCCCAGGGTCCTCAATCCGGCCCCCGGTATTTACAGACCCCCCAGCTGGGGGTTGGGGGGGAAACCAAGCAGCCGCAGGTGACTGCCTGCCACTTCATCCACGCGCCGGCCCCCTGGTTAAAAAGTTTGAGGACCCCTGACTTAAAGCTTGACAAATTTAGACAGAAAATAGCATGAATCTTGGGGCGGGGGGGGGGAGGGCAGAAAGGACATTTAAGCTTTGAAACAATTTACGAACTAGATGAGCGCTTCAGCACTGGAAGCCAATCATTCTGCATTAGCTATATTTTCTAAACTATTTAACTTCAATTGAAGCTAATTCAGTTCTTGCTGCGTTGAGGAAAATGGTTAATATTTTACTAGCTGAAAAATGTAGACTGCAGACTTGGATTAACCAAAACTATTTTAAGATTTTTGATAAATCAAGTTAATAAAGTCAGTTGTATTTTATTTTGAAATTATCTTGTTTATTTAAAAAACTGTAATAAATGTGACATAGAATGCACTCACCCAGCTTTGCCTATCCAAAATAAGTCTATAGCCAGACAATTTCCC
The DNA here is from genome assembly GCF_023634155.1 of Falco peregrinus. Classification (NCBI taxonomy): domain Eukaryota; kingdom Metazoa; phylum Chordata; class Aves; order Falconiformes; family Falconidae; genus Falco; species Falco peregrinus. Next base: position 48,560,030 of record NC_073723.1, read on the forward strand.
TGTAAAGTCTTGAGAAAGCAGCAGGCACTCTCTAAGGATAATCAATTTCATTTTAAGATAAATGTCCAAAAAAAGAAAAAAGGTAACCACCTCCTGGAAGCATCTGCTTCACTCCTTTTCTGCAGAAGAAGCTCAAAACATCATGTTAGAAAAAAATGTGTACATTCTAGGCATCTAAAGCAAAGTGGGATGTATTTCAGATTTAGAAATGTAATTTCTGTAATTAAATTTCAAGCTCTATATAAAGACAAGGCCACCCCACCTCAAGTAATTAAGTTTAGTTTTAATTAATTTTGCTCAGTTTTTAGTTTTTGACAAGAATGTTTTACATTTTTGTTTGCCCTCCAAGAGTATGTCAGGAAACAAAAATTAATTGTTCACACAGCTCTAATCCATTAGCCAGTGTTATGTAGGCAAACCAGGTGATTGCAATAGCTTGTTCTAGCTCTGTCTCTTACAAATACGTTACTAACCACCTGTAACTGCTGACTGAGAAGTACCATCTTGGAGCTATTGCTGAGAACAGCACAGGGCTCAGGTATTTGCCACTGTCAGCCAGCATTATATAAAGCTTTAGTTGTGTTCTTTCTTTCTGCATTTGTCCTCACAGTTACTGACAACCTCCACCAGTCTTTACATCACTATGATGATAATCCATAATTTCCTAGTTTCCACCTGATTAATCCTTCTGCTCGATGGATTAAACATTGTGTAACCAAAATGAGCATTCAGCTACCAAGACGAGCAGCCCTTGTGCCGGCACAATAGGCAGGGGAGCGCTCAGCGCAGGGCACAGGGACAGTCCTGGGTGAGGAGAACCTCGGAGGAGGCCAACAGACCTGCCAGGGGCCTGCAGCTTGTGCCACCGTGGCTGACAGGACCTGGATGGAGCCAAGAGCAATGGTGGGCAAGCTCCCCACACCTATAAAATAAGTCCTTAGAGAATGAAAGTGAGCAGGGCTAGCAAACAGGGAGCTGTGTGGCAGTTTGCACACAAAGCCCATTCAAGAAGAACACTGAAGCCCTGCCAGCTCAGCCAGGGAGTGGTGGTACCCACCCGGCAGGAAGCCATGGCCTCTCTCAGCTCTGCACCCCCCACGGCTGAGGCAGCTGCCCAGGCAGAGCCCTGGTGGGAACACGCTGCCAGCCGGGAGCCGGGCTGCCGGACGGGCTCTGCTCTTACACCAGCACCAGCCGCAGCAGCGGGCACAGCTGTGGGAGTGCGCCCGGGGAGAGGAGTCCCCACTTAGTGACAGAGCCCCACGGGGGGTGGGGAGCACGAGGAGATCAGGGAGCACGAGAGAGAGACCCACCGCTGGGATCACCCCCTGCCCTCTCTCAGACAGGCCTGACGGGCAGCCAGGGCATGTGATCCAGAGGGTTCCCTGTCCTCTCTCCGCGTGGCCTGACACAGTGACTGACTGAAGGGAGAGCGCGAATGGCGACGGGTCCCTGCCCGGTGCAGCGCGATGTCTCCTCTGTGCCCGGCCCAGCGGCCCAGGTGCCCACGCATGGCGCGTCAAGGCTCTGCAAGTGGAACCCAGCAGTAACGAAGACGGGGGTTCATCGAGCGGGGAGGTGTCGCTGAGGCTGTCGGCCTACGCCCCGTGTCAGAACAGCTTCCACACAGAAAAACAGACGCGTCACTGTCAGAGGAGACTCCCCTCTGAAGGGAAGAGATGGCCCGGTGTGCAGAGCGGACCCACCCAGGGAAGTCTGCTGCCTCCCTGGCGGCCTGGCTAAAGGTGGGAAGAGAAAGCTGCTTGTCCTGGTGCGGCCCTCAGACCATTATCCAGTATCAATTTTTCAGTCCAAAAAGGGCTGGATGAAGGATCCGGGGAACCACAGGGCTATCAGGCTGACCTCAGTGCCAGGGCAGGTTATAGAGCAGATCATGTAGGGTGCCATCACGCAGCACATAGAAAACAACCAGGCAATGGGGCCCAGCCAGCATGGGTTTATGAAAGACAGGTCATGCTTGACTAACCTGATCTCCTTCTGTGACAAGGTGACCCACTTGGTTGTGGAGGGAAAGGCTGTGGGTGATGTCTACCTGCACCTTAATAAAGCCTTTGACACCATGTCCCACAGCTTTCTCCTGGAAACACTGGCTGCTCATGGCCTGACTGGGTGTACTGTTCACTGGGAGAAAAGCTGGCTGGATGGCTGAGCCCAAGGGGCGGTGGTGAATGGAGTTACATCCAGCTGGCAGCTGGCCACACGTGGTGTTCCCCAAGGCTCAGTATTGAGGCCAGTTCTGTTTGATATCTTTGTCAAAAATCTGGATGAGGGGATTGAGTGCACCTTCAGTTTGCAGACAACACCAAGTTGGACAGAATGTTGATCTGCAGAGGGATCTGGACAGGCTGTATCGATAGGCTGAGGCCAATTGTCTGACGTTCAACAAGGCTGAGTTCCAGGGCCTGCACTTGGGTCACACCAGACCCACACAGCGCTACAGGCTTGGGGAAGAGTGGCTGGAAAGCTGCCTGGCAGAAAAGGACCTGGAGGTGTTGGCTGACAGACCATGAGCAGCAGTGTGCCCAGGTGGCCAAGAAGGCCAACAGCATCCTGGCTTGCATTAGAAACCGTGTGGCCAGCAGGACCAGGGCAGTGACTGTCCCCCTGCACTGGGCACTGGTGAGGCTGCACCTCGAATGCTGACAGGTTCAGGTTTGGGCCCCTCACTGCAAGACATTGATGTGCTGAGGCAGGTACAGCAAAGCTGGTGAAGGGTCTGGAGAAGACATCTTACAAGAAGCAGCTGAGGGAAGTGGGGTTGTTTGGCCTGAAGAAAAGGAGGCTCAGGGGAGACGTTATTGATCTCTACAGCTACCTGGAAGGAGGTTGGAGCAAGGTGGGTGTCAATCATGTCAATCTCTTCTCCCAGGTAACAAGCGATAGAACATGAGGAAATGCCCTGAAGTTGCACCAGGGGAGGTTTAGACTGGATAGTAGGAAAAATTTCTTTACTGGAAGGGTTGTCAAGTGTTGGAACAGACTGCCCAGGAAAGTGCTAGGTCACCATCCCTGGAGGTATTGAAAAGACATGTAGATATGGTGCTTAGTGACACGAATTAGTGATGGTCTTGGCAGTGCTAGGCTAACAGTTGAATCTGATGACCTTAAAGATCTTTTCCAATCTAAATGATTCTATGATGGCTGACTATTTTAGTCTTCACTTCTGTAGTACAATAACTTGGCCAAGAGCCTATCCTTATGAGTAATACAGTTGGGTCAATGGCATTTTGCAATTATTTAATCATTAGTCAGATATGCATTCCATAAAAGAAGGTTTATCTGCAGTTACAAAACTATAGCATTCTATATGTGATGGGATGTGAATGTTACAGGCAAATATTCCTGTATTTTTTTTGAATTGCCAATGCTTAATCTCTAAGTAAGTATGAAACTGAACACCAACAGTCACCTCTCACTGACAATTTTTGTATGTACTGCAGTTACCATGGTACCAACCTGAGCAGTTGATGTCTAAATATAGGGCAGGATAAAGGATATATCTTTTTAACAACTAATAGAATTGCATAAAAATTCACAGAGGTTTTACTTCTCCAGTAACTTAGAGCGCTTAAAATACTAGCCACTTTCATTGCAGTGAGAATAAAATACTTAAATATCAGTCATAACATATTCAGTGTAGTTTACTGGCCTTGGTGGAATTTATCCGAAGAAAGCCACAGTCTCAAAGAGGAAATCTGTGGGTAACTCACAGCCATATGACAGAGCATACAGCAAGTCTATCAAAGACCATCTAAAAATTTTAATTTGCTGAAGAATGTTAGGTGCCAGAAGCAATATGGAGATACCGGAAGGATTTCACAGAACTGGGCCTTGGTTTTTACAGAATGTCTGAACTGTGTATACTTGGTTCAAGGAGGTGTTTATAGTGGGCAACATTTATCAGACTCAAATTGACTCATAAAGTATGAAGTATGAATAAATACTATTAGGATTTAATGAAAACTGAACTGCATGAAGTGTGCTGAGATTGCTTTGCCTATCCTTACTGTTATCCTTAGGAGAACATCAAACAAGACATCTATATCACAGCAATTTGAAAGAATATGGTTCTTGTAGCACTAATCCTCATGCTGATTTGTCTGAGTAGATTACCAGAAACTCATCTCTCTTGGTGACAGTACTGCTGTCTCAGATATGGGGTGAGCTACAGGGAGCTTACTGGTGAATTACTACTATCATGCACATTATCTACCAGTGCTCTATTGGTTTCACAGGTGTAAGGACTTTGGAAAGACACAAAGCAACTTTTCAGATCAGTCTTTCACTATCATGTAACTCAGCTCGTGTAAATGAAAGATCTGTTAAGTGAGAGAAGTGTATCTCCAGTTCACTGCAAAGTCCTCTGAATATTTAAACATTTCTGTGTATTTCTGCATTGCTAAACTGTTGTTTGTAACAGCCCTGACATTCTGTGAGATAACACCACGTTTTGATGTGATTTCTAACAGAAATGCTGTTCCAGTTCACTAGCTGTTACTGTATAGTCAGGGGAAAAATTATTGCAAGGAAAAGCACATTTTGAAATGTCAGAACAACTGTTAAGATTCTGAATGCAAATTCTGTCTGTTATACTCCAAGACCCGCTAAACCACCAAGTCCAGACTCTGACTGCAAGGGTGCTTGGCACAATATGTGATTGGGCTGATACAGAGAGAGACATTCTACACTTGAGAGTCATTTTGGAGATTACTTATAAAGGGAAGAAAACCCAGGGAAATTTACAAAACAATGTCGTCAACAAAATGTTGCTGCAAAGGCAGGAGTCTTGCTTGCAGAATCAATTTACACTTTGTCAATTAACTAAATACCTTTATTTTCACTGAACAAGGAGTGAATCAAGACTTAGTTCTGTGTTTCTCTATTACTTATCTACAAGCAGTTTCTTTTTAGGGCCCTAAAATATTCCTATGCTGATATCTACTTTTAGAAATACAAGGATACTGTGTTACATTCACACACTGCTCCTATAAAATGTCAAATAAGTAGTGAAGAGATGGATACATGCCAGCTCTGCCTCTTACTCTGTGAAACAGAAAAATTCTGTGCCACACTGAAGTAGACACAAATACTATAAAAACACCCTTCAGGTTATGAATCTTTGTAGTTCATGTCTGTTCTCTTAGGCAACATTTCTGGTTGTGCATCCCTGGTCCCTCTTCACTAAAACCTCTTCATTAAAATTTCTAGACTACCAGTCTAGAGATCAGATTGCTCACAAGGACTGCAGCTCTAAAATCCAATTAAATCAGTTTATCAATAAACCATAATCTTAATTTCAACATTAGGGAAGACAAATGTACCTTTATCAAAACTGAGTACCCTCATCCACAAGTATTTAGTCTCTTGATAAATATTTTAAACTCTCACTTTTCTTATGAAAAAAAGAATTTCAAATAGGCAAAATCCAGTAAGATAATGACCCCCTTCAACTCCCACTGAATTAATGAGACTGAGGGTAGTTAGGAGCTGAGCTCCTCCTAATCCCACATTTCATACCTCTGCTTTGGTTATCAGTCTAAGATGATTTGCAAACTTGGTTGCTTACACAAAATGTCATTCATTTGGCAGCCAACATCAGCAGAAAGAAACATTTTGCTGTGTAGTATTTTCAAAAGGGAGACAGGTTAGAATATCATAATCACAGTATTCACTGAGGTTTCAGAAAGGTGGAAGAGTGCACACACTGTAAGACAGATAGCACTGTCTAATGTAAGATATGCTCAGCATTTCTGGTTGCAAGACACTGATGTTTCTTTTTCTAAACTTTAACTATTCTGACTCAAATTTTCTGTAACAGACCTTTTTTTCAGAATCGTCATTACATTGTTTTAATCCTCAAATTTGTTTTCAAATAAAGATCCACAGAAAATACAAATACTTTGTTTATTCCATGTTGAAAAAAATCTAGTGACCTTTTCAGCTGAAATTTTCACTCCCTCTATCCAGAGCTTCCAACAGACTACGTTGTACATCAAATTCACATTTTACTGTAAATCTGCCCACATTTCTGCACCACATTCAGTAACAAAATTCCCTCTAATTTCTGTTTATACTGACAATGTTACAGGCAAATGCATCTCTGGCATCTGCTGGTCTTTGACTGGTCTACATCTAAGAGCTGCGAGACACTCCTGCACAGTGAGTGAATAAGCCTCTTGGTAGACCTAAGAAAACTATGGAGGGCAGAGGCTGACTGTCTGGAGAGAGACAAAGAGCCAGACTGAGGGGTAGACTAGCAGTGGAAAGGCAGAAGCCAGGGAAAGGAGTGTTAGCCTGAAGAATGGCATGGGGATAAAAGAGGTATTAAAGGAAATTGAGTCTCTATAGCTCTATTTTGAAGCAAATACCCAGGAAAACCACAGGTGTGTCACTGTCACTGAAGACATTCAGTATTTGCAAAATTGAACCTAAAAGCACTTGATATAGTCACTTCATTACTTGTCAGTATTGTTAGCATCAGCTATATAAGCATCAGTATTTCCCATAAAGAGTAGATAGAGATATTGATATACACATGCACTTACAATCACAGAGCATTGCAAACGACTTTGTAGACTCTGTCCTACTCCCATTAAGTCTACGTGAATTGGACTGTGTTGCAAAAGTGCAAAATATCATGCAGAAATTATACCTTTCCTTTAGTGAAATTATCATCTCCTTTTCTGATTAACTGTCTTCTGCCAGTATCTCCTAAAAGGCCTTGCAGCATGACATACACATCTGCATCTGTTCCTGACCCAGGGGCTGCTCCCGTAGTGATATAGAGAACATAGATTTTCACTGTTGGGAAAAAGAGATCAAAGGTTTATCAAAGCTAAAGCAGTTAAAAAATAGGTTATTTAATAAATTACTACTACTATATTTTCATTTTCAGTCCTTCCCAGAGTGATCAAAAGGCCAAACTGTATTATAATGCTTAGAAAAGCACACAGAAGCACTGTAATTAAAATTTAAGAACCATTATTATAAGGAATAATAAGCTAAATACTTTGTGAGTGGGCTTGAAACACAGGTAGAGGGGAAATGAAAGAAAACTAAACACATCACAAATTCTTATAAAAACATGTAAATAATACTCTACCACACAAATTGCATGAATTTAAATATGTAACACTCCTATGAAACAGTTCATAATCTATGGAGGATACGAAATAGCTCAAAAAGCACATCTCTGCTCTAAGCCTCACAGAGTTCAAATGAAGCTGAACTGTCAGAAAGATGGCAACTTTTCTATTTCCTCCAGATCATGGTCCAGTCAGTGGCTGGCCACTCTACATTGTACCAGTTGCAGTTATTGGCCTCAGAAGAGGATTTCTAGAAATGTGTGTTCTCTGACATGTTATCTTACAACTGTTCAGCTGAGCATTTCTTGGAAGGCTGTTTATGTTAATTCCCTGCTTGTACTCCCAGAGAAATGCATAACACACTGGTGATCTGGTCCCCAAAATAAGAAAGAAGCCACATCCCCAAAACATTCAATTAAAAAAGAGACAAAAATATGGGGAGAAGATAAAGAAAACAATACCTGTCCTTATTAATGTTAAATGCCCTTTGGAAAGAGGGGCAGCATTTGTAATGTTTAAGTATCTGTGCATTTCCAGAAAAAAAAAAAAAAAAGTAAGTATTTAAAAGACAAAGTTCCTTCCCAGGGAACCACAGCAGTAATTTTCTCATATTCATATTCAAGGAGCTTCTGCCCAAGTGCTTTTTTTGAGACTAGCTTTGAAAGCACAGCAGAAAAGGCAAGGAATATACAGATTACTTGGGCTATCGATCTAAACCCTTAACTCCTGGGAAACACTTGAAGGAGACTGGGATATTCTCATGGTAGAATATCCATTTAGGGCAAGAGCCCTTTCATTCTTCACTGACTTTGGTTATAAAACCTCCTAAGAAACACAGAGCAAACTAAAAAAATTCAGTCTTGAGGTGATCAAGGCACAACTTTCATGAAGGAGTTTGATGACATATAATTGCTAGGTCACACAAAAAGAATGCCTGAAATCCTAACACAAATATGAGCTTCTGTTGTGAGGGGCCATGGATCTCCTTCTTATTTGAAATTACAGTACAAGAGTTATTTCCTCGGGATTTCCTTTGTTTCCTATGGGAGTGAACCAAATCATATTATCAAGGAAAAGCTGAACTCAGTCCTATTCAAAACTTTAATATTTCCAGTACGGTATGCTTGCTCTTTTGTCACAAACCGATACCAATCAGACTTGAATGCACAGTGCTCACTTACAGGGTCTGAGATTTTTTTTTTTTAAACAGTGGGGTGGATTTGACCTAGCCATGCATCACTAGTGAGGATGAATAGAAAGTATACGTTAAATTCTTTGGACTGCTCTGAAAAGCCACCATCATCATTGACCAAGTCATTTCCAGTGTTTCTGATTTGTGACAAACCTGCTGGAAAAGGAGAGCCAGCTGTGAGAACTGGAAGCTCAGCCACTCTTCCTCCTTCTTCATCTGCAAAGTTGTGACAAAATGGAAATTCTAGCACATTTTTACTTTCTCTGTGTTGAAGCTTTACCTTGGCAAAGAGCAAAAACAAATACCTTCAGCGTCTGCTGTGCTCTAGTGGAAATGATAGCAAAAGACATACTATTGAACAGCTGTGACACATCATCTCAATATTAAAAAAGAAGATTAAATATATTTTTCTAAAATGTTTTTGAAAGCTGCCTTTTAAAAGAGAAGGACTAAATATCTTTCCCAATTAAAATAATTAAAATGTGAAGATTATTCCTGTAGAGACTGCAGTAAGAGAAAAAATATTTTGAATGCTTCAGGAAGATTCCTTTATGTAACCTATTCATCCGGCATATGGAAGAAAAAGGTGTTGATATGCCCATTTCAGCTTCTGAGAAATGTCAATATGCCACAACATTTTTCACTGCAGAATGTTTTCTCATTCTAAGTAACAGGAGTAAGAAAATGAAGTGTTTCAGAGAAAAACAGAAATTAAGAATGTTTTATGACATGTATATATATATATATGTACATATGTATTATATAAATATAAAGAGTATGTTACTAAATATTTTTAATCTCTATGAAATGCTGTATATAATGAAAGGGTGATCCTGAGCTAAGTAGATTAGTCTTACTATAAGAAAACATATTTTCATAATGAGGTGTCTTATACTATGGTACTACCAGGTACACAAAGAGATAAAGTACCATTTTATAAACTATTTAAAGCTAGACCAGACAACATATTTGAAAATATATTGCGGGAATTAACCCTGCTGTGAAAAAGGCACAGAAAATTCGCTCATACATTTCTTCATGACCTAACTCACTAAAATGACCAAATCCTTAACCCAGGAAGCTCAACCATCTTTGGTTAGCAATTGTCACTGGGAGATGGTAGCATTATTCTGTCTTCAAAAGATTTCTATAATTTTTCATTATGACAGACACATTGAAAAGATTTTTTTAAAAGCAGTGCAAAGTATAATGTTAACACAATATCCCTTTCATACTAACATCTATATTCCTGAACAGTTTCTTGAAAATCAGATTTAATTTACTGTGTTTTACTTCAAGAAGTGAAAGAAGCAAAAATAAGAATGTCAGTTATTACATGCTTCAGAAATAAAGCATATCATAATTGATTTTTTTCTGGGCATTATTTTATAATGATTTCAATTTCTTCAAAAGCATCAAGTGAATTATTTTGCAGTTATGGTTATAAAAATGAATTCTGAATCTAAATACGGAATTCAACCAACCACACCTGCATTTACTTGTGATAGAAGGGGGAAATCTTAGACTCTCTGTGAGGTACAATCTTGTAAAATCAAAATAAAATAGCATAGAAATGACCATCCTTGTTCTAATCAGCAGTGTAAATAGATGCTAACCTATCTTTAATAACAGATATTATACACAACCTCTTATACCAACCTAGTTATTTCATACAAAGATTCAGTCAGTGCTGCTATGGAAGCCATGGAGTAACAGAGGAAATATCTTCCTAAAACCCCAATAATTTACATAGACCCCAAAACAGGGAAATTAATATTTTAATTGACTTTCTAATCCTACCTAATATAAAAGTGCATCTTTTCCTTATTCATATACATGATGTTGATTTTTTTCTAACTCAGCTTTGAGTCGTTGTTCTAAGCTACTGAAGTAAAACACACTGACAGGTGTCACTGTTTTTAACTGCCAGGTTCCCATTCTGAAATTTTTACTGTGATCCACTGTCTCCTGCAATATCCAAGAAGCAGCCTTAATTTTATCAATAGATTTCTTAGATGACTATTTCATCTGGCTACAAAGAGGATTTTAACAACCTGCCTACCATTTAAATGTCAGGGGGTTTGCTCGCTAATATCATGTATTGGACAGGAAATTTTTTTCCTCCAGTTTTTAATAAGAACAAAATGCAAACATTAATGAACAAAAGTATGTCTCCAACTTGAAAGAAGATGATTCTTTCCCTTAGACTTCTTTTTATTTAGCCAGCATAAGAGGATAAAGATGTTTTTTTGTATAGTGAAGTGCCACAGCAATTTCAGTGCAATGTCAGATTTTAGCTTCAGCATCTTGGACATCAGAAGAAAAATTGTCACTTTTGCTATTCACTTCTTTTTTTCACATGCCAACTTAAAAGGCAGATATTTTCATCAGAAGGCATTCCTAGAGTCTGGCTTAATTATTTGCCTTGGATCACTGGGTCTACAACATGTAACAGCCAATTTGGAGTTATGTAAATACTGCAATGTATGCCAGTGGGTACAGTTCTGAAAATACACCACTGGATATCCTGAAGAAGATGGCATATCTGTATATATGCCCTCCAGAAATCCACCTAAGTTTACAAGATTTTTACTATCCATAGCAATCCTAGTAAGTGTTCTGAGCAGTCTCTGAAGTTATTACTCTATGTTACCCGATGCACGCAATTTTGTAAATTAAAAATTATGTAATTTCAGACAGAACTGAAAACTGGAAGCCATAACCATAGAACATGAAAAAAAAGGATAATTTTACAATAAAGACACAATAAGTAATTGATTTAGATCTTATGTTTTACCTCATGGCAATGCCAAGTCTCTCCTTCTGCAGCTTCTTCGATTTCTAAGCGAACTTTGAATATAGTACTGAATTTCTTACTTAGTTCAACTGAAGTTTCATAAATCTGCTTATTTTTAAGGGATCCTTTGGGAAATATGACTGAAGTACAGATACCTTTTTCACCACATATAGTTAGAGACATTTTAGGATTCATGCAACTAGAAGAAATATCAGTAGTTGTGACAAGGACATCCCAAGTCCCTGTTGAAACAAAACAGGAGCAAAAAATAAATGGTTTTTCTGAATATCCAAAATAATACAGCCATTTGTAACAGGCTGAGTTAACAAGTGACTAGCAAGCCATTCCCACCTTTGCACTGAGCTAAAATACCGACACGTAACAGGTTCATTCATTTTCATTGATTTATTGAGGAGCAGATTTGGACACCAGGCCTTCCACAGGGACAGATGACCCGTTATGGGAGGACCAGTCCAATAGTACCATGCAGATAAGACTTCCAGTTCTATATTAGAGTCTTATGAAGAACGCTGCCAATACATTGATTTTTTTCCCCCTCATAAATGTTTCCTGTGGTCACCACTCAAACCAACATATTTTCTACAAGATAGTACTGACTTGCCTTTGGTCAGGGGAGGGTATCTTTCCATTTTAATTTTTTTATGAGGTCCTTGAACTAGAATGTTAAAATTTGCTCCATACATTCTATAACAAGATGCTGATGAGAAACTGGTTCAGAGCTTGAAATGTTATATTTTTATCACAGATAACCACAATTATCATGCCAGGAAAGTAGAAAACTTTATCCATTTCTTCTGTGAAGTGATGTTTGCTGAGAGATTAAAAATAGTCCTATATAGCAGCACATAGATTTGCCTACTTTAGGGACACAGAAAACACTTAAACCCAGCAGTTTTACTTTAAAACAAAAATCGCAAAATTTTATTGAAAAAGAATGCTCATGTTCAAACTAAAGGTCTGTTTGAAGCACTTAGTCTCTTAAACATTCTAGATTAATAGGCAGTCACCTGAAGGCTCATAAGGACCGCAGACTGATAGCAGGTAGGCTCCTAAGTAACTTCTGTAACTCTATACTGAACAGATATTTGGTCAAATCTCCAATCAGCAAGACAGTTTTCAGGATCAGAAACTTATACCTACCAAAAAAATCCCATTGTTTTAGCTATCTTTAACAATTTAATTCAATTTAATAGAAGATATGGAAAATTCAGGGCTATCAAAACCATGTTTTCTATTTTAAAAAATCATGACTCCTACAGAGAGGCTTTGGTCACCTAGACTGGTGTAGAATTGAGCATGAGCAATTTTTATTAAGATAACTTAGCTCTGTTTATGCAAAGTGAGGCAGGCAAAGTATGAATTTAATAATTTCAAATAACTATTTTGTAAAACACAGTATTTTACTTTGAATAACGGAAACAGTGACTTTCTGAGTTTATGTCATAGACCTGTAAAGTCCAGTTGCCTAACTGCAACAGGCAAATCTTTATATCCTGCTATAAACTAATGCAAATAAAGCTTTATTACTTTAGATCAGGTGAGGATCTGTGCCATCAATTCAGGACTCAGTGAAGGTAAAAAGTTAGTACTCATCTCTAAAATCATCTAAAATAACTTCAGATGTTATGACTTTATGGATAATCATAAGAAGCTACCATTTTCATGTCTATGAACATTAAATATAAATGAGACCAATAATAAAATGGAAGTCCAGAATGAGAACAGGAAAACAGGGGAGTCAAATGAAAATTTATCATATCCCCTGTGACATAATCCAAGATACCAAAATATTAAGCCTTTAAACTATCAATGTATAGCTGCCTAGGAAGACTAAATGGAAGGACCATCTCTGTTGGACCATGCAATACCATATGCTGCTATAACGTTAACTATATTGTATAATCTCTGGTAAATTTTTCAAGGTCCAATTTAGAAGCAGCAGCTATGTTAAGCTTCTTTCCTTCTCCTTAGTTAAGTCTAAAAGAGTGTGTTTAGTTTGTATGGCCAGGTTTTAGTAGTGCGGGGCCTACGGGGTGACTTCTGTGAGAAGCTGCTAGAAGCTTCCCCCATGTCCGAGAGAGCCAGCACCAGCTCACTCCAGGACAGACCTGCCGCTGGCCAAGGTCAAGCCCATCAGCGACAGTGGTAGCACCTCTGGGACAGCGTATTTAACAAGGGGTGGGGGACGACGGACTGCGCCAGCAGTTGTAGCAAGAGAGAGGACTGAGACTATATGAGAGCCACAACTCTGCAGAACCAAGGTCAGTGAAGAAGGAGGGGGAGGAGGTGTTCCAGGCACCGGAGCAGAGATTCCCCTGCAGCCCGTGGTGAAGCTGGTTTTTCCTCTGCAGCCCATGGAGGGCCACAGTGGAACAGATATCCACCTGCAGCCCATAGAGGACCCCATGCTGGAGTAGGTAGATATGCCCTAAGGAAGCTGCAACCCATGGAAATCCCACACTGGCTCCTGGCAGGAGCTGTGGCTCTGTGAAGAGAAGCCCATGCAGGAGCAGGTTTTCTTGCAGGACCTGTGACCCCATGGGGGACCCACACTGGAGCAGTCTGTTCCTGAAGGACTGCAACCAGTGGAAGGGACCCACACTGGAGCAGTGCAGGACAAACTGTAGCCTGTGGGAAGGACCCACATTGGCAAAGTTCCTGGAGGACTGTCTTCCATGGAAGGGACCCCAGGCTGGAGCAGGGGCCGGGTGTGAGGAGCCTCCTGCTGAGGGGGCAGGAGCGGCAGAGACAGTGTGTGATGGACTGACCCAGCCCCATTCCCCATCCCACTGCGCTGCTGGGGGGAGGAGGGAGAGAATTTGGGAGTGAAGTTAAGCCTGGAAAAAAGGGAAGGATGGGGGGAAGGTGTTTTAAGATTTGGTTTTATTTCTCATTCTGATTTGATTGGTAATAAATTAAACTAATTTCCCCAAGTTAAATCTGTTTTGCCCATGGCAGTAATTGCTGAGTGATCACTCCTTGTCATTATCTCCACCCAGGAGCCTTTCATTATATTTTCTCTCCCTTGTCCAGCTGAGGAGGGGATTGATAGAGCATCTTTGATGGGGACCTGGTGTCCAGCCATGGTCAATCCACCACAAAGATTGCTATGCTAAAAATTTGTTCTTTCTTTCTCAGAAGTCTTTGCCTTTTCTCAGACTGTCATTATCAGACTGCTGAAACCCATTTATTTTTATGACAGCTTTGTCCATTAGCTTAAATAACTCTTCCCTCCTTGATGCATAAGCCGCCATTAATTTGGTAGATCACAACTGTGTCTGTTTTGAGCATTTAATTTGCTAGTCTGAATATGTCGAGTTTTTTTAATACCCTGTCAGAACAAAGGCTTGCCATATTCCCCATCATCTGTCTTCTGTACATCTATTCCACCTTGAACCAGTCTTTCCAGACAGAGGTAACCACAATTGTACACAACATTCCTGGTGAAATATCAGTTTCTCTGTAGTGGCATTAATTTCTTTTGATCTTCACTGATAATGCCTACATATATTGTGGGGTCACAGTTACTATAGTCACAGCCATGTTACATTACTGTCTCAAAAATTATCCTTCAATCATATAGCAAATCCAGGTATTTCTCCTAGTCATATACTACTGATGAACTCATAGCGGAAATCATTACAAGACATGGGGATATGGATCCAGTACAGTTTTCAGATTCTTAACTACTAGTTTATTCCAAATTTCCCCAAAAAATCAATGGAAATTAGGAACCTGTACCAGAACTGAGAGATCAAATATTTAGTTGCGTTTACGCCTAATTGTATTCAAGATTTGTGCTACAGAATTCAGTTCCATTGCTTTCCTCCACTGCTCAAAGTTTATCACACAACCTCTTCATCTCCTGACAGTACTCAGCTTTGTAGCACCAACAGATTTCATCAGTATATTAATTTTCTCTTCTCCAGCTCTTTACAGTTCTTCCTTTTACTACTGCTTTCCACTTTCTTATTATTACCTAATAATTTGTCATAAAGCAAATAAAATTCAGTACTGCAAGTTAGACAGATTAGATGTCATTACATTTCTCTTACTGGAGAACATTTCTGAAGATTATCTACTTTGGTTTACAACCTATCTTTAGTAAAGCCTTGACACATTCCATCTCATTTCGTACTTGTCACTATTATCTTAACTATCCTTTTCTTCAAAGTGCATTGCAAAGGTTTGCATGTGATCGATTACTAGGTCTATATTCACCTACATTATTCATTCTATTTTTTAGATGGAGGCGTTACCTTTCCTATTGTCAAGTCATACCTTTGGCCTTCATAAAATTGTTTAAAATCCTTGCTACTAGATCTACAACTCCATTTCCCAATTCCTTCAATATTCTGGACTAATGACTCTTGGTTGTCACTGTTTGACTACATGAAACTCTATGTTCTATTTGCACTTCAGATTTGGTGATTTCAAATAACCTCATTCCCATTAGTAATTTTGGTTTTGCTTCCCTTGCCAACATTATGGTTCCTTAAAGACAGAGATAAAGCATTCTATTTGTTTAGAGATTTTACCTACATCACCTTCAGTCTGAACTCTATTGTTCCTGCATAGTTACACCTTTGCAGATTCTTTTTATAAGTAAATGGTTGAAGAACCTTTACTATTTGTTTTAATTCTTCTATAAAATCTGACTCAGCTTGACATTTAGTAGGTTCCATTGTATCCATATACTTTTTGACCTCTAAGGTACAGTGCTCTTTGCTGATCAGTCTTTTATTTCTCCATTCCTTATAGGCTCTCTGCTTTCTTGTCATATTCTTTCTAAAGTTATTATACAGTCAGCCCAGAACTTATTTTCAATAGGTACAGAGCTGAGTATTAATAATCACAGACTGGAAAATATTAGCAAGTCCGCACCCAGATTTTTGAGGACTATGTGTGTGGGGGAAACAGCAGAAGGAAATTTTTTTTTTACATAACTATGTTCAGACGCTAATTAAGGTGCATAAACAAGGATGCAACATTTGTCTCACTTTTCTTATCAGTGAAGAAAGATGTGTCAGGCTGACCAGCCCTGGGCTTCTGCTCTGAATTATCCTCGGGAGATGCCTGCCTTGCTCTGTGGATTATGTAGGGCACCTACAGAATCTTTTAGAGACCTGGAATGCTTGTAGTGGTGCAATATAGCTATTTCTTATTTTGAAATTGTCACTACTGTATGTGCTCATCCTATAGTTATATTTCCATGGTATTCTGTCCTTCTGTTGTCTCAGCAACATTATTTTTCTGTTTCCTTAGATGATAATATTTGCTAGTGGAGTAAGTACAGGTAGCTAAATATGAGGATATGCACTACTGTGTCTGCAACTATATACAATATAAAACTCTCTGAGCATAAAATTAAATAAATCATGAGCATAGAAATTAATAAAGATTGGTTTATAAAACTACTGATATAGAATGCAAATTCACACCTTCAGATTAGTTTAACTTTACTTGGTTTGGTCTACCAGTTCTGATTCAGATTTCATAAATGGACCCAAACCAACATTTTACACCTCTTCAAAAAAGACATGTGAGAGCACTAAAAAATCCAGTACCCTGGCAAAGTATAAAAGACTTACCATGTTTGCAGTGTCTAAGTTGTTTCTGAATTTTGGTCTTTTTTTCATTAAACAATTTGAATAGGATATGGGGTTCAGGTCAACTAGCTGTTTGCAAGAACTTATGCCATTGATGTAAGTAAAAAAGAAAACTGCAAATAAAAGCAAATGCTTTCTGCAAATATATGAACATACGGGAAAATCTCATTCTGCTAAAAGAGTTTTTGTATCTTTTCTTGTGATTTCATCACTGCTGTAGGAGCCTTCTGCTCTGCGTTGACTGCCATATGGAACAACCTACCTCTTTCTGCTTCAGCTTTTTTTCTAGCCTCAGCTAACAACATAATTCCTTCATTGCCTTCATCCTTTAACATCTCCCTTCTGCTCTAGTCTTTCTTCCCTGAACATTATAACTGTATTTACCAGGTCTGGAAAGTGTTTGGACAGACAGTATTTGTGAGAGATGCAACTCACATTTAAGCTATATTATTTCTGTATTTTGGTTTCAGTCTTAAGAATAACCCAAAAAATAGTATGAATTACAATTAAAACAAAAGTTGGAAGGAACTTTGATAATTTTGGACCTTACCATAAATCTTTCCTGTCAACATCCCATTCCTGACTTTTCCAAGAAGTTTCAACATTCGTTCCATCCGTGCATCACCAACTCCACTGTCTAACCATTGTTGGCAAAGAAATGCATATTGGCCATCAGTCTTGCCTGACTCATGGATGACAATTTGGTCCAGGTACCATCCAGCTCCATAACCTATATCATGGTGTTCAACAAGCACTTTGCTTAACTGTCCGAGGTCTACTGCTCTCATTTCAGAGATACAAACCTGAAAAGGTAAAGGCAAAATGAATAGCAAACTGATTAAACCATATATTTTTATCATCCATCTTTAAGATTATGTTTGGAGAGACAGATTTCTTTCAATGCCAAAGTATCTTTTCCTTTCTGATAGTAAAGAATGATATTATAGGCTGCCATTTGTATTTGGAGACCCTTTTCAGAAAATATATGGATCCTTGAATAAGTACATTTTTCCTTTTTCATGATCAGTGCATTCCAGGCTTTATTATGAAAAGCATCCCACTATTTTGGGTAGAAAGAAACCTCTGGTCATTACTTTACTTACAGAAGTCTCATGAAAATTGAAGTTCAACCCATTACTTGTAACTTAAACAAGAGAAGTGCTTGAAATAACATGATAGGCCTGGTAAATTGAACTTTGGTTTAGATAAGGCATTTTATTTTTAAACATTTCAAAGTCTTTTATATTCTAAGACATCCTATTTTTCAAATGGGAAATGTCATATTATTCAACTCTGAACAGAAATACTGACACTGTTGATGACTATGCAAACAAAGGAAGATACTGTCATTAGAAAATATAAGTAAGGCTGTGCACGCATACAGGCAAGAATTGATGTGTTCTTCAGATGTAAATAGACATCTGTTTAAATATTGCTACGGCTACCAGTAAACAAATGCTAAATGGCAACTGCACTAGTGCATGTTGGGATGAATAAATTATGCAAATGAGAGAATGAATGTATTCCATGCAAGAGATAATATGAGTGGGTGGGTAGATACATGGGCATGTGTGTGGGTGACATTAAAAAAAACCCAGATGGATAGTAGAAACAGACACTATAATTTTTATTTGTTGCCAACCAATTTGCCATCAGGCAGGAAAAAGCATGAGGACCAGAAAGCAACAAAGGAAGAGATGACTTTTAGAAAGAATTATGTCATCTGGTCCATTCTCCTGTCTGTATCAGGCTATTCTCTACAATTTGCTTAGAAAAAGAAAACATCACAGTTATTATTCCTAGCACAGCCTTAAGACTTTCTTACTTTGTTATATCTGCGATATCCCCAAACAGTTACCATGGCAAGTTATACCCCTTCATGTAATGCATATGTAAACCAAAATAAGATCTAGCTGTGAGGAACATCTTGTAAATAACTTTTTGGAAGCACTCATTGCTTTTTAATTGTATTCTTTGTAGTTCTAAGCCAAATATAATTTTCTTGTCAGTCTACATGACCCTTGACTTTGAGGAAATAACCTGTATTGCTAATATTCATGTTCCTTCACAGCTAACTCTATCTGAAAAAGGGACCTATCATTAGTCCCATTCTTTGCGATAATAATTAACAGTCATTAGACAACAGTGGTCATAATCACCCATTGTTATCAATGAATTCTCATAATAATACACTAAATTGCCTACTCCCTCAGCATTAGCAAGCATGTTCTTTCGGTTGATGTCATTACATTTCTTTTTTTCCCCCTCAGTAAAAAGACATTTAGAACTGCCTTAAACACACTACTGGAAGTGTAATTTAGGAAAGTCAAAAGGATTTTATATAAATTGTCTTGATTTATATAAAGTGTTAGCTAGGCAAAATTACAATCCCCATTTATTTAACCCATTAATCTGGTGTAAAAGTTAGAAATACAATTACTTAAATAAATATGAACCAACTTTACTTTCTGCAGTAATTAAATCAACTCTACTCTCTGTTCTTACATTTTCTTGCAATTTTCTGTCTTCCTAGCTTTTCCTTATACTCCAGTCCTCTATCAGGTCCTAATCAGAGATGCTTTTTTTCGTATCTTGTTTCTTTGTTTTCTTTGCCTGTCTATTCTATATTTTCCAGGGGTAATGTTGACATAATCTAGTCTCTCAAGACAGCTTGCCCTTTACATCCCTTCCTTTCACCTTCTGTTCTTAGATACTCTCACTAAAACCTCATTCCAACTTTTCTATTAATCTACTTCTATGTAAAAAGAATGTAATACTGGTAGCAGTATGTCAGACTGCAGATCCATCTAGTCCGGTATACCGTTGCCAACAGCTACCAATAACAGATTTCTAGGGAAGAGCTGAAAAACAGGGCAAATATATAGACATGCTTCTTGAATACAAAGTCTCTCGGGCTTTAGCAATTTGTGGTTCAGAGGTTTCCTGAGCCAGAGATTGTGTCTTTGCACTTAACAGTTCCCAGTGGAAAGTTGTCTTCCACAGCAATGTGCAATGGCTTTTTGCAGCAACATGCATTTTGCTGTCTATAACATCTTGTGCAGAAAGTAAAATGTATTAATTATGCACTGTGTAAAAAGCTACCTCCTTTTGTTTTGAATCTGCTACCTGCAGGTTTCATTTAATGGTCTTGAGCCCTTGTATTTCATGAGAAAACAGAATTACTTATTTTGTCTATGCCATTTTATATTTCTTATCTCCCTCTCCTTCCCTCTCAACATCCCTTTTCCAGGCCAAACAGTAGTTGTTTGCTTAGTTGTTCCTTGTATAGAAGATATTTCATAACACTTGTCTTCTTGCACTTTTAAAGACAAGTGAATCAGAACAAAACAAAGCATCTATTATTCATCTTAACCACAGAATTTACCTGGGAGTATTCTCAATTTTTTCTGCTTTGGGGTGGCTGGGTTTTTTTCCTTTTTCTAATAATTCCAAAACATTTGATCTGTTCTGTTATCCTTTTGTTTTGCTGGGCTGACATCATTACAGAGCTATCTTAATGCTGAGGCTACTTTCCTATTTCAGAACCCATCATTTTGCATGCACATTTAAGGGGGTTTCCCCCTCACAGCCACTGCTTTTCATTTAGCTACAACTAATTTCATCTGTCTTTCTATTACCCAGTCACTCTGTATGAGGCCCTTCTGCAATCTCTGCCACTAACTTTCATTTTTATTACCTTAAAAACTTAGTATCATCAGAACATTTTGCCATCTCCCTGCTCAACCATTTCCCAAGAACCTATTGTACAATGAAGAGCATGAGTATACAAATTATCTAAGCAGAAGAAAACTTTCATTGTCCACAGTACAAAAATAGCTCACCTAAAACAAAGGATCTGCTTGGGAAGACACTCAGCACTCTATTACTCAATATAGTGGCTCTGATTTCTTTAACACTAACAGCTGTGTCACTGACTCTGTATTAACATCCAGCTTGAAAGTGCCATGTAAATTATTTTTTAGAGCTCTTTTTCAGGTTATGTCACAGACTATGTACCTTTATGTCTTTTATTAACTATTCTAATTGCCTACAAACATTTGCCCTCAAAAATGCCAAGAATTAACCTGTATTTTGAATATCATCCAGCCAATCAACATCAAACCTCTTCCTATGTTTTCATAACACAGTTTGGACTAAGGCAGCAGGATTCTGCAAACAATGACATCTTAAAAAAAAAAAAAAGGGGGGGGGGGGGTTGCAAGAGACTGTAAGAAAAGGAAAGAAAGAAAACCATGCCTAAATACTTTGGGTGAGAAGGCTATGGCCAAATTATTAAATATCTCCCAATGCATAATAATTTCACTAGATACCAGGACATTAAATGCTATTATAAATCTAGCACTAAGTTATTGCTATGAAAAGGAGAGATTAAGTATATTTTTAAAAGATGTATTTAATTTTCCTCAGTAGTAAATGAAAAGGGAAATAAATGTCATTTAAATATATATGATTGCCTCTTTTCATTCTTGTCTAAACTATTGGTTACCTTCATTTTACAGTGGAAAATGAGGGACACAAGGAAGGTAAAATTACATTCAGATCATAGGTAAATCAGTGACTTAGCTTAGAAATGAATATAGACATCCCGCCTGTGAGTGCTTTATGCACTATATCACACAGTCCATTTGGAGCAATAGTTGTCTGAAGATAGTACTTATAGGTAAGCTAACAGAACTCTGACAAATAAGAAAAAAGAGAAGCAGAGGTGGTGATGGCAAATTTTTAAAGAGGTTTTGAATGTATTAATGAAGAGCCAGAAAAAGATACAGGAAAGTGTAAGTGAGATGGTTAAAGAGATATTCTTCTACACAAGGAACAAGGAACAATCCAGGGACAAAACAAGTGTGCAGAAGATAGAGGTCTGTAAAAGCAAGAATGGCAAAGAGAAGGTGACAAGGAAAAAACATTCACTTCGTCTTCTAGTAACAGAAGGGAAAACTGATTAAACTAGTATATGGCCATTTTACACAGGTTGCAAGTCAAATTTAGTCCATACTATCACAGGAGATTGTGGATGCTCACCACATGTTTAAAAAGAGTTTACACAAATTCATGGAAGAAAAATTATCAGTGACTATGAAAAACAAGGATGATGTAGCTGGTTTCTATGTTTCTAAGCTCAAGAAAATATTTTGGCATTATAAAGGAAATAAGGGAAAGATTGTTTAACGGTAAATCTGAGAAAGCAGTAGAACAGGCCGCCTAGGAAAGTTATGGCATCTCAGCCATGAGAAATCTTAAGAAATGGTATGAAGTAAGTATAAAGGAACCTGCTTAATTGGATCAATGGGTCAATTGAAAGGTCTCATTAAATCCTATCTAGCAGTCATAGCTGGGCTGAGTCCAGGGTATGTGTGAACATGTTGTGCAGGTATAAACATTAATATGATAATCAGCAAAGGCTGACCAGGAAATCTCTCCTAGGAATTATCTTGAGCAGCCACAGTATGTTTACAAGCAGATTTACCAGTTTGTAATTTTATATATATTAATTAACATATAGTAGCTAACACATTTAAACATCTCTCTTTTAGCTATATCTGGACAGATCTTAAAAAAATCAGGTTTATAGGAGCAATCACAGGAAATAGCCCTGATATTTCTATACCAGCTTCACAAGTAACTGAAAATTAAGCCACAGAATGTTATATATATTGTTGGGTTCAATTGCAGTTTCTAAGAACAGTTACTGATGGTTTGTGGGTTTAAAATTTATTGGTACTTGAACTATTCTTAAACCATAAACCCAGCTCAGGTAAAATGTCTATTCTTAGCAAGCAATACATCTTTTCCACAGGTTACCACAGTGTAACATCAATGCTTGAATTTTATAACTATAAAGAAACACAGTAGTGGAAGAAAGTAATAAAATAAAACACATTAAGCAAACATGTAAGAAAAATAACTCACTACTAACCTGTCCTCTTTCAAAATTTGATTGTCTTAGTCTCCTTTTGCAGGAATCTCCCTTCTCTCCAAACACTGTGATAAATATATCTGCATCAGTCCCTGATGCGGGCAATGTTCCCGTATGAACACTGATCAAGTAAAGAACTTCTGTCATGAAAAATCAGTGACACAAGACATTACCAAATCAAACTGTTTAGCAATGTAAACATCAAACGTTATAAACTGATTTATTTTAGGTAAAAGATTAATTTCAACACCAAGGAATGAAGTTATATTAATTTACATTAACGGTCTGAGTTTCATGCAGATTGCTAGCTACCTCACAACAGCACATTACAGCATTAGAGATGCAATGTTCTTTATGAATCAATGCAACAATCCATGCTTACATTACAGAAAAAGAAAATGTTGAAGATCCAGAGTCTTGTCCAGAGGTCACTGAAACCAGCTGAGAGGATCACACTGATTTTATCAGGCTTTGTAAAAAGTCTTGAATTCTTATAGGAATTAAAGGTCTTAAATTGAGTTAGGATTTATCATCTCTAACAATATTTTGCCAAAGAAAGAACACTGATATAACAGATGAAATCCACTTTTCTTCTGAATCAGCTGAATTCTGTTTTAGTCTGATATTTTGATAATTATGGCCAGTATCAATTAATAGGTTCAGGATAAATGGCTCAGCTGTTTATACAGGTTTACATTGTTATTATTCTTCTTCACCACAAAGGATGGCTTGCCATGACTTTTGGCTGATGCGTTATATACTACATACTCCTTGAGGCAGCATGACAGAGGATTTCTTTTATGGATTCTTCAAGCTCTGTGAAGAATTATATGTTATAACAGACTGTGAAGATATTCTTCCATTTGCAGTCTAGCCTTCGGTTATATATTAAATGCAAAAAGTTTTAAATATTTTAACTAAGACTTCTGTTCATAAATTATAATGAATGAGAATTCTTTTCTAAATATTTTACAAAATGTAATCAGAACAAAGAAAGATGTTATCATATTTTAAATATAATGATGCAAAGAAACAGAACTTCTGAGGCAGAAATGGGGCTTGAAGAAAACTTAAAAAAATATTGTTTTTTCTTTCTGTGATTCACACCATTATGACTTTGCACGTGCCTGTTTTAAAACTGTGATTTAGTCCCTCACCAAGTGTAAATGAGTCGGGTTTTGAAAATCTTAACTGAAAAATACTAATTGGGCTTTGCATATTTTTCAGACTTCCAAACAGGTACTTAGCCTAGTGAAAAAAGTCATATCAGTGTGTTTTTTTTTAAAACAGAAAAAAATGCTTTAACAATACACATTATTAAACACCATGCTGTTTAAACGGGTATATTGAATGAATCTTTTAAAATAATTTTGAGTGTTTTTTTTAATATATATAAAATGCATTGCAATCTTGCCTATTGTGTTCATCCCATTAGGTAGTTAATAAATTTCTGTGCGTGTGTGTGTGCACTTCCTCATGTGTTTATTTTTCAGTTCAGCAGCTTACCCCTGAGTGGTGGCTTGTCTGGCCTGACCGCTGCTAGCTCTGTCACAGTCTCAGATCCATCTTCTCCAAAGAGACACTGGGCTTCAGTGTGAAAGCCCAACTCTTGTTTAGTGTCCAGGTCTTTTAGCCGAAGCTGCAAGCAGAATCAGAAGAAGAAATTCATATATCTGAATCATTTTTTTTCTTATTTCCATCCCAACAGAAACTGACATTTCTTCCTATTGTTAATCCCTGCAAACACTTTATAACTTGACCCTGCAGAAGAGCTACTGTAGTTGCTGAAAGCCACTGATTCTGCAGCCTGATGTTTATAGGTGTATTCATTGCATATTGACGCAGGCATAGGACTCATTTGTAAAGAACCAGTGAAGGATACAGATTAAATAGGCCTGTATATAGATGTAATTTCAGAATATCAAATGAATGAACACAGTTACATCAATCTTAATAGCATATTCCCATTTTGCAGAAACATCTGCTTTGCTGCTTTTTATTTGTTTGTATGTGACTTGCTGTATCTCAGTTAGGATTTTCAAAGTTGGCAGAAATTAGGTGTCTAGTGGCCTTTGGGGCTCATTGTGGAGATACGTTATTTGAAGAATGAATTCCAATAGAAGGCTGGAGTTTAGGCCCAGCTTCACTCCACCTGACTTTAAAAACACGGTGGAGACTGAACAAATTAGGTTCCAAATCTGTGAACTTAGAACCTCCAAACTCAGGAAGCACAGCCTTGAAAGCTCACCTATCCTAGATACGGAGACAATGTGGAGCTCAGCTTCGCAGGAGGGCAACTCAGATAGTGAACTTTATTTTGGGTCAGGTTATAAAATACAGAACGACAAACTATCAAGCATATGCATGAACATTTATGGTAACAATTGCATGAAGGATTGAATTTGATAAATAGCTAATGACTGCAAATTGGCAGATATGGTTTCTTCAGCCTTTGAAATCTCTTTGTATAAAAATATTATATCCAAGACATTAAAAAGAAAACAAAATTCAACAAAAACTTAATTTCATTGAGACATTAAGTAATTGAAATTTTAGGCAGGGATTCCCAGAATTTCTGTGGTGACTGTTTTACTATTACTGACACCAGTGACAGTAACAAAAGCTTGAGTGTCATTGTACAGGATACAAACATTACTATTTGGAAATCCTGAGTACAGATTTCCTTACATAGACTTCATGTGCAAGCTTGGAAATGCATAAATGTTTATATAAACAAATTATATAATTGAAATAATTAGGAATTTGACAGTTCCACTCTTAATAATTTTGTCAGACTATCTTGCCCTTGAGTTCCTAGAAATGTAAGTAGTGAATATTTCCATTACTGCTTATGCTTTGTGCCCAGTGCTTCACAAGATCAGGCACAAGACATCCAGATGAAAGTAAACAATTCTCTATGGCCATTTCCAGAATTAAACTATTACTTACATGAGTAAACAGTGGTTTTCTTTAGATACTGTTAAATTCCACTAAAATTGCAGCCAGTTGTTTTCCCATTTTTTACACTTGTAATAACTGAATTTTCTCAAACTAAATGTCTAATTTCTTCTCACACAAAAATATCCTCCCTAACTTCTATCAATATAAACGTTCCTAACTAAATATCAATTAGTATCACAAACGCCTATCAGTATTAAAATTGGACTAAGGGTTACTTGCATATGCAGGCAGACATCCTACAGAAACTGGACTCATAAAAAGGAGATGTGTAAATTTATGCAGACTTTGGCCTTAAAATAAAATGTACCTGACAGATATTTGTTAATTGTAAGATCACATCCAAGTGTGAACTATATGTGAACATCCAAACCATACAGTGTTTCTATATGCTACACTAAAGTAAAAATTATTTTGTATTTTATTTTGGAAAGGGCCAGAAACTCTACTTTTGAGCAAGAAAAAGCTACTTATTCTACAGTATGCAAATCTTCAAAAGTTAAAGAAAAGACATAAATTTTCATTAAGATTATATCATTTTCTACATAAGTGTGCAGGAAACTGTAGGAGATCAACAGTAAAAACTCTGGTACTTTGAAGCTGTTATAAACACCAAAATAGAGAAAATAATAGCATAAAGAACATAGGGATATTATCTCCTTTTTAGCCTTTGCAGTTTCATTTGTAATCTCTGGGTTATGTGAAATTTCTGAAACTTTGGCTATTACTTTTGTCACTTAAGGAGAAAGCAAGGAAGAGGATTCTTTTCAGTTGTGGCTGGGTTTGACCACTGATTCGTAGTAAGCTTACATATCCTGCCTCCTATTATCTATTTCTATACAGCATTTCTATTTTTTACCTCACTGTAAGAGCCCTCTTAAAGTGAAAACAACTTGTTACATTTTAGATTATGCTAAATAAATAATTTATAAATGGACTAGTACATGAGTAATAGATATTATAAGCTTATTACTAGCACAAGCAGTATATGTTATTGTGGCTTATGTTTGGGTTGTAAATGCACCAATAGAAGAGACTACATAGGTTTATAGCAACAACCTATTGACTCCTTGTCAATTTATAGCTACTAACAAACCAATTCTTAAATAACTTTTAAAGTATTTAAAGCATGAATAAAAAACACTTAGCCATTTGCAAAGCATTCTCTTTGAAAAGAAAGCAGAAAACAAGCAATTACATTTCTGAGTTTTCTGCCATGTTTTGAGCCACCAGTTCTGGAGGCTGATATCATATTACATAATCACACAATGGATATGGTGAGGGTAGTGTCAACATATCATTGGACTGCTTTATCAAATGGCCTGGAGATGCATATTTTAAATGAGAAATTAGTTTTGCTTACCTATTCTTTCCACTCTTGTAGCCTAAACTGAGACTGCAAAATCAGCTGACAAAGAACATATTTGGGGAGAAAATATGATCGATAAACTCCTCCTCTATCCTTAGGAATTCATAAACTCAGACTTCATGTTCGTTTGAGTACCATCAACCTATTAAAATTTTATCTTTGAATGCAGCTGTTGAGCATTCCCCATCAGAACAGTTTCTGGACTGTTTGTTCATTTAAGGAATCACTCTTTGATCTTTTAAATCAGTAGTAGGGTTAAGGTACTGTGTGGCCCAGTCCAGACAAATATTCTACTAAGTTTGGAATGATTCAATGCTATGTCCACAATGCTTTTTGTGCCCTTGCCTACAGGCACAGCTCATTGACACAATTTTTCTTTGCATTAACCTTCAAGATGAAGTATTTCCCCACAGCCCAAGTATTGTTCAGCCCCAACACCTGCCTATTCAATCTTCCTAACCACCCTGGGGAAAGGTATACATTTAAAATGTGGTTGAATTATACAATTGACAGCATTAAGTCATTTCACCATCTCTTTTTATGAAAGGTCTGAAGTACATATTAAACTACAATCAGATGTTTAAGGCCCACTGATGACCATGTTGTAACGAATAAATACTAAAATATCAGCTTAATTCATTTCCACAAGTAGGTTGCTTTCTGTCAGGAGACTCAGTATTTCCATGCAGGGACTAATGTTTCTGAACATCAGCAGAAAACACTGCCTTCCATGTCATGATGAGCTATGAAGAATGGATCTGCACATCAGTGAATAGGTATAGCATATTCAGCAGGCCCAAACAAGGTAGATCTGCACACACAGAGATCTAGAAGCTGTAGGTAATCATCTGTAGATGCCAGGTAACCGAGCCAAAAGATATCTGGCCTTGCTAGTGTGGTGCAAAGCAAAGCAAAGCTAAAAATCTGTCTTTTAACAGAAGATATTTACTGGTATTATGAAAAATATTACAAGTTTATATGTATCGTATTTGGAATACCTTGTGAAGTTTAATTCCTCTTCCCAAGCATGGACCGGATAACACAAAGGAAACCTTTGTTATGTCTCCAATATCACCAACAGTCAACTGTTAGAAAAATATATTTTAAAAAAAATTAACTCTACATTGTATGTAACCATTACTTCATGTGCAAACTAGAGAACTGACATTTGCCCAGGCCCAAGCTCATTGTAGAGAGACAGCTTCTAAGTAGTGAAAGCAGATTAGCTGAGGTTTGAGAAGTAGAATGTAAAGGAAGGGTGGAATAGCTTCATTATTTATTGCCTTACTGTTAAGGCCTAATAGTCTTAATTCAAAGTTAATGAGGCTTTTCATGTCAAAGTTGGCATTTGCTCAAGAGAGCTTTCCTAAGTGATATGTATTAGCCCACGTGAGAAGTGCTGTTTATTTAAGACATGGAGGTATAAACATTGACTGCGACAAAAAAATCATTCCATACAACTTCACATATGTTGGTTACAATTTTTACTTTACTGAAACTGTTTGGTAAGATTTGTATGAAATAGAAAAGAAACAGACCAAAAATGGATTATCACTCAGATTCTGAACTTTCTGTGCAGGGGATTTCCCTTTTCTTCCAAATACAACAACTTGAATATCAGGAACATCTTCTGGTACTTGTGTACAGTGTACCCATGTTTGCCATCGTCCTCTACTTTTAGTATCAAAATTTTTTATGAGAGATGTCACAGATGTTTCTGCAATTAAAAACATATATTCAGAGCTCATGTCTAAGTTATAAGGCAGTATAAGCCAAAAGATGCAAGGTTACATTGCCTGGTAGTGTTAGATCTAGCACAGGCAAGTCAGGCAACAAAGCTGCAAAACCCTCATTACTCATTTTATCCCTGTGGAAGTATAGAAAACCAGGCCAGCTGCTTCATGACTTCATGTCACACTTTTGCAGGGGCCACACCTGTCTTCTCTGTATTATTCCAAGGACAGGTTATGTGCTGCCAGAGGAGACTTTTAATACTGCTACTTCCATCTCCACCCCAGGCATAATTTCTTCCTCCTTAATTACAGAAGGCATGATTCGCCTTGGTCCAGGCCCCTGCCCCTCACCATTGGGTTACCAATACTCAGTTCTGCCTACATTGTGAAATAGCCTTATACTGATCCTGTTGTGCTTTGCCATGCAGTAGTGATTCACGCAAATGAAGGACATTTGTGCTGGTATTACCTTTGAGTGGAATTGCCACTTCTACAAAATCTTTCTTGGAGTGTTTATTTATCCAGTCATTGTGAACAAAAACATGTGCAGAAAAAGGGTATAGGACTTCTTTTATAACAATTTTTTCCAAGAACCACTCATCTGATTGAAAATAAACAGGACGTTATCAATTTATACCTTTTAAGCAACAAAAAGTTCTGTGTATGCAGTCATAAGTTTCTGTCTTTAGAAAATCAAGAAAATGTTTTCTTTTGCTGCACTTCTTCAGGAAATAAGACTTCTGAATATATATTGGCTGTGTCTAAATGTGTTTATGTCTTTTCCCCTGCACTCTAAAATATTTGACAAAATGAAGAAGTCTTAAAGGTTTTGTGAAATTAAACATACAAATAGATTTGAGTTAATGATCTATTAGTGTCCGAAAAGATGGAAAGGCTTTTGTACAAGATCTCTAGACAGAAGAAATCCCCTATAGGAAATGATATTATCAATGACCTAAAGGAAAAAGGATCAGGATTTCTACCACATTAGCCATCAGAAAATCCACTCAACACACAACTTTCTTTCTGGTGAGGTTTTGTGCTATCTAATAAGGCATAAACTTCAGCTGAAGATTTTCTCATGATTGAGACCATTGTGTTGATTCTCTGGAAATCAAGCATTTGAAGACTCAGATCTCTGAGTCATGGTAAACCTGATTATACTCCAAGTCTTGGTGAAGTCAATGAAAATTTGATCATTAATTTTAGTGTTATCATCTAGGAAATACATGGGAAATTGTCTCCAAATCAGTTTTTCCGAGTCTGAGTTTAACCTACAGTCATGTTATAGTCTTGGGTTTTTGATAAAGATAAAAGAACAAGAGACTCAGCTTATCATGCTCTGGAACAATCTTATCTCCATTATCAACATTATCTGCAGAAGTAGGATATCTATAGAATCTCTGTTCTGTTGCCTCTAAAAAAATTGGGCCAAAATTGTAGTCAAAATATTGAAGAAAATATCAATTCATAATTCTCCTTGCTGCTTTTTTTTTTTTTTTAAGAAATAAGCAATTTTCTTTAACTTCAACAACTGCTGGGGAGTCTGAAGGAGGGCACTAAAAAATGTGCAGGAAGTGCAGCCTTTCTGTCTGCCACAACCTCACATATGCAGAATCTCTGTATTTCTCATGCGTTAGAAGAAAAAAAGATATGAGGCCGGAAGAGCCTTTCTTCCGCGTTCCACTTCCCAATCTGACAAACTGATTTGCTGTTCTTATCTTTACCTAGAAGCATTCAGTCCTGAAAGACATTTCTCTTTTAAAATTAAAAAGTCAATCATCTAAAAATGGAAAGGAAGATAAAAATGTCAAAAACCTCAAAAGCATTGATGTCATATTAGTTCCTGAAAAAACAAAAGCTTTATTGACTATACTTACAAATCCATAGTAACTTCTATGGAGAAAATTTTCACATATAATTTTACCATTTTTACACTGTCACATTTCCTGGGAATTCTTTACACATTTTAGTAAAACTAAGCTGGATACTTGACACAGGTAGTCTAACAGAAGTAATAAACACCAGAAAGTGGAAAGCAATTTCAAATTTCCTAGTACTTCTAAAAAAACTCTTGTGATTTTTAATCTTAAATTTAAGGTATTCCTGAAATTTCAGGATCTCCTAAATCTGTTAATCTACATGATTATTACCATACATTAACTGAAAAAATTGCTGACCTTTTTTTAGACTCTTAAATCCAACAAGAACTTGGTTCAACTTGCCAAGGTATACTGCTTTGATTTTGAAAACATCCACCTGCAAAATGAAAATAATCAAAATTATATTTTAATTAAACTTAATATGCATCTGCTTTTGAATATTTATCAGTTTAGCCTTGTGTGTCTGGTCATTGTTTTGTATCTCAATGGAAACAAATTTCTATTCTTTATGCCATTCCATTGTTTTTGAGTTCACAATTAAACATTACATGCTATAATTGATATTTTCTGATCCAGTTAATATTATGAATTATGAATTTCAAAATGCTGCTGTATTTAATAGGAAGGAATTTTGGCAACATCATATACACACACTAGCAATGAAGTGTTCGTTTCTAGTACCTTCATGGACTGAAATAACTAAATCAGATTCAATTACTACTCATGTTGAAAGTTACTTTGATCCAGAACATAACTCCCAATGAAACTGATGAACAACAGGTATCTAATAATTCTGAACATCTGGATCAATTTCATTTTCATTAAAATTCACAGCTAATTTAGTGGGAATTCAGCAAGTAAATGGGCATGAAGTGAATAGTATCTGGGAAGTTTTCAATCACTGTGCTATTGGGATAAGGAGTTTTAATTTAAGCCATCTCTATAATAAGTCAAATTTTCCCCATAAAACAGACTTGGATGATGAATAGACTTCATGGAATCTTCCCTTTTTTTCCCTACTGTAAATCTTCATAGTATATTCACCTTCTTGCATATATACGTTTGTCTTTTTGCAGTCATCTTTCCTCATAATCAGTGGGAAAGCTCACATAAGTATGGACACTGACAGTGGGGAGACACATTGTTTGAAGTATATATTTGTTGGCTTTTTTGAACTGGGCCTGAAGAAATGAGGTTTGAAAACAAACTATTCATGAACAGATTCATGTACTTGTTTGGGAAACCTGCTGCAGAATAAAATCTCCATGAGTAAAACTGGCTTATTTCTCATGACTTCATGAGCTATCCTGTTGTAGACAGAACCAGTTGTCTGGATTGAAAATGCAATTTGAAGACAAAAGTTTGGGACAAACTGGGGGGTTTCAAAACAAACAAGAAATGTTGTACCTATGGTTGCTGCCAAACATACAAAAATCCATGCTACCATATTGATCACAAGTCATCTAGAAGAAAAGGGCAAAGACTAAGAACAGAGAATTAGGCATTTGAGGGCAAGCTGGAGTAAAGAAAACTGAGAGAATGAATACCCAAACAGTTGCTACTCAAACTCTTTTCTATAAGAAGAAGATTAGGGTGCTATAGCCCTGGATATAGAAAAGCCCTTTATAATTTCAGATGAAGGATTTAGCCTTCTGAACAAGCCCATTCAAAAACTGACACAGAATCTGGATTACATAGTAAAAATCCTTATGAATTTGCAGATTTCCACTGCAGCGAGTATTCACATGTCAATTGTATTGTTCACATATTTTTCTCTACAATTTTTATTCTTAAAGAAAATGAAACATACATTCTTTCAGTCTGTACTGATACCTTATCCATTGTAGCAAGAAGTTTTGCTGTCCAGATTTCTTTAAGGTATTATCTTAAAGATATATCATATATAACTATTATTTATATCACAAAAGATATTAATTAATAAAATTTTGTATGTTACTTCTTAAAGCCAGATGAGCCCTACTATCCTGTCATCATTAGTTTCAAATTTATTTTGTGACATCTGAGCTAGCAGTTTGATCAGTTTTTAACGAATATGACATTGGGCACATATATTCTCTTCCACAATGGAGAAAGAAAATACAGGAATACAGAGGGCATAATGATTAACAAAGATTCAGTCTGGTTTTCATACAACAACCGTTGTGTCCTCTGGAATCGTTAGAATGGAAAAGCAGATAAAATAAACAGAGACACATTTAAATAATAAATGAAGCATATTGCAAGCAGATTTCTCTAGATTTCTACATCAGAGAACAAACTAATCTGGGTTGGCTGGCAATGATGAAATACTCTCTCCTTCCCTCCCCAAAAGAAGATTCCTACGTACTTTGCAATGATTTTATAATTACTTTAAAACAAAAATTTAAAAATCTTCCAAACCTAAACTCAGAGCAAACAGTAGGGTCTAGTAATGTATCAGCTAGAAATTTCCTTTTGATCTGAAATTTGTTTAAGTTACTTTGTTCTTTTGCCAATAACTACTCCAGAAATTACTCTTCTAGGAAAAGCCCTTTAAGCCTCAAAAAGCAATAATATGTTTACCATGTTTAAAAGCAATAAGTGGGTGGAAGAATTGGAAACATGAAAAAATAAAACTCTGCATGGAACACTATTAGTGTTCAGGAAAGTTGACAAGAAAAGGTCAGTTTAAAGTAGCTACAAAGGCAAGATAACCTAAAGAAATGTTACCTATCAGTTCTATCAATCAAGCACATCTTAACAAGCACTGATACCTCCCTGGCCTTAAAAGTCTGGAAAATCAAAACAACTTTTAGAGTATATTTAATCTCACTCAAAATTACTTCAACTTTTACTGTTTCTCTGTTGCACAATGCTGACAATGCTTAAAAGCAACATGTTACCTATGGAGACAATCACATCAGCTACAAGAGAAAATTATGTCTATATGGAATACAAAACATTCATATTTTTGATACTTTGTCCATGAAAGACTTTATGTAAACATAAATTTTAACAAAAAGACACTCACAGATTCAGTTACATTTTTCCTCATTTTTTTACCTGCCCTCTAGCAAAAGTGGTCAGGCTGTTTCTTGAGTTAAGCCATCGTTTCCCCGAGTCACTCTTTTCTCCTTGTATACAAAGATAGGCCTCACCAGTGGCATCTGCTTTCTTCAAGTCTCCCGTGTGCAAATGGATTGTATATTCCACAACTTTAGAAAAAATACACATACAAAACCAAAAAGTCAGCAGAACAAAACGCTCTTTGTCCTCTTGCCCAACACCTGCATTATGTACTGATCCCTGGTAGAAACAATTGCAAATTTCATCTGAACCCCATACTATGCCACAGAAGAGGGAGTACAGGTCTCTTCAGTCCTAGTGATAACCAAAACATTCTTGCTGCATAACTCCCTGTTTGGCAACCTGCAGAATACAGATTTGTTCTGCTCGGACACCACTCCCAGAAAATCAGGACTAATGGCTGCTGTTTGGGGCACAGGATCTCCTATGTACTAGCCCCTTCCCCCTAAGGTAGGGAATTCCTTTCTAAGAAATACTTTATGTCTACATGCTCTTTGGAAAGTCTAAGTTTTGCTTTTTAAGACTACCTACTCATATTTCATTGTTTCTTCCTTACCTCTCTATTATTTTCTCCTTGAAATGAAATGGGAGGTTAGACTTATAAATGACTCAGAAGAATGCTGGGACCTGATTGTCTTAAGCTTTAAATTCATGTAATTACCTCCCAATGAATGAACACATCAGGACTATCAAGCTTTCTCACTAGCCAGACCGTAATACTCTCACAACATTCTTGAGTTAAAACATGTGAATGTGAAACAGAATTACTGAATTAAAAATTCTTCAACTTCAGCTTTAATACATGAATAGAAAACCTCCTCACATTTAGTGTCAGTCTCCAAAGAATCTCCCATGTACTATATACTGACCCACAAAACCAGATCAGCTAGGTGAAATTTGAGTTTATGAGAAAGCATTCCTGATTTTCTCAGTTGTGGTCATAGTATAAAGATTAGAAGAGACACCTATGGCCACTATGTGGAGCTTCTGCTTCTGTGCCTCTTTCTTACGCAATACACAGGGGAGTGATGTAGATGAGACTAGATTACATTAATTCCAAAGAAACTTACTGAAAAACTCCTATGTTCATTCTTTAAATGACCTATTTTAGCCCCTGAGTTTATCATGGAAACAAGGAACAAGGAAATACTTAAAAGAAGCAGGTCACATTCTCAATATTCATGGTTATTTGCATAATTTTAACAAGAAGGAGCCGTGGAAAAAAATAAGAAGGGGGTTTGGGGATTGGGGGTTTTTTTCCTCCAAGTGTTGTATGTCTGCTCTTACTCAGATTACCATAAGAAATCTGTGTAAAAAATCAAGACTGATTTTTTTTCTTAAGGACTGTGCCCCCTTAAAATCCAGCATTTTACACATGCTGAGCTATCTTTGACTACGCCAAACTATTCAGCCCCAACTCCCACAACCTTCATCACTGGCACAGTAAAGCAGACATAGACAACATCTAGACTATGTGACAGTTATGTGATGGAGAAAGTTTTCCAGCCTCACTCTGCCACTTGTCCCTACCTGGCTATATATCTGCTTTCCCAGGAAACACATGTGAGCAAAGAAGGGAAATGGTGCTTAAGACAGACATGAAACCAAGGAGAAACTAAGAAGCACTTTCAGTCACAATCGACAAGTCAAAGAACACTGAAATACACATTATTCAAGTCTGAAATACATATTTCAGCCTAAAAGACATCACAGAATACACAAATAGCTAAGTATACATCCTGGAAACATCTGGTATTTTCAGTATAGTTTGCTTCTTGAATCAAATTTATTCCAAGATAGAAATGGCCCAATTTAACCAAACCATACATCCTTGAAAAAGATATAATTATGAGAACTTTCTGGTAGGTTTGAGAATAATTGCTAGAACCCAGAAGCTAAGGCTGTCATTTATTTTCAAGCGTAGGTGATAGGAAAACAGGGAGGGGAGAAAAAAAAAGTGTTCTGAGGATATTTATTTTTAAGCTTTTCTTACAGCTTTTTTCACAAGCTGGTGCTATTCATATCAAGTGCTATAATCAAAAGGCCTGAATTCAAATATTGTGACAATTTATATAGCTATTTCTTTATATATTAAAAATAAAAAGGTCAAATAACTGGAACAAGGTTTCTAAAGGGTCTTTGCATACCGATTGGAAAATTAGTATCTAAAAGGATTTGTCAAATTATAAGAGCTGTGTCAGTCCTCAAATACAGTTGTGCTCATTCAATAAACTTCTGAAATGTCTTTGTTTCTCTTCATGTTTTACTATGTGGGGATGATGCCCAAAAAAATGTTTTCTGAAAAGTAACTTTATTTCACTGCAGCACTATTTATTTTACTTCAGAGACTTCCCCTGGGATTTTTATCTTTTTTTAATCATTTAAACCAAGGGCTGGGAAAGTACTTGTAATTGACAGCATCATTCATGTTTGATGATAAGAAGTAAACCAAGAGTTTTCTTAGGCTGGGGTCCTAATGTATCTCATATCCCTTTCTTCGAGGCAGTTAAATATGCACTGCCATGTGAAAGACAACATAGCTGCATTAAAGTCAGTGTAGCTACACAAACTTGCTCTTGCTGGAGGTCCAGATAGTTGAAAGTATGTGAGCTGTCCAGATGACTCTTTAGCATTTAGCCAATGGTATTTTTGTTTTTAGAGGAGTTAAGATATGAAGATAAGATTCTGTGTTAATCATCTACAGTGTTGCCTTGCCTGTATACTTTCTTCATATAAGCAGATTCATTGAAGTCAAAAGGCTACTTGTGTGAATAAGGTCAGGAGAGTTTGATCCACAGATCTGATCTCTCATGTAGGATAGATTAGAAATCACAGTGCTCACAATCATCTTTACTGCTTTTGTCCAGAATCATTAATATACTTCATCATGAGCTTAGCTTTAATCACACAAGTAGCATTCAAACAAAATATACACTGAAAATCAGAAACATATCTAATTATTTTTGCTGAGGTAGTTATTTTCAGCTGAATCTTCTGAATCTCTTGATGCATAATTTAAAGCTCAATGTAGTCATGGCAAATACTTCCTGTTCATTTTCAAAGGCTTTGGATCAAAGAAAGGACTTCACTCTATAAGTGAAATAAAAATATACAAAGTAACCCCTGTGAAGGAAGATGTGACATAAAAGTGATTCTGAGAAATGGGGTAAAAGTTTTTAGGATGAGTACGGGACCATTCTGACTACCAGATGAACAACATACCCCAACAAAAAACCTACTAAAATAAGATATTCTGTTCAACTTTGCCATTCTTTGTCTCTTCCCAATCCTATTTATAAAAGCTCACTTTCAGATGCAAGCTAACATAGTACAAAACTGATCACCTAATGCTCATTAAAAAGGGAATAAAATGTGATTTACAGCTAGAATGGAAGGCTGTGTTCTGAATTTGCCTGTTGTTTAATTTGCTATGGACTATGCATTTAAATATCATTTATTGTGATAATTCAGTAACATTTACCCACAGAACTCTCAATAGCCTTTCAAGGGTGAACAGCTTAAATGACATAATCACATCCTTTCTGAATGTCAGAGGTATAGTTAAACCTTTTACACCATTGTGATTTTAGCTTTGTAATGAAATCAGGCAATGCAGGTCATTTTTCCAATGGCAGGTAAACAGTAAGAAAAGCTGTGGCGGAGGAAGCGTACTATCAAATGAACTCCTCCTGTCGGAGCTCTCAAGACCTTTGCTCTTACTGCTCTCCTCTATAGCTTTTTCCATGGAAAGATAAGATGGTAGGGTTGAGCATATAAAAGGGGCAGGGTAGGGTGCTGTTTTTCAGAGCTGTTGGATAGAGCCAACAGACTTTTTTTCTTCATAGGCTTCTGCAAAAGTTCTACTCTACAAAACAGTGAAATAAATAGAAAAAAGCAATACAGGGAATAAGTATTCCAGAGATTATTGTCATAATTCCCCATTATGTTTTTATGTCCCCAGTTTTGTTTTTAAATGAATGTTAGGCAACAAAGAATCAAAGAGGAGTAGAGTAGGCAGGGATATTTTTAAAATGCTCATTTGGTTCTATGGCAAAAAAATGTGGAAAACTAACTTGATGGCTAGCCCTGCTAATTTATCACTTAAGAAGTGTCAAAAAATTTAAATCATTTTTTCTGTGAAATTAAAGGTTCAGAACAAGATCCTCAGTTGATATAGCCATGCAGCTAATATGCTCAAGACAGTGGAGCAAATCAGTTTATGCCAGTTGAATATTGGATCTTATTAACCTAGTCAAAAGTACAGGGTTCATCTAACCTACACAACAGAGTGTGGTAGACAGATGTCTGAGTGAGCAGGAATTTGAATCAATAAAAGTGAGCAGAACAGCATGATTCACTTCACCAGCTCTACTCCTAAGCCAGGCTGGTTCATGCGCGTTTGGAGTCATGCTTGAGCTAAGAAGACTAGTAAGTCAAAAGACTACATTAGCTGAAGCATCTCTAAACTTCTTTCCTTTGGAAGATAACATGAGACTTACCATTAACTTTAATGAAAAAGCAATTAACTGATACATATAAGCTTCTGGACTGAATTGTATCTGGAAGAGTTAAGTATCATGTAGTGAAAAACTACTCCATGCTCAAACATATCATGGTACACTACCACATAATAATGATCTATTGTAATCAACAAAGCAGTGAAATGTTATAATTATCTATTAACTACGACAACATAAAGTTGGATGATTTTTAATAGAGGTCAATATGTTTGCTAATACAGATGTTTCTTACTACAGATATTAAACACTTAAACTCTTCACATTCTTATGTTATCAGACTTGACTGGGGGAGTGAAGAGGAGCAGGATGTCAGTAGACACCAGAAAATGCACTTTTTTTATCTCAGAGGAGCCTAAAGTCAACCAGAAGAGGCCAGTTTGCAACTGGTATTAAAAATCCTTTAGTAAAGGTAACGCTGATCTTCAATACTTGCTTTGACAGTTATATATTGCAAAGTTCTTTCAAAGTTCTTACTCAGAAAGAGATTCTATTGTTATATAACTCCTGATGCATACCTTAAACTGCAGTCACAAATAATGGCATTCTAAAAATCAAGATATTATCTAAAAAAATCAAGAAATTTGGAGTCTAATAGCAAGAATTTCTAAAATGTTAATTGTTACTGTGTTCAATAACTTTGTCCCAATGTTTTAATATGCACATCAATGTCCTGCACAGAATTATCACAGAATTCATAAAAAAAATAATTAATCAATGTCTTTTAATCCAAAGTCCAAAAAGGTGCATGGTAAATAATTTGACCTATGATACAGATAGACTAAAATAATGTGCTCACAAACACTAAGATGGGCAGACTAAAGAAAAGAAATAAAAAAAAATATTTCCTTCTGTGACACTAGCTAATATCCAGAACACAAATTAAGCTCTGAGATAATCTCACAGAATCTAATTAAACTATGCAATAGTTCAATCTTGTTTGATTAAACTTTGATCTGTTTCTTTTAGAATAATTCAATCTGGTAAAATACCTCTAGTCTGGAATCAGGCACTCACTTTTAAGAAGAAATATTTCTACAGATAGCAGAAAGAAACAATTTTGGAGAATCAAGTTTAAATTTTGCTTATTTTTTCTTCATGTGTTTGTTTTTAATTATTAAGAAAAGATTCAATGATAGCTGATAACTGTGATGGGATTTACTGGCCATGAAAAATTATCCTCATGCCCCACCAGATGAGGTGGGATATGCAGGAGACATGGACAGAGGATACATTAGATGTTAGAGATGGGGGAAAATGGAACAAATGTGTTTGTAGATGCAGGAAAAATTTAGAGTGCTCACTGCTTTTAACGAAAGGAATTGCAATTTTTGTGAAGATTACAAATTAGCATGTGTATGTGGGTTTGCCTTACTAAATCTCATGGAATCAATTATTTTAGAACAGAAGTAATTATGTTAGTATGGTTTTCCTTACAACCAGGCAATTGACATTACTGAGAAAGGTTACTGTTTATTTGGATGCTTAGGTTTTAGCATTTACTTTGCTTCCTATAAAGATATATACCTGTTGTTTGCTTTGTCTGGGGAAAGCAATGATCAATATCTTTCAAAATTGTTTTGTCTTTATTTGAATTTATTCTATCACGACATTCATTAAAGACACCTCCATAATGGATGTCTCTTTCAAAGCAATAATGAGAGCAAACACATAAAAATGAATATTTTTTTTTTTGTCTCTAGTAATCAAACTGGAACACAAGGAAGAAGCTGACTAAAATTTTAGACTGAATTAGTATTGGGACTACAAAGAATAAAATTGATATTAACACTTCCAGTTGTACATCACTGGAGTCCAGAAAATGGTTTGTAGGAAACTTCTTAGGTTAGTACATACTACCCATCAATGGAATAATTTTTTAAGGGAGAGTATATACACATGTTTTTCCTAGAAAATTTCCAAGAAAAACACCTTATCTTTCTAATATATCTGAAAACAAAATTGCTTTGCAAATCAGGATAATACTGTCTGACAGTATCTCCATGTGGTTCTCAGCATAATAGAGGCTTGAAGGTGTGTCTTCTTGAAAATCTTCTTGTTTGAATTTCTGGACTTTTTATATGTAGTTAAACATTTAGCAATTTTGAATTCTAAAAATAATTACCAATACATACATTTTTCCCATCTTTTTCATAAATAAATTGGGGAAATAGAGCTTTTTAACAAGTTCTGTATTTCCTATATTCATAATCATACATTCTGCATATATTACATCCAATATCCAATGTTGTTTTGAATCTGATGGATCAAAACCATAAGATTTTTTCAGTAAATGAATACAAGGCTACTAATTATTTAAAATTATGGAAACATACTCAAACCCACAAATTTAAAAGGTCTTCAGTGTTTCATTTGTCCAAGTTTCAACTTTAAATGGAATGAAATATTCAGGAAAAATCTCTTTAAAGAATAGTGTGCAAAAGTTCACATGGAATATTTTATTCCTTTTTCTGGTCCACTTCCATCTTTTTCTATTAATTTCTGCTTAAGCAGAACACTTTTTGTACTATGGCCTCTAGCAATAAACCTCTTAACTGTCACTAAAAGCTTCAATATATGATCTTTACTATTCCCATCAATCCTCTTTATTCTAATGAACTGGATAGATGGTAAGCCTGTTCTTAAATAGCTAGTGGCCAAGTTATCAGTATGCAATTTTTTGTTCCTCTCCATATTCCTGGAGGGTTGGGAAAAATCACTTTATTGTCTCTCTGGCATCATACAATTCACATGTGTTACTAACAGCAGAGAAACATGCAATTTAATATATAGTTTTGTGGAATATTATTTACTGTGCTGTAAACTTCTCATCAATGTTAATAAAAACACTAGTGCAATTGAAATTCTGGGATATCTCTTTGCTGGCTAACTATAACACATTTTAAAAATTCTGCCTCTGTTTTGTAGGAACTCTGCAATTCTTTCATTCTTAAAAAAATTACTATGTTTCTAGGTCACATACTTTTTTGTGAATAGGAAGATTCAGGTAATATCACACAGTGGATGATATTTTGTACATATCTTCAGCTGACATAGCATTAATTTGAAGAGATAATAAATAAACTAAAAGTGGAACATCATCTAGCATGAAAGAAGCCAAATCCTACGTTTGGTGCCATCAGTTACAGCATCTGTCATAATCCTGATACCAATGATTTCTGTTCTCTCAGCTTTCTTTTGTGATAAATGCATGTGAAAAAAAAATCATACTGCTTAATATCAAATTCTTGTGGAAACCCTCACAGTGTTTTAGGCCCAAAAGAGATATACTGGGGTTCCAGTGACAGATCCTGACCCCAGTGGCAAAAAAAAAGGATTTAGCTTACCAGGCAAAGGCTCCTGATCTGCGTGGAGAGCCGGCAGTTCCACACATTTGTCTTCTTTAGGGTTGAACCAGCAGTCAAAAGCTAAATACATCTCTTCCTTTGTGCCTGTGTGCTTCATATGCAGTAAATCTAAGTGCCATGACTGTTTTAGCTTGCTATGTGAGCCAGTTACCTGAACTTTGTCTATTAAGCCAATATCTGCCAGTTCATCCTATGTGAGGAGGAAGAGAAGATTAATGGATCTCATTCTAATTGTGCCAGATCAAATGTAGTTGACAGCTGTATGCAACAGGTGAGCAAACTTCAGTAGTTAAAGAACTGGGACAGATTTATAACTGCTACTATTTTTCCCCTTTCTAATGAATACAAAATTTATTTACTACCCTGAATGAGGAGATGCAATGCTTGAGGTTTGATATCAGGGAGCAAATGATGGCAGTCACTGCTGAAATTGGTACACAGAACAAGACAGAGTGTCCATAGATATTACACTGATTCAGTAGACTATTTGCAAGCACAGATGCTTTAGTCAATGTAAAACATTTTGAACACTATTAGAAATATTTCTTACAACTTGTAGCAAAAAAATGGTGCATTTAACTATAAATTTGAAGGAGTATTAAACTGTTTTTGAGGAAACATCCAAGAGCTCCTCCATCTTTACCCTACATCAAGTTTTCATACAGAAGCTGCCTATTAAAATCTTCCTCTTATTGCATTCATTCTTGGGAAAAAATCTCCTAGTTCTACTGGAGATAGTACAGCAGCTCTGTGACATAGCATTGCTTGAGTAAGTGAAAGTAGAGGAGGCCTTAGGTAACTATAATTATTGATTTTTCCCTGTAAGAGAAAAAGAGAAAACAGAAGTTGTCTTTCCCTCTTCCTATTCTCTGCTTCTCATACTCTTTCCCCTACCCTTCCATTTCAAAAGCTGCCCAGCTACTAGAAGTGCATTTGATCTGACTTCAGCCTTTCCTCTGACAGTGCACTTCCAGTTTTATTCTATTTCTTTATATTTACCAGAGATTCCTAGAAATAACTTAGGAAAACCTCCTGGGTACTCCTCATTTTGGATCACGTTTATGGCCTAGGCGAATCTATTTAGTTCCTCTTGCGTTAAAGAAAAGAGGAACATAAGAAAACAGCCAACTATTTCCTTAGCTCAATCGTTGAGTCAAATTTACCTGACCAGTAGGAAGGAGAACCAGGAAACAGTTTCTTTAACCACAACTTCAAGGCTGCTTTCCGATAAACCTCTAAATGAAATGTAATATATTTTCACTTTGGGGGCTTTTTGCCAAGGGTCTCTTCAGCTCTTCCCCCACCCCCCACATGATTTTCTTTTGCTACCTGATTCCATGGTTGCAGCAGTCAATCATGAAGAAACATATTTCAGGATATGGCTTCATGGAAATATTTCTCTGATGCAAAGCTAGCTTGTGAGGTTCCCACTTCCCTGTCTGCCCACTTGCTCCCATTCCCTCAGTCCTGCCCTATACTTTTTTCTGCAGCTACAGAATGAACCAATCAAGGTTAAAACTAAGGCTAAGGAGTGAATCGAGGTTGAAAATTCCAGTTTTCTCACAGGGATCAACTATTTCCTCAAAATCCACGAAGGGCAAAAGAAGGATGGAGCAAGCAGTACAAGAACGGGACAGGTGGTAGTTAGACTTCCCTTGAATACTGCCCTAGCTTCCAGCAGTTTGTGGCTCAGAGATTTCCTGAGCCAGAGGAGGTATCTGCCATGTTTACCTCCAGATTCTTTCATGGAGAACAAACCCAGAAAAGCGTAAGAGTGAGGCAGCGTTGGCAATGCAAAGGAATTATAGCTACAGGAGGGAGGTAAGAGCATTGGGAAAAGAAGCAGCCTACAATTCAGCAAAAGACGTTTGTAAATATTTCAGTTAATGGGTAATAGGAGGAAATGAAGACAATGGAAGGGCAGAACCAAATGAGGAAGGAGAAAGCCTGTGGGTAAAAAGGAGCTGATCAAGAGGGAAAAGACAATTATAATGACAGGCAAAAAAAGAGAGAAACCCTGCAAGAAGAGGAAGTTAGCCTGGAGAAACATGGTGGCAGGGATGAATAAATTACATGAAAGAGAAAAATGATAATTCTGTAAGTTTTATCTCATTTATGATTCTTCCTTCTCCATCATCAGCCTCAAAATTTCTATAGTATCCCATAGCATACTGTGTGTTTACAAATTACTTACTTTTGTGAGATCAACAAAACCTGTAAATCAGTACCTGCAGTGTGGTATATACTGTGATATGCACCAAGGGACCAATTTGCTCACTTAGGCATTCTCAGTATCACACATTGGGAGAATCTGCTCCTTCAAAAACCGTTGTTCAAGCGACAGTGTTACTACCTACAGACAAAAATGATGACCTGTGCCAAACCTGCACAGAGGACTTAAAAATCAATTTGGTGGTTTAGTTTAAAGAAACAATTTGTCTTAAAATTAAGTGGGTTATTGGCTACATGATTCTTAGACTTTTCTTTCAATAGAGAAAGGTTGAAG
The DNA here is from genome assembly GCF_023634155.1 of Falco peregrinus. NCBI lineage: Eukaryota > Metazoa > Chordata > Aves > Falconiformes > Falconidae > Falco > Falco peregrinus. The sequence goes on from NC_073723.1 coordinate 48,604,093, forward strand.
TACTTTGATCTGAATTGCTTTTCCTGTAACTTGAAGTGGCAACTTTTTGCGACTCAGATTGCCGTAGAAGATAAAAGAAAGGCATATTGGACCCTCTTCATCGCTCAAGTCAGATCCAATGATGTCCATTATCCAGAGACCTGATGAATTCATATTGATTTCAGACAGTTTAGGACTAGTCAATCTTCTACCTTTAAAAATTATCAGAGAGAAAGAGGAAAGAAGACAACATGAGAGAATGACATAATATAGCAGGACCATAGCCTTTACGGTACACAAACAAAGCTCTGTTTGCAGTTTATGTTGTATCTATAGCAAGAGCTCACTAAGAATAACACATCAATCCCTTTATTAGAATATTTGCCAAGACTTTAACACCTTAATACTCCTTCTGTGTTTAAAATTTAGTTTCAGAGTTATTTTGTTGATGCCAAGGTATTTTCCTTGTCATGTTTAGAAGTAATTGCTAAGAGAACATTCAGTCACCTTTTAGAGGTCTAATTAATTGTTCTTGAAAAAGCAATCAATGTTACTAAAACTAATTTATCATTCAGAAGTACCAGCCATATGTAGCATGTAGGCACCTAATGCAAAATGAATGATACTAATGAATTCTGCTTGTAACTAGATCTTACCTAGCAATATAATATGTGCTGTAACAGTGCAAGACTGACAGGTAAACCTATAATAAACATGCAAAAATATTTGCCAGATCTCAGAAGATCAATATTACTATCTCCCTCTCTTTTTCTTCCTTAATTACTGTTATCCTTCATTTTCACTCTGTTTTAACCGTTCTACAGGAAATTAAAATTATTTCATGGAAATGAACAGCTCAGTAAAATGCACTTTCCACAACTCAGAAAAAGCACACAACTGAATACCTGTGTATCTATCATGGGCACCTTATGTTTTAAAGCTTTTTATCCCTGGACAAACTTTTGTAGCTTATTTACTTTACATTAAATTGTTTTCACAGGATTGAAGGAAGAAATCTTTTCTATTAGTTCTAAATGACTGAAGGTCCTGCTGTGAGTGTTCTTTTGCTGTATACATCCAGGTTTAGATTTGCACAAATTGTGGCATAGTAGGCTTGAAATGAGCAGAAACTAAAACTGTTGCTTTGTGCTGTGGAATAATACCACAGGTAAAGGCTAGGCTTATTTCACTACAGTAACTTTTCTCTGGATTTCAAATGGGATCCTAAGCTGCCTGAAAAGTGGTTCATAAAACTTATGCTGTTTATCCCCATGAGGAACACATTCCAAACTCTAAACTGCTTTAAATCTTTCATTGCAATCTGGTATATTTAATTTGGAAGGCAAGTGTTCCATACACAACACATAGACAAAAGAGAATTTTACTAACTTTGACCTTACCAGGTGTGGGTTTGCTATAGTAGTAAGATCAGACTGAAAATTCACATTTTCAATAAAAGAAGGCTACTACAGAAATTTGCAAGAGCTGTAGGCAAATTTACAGATACATATATATATATATATATATATAAACAGGCAGGCTAGTTTTGCAGAAGAGCTTACCAACTGTCACAATCTCACAAACAGTATCATATAGTCCCAGATGAGTATCAAGCCAGTTCCACAATGGGAAGACCCATTCTTTGTCCAAGTCCTGTGATTCCTTGACTGTTACCATCTTGAGGTACATCCCAGCCCCATAGCCTTCCCCATGGTGTCCTATGACCACTTTTTGCAAATCACTCAGGGAAACAGCTTCCACCAAAAATGAATCCACCTGCAAAAAAAGGGAAATACTTAATAAAACAGAGTTTGGACCCAAATATACTTTAACTTCAGGGGAAATATAATCCTGGATTCAGCTGAGGAATTAAAATTCGTGTCTTTTTTTAATTATTTTTAATATTTAACATAACATCTATCCTCTGTAATCTATGAAAGCACTATACCTAACATTGAATTCCATATTCATCATTAATGATGCATTGTAACTTCTGAGCTTTAGACAATATGGATCATTTCATCAATAATTTCATATTACATTAAAATGTATATACCTCAAACTTATGACAGTCAAACAGTTATGACAAGATTTTGGTTCCAGTCAAACTTCTATCTTTCAGAGTATTTTAGCTTCTAAAATTTATCACACAAACCTAGATATATATTAATAGTCCTAAAGAAAAGTTAGAAATCTAAAAAGAATGTGTTCGCTCCAAGATAGCTTCTAAATTCTTCCGCAATAGTCAGAAAAGCCTGTCTTTTTGTTTTTCTTACAAAATGAAAATCATTGTGGAAACAGCAAATGGAGAAAAAAGTAATAGAAGGGACTAAGTTAAGATGAAGGTGGAGAACAAGCCAAAAATGAGACATGGGAAGGGAAGCAGAATGGAGACGGCAGAGGAAGACAAAGAGAAGTAAACACAAGCATCAGTGTGTGAGAATAGGGGCAATAAAAACAAGACAAGGAAAAATGTGAAAAGCAAAGCAAGACATTATATGCCCCACTAACTTTTTGCTTGTAAGAAAGCCAGGTGTTCTGTATATGGCCCAGCCTAGGGCCAGATGGTAGTTGAAAAGGTCAAGAAGATTATTAACAACTGGTGTTGGAACAGCAATGTCTAGGATTATATCTAACATCGTCATGCCAATAAAACATTCATTCAATAGTAGGAACTTACTAACCCAGATGTCAGGAAAATTGAAAAAGAACATATTAGCAAACCAATCTCTAAAAAATTTAATACTTGCCAAAATCCTATGTATAAAAATATTGGAGAAGTAGATTTTCTGTTACTAATATTAGAAGTACTTTCATATGCCAAAAATATGGAGGTAGGTTTTTTTAACAATAGTCAGGACGCAACAGCAGATTTTAAGCAGAAATAATTAACTTTTTAAAGTTAAGACATTTTAGGAAATAAATCTGTTCATGAAGGTAAATTAAAATAATGATTGTAGAGTGCTATCTTCTGTATATAAGGCATAGCTGCAGAAATGAAATCTAGAAATTCTCTGGTTTTCACCAATTCTTCTTTTACCCTACCAAGTGCTGTGGTAATTGTCTAATTAAATAATTTCACAGAAATGTAAGACTCTCCTTGACAGTGTACTTGGTAGTGAGCTTTTTTAAACATCAATGTTCAGGGAGTGAACCTCTCATAGGAAAGCCTAAGAGAAGAATTTTATTGTTATTAGTCATCTAGAAACACTGGGTTTATGTGCATTCTCTTCTCTAAGTGGAATTCTTGTCTCTTGTCTAAACTTACTGACTAGACGTTGAGTTACTGTTTCATGTGGGATTGTGGTTACAGAAACATCACTGACTGCAGAAGTCTCACAGCAATTTCTGTAACATTTCGAATCACTGATTTTTAATTCTTTGCTACCTGTGCTGTTCTGTATTTGGAACGGAAAAGCAAGAAGCATGATCACAGAGGTTCTCCCCAGTATATCAGCTTTCTGTGTGCTCATGTGGAGCATTTATTATCATGTGGGGATGTCCTTGTACAGGAAAGACATAACACTGGCATTGGTTTACTGTAAATATCTGGAAGATAAATAAGATATATGTGCTAAACCCTGCACATATAACAGCATTTTTGTGCCATTACCTTATCCCTTTGAAATTTTCTTCCTTTTGCTAAAGACGTATGAAGTTTCCTTACGCCTGTGTCCCCTCTTTTGCCATAGAGAGTGATATAAACATTCGCAAAAGTTTCTGCTCCCCAGCGGTCACCAATATGTACAGACACAACATACTTATACACTGTACAAAAAGAAGAAAAAGTTCAAGTAAAGCTTGTTAAGTACAAGGTATACTTAAAAGAAAACATCAACAGAGAGTAATTAGTAAAACTACTGCTTGTTTTTATTTCTGCAGCTACCAAAAAATCTGCTACACAGTGACTGAAATAGTGAGGTTGCCCTTCATGAATCTGACCTCTTCATGCTAAGCTCAAAGAAGAATTTCCATTAATTTCCTTAGGAATTCAAAGGAAATTTTAGACTTATGCACCTTAGAGCTACTAAAATCTAGACAAATTCTGCCCAATTCTATTTTACTGTTCAAGACCTGGAAAATAAGAACTCATCTGTGTGTTCAGGGACTGTTAGAAATGGAATGATCTTTGCGGTAGATAATAACTATCACAGGTTAAAGAATAAGATACTATGTAAAGTTTATGTAAATTAGAATAGCAGAGACTGATGTAGCATAGCATCCGGATACACAACATGACATATAAGTATAAAAATTTACAAAATGCACTTATTAATTTAAGGTGCATATCAGGAGCTATAAACTTTTTGCCTCTATAATCCTCCAATATAAATGCACTTCTATACAGTCAGATTCGATTTTTTCTGAGGAAGATCATTAAATCACATACATATTCATGCTCATACAAAATGAATAACCAAAAATTTTGAAAGTAATTTTCAGTGTACAGTTCTGCCGAGTTAACATATAACTAATGTAATGCTACAGTTTCTTTTAAGGTCATGAATAGGACTGAGGTATTCAGGGACCAGAACTTCTGTAACTTTAGAAATGCAGTCATGCCTCTAATTACTCTTATCTCACAGTAACTGCTACCTTTTCTGAACAAACACAGTACTTCTGTTAAGTCTTCACATTCCAAGTGCACCTCTGAATATACTCTGAAACTCTCAGCATCTCAAAAAATAGACCTTAGCATTAAACAAATATAAAACTTTTTTGTACAATGAGGCTTACTTCTGATACCTGCATTAGTAATTAAAGCTATTAGAGCTATAAGCTGACTAATTCACTAGTAAGTCTACCACAAATCATGTCCATGGCTTTGAACATGAGCTTTATCTTTTAAAAATATAATTACATTGTTCAGTTTTGCACACTTAGAATCATACAGAAGATTTAGCATCTGTGAAACCCAATATGCAACTGAACTGGAAAATTAAAATTTCTTAAGTGGTCAGCATTTTTGCAGTGCATATATGAAGACATTTGCAACAGAGCCACTGAAGATAGCAAATCCAGATAAAGTGCTATATTATATCTGTGGCATTGATTTCTTTTCAAAAGGCTAGTTAACACTGTTTATATCTTCTCAGTGGTTTTACCTGGTAAAGTTTTCTGGTCCTCATTGACTGCAGGGAATTCCTTCACCAGCTCCTTGTCATCTCTGTTAAGAGAGAGCCAGCAGTTACAGTTGAACTTCAGTTCTTGTTTTGCATGTAGCTCTTCCAAGCGAAAAGACTTCAAATGCCAACCCTCAAAGCCTGGCACATCATCACAGCTGACCCGAATCTTGTATACATCTCCCAGGTCTCCAGTCTCAATCTGCAACAAATATGATGAGGAAGAACGTAGTATCAGGGCTGGTTCACCTATAGAGATTTTCCCAAATATCTGTGTAGAATTCCTAAACTTTAACCAATGGAAAAGATGAATTGGAGGCTGGAATAAGTGTGTTGAGAGAATCATTCCTTCTCTTTTTTATGGTATAATCATGGGTGAGATTGTCTCCCTTATTTTCCTCTGTTCCCTTACAAGTATTGTAAGCATGATTATCATTAGGGTGAGAGTTAAGGTTAAAATTAGTAACATCTCTGAATTTAAGCCCTTTAGACAAAGGGTAACATGTAAAGCTTTGACCCTACTGGATAAAGAGAACATTAACTTACAATTAAAGGTTCTGGTATCAGCAGTCAAGTGAGGTATTAAAATTAATGATAATTACTATGAGCCTAAAAAGTTTTAACTAAATTCTCATTTGCAAAATGATTGGATTTAGAACATGAAATTGCTTTATAACCAATTCTTTGGAAAAGAGAAGGGATATTTCTGCATGAAAGTAAATCATTAATGTTACAGAAATAACTCAGTAGAACAACACAGCCCTGTTCCCATACTACATATGGGAAATTCAAAATCTGGTTGCTGATTGTGGGCTTCTGTGAGATCTGGTTAAACCATCCGACCTCAAGCTGTGGGAACTGGGATACCAAACTGCATCAAGCACTAATTATCTGCCCAACATTAACCACTGCATAAGTCTTCTGAACACTGGGAAGAGGAGTGCTTCTGCCTTTCAGCTGGCAATTGCAAGAAAGACAGGGTGGGAAGCGATTTTCGAATGAAACAAGACAACTATTATTTTTTAAAGGTAACAATTATTTTTAAGAAATATCAAAACAGAAATTGTTGCCAGAGGCCTTCTTCTCTCATACTGCTTTTATCTTCTTCCAGACCAGTCACAACATAAGCTTTGGTGACTGTTGTCAGGAAATAAATGCTTTGTGCACCCAGTAGCATCACAGTAAGAAACTGAAGTTACTCTTACACAATCATGCTCTGGGACCAGCAGCATCACCAGCAGACTGGGTCCTAAAACAGAGTACAGAGCTCCTAATAGATTAATTTATTCTCCTTCCCAACAGAGCTTTGAACCTGAAAGCCCTTCACTGCTGACCCAGCTTGCTTAAAGCTAGTTCATGTGCTTTTGCACAGTGAACACATGCAAGTAGGGAAGTATCAGCTACCTTAATCTTATTAGTGAGGAAGAATATAAAAAGTGTGGGTTTGTCATTCTGGGAAACAGTTGGTCGATGTCATTAATAACTGTTAGGCAAATCAGAATTAGTAAAACATCCAAGTATGAAGAGGAACAGTTAACTGAAAATAAAGCAACGTGCCAAAATAATTGTACAGGAGCTTGAACTGTTTGTGATACAGAACTTATGAAAAGAGGACCATGGTAGGAAGGAATTGCATTTGATGACTTAAAAGATCCCTTCTAGTCTGAATTTCTTAAGGTGTTATAAGTGGTTGCCATGTCACTCCTACAAAATTTCAAGATTCAAGGCATTGTTCTTTAAGGACCAGGGAAGAAATCCTTCCTAAAGCCACAGTGGTGGCTTTACACTGAAGAAGAAGGCACCAAACTTGTTCTCTCTCTAAGCCTAGCCTGCCCTGCCTGTCTGTATGCCATCATGCATGCAGAACTTAAGGCTGTCCCAGACTACAATGCACATGTGAGGGACATTATGCCTCTTGGATCTACCACGTCCTCACAGATTCCTCTGGTCTCCACCATTGTGCCACGAAAAGGGAAATACATGGGCAGAATTTAATGTTGAGTTTTTCATTCATGCTATGTATGCTGCAAAGGGTATTATTAACTATGGTGGACCAAGTGATCTAATTCTTCCTAAAATATATATTCTTCTTTTATTAAATTTAACAGGAATTATTTGGATTCATTGAGAGGAAAGCACACAGGTTCTTCACCCACTTAAACTACAGTTCCTTCACAGGCAACATCATCATTGCTGCTTCTCTTTCAGAACAAGACTACTGACTTGTAAAATTAGTGCCTGCGGATTTTCTTTCTTGTAGATGCACCTCATGACTGTATCACACAGCTACTCTAAATGCCACGCACAACTTCTTCCATACAGCTCTCTCGTTTGGAGTTGCAACATTACAGAACTTGATATTTTTACATTACAGGGCAAGGTGTACCTCACATTTTACTATGTCTTCTGCTACCCAAATTTGGAATTCTCTGAGCTTCTAAATTGTCATAAATGCATGTGTTTTAATCCTTGTAGGAAATGCATAAATGAAATATATAGGAAAATTATTTCAGAATGCTGGACAGACTATTTAAAAGCAACAATTTCCCCTTTTGTTTCCAGACTCACAATTTCAATTAATTCCATGACTGCCTTTGAGCCAGCAAGCACTAGTAATTACACTGTCTATGATCCATGGAATGAAACACCAACTCTTTTCAGTTGTGTGTGTTAGATATTTGCCCCCTTTTTCATGGTTTTGTTTTTTACCCCAAGTTCTGGACATTATTAACCTCTCTGTTCATCTCCATCTATGTAACACAACATTGCCATTACATCATTCCTGTAATCCTTTTCTGAGCAATTTAATACGATCAGTTTCCCTTTGGAATACGGTATCCTATCTGATCCCATAATTGGCTTTTCCCTCCATCAATGCCTATTAATTGATGTAACATGACATTCAAAGCAGAGACAGACAAATAATCCATCACAAAGTATATATCCAGTGAATATCCTAGTTTTAAATTCAGACAATGCTTGCAAGAAGACACTATACCTTGGGTTTTATTCATGATTATAATTTCCTGATATTTTTTCCACATATATTTCTTCTGAACAGTTTTATGTAATATTCAGTACTTGAAATCTTAGCTGAGTTGGATGTGATTTGTCATATAACTAACAACACAATATTTTTTCCAATACATGGTTGAAGGATCATAGCTCTTATAATCAAGAGGATTCTCTGGGAAAGCCATGGGTGTTTTGAAGATCTCAGGTAACTGATGAAGATGATTAGAGAATTTCATATTTTGAATCTTCTCCTTTTTGATTCACCCAGGACTTCTCCTAAGCCTTCAATGCCTAATGCAACTAAGGCTTTGTAAAATTTACTGTTTGGGTGCACCTATAAATTAAATTCATTATTACTGCCCTGTCTAAAAAAAAAAAAAAAAGTGCATAAATTATTCTAGTTGAAGGTGTGGTCAAAGCATCCTAAAACTACTACTGCACTGTCAGTTTACTTTCATTTTCCAGGTTATTTTCCGATGTGTTTATTGAAGGTGTCATGATTTCTTACCATGCTATCTTCAGTGCTAGAACTCTCAGCAGATTCAATAACATTGACACATTACCTCCTTCTCAATTTATTTTTAGAACTAAAGTGTTCTAATTAAATGTATTCTTATTTAAGCAGCTCACCCACTGTACTACAGATGCCTGAGACCACTGAAACCCAACAACTGTACCTGATAGCATGCTGCTATTTTATCTCTTTTAGCAATTTATTCTTTACGCCTGCTACATGCAATTAAACTACACCTGTTCTTTCACAGGAGTTGGGTAGAAATATTTTGGATCAAATAATCATTCTGAATACAATACACATCTGTGCATCCATTTGTGTGAGAACACCTGGAAAATCAGGAATTTACATGCCTTCCTGTCCACAGTGTGCAATAAGTGTATGTCTGAGATCAAAATTAAGCCTACTGGTTCAAAACAATGTGAGCTGTTTATAGCACATAACCTGTTGTTCTTTTTACTGCACTATATTACCGAGGACATTTGTCTAAGACCAGGATCTTGGGGGGGGCTTTAAAAGTTCATTTACTCCTGCTTATTGGAAAGCTGAATTCACAGCTTGTCCTCCTTGTGATACTGTGCTCATGCCTCCAGCCTGCTGCTACAGTGGGAGAATGTGAGCAAACCTTCTGTATTCTTCTGAATAGCCTTAATAAGAATAAAAAAAAAGTGAGTTTATGAGTTGAACCACCCAGAGAAGATATGAAGGTATTTATGAAGATATCCGTGAATCCCCAAATGCTCCTTTATGTCAGACCCACTATTCTGATTTCCTTAGAATGCCCCAAAACCTGTGAAACAAACACTGTAAGCAATGTGGCAGAAACAAAATTTCATGCACTTTAAACAATACTCAAATAGTTTTAACTTCTTCGTATAAAGCAACAAAACCAAACACACAAATAGCTAAGGGGAAAACATAGGCACTAACCCAAAGCCAATCCAAAGTATGAACAAGCATTCTAGAAAGCCATTGGAGTGGGAGCCCAGTACAATGGATATGGTGCTATAGTACCTAGGATAGTGTACTATGAGGGACAACCACAACTGACACATAACAATACTAATTTCTCTGAGCATGGTACCCAGTCATTGAAATTCGGCAGTCTTAACAAGACATACATGTCATTTGGGAAATTACCAACAAGTTAGACGTAGCAGAGGCCTGCTTTATGCAATGAAGCCTGCCAAAATTCAGCCAGCTGGTGCGGTTGCTCCATAGATAGATTCTGCCTCTACTGACCTCTTCAATTTATGTCAATGGTTTAGGAAGCTCCTTTTGTTGCTCAGTGTGTTTCCTGTCTGTTTTCTGATAAGCAGCTGCTTTCCTGTCTTTAAGAAGTGCCATTTATCTTTTCATTTACTCCCTGTAAAGTTCTTAAATGGCTTTAGTTTGTTGTTTAAATTAAAAATTCAGCATGGATCAGGTCATTACAATGAAGCTTTGACAACATTTTCTAAATGTAGTTTTGCCACTCTTTTCAGGACGTTTATTGCAGCCATTGAAAAGTATTTCTGAGCTTTATAAAACTGCTTTGAATTGTAAGCTCTTTTTCCCATCTCACTGGCTAGAAGCTGTACTTCATGCCAATCAACAGAATTTGCAGTGAGTTAACCTAGAAAACCAGGACAGAATCTAAACATTAAAACGATGCCTCAGATGAATCCTCTCAAAGCAGCGGGATGCATCAGGTGTACAGGTAGTCAGGGCTGTGTTAGGGTTGATTTCAATGCTGGCCATATATATGCCATTGCTTCAGGGTTCATCACACTTTGATATGCCTGAATACATTCTGTACTGATTTATGATTATCCAGAAAAATCCTCTGCCTGCTGGCCTGAGAGAAAGGACTATTTTTGGGGAGAGTGGATGCTGCTTTACAAAGACTGAAATAAAGAAAAGAAAAGCCCACTTGTGTCCCCTGGGAATACTGTTAGATCCTTCATTTTCTGCTTTCGCAAATAATTGTATATTGCCTTTTGTATAAACCGCAACTCAGGAATCTTTAGAGAATTGGAAAAAATGCAAGATGAGCTGGTGAATGCAATAAATTACACAAAAGGGACCATTTTTCTCCATGATACATACCCTCGAAGGCACTGAAAATTCAAAGAGAACACTACAGCTGTCTGTAGAGGAACAGGAATACCAGAAAAATGACCCAAGATCTAAAGTTGTATCATTCCATCTTTGTAAATAAATATGTCATTTGTACCAGTTAAACTAGCATTCCACACGTGTGTGTATATATATACTTTTTTGTTGTTATATGTCATAATGAACTCTGTGCAGTACTCTATATTTATGACTTACAATGAATTCATCTGTTGCTCTGGGTAGAAAGCACACATATCCTGGGTTTTGCGGAGAAAGCAGAAGCTCGTCACTTTTGCCCTTTGAGCCATAAATCACAAGGGTCCTTTTACACTCTTGTGGCTCTGGGGAGTCTCCATCTGTTTTAACCTGCACCCTCCACTGTTGTGCTAAACAAAACAAAAACATCTTTCTCATTAATATAGCAATTAAACAGTTGTAGTATCAATGGCAGAGAGCAATGGATGTCTTTGTTATTATTACAAAGAAGAATTTAAAGATTACTATGAAGTTACATTCCATTTAATAAAAATAGATAGACATCCCTTCTCTTGAAGATAATTGTAACTTAAATCAGACTTGATAAACACAAGACAATTGAAGTGGGTTTGAAAGCGGAAATTAACACCAAGAAAGCAGCAAAAGTACTCTGCCTAGGTTTTTGCATTATTTATAACAAAATAGTTGCTTTAATTACAGTAATTAATTTATTAAATTCCAGTTCTTAAAGTGTTCTTACATAACATGAAAAAGAAAACTAACATTTTTAAAGACTTGCATGTGATCAATTTGCAAGAATTGCTGGATAATACACAACCAGTTAAACAATGAAACTTAAACTTCTTTTCTCAGATTTTTCTAATTTAATTTGTCATGTTGTCTTCTTATTTGTCAGATCAGATCATTCATTAGGGATGAATCCAAAATTTAGGGAATTCCAAAGAGGTGTTTGCCCTGACCTCAGTTCATGGTTTGGGCCTTTCAGACATTCTTTTTTGGTAGGTGATGTGTACTCATTCAGAAGTCCAGAATGCAACTGAGAAGTTACAGAAAACCATTCCAGGTGTGGAAAAAGTACTATGTCTTAGATGGACAGTATAGATTAGAAAGTTACTTAACTTACTGAAAGTAAATCTTCCCCTGAATTTGAATTAATTATTTGTAGAAAAGGCACTTGATCCCGCATGGCAAAGGGAACTTAACAGCGAAAGGAAATTAAAAGCCTACGTTTAGACTGTGACCAGTACTGTGCTAATATGATAATTTGCTAACAGGATTAATATAAAGAGAACTAGTTTGCGATTTTGTGTAAGCCTGTAATGCAATGTGCTGACAAAATAAATTTTAGAACAGCTTAATTCAGAAATAAATTGGTTGTTATTTTTTTTCTTATGATACTGTGCGGTTTTTTCATAGCTTTTGTTTTCCTCTGCCTGCTTGGAGTTGGAGACTGGCTGAAAACCTGATCTGGTTTTCTTGAGTTATAATTTTTCCCTGTTTGTCACATTGCTTTCTTTAGCTAATTCTGGTTTTCCCCTTGTAAAAGCTGTTTATGCATTACATCTGACCGTTCCCTGATTCTTCTAGGCTCAGCTACAAAACGCCAGGCAACTACACATCTCACAGTCAGTCTTCCGAGTAACATGCTGGCTGAAAGGATCCTTCCATCTGAATTCTTTTTTGAGGTCATTTCCAGGAATGCATCAGATGTACTATGTAGGAGATCTACGCTTTGCCTAATGAGGAACTTTTGTTGTTTGATATATGTGCCAGCTTTGAATTTTATCTCCTTGTGCCAGGCTGGCATGTGGTACCCTTCAGGGTGTCACACTTGGTGAAGTCAAGCACCGTTTAAGCTTTTACTGTTCCTGAGCACTCCGAGGGTTTATGAGCAGCTTCAAATTTTTACAAAGACTCCCAACATAGCCCTGAACCTCTTATCCTCTCCAACCATGCCTGACTTGGAATGCCGTCCCAGGAACACAGCAGAGAGGGAATTAAGATCATTTTGCATTACTGTGTTTCCCAGCTTTTTCTTTTTTTTCTCTTTGTAATATCTATCTGCTTCAGGAGAGAGCAAGCCCCAACTTAGGAGAAAGCACAGATACATAACTGTCTGCTCCCTGCTCAAAGAGGCAGCATGTTTAAAGAAGGTATTTCATGCAAGGTGATGTATTTTAATTAATATCCATGACTGTATTTTAAATTATTTCAGAAGAAAGGCTAAGACACTGATTGGGAGTTTTCCAGGAAATAAATTGGTAGTTAACAGCTTTAAGACCTCTTAGCATCTGTGACTGTTTTTCTCCTACATTTACTTTTAATGCTTCTACAATTTGGTAACTGAGCTAACCCAGACTGCCTGCATTTTCTCTCAGTTCAGCAAATTCATTTAAGCTGCTCATGCTAGAATAAGAAAAAAAATCTTTTATCTAATATCATATTCACTTAGACAGCTACTTGGTAAGAATGGCTACACCAGACAGGAGACAGATGCCAAATACTTATTATGTTCAGTGACTTCTATATATCTTTTCAGGTTATTCTGAAGTTCTGGAAATCAGATAACTGGACTTGAGTAGTTCATCTTCTGCATTTCATATTCATGGCCACATTAGAAAAAAGAGACTTCTCCTCATACTACTGAAATGCATTAACTTCCTTTCAGAGTGACTGGCGTGTTAGCGTATTATTGTACTTTTATTTGTAAAGCTGTAGCTATTTTCTTTGAGACATCAGTATGGGAACTCCTGAAATGAATGGTGGAGAGGAAATAAAATTCTGTGAATAAAATCTCAGAATTCTCTCTTTTCTAAACTAATATAACCAAGGATCTGATTTCACATTACAGAGATGTATCCAGAGTTACATTAGAAGCAGGAGTCATTTGCTGACTTCCAGAAGTTAAATGGAATTAATCATAACAATTTTCTTCCAGAAAGTCTTTTAACCACTAGTTTGGAACCTGAAAGATGCTTGCAGTAAAACTGTGAAAATCAAACCTGCGATGACTTCTGCACATAGCAAACTGGCCAACATGAAGTCAATGTCTTGTAATATAACTCAGGAAACTGAAAAAGGAAGGCTTTTTTCTGTTTTTTAAAATATGAACAAATTATGTATTTTTAGAAGACTGCCACCATTATTTTTATAATACATTATTCCAATTATTTTCACTCTTTTTGGGGGGCTTAAGACCTAGAATGACATTCACACTTAGTTAGATGTAGGAGCAGGTTGCTTACTTCCCAGGAATTGTAGAAATTTGTGTTGCCTTGAGGCAGCGTAGTCAGTCTGTGTATTTTATTTTCTTAGCCTCCACCCAGCAATACATAGTATCATTGATTTTTAGAAGGAGGACCAATCCATTTACAATTTGGGAATTCTGTGATTATTCTTACTCCATTAGCAAATACTTTGAAGGTGGGGAATAATTTAAAAACAAAAGAAGTCATGGGAGAATTTACTGAGTATTTTCTCTTTTCTTACGAATTTTCCATATGTCTTAATACCAACAACTTTGCACAACACAAGAAAAGTCAACCTAGAAATATCTATTAACTGAACTTGTTCATTTATGTTGAAGAATATTTTATTTGCTGCCTACAAAAGCCCACAATACCACAGAGCACCCTACAGGAATCACCTTACAGGAGCCCTGCTCCTTGTAACTGACTGCAGTGCAGGCAACATTGGAATTATGCTATGTCTGGTCTTCTTGCTTTGAAAGAAAATTCTTATCTATGTGCTATTAACAATACTCCATCTATTTTGAGGCAGAAAAGGAAAAGAAATAGAGAAAATGGGAGGAAGTGGTAAAATTCCCCTACAATATAGGAAAATTTTAGTGTGATATGAAGTCCCACTCTCTCTCAAAACAACTCCATTTGAGAGCTGAGAGCAGCTCTCTGCCTTCTCTACCAGGGCAATACAATTTGTCTTTTTATTGTGCATCAAATATACAAGGTGGAAACACAAGAATATAGATAAATCTGCTCCTGCGCCTGATTTGTCATAATCTCTTTGTAATCTACAGATGTATGAAAGTTGCTGAGAAAGCTTGATACAGACACGCTGCATTTTGGCAGAAGCTAAAGCTAGCAGCAGTGCTCACAGGGATCTGGGATTTATGTTTCACTGAAGCTGCCATAATGCCAGCCTGGCTGAAAAAGGACCAGGAGCCCTCAAGTAACCTCCTTAGCAATGACGACTTTCAAACTCTTATTTGGCTAGGTGGTTGAACAGGTTACTAGCCTTACCCACAGAGAATGATATTTCTGACCTTCAGAGTGACTTGTAAAGTGTTTTGGTTTGTAACCATTGCTTTAGACCTGACCTAGGCACAATTATCTTGACCTGAAAATCACCAAACAAAACTGAATTAGGCCAATCAACATTCTATGACTTTCTCTGAAGCCCACTTCCAGAGTGCAGCTCATATAGAATATGACCACATGAATGCATAAAACATTGGCTCCCTAACATCAACATTGCTGCTTGCCTCTCATTCAGTAAATGTCTATTACACAGAAAGTTTTCACTTCCACCGGTAATGGGGCTCCTATCTGTTCTACCATATGAAATCTTCACTGCTACAGCTGCTGGGAGAATTTAAAGCAATTACTTTTTCTTCCAAGACTCTGCATCTCTGGAATTCTCTCTCATCACCTCTAACCCTGGTACAGTGTCATGACTGACTGACACAGAATTGAGTATAAGATACTTTTCCAAACCTCTCGTGATCATTACCCTCCTATAAACCTCAGTCTTTTCACGTGCAGGGTCTATGAGGTAACTAGTATGACAACATAAATTAAACTGTAAACAATCCTGAGATCAGTCCTGCTCATCATCTTTTTTACAGAAGGTGTAAAAGCATTATCTCTCACCTATCACAGCTCCTTAATGGAATGCGCCCCTGGGTAAAGAGAAGATAGCTAAAGAGTAATTCAAGATAAGCTGATGCATAGCTAATTGGCAGAATACTTTGTAAAAATTTTCTTCTTTGTAGCTTCATTGTTCACAAGCTCTGATCTCAACCTAAGAAACCAGCACACACTCTTTGGGTCCTCCTGGACATCTCGACAATGTGACATTTCACAAATTGGTTAAGAGTAAGCCCCTCCTTTCTTCTCATAATCAATATATTGTGGCTAACCACTCTTGACACACAGGCTCTCAGCAGTCTGTGCATCTGTGCCTGCTTATTATAGCGTAATAAAGAATGAAGCTGCACTGGAAAGACTTAGATTAGTAGTAAAATACAGTCTATTTTCTAAACATAAGGTGAAATAGATATTATGGCTACAACTCTGAACTGTGCAGTTAGCAGAATGCAGAATCCAATTCCAAGTCACTTGTGAAAATCAAATTTCTCTGTGAAAAAAACTTTACTTACCCACGTTAATCAGTCTCCTCTTGTCAAAGTTATGTTGCCATGGAACAATAAAGCTGTTGACTAAACTGTTTGATTGAATGCAAATAATTTAACTTTCACTGAAACTGGAATTGGATTGAGAGATCGGGACTCATCCTACAGAAGGCAAGTCTCTGTTTTCAGACACAAATGCAATTGTTACTTTTTTTACTTTAGCTTCTCCCATGCAGTTCCCAGACACAGTTACACAGAATACATACTTACAGTTAAATGTTTAAAACATACTTGCATCAGTCTGTTTTCTGGTTAGGGAGAAATGCAGAGATGGTATCCCAAATTTTAAACACTTGGAAAGTACTAGCGTACCAAGTGACGGGGCTGTCTTTATAGGTATAAAAACAGAAAGCTGGGCAATTAGTTTTTATTAAATTCTTTTTATCAATTCAAGCTGATTTAGTGAACTGATTGCATATACTACATTTAGCTTCAGTAACAGATTTGGAGTTTAGCCCTGCATTATTTCTGGTTCCTTTGGGAATACCCTGATGGATTTTGACCTGAAAACACTTCCACTGACACTTCACAACACATTTTTCAACTTGCTGATGTTTGCTAGGGGGCCTGTCCCCATGTATTAAATGGCAGTGACATTGGGATAAACAAAACAACACTTGAATCTTTTCTCAGAAGAATTCCTGGTTGATTTCAGGACAGAATAGTAGAAATATGAAGAAAATCAGAAAAAGTTATGAGCTTTTCTCAATTACTTGTAAAGGCCTAGTCCTTTCTGTAGACTACTGCCAACCAATTTGTCTTCATTTTCTCTCACAGTTGGTAATTTACATAATATAATAAGGTCACTTGCTCAAATATTTGTCACAATACTGTTTTACAGATTAAATCCAAACAGCAAAAACAATGCTGCAGAAAATAACTCTTACCTTTAAGGAACACCTTCATTGAACTGCCATCCTCTAAAATATGAACAGGAAAAAAAAATATGTGAACAAGCTTTATTATCAACTTTTCTTCTTAAGTTACAGACTTATTCAGAAGGGTTCCTCAGTAATAACTAGGCATTAAGTATATACTATATTGTCATAACACGAAATACTTACTATTGGCAGTTAGTTCCCTCTCAGTTTTCCCATCGTCTTGATATTCATCTAACCATCTTTCATTGCAAAAACAAATATAATAAGATTAATAAAAGGTATCTATATTTTACAAATAATCTGACAATTACCTTCTCTCCTCAACAGTATTTTTTAATGTTTTTATCAAATTATGCCTTGAAACTACTCTCTAGGTCGAATTTTCTCTTATACATCCATCAAAGTTGACTTGAATCATATTTGGAGAATTTGGATCACTGATTCAGGCAAATAGTAATTTTCATGGTAGCTATATGAAGTACATTATATGAAATATGAAGTATTTCTGGAAGTTTCTAAAGCTACTGTAGATCTGCAGCAATTAACTAAATTTACTTGTCTTTAATACTAATGAATACATGGAGATTTCCTGCAGTATCATTTCACTACAAACATACACCCATACTCCTTTGGTTGACCCCACACACTCATATAATAACACTTTACAACCTTTAACAATCTCCTTATTTAAAAATGAATAAATATGTGCTCACTATCAGCTTCTATTCTATTGGCTCATGTTGATGTTGCATTTCTGTAAGTCCAGGGAGCCATAATATATTTCACTTCTTGTATGTAACAGAACTATGAATACAAGTCTTATGTATGAAGTCCTACTTCCTCCTCCCTCTCCCTCCTCCTCCCTCCTCCTCCCTCTCCCTCCTCCTTCTTTCTCCTCCCTCTCCCTCCTCCTCCCTCTCACTCCTCCCTCTCCCTCCTCCCTCTCCCTCCTCCTCCTTCTCCTGGAAGCTATTTCAGCCATGTAACCCAAATTCACAGATTCTGGAAACCACATACTACAGAATCAACTGGATCTACATCACAATTCTTCAAATTATTTCTATTGTACTGAATATATTAATAAATAAACATACACAGATCCTTACTTCCATATATTGGCTTATTTTATGGGTTGTGGTTTTTTGTTATAGCCGTATGATTCAGCTTCATGACTGCTAAAAGTTCAGGTTGCAGTTGCCTCAGATAATAAGAAAATTTGTGAGAATAGGCTGTTTAGTAATTGTTAGAACTGACAGAGACAAGCATTTTTTAATTTTGCCCATGGTAGCAAAATTCTAGACCTAGTAAGACAGACAAGTAAAGATTTACTAAATGAAAGGGAATATTGTAGTTCTTTAGGAGAAAAGTTTAAGATTTCCAGGATGTGTATAAGGTTTACAGTGACTGAGAAATAGAAACTGACCAAAATCAGTGCAGCTAGACCTTTACACATAATACTTCTGAAAAGAATGAGAACTGAAAGCATGTTTATTTTAATGTGGTCTCTGTATAATTTAAATTTTAAAAAGATCTATGCACCTTTCCTCCTATGCAACATTTGGTTTTGGACTTCTTTGCATTGGTCTATGACTCCCTTCTATACCAGTACAGCATTTTTTTGTTCCTTGTCTTCACTGGAAAAATTTTTCATCCCTTTTATGTTGAAAAACTCTGGGGCATTGCTCATACATCTAAGTTGTGTGCACATGCCTGTTCTGCAATTTTTTCCTTAGTGTAACAAATTCGTTTTTTCCATGAATGGCTTACCTATTACAAGGAAATACAACCTCCTGAACTTCCTTTCCTTCTTTATGTTTGATGACAATCTTATCCAGGAACCATCCACTGCCTGTGTTGAAATGACAGAAGTTTATCATGTGAAATAATGCATTTTTATTTTGAATACATTTAAAGAAAAAAGCCCACAATATCTTTTTCCAGCAGAAACACATGTCCAATTAAGACAGAGCTCAGCTAAACAGATATGTTAACAGAATGAAAGCTTTATTATTCTGTGTCTCTCACTAGACATACAATGTTAATTCCTCTCTGCCTTGCTCTGTTCTAATTTTAAGAGGGGTGGGTTTTTTCCTTGGAGACAAGTATGTGCACACATGTGCAAACTGACAGTGCCATTCACATCCCAGCCTACATCTTTTGATTCCTTGTGATCAGGCACAAGGATGTCAGGACAAATCTACACACTTAACTGAGATTTGTGTGAAAGCTGCAAATTTTGGTCCTCTGTGAGTGAAGTTCTTATTGCATATATAAGAGTATTAATTAATAAATCATGAAGACTACTGCTCTCATTTGCAAATGGAGTGGGACTTTGGCTTTGGAGGGGCTTTGTATGTCTAGGTGGCAGTAACTGGGAAAACTAATGGTCCAGGGATCCAGGACCAACAACTGG
Organism: Falco peregrinus; assembly: GCF_023634155.1. Taxonomy (NCBI): domain Eukaryota; kingdom Metazoa; phylum Chordata; class Aves; order Falconiformes; family Falconidae; genus Falco; species Falco peregrinus. Next base: position 48,623,543 of record NC_073723.1, read on the forward strand.
ACAGACTGAGCATCTAAGGCCAACTACTGGAGGCCTTATACATCCATGAGTATGTATATATTTGTATGTATGGATATATAGATATATATATACACACACATCCATAATGAACATGTATATATATATGTAGATATATAGATGTGTGTGTGTGTGTGTGTGTGTATATGTGTGTGTATATATGTATATATTTGCCATTGACGGACTGCCATTCCAGTCAGCAGGAGAGCATAACAGGATAAGGTCATTGGTGCTGTTTGTGTCTGTGTATGTGCTATGGATCCGTGTGACCAGCCATCTGCATATGTATATGTGCTTTATAAATGTGTTTGTGTGTGTGACTACTGGGAACACATACTCAACCTTGCTACTAGTGGGACCGGCATGCATGGAGCTGTGCAGCCTCACTTCTGTGGGGCTACTGACTCCATCCTCTCCCTGACAGCAGTAACCACTGGCACATTCACGCTGATCTCCTAGATCACTCCCAATAACCATCCTAGTGACTAGTACAGTTCTCCTGCAAAGCTGTTTTTGAATATACTGTTCTCACTGTGTCTACACCACTCATAACTTGTCATATTGATTATGAGGTTTTGCCTGACTCATACCAGTATTTCTCAACACATCGTAGCAAAACAGCATGAGGGATGTTTTGGTCAGAAGCAGACAACTGTCCTGTTTATCCTGATGCTCTGCCTCCCTGGCTGCAATACAATCTAGAAGTCCCTAGAAGGTGGCAGTCTCTGTCCCATAGGGAGGGCTTGCCCAGGCAGTGCTTGGAGCAGAACAGCATTTCCCCTTCAAGATTTCAGGCCCAGGACACGTCAGGACACCCTGCAAGCTCCTTCTGTCACCCTCGTCTACCTCAGATGCTCTTTCATTGGAAGGAGACTACTAGCCTAGCCAAGATTTTCCAGCAGTCAGGCAGGTCGCTTTGAAACAGGCCAAAACAGATGAAAGGCACTCCTAGATGTACAGGTGTGTATGGAATATTTCTATAGAGGAGAAGGTCCATTCAGCAGGCAAGACACATCATCTAGTGACTTACACCTGAGCAATGCCAAAACCTTGCTGTCTAGGACAAAATTCCTTTTCTTTCCTCATTCACAGTGGCTGTGGAAGATCTATGTGCTGCAGTCTGAGAGCCCCAAAGAAAGCAGATGTTCTGTGATCCTTTCAAGACAGTCTCCAAAACAAGACTAAAGACCTTCTGCCTTGTCACTCAGAGAAGATTAGAAAAAAGGGCAGACCCACCTCTAAAGGAACCCTCTTTCCTCCCTCTCAACCCCCCAAAGTCTGAGTCTCTCGAAGGCCTCTCCTCTCACTCGCCATCCTTTCCCAGCTCTCAGCCCCACTGTGCACCCCAGCCCCAGACCAGGCTCATCTGGGACTAGTTTTGGGTACAGCTCAAAAGAGGTCTGTGAGATCTGTCTGTGCCAAGTACAATGCACAATCCTTTTAACTATCAAGGCATAAATTTTCTTATAGCTGGAACTCGATCTATTGTCCTGTTTAGACAGTCCTCCAGAAATGCAGGTTTTGAACTTGACTGTCAAAAAGCAGCTTAAGATAGCTGTGTCCGGTTGCAGATTTGTAATGTTGATTCTGTGATATGGCTAGCTGCCTGTTAAAGGAGAGATGAGGGAGGAGAGCATGGCATAGTATCCTGTGGGATAGGGTGAAGGTAAGTAAGCTCCACCACACTGCCTTCTGTGTTACGTCTTGGCCTACTAGGATGTGAAGCTTTCGGGTATACAGTCATTCGTACTGCTGAGGGCAGCAAACTCTGGAGAACTACAAAGACACAAGAATCAAGTTCACACCCCGTGTCCAGGCTGCACTAATAAGGCTCCTTCTGTAATAGTCACCAGTCTGCTTGGAGCCTTAGACAGTATGGACAGTCAGCGAGATGGGTGTTGCTTGAGGCCGTTTCAGAACAGAGTAGGGTAAAAGTGCTGTTCTAATCTGATATCAGCGTGGCCTTGATCTGCTTTAACAATTCTTGTCTTCACCTAGCTTCTTCCCAGCTACTAATCTGCAAACATATTTGCAGTATTTACATCTTCAGTGCTTTTAAATGCTAGCTTTCTCTTCATATACATCATTCCAGAAATGCATACCTCTAGGGCCTGTACCAAAAGTTCAACTCATCACAAAATTCTCTCTTTTCTGAAAAACCTACAAGCTGAATGCAATGTCACCCACTGGAGCAGCTCCACACTGACTTGCACAGATTAAATAAATAACCAGATCTTCTACTGTTGCCCAAAGCATCAAGGGCATTATGCTGTAACTACTCAAAATCTGTTTGGTAGTAAAGCAGGTGTTGAGTATCGTTAATTCTATTCTGTCCAGTCTTCATTGTTTGTCTAATGAAGGGTTGTTTTACCTGTGTGAGAAATGCTTTCATGAGTTTTCTATATGCAAATAAATTGTGCTTTCTTATAAATAAACTTGAAAACAAGGAGTGGAATGCCAGTATTTGACAATAAACTCCTGTATTTTTTGCTGTCCGTTACGACTATTTTTCACCATCTCATCACAGTGACCAGTCTCTGTGAAGACTTTTTGTCACTGCAAGACCTTCTGTCACACTTTGTATGAAGGATGCCATATAAATAAAGCGCATTGTGTTTAAAAAGGACTTGAAAACAGATTTGTCTCTAGGAAGTTAAATCCTACCTGGACCAGCTCCATCACAGCTAATCAGAACTTTCTCCAAGTCTCCCAGCGAGACAGCCTTTATGCAGAAAATATCCATCTGTGGAACCAGACAAGGAAAATTATAAAGGTTTTGAACACAGTTATTGCTTTGACTATAACAGTAATGAATAGTTTATCTTTTCTCTCTCTTTTTTCTTTTCCGAAATAGACATAGATGTCTTATATTTGTCCTGGATCTTTTAAAGCTTTCTAAGGTGAATAACATGTTAAAATTACTCCACAGAGACAGAATTCATTTCCTCTGACATGACACAATGATTAGTTGCAAAGTATTATTTCATCATCTCTATATTTTCTAGTCCTATCTGCTTCACCAAGACTGGAAAACATACTTGCAAATAAGGAATTAGAACTTGATTCTAAAGTTCACAGTGAACAAAAATTTTATTGGCACCATTTTATCTATATGTGAAATATCAATAATGAAGAGTACTCAAATTCTACTATCCAATGTTCTCAGTAAATGATTGATCCAGCAGATAAAAATTATTTATATGATTTAATTCTGTAATTTTGAATAAAGAAAATATGTCAGAAAATGGTAAACTGCAAGGATAAAACTTGTAAATAAAAAGGCATTTACACTTACTGAACAGTTTGCTAGCCATAATTTGCTCTTATTGATCAGAAGTAGCATTGTTTTTACTTCACCTGTCCACGTTGAAATTTTACATTATTATTCTTAGATCTATGGAGCTTCCTTTTGCCAGCATCTCCTCTTGTCCCAATGAGGTTGATATAAACGTTAGAATCTGTTTCAGCACCAAGTTTGGTACCCGTGTATACATGGACCTCATACACCAACACTAGGAGAAGAAAAAGCTTGAGGTTATCCTTGTAGCTTGCACATGATTCAAAAGCTTTCTCATCAAAATTTTGCCAGAAGACTATACTGACTTTCAAGTTTGGAAGTAGCAACAGCTATCCATGCATTTGTCACTTAAAGGTTCAAACCTTGTAATTTTCTGCACAAAAATATGAAGAGCAAGCTTGAAAACATGCATTATGCTGAGTATAGCTGTGCATTGCTCAGCAAAGTAGCCTATCAAGCATGTGTTCCCTAGTGCTACACTTTCCTCTGTCACTCCCTGTTTCATGATTTCAAGACCTAATTTGCAAAGTCTTTCTTGGCAAGTTATCTGGAGAACACCTAACTGTGCCTAAGTCATGATCTCAAACAATAGCTATATTTCACTGCTACCAACGCATTCCCATCTCCAGATTTGTGCAAAACAGAATTTTCCAGGTGGTTAACATTCATTTCATCTTAAAAGAAGAGCAACCATTCATCCTAGTGGGTTTAGATTTTCATCTCACAAAGGTGGTCAAGAAGATGAATGGGCTCCCTCTTCTATAACAAGTGGACACTCAACTTGCTTTTGAAAGTTTCAACATTTATCACTAGTGGATGTGAACACTTTTTTAAAAACAGCTCTCAGCTGAAATATTTCTACTATTTTTTAATGCCTCTCCTTCTAGTCTAGACCAAAGTCTTACACACAAAAAATATACAATTATCTTCAAAGAATTTGGAAATATAATTCAGAGTTACTTTATTAACATACTTGGCACCACACGAATATTATCTTTAGAATTATCCAGATATGCAAACTTCTTTAAAAAAAATATTTGTAGTAATCACTTACTATTATATTTCATTCCAATTTTTCTTATTGTGACTTTTAAAAAAAATTTTCATGTTTACATCTTAATGGCAATTTTTCCATGGAGTGTTTCTATTCTAATCACAGCTGGCTATTTCTGCTGCTATGTAGTAGATCACAGAGAAGATTATTGTTTCACTAATGGGTAATTATAATAGTTCTTGGGAGTGAAGAAAAGTAGTAGCAGCCCTACCAAACAGAATTAAACATGACTTTTCAGAAGGAAATAAGATGAAAACAAAAATATTACAATAAAATGCTTGACAGTGGACAATATTCTACAAAAACTAATTAAAATATTATTACTCTTAAACAACCAAACAGCTAGCAGAATCTGACATTTCCATAAATTTTTAATTCACTGGACCCCAAGGCAGCTTGTAAACTCAAACATCATGTCATCCACCATCACTGAGGAACAGCTATTTCTGATTCCCAGTGGAGAAACTTAACAAGTATTAAAATAATACTGAAAATACCTAAGGGGAAAAAGTAGCCCCACATACATTAAAACATAGGAAGGAAATGCTGAAGAATAGACTGCATGCTTACCAAATTAGGATATCTCTTTTAATCTGTTTAAAACTATCCTAAACTGACTAAGACAGTGTCTCCAACTATTTATCACTATTACAACTGTGACTCAAAATAGGAGTGGTGTCCCTTGATCAGTTTTATTATTTTCTGTAACTCCATTGCGCCTCTCACATCCATACATTAATGTACCAACACAGCCCATGACATATAATTGATGTCAATAACACATACACCCCCTTCAAAAAAACGGTTTCAAGGTTTTTAACATAAAATAATGTTTAAAAAAATTGTAGATATGAATGACAAGTAACAAAGAAAAATGGACATGATAATTAACATAATTGAGCTATATATCCAAGTAACATTTTATATCATAAGTCTTAGTATAGAATCAGAATCACTTAGGTTGGAAAAGATCATCAAGTCCAACTGTTAAGCCAGGACTGCCAAGTCCACCACTAAGCTGTGCCACTAAGCATCACATCTACACATTTTTTGAATACTTCCAGGGTGGTGATTCCACCACCTCCCTAGGCAGCCTGTTCCAATGCTTGACCACCCTTTCAGTGAAGAATTTTTTCCTAATAGCCAATATAATCTAATAATCATAACTATGTGCAGATAAGCAACAGAAGAACATAAGCCAAACAGCAAACTGGCCAAAGGACAGAGGATAAGGGTTGACAGCAAACTATAAAAGAAAACGTGCAACAAAGCAAAGAGCCACACTGATCATGAAGTGGCAAAATCTTTCAGAGTGTGGAAGGAAAGAGGTCACATTTCCAAAAGAAAACCTGATGATTACATTAATCTCGGCCAGCTGTTTGAATAATAGGGCTGGACTACCCATGGAGCAAGACATTGCAGATTAGTAAAAGCAGGGACATGTCAACATGAAATCTCCTCCATGCTTTTACATTCTTACTCACATTGTGTTTTGAAAAAGCAAAACGACTGTGGGAGTTAAGGAAAGGGCATAGATTATTTATGTTATGAGTGTTTATATACAAAGATTAGTATCTGTATTACTTACACCTACAAGTAATTCCCATGATCAAAACTGCAAAATTTAAGTAACTATAAGCACAATTTTAAAGCATATTCAAGACATTTTTAAAGCCCTTCAACAATAAATTATTATAAGAAAACACTGAGTTTTTTTCATTTCTGGAAGGAGACCAAATCAAATGGGTTAAGTACAGAATACACCAGAACAGAATAAGAGATAATTATAACACAACACAAAGATATTAACAGTTAAATAAATTACAGTTCCTTCTGTAGCACTGTGCATCTCTGTGGTAACCAGAGAGATGATAATGATCTAATCAAATACAGCTTTCTATTGCTACAAGCCTAAATAAATCAGTCAGAAGTAGAAAACATGTACATGTCAAAATGTAAAGAACTCAAAAATATTTTCATTAGGTCCTTGTGTCTATACATCTCTCACCATCTCAAAAACATTAGGTCTGGCATTTATTTAGGCTACGCAATCTGCATTTATAAAGGAACCTTCTTAATAAAAAGACCAATTTGTGCTTTAAATTTTTGCAAAATTTGTTAGCAATACAGGCTGATGTATCAGGATAATAATGGAATGTTCGTTTCCTTTAATCTGAGTATATGTCACAATGCAGTTTATAGGAAACATACAAATAATTAAGGAACTAAACTATTCTCCAAAACACGTGTGCATGCCTACTTAAAATATGCCACTATGGAGAAATGCTTGGACATGCATATAAACATTTACTAAACAGACTTTTTATATACAAGTGGAAACCTAGGCACAGGGCAGCTTGAGCAGATGCAATTTTTTCAAAATTTTATAACAGTTCCCCCAGGCTGCAGAACAGCTACAAAAGGTGCTGGTGTTAATGGCTCCTGAGCTACAGATTGCTTAAATAAAAGAACAAAAAGCATGATGCCACCCTTTAACATATAAGACAAGGTGCACCAGTAGTTTGATGAGCACAGGGGACAGATACAACCAAATCTGGAGAACAAACCCACCAGTCAAATGTACTGCTGCGACATCAAGACTCACCATGTGTAAAATTTGCCTGTTTGTAGCTTTCTGTATATTGCTCACGAAATAGTTTTTTTGTGTATAGAGTAAAATAATAAGCCCTAGAAAATATGATCAGCCTCTGTGACTCTGGTTTACTTTCCTCTGAGGAACTGACCTACTCTATGGCCCCCACTGCTGCCACAGCTGAAATGGAGACCTGCTTCACAGCAGTAAGAAAAAGCCATCCCAAAATTCTGAGAATTAGAACTCTGCCACCCAATTCTCTATTCTGTAGCAGTAATTTCATTTTGCTACATGCTGATTTATTGAAGCTACACCAGCTGAAAACTGGGGTGACAAAGCAAAGAGGTAGGCTTATAGGTAAAAAAAAGGAAAGAAAAAGTTGAAAGCTATATCATAAAACCATCCACTTAACAGAAGTCAGGAAACGCTGTTTCAGCATGATGAGGGACCTCAGATTCACATGTAGGTATATGTCTAATGTGGGGCAAACCAAAATAATAGAAGAAATATCTTGAAAAACAGTGTAACTTTGATAAAGGGTATAAAAGGATTAATTAATACAGAATAGCAGGAAAAAAGATCTCAGCTAGCACTCACTAAAAAAGAAAATTGCTTTTCAGAAAACAAGTGATTGAAATCTTCAAATTTTAGATAAGCTCTCTAATCAAACAGAAGACTCTGTGACATGGACGCATGGATGAAACAGTTGAAAAAAGAGAGGTAAAATATTTTCAGGCAGAGGTGAGGAGCTTCTAAAAGGCTCCATGAAAGACAAACATAAAAGCAGTATACAATGTTAAAAAGATGGCATATCAAAATATATCAAAAATGCTATAGGAGTTACTGAGCAGTCAAGTGTAAAAGCAGGAAATTTATACATAAAATTGCTACTACTGCTATGTCTTGAGATGTTATCATGAAGCTTCAGGTGTTTTTTTAAGTCTCTACTCCAGCTTCTGGTATCTATTGATAACACGAGAACATGAACTAACTGCAATAAAGGGGAGAGAGTAAGGACTTTTTTTTCTCTGGTTATGAAGAAAAGGTAAGCTAAGGGCATCCTAAGGGCAATATAACACAGATTAGAGAACCCTTTTTCCCAGACTCCTGGGCACCTGAATCAGGGTTTCCAAGATGGAACATTGGTGTATTCCTGATCATTCACCAATGATAAGAGTTAGTTTAGCCTCGATCTACAAGCACAGTATATACTTCTCATTTCCTTCTGAAGAAGTGATGTACAGAATTCAGTGACTTATGACATTTCCCTTTGGAAAATAAAAACAGTAAGCAAGCCTAGCAGGTTGCTTTGCATTAGAGACTAAGTTAATATTTTGATATGTTTTGGGAGAAGAAGAAAATAATCCTGATAGAATTAAGGAATAATTTACTGATGAGAGTAAGAAAAATGAAAGTTTTCACTGCAGAAATATTGGTCTTTTTCTGCTGACTTATTATAAACCACTGTCCCATTGTCAGTTCTTTTCAAAGCAATTCTACTATAAGTACAGTCATTATTTTATAATTCTAGTTAAGAGCAGATGAATTCAAGATAAATACACATCACTTATTACTCAAAGTACATTAGATAAGCTTCCTCCGCATTACACGTGTCTGAGCTTAAAGATACTGGTGTGCCTACAACAGCATATGAGTTTGAATCAAGAAACTGAATCCCCTGGTTGGCCTTATTTCTATCTGTTTTGCAGCATGGAGTGGTTTTAGAGTGAAAAATGAGATCCATTTTGGATGAAGCCAAACCAGAGCATACGTTCCAGGAACACAAGGATGATGATCTTACCACAAATTGGCAGTCAGTCCATGGGAACAGACTAGAACAAGCCCAGAGTAACTTCCCCCTAAATGCACATAATGAGGATGTTGGACCCTTCGCTCATTGGATTTTTACCACCAACCACTTCACTGTGCAAATCCACTCCCATCAGGCTGCTAGTGTAAACAGACAAATTGGCCAAAGAACATAAAACCTAGAGAGATGGTAAATGATACACAATATTAAAACTGTCAGATTCAGTCCTCCTTTAACAATGGTGATCCAAGACAGTGAAACAGTATTACACAGTACTGCTGCAGGTTCTACCATTTTTCCAGATATACCTACTTGAATAAAGTGGTCATTTTGGCTCAATTTGTTAAACAGCGAGATTGAAACTCTGTCATGTGATTTTACCACTTGGTATTTACTACCCAGTTTGCACGAATAGTATTTGGTATTTTATCGTGACAAAAGGGTAAAGATCCAGATTGGTGCAGTGTTAAGGCTAAAAGGGAACAATTTCTTAATGGCTGATACTTGTTAAAAGGGACTGTCTTCCTCAGATATTATTTGAGAAGACATAAATACAAAACATTATCTTCAGGTGAAGATTTCAATGAGAATCACAGTTCTCAGGCTTTCTAATCTCCACTACTGCTATTTGAAGCAATATTCTAAAAAGATAAATATGGGGATATTCTTCATAACACATAAGAAAATTATCAGCTTTGAAAAAACACACTTACTAATCAATTTTACAATTGGAAAGAGAAGCTTTACTATTTACCTATTTGCCTCCTGCGTGATTAAACAGGGATACAAATTTTGTAGAGATAATGCTTGAGTCATTACTACACATTCTAACACTTTTGTATTTGCCTGCACATTTCTCCAAGTAGAAAAGAAATCTAAATCTTTTGAGCTGGAATATTTTCTGCCTCAGTCTCAGTATTTGTCTTTTATTTCAAATCAGTACAGTTATTCCTTCGATTAAGTGAACAAGAACAGGGCAGATTTCCCCATTTTTATTCACATTTGAAGTTTATGTTCGCATAAGAAGAACAGTAAGAAAATGCAATACTTCTTGTGTCATGCACCCCTTTAGATCAAAACTTCAGCCACATCTGAAGTTAATCCATGTTAAGATGTGGGGTAAAGGTCTTCTGCATGCTCACAAAGAGGCACAGACAGCTATGGGCAGGGCGAGTCCAACTAACACCCTGCTCTGGCTTCTCCCAAGCCACCTGCCCTTGTGCCCCTGTGTTTGTGGAGATGGGCTGGTGGCTCCTGTGATGGGCTTGGGAGAAGCCAAGGACTCAGAGGAAAGGACACTCTCTCCCAGCCCCTACATGGCCATCTCAGGAGAGTCCCAGTCCCAGTGTCCAGGCATGAAACCCATCATGATGAGTCTATTCTGGAGTATCTATTGGACTGCTGGGGTTTGCTGCCTAGGGGTGTGGAACACAATATGGGACAGAGGGGAAGAGCATTTTGGGATTGCACAGGACTTACTATGGGATGTTTAGGGGAGGAACCAAAGGCAGAAAAAGAGATGGATCTAGGTGATTTCTGGAGGAACAAGTGTGGGAAAATAGAGGGATCAGGAGATCAAAAGAGCTGGGCACAACAGTTTGCTAGTTAGTATGGCTGGCTGTGTCCTGCACCTGATCAGTGCAGTCCATCCCATCTTATTAATTTGATTTCTAACTCTTTTTCTGGGTGAAGGACTCTCTGTTCTCTGTGTGCATACACTTGTGTGGGTATGGGGTCTGAGTACCAGCAACTGGACTGGGACCCAGTTGGGGTCCTGCATGAAGGCATCTGGAGAGACTAGAGGGAGTGAAACACCGCGAGTGAGTGGAGTGGTACAAGGGTTGAGAGGCTCATGTCTCTAAGTGCCAGACCATACGAACAGCTGACTGTTGGAGGGACCACAGGAATCCTGGCCAGCTGCCAGAGACAACATGGGATATGGGTGTCTCTAGGGGTGAGACCTGCTGAGGTGTATGTGTGTCTCTAAGGACAAGACACCTCTGTGCATGCATGCCTGTGTGCATGTGTGTGTCAGACAGTCTGTACCAGCAGTTGGAGTGGGGCTGCAGCCTTGAGGGCTCGTATGTCCAGAAGCCAGCAACTGGGGAGACTGGGATCCAGAGGCAGATAAAGTGTGTGAGCCCAGCAGCTGGCAGCATCCACCTTGTACATATGTGTACACATATATATTCCTATTAGTGGACTCCATCCTGCTCAGCCAGAGAGGTGAGCGGGATGAGGCTGCTGGTGCTGCCTGTGTTTCTGTGTCTGTTCTGTGTGTCTGCGTTACTGTACAGCTGGCCATGTATACCTGTGTATAGATGTGGTATATAGATGTGCTCTCTCTGTGTGTGCGGACTGGGAACACGTATTCAGCCTGGGACCTGGGGACCTGGGGCTGTGCAGCTGCAGCAGCCTCACCTACGCTGAACTGCCAGATATAGTCATAATTCCCCTAACACTCCTGTGTTGTCATGATGTTATAAAGCTACGTCAAAAGCATTCAGGATAAAGCTTCTATCTTATTTTCATTGAATGACACTTAAGATTTACTCAGTTCAGGGAACAATGACTAATTTCCAATACCTATCACTTAGAAAACAGCTGAACAATTATTCTTTGATTTTGTGCATCACAACATAACTAGAGGATGAAACCAAATCAAAATGGCAACAAATAAACAATCCAATACTTGTAAAGTTTGGTTAATTAAAAATATCTGGAACTGCCACGAAAAAAAAGTGAGACTGGGTAGAAGAATCACAGAAAAAAACAGGTTGGAGTATGGAGTAGCCCTCCACAGATCATCCAGTTCAACAGCATCCTCAATTCAGGGACAACTTTGAAGACAGACAGATCAGGTGAAATTTTTTTAATCTCCAGGGTTGGAAAAGCAACAAAAACAGAATAGGATTAAAAGGAGCCACAGACCTAGAAGAATTGGCAATGAGGAAAAATAAGAAAAGAAGAGAAAACAAAGACAGACATACGTTGGAGGCATAAGGAACCCGAGTTATGTATGGAAGCTGAGACTGGTGCAATGGAGAAACTGAGAAAGAACTGGAAGCATCACTTGCAGTAGGAGGCCGGATTAGTGTCAGCTTTTTGAAGCAGCTGAGGGGCAGTCAGAAAAATAAGGGGGGTTACCAAGTTGAGAAATTTGGATGGAAAAGATTGGATTTCCGACAGGAAGGTAAAGAAAACTGAGAGAATCGGGAAATAACTTAGGATTTGAAGAAGAGAAGCTACGAAAAAGAAAGACAAGGAAACAAAAATCAGCTCCAAGGTTTTGGGTCCCCACAGCAGAGTTTGGTTGGAGAAAGGGAGAAAAAAGGTAAAGAAAAAAATATACTTTTTTTCTAAGAGAGAATTTGAGTGAAAAAGTAAGTGTTAAAGAACAGCAATTTAAAAAATTGTTCTTTCTGAGTTTTGTTTATATTTGTTCATTTTGTTTAAAGATTCCAGCACATCACTTTTATAGTTAAGCAAATTTAATACCACTAAAATGTACCAGGTTGAATTGAAAGTACAGGATATAAATTACTGAATCATATCAGATTATCATTGAGTAATAAGTAGTACATCATTTGTTCTGCTGGAGAAAGTGACTTAATATGGTTTGTCCAGTACTTGTAAGCAATTAGCTTTTAAATGGGAAATGCAAATTGGTAGTTTTTCATTTGCTTGTTCTTGAGAGTATAAACAGGAAGTCCTTGGGAGGCCTTGCAGAGTTTATATTGTTCAATTTAAATGTACCTAAAATCAATAATTAATTTGTAAAACTTACAATTTCAGGAAATTTCCAAATGCTTTCTAAAGTAATTTTTCTTACAAACTTGAGACATATATTTTAATAGAGATAATTTTCCTGCAAAAGCAATGAAAGATGCAGTAATATTACAATTAAAAAGTAAGTAAAAGTGCTCTTTTAAGTATATTCCCAGCCGTTGATAGAACGGACTTAATTTTTCACATTCAAGTACACAAATGGAGTGCATCTACCAGAATATTAGTACCTCTTTTTGAATGGGTATTTCAGACTGTGTAATGAAGATTTGAGTTATTGATGTTGAAAAAATTGTTCATGCCATTTAATTGGCTTCTGCATTATTTTTCTGTTGCACCAATATACAATACTTAAATCACTGTAGGATGTGGAATATGTTAATGATTATACAGCCTGGTTCATCCTGATCAGTCCCAGTTTTTGAAATCTCTTATTGAAGTTACTAAACACTCTTCAAAATATTTAAAAAAAAAAAAAAAAAAAAAAAAAAGCAAAGGGGAAATGTGAACTGGCCCATACGTGTTTCTCAGCATCTTCTGGCCTCTGTAATAGAGATCAGTAGTCCCCTTTGGCCTTAAAACCCATCAAAAACATTCACACACCACCAGTCTTGATGTTTCCTTTCAGAGGTTTATATTCCTTTAGTTGAGGTTTTTCACCTGTTTGATATTTTCTTCTGAAATTATTTGAGTGTCACTAAGTGCATGATGACCCTTTTTTATGCTGAATCATTGATTCCTTGTAATATTCACTCCTTCAATTTGAATACAGTTTGTCTGAATGGTGTCAAACACTGTTGTCTATCAGTTGCACTGTTGTCATTCTATTAATGTAAAGAGAATTCTATTAAAAAAAAAACATTGTGCTAAATTATTATATTGGCTGTTTATTCCTTCATAGAGGCCTTGGACTTTTTAAATAACAGCTTTATATGATGGGCTATTTCCTGCTTCACTTGAAGAGAACAAGTGCATCAGAGCTGTGGTAAACTTTGAAGTACCAAAGTGCCACCCTGCAGCTAACAACTTCTGTGTGAATGGCTGTGGCTTGAGTCTGATGTGTAAAAAGTGTGTGTGATGATTCAGGTCATGGATTTCTAGTAAAGAATATTTTATGCAGCACAAGAAAGGATGATACCAAACTTGCTAAAAGGAACTGGAAGTCATATGACATTACATACCTTAATATGCCTTGATTTCCTGCCTGATGTCTTGCCCTAAAGAACAGTATTTGCCAGTGATTAAGGGGCACTCTGAGAGATCAAGAATTTTGTAGGGGTAAGATGCCCTGGCTACGGCTATCATTTTGATTTTGGGAAGGAAAGGAGTGGGGTAAAATGACCACTTCTCGCCTCTGTGGAACTAGAAAGTATCTGGAAGGTATTGTTTTATGGTTTCACTGGCTTTTGGGCAGTGTGCCCTGGAAGAAACATGAAAAGCTGTCATATACTCACAGGATATGGCTAGTGAACACATGATCTAAAATACTGAATACGTACATGGCAAAAGCTCCTTTGTGGGATTTCTTATTGCCACTTCTCTCCACGTATCACCTTCACCCTTGTCTTCTGCAAGCCAGCACTGTACAGGGAGACAAATCTCTTCATGAGAAAGAGGTACTACTCTTTCAAGCCTGACTTCCTCCAGGTACCAACTGGGATCATTTCCAGTGTTATCGTGGCCAATGCGGATTTTATATAGCTGCCCAAGATCTCTGAGATTAATCTGTAATGACAAAAAAAATCCAGGTTTTAATAACAAATTATAAGACTGTCTTTTAGCAATCCTTCTTATACTGGGCATGCAAGCTACATGTGCAGCTAACACAACCTAGAGTAATGGGGGTTTTGAGAAAATGAAGCCTTAATATACAATGAATCCCAGAGCAATTGAACAAAAGCAAATGGAGTAGTCTGCAAATGTAATTTTATTGATTTCACTACCCTGTTATTTAAAGTGACTAAAGGGCTTAACCAATTCAGTCTGGTTTTAGATGTCTTGACAGAATCCAGTTTGTAGTGTTATAATGTAAATGTCTATTTCTAGACAAATACTTTAACTAGCAGAATTACCTTCAGCCATTGCTGCATGAAATGATATATTTTGCAGTCCATACATTTACCATCAGCAAAGCCCTATTAACTATTCCTACCACTTATCGGTCTGCTATGGCCCACTTTTCTCATTGTCTTTTATTTTTATGTGCACTGGTGTCAGGGTTAACTGTTTCTGTGAGTGCTGACGCCACACTGCAGCAAATTTAAACAATAAAGCATGACTATGTCACATGGAATACTGCAGTCCTGAAATAAGAGACACTTTGTTTTGGGCTGCAGAAGTTTTTTGAGCAAAGCTGATGGCAGGAACTTAAGCACAAAAGCAGAGTTAACTACTTTCATTTTCAGTGAATTGTTTGAAAGCTCAGGTATTGGGAAAAAAATTACAGATGAAAAAAATAACAAAAAGTAGTTGTTTCTTTTACCATTATACCAATTTTGTACTGTTTAGCATCAAAACAAAACTCAAACAGACAAAAAACAGATTGACAAATAACTAACACCAACATTGCGCCAGTAGCCTGAATCACCAAAACGGGTGAACTGAGAAGTGTGTTTGAAGGTCCATTGCATCTGTTCTGGAAGATAATATTGATAAGCCTGCCCCACAGTGAGAGTTTCCTCTTCGATGTTTTTTGCTGAGGAAGACTAAAAGGTAATGCTCCTCTTCTCTGTGGAGCTGGGAAATATCAGAGACACTAGAGACATACCCTTTTCACTCTTCTGTTGAAATGTTTTCCCATGCATTGACACAGGCTAGTGTAACATTGACATTTCTTGGTCATGAGGAACATCACAGAAGAGAGTCTTAGCAGCCCTAATTGATCATCATTTTCTTGCATCCCTGAGGCAAGTCTGGCGCAACTCAGTCTGATAACATGACATCATGACACATACACTAGTGGTGTAAAGTCTGGATAGAGTCACACTTACGTCCAAAGTAGTAGGTTTTCCTGTATTAAAACAGTCTGTTAAAGTAAGAAGTGCTAACTGAAGGCATGATTATAACATTAATGCAGTAAAACCATGTACATCAAAAATATGCTGCTAATACTCACGGCAGAATTACAGCAGCAGACAAAAAGCTCTGAAACTAACCACAAACGTAGCCAGGACATAGGCTGAGTTGCCATAATAACCATCTACAGCTTGTAGATGTAAATATACAAACCATAACATAATAACAGCTACAAAGCAGAGACCTGTGCAGTGAGCAAGTGACCACTAAGGTTCTCTTGCAAATAAATGTTACAATATATTAGAACTGTCACCCGTTATTGTGAATTGAATAAAGTATAGTATTGGTGAATAAAGGTAGTGCTCTCCTGAGATCTAGGCACTGGCTGCTATTTGGTGCAGAAGTGTTAAAGGGCAATTTAGTAAATAAAGCACTGAAACCTTGTGACATCATGGCCATGATTAAAATCTGGCATAAACCCTCTTGCAAGAGTGTCACTGGCATCTTTGATTACAGTATTCATTACTACGTCTCTCGGCCAGTACCAGGAAACTGTCAAAGAGCCTCTTTTGTTTTCTGAAGCATCTATCAGTCATTTGGCTGTGAGGCAAACTGAAATATTATAGATAAAAAGAATTCTGCATATCTACAGTGGGTATCATATGAGTTGGCTGACAATTGAAGTTGTAACTTTCTTAATTATATTAATTTTATTTATCATACTATGCTAAAGTGACTTTCTTAATTATATTAATTTTATTTTTCATACTATGCTAAAGTGCATTTTTCTCAGAAAGAAGTCTAAGATGGAAGATGTGTTTCCAGGTGAATCTACAAAGCGTTTCGACATTGTAACATAGAATCATAGACTGCTTTGGGTTGGAAGGGATCTTTAAAGGTCATCTAGTCCAAGCCTTTTGCAATAAGCAGGCACATCTTCAGCTAGCTCAGGTTGCTCAGAGCCCAGTCCAACCTGACCTTGAAGGAAACCTTCAAGTGATGGGGCATCTACCACCTCTCTGGGCAACTTGTTCCAGTGTTTAACCACCCTCATTGTAAAAAATTTCTTCCTTATATCTAGTCTAAATCTTCCCTCTTTTAGTTTAAAACCTATCATAACAGGCCCCTCTGAAAAGTTTGTCCCCATCTTTCTTATAAGCCCCCTTAAGAACTGAAAGGCTGCAGTAAAGTCTCGTCAGACCCTTCTCTTCTCCAGGCTGAACAACCCCAACCCTCTCAGCCTGTCCTCACAGGAGAGGTGCTCCAGCCCTCTGATCATTTTTGTGACCCTCCTCTGGACTCGCTCCAACAGGTCCATGTCCTTCCTGTATTGAGGGCTCCAGAGCTGGATGCAGCCCTCCAGGTGGGGTCTCACCAGAGCTGAGGGACAGGATCACCTCCCTCAACCTGCTGGCCGCATTGTAGCTGATGTTTGGGAGACCACTGGTACACCTGGAGGGAAGAGCCCAGGAAAATAAGCAGTGATAGGATAGCTGACCAAGAAAGAAAAAAAAAAAAAAAAAAGAAAAAAGAAAAAAAGAAAGGCAATTTGAAAAAGGAGAGGAAAATGATGAAACCCATTCATCACCATATCACCATGTAGGGACTTCCTGTTACTAGGTAAACACGGCAATCCATCAAACCTAATCAAATGGAGTTTCAAGAAAAATCAGTACAGAACAGAAAGCTCTGTCTAGACCAGGAGATGCTCCTAGTTGCAAGCAGTTCAATTACATTCATTAAAGTCCTGTTTAGCATCTGTAAACATCCCTGTATTAGCGTCCTTCTGTACTTCCTATCCTTCCCTAACATTCACACTCTGAAAGACGACACAATATAACAAAATTAAGAAAGTTATGCACCTGCTAAGTGGGAATTTGTCCAAAGTGTCAAGTCAAATGTATTTGCTTGCTTTTGACTACAGTGAGGAAGAGTATAAAGCATCTCAGTCTACTAGACTCACAAATTTTGTGGGGTTTGGAATGGTAAGCTATGCAGGGCATATAGGTAATGGCATATTTCTGAGACTGAAAGGTCTCCAAAATAATTAGAACACCGCCAGACTAATAACATGCTTAATAACACTTCTGTTTCTATCAATTGTTTATGGGTGTTCTGGGGGAAAAAGTCATGTTTATTCTTGGTGAAAATTAAGGCAAGGATGTCAAGGCAGAGAGCAAATCGACTGTGTATGATGTTCTATAAGACATGTAATACAATTACAAAACTAGTTTCAGCTCCTGTTGTAGTTTTGGGGCTTGGAACAATTCATTTTGTTGTCAGATCAGATATCACATTGGTCTCTCAGTGGTATTGACTTGCTAACATGTTACTTATTGCCAGTCAGAATCCTGTCAAATGTATGTCAAATTTTGCTCTTGCAGTTAAATGCAGATGAAAAAATTCTCATAACACAGTACAGCTAATAGTATTCTTTTACTGACATAAACACTGTATCCCGAGGTTGTTCCTTTATTTACAGTATTGATTAAATTGCCTTTAACTTCTGCATGACTTGAACACAACCTGGCATTTACAAACCTAATTTCACAGCCAGAACATTTTGTAAAAAGTTGTAGAGCAAAGTTTACTTTATTGCCCTTATAAACTAAAACCTTAGTTCTATATTGTGGCACCATGGCTGCAAAAGTAACATTCCATTTTACATGGAAACAGCCTTTCTGACAGAACTGCAATAAACGGCCATGCAAAGAAGATAGGATGGGTCCCAGGACTAAAGCATCACTCTGGAAATCAGACAGCTAGATTCTATTCTTGGATCTGCTTTAAGCATCGTGAGAAACTACATAATTCACAAGCCTGCTTTGCTTCACTGTTGCAAGGACAACAGTTAGACATCTGTCTCTCACAGGAATGCTGCAAAGCTCTCTTCATAAATTTTAAGATACGAAGAAGACACAAGTCCAAAATTCTGTATATTTCTCTAAATTTTTTGGTTCATTTGGGGTTAGTTGCTATTTTTCCATAACTCAACTGGCAGATCAAAAATTATCAATTATAATTCTCCTAGCTAACTTTGTAAATCTAGTGTTTTCCCTCAAGGATAATGTGATCTCACTTACAGTTACCCAGTCTCTCATATAATCATGCAATTTCTGTTGTCGCTGGCAGTTGTGCAGACAGAATAATGGAGGAATAGCAACAAGCTGCTCAGCAGATATGTTGTAAATCTACTGAAGAACGTGGTCAATATAATAAAACCATTTCTCCACTACACCGTAATTGGATGTTGCAGGTACTCAAAGCTCCTAAATGACAAGGACACACAGAGATAGAAGACTGATGTATTTGCACATAGGTCTACACCGCTCAGAACAAATCTGCTAAAGTCCTAGCAACTGTGCACTTGGGTTAGTAAAACCATCCCTCAGACTGGCCAGTCCAGATTCTCATGGCACTCTGTTGCTGGTGAGCATGGAATAGCAGTGTTGCAGTGAAAGTAAGCAGCTTGAGGCTCATCTTTGCTGGCCACTGCAACAGAGCACAGACATCTAATCCTCAACCAAGGTCAAAGCATTGAAGAGGTTCAAATGTCTGTATTTTAAAAATACTAAAAATTGGTTTGCAAAGTTCCTTTCTCCCTGTAAATTCTTCAGCTTGATATAGCAGAGTTTGGACATGGATGGAAATTCAAAGTCATAAAATTTAAGATAACAGTTCGGGGATATGAAGCTGCCATTCTGATGTGGCTTACATTAGCCACGTATAGAACATAAATAAGACCTAAACTCCTGCAGAGGTAACAAACAAGGGCATGGAAACAGGTATCTCATTGAGGTAAAGGAATCTAGGTATCACAGACATCAGATATATTTATCTTTTCTTAGGGATTGCCTATTAGAGAGATCTGGCAAGTGCCAACCTCAGCCTCTTCTCAGCAAAAAGTTTTATAGAACACTTGAATCATCCATCATTTATAGTTCACCTTTTGGTTGACTGTGAAACTCCTTCTAATGCGTCAATCGATTTGTGCCAAATTCTGTGATCAGCTCTAAAGGGGCTGGACCTCATACAGACCCTGCTTATGTGAGAGATTGCCAGCACTTATTAATGTTAATGATATTATTGTGAGTACAACAACAGTAGGAATTCTCTCTGTAGTATTTTTCTTCACTGTTACAGGCAATATTATCAACACTCATTATATTTTATAGTATCGGTACCAATATGTATTATTGAAAAAACTGTCTACCACTTTCAAGAGGGCCACATTTTCAGAGGTAGCTTTGCCTCAGCCACACCTACATGCTAAATGTTTGCAAGCAGTTACACAAGATTAGCCTGCTAATTAATACAACTGTATGCTTTGCTCATTGCTACTGTTTAGGTGTTTGTACAAGTATATGACTAAATCCTCTTCT
Organism: Falco peregrinus; assembly: GCF_023634155.1. Taxonomy (NCBI): domain Eukaryota; kingdom Metazoa; phylum Chordata; class Aves; order Falconiformes; family Falconidae; genus Falco; species Falco peregrinus. The sequence goes on from NC_073723.1 coordinate 48,643,499, forward strand.
TGCCAAAGGCAATGGAACATTTTCACTACATCATGCATTAGAAAACTCGGCCTTGCTTTTTGAAATTGAAGATTAACAAAGCTTGTATTTTACAATTTGTCTCTAAACATAAATTAAAATGTAGTTTTATCAGCATGAAGTTCTTCCTAAAGAGGATGCAAGGACTAAATTTTAATTTCATTTCTAAATGAACTATGCAAACAGTCTTTTCAGTCCCTTGCATACCTATGACATTTTGAGTGGAGTCCGTACGACCTATTTTCATGTACTTGAGATGTTTAAGTGAAAAGTTCCTTGGCTTAACAAGAACTTTAGTGGAAAGATACTTCAGTAAAAGGATGGAAAGAATATGTGTAATGACTCCATTTCTCTTTTATATACTGTAATAAGCAAAATAACATCACTGTTTCCTGTTGTACAGAAAGTACCCTACAAACTTTTTGAAATAAACTCAAGCTAGCATGACAATCATTTGGAAAAGTCAACACTTCAGAAGCAGCTACACCAAAATCCCAATGTCTAACAAAACTGCTAGAGGCTATACTTGAACGGACAGTTATTTATTTCATGTAAGGCCACCTCATTAACAGAATTTCAGAGAAGTCATGTGCAGCAGCTGGATTCCCAAAAGAAAAAGAAATCATTGACTGCATTAGTTTAACTTCTATAGCATCTGCATATGATGGAGAAATCTTTGGAAGTGGAAGATATTTTTATATTTTGAGCATGCAGCTGGTAAATGTTGCCAAAAATATCACAACTAATGTACCGGTAAAGTATCCAGAGTCTGCCCACAGTGCTTGCATTTTCCAGATGTCTGAATTCATCCAATTTGTTATTTGTGTCCAACAAACTTGGCACGTTTACACACTAACTCAAGAATTCGAATATGTCGCAGGTGCTCACATAGAAACTTAACAGTCTCGTGAAAAAGGTGGATAGAGACATGTAAGGAGTAGGATTAAAGGCCACACAAAACCTGGCATTTTTTCCCACTTCATACTTGCTTCAGTCACAAAGCTGTGTAAACAAGTACAGCTCATTGCACAGTGACAGTTAAATACTTTCTTTTCCAGTTCATTCAAGCTCTTTTAATTCTGTAGCTAGTCCAGTATCAATGCTCAATCACTTGACCTTCCTATACAGGCTAACAACGTGCTACTATTCCCTAACATGGATGCCAATTATCTGTTACCAGGTTAATTAGAGAAAGGAAATGTCACACTGTTGTTACGTGCTAAAATAATGGTACCAGCAGACAGCTTATTTTTTCCACCCTCAAGTACTACAAATAGGAAAAAGTTTGAAGAGTAACATTAAAGCTCAGAATAACTTCTCTTTTACATTGTGGTTAATTAAATTGTGCCAACACCAAGTATTTATGGTATCAGGGTGTCAGTTCCTGAAAGTAAGCCCAAAACTCCCGTTAGGAGAATGTAGCTACTTATATAAGAAGTGAGTTTTTTCTGAGTGATTTGTGTTTTTCTGAGTCAGACCAGGAGTATTTTACTGGACTTGAAACTTTCCACAGTGCTTAGGTGAGGAGTTAAAACACTGCCTGCCAGAGGATGTTAACTGGGATACAGCTTAGCACTGGTTGTAAGAAAGCTCAACAAAGGTCAGGTCATGCAAGAAAACTGAAGCTTTATTTGACCTTCACCACATGCATGCACATCATGCTAATGGAATGATGCTGTGATTGGACAAGTGCACCTTACGCATGAAGAAGTGATACATGGTAAGAAAGATTATGCTAGTGGGCCCATAAAAGTGCTTCAGAGTCTGAAGGCATATGAAGATTCATTTAAGAAAAGGTACAGAGTAGTCACCTCAGTCTACAACTTAGGAGTAGGACTAGATCTCTGATTTACTTTCCTTTTGACAGTTGTTTCTATGATACCCTGACAGATTATGAACCAGCCTCTGCAATATATGTCTGTCATCTCCTGGTGGATTCACAGCAATATTTATCATTCAGGCATGAAGTCATCAGCTCAGAAAAAAAGGTTACATCTGACAATTTCTTCTCTGAACAATGTAGGTTACTGTGAGCCCATCAGACTTCGATTTTCTGTATTGCCTTCCAAGGGACTAAAGGATTTTGTTTTATATCATCCTAATGTAAAGAATGTCAACAGCCTTCTGGTCTGCAGTAGGAAGAATGTTGCCAACAGATCAAGGGAGGTGAATATTTCCCTCTACTCAGCCCTGATGAGACACACCAGGAGTGCTGTATCCGATTCTGGGCTCCCCAGTACAGAAAGAATCCGGTTTTTACTGGCCATGAATATGATTAAGGGACTGGAGCATCTCTCACATGAGGAAACACAGAAAGCTGGGACTGTTCAGCCTGGAGAGGAGAAAGCTTAGGGGAGGATCATATGAATCTGCAGAAAAACCTGATGGGAGGGGCTAAAGAACACAGAGCCAGACTCCTCTCAGTGGTATCCAGTGAACAGTCAAGAGACAATGGGTGCAAGCTGAAACACCGTAAATTCCACTTAAATATATAAGAAAAAAAAAAAGGGGGTGAGTGGTCCAGTGTTGGAACAGATTACCCAGAGAAGCTGTAGAGTGGGAGATATTCAAAACCTGACTGGACAGTATCCCAGGCAGCCTACTCTAGCTGGCCTTGCTTTGAGCAAGGGGCTGGACTAGTAAATCTCCGGTGATGCCTCCTAACCTCAACTACTCTGTAACTGTGTAGCACTCAGTGCAATGGCATCACCTTATTGACATAATTATCTCTAGGGTGAGAACAAGATTCAGCATCGCTAGTACTAATTCCTATAATGCACAATGAAAATAATTTTTACAGAAGATAGAACTGTTAAAGGGCTGCCGAAGAGCTGGCCATATAAACTAAGGGCCATCACAAAATGTATCTCTTTACCATCTTCTGTTTCAATGCAAGAAAAATTGATCTCATCTTGTTTAGTAGAAGGCCTGTACTGTGTAGTGTCTATTCTCTTCATAGAGTTGTACTAAGCCCAAACAAAAAAAAAATATTTTTAAGAGCAAGAGAGAATAAGCCATACATTAGTCATACCACTTACTTCTGAAAAGCTCTCAGATACTGAGATGATGGGAGGCATAAGAATATGAATAGAAAATGGCTGAGAGGAAGGCAAGGCAAGAGGAGCATGGATTAGTAAAGTCAGAAGCTGTATTTGGGCACTTGATATAGGAAAGTGGGGGAGCTCTTAACAGGGAGATGCTTAACAAAGGAAACTGGTGTCACAGCATTTCAGAAACAACCCTCTGAAGCCTGCCAGGGGGGGCTAAACGGACAGCGTAACCTGGGAGGGAGAAGTGACTCAAGAGAGACAGAGAGGGGGTCTTAATGTACATTTGTCTTGGACTTGTGTTGCCATCAGGTAGCAAAACAAAAAAGACGTTTTACAGATATATGGCTGAAAGATTAAACCTTTTTTTTTTTTTAAATTAAACCTAAAATTGAGTGCTTAAATTTCTCTCAAAAAACTACCTTAGAAGGGAAAAACTTACATACATAATACACACTGTACTGCAGATTTACAGTACAGCATCATGTTCACTCCCTCATTTCTTGAATATGAGATTAATTGTGTTTTTCTCCAAGATTGTTTGTGACATTTTTACAATCCTTGTATGTTGCTTTCTTGGAACAAGTTAAAATTTGCCTCATGCACAGCCTGTGGCTGATGAAGATCATTTTACACACTTCTCCCTTTTATCTCAGTAAGGAATAAGGTTCATGTTGTTCTCACATACATTTTGTAGAGAAACGGACAGTTTCAAGTTGAGTTAAAGCCAGCAGTATGACTGTTTTGTGCTGCCTTAAGTGTATCTGATTAAAGCCTGAGTTTCTCTAAGTTTTATTCAACCATTTCTGGACCTAAATGGCCGTTATGGCAAACAGGGACAGGTGCAAAATAGCAGGACACAAGCTATGCCCAGCTTTTAGGCACTGGCAGTCCCAAGGCTAAGAGAGTGGATAGCTACATTAGTGCTTATGGTCACTTTAGCAATCTTCCCACTTGGGAAGAATTCTCACTGAGCTCATTACAGGCTCTTTTATTTTAACAATAGGAGGAAAAGCATGAAAATGGATTTGTTTCAACCTCTTTTTATAAAATTAGGTTTTATCCCCACTGTTTCTCATTTTACTTTAGAGATCCCAGCTTTGACTGATGAAAGAATGAATATGGATACAGGATACAGGAATGAAAGACACACAGTGAAACATAACAGATTCTTACAGCCCGTAGGGCTGATTCTAAAGGAAAAAGTGTCAATTAATAATTCATAGATTATTTAAAATTACTGATAATTTCATTTAAACAGGAGGAAACCAAAATGAAAAGCAACAGATAAACTTCTAAGTGTAACGCCTCCATGTGATATAATACAGCATAAAGAACACCTGAGGAACACAGTTCTTTACAAACAATGTACATGTGACTGGAAGGAAAAAGGCTGGGTTTAACACTGTAATAATCTCATCATAGGAACATTGTTTATTAAGTTTTATGATCAAGTATCTCTGCAAGTATTAGTAGGAGCCCTGCTTTTCATCTACCTATATTACTTTCTGGCATGTTGCCCTGATAGAGTATGGCAGTGTTTAAAGGCTGTTTGTACAGATGAAGAAACCTTAAATAGTGTGACTGGATATGGCACCAGCTTTACAAGTTAGAGAAATGGGCTCATGCAGAAAAATTCACACCAGGGATGGATTCCGGTTACCATTTCTCCTAAAACACCATGCATACTCCCATGTCCCATGCTTGCAAACATGAAACAACTATCTTCCTTACAAAGACACCCATCAACTACAAAATATAACATAAGAGTAAAGTGAAGATTTTGAAGATTTCTTAGAAAAAAGTCCAGGACTCTTAATAGCTTAATATATTGTTATTTGAGATACACTTGACAATGCATCGAGATCAGTAAGACCAATACTTCCCTAAAGAGATTGCAGAGCTGATAATGAAGCAAACTTACAAAGCAAAACGTGGAAGAATTCTTGTTAGGGAGGTGCTAGGTCCTGCCACTCTCACTAACACTAGCATGCAACATTTTGAAAGCGGACGCACTGCACCAGTCAGTGCTTTTACTGACTTCATTATTACTGGAAGAGCAGAACTTGTACCTGAAGGTATGGAATTATTCTGTATCAAAGTAATAAAAATTGAGAGACTGTAGCTGGCTTTTACAGAAAATAATAGGCTTATAGTCTTCTGCTTAGTTCTCTTTGACACAAAAGGGAATATTTGCCATGATCAAACATTAAAAGACTACTTATAAAAAGAATTTCTTTATCAAACAATGTGTACACTCATAAAAGATAATTTGCCATCTTTCGGAGAATGATGATGCAGAATATAGGGCTCTGGAGAACGTAATTTGCAATATAATTAAAGCTCCAGTGTCTTGAGCAACTCAACATACTGCCAAAATCAGTATTTTTGAAATAGTGAGAAATACTCAGGGACTGTGATGACACCAGAGGAAAATGCAAGAAACAGATCACAGTTTTGATGAAAGCTGTGACTTATGGTAGATTGATGTCCCTCTATTGGAGGAGGAATGACTCTCAACAGAAAAATTATGTCCTGAAAACTATGTCTGAATAGTAACAGAAGCAGAAAACCATAGCCTAGAAGTAGTTTCTTTGAACACGCAGGAACAATTACAAAGCAGAAAGGGAAATTCATCAAATTTAAATTCCTTTGCTTTCCCATTCCCAAATTGTTCATCCCTGACTTTCCCATCTGGTAGGAAAAAATTGCTAAGCCACACGGGTAAATATAGTGCAGTTTAAACACAACTGTCTTGTGAGAACCTAGAACCCAAGAATCCAGCCAGAAAGAAAAACTCCCTTCATCAACAATAACTGTAAATTACCTTCAGTGAATTTCACATGCTACCATCATATGGAAACCTCCAAGGGCAATAAACTTGTTACATTCTACCTCCATTACACTGACTAGGTTTTAATCTAATTTACACAAACCTTAATCAGAGATAGCCAAAGTTAATGAAGTCACACCGGCTATATACAGCAATGCAAGAAACATCAAAATCAAGTTCTTGATGAGCAACAAAATTTCAGGGGTATATAGAGGAGCACCACTGGATTTACTCAAGTTTTAATAACTTCCTTTTTTTATTACTTTAAACATTACTGAATATTCACTACTTACTGTTAGGTAACCAAGTTACCATGCATTTAACTGTACTTTCTATCAGGTTACTATTCTTGATTTTTATTAAGAGAATTTAGTACAGTTTTGTCTCATTTTCTTTTTGTGGGCCATTTCTCTGTCATCTCTTGTCACATATCTGTGTCCAAAGGGATTTTGAAATGAGATGGTATTTTGATTGGTTTTGTGGGATATGATTGTGATTATTTTTTCCACTATATTATGTTGAACTCTTGTGGCTCCCTGTATCAGTTAACACTTTCTTTTAAAAAAAAGGGGGTTACCTGAAGTTTAAATAGCCTTCAAATACGCAGCACATTCCTTCACAAGGGCTGCAAATCAAGGACCATTTAATCAAGATTTTCCCCAATGTAGTTAACAGATTAAGGTGGTGTAATAGAAATTGATAAGGGCTATTCAATTTTTCTGCAACTCCACAGTTTTTAGCAATATTGATGTTATTACACTGTGCTCTTAATGTTGGAAAACTGTAGAGTTACAAAGTGCTCAAATATTTGCAGGACACAAGTTTCTTTTGGATTAACAAAAATCTCAGCTACCTGATCAAATTGAGGTGTTTAAGGGGAAAAAATATGTGGGAAAAAGAAGAAAAAATACTTTATCTGTTCTGTTCTTTCTCTCTCCATTGATCAACACAGATTGAAAGTCAAGTAAGTGGTTTTGAGAAATAATGGATGGACAGTAATCTGATTAACCTTGAAACTTTGATGGTGTGGTTAGAATTCAGGGAGAAGACTTCTCAAGAACCTCTGAAGTTTAAAGGTCTCATTACACATGAGTTTAAAAGTTTGATTATACAATTAGATCTTGTGAAATCTTTAAGTTGTACTCCTCAGTGCAGATTCATTGCACCTAAACTGCACCAAAGTGCTGCACCTAGCCTCCAAGCCTCTTCCAGGCTTTCAGTGGTATATCACCAAAGAAAAACATCAGGCACAAAGACCTAGGTACAGTATAGAAGACCTAAACCTGGCTGCTAGTGTGGATAGCACCAGATCATCAGAGCTCCCCCTAAACCCAAAACACAGCATTGTATCAGCTACTAAGAAGAAAATTAACTCTCTCTCAGCCAAAACCAGGACAACTAGGTATCAGGTCTTTGATGCTGGAAGGATGAAAATTATGCATTTAGAAACATACTTTTCCTTCCAAAGAGAAAGAAAACAAGCAAATGTTCTTGGTACTTCCCTCAATGAACTGGATAAATGAGCAAGAACTTGCTGTCAGACAGCATTAATCAGGTGACTAAATATCCAGGATGATTGTCTAGCCAGAGTTATTTGCGAAGGAACACTTACATTTTGTATTCAGGTAAACACTGATTTCACCTTCCTGTTTTGATATGAGATAATCTTAAACCAGCATTATCTGCAAACTTTAGCCAAGTTACTTTCAACTTCAATAAAAGTAAGGGAAAGACCACCATTGATTTGCCTCTGCAAGATCTTACATATAAATACTTCAATCTGGAAAACAAAAATTTAGCTTCCTGTCCTATCTGTCACTGATTCCCCATCATCTGTTTACTATGCATAAATTATTTCAACCTAAATGAGGTATCACAGATTTAATGGTTGCAACAGGTACAGTCCTGAGGAACTATAGGAACTGGAGAAATTGTAGGATTTATAGGAACTTGGAGAAGCCCTGGGAAATGTCATGCTTCTGAAGCACTCTCAGAGGTTTCTCTGAAGAAGAAAGAAATCTCTCCATTTCTTCAGAGGAGTAGGATATCACTAGTCTAAATCATCTGAGTTAAGCTACTCAGTGTGATTTGACTCTAGGCCCTAGCCATCCCCCTTTCCTTCTTACTTTTTCCAAGAAGAGGTTCACATGACAGTGTGCTTCAGTGAAAGTCTGAGGAAACCCATGGAAGAACTTAGAGTGGTCACTTCCAAAGATGGCTATGCAACACAAGTCATAGCCAGGGCTATCTTGCTACATCAACACAAAAAAAAAGCAAAGTTTTTTATGCCTCAGCAAATGAACATCTAGTTAAAAGTAGCACATCAAGCAGATGCAGGTATGAAGCAGATGCTGAGAGTGCTATATCTGCTGGATGCAGTTCTGAATACATTTGCTGGTCCAAATCTTACTATTATAAAAGTCAGCCACTCCCTCAGAAATACTTAGTGATCCTTACATATTGCTTTGAGTCCTTTTTATTACCACAATTATTCAGTTTTGAGAAAAGCTCTTTTGCATATGTTTTGAATTTTCCAGTGTTTATATAACAGCCATATTATACCTTAAATGTATCTTCATTGTTGGGATTAAACAGCTGGTGTCTCCCAGATCCCAAAATAATAGGACCAGAAGCTCTGTTTTCTCCATAAGCGTAAAGGGACACTGTTGCTGTTGTGCCAGCTGTTTCAAAATCCCCAGTGACTACAGTAATCTTCCAGTCTCCTTCTGTAAAGTAAAAAAATAAAATCAGAATGCTTTTATAACTGTTACTGATATGTAGTCAGTTACTTCAAAGTTACTTGAAAGATATAAATAAAAGTGTGGTTTATCCCAGGGACTGCAGCTATTATATTAGATAGATAGATGCACACACACACACAGAGACACCAAAAAGGTAATGATGCTGGGAGAAGCAACAGAAGATTGGCTAAATACTACATCATTCAAACTTATCTTAGGCAAGTTGCATAACTTTAATGATTTGGGAGGTTTGCAGTGTACTAAAGCTGGAAATATGGACACAGAGCCTAGTGAGATTCCTAGCCGTAACACTGTGGGTCATCACAGGAAAAGCCCAAACTCCAGAATTTGGATTATGACAACACCTATAACCAAGAAATGCAACAGGAAAAAGCTATCAAAGCATCCCAATTAAGTACAATTTCCTTTCATTTTACGTTGATGTGACATGCCAAGAGCTCCATTTGCCTGAATGGAGGTATGTCATTGGGATTAGCATGAAAAAAAAAGATTTTTGAGGATGAGGACTCATCAGAAAATCATTTTGTATAAAACTTCCCTGATACTAAAATGTCATCTCTGCTCTCATACAATGTACACAAGTTATTTCAATATCTGAAAGAAGCTTAACGTAAACCTCCTTTTTTAAAAAGAACAATTCAGGATTGGAAAATGCATTTCTACATCTGAAAAGCTGGGATGGCACTCTGTCCACCCCTCTTTTGGTTACAGCTTTTGCCTGCATGAAACAAGTTCCCCTTAGTGACTTAAATTCATTCTGTGCAAGGCAAACAACAAATGAAATACCAGCCCACAGCCGTCTTATAAACAAATGCCACAGCATACACTGCAGTTTTATTAATAGAAAGCTGTCTGGTAGTGCCTGCATGAATTAAATCTGTTGTCTGACAGAAGCATTTATCTTGGGTCAACCCCATTATCCCTCAGTAATTTGCCACACAAAGACCTAACTGGAGCAGGAAGTTTGATCTGTTTTCCAAGTTTTTGAGGTCTGGCTGACACCTGATTTTGGAAGATGATAGATTTTTAAATATGCATAAATACACAGCTGGGAATGCAGAAAACAGCAACAGCTCATTTGGTTGGTCAATTGAACCTGGCCAGCAGGTCAAGGGAGGAGATTCTGCCCCTGTACTCTGCTCTGGTGAGATCCCACCTGGAGTACTGCATCCAGCTCTGGGGAGTCCAGCACAAGAAAAACATGGACCTGTTAGAGTAGGTCCACAGGATGGCCATGAAAATGATCAGAGGGCTGGAACACTTCTCCTGTGAAGAGAGGTTGTCATTCTGCCCGGAGAAGAGAAGGTTCCAGAGAGACCTTATTGCAGCCTCTCAATATATGAAGGAGGGCTTATAAGAAAGGCAAAGACTTTTTACCAAGACCTGTAACAGGCCGGGGGAAATGGTTTTAAAAAGAGGGTAAATTTAGACAGGACATGAAAAGAATTTTTTTATGATACAGGTGGTAAGACACGGGAACAGGTTTCCCAGAGAAGTGGTAGATGCCCCATCATTGGAAGCATTCAAGGTCAGGCTGGATGGGGCTTTGAGCAACCTGGACTAGTGAAAGATGTCCCTGTTCAGGGCAGGGGGGTGGACTAGACAATCTTTTAAGATCTCTTCCAAGCCAAACCATTATATGATTCTATAAAGGAAGTGAATCATCTGATTTCCACTAAAAATTACAAGACTCCAGCTTGTAACAAGCTCTTTTGTGCCTTTGAAAATTTGCATCCTCACAGCTTTCTCTATAGACTCACTTTCATGACAAAAGAACCATAGCACCAGGCTACAAAAGGATCAACATCAATTAGAAGGGTGAAAAGCCTCTATACACTGAAGGTAGAAACAAAGAGCATAAAGCAGGAGCTCCTTGCCCTGTAGAAGAGCTCATATACCAAAAAAGTTAGCCTTTTCTGTTTTCAAACAATATAATATCAATTCCTTAAAGACAAAGTTCCGTTGGACCATTTGGTTGGGAAATAAGGACAATTCAATTTATGAGAATGATGCAGACAAATGGTAAAATATGACCCACTGCTCCTCCTAAAAATTAAAAAAAAAAAGTCATTCAGAAACAAATATTCATTTAAAAGCAGGCAAAATGTGTTTTCTTTTGGACTTGTTCATTGTCTGATTTCTTGTACCTGAAGTGCTTTCGATGGCCTTTTCTATTCTATTATCCTCTCCAAGTCTGTCTTTTGTTAAGCAATGCAGTTTTGAAACCACACAGTTGTACTCTTGAGACTGTATGTTCTACCTAGCTCAGCTCCTGCCTCCAGAGGGTAAGTGTAGTAAGTGTACACACAAGTACAACTCTCAAGACAAAAAAGGGAATCAAACTTCCACAAAAACATAAAAAAAAGGTTTTGTTTGTACTTCTATATATAGACTTTGAAGGTTTTTCTTTTTCTGGAAACAACTAGGACTTTGTGTTTGAACATCAATGTGAGTACAGGAGAAGAATCCTAAAATTTCTAATCTCTTTGATGCCAGAAATCCTCGTTGCATTCCTGCATGCTTTCAAATAGAAACTGGAGACAGTAAGTATTACAAACACATAATTCTCATTCTCTTTGGCATAGAAAGTTGGTAGAATACCGATAATTCCTTAATGACTGAAGAGGAATACACATGAGGAGAAAAGAATACAGAAAATGTGTAATGAGGTGACTTTCATTTCGAATACATGGATGAACAGATTACTTTTCATAATTTTTTCTTTCTAGAATATTAGAAACAATACAATACATTAGAAAGTTCTACTTCCCAGAAAAAAATCTGTTTTACAAAAAAACCAAAAACCAAACAAAAAAACCCCAAACAACAAGTTAGATTGAATGAAAATTATATATTTTAAAAGCTCATGGGAAAAAAAGTAAATGAACAAAATCTCAGATGAATAAACCCAAACAACAAGTTAGTTTGAATGAAAATTATATGTTTTAAAAGCTCATGGGAAAAAAAGTAAATGTACAAAATCTCAGATGAATAAACCCAAACAACAAGTTAGATTGAATGAAAATTATATATTTTAAAAGGTCATGGGAAAAAAAGTAAATTAACAAAATCTCAGATGAATTACTCATCCAGGAATCGGAGCAGTCCTTGCAGATATGGGCTAAACAATTTCAAGTCTCTTTCCCACTGTTCCATATTCCAACAAGTGCCCCAAACAAGAGGGTATTTGGTGCATGTGCTTTTGTCTGCCTAACTCTCACTGAGGCATTTACAATAAATCCACCTTGTGTTTCCATGAAACAGATCTGCTTTGACAAGGGGTAAGTTTTGTCAATGAGAACGGTGCTCAGCTCTTCCGGACAGCACAAAGACATTTGTCCCACAGGGTCAGGGTGAGAGCGCTGTGAATAAAATGTTCACTGCAAGACCAAGCCCATCTCCACTGAAGACAGGCCAGTGGGATATACACTTAGTTTATTCCTGCTCTTTGTCTTCTTTTGTTTGGCTTATGGGGCAATTTTTATGCACTGCAACTTTTACTGTGTAACCAGACAAGCAAAGCTTAAAAGACACAGCGTAAACACCCAGCTATAGGTGCAGAAAGGACTAAGCAGACTGATTTGATCTATGTAAAGGCAGATCTCTAGATGCTTGCCTTGTGGAAGCAAGGCACGCAGAACAGCTACAGTACAAAGAGCGATGAACAGATAGAAAATTAAAGCCTTCTGAAAAAGGCATAGAAGGGAAGAAGGACAAAGATACTTTTGATCCAAAATACAGCTTATATGATTTGAACATAATTTGTAAAATAACCGGGTACCAATTTTGTCATTAAGTGCCACAGGGACACTATTTAAGACAAGATATTTGGGCCTTTGTGGATATCTTGATCAATAAAATGAATTATGAATAAACATTTTCAAACTTTCTCACAACATCTTCTAAATTATTGTTCAATCTAAAGCATGAAGCACTTCTCACAGCTGAGAAATGGTTACGTGTTATTAAGAAATGTAATTTAATCTGTGCTGGTTGCAAGGACAGAAGAGTCAAGCTGAACAAATATGAAATCACAGGTAAAAAAGAAAACTAAAAACTAATGATGAGAACAAAACTATATATAGCCGAGGAGAAAGAATTGTGGTTTAAAATGTTAACACAAAAATCTGAAATTAACATAGATCATCAATAAGTACTAGAAAAATATGAATTTTCAAACAGAGAGGAAATTAACATTATAGAAAGAAAAATGACAGAATAAAAAGAAAACATAAATAAAGTGATTTATTGTTTAAATTGCAATGTGAAGTTTGGTTTCCTAAAATGTTCAACAGTATATGTAATTAATGTTTTAAAATAAATAGAAATGGCAACAATGTGTAAAGCTATTTGTTCTGAAACAGAAACAATCTTCACTAAAGACAAGACTCAAGCAGCATTTACCATTTGCTGCTTCTTGCATTTTCAACTGTTGATTTATTTGAAATTCTGAAAAAAAAAAACCAAAAAAAGCAGTTAATAAAGGATCTACCTTTTAACATTAAAGAAAAAGTTTGAAAGAAGAGGTGAAAAAGAAATTCTGTGATTTTAGCCAATACAAGAAAACTTTCCTTCTCATTCATTCCCTTATGATTTTCTCACTATCACCTATACCCATCATACAACGCAAACACAAAATATACTGTCTCAGAAATGTAACAAAGGAAGCTGCAGAATGGTTAACTCTGATACTTAAAGTGTAAATTCAGCCCAGATTTCTTCAGAGTAATTAGAAATCACTGATCTTACTTTCATAAAGCTACAATAAACCTTACCTTGAGGGTACAACTCAATTTCTGAATGAATTACACCTTGGGACACAAATGGAAGCCACCTAAGAATATGAAAGAAAGCAGAAAAGCAGGTAGGAATCAGCTTACTCTCCACTGTATTACCATATGAATTTTCTTACTGAATACATATAACAGCAAAGGTCTCTACCTCTAATATTTTAGTATTTTGCCTGATAGATGTTTAAGTACAAATTATTTGAACCAACAAAGAATTTTATTTGTGCAGACATAAGAGCTGTGTAAGCGTAAAATATACCTGTGTCAGATTAGAGACTCATGTGGCACAACTGTACTTATTTTATAGCTAAACAGAAGACTATGGCACAGAACATTTTTTTTAGTACTGTGGATTGAGTGCTAAGTATAATTTGTATTTATCTATTGCACTATTTCTTAAAATCAAAGTTCAGTGTTAAAAACAAAGATGGAATCAAATACTGCTCTTCCTTATTCCTTCTACAAATTGAGGACAGAGAAGTCTGAGAAAGTACAAATTAAAGGCAAACATTGGTTATGTTTCTTAGTCATGTTACTCTAGGTTACAGATAATGTTAAAACCTTTTCATTCAGAACATGGATTACCAACTGTTTTAGCTTCCTCCTGCTTGGTAAAAAAATAACCTGATTTTTAACAGGAAAAGAAATAATTCAGTAAGCTTCCAAATGGCTGGTTTTTATTTACTCAGTCCACTTCCACAGACTCTCCAGGAATGACCTAAACTATTCAGTCTCCTATGAGCCTGTTGGGAATCCAGCATAAGATGGGCAGGATGACTCCAGAGCAGCTTTTGAAGGTTCCTTACTTTTTGTCTTGAAAACATTAACAGGTCAATTCATATAAGAACTAGTCCCTAAGAAATAAATTTGTCTTACCAGACAACTACTTATTTATATCACTTCTGCTAAGACCTGACCACACAGGTATCTTCTGCAATCTTAAATGCTAAGAAGTATTAGTCTGTAACTAATACTGTATAATTGAAAGCCAGTAGGAGCTGTTGAATATTCAGAAACTAGTATCAGATTTTTAAGCCAGACAAAATGCTGATGTTTCCTTGGCTAAACAAGAAAAAAATACAGCATTTTTTTCATAGCCTAGATCATAAAATATCCATGTAAAATAAAGCTGTGAAGCTGAAAAGTAATATATTAAAGAGATTTCTGAAGGGCAAAAACTTCCCCCATCCTTGAATAAAGCACAGTGTTTCAGCTTTACATTTTGGCCAACAAGGAAGCTTCCCCTAACCCCCATCACTGACCTATTTTAACCATTTTTCAGTGGCAGTGTTGCCTTGTAGAAAAATTAGAAACAAACAAAAAAAACCCTCTCTCAGTTTCTTCTTGACAGTGCCACTGAATAATTTTGGTGATCAACATCTGGTGTTAATTATCACAGAATTAATACAGCAAAGTGCCCTGACATGCATCGTTCCTAAGCTGTGTTACCCTGACATGCATCATCCCTAAGCTGTTCTTACCCACTGGAGGACAGCTGTGACAGCTATGACAGAGTTGATTTGTCATGATTGAGGTAGGCAGCTGGCCTGATTTCTCTGTAGAACTTCCATTAGGAAATGTTCCCTGTTTTTTTTAGAAAGGTAGCAACCACAGCTAGCAACAATAGCTGGTCTGCATCCAAATCTACTCCAGAGAAATCCTGTGTTATACTACTATTTAAAAACATGTCACTCATTAAAGAAAGATCTCAGTTTTAGAGAGATTTATCAAGGTGAGAGAGCATCTTAATTCTTTTTTTTGAGGATGTGACACCAAGGGTTGCAAATAACAAATTTCTGAAAATCCAGAAAAAATAACTAGGCATTTATTCATAATTATTAATTAAATATTATTAATTCTAGTGCCTTGTCAGATGGTTACATTGTTTCTTTACACTTCATTTCACTCGAATGAAGCACATACCCATGAGAGAGACTGAAAAACTGAAAACTCCAAATGTGGGATTACCAGTGTTCTTCCAAACATGTGAAATGCAGTATTTATCAACTGACTTTCAAGATGCTCATTTAACAACTTAAATGGAAAAACCACAAAAGAATTCTGACTTTTGGATGTCATATTTGTCTCTCTAGAAATGCTGTTGTTCATAAAAAGAGTGAATGCTACTCCTGGATGGCAAATCTCTTTTCTTTCCCATTTAGAAATGCAATTAATTTAGAATTTTTTTGTGTGGTTTATTTTTCCTTGCTGAATAGGAAAGTCACGCTGATAGCACTGATCCTTCTATGACAAGGCTGCACAATCTAGTAACATAGCCACAATATAAGCATTTAATCTTTGCTGTGGTTCCTACAGCATATTAACTCAAGCAATCTGTTCTGGAACAACACATTTTGTGGATTTTACAAAACTGCAAAATAATCCAAATTTGTCTTTCCTTGGAAAATTCATATTTAGTATATTGGTTGGCATAATAATGGTAGTGAAACATATTTAAGAATATCGTAAAGATTACCTTTCACAACGGAAAACATATTCCAAGTTGTTCTCAGTTTCTCTGACAATGACTTTATCACAGTACCAATACTGGGACTTGGCACTAGCCTCACAGCGCAACAGCACCTTCTGCAGCTTTCCAAGAGATACAGCTTCCACTTCAAAAGCATTGACCTAGAAGACAGAGACAGCACGCTGCATTTTGCCACCACTAAGTTGAAGTCTTTTAAAAGCCTCATTAAGTCTCACAGTGTACAAAGATTCCCATTGCTTTTATGACAGCTGGACTGTATTCAAAGTGTTTGGATCTGAACAGTTAAATGTATTTTTATTATGTATTAGAGCAAATGAGAAAACACTACTAAAATCAGGCTGCAGCAATAATGCCAAATAGATTGTGTTGTGAGCCATCATCCGAAACGCTGCACACAAACCCTCACTATTGTCTCAATACCATACCATTTACAATTATTCTCTCCTAGGTAAGAATGAGTTAAAGCTCTTATCTCCTTTGTTGGTATTTATGTAAAATGTAGTTAAAATGCTCTTTTTGGTCTCACCTACTCTATTTACATTTTATTCTGCTGGAAGAAACTGGAGTCTGAAATGCAACTTTCCCCTTGTTATTCATTTAAGCTTGTGCTTACAGTTGGCAAAGATTGTTTTCATAGGAGCATGAAGCTGATCAGGTGAAAGGCCAGGCTGCTAATTTTCCATCACAGTAAAAAGCATATAGATTTCTCTCTCTAAATGTAACAGTCCAGATCACTTTTCTCAGTAAAAGGAAAATGAAGGAAAGCACTACACTGGAAAATTTGTATCTGTAAAATTCTCAGTCCTTAGCAAACAGCAGAATTAAGACTGCCTATGCAACTTTACCTCTCCCTTCTGTATATGTAATATATGACCACAAGCTATTTTCTCTGAAGGGTCCCTGCCTCAAATCGTACACAGGCAGAACTACAGCTTTTCAATATTTCTTTTTATCTTCATTGTCTTTATGACTGTATGCATTATTTACTGCAACCACCCATAGACTTCAGTGAAACAGAACTGATTTCCCCAGTGACTTCACTTTTGCGCTTTTTCCATAGTACCCCAGATTTCCACAAACGCTGAAATCTTTTTTCTGAAAGGCCATCTGCATAATGTTCCATTTTACGTAGATAGTTAAAGCACAGAGATTATTGCCAAAAGTGTCAAAGATGCAGAGTAGTTTGGGGTTAACAGAGGGGTTAATTTGTTGGCATATTTAACATTTCAAAGAGCTTACTAGGTGCAGAACAAAATTCTCTTTGAACGAATCTCAGTTACGGCTAATGTTGCTCAGGAAAGTTAAACTGGTTTGTGCAGCAAAACAGAAGCATACAAAAAGCGGTCACCCAGGGAAACTTAAGTGATTTGTCCGATATCATGTAAAGTGTCTGTGGCAGGGATGAAAACAAATTGTTCAAGTCAGCGCTCAACAGCCTTTGTCATAAAAAGACATATCCCAGGCCCTGCTCTACTGTTCCGTACAATCCACTGTCTCATTCACCCATTTCTGTTATGAAGTGCACTTTGAGCCACCCCTGCTTAGCCCCTGTATAAATAATATGCTGAATTTACTGTCAGTCGGGCTAGAATAATCCCTCCAGAAAAATCCACTCCAATTCTGAATTTCAGTTTGAGAAGAATTTTAAATCTCATACATTAATAATATAGTACGTATTTTAAAATAATATAGACACAGCTGAAGTTTCCAAGTGGGTTATTACTATGCTTAGCATTTTAGATACTGCTTTTTATTGTGTAATTGAGTGTTCCACTAACAGCTTGATACTGTTTGTTAGATGTACAAGAGTTAATCCTCAATAGCTCACAAAGGAAGAAACAGGCTTAATGGAAGGTCGTAATAAGGCTAGTGGCAGAGCTGGGATTAAATTCAGTAGTTCCTAAAATTCAACCATACACTAATGCAGAAAATCAGGATGATGTATATTTTACTTACGGAGGAGCTAGGAGGTAACTGAAAGAAAGATTACTTTAAATCTGCTCCGTATTAATCACAATACTATATTATTATACAGTAAAAGAAATACATAACAAAGTCCTACTAAGAACAGAATTCATGGAACAATTTATGTGAACTTTTTTGGATCCAGCTGTAACTCATCATAGCTTGACAGAATATGTTTTAAATTCATAGGCAGCTCCTCTCACCATCCTAGGGTGATTCTTCAAATCATTTTTCCTCCCCTTTTCCTGCCTGTGTTTTAACTTTTCTAGTCATTCCTGATCAGCAGAAAATTATTTTCCTTAGTTCTTAGAACTTATTTTGCTAAACCTCTATGATTCTTTTTTATTAGGAACCTGTTCAGACCCATACAGGTTACTTCAATATGTTTATACATCTAAGCAAATTGGTTTTCAGACTTACCATTCCTCTCTGAAGTGTCACTCGCATACCAGTTTTATGCAGAAGTCTTAGACCAGAATCTCCTCTCTTTCCATAGATACACAGATAAACAGCAGAATCTGTATCAGCTTGCTCCAAGTCACCAGTGTACACATAAACATGGTATAAAACGACTTCCGAAAATATCCAAAAGAAGAAAATACAAGTTAGGTATAATCACAATTCATTTTACTCACTACTATAGCTTAATGGGAACACCACCGACAAGTTTGATTTGCAATTAATTTTTGGAATATGTTCTCCAGAAATCAGTGTAACTATCTGTTTTTAAGATTGCTGAGACCACATTTAGGAATGTACAGGAAATGGAATATAATTCAGATTATATTAAAACTG
This sequence comes from Falco peregrinus, assembly GCF_023634155.1. Taxonomy (NCBI): domain Eukaryota; kingdom Metazoa; phylum Chordata; class Aves; order Falconiformes; family Falconidae; genus Falco; species Falco peregrinus. Next base: position 48,662,200 of record NC_073723.1, read on the forward strand.
AAAACCAGGTAATGGATAAGTATGTAACTGTGCAACTGAAGTACATACATACTTGGATAGATAGGTTTTCCAGCTTCCACTACTGGAAGTTCACAGAGAAATTCTCTGTCATCACGATTCTTTGACAACCATGTGTTTGCTGGGAAATTCAGCATTTTCTTGTTCTTTAGATGTTGCATTGTCACCTAGAGAAGAAGCAATTCCAGCTATGAATCAGTTCACTCTTTCCAGTGCTTTGTTTCTCAACAGAAAAACATATTTTTGTATATCTTTTCTTCTATCTCAGAAAATAATAACATGATCAGAAAATATTACATACGTAACTGCGGTATGAAAACATTTTTTCTTTGGCCACTACTCTGCAGCCGGGCTTGTTACTAGAGAAGATCTTTACTCACACCTGTGGTATTGCAGGTGAAACTGCCACACTCTATTCTTTGAATATGCCCTGGACTTTACTCATTCTTGGAACAAACAAATCTATAATTGAAATTTGCTTTTTTTGCCATAAGAAATGTCACTAATTCTGATTTCTATCAGTGAACCACTTCTATGGAGTATTGTAAACTGAAAATTTTCTAACAGGTGAGGTTAGGAGAGACTAAGCTTTTGGAAGATGTGGAAAGATTGACACATTTCTTATATTAAAATGAAAACAGGATGAAACTCATCATCTACATCCTTCTGAACTTTGGCAAGAAAAGGTTATGTTGAAATATTAAATCTATTTCTATTATATTTGGCTCTTCTACAGCAGAACAAAAGCCAACCTGGGTACCAACACCCTCTATATATTCCTCTGAAAGTAGTTAGAATTCAAATTATTGAGTTACTTGCCACTGTACATTCCGATAGCTGTCTTATTTCCTATAACTAAAACAGTCTTTCCCCTCTTTCATGGGAGCATTTCTTGTTGGTCTTGAACTACAACAATGTTTACTTCGTACAGTTCTTTCCATAGGCCTTCACTAACAAAAGGAAATAAGTGCCAAAAAATTGGCTTTCAGCAGTTGTGTTTTGCATATAGCAAGCATAAGCCTTGCAAACAAAATTATGAAAACAAGCATTCACATTCAAATTCTAACACTTAGAAAATCAGGACAATATATGCCTTTATCTCACTTTTCCAATAAAGTATTATTTTAAGTAGAATAAACATTTCTTTTAACGCCAAAGCACGTATTTATTCTAACATGAAATACTTCTCAGGAGTGACTCTTAATCTGTAATGTTTATTGGCAGAGCTCCCCCTGCTGATTCGCAACAATCACAAATATTAACTGCTTTGTGGGAAAAACACAGCTTTCAACTGGATTTCTTTCTTTCTGTGAAAAGAAATATTTGAAATCCCAGGGTTACCCTATGAAATTTGGACCAAATTGTTAAAGAAATATTTTGTAACCACCAGGATGGAAAGTAGGATTCCTGCACATTCAGTTTTGGTACAGTCACAGTTAAGGCCTTTGGGTTAATGTAAAAATCTGTTACTACTGTGTAATTCTGCTTGTCTAAATCAGGCTTTTGAAGACAAATTCAAAGCCAAAGGATAAACACGTGTCTTTTACAGATTTAAAATAAGAAACAGAAGACAGATATTTATCTGCAATTCTGAAATAAATCTTACACGGGGGTCAGTGTTAGCAAGAATTTAGTATAAATTTAATCTGGTGAACTTCCCTAGATATCACAAGAAAAGATACAGTTAAAACAGAAGCAGAGAAGAAGAATTAATTCAACAAACTGAAAAAACCCAGCAGTTTCTTTTTCCCTGAAAATGGTTGCAATTGTGAGCTATGTTTGGGGCCAGTTAGGACTACTCTACTCCTAAGCAAACTTTGTTAATTCTTCACATGTAGTTGTCATGGAATAACTGTTACTTCACCATTTTCAATTTTTCAGAGCTTGAATTTATAGCTAGAATCTCCCTAACACACACTGCAGAGTACAGGTGAGCTTTCAGAAAGCAAAACTTCGTAGAATATATCAGTACGCTAAAACTGGTATCTGCAAACTACATTAATTCAGAATAACTGCAAAATAATCCTACATATTTCCAGCTCTTAGGAGATGGACTGTATCAGTGCTTTTGTCATCTCTAAAGCAACCTAAGAACACAAAGCAATAAGAACATATTGCAGTCAACATTTTCTAATTCATTAAACCATGGCTTCATGAAAAGATAGGTTTTCAGTTCATACAAAAATTAATAAAACAGGAAAAAATCACCATAAAAAATCTCACCCTTTGTAAGTTCCACTCTGATTGTTCATTCAGTAATCCATCAAGTTCAATTCTTATCTTGTAGATATTCCCAATGCTTTTTATTTTAACCTGAATAAAGCCAGAACAATACAACATAAAAATTATAGAAAAAAAATAATAACTTACACTTTAAACTTGTGTGGTAGAGGCTGCATGCTCATTAATCTTTGCAACTGGTTCTAGATTTCTCTGAACCTTGTAGCATCTGAGTGCACAGGAACAGGACACAATATTTGATTGGCAGACTTTGGATTATGGGATCCAGAAAAGAGACTGATTCTATTTTGTCTAAGCAGATTTCTGTCTGAACACCACTTTATAGCCAAGTGAAATTACAATGCTTGCCAGGGAAATGATTTGGCAGAAGAGAAAACTCTGCAAAGTCTGAAGAGTAAAAAGGGCTGGTGAGAGCCATTGATGAGAGCAATGAGAAATACAAAATTAAATCCACTGGTCGCAATTCTTTCATAATGCAGCACAGCAATATGACCATAAACCCTAGTATGTCAAAACCAAGGTTATAAAACTTTTGGAGATCTTAAAGAATAAGCTTTCAAAAGCTGGCAGGACATCTGCAAAACCCTGGAAATCAGTGATACTATCTTTGCTTTCTGAATATGATTTGCATTCATTAGCACTTTGCACTTTCAAGCATTATATGTGCTCCTGCTTATGAAATCTACTCTATGCAACCCTATCCTATCCCACTTATGTGGGGTTTTATTTGAAGTTTAACCATTATTTAAAGTGAGCATAAATAACTTCACATCGTTTGTAAGGTACTGATAGGAAAAGAAAAGTAATTGTGTTATAATGTTATTTCTCAAATAATTCTATTAATAAAAGGCTGGCAATAGCTTGTTCCTCTCCATAATTTACATTCAAAAAAGCTATTTACATTGTACTAAAATTATTTTCTTTTCATTCTTTTGGAAACACGTACTAGTATATTACCCATTCATTCTTTACCTTCACTAACAAAAAGCCCTCTTCTCTTTCCAGAGGTCAGAATTACCTCAGTTCTCATACCAGCTTTTAGCTGACTCTTTGTGCTTTTGTATAATAAATCTTTATGTTGAAGTCACAGCATTACCAAGCTTTAGTCAAAGATTTCTGGAAGCAAATAACTTTTATCTTTGATTTCCCTAACATTGAAACGCACTCAGTAAATTATAATTGTTGTTTAAGAAAGAATCTATGGAATCCAAACCTGTGTTTGTATTGATATAGTTGCTACGTCAACCTGAATTTCATTAACAAAATAAGTGCTAACTCCAGGTTTGCAATGCTGATGTGACAATATGGTTCTTGTCTTTTCCATCAGCTTAAGAACATAGCTTTGTTCTGTGGAGTCAGAGTCTGATGTCCTTGTTAGGCTTCATAATATTTCTGTCTATAAGTAGCCTTGTCAGAGGTGACCTGGAGACTTTGGGTTTAAAGCAACAGTAAAGTAAGGGCTTATATACAGCTTGACTGAAAAAACAGTGATTGTAATTTCCTGCTTTTCACAAACTAACCCATTTCTCAAGTAATATGAGATACTGTCTTCTCATTCACCGACCTGGTGCTCACTGAATATAGTCATGTTGTCTGTTTATTCTAATGAATCCCTCTTTAGCCTTTTGGTTAAAAAAAAATAAAAGTTACATGATCATTTCATGTATCAATACAAAACATAAACCTATTGGACATTGTCAGAATGCAAAGAGTGACTTCTGTCTAAAACAAGCAGAGATCTCACAGAAGAAACCCTCTGACAGCCTTGATTTTTCTCATGCACAGTCTTAGAAAGGATTAAGCAGGCAATGACTACTCACATGGGTAAGGTAAAAGAGGGAAGGCCACATATGAATGGTTTTCATCTCTCAAGATAGTTCCACTCAAATTTTTCATGGTTGGGCATACTACTGATAAAGTGAAAGGTTAAAGAAAATAGTTTCCAAAATGCCTGATTATTATAGGCTTTCAGAAGCTGTTTTCTTCCCAGAAATCCTGGCCAGAGCTAAGATTGATTACTTTAAAAAATAAAATTTGGCATCTTCTGCTCTAGAACATACCAGCGAACACTTATCAAGCTCAAAGATGCAAATGTTAAAAAGAAGATGTAATTCTTTTAAGTCTTACATTTCTATCCTCATTTCAAGACTTATCCTGCTAAACACGTACAGGATAAAGTTTAAAAGGAAAAAAAAGAAGGGCTCTTACTCATAGGCTTTTTCTTCGTGGATTTATCTAGTGCAGGCTAGAGTAAAAAGCACTTTGGTGATATTTGCTGTTTCATGCCTGAAAGCAATAGTGTCAGTATGATGTAAAGAATCATAGTAGTAGCCCCAGGTGCTCAGAGAAATATTCTGCTCTCTCACAAGATCAATATCCACAGCACACAGCCATAATGGGCAATATCTATTTTAGGGAAGAGAAATTGGTCCATCTCTTAAGAATGTATGGACTAACATTGCAAACATGCCATTACCCAATATTGCTTACAAATTATTCACTAATTAGCAGAACAGGATTCCCAAGGATCATAATGTATAGCCTACACGCTTAGAAAATGAACACTACAGTTGGTTATCTTCCTGCCTATACCAATTCATAGAGAGTGTTATTATTAATATTATTGACAATAATAATCTTGGTTTGTGCTATGGCTAAGTATTAGAAGAGTTAATGAGCTCAGAAATAAAATTTGTGCATAACGTGAAAAATATAACTTCTGCTTCAGTTAGCTGAAGACAACGAGTCACATGCATCTCAACAGAAAGATTTCAGCGAACCAGAAATTTTATCCCCTTTGGTAACTTTCTTTTGGTCTACCAAGACAAAATTTCCGTATTACAATAGAAGTGGGGTTACTTTTAAATAATAGCAGAACTCGGTGTTGTCATGATGTGTTAACATGTAGATCTGATTGAGCTCTTAGTAATTCCATAGGTAAAGCTTCTGGCATTTCAGCTATTTATAATATGGCACCCATAAAGAAGGTTTTCTTCCTTAATAGAACAAATCCCACAATATACATTTTCTAGTATGCTTTGAAAAGTGTATGCATGAAGATTTAATTCCTAAAGATCCCTAAATGATAAACAAATCTTACATCAGACATGTTTTTTTTAGGAGTGGTTTCAAATCACTTACCTTACAGAAATCAATTTACTCCTGCAGTTGTCCCATTTGGGCTACTATATAAGGGAGAAGGGGTTAAAAGAAAGAGTATTTCCTCTGTTGCTGATTATATGCACCAAGCTGATTTAATGCAGAAATCATACAGATTAGGTAGAGATTTATGTTATGCAGTAAACATAGGAGAAAAACATTTTTTCTTTTCACATGACAAAATAATCTTTGGAAAGGTATACGTTAAAATAACGTTCTTAGCCTTCATTAGCTACCTGAAATTCATCTTCCTGCCTGGGAAGAAACAGCTGCTTTCTGTTGTCCTTGCCAAGAGTTATTGGTCCAGCTACTCCTCTGTCTCCATATATCCAGAGAGCGACATCTGCTTCAGTTCCTGCACTTCCTGTCAGCATTGACACTTTCCATTCATCATGTGAAGGAAGGGGACACTCACCACCTTGGGGATTTCTCATTTCCTCTGTGAAATACAGAACATTACTGGGAGACAAAAATTGACATGAAACTGCCAGTCGCTGTTGTAACTTCAGCACATAAGAAAATAACAGAGGGGATTGCATTTTTTCATGGCAAGCGAGATAGTCTGAAAAGATTGATTTATGTTTCTTGTCTAGACAAAAACGTACTGATTAGTTGAGCCACAAGAATCAACTGGAAAAGAAGTATCTCTCACGTGCGCCATCATCCTATTATTCTTTACTATGTATTCTGGTGTAGAGCAAGGATACTATGATGCAGAACTACAGCCATTAAATCCATGTTTCTGGTTGTTTAGACTTACATTTAGAAATTAGCAGAATAGTTTGTAAATACTGCCCTAATGCCTTGTGTTGGGACATGATGAGGAGAATCACATGTCTGAGAATAGAAAAAATTTTCATTTTAAATGAAAAAAATTATTCAGGAAATTAACCTTCTTCAAGTTTAATATTAATTAAATACTGTAAAATACTCAAAAAAGAGCACAATATATCCTTGCCCAACCATACTTATGCATACAGTGCCAGCATTTGGGCTAAGGCAGGTTCTGCATGAATGAGACAAGAGCAGCACAATACCACTTTATGACTAAACCTCACAGCTTTACTGGCTGACAAATACAATGCTGGAAAACGTGTATTTCACTTTAGAATAGCACACAGTGGTCTTCCATCTACCCTTAAGACAAAAATATATATGTACACAAAGATGTCAAATGGCAGTGCATATGGGATATGAAAAAAGAAATTCCCTTGGGATAAAGGAATTTAGTTTTGAGTATTCTAATCAAAGTGGAGTTTACAAACATCAGGTGTCTGGAATACTACTTTTCAATAATGGGACCGCTGACCATGAAGTCCTCTCCAAAAGAGGGAGTCCTTGACCCCAAGAATTTATAAACTGTTCTGGCACAAGAGGCATATATAAACCCTGAATTCAAAAAGATGAACCAGCACAGTCTATATACTGCATCTTGTAGGGGTTTACAAACTGCTTTTCATGAGGCCTTTTCATGTGACAGCAAAGAGACTTTTTAATATGTTAACCATAATGAATATAATCTGCATTGCAGATTAATTGTCTTTTGTAAACCCCAGCTCATTCTTCATCCATTAATTAACTTTCTATGAACCAAGCTTTTGGAGGCCAGAGGCTCCAAACACGTAATGGAATTCACTTACAATTTTGCAGAACTCATAAATAGCCACTGATATGAATCTGTTGAAGAATTCCCATTGCAATACTATGTATGTTCCTGCTGCATACATACCTTGCTATTAGAGCCTTTTGCTTTTTTATTTACTTGATTAAAATACTGTACTGGGTTTCTCGGGGATGGAGTTTTTCCCTTCACTTATTCAACTGCCTTTACCTCAAAGGAAAAAAAAAAAAAAAAGAAAAAAAAAAAAAGAAAAGAAACAAAACAAACAAACACAAAAATCCTCCCCCCCAACCTAAAAAAAAAAAAAAATCAAACCAAACAAAAAACAACTGATGCAAATGCAATCACTCACCACCAGCAGAATGATGCCCAGCTAGTCCCTGAGGAACAACTGCTTTGGAAAAACTCTTCTCTGGTTTTATTTCTGAGCATGGCAATATTTAGCATGGAGTATGTCTTTGGTCAGTTGGGATCAGCTGTCCCAGCTGCTTCCCATCCCACTCTCTTGCCATGCCCCACACACCCCCGGACCCCTACATACTTGCTGCGAGTGAAGAGTGAGACGGATTCAGTGCTGTGCAAGCACTGCTCAGCTACAGCTAAAACACTGGTGTGTTATCAGTGCTGCTCTGGTCACCAGGCTAGAACACATACCAGAGAGATTGCTATGAAGAAAATTAAGTCCAGCCAAGCTCAGTACATACTAAAAAAAATTAATGCAATACCTGTGTCAAAAATCTGCAAAATTTATCTGACTGTGCTTTGTTATTACCATTAAAATAGAAGTTTGAAGGCAAAGTGAAAAACAGTTTTAAATCCTTGAGACCTGCTTCTTAATAAATTTTTCTGAGGAACAAATTCTGCATCCTGCTGAAACATCACTGAAGCAAATTGGGTAAGTGAAGAAGGATCATGTAATTATAGAATAGTTTAGGTTGAAAAAGACCTTTAAGATCATTGAATCTAACCATTAAGCTAGCACTGCCAAGTCCACCACTAAACTATGTCCCTAAGTGCCACATCTGCACATCTTTTAAATACCTCCAGGGATGGTGACTCAGCTGCTTCTCTGGGCAGCCTGTCCCAATGCTTGACAACCCTTTTGGTATTAACTTCCAAGTTGCCTTACTTAACTGCTTTTAACTACAGCAGCATATAAGACGGCCGATTCAATACTGAGACATGGTCCTGATCTTCCCTTTAAATTTCCTCAAATGTCACTTTCATAATAGTAAATAAATGCTTTTTTTCTTAAAAGTTGCACTCAAAAGGAATTACATAGTTACTTGGATTATCAGGTTGTCCTCTAGGTTAAATCAACATGGTTACTAAAGCACTGAACCTGAATTATGATGCGCTAGCATTGAACTCTTAACCGATGAGAAATAATTGCACAAAGAATTGTAAAGGAACTAGGAACCAGTACAAAGTTCTATAATAAATAAAAACTAACTTCTGGAATCAGAGGAAATTTCAGCCCTAGTAAAGAGTCTAAAATTTGGTTAATCAGTTTTTAATTCAGAACTGTGGTAGTATGACTTTTACAGCAGTGCTTCTAACAGTACTAGCACGATTTCGGGATGGTTAGAGTAATTTAGAAATAGGCCATAGTCATGTGTCATCATAGTGTCAGATAATCACTGATTTTATTGTATTCTTCATCATGACTGAAAACAAGTTATTCTGAAAGAAAAACAAAATCCATACAAGAAAAAGAAAATCCATACACCAAAAACAAAGCAAAAGGCAAATATCTTATGTTTACCTGAATGAAAACTTAACTACCCTTGTCTTTCAGTGACTGAAATAACAGATCTACATAGCAGAGTAGTTGCTTTGGTATAATACATATTTTTGAGAACTTGGCTATATAACTTTCTGTAACTGCAGTTACCTAGCTCCTTAGCTGCAACTCTGAAAGCTTGAGCTCCTTCCAGCTATCTAAAGCACATCTTTCATCACAGCAGAGAAATGAAAATTTTCAGAAAATGCGCAGGTATTCAAGAAGCATAAGGAATGCCAGGCTGCTCCGTATGCTTAGCAAAAGAATTCCGTACTTGGGCTATTGCTACCCAAAGCAGCTAGTGCAACCTCAAACTACTACCTATTGAAAAGAATTATAATGCACAAACAATTCACAGGCTTGGAGTGCTTTTTGCCTCATAATTTACTGGCTCTTCTTACAAATGGAAATCAGTGACATTGATTTGCTACAGGCTAAAAATATTCCAGTCTGAAAAGAGGATTTGATGGTTACCCTGCATTAGTCATGGGAGTTTACACACTTCATGACACCATGCTGTAAATCTATTGTGACAAAAATTCATTCTGATAGGCCTGCATGAGAATGATGAAGTCACAATCCTTCACACAGTTTCATAAAAATAACTTTATTTTTTTATTTACTTATCCTAAATCTAAAGAAAAAAGAATTATCTTGTCTCAGCACATCATACAAATGAATGACACTTTTGAAATGATCCATCAAAGAAATTAATCTCCAGAGCAGAAGCTTGGACAATAAAGTTGATGAATTTTTATTACACCTTCTTGTATCATCATTTCCAATATAAACAAAATGGAAATGAGATCAGATTTCATTTGTATCTTATTTTCTCTTGTAATTAAAAGATATTAAAAAACTAATTCCAGACATACAGGAAAGGAACATAGAGGGTGTAGAAACCATTTATCAGAAATACAATTTGTTAATACCAAACAACAAAGATGTTCTCAATGTCACAGACAGTGTTTGTGTCATGGAAGCTAATGACATCTCTCCCCTTGTTTTCACTAGTACACAGAGGGATGTTTTCACCACTGAAATTTAAATGTGATTTGAGAAACACAAGGAACAAGCAAAGAGGAAATCCCCAGTACCAAGTCATTTGGGAAATTCCACAAGATTCTTGCATGCTCGCTAGCTGATACATAATACAGCACAAGTCTGTATTTCCAGCAGGGCTGATGACTTTGGCTTGGTTTTGCAACTGGTAACAGCAGAGTAAAAGGGGTTAAAAAAACCCTACAGTTTTTGGCTTGAGGCTTTTAGTGTCTTTTGCTTCACCTCCTTCATCCCTAGACTTTGTGATCTTCTAGCTACATACATATAATTTCCCTTCTGTTTTGGGCAGCACATTTGATCAGTCTTGAGTCTATGATGTGGTGCCTTGCATGCATTTTAGCTGACTTGTCTCTGACACTCACTCTAACGACTCCATCCTGTGAGCTGTTAAGTAGAAGCTGAGACCTGCCACCATCCTTGTACAGTGAAAGGAGTTTCTTGAGAAACAAAGAACTCACGCTGCAACAGGAGAAGCCTCAACTCCCGTAGCAAGTTTTCAGTTTAATTAATCCTAAATCAATTATTATTTATGAAAACAACCAAAACACAGCTACTGGTTAGCAGACTGGTCAGCCTAAAGGTTAATCTGTTCTGAGTTTGAATGCTAAGTGTACTGCTGGATTGTATACTCAATATAGGTATCACCCTTTTTTGAATGTTAACTGGGAGTAAAAAAGCAAATGAGTATTTAATGTATATCAGTTTAAAAATTAAGGCTCACCTCTACATGTCAAAACGCAGTTACCTCTAAAGTATTCTAAATGAAAATATCTTACTAAAAATGAGCATTTTCTTTGAAGGGCAGAGTAACTTTGATATTTCTGTTCATTTTGTATAAGCAGAGTCCATATTTATGAATGTCAGAAATACTTATTACAAAGTGCTATAGACTCTGTGTAATCAATTTCACAGCAGATATTGCTTCTATAAAAAGATCCTTTGTATCCAACCCAAAAACCATCCAGCTTCCTTGAAAACAGGTTTGATGGCTTGTGCATCATTGCCATGGGTTTCAATTACAGCATATCTCACCAGCTGTGGGCAACCCACACTACTTTGGGAAGGCTTTGCGACACAATGATACAACATGAAGTCTGATAGATTAGAAATGGAAAGTGGGTGTTTTGAGCTAAGAATGGAAACAATGTTGCCAGAAACAATTAACAGTAGTTAATAATAATCCACACCTACGCTTTAAATTTAACCAGGATGCTTTAGTTCAACTGAATGTATTTAAAATCCTTCATGATACTTCACATTATGCCATTGAACAAGTATGCCATATTTGATGTTTTGCCCACGTTGTCAAACTTTTCATGCGCACTTTGAAATAGCATTCTGAGGATCAAGCCCAAAACCAAATCAGCAACCCACCTGAATTTTTTGCTACATGAATGCCTTTGGGACTATCTCTAGCTGACTAAGCATGTCTTCCATAGTGGAAGTTCTAATATAATCTTGGTTTTAAGGCTTACTCAGGGTAACATATTTTTCCACGATGTGAATGTGCCCCAACGTGCTTTGCCAAGCTTAGTATTTTCCATTTATCCCATCTGTTTTTCATGGCAATGAAACACAATTCAGGCCATGTAGACAGGGTCCTTGGGTAGGTTTAAATAAAAGAGAGGCAGGAAGCATACATGACCATCCTTACTCCTTAAGACACGTATCATTCCCTGTTTCAGTTAGTTCCTTAGCCACCCCTTCTTTGGTTATTAGGATGCAGAGTATTCCTGTAAAGTTTTTGAGTGGGGGAAATCATTGCCTTACACCATTTATGCAACTTCTGTAGCTAAAAGAGAAAATGGTGGTTTATTCTAGCTAAACATATCCAGTAGACTATCATTCCAGAAGCACGACCACGACATTGTTTATCTATTCCTACCTGCCAAAACATAGGCATAAAGCTAGCATGCCAAAACGTTACTCTCCTCTGGCGAATCATAAAGCAGAAAACATAACTGTAAGAGAGATCATATATGAGAAATATTCTATTACTTTCACTGAGCTTTGGATTGGGCTCTGTATCATATCAACCTCTTAATTTGACAGATGGCTAGTTAATTTAGGGGGGAAAAAAGTGAAGTTATTCAACATTTACATACTGATTGTTGCCTTCTCAATAAACCACATTTACAATGCCCTTTTACAAAAAGACTGGTAATGCGGTTTATGTTGCATGTATGCATGTATAGTCTAGAGACTTCATTGTCCTTCCTGCAAACGTGCATGGAGGGCAGACATAACACAGTGCTGTATCACAACTAGTTTATAAACTGTTGCTTACTTGAGGGTGGGAAAGTTGAAGGGCTTTGAGATACTGGTTTCTGGGCTTTTGCTGGTTGGAGCTGAGATTCTCCAATGTCTTTCCTCTCTTGACTGGGTGCTGCAGATGTTCCCATAGGCTCTTCCCGGCCAACTGAAACAATGAAATGTAAATTCTGTCACTAGCTACAAATCATTTGCTTTTTCTTGCTTGGAAGCTTCCCATATGTTCAGTGACAAAAGCTAATAACAAGTCTCACAATTGATCCACACAGTGGACACCAAAATCTTTTTCTCTATGTATCACATATCCACGAGCAACAGACTTTTATTGTTATCAGCATGCCACAAAAAGTGGAAAAAAATCTGGCAGACCAACAAAACTCCATCTACTGCTTTGAAAATATAGCGTAACAATTTAATGTTAATGCATGAATAAAATAACTTGTTGAAACGTAGTTTTCCCCAAAATAAGCCTCTCTACACCCCCAATGGTTCCTTTCTTAAGAGTGGGAATGCTGAAATAAAAACTGCTAGGGATCATTTCTAATAATGTGAGGTGACAAACAGACAATCTTGTTTGCTTTCATAGAAAATATTAGCTCTTATCTTCCTTTTACTGAGTAACGAGGATTCAGGAAGGAACTGAAAGCTGTAACAAAACAATATTTATCTTTATTTTAATGGCTCAGTAAACCCTGCTTTTTTGAGAATTTTCATTGAAAATACTACTTTTCCAAAAAGTACCAAAGGAAAAGAGTTTCACCATTTCTACAAGGACACAGTAACCAGAATATTCTTGTCACCTTGTAGGAAGTAGGGACTGAATGGTAGGGATGCCATTACAGTGACTTTCATAATGCTTCTGTATATCTCAGTCACAATATACATAGAACAACTAATACTAAGACCAGTTGTGTGTTTTGGCACTTTCTCTTTGATGGTCAAAGCACCCAGGATGAGCTTGTTCTGCTTGTGTCTGGCAAAAATCTGACCAAATTCTCAATTTCAAACTGATGTCCAGTTTAGCATTTTTAAGAGATGTTTCATTTCTTGATCTTCATAACTGTGTCCAACAGATAAGAACACAAGTTACTGTAATTTCATTGTTTTCTGCAGTTATAATCCAAGTCAGCTGGCTATGTTTGGTAACCAGTTGTTCACCACATTAAAAACCTCATTCTCCTGAAGAGACAAGCAGACAGTTTGCTGACCATGATCCAGAGTGTGCTGAGAGCCAAATTCTGACTCCTGGCTAGTTGACTAGAACAGGTCAGCTCCCTAATAAGGAAGCTTTTTAACTGCAATAGTTCTCAAATTGGACTATGGGACAGAAGCATCACATAATGAATATGCTAGTGGGGGGAAGCTACAATGTATTTCACACCACTAAAAAAGAAACTGAACACTGCCAAGGAGGTCCTCTCTAAAGTCAACTACTTTCCCTATAAAATCAGGAAAGGCTGTGGTATAGCTGGCAGCAAGACAACATTGGATCATCACTGTATGCAGTTGTATGTATGTTTGATCCAGGGCACCTGGCAGAGGGGCGCAAACAGGCCTTTGACAAGGCACTTAAGGCTTTTGCTGTGTCAGTGCAGAAGGAACGGCCGAGCTGAATCCTAGCCTGGTTTCCACTCCTTTGCTTGAGATGGCTGTAGAGGCTGGCCAGGCACGCAGTGTGATGGGGCCAGGGCCCTGTGGGGATGAGGCAGGTCCCCGCCTGTGCCTCCAGCCCTGCCAGTGCCTTGGGCTGGGTGAAGGTGCTGGTATAGTGTGTTAGTAAATGCTCAGGGACAGTTTGTCTCTTGTGGTGGGGCCAACTTAATAGAGCTTACTTAAACGGTAGATTTCTCCTAAAAGCATTACAAGCACCTCTGAGGCATGAATCCAGCCCCACCGCTTTGTGCTCTGTGTGGGAGCTTGTCTTGATTTGATCTCATAATGAGGAACTGGAATAGGACCTAAACTGTCTTTGGCACTAAGTGAAGTATTTGTTAAGTGTTTGTCCATATTGAACATGGTTCTGAGCTCCTACTGGTGAGGACAGGACAGATGAGATGCAATAATGAGGATGTGGAGCTGATGGACAACGGCTTACACAGTGAAATCCAAACAGGTGTGGAAATTTACTGTTGATTTGAGCAACAGAACAGGGAAATCACTAATATTGATAACTTGCATATTGTAGCCAGAGTAAGGAGACATTGGAACAGGTCTCCCAGGGAAGTGGTTGAGTCACTATCCCTGAAACTATTTAAAAGATGTGTAGATGTGGCACTGAGGGACATGGTTCAGTGGTGGACTTTGCAGCGCTACGTTAACGGATGGACTTGATGATATTAACGTTATTTTCCAACCTAAATGGTTCTCTGAGTCTGTGATTCATTTCCCAGGCTTCCATAATCTGTGGCCAGAATAGGGAATCAACTCAGGAAGTCAACTTCATCCCTATCTTGTCATCTGTTTTAATACTTATTTTCAGAAGTGTATTAGTAAAAAAGTAGATTTCTTCTGCATCATTTGAAATTAGATAAGTACACAGGAGAAATTGTGTATACAATAAACTTTTCACCTTTAAAATCACTGAAACAAGGGAAATGGTGTAAATTTAGCTTTTACACTTTTGCTTTGAATTTGAACACTAATCACTAAAGCAAACTGTAGAATATTAAGAAATCACATACATTTGATGACCTGTGGGTAGAAAAAAATGTTTCTTTCTCCAGTGTTAATGACTGGTTTAGTCTGGCCATCTGGCAGCAGACCAACATATATCCCTCTGTTTCGCACTGATTCTAGGCTTACAGATCCAGTTTCCAAATTCTTCTCAATCTTAAAGTGACAGTATTCATCACCTGTGCCCTAAGAAGTTGAAAACAGAAACATAAATTCAACAATTAAATTTATGTAGCTTTGCAAGTTGGATGTTTTTTAAGACTGAAATATTGCTGCTACCTTCTAATAAAATTTCAGATTAACTTTAGGTTCTTCACAACATGTTACATTATTGCACACATACACAGACGTTATCCCTGTTTCTTTCTTTGTGATCAGAAAGACTGATCACCTAATTTGAGTAAGTGAAAGGCCACATATGAAAGCATTCTGACTTATTTTAGGCTTTAGCAAAAGTTGAGGATATATTCAAAGGAATTTCTCTCAAACAAATTTCAGAGGGTTATGGAATGTGAAAATATCCATTTCAGAGAACAGAGGATATTTATACACAAATTTGTACACAGTGCAGATTTGCTAATGCTACACAATATAACATGTATTAGATATTTTGTTCTTTTCATGAACTGTAACTCCTAGCATTTTTGCTCTATTTCGTAGCACTTAAAAGATTAATTTCAAAGCCTTTACCCAATGAGAACCTCAACATACTTCTACAAGGACCATGCCCTTTCACAGCAATAAGTTAGCATGTTTGTCGATTTCAAAGCACACAGAACCATGAATGCAAGTGTAGCGGTCATAGTAACATGGGCTGAGACATCAGAGCTCCCCTAGTTTTCAGAATATCACAACTTCCTTCTGGCTAATAACAAGAAACAGACTATAAAAAGCCCAGTTTAACATGTCAGAGAGAAGAGCACTGACTTTCACATATTACACTTTTAATCTCAAAATACACTAAATGCTAGTGAGAAACACAAACTGTACATGAAACACTCCCTTTTATCCAGACCTCCTGGTCCATTGGTGAGGGCACATCTGAAAAATTAAGATATTCACAAGACCTATATTCAAAACATGGATCAAATATTTCAATCTCTGAAGTGTACTGGAGTCAATGGCAAAACTCTTAGGGACCTCACATCTGAGTACTTACATAGCTCTATTTCATAGTCACTTCGGTCAAACTCCCAAATAAGAATTATGCAAAAGTAATTCTCACATAGTTGTGAGAATTTTAACTTGGACAAACAGAATCACATTGCAAAAGTCAGTGCAGCATGCAGCTGCTTACATCTTAACTATTCTTTAGTGGGTTCTATCATCAATTTATTTAGATTCAGTAACACTTCAAACCCCTGAACACGTTTGTGTTCTGCCACATTCAAAACAATTTTATCAGTTCATATCAGCAAACAGACATAGGATTAGTAAACACTGAGTCTAATGAGTAAATACTAATGTCTCATTCTCTTTTTTCCTCTCAAATTTAAATCTGCAATAGTTACACTCCTAACAGGTGGAGAATATTATAGATCCCAAAATTAGAATATTTTAACCAACTCAAGACTAATTTTATTACTAAATTTACAGGCTACTGGTGAGATATTTCAAGAATAAACTCTATGTGGTTGCCTGACGGGGGGGGAAGTCAGGCTCTTCTTCATTTCAGACAAAACAGAATAATTTGTAAAATCTAGGATGCCAACATCACATCCACATCTTCCAAACTCACACTAGTATAACAGTGATTGTTTAATAAAAATTAAATTAGCACAACTGAATCTTGACAGTCATCAACTATCTAGCAACGCATAAATTTTAACTACAACCACATTCTCAATAATTTATAAATATAAGTTCTTTACAATCAAGTGCCAAATAGACACGACAGCTTCCCTTGCTAGATTTTTCTGTCTTTCCTTCAGAAAATAAAGATGTGAAAAAAATTTAAATCTGAATAATTTTATCCCATTTTATCCAAGCAAGTAGAAAAAGATTCTCTCCTATCATTGACAATTTACTCAAACCATCTGCAGCAGGAAATACAAAAAAAGAACTGCTTACTGTTCCATTACACTGGTCATCTTTGATCTTCAGATACATTCTTGGGTTTCTCACACTTTCAAACATGCAGAGTCCAGAGCCAATTTTATGCACCTTCCAGTAGGATTCCTGCTGCTGCTGACCTGCTCCACTGCAGCTCCCATCAGGTCTAAGGGACAGAGCCTGGCACAGACTTGTATTGAGCAGAATGATGGCACCATGGTGAAACACACCCTTCAGATCAGAGACAAGAATTCCTTTGTGAACAGCAAGCTTCTGTCCATATCAAACTTTGATACTAATATTGTTCATATTGGTTTATTTTAAGCACTTATTCATGCATATCCATGTATAAAGCATAGAAGAGCGAGCCCGGAGTAATTCAAGTATATCTCTAGTCTTTGAATATTTGCTGCTTCCTGTGCAGACACTAACCTGAAGAGGGAAAATTCTTCCCTGTTCCGCAGCTTCCCTGCTTTTTATTGTTCTGCAGTGCAGCACAACATTCAGTGCACAAAGAGTGCAGCAGATTAAGGAACTGGTCTGTTTTCAACTTGAGTAATTTCCTGTGCAGCTCTCCCGATGTACCTACCTTCCTACTTTTTGAAGGTTTACTAAAAAGTCTAGAGACGCATCTTTTGCGTGTTACAGCTAACCCTGTTTGCATATACCAGCTGCAGTATGGGCACTGTTAGCCCCAGGAAAGCAGCCAAGTGCTGCCTACCTGTTCAGCTGTGGTTTACTCCACCTGGTGAAAGAGGATCACTCATTTAGCTTGCAATCCTCTGACATTCGATTAGGTACAATCTGCTTTATAACACTAAATTTTAGAAGAGACTTCTTAACTTCCCTCTGCCCACCTTACCTTGACATGCACAACAAATTCTTGGGAAAATCCAGCATATCCTGTTGTTTCATCAGCTACTTCACCTTGAAGATTGAAAGTAACAGTGTGACCTGGGTTCCTGGCCGACTCAAGAATGGCACAACCATTAGGCTGAAGGTGAACACGGAGCTCACAGCATGTCTTGTCTTTGCTCTAGCATAATCAAAGTAGGAATAATAAATTATATGAACTATATGGCAAAATCCAAACCAGAAAACATCACAACATAGTTTCTGCATTGTTCAAGTTCCCACAATACTACTGGTCTGGTATGAAAACATCTTTATGTTTTTCAGATTTGCAGTCCTAATACTTCAGTCCCAAAATTGTGGACTCTGGAATTTCAAAGCACAGAAACAGTTTATCTTAAGATGACGCAGATCTGAGGATAACATGAAAGATACCTGGGTGCCTCAATTGGAAAGAGTCACAGCCTACAAAGACAGTAAAGAAGTATAAAACTGACACAGACGGGAAACAAGCTAACAGTAACTCTTCCCACAGCCCTCCTCCTCTTGCCTCTGTGTTTGTCCTCATTTGTTTATACTGTTCTCACAGAAAATACTTAAGGAGTCAGAAGTTTTATGCAAAAAAACAATGCGCAATCCATGCTTGCCTGTTTGGGTTTGCAGACTCTGTGATCCGTTGTATGAAAGACACAATATACACAATACATATTTAAATATTTTAACAACTCCATCATCTTCTCCTATTTAAATAAATCTCGGATTTTAACAAACAAAATGCTACTAGTCAGCCCAATAATTTAAAAGAGTTTTGGCTTACATCAGACTGCAAAGAATCAATATTTCTATGGAAAATTTTCATTTCCAAGGCACTACCTTCTGAAGAAAAATCTTCATACTCAAAACAACTGTCGAGCAGATTCAATGTACTTTTAAAAGTAAAGGAAAAAATGTATGCATTTTAGAAGTGGTTGTAAAACCAGTGAGCCAGCATGTCCTCAAAGCATAATTAGCTACATATCATAACGTCCGTTGCAATTTTTGTATCACCTTTTTGTTTTACATTTACCATGTTCATTCCAAGGACATCAAAGTTATAAATGACAACATTTTTCATATTCCCTGGGAAAAAGAACATCTTGCACAACTAAAAATAAGAAAATTGAGATCCAGCTTTTCCATAGGTTGCTCAAAATCATAAAGCATATCAGTAACAAAGAAGAAAAGAGAAAGTTCAGATTTGAGTGCCCAGTTAATAAGCTCTCTATAGCAAGATATACTGCAACGTGACAGGCTGTAAGGGGTTCTCTATCACAATTATACTGATGAACACTAGAAAGTCCTGCAAGAAGATCTGACAGTTTGCATGGCAGCCCGAAACTATCACCACTGAGAAACCCAGTCCTACTGGGAATACTCTATTCCCACCAATACCAATACACATCATGTAGAAGAGGAACGGGACCAGCTTCGACCAGAAATCATTCACTGGGTAAATAAGCAGAAGAATTCAAAAAAGTAAAGGGAAACACAGCTTCTTCCCTCATCAGTAGAAGAGTTTCATCAGAAAGGACTAACTTCTAAAACTCCATTCGCCTACTTGTATACTGCAAGTTCTGAGAAAGACAAACAATAGTAAGACTTTGAAGATGGGATGAAACAAATCAAAACGGATCAAAAAAAAAATGTGGAATATATCAGTTGGCTTATAACAGGCATGTTACTTAGAAAAAGACACAGAATAAAAATGGGCATTTAAAAATCAATCCTATGAATGTATCCTTATCAAAAGAAAAAAAGATACTAGGGCATTCCAGGTACTTTGTCACCATGTGGCAAACTGATATAAATTACAGCTTAGAATGGCCTGGTATTCCTGCATCAAATCATTTAGTCTGCTAAAAAGTCCTACCAAAGACTAAAAAGTAAAGTGTGAGAAAACAAAGCTCTGCATCTAAATTTGACTATTCATCAGCAATTTCTTAGGTTCAGTTATGAATTCTTAACTCCTTATCTAACTAGAAACACAATTATTACATTAAGAACAGCATTACTTTTAATCATACAATGACATGTAATTATGAAACAGAAGTCAGCAAAAGTATTTCTTACCTTTCCAATTACATGGCCATTGACAAGAGCAAGAGCAAGACATGGCATCTGATTACTGGTGAATATATATGTATTTCCTTTTTTGACATTTACATCAAAAAGACCTAAGTGAAAAAAAAAAAAACACCCAAATGTTAGAAGTATGAAAGTATATTAATTCATATTTGCATTTAATTACAGTCGATTTATCATTTTCAAGGGAAAAGAATGAATTAAGTGTTTAACTCAATAGTTTGACCTCTTTGATCAATGAATCTTCTCATTCCTTCAGGAAAGGGCACCTAGAGACTACTGTCTGTTTCACTGCTTTCAGGAGAAAAACCCTGAGAACTAATTATAAGGAACACATTTCTTTCTATCAGTATATATGTTAAAAAAAAAAATCCATAAAAAGGAGCTGAGGACTCCATCATAATGAACTGGACCATGGTAAGGAATTTACATGATAAATAACATGATGTAGGGAACATAAAGCTCTCCTGTAGGAAAAGAGAATTCATTTTCTCTGTATCCATATTAGAATTTGTAAAGCAAATCTTGCAGCTCAGCTCATGGCTTCTAAAATTTTAAATCTGGCTTATTTTCCAAACAATTACTTCTTATAGCTACAAGATACTGATGAAAGCTAAAGTGGTGCCATTTTTATTGTTCTCAGCAGCCACAGCTGATTTTAAACAACTGTTTAACAACCAATACATTATGCAGCTGTCTCTGGAGGACTCCTGTGGTGGCCATAACATAAGATTTTCGGGATATCACTGGAACCGTGAGAATCATACAGCCAAGGATCATTGTACCCATCAGAATGATGCCACAAATCATAAAATACAGACAGGGATTCCAGTCCTTGGGGCAAGATCGAGAGGACACGCAACTGTTACAATAAGCCTCTGCTTTCAGATAGAGATAAAGCTTCCTAAGAAATTAGGAAACCCTAGACCAAATCATCATCATGATATAATTTGCTATCAGCACTTTGAAGGCTTTTGAATTACATTGCTTTAGATCTGCTGAAGACAAATAAATAGTGGTACCAGCATCTGAAATGCAGAGTTTTCTACTAGGAAAGATAGGCAATTTACATCAGAGGACTTTATTACAAAGCACCCACAAGGAAGCAGTGTTCCTAAATGAATATTTAAACAATGTTCCCAAATCAGTGCTTGTGGACTTCTGTTGCACATGACTACTCTAGATGCTTTGTAAATTACTGCACATAAGTAAAACAAATGAATCTGAAAGAAGGGAGAAAGATGTTGTCCTGAAGGCATAAGAGTTGCATGGTAGGCGTCTGCATTCATTCTGTACTTGTGTTCCTTTTGTACTCTGAACTACAAAAAAGAATACATGGTTATTCCTGTGTCACTAACTCTGTTCCTATGATATCAGGGCAACTTTATCATATTGTTCAGAAAAATCAAGCCCTTTTTGATAACCAGTTTAATTACCAAGTATTACTAAATCCTTGGGAAGTTATAGATCACACTACTCATTTTTCTAACTTTCAATCCTAAATCAGTTTATACCAATTTTGCTTTGATCTTTCTTTCTAATAGATTTAATCATATTTATCATTTTTAACTACTGATATTTAGTAGTTGTGCAGATTTTTGTCTGAAAATACCATTAGAAATGCATTAATTTATAGAAAGGAAAGCACATCTGGATTGAAATCAGGAAATAATCTGCAGTGTGAACTTGAATTCTGCCTTTTAGCACATTAAGAACTGTGTGTGTCTAAATGACCTGATTTGTCTAAATCAGATCAGATACATCAACTGAAGACACAACATTAACGGGCAGCAAAGGTGTGCTTACTGCATCAGTACAGGTTAGAGACCAAATTGCTACAAGCAGGTAGTTTGGTCTGTCACGAAGTAATTCACAGTTTGTGATCCTAAATGGATCTCCTTGGAGCAGGGACACTACCACTCTGTGCAACTGCTTTCAGGTATTCCAGACACATGCAAATCCTACACCTGTAGGTAGGAGATTTGAGTTATTCAACATTTAAGTCACCAAATACTTTGAACTCAAGCACCAAAACTGCTAACAAATAAGGAGAGCTTTCGTAAAAGAGTAACACCCACTTTCAATGTTTGTAATATTACTGATCTCCCGTGTCATATATTTGAGTTTTCTGGTGCAGATTTTCTGAGGTGCTTTCATACACTATGCTAAGGAGTGTTGATTGCACTGCTTTCCATGTACTCTTTGGTGCGTCCTGAAATACTCTGTTATATCACTTCCAAAAAGATATGTGTAACATCCCTGGGAAGATGTCAGAAACACTAAGCAGTTCTACCACTACAAAGATAACAAAAATGTGTGCTCAATATGATATATATTACAGTTAAGTGTTATAACGCATTACGTGGAAGGTGATAAAGAGAAGGAACTAGAAGACTGCCATTACAAGGATGGAACAAAATGAATTTATATGCACATACACAGATATATACTCCCTTTTAATGAACTATACTGGTAAATTTAAAGTTGTTAGTTTAGATGGATCTAGTTACAAAAAACTGCAGTTGTCCTTGCCATGGCAGTTCCATGGAAGTACTAAACTGCAGATGACAAGTTTGTTTGGTAAAGGAAAGCCAGTGACAAGATACCATATGAGAGATATTTTATTTTATTGTGTCTTATATGTAAACCAAGCATATAATTTCTGAGATCTTATATCCATTAACATATGTAAATATTTTAAGCAAGGAAAATGTTAATTATAATTATCTGCTCTTATTCATTACAGGAACTACTATAAAAGATCACAATGAACTATAAAGTCCTCCTCCTTGTATCTTTTATACATACGTTCACATGAAAAATACTTTACCATATTTGTTTTTCTTGTCACCAAGAGCATCAACTTTGCTGTCTGGACTGAGGCAAATGAAGCCACGGGTGAGCCTGTTGTAAAACTGAAGTGTATTGCCTGTCTGAAATTTCCACTTTTCGGCAGCCCACTAGTTTTGTAAACAACAAGCAGAAAAGACTTATGAGAAGGTGATACACAGGAATTTGACATACGTAAGAACAGCAGACCCGATTTCATTCAAAACATAATTTGAATGGTTTAAATGAAAAGGTACATTCTTACAATGTCTTGTCTCTTGAGTTCCAGCTCTTGTCCTGTACAGATAAAAACCATGTAATTAATTTGCAGCGCATCTTCATTCCATTTGATGCAGTTGCAGTGAGGTTGGGTACCTCTCCCCACCAATTTTTACTTACTTCCTGGAAACGTGCTGGCATCTGTCACAGTCAGTTCTCTAACAATGTTGCCATCATCCTGGCCCTCGTCCAGCCACCTGAAAACCAAAACACATTTCAGTAATATAAGCTTGACTGGCAACTCCCACAATACTGTATACATGCCAGTTGCACACTGATACTTCCTGTTCTATTTATTAAAGTCTCAAGGCTGACAAACAGCAATACAAAAATCCAGCTTCAGTGAAAAGAGATTCACTGTGGCAAAAATAGTTACTTATGTCTGTTCTTGTTTTCCTGGATGGAGGTACAAGGGCCTAAGCCAATTACTACAAATCAGAGAACTCATATTGATCCCAGATCAATAACAAAAGGTGCAGCAGTCATGACGTTTGTTCTTCCTGCCTGCAAGAAGGCCACAGCAAGATGCAAATTGTTTCATGCCCTGACAATCCCCATACAGGGAGGAAAATCCAACACTGGCAATATTTTTACCGTGTTTGAACTATACTTTTACAAAGCCTTTGTACTTGCTTCACATCTACTTACATAAGTCTAACTCCACTTGAGTCAGAAGGATTAACACACTGTGAGAGCAAGATCAGCAAGCACAGCGTCAGGCTCTAACAATAACTAGCACATATCCTGTATTTTTCTGCCTGAAATGGATTTGAACTCTCCCTAAATTATGCATGAAGCTAGCATTATAGATCTCTTCATAGCAGTTCATCTCATCTAGAATACAGAATCAAAATTAGGTCAGGCAAAGATGAGGTGCTGTATCTGATAGGCAGAAAGCCGTTACTCACACATAAATCAGTTTCAGTGTGCATATTGCTCACTCTGAGCTGTCTCAGGCAGTTATTTATTCACTCAGAGAAGTGAGAGAAGGAAATAGAATTGGGGTGCCACTGGCAAGCTGCAGCTAGATTCATACGTGACTGGACTTTACCATTCCTGATAATTGCACTGATCTTTATCAATTACAATTTTTCCATAAGGTGTTGAGAATTAATCAGGCATAGATAAAATTAGAAACGAGCTACAGAACAGAAAACTCAGAGCAGCAGCATCTGCAGGAGAGAAGGAGGGGAAGTTAGAATCACTTCAAATTACAATACAGCTCAGTGACAGGCTGCAAGGCAAATGAGAAAAAGAGATGTGGTCAGATAGCTGCGTTTGATATCAGACTTTAAGATCTTGTGAAATGGCTATTGGGCTTGTTGAACCCCAGGTTAATCTCCACACTAACTTCAGCAAAGTGGGATCAGTCTGCTAGAGACAGTAACCCACTCTTCTGAAAAGCCTTGCATCGCGTGACATGGTAGGTGCAGAATGGATGGACCTGCTGGTGTCAGATCCAAGGTGCTGGATGTGGGGAATGTGTCAAAAACAGCTTGAATAGTTCACTAGGCACAAGAACAGAAATCCAGGCAGAATTCTTTATTGCTTTTTCATTAGCTCGAATACACCAGGTGTTTGGGGCAGGAACAACTCAGCTGTAAAAAGAATCAGACCATTTCAGCTCACATTTTAGGAAACACACATTTCTCTTGACAGGGCATTTCAGAGGAAAAAAATATGAGTCATTACAAATTTATTATAAAACTAACCCAAATGAAACACCACCAACCTTCGACAAAGAAAAGTATAATCCAGATCTGTTGTAGGATCCTTGATTACAACTTTGTCCAGAAACCAGCCATTTCCTTAGAACAAATTGGGGGGAAGAAAAAAAAAGTTAGTTCATGAGAAGCAGATAGATTTAACGAAATTTGACTTCCCTTGGCTTTCTCTTGTCTACTGGAACTGCAAACTCTGCAGCTCCACTGGCAGGTTCCTAGAGTCACATCTTCCCTGATGGCTGGAGAGAAGACAGTACCTTTTCTAGGTGCTGTAGAGCTTGCTTATGGCCAGCAAGCTGCTAGATCCTTCCCTGGCTGTCAAGGTCCTATGTTTAACATAGTCACTGTATAAGACTGGCCTGTTTTGTCAATCAAAATATCAACAAGATTAGATAGAAGCTTATCATGGCTCAAAATAAGTTACTATGTTTTACAGTATTTAAGCTCAAGAGTTCTAAAAACAGGTCTTGTGACTACAAGTCATTTTGGCTTCACCATTAATCGGGTGTCTAATGACAAGGTAGTGTAGCCAAAATCTCCAACTGCATCTTTACAGTGTAACCAATATTGCAAATCAACCTAAAATTATAATAGCCCATTTTATCTATAACACAGACTGCACAAAACATATTCAATGTCTTATGCAGAAACTCCTCCTCTTCACAATTTTTCCATAGGAATTAGTCAAAAATGACAGAAAAGCAGTAGACTATGTCCTTAACATAGTGGTTGAGAATACAGTGGAAGTGAACACAAAAATATTTGAAATCTTTGATGATACAATAAGGTAGCCATGCTACTTGAACAGTTTCCTTAGAATCCTTTGTCTTTCACTCCTAAAATGTTTCCATACATTTAGTTTTAGAAATACATATTGTATTTTGAAGAAAAGGTTCATAACTTTGCAGGCTGTATTCAGTGACTATATACGGAGATTTTCTGACCTGATCCAAGACCGTTGTGTCCTATAACAATCTTGTATAAATGTCCAAGGTGCACAGCTTCCACAGCAAAGATGTCAGTCTGTAATCAATCAAAAAAAATTCAGTAAAATCTAAAAAGCACCGCATTCTTCAGCCACGGAAACCCCAAAGACCCATAAACCCACAGAACTCATCTGTGAAGGTCATCCTTTGAAATATCAGCTAACCATAAACCAAGAAGGACATGTTTCTTGAAATAAAAGTAAGCAAGCCTGATCACTTTGCTAATGAGAGTAGTTCCATTCAAATGGGACCAGAGTCAGAAAAGAGAAACCTGCTGAAATTAAAAATCACATCAGATTTCAATGTTAGCAATGCAAATATAAAATATAGTTTCATTTTCTCTTCATTTATTAAATCAAATTTTTAGAAGAATTAAATCCAGAAGTACACAGCTTATCTATTTTATAAATGAAAATTCTGACTTCCAAAAGCACTGGTATATCTTTAGAAAGTATTTTTGGTTTAATTATGAAATTTTGGGAAGATATTGGAATGCAGTAATTATCTCTTTTCCAACTGCACCTTGCCTGGGATAACTACCCACCTAAGAGAGAAAAGCCAGCCAAACAGAAAATGCCCTGTCTTTTACTTACTTGTCCTTTTAAAAATTTCTTGGATTTCTGTGACCTGAGCAGCTGTCTTGATCCTGTATCACCTCTTTCTCCATAGACAGAAATATAGACATCAGCCTCTGTTCCAGCATTCCACAGTTCCCCTGTTGTCACATGTACTTCATAGACAGTCACTGACAATGAAAGATGACAACCTTTCATATCACAAACATGGTTATAGTTACAGCAGCACCTAGTGTGAATGGGCCTGTAGAGCCCAAATACCTCTGCATCAAGGACAGCTAGAGTATAAAGCCTTAAAAATCCTATTCAATATTAAGTAAAATAATGTACAAACTTGTTTTGGTGTTATGTTTATGGTTTTTTATCTCAGACTATCACCATGGGGAATGCAAACCAAATTGAACTTTTTAAATGCACAATAATATGTCTTTGCCCTGCAGAACCATTTGAAATAACCATAAAGTTGAAAAGTAAATAACATAAACCCCAGATTAGCCTCACCATAAGTGACAAGATCAAAATTCTAACAAACAGGAGCCATTAATAATTTGAATGCACTGCTTAACCAAGCAAGCAAAAATCTAGACCATACTTTCAGTTTTCTAGGACCTTCAGAACTCAGAAAGCTGCATTGTTTTATTATTTTAGTGATTCATGCAACAGGATAGCATAGACTCCCTTTAAAGACTTTCCATATGGAATGTAACAAAGACTGTAAATGTGGGAGAAAAAAACCCCTTGACTTAAATTCAATAAATTGATTATTTTATAGAAATGGATAACACAAAATTAAATTTGTGTCAAAATTCAATGACACTGGAGTAAAAACTATGATACATAAAAATATGTATCAATAGAAAACTGTGGTTATTAAAATGCAGACATAGGATCTCCATAAAATTCAGAATTTAGATAAAAGTAAGCATTTATAATCTTCAGCAGAAACATGGTAAAGACAAAGTTTACATCAACATACAGTGTCAATATTTTGGTAGACCAAATGAGATACAGAGAGATCAAAAGGGGAAGAAAAAGCCTCACTTTCTGGGACACAAGCTCTTCTTCCAGATGTAGATATCCTCATACTTCTCTGTTTTGCAAGTCAAAAAGATTCTGGACCTTTTGATCCAGACCAACATCAACATTATCATTATTCAATTATCAGTTTCCACTTGAAATATGTTACGAAGCTTGACTGTAATCTTCTGCAGAAAGTTGCTCCCACATCTCACTCTTCTGATGGACAAATACCTTCTTTTAACAACCAGTCAAAATTTCTTCATAATCAGTCCACATCTGCAATTGTGCTAAGTGGCCAGTCAATATTTACAGCTTTCCCCTTGACACTTATTTTTTTATTATTATTTCACATTTATTTACATGGCATTTGTATGCAGGTTACTTCACAAGCTGTCTTTGAAGAATTTAGTTTGAATAGTTCTAACAAACTAGGTAAAACTAAGCATTATGCAAAGATTGTTTTAATGTGCCCACACAGAAAACTAGTGGTAATTTTCTTCTAGCATCAGAGCTAACTCATTTTGAGATGGTGCCCGGGTAACTGAACTCCACTGAAGTATTATACCATAGACACGTGCTACTAATAACTCCAGCATAGGGGCTTAAGACAGCTAATAAAAATTCAAGCAAATTTCACAATTTTTTTACATTTCTCTCTACCTCTCATAAGCCTAGGGGATTATCCCAGCTTTATAATAACTGAGTGTTTATAATGCTTATAGCTTTTATCCTAGGAAATAGTACTCTCTTAGTGGAATACAGCTGCATCAGGGGAAGTTCAAATTGGACATTAGGATAAGGTTCTTCACCAAGAGGGCGGTCAGCCACTGGCACAAGGTCCCAGGGAAGCGGTCACAGCACCAAGCCCATCAGAGTTAAAGGAGCATCTCAACAACAATTTTAGTCATATGGTTTAGTTTTAGTTAGTCCTGTGAAAAGCAGGAAGTTGGGCTTGATGATCCTTGTGGTTCCCTTCCAACCTGAGATATTCTATGATTCTTTCCTTTAGATATTCTATGGAAAAGTGCGCAGAGCAGAGATTAAAAGAAGGAACTGTATTATTTGTCTATTTTTGTTTGTAAGCATAGAACATTACATTTGTAAACACACCTTTCTGAAATTAGAAAATGTAAAGGTTAAGACTATTTAATAACTTTAATTCTTTCCCCTATGCCTATGAGTTATGAGATAGAACAAGGAGGTTCTTGTATGTTTTTTCAGATCAGATATTTCTATTTGGACAAAAGCCAGCCGCATTTAAGGAACAGAAGCTTTTGACAGTCTTTAGTCAGCAGCATAATCATGTACTGTTTTTTCCCAGAGTACACCTGTCTCAATACTCAAAATAGCTTTCATTTAGCAACTGTTAATTAACATTGTATTTTACCCACATCATTTACTATGTCACCACCTCATCTATGTAATTCCCCAAACTTTTTCTTTACAGCGCCCACATGAACAGTTACTGCATGAAGAGACTATGGCAGAGGCAAAGAATTCATTTCTCCAGACCAACAATTCCGTGTTTAAGACTACAACAATCCTCTATTTCTACACTTTCCACCTTCATTAACTATCTACTTCCCAGTTTCTGTAAGAAAAAAAGCAAAGGTCCACCAGCCACCAAACACTGTGTCAACTCTGATTTACCTCAAGCATTTAATTAAAGATCGCATCATAAAACATGAACGGAATGGGACAAAAGTAGGATGGTTGAGGATAAAAAGCCAAAGGAATGGTGCTTAGCCTCCAGCATTACAATGTCTCTATGTAATACTCCTTAACAGTTTAATTCAGACGTTTTTCCTTTGAATAAAAAAGGCTGTTAAATCAGAAAGTGTTTCAGCCTCTTTTTATTCAGGAATTGGTTTTAAAGCGCCTCTCATCATCTCTCAGTCTGAACCCAGGCCTCTTCACTGTTCTGTTATCAAACTGTCTTCTCTGAAGTTAAAAGCTATGTTCTCTTTTCACTGTCTCATGCAGAAATATAATATTGGCAAAAAAGACACAGAGGTTGTCTTTCAATTACTAAGTTAGAGATGAAACTGCCTTCTCCAAAGTCTTCAGCATGGTCTCTCTTATACTGAGGCTGGCAGAAATGCACAGTTCTTTTCTTCCTCTCTTGTGTGAGGGAGAAATTGTTAACTGCAAAATGCAGATTAAGAGGATGGTTTAAGTGTGCTGTTGTACTTTACAATGCACCAAGATTAATTGATAATAAAAATCTTTCTTTATACCTTTATCTCAGAAATAAAGAAACAACCTACTCAGAAATAAGAGCCAGAAAAATCAGAAGGTGGGTAAGGTCAGTGTCCCAGAATATTAAGCAAAAGAACATTTGGGGAAGAATAGATACTGTAAGTAGGGGAATATATTCAATACAACATGTTAATGATCATTAATTAACATTTATTTAAAGGGGCTGTGTATGTTTGGTTTTTATACCAGTGTGCTTGTATGCCCCCCTACACTAATATCAAAGTCTGCTGACCAGAGAGACCAAACCTATGAGGAAGTAGGCTGTCTCTAAGGCTTTTCATGCCCCCAAGGGTATAAAGATCTTAACCACTCAAGATCAAAAATCATTGTGATTGGGGTGGACCAGCCTCTCTCTACAGCATTTTATGAGCCATTTATAGCTGCTGATAATGACATCACTGGAAAAAATCTCTTCTATTCTTTTTCTCTTGACATATTAATGAGGCACAAACCTGGTTTTCTTCTCTTCCTTTCAGGTGCTTAACCTCAGTGCTCAGTCATTATAGATAGGCATAAATACAGCTCCAGGCCACCCAGCTCTTTATCACATGAGTGATTGTCCCATGGTGTGATTTCCTGCATCCATGGGCCATTTTCTGGACTTCTGCCCCTCAATTTCATTTATATCCTCTTCCTCTAGTCTGCACCCACAACAGCTGTTACTATTTCAATTTTCCAAGATCAATACAAAATATCATAAGCATACTCTCAAGCATTGTTATAGTATTGAACATTCTGAAAAAGGGGTTCTGTAGTTTTCACTTTGTAGTAGAACCTTGAATGGAAGTTTCTCTCATCCCATTAATCTTGTGTTCTGCAGCTGGTATTATTTTGGGGGGAAGAGAAGATAGGAGGGTGTAGAATCTGTCCCAAGTGGATCTTACTCTAGTGAAAGCTCCAGCACGAGTAATACCAGTGGTGTTATGACTTTTCCCCCTCTAACATCACATCCTACAGGATGGGAATCTGCCCCAGCATTCTTCTTGCTCCCTCATCCACATCTCTCCTAGGATACACTGATCTTGCTATGCCTTTGTACTTTCTTTAGGCCAGAAAAGAATATCATTGGGAGAGAGGTGAAAAGCAAGCACAAACTTTCCACCTCCTTCCCACTCCTGAAGCAGAGAGACCACAGAGCAACAACAGCCAGCACGGGTGACAGGGATTGGTGTAGTATAACAGTGTAACAGCAGCAACACCCAATAATTTTCTTATTATTTGGCATCATTCACCTTTAGAATTACAATAGTCTTTATGTGAGTAATGGAGTTTTTAACACTTTCAGCCTTCTGAAATATTCTTAAGAGTTTTGTTCCACACCCAGCAATTAAAAGTATTCTGGAAGCCTGTCTTAGCCACTTACAAGAAAGAAAGAGCAGCTACGATATTCGTACTGGAGCTATAATCCTCAGTTACTGAAAACTGTTTTTGATCTGACTCATGTATGATGGCTTCATAGTAGTTACACGTGAGCTGCCTTTACTATTGCCTCTTTTTTAAAGCAATCACAAATGCTGAAAATCATACCAAAGACAAAGCCTTTTTGAAGGACCTGTGAAATTCAAAGCATTAAAGACTCTCCAATCTCCTTTCCATTGATTCTTAACCTTTTACCTGAGTATGCCCAGTAACCACAGGAAAAATAACAGAGAAAATGTGTTGTGGCAGCCAAAAAGTAATAGCGGGCCTGATGGAAAACAACAAACTGACCTCTGTCGGCATCAGTCTGTGGCCTGACTTAGCCGATGTGGTATTTTGCCTACCTGGAAGAACAGGCTGACCCTGCTGTAAAACAGGAAGCTCCACAGATATTTCCCCATCAGCCTGGTCCCAGGCCAGCCATCGATGTGCAGGGAAAGAAAACTGCTCCCCTGACAAAAGGTTCAGCAGCTGCACCTAAACAGAACCAAGAATTACAGTTTATGTTGCTGATCTCAGCCCAGATAGAACAGAATGTGAAACATGGGCATGCTGTCGAAATCTCTGCGTGTAGAACTCTGTGGCATGATCACAGAACTCTGGGTTTGGGGCATGTCTGCTCCCTGGATACAACTGCTCCAATCTGACTTCACTCAGATTTGAAGATGCAGGGCACAGTAACTCAAGTGCAGCCAAGAAACAGGGTTTGTCAACTCGGGTGCAGTCCCACAAAATATAGCTATGTTATTCCAGCTGGTACATCCACATGGGCTGGCACTAGGTGGCATGGCTTACCAAACGCGGAAGATCTCACTGGGAAGCTTGCAGTTCTATTCCTTTAACTGATTTTCTTGTCAGAACAAGAATTAAAGGAACAGGTTTTAAGTCTTCAACACCACTTGTGACAGAAATAAACCATGAAAGTGCTAGCACAAACACCAGTCTGCCCACACAATTTCCTTCCCTGCCCAACTTTTAGCATATAGCAGCAAAAGGACCACATGCACACCAGCTGAAGAAGGGAAGGAGGTTTAGTTATTTTGTAATTCAAAGTATTCCTTAGTAAGCACCTCAGAGGCTGCTGTGTATCAGAGTAGTCCCTGATTATGCTAATTTATACTAGTAATTACACTAGATTTTGGACCAGTAGGGAGAAGCAAAGACACTCCTACCTGTAGTTTCATCCCTTCTCGGTGCTTTGCAGAATCTAATCTCCATAATTCTAATACTGACCAAGTTTGGAATTACTGGAAACTTTTTTTTTTTACTGATTGAATACTAAACTTTAAAGAAAGACTAATCTTGTGTGAAAAATGTGGCACATCTCAGCCTATCAACATCTACTGATAGATCTTGAAAAGGGAGCTTGGATTAGCAAAGCAGCACCTTTGTGGATATTTTCAGGTCTGATACCATCTCAGTACAGAGATAGACACAGAAACCATGAGGGACTGATGGAGGACTAGCATGCCCAGCTACCAGAAAAGCTCTGAGCTTTAGAGTACACTTAATTTCAGACCTTCCAAAGAAACATAGGTTTTCCAAGGAATAATGATGTTAAGCATCTGACAACCCTGCTGGTGGTTGTTTCTCTTTATGAAGTCTAGAAATCAGTGGCTATACTCCTTTGGCTCTCTACCATACAAAATGCTAGGTTAATTGTAGAGTGTCTTTGGTTGAATATATTTATTTGACTTGCCGCTCAAAGTTGCAGAGAGGGAATGACCTAACCCTGGCCATTTCCTTCATGAGTCACTCCCTAAAAACTTTGCCCTATGGATTTAGATTTGGAAAGGACACAAAATTTGTAAGCCAATAATCAAGGGAACACACTGAAGTGTTGAATCCTTCTTTTGAAGTTTTACTGTTGATTTCAATTCATATATCCTAGCTGGGAAGTGAGAAAGGGCATAATAACTTCCCAATTTTTCTTTCCTTTTTCATCAGATTTCTTCAATTTCAGTTTAAATGGTTGTCTTATATAAAGCAGACAGTGCAGCCTCTATTCACAGGAATGATGTAAAACAAACCTGCAAAAGGTTCATTTGTTGAGTCAGATTTTATGATAATCAAAACTTACTTATGATAACTCAATACCAAGATTAAGTTTATAAAGTAACCTGTTCTGTAAGAGAAAACCCACCATTCTTTTCTGGCTTCTCCACTCAGATACACTAGAAATTGCTGGTAATCTCTGTCTCACAGAACAAAGCTATGAGGTATTTTCCACCCCACTGCTTATACACACACATGAAAAGAAAAATAGCAAGAAATGGAAGAAAAAAGTATCTTCAATTATATTCTGACTCCAGCATTCCCCAAAACACAGTGCAGCTGGAAAACAAATGCCTAGGATTTATAATCAGGCAATCCTCACTTGAATTAAGATATAATCCCTATAATTCTAGCATGAAACCTCTTAGGCAGAATGATTCTACCAGTGACACAATTTCTCAATGTAGATGTGCATTGGCTAGAGGTATGAACTCACAGGATCCTGCCCAAACTTCACTTAACACCAGCCAGACCTTATGTAGTCTTCTTTCTGAGTCTCGGTCCCAGATGAAAACAACTAGTTAAAGCATCAAATAGCCACAGAGTTTGAATACTGATCAGTGGTTATTTGACTTCAGTGGACACTTTGCATTAGATAGATCTAGATTTACTCTGAAGTATGATTATAGCAATTACTTTACCAGCAGCTTCTAAAGCTCTTCATAAACTGCTGTCTCTTAACTGAGGGATAAAAAACTCTGGCACACAGAGGGAAGTGTTTCAGACATAAATAGCATATCACTGGCACACAAAGTACACCATCAATGTTAAGGATAAACATCAGATCCTTTCATTCCTAGTCCAGAAACTCACAACTGAAGCTTGAAACAGAACTAGCTGATTCTCTGTGCTTTATTACCGTTGCTTTACCTGCATCAAGATTCCTTTTAAACAAGGATGGAAAAGAACCTATTATTGTCTTTTTCTCCTCAGAGACACAGAACTAGAAACATTTGCAATGTAGCTCTGGGCTGTGCAGAAGGGTCCAAGCATCAGCCACAGATTTGAAGAGGACTTGGCTGGACTGAGTTAATGATTTTCTGGGTTTCAGCAAACCCCAGACACTCTGCGGCATACAAAGACTATAGCAGACCCAGACTACAGCAGCCAACTCAAGCAGTCTTTCTTGCTGATCAGCCATGCATTTTTAAAGAAACATAATGTACAGCTCTCGCTAAACTGCAAGCATACAGCCAAGATGTACCATTGTAAGCTGCCTTTAATTCCACGCAGAAACACTTCTTTATATTAGTCTCACCAAATGCTTGCAGCTTTATTTAAGAGATTATTTATACTTATCCCAGGGATTTTTCTGTGACTCGTATTTTGACTCCACTGCCATAATGACTGCTTTGGGAAAGATAAAATTATTTCTCACGATTTACCTCTTCACAGTGCCAGGCAGGAGAGCTTCCTGTATTTGTATGTCCTATGCGTATTTTGTAGAGGTGTCCTATGTTTCCAGTAATAACCTGCAAAAGAAAGAGAACTGATGAAAGACAGAACATTTGTTAAAAGGAAAAGACATGCAACAGAAATTCATATAATGACTGTCAGGTGACATTTTTGCTTAGAGGATTTAAATATTCTGGTACTTAAACAAGTGTTTCCAAAATATTTTGCTCCAGATAATCATTAGAACTCAGCATTATAAACAATAAAGAGAAAGAGCAGTGAGGACACGTCAGAGTTAACTGAGATCTAGCAGACAGCACAAGCACAGAGGCTTTTCTTTTTCTATACATTTCAGAGGAGGTACTCCTTCATTACATTCAGGGCTATGGATATTCACCTAAGAGGGGAATCCTAGGTCCTAAACAAGGGACTACCTCCATATTTTGCATTTTAAAGTCATTGGGCATGGAAAGAATTACGATAATGGGAGCAGGAAAGAGAGGTAACAACATCTATTGTGAAGAGGGTACTTTTATCTGTCAGACATGTTACTTATTATATCTGCTCCTTTCAACCTTATATCTGGGTTTATCTCCATCCACAGATGGAGAACAGAATACTATCAGAGGTACCAGATTCTTCTGAGAAACTCCATCAGACTGAAGAGGACTGAAACCTGCATTTCCTACATCCCAAGCAGCTATGAGGCTATTGTGAAAAAAGGTTTTTCATCAATGCTGCCATTAAATAACTTTTCTCAGAAGGAGACTTGTTATGCTGGATACTAACCATGAAAGCACCTGTTTGTTATAAGGCCCTATGGCTGGCACCTGCTAGAGACACTCATTGACAACCCTATATACACACTCAAACTGTGCAGCTTTTGATAAGACACCTATTCTAGCTCACTTATACCACAAGACTGACAGCAGTGAAATTTGCTTGTGTTACTAGCTTCAGACAGACTTTTTACAGGTATAAAAATTGCCCTTATTGAAATAAAGCAGCAGATATTTAACAAAGTTTAAAAATTTACTCCATACCCTAATTCTTCACTTCATTATTCAATTTTAATATTGTAGCCTCATTTCAAATTTAAAAACTGAACAGGTATCTGTTGTTCTATATTTCTTGGTATTTTCTTGGGCACTATGTAAATTAACCAGTAGTTCTTAAACAGACAACTAATATAGTGGATCGAATCAGCACTTCAGATAGGTGAGTGGGAAAGGATACTAAATTTAGGTGTATATTTAAGTCCTGTTTCTTGTTTCCAGATGTGTACCATATAAAAACCTGTCTTTTCATCACACAGGTTTTGAGATGCCATGCAGTCAAGCAGGATACAAGACGGCAACACAATGGATATCTATTACTTACTGTGAAGATGTCTTCATTGCCTCGCTGAAATAATTTTCCCTCCTCTCCATCAAGAAAAATAGGCCCCGAACTGCTGTGATCCCCATACAATGTAATATAAACCTTTGAGCTTGTTCCTGCAGATGGCATATCACTGGTGAGGACCGATACCTTCCATTTCCTAACTATCAAAAGATGAAAAGACTCACTGATTTACTTGAACTCAAAACTCTTAACAAAATGCATTTCAGTAATTGAAATTCTAAATAAAGTCATGTTAATGAATACAGAAATACATATTTCATAAAACTGCAGCATGCAAATATTATGTTTGCTATGCTGGGCACACAAGAATCAAGACATGTCAGGCTGCATTCATATCTTTTACTCTGCATATGTCATATGACTAAGTCAAACTTGTATAAACATAGATCACTTTTCAAACACAGTTTTGAAATATTGTATTAAATATGGCTTTCTGTTTACTCTAGGGTGTATCAACTCTGCCCAGTGCAGAGCTGCATAATAGCAGCCATGCAGGCTCTCACCAAGCTAGCTATGGAATTACAAACTCATCACTTCAAGCATTAAGGTCTCTCAAAGCAAATTAGTTCTGCTGAAAGAGACCTCTTTAAGAAAGGATCTGTCTCTCTGCAAAGGTCTGATGGGCTATGCAGATGTAACAGCTTTTGGAATCCACTGAAGCTTCACTAATATATTCTTGCATTGCAGTGTTGGCATTATACTCCAAGATATCAATACTCTTGCCCATGCTTAAATTTCATAATTATCAAGATGAAGTGTATGGATTTATGTCGCAGCACTCTCCAAACTATCAAGCTGCAACAAGGTTTTTTACCATCTCATGCCAGCATACTCTTCATACCAGTCCCTCTGCTGCCTTCTCCTAGTCTTGCCTCATCCAGGGCGTGTGTTCTCTCTCCTCTCGGCTTCTTCCTCTCTCACCTGCTCTTCCTCAGCTGCTCTCTCTTCATTGGCTCTCAACCACTTAACTTAACCAGCCACGGCAGCACCTTATCTACATTATCCAACCCATCGCCCCTGAAGCCAACCCACAGTTGTATATTGTCAGTGCTAATTAACCCAGCTTCATTCCTCTACAGATTTAGGCTTTGATTTAGTGGAAGCTGAGTATCAATGGCATGGAATTAAGGGAAACGTTATCACTGAGGCATGGCTGATAACAAGAAAGAATACTAAGAAAACACCCTCACTCCCAATGTTTCTAATTAGCTGATACCCATCTCAAATAATATACATTTAAGCACCTTCCAAAGTTACTAAGATGATTTTGCAACACTGCTCAACATCACTGTGTCTTAAAAGAGAGCTTTAAAACACAGTGGCAGTAATAAAGGGCCTTACTGACTACAGAAGCCCCCTACCATCTAGTGACTCATCTATGCTACACATTCTACCTGTATTACTGACTATTCCCTCCATTACAGTATCTTTGATCCTGTCTGCACTGGCTAAAACTCTAAGAAATTATACAATGATGATGAGTGAGCTTATCATGATATGATGGATTTTGTGTTTATTGACTATTTAGGATACTTGAAATAGATCTGTGTGTCTTAAACTCCAGTGATAAGCTATCCTACAGTTCTGTTGTGAGGTTCAGTGAAACCACTTTTATTTTGAGTGTTACTCAGTATTTCCCGGGCCAGCCATAGGCATTTTCTTAAAGGAGTCAGCGTATGTTGGTCATGATACACACACAGAATTATGGTGCAGCAGAATATTAGTTGAGGACTAGTGAAACCAATGATTTGATGAATTTGCATTTAGTTTTCTATGGCATTCTGGAAAAACTAAACTAGAATTAATATTTTTACTTGCTCATGTTTAGCCATATCCTCCAAGAAAAGATATTTAAGAAATTGGCATTTAGGCTGACCTAGGTGTGGTGCATGTCAGTATCTTTGTAACTAGAAAATAAATGAGTTTAGAGTATGTCCTCCATTCCACTTAGTAGTTATGTTTGAATAATTAATACTGCTTTTAATAAAGGCAGAAAACAAGGCACAATAAAGGCACATTATGAAATCTAACATATTAATGAGACTTGATGGTAGAATCTGTAAGTCTTTTTTGTGTCTTGCTATAACCATTGGGCTATAACTATTGAGGAAATTTTTACTTCATGTGACCATTGTGCTCTGCATGTAAAACACACATTCCTTGGGAAATGCAGTATTGTAGAATCA
The DNA here is from genome assembly GCF_023634155.1 of Falco peregrinus. Taxonomy (NCBI): domain Eukaryota; kingdom Metazoa; phylum Chordata; class Aves; order Falconiformes; family Falconidae; genus Falco; species Falco peregrinus. The sequence goes on from NC_073723.1 coordinate 48,700,184, forward strand.
GTAACTACTAAAATAGATATTCTCTCCCATACTTTGAGGGGAGAGACAGGGAGACATTTACACAATGCTTGGTTCATCTTTGAGGACAAGCCTCAATACATTGAAATTCCATAGTAGTGTTCTGAGATTTACTTATTTGCTTGAAAAATGCTTGTAGGTCCATGACCTGAATAGAAAGTGTGGAAAATTTCAAAAGATAGAGACAGAATCCAAGAGAAGTTATATTGTTTAAGAGTAAGCATTTAAAATATAATTTTATCGTGATAAATTTGGAGTATACAGCACTACTGAATTTTAAAGAGATACTCTTTAAAGCAGCCCTTTTCTGAAACTACTGTGAATGTAGAGCTATAATACCAACATTTTCTAAGTAATTATATTGTCATTATTAAATAATAAATTGCCAAACAGCTACTCTTCTAAACATTTAAACTTCATCATTACAAGAATTGTCATAGCTCAAACACATTAAACCAAAATAGTGAAAAAAGAGTAACTGTGAGAACTGAGGAGGAGAAGTATAGGGCAGAATCACATTCTCCGACAGAGTGACCCTTCTCAAAAGTTGCTGTAATCTGCTTTTTCCATAACTGATATTAGCTTGCTGGTTTTGTTACAAAGGGATTTCTTTACTCTGTCCAAAGCAGTGTCTGCTCCCACTTTCTGTGAGCCATGACTGATGACAGGTGACCATTTAATCTTCCATGTTAATCTAACTTTTAAGTGAGAAACTAGCATATGTATACAACATCTAAGTCACTCTATATAGGTGTACCCAACCTCTTGCCTCAATTTAGTTCATTAAGGCAAGAAAATTGCATTGAATAATACCCTTACTAATTTTTACTGTGGATTAACACAGTAGTTAGACTAAGGATATTTGACAACAGTGCTATAAAAGTCGAGTAACTTGTTTAATAGTGATAAATTAAACAATTAAATGTTCTTGCTTTCTTCTCACACACTTAGAAGTAAAGAGAAATACGCCTTATGCATTGCTGAAATGGAAAACAATAAATGATACCAAAGTATTGCTTTTACAGACTGAAATTAAGACCCTAGCACTTCTGAGAAATCATCATTTCTCATTAGTTCTTTTGTTATAGACACTTTTAGATATGCAAAACTATGTCATCCAGCTTTCTCTATACCACAATAGAAATGGTAGTGATTACTATAGATCACTGTGTGCAAAGGCTTTTTCCCCAGTACACTGTTTTCAGTCTCGGGAAGCTTTTCCAGTTACTAGTTTCCAGTCTTCACCTCTACCCATATGTAAATATTCACACAAAGTAGATCTGTTTGACCATTTTTTTCAAGTCAAGTGTAATAAATATACCAAATAAATTCTCTACTATGTAACTGTTTTGTATGTGTCTGTCGTGTGCTGGCAATAACATCTGTTCGAAAATTTAATCGTGAGATATTCCTGAAAGAAAAAAAGGAAAAAATCCAGAAAGTACTGTATTTAGGTGAAATGCTTATCTTGACTGTTATTGAATAAAATTTTTGTATTATTAATTTGTTTTTAAATCCCTCGCTAATTATAACGGTTCACAGTAAATCTAGTCCAGAATGCCTTTGATTTAAAAACAGCAAATTATCAAAACTGAGGAAAGAGATTAACCAAGTCAATTGAACTGAGAAGTGAGGTATAGCAAAGGAAAATAAAAAAAAAATAGTAAAAAGATTATTTAACCATACACATTAAAAGAGAATAAACAAAGAAGGACTATGTACACTATGTGTTGAATTTAAGAAAACAAACTAAGTATGCTTTTACAATAAAGTGAAAGCTGCCTCTTGCCCTTGCCCCCCCAATAAGAATGGTGGCATATATTTACTGGGAAATGCCAGCACTGTTAACAAGAATGGGCTATAGAATGAAAAATTTAAAGTGGAAACTCAGAATGGGATGAAGAGTGCACTAAGAGGCTAAAAACCATGCATCTTACAGCAAAGCAATACTAGGTAACATTTTTGAACAAATTTTAAACAAACGGACAGTTATTTCCAGATACATACAGCTAAACAGAAAAAAAAAGATTACCAACATCGGTTTACTGCAGATACATGACACAAGGTATCCAGACTTGCATTGTTCAAGTATTTGACCTCCATCATGATGAGAATTCATCTTTATAGACAAGGAAATTACAGTAGCTCTAATCCATCAAAGCATTATATAAGAAATTAGTAGATAAAATGGACACATGGATTAGTGCAAGACTGTAGAGTAACAAAATATCTAGCTAAAAGGAAATGATATGTTTGTACCAAAATCAGAAGTATTAATTTATAGGGATACTGGTAAGTGTTGGAATTTTACTGGATTTCATATTTTCATCAATATACTGCATAAATACGTAATTCCTGTAACACAGTTGCTAAGAATTGTCAAAGTACAAGAGGATCAGAAAATCCGTAGTAGAAAAGGGATAACATAAAACAGCATAAAGTGCAAAAAAATGCATTTTAAAAATAGTACAAAAACTTAATGCTTTTAACAGGGAATTTATAATTAAAAAAAAGAATAGAGAACGAATGAGTCATTGATGTGACTGTAAGATGCACCAGGAGAGAGATTTCCAAGCAGAGAAATTTTATTCTCATTGTCCCAGAGTTCAGAGAGACAATACTGCATAAAGTTCTGGTAACCATATTCAAAGATTTCTTGGAACTAGAAAAGCTCCTGAGAAAGACAACCATGATGATTAGAGGAAATGGAGAAAATGTTTATGTAGGAGAAAAAGTTGAGAGAATGTCTGATTTTGTTGATAGATATCAAGGAGGGAAAAGACAACAGTGGCTTTGGGACACACATATATAAACTAACCATGACTAGGTTTAGGATAGAAATTAGAAAACGGGTAAGATATCAGAAGAAGGACCCAAGCTCTAGAACATCCCTCCACTGGAAGCTGTAATGGCTATAGACAATAAGTTTTAAAATGAGATTTAGTAATTAAATAGAATTACTTATCTAATTGTGTCGTTTCTTTCTAGCAGAGGGCTAAGCTAGATAAACTGAAACTTCCTGGTACTATGAACTATACGTTGTGTTGTCTGTTCCTTTTTTAATAATGACAAGGAAAAAACTTAATTCCTTCTAGAAGAATGACATAATCTATACAAAGCTCTTGAATGCCTGCTGAATTTTCTACCCTGTTCTTTACACATTATTTAATATGCTTGTCACTTCCCAGTGTATTTTATCCTGATTTATTCAGAAAGAATCTATGCCTTTTGCAGTTAATTTTCAGAACTAAGCTACATATATAAAGTAGCTCACATTACTCCTCATGGTGTTTTTCCCTCTGTCAATCAGTACATTGCTCTAGTCACCAGTATTGTGAGGTTCTCTCTTCAGCCTTCTCCAATCTTACCTATTGAGAGCAATTTTACTTTATCTGCATATATCAGCCACTTCATATTCCATATCTTCCCTGAACCATTAATGAATGTATAAAATCTGTGACAGTATGGTATATCTCCCTGTCAGCCTGTTGTACTGTTCTGAGGTTACCATTTCATTCCTTCTCTTTTAGTTAACACACTGGAATCAGAAACAAGTCTTCCAGTTAACGTAACAATCACTTCACCACTTGGCGTGCTCTCTGATAATTGTAACTTCAGGCAGTACCTCACATCTCACCTTTTGAGTGGTTAGTTTGCTCAGTAACCCCGTAATAAGCATCTGATTAAAGGTCCTTGAACCTTGATCTGAAAAACTTAAAGTGCTGTGAATGCAGCACTGGGTGCTGTGAATCCAGCAGAAAGACTGCAAGTGATGGAGACATACATATAGCTGTTAATTTGCCTATCTAGCATTTAGACATTATTTACCACACAGAAGCCTGGTAAGGTAGCATTAGAATGCTATACAGCATTTTTTTGAATTCTAGTAATTTCAAGCTTCATTTTCCAAACATAGGGTTTATTTCTGTATTGGCAGGTCAAAGGATGAAAAAATACCATCGGGACTCTTCACATGGAGCCATTCCAAAATGTGAAGGAGGACACCAAAAAATGTGGAGACAGAGGGAAGAACATCAGAAATAAGGCCAACATAGGAAATAACACACAGCTATTTGGTGTGAAATACATTGGACAATAAATGTTGCTTTAGGTCTGTAATGTTAGTTTATTACACAGAATACACCACTTCAAACAGAAACATATCAGTTATATATGGGGAAATATATCTGCCACTGGGCTCCTAAAAAGAATTTAAGAGCGCGAGATTTCCCACCTGTATTGCAAACCCCTTTTCCTCCATATTCATTTTCTCCTTCCCCTCCACGCACCTTTTGTCCCACAAGGGAGACAATCACAGCCTCTGGGCTGAAGTGGATTTGTGTCAGCCTTTAATTGGGTCACCAGTCTGGATAACCAAAGGATCACAGTCCAGGGCTTATTGCAGCATGTACACACCAGTTATTCTAGACACAACCTTCAAGAGTACAGAATGGTCAAATTCTCAATGTCTAACTGAAAAATAGTGCCTTCCTTCTTCAGGTATATCTCCGATTTCATTGACATTGAAGCAACGTACTATGCAGCCTTAGGGATTAAAATCTAACCAAAAGACTGAAATACTTTGCCTAATCACAATATACATTAAATATTTTCCAATTTTATATTTAAAAACATTTATGGAAAATTGAAAACCATATATAAGTGCTTACTATGCACACATAATATCAAAAAACTGCTGTAAACCGGTATCCAAAATAATTCTATTAACACACTGAAAGACCCTGAAACATATTACATATGCCTTGGATTCTTAAAATACACAAAATTACCAAAAAAAAAAAAAAAAGACACACAAAAGACACAGACCATCTTTAAAGAACAGAGGTTAAAGAAGAACACAGAACTAAAACTTGCAGTGTATTAGAACTTTAAGAGTAAGCGGTACTGCCTCAGTAGAGAATATGGCAAGGGCAGTTAGGAAGTCCATTGCAACACAGTCTCCCTTCTCAGTTCCTGTGGAATCCCAGCAGCGATAAATATGTTCCTTTTCTAGTATCCTCTGGGTAAAACAGGTAAACTTCATTTGGGGTCTGGATGATCCTATACACAAACTGAAAGATCTCTCCACTCACATAAATACTCTCAAGTTGGTTTTGAAAAACTGAACAATTTGATAATGTTAATCTATATAAAATTAAAATTACTTCTGTTTCCTACAGTATTGTATTACAGCATTTGACTAGTATTTCCTACTTTTCAAATTAAACTTATCAGTTTATTCTGTTCTGAAAAAAGCATTTCTACTGAAACACAGTTCACAAACCCTTTCTCAAATGTCACGAAATAAAGGAATCTTATCTTAGTACTTGGGTGGGTATTTCAGATTTCAGTTCGCTGTTCCAATAAGCAGTAGTTGTTTCTCTACAAATTAAATGATTGGTATATGACTGCATATCTCTGAACAGGCAACATTTCAGGGAAAAACTATTTTTTAACCGAGAAACCACTGTCTTAGAAGAACACCTTTTCTTCGTATGTTGGTTCCCATAAAAATCTCAGTAATTATCTGTATTTCAACAATGACATACAATTGTGATTTATATTTATCTAGGTCTTGGCTGCATTCGCATTGGGAGTTTTATTGGGTGTGGCATTCAGCAGCTAATTTTGTGATTATTTTTGTTCTGGAAGTGTTTTCACTAATCTAATATTATAGAAACGTTAAGATCTCTATTACAAGTGTTTCTTATATTTGTTGTTTCCATCGTCCATTGCACAAAAGCAAACTTCTGCTTCTTCTTCTTCCTCTTCTTCTTCTGTAGGAAAGGCATTTTCATTTTTCAGATTTTCAGAGGCATTATGTTCAATGTTATTTGAAGAAGTGTCACACTTTAGAAATGTTTCAGAATGACAGTTTTCTGCTGGATCCGCCAACATGAGAGAAAAATTTTCTCCAAAAATGTGAATTAGGCTTATTCTTAGGTTTTGGCATATTTCTGGCATTCTGTTGAGTAGCTCACTATTTATGCCTGTCACAAGATCACTGGGTATGTTTTTGGATACATTATTTTGACAATTGCTGACTTCCACGTGTTTTGCATTCATATCTTCTATAACATGTAACTTCCCTAAACTGCTTGTGTCTTTCAGAGTCGAAGATGTAAGTATTCCAAAGTTACTAATAAAATCTAAGGTGTTATTAGCATAAAATCTATTAAAAATATTATTGGCAATCTTATTGATACAGCTGTTCTTCAGAGTCACATGATAATTTTCATCTGTTAGTAAATCTTCACCAGACCATTGTAAGTGTTTACTTTTTTGGGCCAACAAATACGGACCCAGCTGATTCTCAATATCAGATACCTTTTGATAGGCATATCCTCTCTGATCCTCATTAATTGGTGTTACTGTCACCATCAATATTGGGCAATGTTGGCCACACATAGCATGGAGTTTATCCAGAGAATCTTCTTCCTGAAGAGCTCTTCTATTAGCATTACCAGCATAATTTGGCTGAGACTGTATGGGTTCATCATTTAAAGGCTGTTCCAATGGATGCACCTTGTTATCAGGCAATCTAAATTCTGCAGATGTAAAGCCTGTAAAACTGGTATCAGCCTGTGTAGAAAGATGTGCAGAAGTAGAACCTACCACAACTGACGGTTTGATCTTTTCTTTGTTTGCTGCAGGACGGGAGGCGATCTTGCCATTGCAGCTAGGTTTGCTCTTTGTACTTAAGTCATCCTGAAAGGGGTCTGAATCACTATTATGAGGTATATTGAAGTAGTTGCAAAAACCTTCAGAGGGTTTAGCCATGTCTTCAAGTTCTGAAGAAGAGATTGCATTGAGGACTGGGTACTGATTCAGATTGCCAAAGTGTGAGTATGGAACATCATCACTGTTTGTGTCAACGACCGTGTCTGTTGATGTTGTATCCAAATTACCATACATTCCAATCCTCTCAGGTGGTGATCTTCTTATCAAATGATTCTCTTTGAGAAGCCATTTGCCTTTATCTATTAATATTCCTTCATCTTCATTAGCTCGTACACTAGGTTGACAGTGTTGCCTTGGAGAGTCCCATGAATGGTCATTAATATAACTTGTGTCTTCTCTGTTAAAAGTAGGTTGTGGTGTTGGTAAAGAAGTATTTTCTTTTCTCGATATAGAGTCATCTTGGTTTATGTTCACTGGAAATTCTTGTGACGGTAGTGAAGAATGTAAAAGTTTCTCTGCAGAACAAGACCCACGTTCTTGAGAAAAAGAAATGGTTTTTTCCATTACTGCAGAGTGGAATTCTTCAGTATCCTTTTGAGATACTTTTGACATATAAGGAAACCCTTTGTGAAAGTCAGGCTTAAATGAAGCTTCTGTCTTGCCATAAAGCCGTTCAATAGTTCTTTTTACATAGCCAGTATTATAATGTTTTTCAAGTACGGCTTCCTCACTGCTTTCGTTGGTCAAATCGCTGGATGCTCTAAAGTCATGCTCACTCTCTTCAGTATCTGGTCTGTAATCTGACCAGTCTGAAGTAGCAGGACTTTTAAAACATTTTTTTAACTGAGAAGTGTCTGAACACATTTTATTCTCCAGTTCTTCCACTTGCAATTCCTGTTCTCCTTCAGTCATATCACATTCTGTAATTTGCTTTGATTCATAACAAAATGATAATGGAGAGACTGTAGATAACCTCTCAGAGGTTTCCCCCTCACAGCTTTCTGCATCTTCCTTATCTTCCTGTACAGAATAATCCTCATTATTACACTCTACGGAGGTTTCAGCAGCTAGTTTAAGTTGGTTATTTGGGGTTTTGTCATTACCTTCTGACTTTGGATCAACTTTCTCATCTTCACTTTTATCAGTAGTAACATGTATAGTATCTTGTTCACCTTCTAGCTCAGAAGTATCCTGATCTAAAATACAGTATTTATCATTAGAAGTTACACTATGAACTGTTGAGTTAGGGTCTACTGAGGTTTCTGACTCTTCATTAGTGAATGATGTATCAGTGGTTTTATCTTGAGATTTTTTGTAGAAGCTATCAGGCATTTCTTCGTATTTTTCAGTTGGCTCTATAGCTGATGTAAGGCTACGGGTATTTGAATTAGTAGTGGCATATTGACTATCTAGCTGTGTTTTGAGAGCACTCAAGTCTGAAGTCTCTGTTTCTCTACAAAGATCTTTCTGTATATCAAAACAGCTTTCTAATTCACCAGTCAGTTTTAGAGCTTCTTCAGAATTTCCACTGTCCTTTGGAACACAAGGGTCAACTGACTTTTCATTTTCATGCAAATGTATACCATTATGAAGTTCAGATATGGGCATATTCTCGTGGCAATGTGTGGAGTCCTGGTTTTTCAGTTCCCTCCCGAAGTATGGTAGGTTATTTTCTGTTGGTTGTTGAAAATGTGAGAAGGCAGCCTTCAGTTCTTCAAATTTTTCTATGAGTGTAGTTTGTTTCAGAAATTGTGACTGAGTAAATGTTTCGGAACAGCTACAGGTAGGTTTTTGCATATCATCTTTGATTGTCCCAATCAAACTCTCTCTCAGGTTCAGCATGAGTAGCCAGGCTAAGACGACATTGGAGGAAGAACCAAAAGATGAAGGAGGAAGATCTGAAAGGCTGCAAGCTTTCCCTATACATCCACTGTGTTCTTTCTGGAGACCAAGCAAAGTTGATTGTAGTTCATGCAGCAACATGCTAGACATGCAACTGTTCTGAACATCAGTTCCCACTTTCTCATTGACAAATGCACAATCAGCTTGAACAGCAACTTCAGATTTTTTTCTTTGAAATAGATTGGTATCTTGGATATCAGCTTCTGACATCTTTTTATCATTGTCTTGTGTTTCCTGAAACAAGTGTGTCTTACCCTCATGATGAAATTCTGATCTCAGTGAATACTTGGCTTCATCTACTATAGTTGTATTAGCATGAATCAAAGAGTCAATTTGTTTTCCACCTGAATCCTTGGCTGATTCTTCTAAAGTTCCCAATCCACAAATAGGCATTAATGGTTTTGGGGTTAGACTATGTTCAACCAGATGTTTTTTTCCAGTCACATACACTTTATTTGTGATAAATGTTGTTTCTTTATCTATAGAAGCATCAGTATTTTCTTCAGCAGAATGGCAGATGCTGTTCTCTACATTCCTTTCTTTTTTATTTATAGGGGGTAAGACAGAATTTGGTAATAAGTTTTTCAACCAAGTTTGGACATAGTTTTCAACTGAATGCTCAGCGACCTCCCCTTGAAAACCTTCCTGGTTCAGAGCCTCTAGTGTAATGGCTTTCTCTGACATATTTAACTTATTTGCTCCTTTAGTTAGATTTTTCTTCATCCCCTTTTGCTTTTTTGCTTTCTTTGATGACAAATTTTCCAAAATATTATTTTCCTTTTCTTTTTCAAAGTTAAGATTCTTTGGCACTTCTGACAATGGCTTTGAAATCACTGATGGGTTAGATGCCTGTTTGAAAGAATTGGTTGTGAGATGTGCGCCTTCTTTCTCAGTACTCAGTGTATCCTGACTATGTTCAGATTCATTGTTTGAATCAACTGCCATTAGACCATCTTCCTTCTTTGCAGATGAAATGATACTATTTTTTTGGCCTGACTTCATTTTTACTTTGGCCAACTTGTTGTTATTGCTTCTTGGTTTTTTATTAGATGATAATCCATTTTGTTCCACTGAATCCTGGTGATAGAACTCATCTTCACAACATATGCTTTTGTCTGAATTGACAGACCCATCATTCTTTTTTACGAAAAAATCCATTCCTTTTTTCTGAGGCATTTCAGAATAATTATCCATAGCCTCTGCTGCAGAATCCTGTGTGGTTCTCCTTGTGATATGCATTCCCTCACCTTTCATTATCCCTGAAATGTCTTCATCTTTTTTATTTTCATATGTACCTTTCTCTAGAAACTTAGACGATTTTCTCCTCTTCTTTTTGGTGAGAGAAGATGCAGATTGGCTGTCATCAATGAGATGTGTTGCCATCACAGATCCAGTCCTGGCACTGATGTGATTGTCACTTTCAGTAACAGTAGGAAAGAATCCAGTTGTTGGATTTATCTTCTCAGTAGGAGCTTTACTACATGGAGATACAATCATCTCCATCTGGCTATGTCCAGGACAGGCTGAATGTACTGAATCTTGAGAAACAGGTAATAAATCAGCAGGTCTGCATATTGTTTCTTCTTTTGACTGACACAATTCTGAATATCTAATGAAAGAACTCAGTGATCTTTTTATTTGTTTAATGTCACATGACTTATGGATGTAGTCTGCCGAACCTGGCCTAGCTGCCTGGCAAATTTTTGATGATGGTATTAAACCACAAATGTTAGCTTTGCAGGTTGAGAGTAAACTATTATATGTACTTTGTTCCACAACAGATTTCTCTAATATACTCTGTACCAATTCATCCTTGTCAGACACTTCTAATGTCTTCTTATTTGTGGTTTCTATTAAATCATTACTTTTGTGGCTTACTTTAAAAAGCATTTCTTCTTTTATATTCTCTGAAGAAAGCTTTAATGAACTATTCTCACTCATCTCACTAAACTTTGGATAAGTGACACTTGATTTTTCTCTGCTTGCATGAGCTACCATGCAATACTCAGACTTATTTTCTCCCTGCTGTATTTCCTCACTGTAGGAAAACTGTCCTATTGTCTTCTCCTGAACCTCTTTCTCAGATACCAAGGTGACACTTTCAACTACTGCTTTCTTTTGTCTAACACGCCTTGGCCCAGGAGTGGGAGGTCTATAAAAGCGAGGCCTGATATTATCTTCAGGTACATTGTTTACATCTACATCTGCAGAATTATTGTTCTTACAGATATTACAACCAGAATTTTTTAAATCAGACTCTGATTCTTTGTCTGACACTTCTGCATTGAATTGCTGTAATGAGTCTCCCTCTTCTTTACTGTAGCTCTTCAAAAATGGAGTATCTTTTGGGTTTATACATTCCAATGCATTTACATTGGATAAGCAGTCTTCAGCATGCATTGCAGGATGACAGATGGTGGTATTTTTGTCATCAGAAAGGCCAGCACGACTTACAGTAGTTGTCCATTTAATGGTTTCTTCCTCTTTAATTTTTAATCGAACTTTCATTTCCACTGTGATACTCCCATCTTGATTAAGGTGAACAGATTTCTCAATGTCATCTTCATACTGTGCCACAGATAAGTCTTCACCAGTAATGGACTGATTTCCTCCTATACCGTTATGACTATCAGGAACATATGAAGAATCTGAGTTGTTATCATTTGAGTTGTTATCATTGCTGGATCCTTTATCAGAAGAAACTGAGAATACCTGAGATCTTGAGCTAGAGCCCATTTGAGCTCTCACTACCAATATTTATGTTGAAAGAACCCGAATTCATACAGTAGGTGGAAAGTAGAGCAGACAAATATGCGTAAGGATCCAGATGGTGAGACAGCAGACAGGCAGCAAAAGAAGAAAAAAGAAGAAAGAAGAAAAATTAGTACGAAAGAAGCTAATGAAGTGTGTTTATTTTACCAGAGTATTAGAAAGTAAAGAGAAAAATATGGCTAATCTTGCTGTTCATTTTAAGAAGTTGTTCGAGAGAGAACTATAACCAAATTTTAATAAAGAATCAAGCATTTAACTACTTTTCCACTTAATTTTATTTTGCAATAGCTTCTTTCTAATGCCAGGGCTTTAGTCTTATTTGAAGCTCCAGAGCCTAAAAAAGCACTAAAAGCTCTCATTTTATACTCAGTTGGGAACTGAGGTTGCCCTGAACCTTCCAAGGGATTCACAGGCCCTTGCTTGTTTGGGCTTCAAGCTACCAACTTTACTTCTTCTTCATGCCTTAGCGATCATTAATATATCATTTCCTATTAGTTCTCATAGTTAGTGCTAAAATGTGTCAGTCAAGTTGAACATATACCTCCCTTGTCTTAACCCAACAATCTACAGCATATGAGTAATTACTGTGAGCATCATCGACATGTGAATAAAGGGCTCAGACCTAATGCCCTGGATTGACCTTCTATAGAGAAGTAAACATGGAAGCCCTTGAAGTTCTTATAAAATCTGAATTTAAATCATAACATTCTGTGATACATTTTATGTTACAGTACTGTAGACAGCAAAAAACTCACAAAGCCAATGAGAATACTTCCAGACTACAATGAATTTTGAGTATAGCCCAATATGTGTTTGCATACACATTAAATATTCCTGAAATATGTTTTGATTTCTTTGTAATAACTTGTCTTTTTAAAAAATTATATCTCATCTCTCTCTAGCAGTTGTCACTGAAGAGGTGAGAGAGATAAAAAAACATGACACAAAAATAAAGTTTTGCTGTCTTCCAAGTTCTGTATGTGTGAGGGAAACAGTGTAAGTACACCCACACAGAGAAATCCACAACTGCTACTGATAGCTAAATATATAGGAGCCACCATTTAATAGACAGGTTTCACTTGCAGAAAGGTATTTTAACACATGTAAGATTAATTTCTCTACTTTGCTTGATATTAAGCATATTGGTTTTGCTCAAGTGACTCACAAAGGTTCGTACAGTTAACATATTACTATTATAGATATGTGTCTATAATTTCAGGCAGAGTGTCTTGCAAGTTTCCCAGGCATATGCTGCACCATGAACTAAATCAGAAATAAAAGTTTGTACAAACTCTTCTAACACAGACTAGACCTTATGCTTCCCAAAGTAAAAATCTCACTTTCTCCTTCTCAGGAAAAGAAATTGGATCAAAGTGCCTGAAATTTGATTTTTCAGGCTCTCATCATCAATGATGTCTCCTACACAGGATACTTTTGAATTTCTCAGGTTAAAGACAAAAAGAGGGTCGGGTTTTTTCTCTCTCTTTCTGTAATTGCTGTCAACTAAGGATTGGAAGAGGACACTTAGGTTCTCAGCTACTCACATTTTATACCATTGCAAGGCTCAGTCTCTGGCTCAAAGCAAAATTTGGGTAGGATTTTGTGTTTCTGCAGAACTTTCATTCTCAAAATGTTCCTATTCATTCTCTCTCGACTCATTAGTTATGCTCTGCCAACAGCTCTCAAGTTGTGCAAGCCAAAGAACACAAGGTTGAGAAAAACTAAAATGAATAGTTTGGTGGGGACATAATAAACTGTGAGGGATGTAGAAGAAACTCCTTCAAGTAAATGGAAGCCAAGTGTCTTACAGATCAATGTGCTCCATGACACAGTCAAGATTACTGTGGGAAGTCTCAGTACAGAAACAAATACACTGTCCCCTGGGCTCTGCAGTGCAGCATGCAGCTGTATCAAGAATACAGGGTACCTCTGGATTAAACAACTTTCCCCTTAGACAGTACCTCTGCCCTACAGGATGCTCTGATGCCAAGGATTCCCACACAGCCTAAAGCTCCGATACCGCAGCGTATTGCTCCCCTCAACCTCAGGCTGTTCAGCTAGCCTGGGTTCTCTCCAACAGCTCCTTATACTCTTGATCACCCACTGGCCACTTCACACTCTTACAGACCCTGTCAGTGGCACAAGTCCATGAACAATCAAAGGAAAAGTACGTGTTTATGTATCTTTTCCCAAACTTATCCAAAAACCATATCTCACAACCATGAGGATATAGGAAAGGATGACACTCTGTTTAAACAAAAGCATGATGAATTTGTGAGTGGATGAGTGCTATAATTTTTTTTACTGTTTATGTGGAGCATGGGACATGGGAAAAAGTGAAAATCATGACAATGACAAATCAAACCTCCACGTGCTAAGTAATTTCTGAGAACTGCACAAAAGTTTTGCTTGAGAAATTCAGTCAGTTAAGAGCCTGAAGTAGCCTGTGGTTTCTCATTTACCAGTGCTGTTACTAACTATGACTCCAAAAAATTCATAACAATGACCATCAAGTGCATTAAAATAAAATATACTTTACAGATTTGCATCCATGTTCTAAATAAGTTTGCTTGAAAGAAAATATGCATACTAGCAGAGTACTTCGCAGAAACTTATATTTTAGAAAGAACATTGACACGTCTATCTTTCTTATGCTTATAGAGGAGTCAAAGCAGATATAAACAGTTTCAACTGGATTTTTTAAGTATCCTTGATCCTAGTAAGATTGTCATGGTTTATGTCTTGTGCTGAGAGAGATAAACCCATTAATAAAATAAAAATTAATCCAAAGAACTTACTATTCTCACTTTCTGGCTTGGTATTTGCTTTTGGGTACACACGATTTGCAATTCCAAGCAATTTAGCAGGCCGTGAATATCCAAGAGAATCATAATTGCTTGGTTTAAAAGGCTCTCTCCCTGCTGCGACTACAGCTCCAGAGCACAATATCAGGGCCTGAAGATTAGGAACCTGGAAAAACAAAAGTAACATTAAATTCTCTGCCTTAGTAACCACAAAAAATAATGTGAGATTTATCCCTTTCATGCCTTAGTATCTTCACTTCTTAGTCTCTACATTAGTTTGCAGCAGACTACTAAATATGTATCACAGCACAGGATTTTTCAATTCCTGTAAGGCAATTCCTACCTCTGTGAGGGTATGTCTTGTTATATAAATATATTTTAAAAAGACTTCAAGAAGCAACTTGAATCCAGATCAAAATTTTCTAGCAATTTAAGTGTTTGCATGTGTAATTTTGTTTCATCATTGTCCAGTGACTTCACAGCCATGAAATAAGAATATGCCTTTGGAGGTAGGTATACATATGAACACGTAGTTGGAGGAAGAGGAAATGCAGAATATACCACAACTGCTTGGTCTGTATTGACATAGAGGAATAGGACAGAATCACAGAACAATATATATTGGAAAAGACCTCTGGAGGTCTCAAAGCAGGTCTGACTGGATCAAGGTGCTCAGAGCCTTGTCTAACAGTTTTGAATTTATGTTCCAAAATATATTGCAAAATAAAGCTTACAAACTGCGCTTCACTGATATAGGTGAAATGGACAGTTTCTCAACCTAATACAGAATTTCTCCAAAGGAGAGTAAACACAGGATTTTCCTTGAACTCTTGGAGCTCTGCATGGAATTCTTTTTCTAGATACCTGTTAGGTATAATCACAGGTGCTTTTCTTTAGTTACACAATGCACACATACAACACTGAGATAAAAACATATAGAACAGAACATGAGATGAAAATCAGGATTATTAGTGTTGTATCATCTGGGTTTATAGGTACAGAACCTGTTTCTTGGTTTGAAAACTATAATAGATAATGAGGTATCATAGTTCCAAGTCATTAATGGCAAACCACTCTGCATTTGTGTAATAATAAAATACGTGTGGCTGTTAGATGTTACTTATTGTATTTTTAAGGCATTAAAACTCACAAATAAACAGCATTAAGACTAAAAGAAGTTTCTGTGTAAATGGGTAAAAACATAAAACTGAGAGCATGCCTGAAAGAGCTCTGAGTAAGAAAAAGATAAGAGTTTTTTCACGATGACTTAAAATGTCCTCACTTGCTTCTATCTGACTGCAAGATTCCAGTATATTTCCTCCAAGCTAGTAGCCTTTCTGGAGGGGAAAAGGCATAGAAACAAAACCAGCTGAAATTCAGCACATCAGGCCAGCATCCCAATGTCATAACTGATAAAATCACTTTTTTAATTAAAAATAATCTAGAAGAAATCAGGAAAACTGTCAATACTCATCTTTATTCTTACCTTTCTGCCATTAGTGGTATATAGTTTCACAACTGGATATTGCATTAACTCACTCATATAATCCAGAAAGGCCTCAAAGGTTTGTGTATTTTTCTTTCCCAGAACTATGGTACGCCTGAGTCTTACATCCCCATTTTTGAAAACAAGTATCTTTCTGGGAGTTGTTATTTTACTTTCTCGATGGCCAAATCCATCTTCATTCTCCCTTGCTAACTGCACAGCTCGACGACGTGCACTGACAGGCCTACTGATCTGCCAGGGCAGCGGCTTTTTGCTAGCCTGTTCCAGGTTGATGGGCTTCATTTTCCTCTGATGGGAGCAAATATAAGATTTTCCATCTTCAAGATCCTCCAAATTGGTGACACTGTGTCTCCCTTTTGGTGTACTAATATTCCTTACTCCAAAAGGTAATGGAACCCGTTTGGATAAACTATCCAGCAAGGCATCAAATGTTTTGTAAGACCGGTTATTAATGACCATTTTGATCCCATTAAACTGAGGATCTCCACTTTTATAGAAGCAGATCCGTTTTGCCACGACAGGTTCAGTAACGTTGAAATGGCGCGTGGATAAAGTCTGTTCACTCTCGGAGGAGTTTGGCTGATTCACCGAATAACTAGTTGAAGGTGTTTCACTCATTTTGACAGCAATCTGGAAGAAAGAAGAGATGGATTTAAAACTTTTCTTATGACTAGTAATAATATGGTCTTCATTTCAAAGGTGCAGAAAGAGACTTTATAAGAAACCAACAGCATCAATTTGTGCCAAAAATCATTGGATTTAAACGGACCCAAGCTGTTATCTCTAAATTCCACAAAGACTCCAGTACTGTCAGATTAAGTTAGCATAGCTCTACTTGCAAATATTCCCAAAACTTTCCAAAGTAATTTTAAATCTTTTATCATTTTGGTACAAGAGACTCTTCCTTAGAATAAGGTACATTGTCAGTCCAGAATGATAATTACATGTTTTCTTTCTTGAGGATGAAGTTAATGACAATATTTCATATTTAAGATGTTAGAAAAATCCTTACTAGGAGGGAATATTTTGTGCCTAGGCATGAGCCACATTTAGTCCAAAATAACAAAACTGAAAGACAATACAATTCATTCTGATCTCATATACTAGTTTTATACCAGGGAAAATCCATTGGAGCCAGAGAAAACTATACCAGAATAATGCCCAAGATGTGCTTTTAGAGTTAAGTTGTTTCATAAATTGATGAATCATTTGCTTTTCGATTATAAATTTTATTTTTCGCGATACATAAGCCACTACAATATTTACATTTATACTGAGGGATAAACTACTGATTGAACAAGGCTTTTTTAGTAAAAGAAAAGGCTTTAAATCCTTTATAAAGACACAAATATTTTAGGTATTCTTCAGTAGAAGTAGCCTTTAAATTTAAATATGTAAATATCAGGTTTTTAAACAACAGACTGTCTCTGACAATTAAATCAATAGTCTTCACATTTGGAAATAGAGCACTGTTGCTACAGTCTTTCCATTTGAATCCAATCTACATACAGACAGTGTAACAACAACCCTTTAAATGAATAAAATCGCTTTGTATTATTGATTGGCTTGCTTTGGCTGGAGCACAGTGTTGGAATGGCCAGTCAACTAATCAGCCTCAAGGAAGCAGTTTTAGTAGAGTTCTACTGAAAAGCTGTATAGCTGTCTCAAAGAATATGTTTGTCATCAAAATAGTATAAATTAAATTTTTTGACAATGTCACCTTGATGTAACTGCCATATTGACTAATGGAACAATCTCTCCTGGCTACTACATATTTTTCGTAATGAAGCTATGGCAAACAATATTTTGACAATTTTACTACTCCATACATTACTTCTGAAACTGATAAGAAAATGTGGCTATTTTTCAAGACAGTCAAGGTTCAAATACAGTCAGATTTGACAAGATTTTGTCTTACTGTGTTCTTACAGCTTTTCCAATAATGCACTGTTTTTAGCTTGGGTGTTTTGCCTTCACTAAGAGTTAATAAATTTGTAAATGTTCATTATTTTGAACAACGAGCAGAGCACAAGAAGAAGTGTCTCCTCTTAATACATTTTTTGTGTTGTAAATTGCGGTCATTCTAAGTGCTAAAACTGAAAAATAAACAAACAAGTCTGTGCTAGAATGATGTACACGAAGATTGATTTAGGTAATCACAATTCCATTTAAAATTTTAAAAAAAGTTTTAAAACATTTCTAAAAATATTTTAAAATAAAGATTAAAAAAAAAAAAAACAAACCTCCGAGTATTTAATTAAGGAATACGCAGAAAGAAATTTTCAAGCTTGGCTGCAGCGACATACAACCCAGTCCATGATGGCTAGTCAAGTTGCTTACTTTCTGCGGAAGGGAGGAGCTCTATTTCAACTGAAATCACTGAGAACTACAGTTACTCATCTTTTTTGACACATCTATTCATTGGCTGCCTAAATTTTCATTACAATTCTAAACTGAGAGGCTGACAGGTGGGTTAAGACTAGGGACACAATTTGAATCAGCCATTTTACGCTTCATGCATCATTCTGTTTATCCTGATATTCCTAGAGGAAATTTGTAACAGCATTTCTACTGCCACACAAATTTTCTTACTTTCTTTGCAGAGCAAATGTTCTAATCCATTGAAAGCAGCAATGGCAGTAGTAAAGTTCTTGAGTGAACTGGATGCCATGTTACTCCATTTAACTGGCCAAGAAGACCTGAGCTCACTAACAGCATCCAGTTCAGGATCTCTGGGAAAGGGGAGAAAACTGATAAATCATAATCCGTAATGGCCAGAGACAGAAATGAACAGACGTAGGTCCTCAGCTACTCTGTACTACAACTTCTCATCTTTTATGAAAATAGAGTGGTGTTTCACACAGGCTGATCAGTCTCACTTCTGTGCCCGGCAAGATCATGGAGCAAATCCTCCTGAAAACTATGTCAAGGCACATGGAAAATACGGAGGTGGTTGATGACAGCCAGCACGGCTTCACTAAGGGCAAATCATGACTGACAAATTTGGTGGCCTTCTGTGATGGGGTTACAGCATGGATGGATGAGGGAAGAGTGACTGATGTCATCTACCTGGAATTGTGCAAAGCATTTGACCTTGTACCACATGACATCCTTGTCTCTGAACTGGAAAGACATGAATTTGATGGCTGGACCACTCAGTGGATAAGGAAATGGCTGGATGGTCACACCCAAAGAGTTGCAGTCAATGGCTCGATGTCCAAGCATAGATCAGTGACCAGTGGAGTTCCTCAGGGGTCAGTACTGGGACCAGTACTGTTTAACATCTTTGTCGGCGACATGGACAGTGGGATCAAGTGCACCCTCAGCAAGTTTGCTGATGATACCGAGCTGTATAGTGTGGTCAGCACACTGGAGGGAAGGGATGCCATCCAGAGGGGCCTTGACAGGCTTGAGAGGTGGACCTGTGTGAACCTCATGAAGTTCAACAATGCCAAGCACAAGGTCCTGCACGTAGATTGGGGCAAACCCAAGCACAAATACATGCTGGGAAGAGAATGGATTGAGAGCAGCCCTGAGGAAAAAGACTTGTTGGTGCTGGTGGATGAGAAGCTCAACATGAACCAGCAATGTGCGCTTGCAGCCCAGAAAGCCAACTGTATCCTGGGCTGCATCAAAAGAAGCATGGCCAGCAGGTTGAAGGAGGCAATTCTCACAGTCTACTCTGCTCTTGGGAGACCCCATGTAGAGTATTATGTTCAGTTCCGGGGCCCCCAACCTAAGAATGTCAACCTGTTGGAACCAGTCCAGAAGAGGGCCGTGAAGATGATCAGAGGGCTGGAGCACCTCCCCTGTGAGGGCAGGCTGAGAGAGCTGGGGTTGTTCAGCCTGGAGAAGAGAAGGCTCTGGGGACACCTTATAGCAGCCTGCCAGTGCCTAAAGAGGGTCTACAAGAAAGCTGGAGATGCAATTTTCACAAGAGCATGTAGTGATAGGACAAGGGGGAATGGCTTTAAACTGAAAGAGGGTAGACTCAGATTAGATATTAGGAAGAAATTCTTTACTGTGAGGGTGGTGAGGCACTGGAACAGGTTGACCAGAGGAGTTGTGGATGCCCCATCCCTGGAAGTGTTCAAGGCCAGGCTGGATGGGGCTTTGACCAACCTGGTCTAGTGGAAGGTGTCCCTGCCCATGGCAGGGAGGTTGGAACTAGGTGATCTTTAAGGTCCTTTCTAACTCAAACTATTTTATGATTCTGTGATTCTATGATTCATCTAACTGTATGATTATTCACTCTTACAAGAGATAAAATAGGTGGATTTTCTCATGAGACTACTGATAATGATCACTTTTGATTAGCCTCTCAGAAGTTGTTCTGGATATTTGTACTTCTGTAAAACATTCAGTTATGTAGGCATCAACAATTGGAAGAGAAATACAATACATTTTGCATAAAGATAATTATTAGACTGAGTCTTGACACTGTGGAAGTAACAAAATCCAAAACAAACAAGGAGAGAGTACACACATAAATAAAAAAGACAATTTTCATTATAAAAATAAAATAATTTGAATTCACAAAAGTAACTAATAAAAAGAAGTTTTCCTTAGCAAAACAAAATGAGTGATAAAACAAACAGTTTTGGTAGAGAACTGAAAGTTGCATAGCACACCACATATGAAAGAACTGATGGCTGCTTAACATAACATGTATGAAGACTTTCTAATATTAATTTCAATAGTGTAAATTACTTATGCATCTTTCAAATATCTTATAATTGCGTCTTACAAATAACATTTCAACAAATGAATAATCAACATATTGTGGAAGTTACTATTTCATACTACAGGTGATCATACTGTAACAGCTTTATTTCATCTTAAACATAGCATCAATTTTCTTACTTAAATGATTGTATTCTAAAGTTAAGAAATAGTTGCTCTTGTATGCTATTATATAATACAGTATGTCTATTAAAGTACTTTGGCAATTACAGCGTTAAGAATTTTATTCTACAAGAAAATCAAACAGATATCAGAATTTAATCTTTTTGCCTGCATTCTCATAAACAAAACCACTCATTCAAAGTTTATGCACAAAGCTGCTAAATTTTATAAAGACAGTAAGTGGAACATTTTGTTCTAAAATATAACAATATTTCTTATGCCAAATAGCTGGTAAGTATCGCACATAATTTCATCATACTCACCCGCAGTCACATCCTATGCAAATAAAAGAGCAGTTAGTTTGTTTCCAGAGATTTATGAATTGTACATGTAGTTGTCTATGCCATAAGAAATGAACACCCTTAGTCTTACTCCAAGTGTGCTCAACTAGAAAAAACATCATAATCCATTTGCTTAATCTCAGCTAATGTTAATCACCAGGCCAGGTTCACCTCAGGTAGCCATTGTTCAGAGCAGTGTCTAACATCTCATTCAGCAAGTCCCTTTATATTATTTTCAAACTCTATTTACCTTTTAAATATTTCATTTGTATAACTTTCTTTTACTTAGATTGCTCAAGAGTCTCACAGAACCACATAAAATAAAAATGTGGATGGGGAACATGGGTGATATAATCTGTCTTCCTATCAGTGTAGGTTTATCCTCCAGACTAAAATCTTTAGTGATATAAATTTTAACTACATTAAAATGGAGCTTCTACCACTCACCTTCTGAGACTATTTAGTAACTATCTCCTGGCATTCACCCCTGCTTTTGTTCAATCATTTGGTCAAGATGATCCTCTTTGTGCAAAAGATTCTCCCATATTTTCCCTATTCAGACACCACAGTGAAAATAGTTACAGTTTCTTTCACAACACTCAATAAAACATGATAGTCTGAAGGAGTTTCACCATCTATGAGACATTCTTCATTTCAGCGTGTTGGAAAAAGGGCAGAGAAATGATTATAAATGTGTGTGAGTATAGTTTATGAAGAGATAAGGAGGGTTACATCTGACTGTAGCTTAACGATACCATAAAATGTGGTGGGTTTGTGGTTTTTTTTTTCCAGTGGAAATACTATGTCCCAAGATGGTAACTTCCATCTAATTGTCACCAGATGTATAATCCGATTGGGAGCTTCTTTGCTTAATCAGGATTACAGCGAGCTGTCAAAACTAGCTGTGTAGAACAGTAACAAAAACACTGCTCAGTAGACACTACCATTCCATGGCATGAGTTTTTAACTATTTTCCTTAGTAGAGAAATCAATTTTTATAGAATTTTTTAAATACTGCTTCAGTTCTACTTTGATAAAATGCACAGGTGCAAACAATAAATTATAATCTTGCACAGATATTTTGCTAAAAACACTGCCTTCTTAAATGTTATATTAATATAATTATTTAGTCTTTAATCTACCTTAGCTAATGTGCTGCTTATATTCCAGTCTGTATGCTGTTGTTTATACTTGTTCAGAAGAGGTACAAGTGCAAAATCTATGTATTCTGTGTCTTATAACTTAACCACTTATACAATAATTTTTATAGAGTTGGTTTTCTTTTAGGTGCAGGATTTAAAATATCATTGCTGCTCTCATTAGCATTCCAGTGCATGCAAAGCTGCTTTCATTAACCAGCTAATCCATCAGCAGCTTCCGTGTACCACTGGAATTTGAGACCCAAGAGATAATACTTCTGGGACCTGGTGAAGATGATAAACAAGTGTCACCATTTGACAATGTGAATGCCCCTTAATTCCCTAAGACTTCAAAAGGCTTTCAAAGCTTCTGTCCAGGTATAGCTTCTGTCCTCTGCATTTCTTCCTGTACTACAAACGCTCCATATACTTTGAAAAGATAGAAGAAATCATCAGCTTCGTAGTAAAATTAGCATCAACAATAATTATGTTTAACTCAGACTTAAAGCTAACAAGCCACAGGTTATCACAGTCCTGTAGCAATCAATATCAACACAAAAGCTCTTTTCATCCATTCATGTGGGCAGCTTAACTGGCATCCATGGAACTACTAAAATGATGTGATAAGGATTTAACCTTAATATTTGCAAAACAATTGTTCTTTTTATATAAACTATTTGCAAAGAAAAATTGGGGAATATAAATCAGTCCAGAAAACTTAGGAAAGCAAATTCAGGCCACATGAGAAAATGTATCAGTGATTAAAATTGTAGTTGCAAGTTGGATTACAGTTTTTTGGGTTGCTGTCATTCTCACTTTTAAATTACATGCCTGTTTATCTCCAGAACATCTTCAGTTTTCAGTTCTGATACTAAACATTAGATTTAACCTGTACTTGATTTCCTTCTTGGTCCTACTTTTTTGTAAGTGTTCTTGACTGGTCAATAACTGAAATTATAACCATACCACTGTGAGGCAGCCACTGACTTCAGTTCTTGTCTCTCATTGAAAAAAGAAAAGCTCACATTTGGCTCTTTGTGAACGCAGTGACAGCTAAGGACAAAGGATCTACTCTAATGACCGCAGGCCTCAGTGGCAGTTTTCCTTTTGATTCCAAAGGGTGTCCTCTAGGAAGACAGCAGCATAGAGATGGCCAGTTGAAGGTCCCATGCCTGCAGTTAGCCTGCAACACCATTCTGTACAGCAAAAGGCCTAGGTCACGCACCCTAAGCAAATACTTGGCCTGTAGTCCCTGGGCTGAATCGAAGCTCAAGTGGAAGTTTTCAAAGTCAAGAGAAAGTTTCTGACTGACTCCAAAATTCTTTGTATCAGCCCAGAAAAGTACAGCATCAAAATAACTGTAAAAAAAATTTTTATCATTACTCTTTCTGATTTTGATTAATTACTCCTCCTTTTCTATGGACTTTGCTTTAGTAACTGAACTGATTAAATGCTACAAGTAGCTAAATATAACCCAATACTTTCCACCTCATTCTACAAGCCTTCAGTGTTTCTCAAGACCAGCATCATATCCAGGAAAATGATGCATAAGACAGACAAAATATGCTAGCAATTACATTATCATGTTTGCTGATATATTCTTTTTTCCTTAGCAGATAACCAGCATCCCAGTTTAAGAAACATAAGCAGCCTTTTCTGCAGCATTATCCTGAGTAAGAGCAGGGTCAGAACCATGTGTGATGTGGCCCCCCCTGCCTGGCAATCCTATGTCCCTTGAATGACACTCTTTGTATAAGTCAGAGCCATATGGAACAGCAGTTAACACTTCAGTATTTTTATCATTCAGGCGTGAGTCACTTCTCTAAAACGGGTAGTTGCTACACAAGTTAAACTATTACTGTTGACCTCATGCCCCAAGAAAATCCTGATAATGTGCCTTATACTTCCAAGCCCCTTCAACCTCTTATACCTCTGCTTTTTTTTTTTTTTTTTTTTTAATCGGGCGGCTCAGTAAGGTATGGAACTAGGAAACTGCTATCAAGCTAAAAAGGAAATTATCACATTAGAAGCAGGGGCCTGGGTCAAGTTCTTTGCAGTGTGCCCAGCCTGTTTACATCCTTTCCAGTAAAGCCTTCCAAAAAATGTGCCACTATTAATATGTTACTACTGATAAGATTTTGAGCCATTGCATTACATGAGAATTTTAGTGATTGATATACATGAACTTCTTATCAAGTTAATCCCCACAGACTTTTATTCATTAAATTCTCCAACATAGATTTGATAACCAACAGCTGGGGACGCAGAACGAGAAAAAAGAAAAAGTATGCCTCTGGTGAGGAAAACAAAACAAAACTAGAGCCCTGTTTTTAAGAGAGCTCTGCCTGGCTGGTCAGATGGACTGCAAAACCCCTGTTTGAGCTGTTCTGGCTTTTGACCACCACTAAATTTAACTCAAATCTGAGTTTCTGTTTGTGTTCAGAAGACAGCTTCCTATGGGATATTTCTGGCCTGGCAGAAGTACAAATCGACCCATCATCTTCAAGTGGGTTAGAATTTCATTCTGGAGTGCAGAGTTTACCTCAGAGCTAAGTGCATAGTCATTCTCAGGTTAGGTTTCCCAATTTTATTGCCTCAGGTGTATTTAAGCAGCTATACTTCCCTCTGTTTTGTAAGATATACTAGCTGAAAAGAAGGGTCAGCTATATTGGTTACAAAAAAAAAAGTATGGACCTTAATGTTTTATTGAAAAGTTCACTCATTAAGACAACTAGGGCTGCCACACATTATTTTGTTACACTTTTTTAACTTCCTTGTATTTCTTACTAATCTGTTCATTTCTAACTATAAATCTTTGCATCTCCCAAAGAGCATAGTCAAAGAAAAAGATTAAGCCGGCAGCACGTGAGTTCCCTGGTCAAGCTGTTATCAGCTTAGCTTGAAATTTAAACCTATGTGCCCCAGTTTGTCTATGTGAAATTTTGTGCAAGGTACCTTGCCAGGTTCCCTATTTCATAGAGACATTGTGCAGCATAAGCTAAAGAAACCTGATGAAGCTCCAGCAGCATAAGTGACCATGAGGGACAGACATTTTTGTTCCTCCTTTAGGACATAGAATCCTTTGCTGGGATCTGGTGTTATTTCCTTGAGGGAGTTCAGAGGCTGTTCTTAGAGAGAGTGAGTTCATAAATTGAGGCCAAGAAAGGAAAAAGATACAGCTTAGACGTATTGTACAGTTTTGCCTCCTACAAATACTTTAAAGTTTTTGATCAAAATTTACATCTTCAGGCTACTGCTGCCTACTCCTGCAGGTGCCCCAGCTCCTGAGGCTCCTAAATTGCTAATGGTACAGCTTTCTTGCTGGGCACGTGTACAACCATTCCAGCTCTGACAACACTAAGCTAAGCTACTTAATGTCTTAGCCTTAATGCAACACACAGCTCATCATTGCTTTGCCCATCTTGCCTGAAGGAATCTGACCGTCCCCCTCTTACAGCCCAGGCAGCAAGCTGTTGCTGTCTTCCATTCCTCTGGCTAGTAAAGAGCTCTCTTACCACTTTGGCGAGACAAACTTAACTTTAAGCTGGGGGTTAGATAACCATTTCTTTGACAGACATGGAAATTGTATCAAATATGGACCCCAATATAAAGGTTCTGTATCTGCTCAGGATGCAGGAGCCAAGATGTCTAACCCAGACGTGAGGATGCCTGGAGGAAACAAGCCAACCACCTCCAGTCTTGTACCACTGTGCCTGAATCTGCAGTACAAGTCTAGCTTACTTAGTTTTGTTAACTGTAGGTGCAGGCAAGAAGATCTAAGAAAATACAGGTACTAATGAATTATATCTGACTGACATACTTACAGTACTAGATGTTAAAAATGGACCTGAAGGCATGTTCCTAAAATCAGCCCAGGATTCCCACACTGAAGACAGTCACCACTTCTATTACTGTAGCCCTCCAGAATACTTCATTTTCTCCCTTCTGCATTTATTCTCCCTTACACTTATATACAAATGTTATAAGTAGATATTTCTACATATGTATGTTTATATCCAAGGATATATAGATGCATATAGACACACACACACACACAAACTCTACTCAGATATCTTCAGTTACTTTTCTATCCTTCGGATTAAATTGTCATTTCCAATGTCTTGATTGTATATTCCCAGACCTGTTGTGTTGTTTCCTTTTCATTCGATTTTGACTCCTCTAAATTCCCTCACATGCAGGCCAGTATTTTGCAAAAGGCCTGACTTCATATATATATATATATTGAATTTTGAGCAATTAGATACAATAATTTTTTTTCTATGAAGACATCCAGCCCGTATTTCTGCATTGTATTTTTGGCATAGTGCTAGCTTCTAATCTCAAATAGTACTAAAAAGTGACATTAGATGGATAAAGACTTTTGGGCATATGCTCAGTAAAAAACAGAAAGGCAACGTCTACCTCCTTTAAAAATAATGAAAGCATATCAGGTGTTATCACCACCAAATTTCTATCTATCAATCTTTCCCTTTATGTAAATGAAGCCTCAGATGTTGTCAACATAAAATTTTCCACACACAGTAATAATGATTAAAAATTAAAAATACATAAAGTTGTACTACTTCATTTTAATTAAACTTTTGATAGTAAAATTATGTGTTTATTTTTATTTAATTAAAATATTTTTGTATTGATGTTGTTTATTTTTAATCATGTTAGAATTAAATTACCAAAAGTAATAAAAATATTTGTAAGTAGGAAGTCTGTGAGTTAAATACATGACCACAGACAGAATGGTAAAAAGTATCGCTGCTGTCTTCAAGCAGTTCTATCAGTAAAGAAATAAGAAAAGTACTTTAAAACTTCATTATGTGAGGCACTGAAATTAAACTAGATAAAGTATTAATTTTTTTTTTTTTTTAAGGAAGGAATACGTTGGCACAGCTACAGAATAAACAACCCAGTAATATTTTTTTCTATCTCTTAAGTTCTTTTAGACAAATAATTTACCTTGTGCTTGAGACAGTTACAGTCCCATACATACAATTTGTAATGGAAAAATCTGTTCATTTCCCCACTTGATCAGACTGATCTCCAGAGTGATCCTTGTGGTCGTTCTCCAGTGAAATATCATCACAAAGTCAAGAAAGAGCAGATGAGTTAACAACGTATCGCCTACCATTAAAAACTACGGAGAGGTCAGTGATGGAAAGGCCTGACTGTCAATACAGTTTTATGTTTCTGCTTCTGCTGCTCCATTACAGCACCCTTCACTTCAGACAAATAAAAAAACTCCTTTTCTCTCTCATCAACTATTAGTTTTTGACATTTCCCTTTATAAATTTTTGTCAGGGATCCAAAATCTCATAAAAAACATAAACTAAGAAAAAAAATTAAAATCTACAATTAATTTTGAACCAACTGAAAAGTTATTGTTTTCCATAATATTGAAATATTAAATTTGTACTTTTACTTATTTTAGATTTTGAAAATATATACTCTTTTTTTTTTTCACATTTTTTTTTGCACATTCTATTCATCTCACTTCAGCTCTGCAATCACCCATGCTCCTCTTACCTCATACAGCAAATTACCCAAATGTATTTCTACTCTTTCTGCTTTACTTACCAGATGAGAAAGTCTGTCGTGCTGCATCAGCAGCACCTGTACCAAGTATCTAGCTCGTAGTTGCTGTAAAGTGCCTGGGGAATGTGACTGCACCTGGAAAGTAGATATGCTCAGGTGCTCCGTTCTTCAGGGTTCAGCTGCATTATATTGTGCTATTTTGTGAAATGCATTCATGCTTTTACCTTCACTATACTGAATATTGAACAATAACATTTTTAACTGATCTTATAATTTAAAAACAATTTTTAATGAGTTCATTTTTTATGTCATTATCCCTTAAATTCTTGACAATTTCAAACACCAACTCAGATTTTCAGACCATAATGAAGGAAAGTAGTATTCTCATATAGATCTAACATTGTCTAATTTGGGGAGATATATTGTCTAATTTGGAGAGATATATTCAGATGAACACATCGGAACCTTGTGACAATGATGACATACAGGCTTGCATTGTACTGACAAAGAAGGTATACTTTATAATCAATATTGACCATGCTTCCATAAGACTCTAAAGGCACATTTAGTTGGTTACACTTTTCTTCTGAAGAGCAGCAAACTCCTTTTGCAGGCACAGTCATCTCTGTCTTCAGAGACAGAGAAGACAGAATCAGGCCACAGAGAATGAAAAAGTAATGCAGAAATGCAAAACTCCTTCCGGAGCAACCTTTACTTGGAACCATAACCCTCGTGGCTTTCACACTGAATGTGCTAAGAAAAAAGCAACTTGCACAAATTTATTTGAATGTTACTGAAATAAACCAGTATTTACAAAATCACCTCTGATAAGGTCACCAGCCAAGGTCAATCCACAGCAGTCTCTCAGGAGCTGTGGCATAACAACAGACCCACCGCACAGAACAAGCGGGCAAGCATGCAGGCTCTGCTGCTCTATCTCAGCAGATAAGCAATCCCTGGGACTGCAAATAAATCACAGAGAACAGCTAAAGGAAAGAGTGATGTTGGATAGATCTCCTCTCATGTTTTTCTTAGCAGACCGCCGCAGGGAAATACTCAGTTGCTGAAGGGTGTCTGTTTACTTAGAAGAGACTGATCTAAAAAGAAGTGGCATACTGTAATCTGGTCACGCAAACTGTCTCAAAGCAATTAGACTGCCTTTTTGGTTTAATGTTATTTTAGGTTTATTTTTGCTTCTGAGAATTAGACTTGCTCCTTGAAAAACACAGGATGTGTTATGCCACGTCATACATCCACTTATGATGTTATCACAGGATATTGTATTCGTTGCATCATTTTTGTAAGATATACAACCTCAAACTTTTGCTTTTTTGAGCTACAGAGAAAAAGAAAATATAATAGGATTTCCTCAGAATGTGTTCTGGATACTAATCCTTAACTTCTATCTCCCTTCAG
The DNA here is from genome assembly GCF_023634155.1 of Falco peregrinus. Classification (NCBI taxonomy): domain Eukaryota; kingdom Metazoa; phylum Chordata; class Aves; order Falconiformes; family Falconidae; genus Falco; species Falco peregrinus. The sequence goes on from NC_073723.1 coordinate 48,729,156, forward strand.
AAACACTGTAGGGAATGGGAGTGAAAAGTAATTTTTGTGTGGTCCCATTTCAGGCCTAAAAAGCAAATTTTCATTTAGATATTTCTTTCATTTTATTGCCATTGATACTCCTTAAATTGCAAATTTTCATAGACTTTTCTCAAAGTAAATATTTAAATTGAGAGATAATTTCTAAGATACGTGGATTTGTTTATACTGCAATAAATAACCACAAACTTATTTGCAACAGAAAAATAGCTGCAGAGGGAAGAAGATAAGACAAGGCAGTACTAATAAATAGCAACATGTTTGTACTTTACAAAAGCAGCTGATTCAAAATAGGCTGGTTTTTATTGGTGAGAACCATTTCCACCAGCTTGGCAAACTAATGTGCTAAGAAAGAACCATACCCAAGACCCTTCCACACATGCCTGCACACACATACATGCATACATGCACACATATCCTGGCACAAAAAGTTACAACTGGAAGTATATTCCTGCAAGTTAGAAGTGAAAACCATTACTCCTGAGACTGATGCACCTTTTAGTCACATCACAATTATTCCTTAGAGCAGAATCCAGCTAATTTTTAGACTGTTTTCAGGTGAGCCTCATGATGGATTCCTTGTTTTCTCTGGGAGACCAAGCTGTCATGAATGTAGCTCAGCTACACAGACCTTCTCATAGTCATCTGAAGTTTGTCATTGTAGCCTTTCCCAAGCATTGCCTATATACTGCTTTTAAAATTACTCACAATCATTCTCCTACATTCTCACAATCTGCTGTATCACAAACCATTTAAGTGTATTTTACTTTATTTAACATTTTTATAAATATATACATATATGGAGAGAGAGAGAGAGAATTAGTATATCCATTAAAAAAGGGAAATATGTTCACTAATAGATGTATATTTGTTCGTGCTGAATATCCTGGCAATAACTAAATTTAGATCTTATTGCAACACCACAAAATTTACATTAAAGAAATGAAGATGTCATTAAGTATATTGTCAATTTAGCAAATTAATTAAATATGTGCATAAGTCCTTTCTTACTCAGAAGAACAAATACACATCAGTTTAGCATAAATGTCAGCACAAATACAGATCTGCATGCTACATGCAGTAGTCAGAAATACCTGTAGCGATGGTATTTGTATGCTAGCCAGATCCTAGGGTTTATTCCTCTTACTTAGCATATGCTTTCTGAAAACTGAGGGTCTGAAAGGTCAGCCTATTTTTTGGTTAATATGTATTAACTTTGAAGATCAAGTGGGAAATTTTGGGTATCTCTTTGGAAGAAAAAAGGGAGATTTTTTTCTCCCTCCCTTTTCAAATGGAGTCACAGTTTAATTTTAAAACTTTCCTAATCTCTGTCATCCATGCCCTCTGGCCCTTAATTCCTATCATTCTGCTTGAAGTTATACCACTGTTATTTACCCTTCCCCAGTGCAGTTGTGCATTTTCCTAATTTTAAATACATCAGAGCTTTGTTGAACTGATACATTTTATCTTTTATCTATCTTCAATAATTCATTGTGTTGCATGTGCTCCCAATCACATTACATACACTATGCAAATATGTAAGACATACCACAAAATAAATGTTTTAGTGATCACTTTAAGTGAGAACAGAAGTGTAAATCTCAAAGCTGAAGAATGAGATTATGGGAGGGATAATGATGAGTCATAATTGATCTTCTCTCAAAAAGCATTTAATAGTTAATAATAAAAGCTGTTCTTTTAAAGGAACTATATGGTTTATACATATATATGTACTCCGAATAAATAAATAAATATATGTTACTAAATAATGGAAGGGCCTTTATATGTGGTCAAGTTCAAAGATTTGTTACTTCCACAATAGCCTTAGACTACACTGTCTTTTATGGTATATTCCCTGCTTTATTTTTTAAAAGCACAGTTGTCAAGATTGCAGACAGACAAGCTCGTGCATTGGGTGTCAGTGTCAAGGTTTCGGTAGGTGGGGGAATACAGGGAGGAGTGGGAGAAAGCTGAGGTTGCTCTGTGCAGGACAGAGCTGATTCCAGCCGGCTCCAGCAGACCCACCACAGGACACAGCTGAGCCCATCAAGCCATGTATGGCACATCTGTAATAACATATTTAAGAATGGGCAAAGATGCTGGGCGGGTGGGGAGGAGGGAAGAGAAGTGGTAGTGTGAGCACCAAGATAAGAAGAGAATGAGGGGGAGGAGGGGGAGGTGCTCCAGGTGCTGGAGCAGAGGCCCTCTGCAATCCCTGGAAGAGCCCACAGCGGAGCAGAGATTTGGCCTGTGGCCTCCAGAGACCTCATGTTGGAGCAGACTTTTTTCCTGTAAGATTGCAGCTCATGGAAAGACTCACATTGGAACAGAGGAGAAATATCAGATGGAAGAAGAGGCTGAGGGGATCTGTTATGGACTGACTGTACCCCTCCCTCCCTTGCTGCACTGCTTCAGGGGGTGCATGGAAGAGTCCAGAGTGCCCGAGTGAAGCTGAGCCTGGAGGAGGGAGAGGAAAGGTGTTGTCTTACTGTGTCTTGTTTCTCACCACCTGAATCTATTTTCATTGGCAATAAATTAAATCCATTTTCCCCAAGTCACAACTGTTTTACCCGCAACATTAATTGGTATCAATTTCTCTGGCTTTATCTCTAACCCATAAGCTTTCTCATCCTATTTTCTGCCCCTGCCCCCTGAGGAGGGAGTGGTGAGTGGCTGGGTGGGTGTTTGGTCTTTAGCTGAGCCTAACTCACTGCAGCTCAGAGAAACAGATATTCTGGAATTCAGAAACTGTAGCTCCTTGCTTGTGCAATTTATCTAGCTGAAAATCAAGGTGTTTCATAAGAATTACTGCCTCATAAATATTCATTTTTTACACTCAATGCCTAGTAGCAGCAGATGTAGATAAGAGGCAAATGAGGCTGAAAATACTTTTTGCCTTTGTTATCTACAAAGGACTCAAAGCTAAAATTCTCACTCTGTAAGTCTTTAGTCATAGCGATATTTCCCTTGATATTGGTGGATTTCAGACAACCAGTCTGCAAACTGACTCAAACTGTGTCCTTTGGCTGAGTAATCCCATTCAAGTAAATGGAGCTGATAGTGTGACCAAGGGTTTATAACCTTAGGCCACATAATTGGAGCTCAAAGTTGTCTAAAGTGAAACTGTTTGGAAATACATTGTTCAGTGCATTTCAGGACTTGACATGCTAAAAAAAAAAAAAAAAAATGAAGCTGTCACATATCTTATTCTGGTATTTTCTAAATGAAATTTCAGTTCTTTGGTTTGAAGACACTTTTATTTTAGGAACTTGCCATATGTTTAAAATGATGAAATAAGAAAAGATCTTCATCAAAATAATGTATCAAATCATTTAAATGAAATATTTCAAACTGATTAGACCTTTATCTTCTTGGGTGGTTCCCAATTTCCCTTTTTCCCTCTTTCGAGATTTCAACCCTGGCTTCACTGAAAATGAGGAAAAAATCCTGAAATCTCAAAAATGCTTGCATGATGTAAAAGGCCATGTCTAGAATTTAACAGGACAATCCACATCATGACCACATCTTAAAAAGTAAATGTGGTTTTTCATGACATCTAAAACTAAAATATAAAAACAGTAACTGGGAGATTGCCACATGCCAGCTGACATAGGATGGTGTTACCATCCTACTGCCCAGGGATTTGTAGTAAATTGTGCCAGCAGAAAATCAACTGGATCTTTCTGTGATATTATAACCATGCCATTCAGTGAATGTCTACAAGCAATTCAATATTACTGATGCATGAAAAACTAAAACGTAACTTTGAAAGTGCATAGTTATAGTAAGAGAAGCTCAAAAGAAAGCCAACATTACTCAGTATTAAAAGTATTTTTACAAAAGCTGAAAGGCAGATTAATATTTTTACACCAGCAAGCAGTAATGTCTCTTTTATGCAGACAAAATACATGTCAAGTCACAGCTTCAATCTTCTTTTCACAACAATGTCAGTAATTAGCCAATACATTTCAATTTAAAAAGGCAACTTTTTCTATTTAAAGAAAATTGAGTTTAAGTTCACATGAAGTCACTGTGTAACAAATATGTATCCATCTAAGAATCAAATTTAGCCACTACATTTGCTTTAAGAACATGTGCAATAAGAACAAATTCTACTCAGAATCCTAGTGTAAGGTCAACAGACACAGAGAAAAAGTATTTGTACCAAAGTTTGTAATGAAGTAGTAGCATTGCATTTCCTGTATTTTGTCTTGTTATTAGTATCACAAAGAAGAAGCCCCTGTAGCATAATTAATTATTCACAAAAGAAAGGAATATATCAAAACAAGCTGCCTCACAGGGACAGAAAAGACACCTAAGAGATCTGTGACATGAGGGATCAACCCTGTCCATTCTAGGCAGGCAAGGCTAAAGTGAACTCTTTTCAGCAAAAAGGAATTCTGATGCAAAATCTGTATAAGGAAAAGAAGCCCATTAGGTTTCTTCTCCAATCTTCTGCTGTTTCTTTATTAAAAGGAGAGATTTGAGCAAACTAAATTATACCAATGGTGAATTTGGCCTAGTGCTTCCAAGAGCTCTTCATTAATGTCTAAGGATGAGACTGATTTGTTAAAGCATAAAGTTTATAATATTTCTGGGTCACATTTTGTTGCAAAATGTACTAGGTTGTGGATGCTCAGGCATATTTTCTATCTCAGCCCCACCTCTGGCAAAGACACATGTCAAAACATATAAATCTGATGTCTTATTTCACAGTCATTTGTGATTCTGCATTTGCTCAGATTTTTAATATCAGACTGATGAAACATCTGTAAAGGGGTACTTTTGAAATGTCATATAAAATTATTCATATCACTTAACTTCATCAAGTAAGATATTTATAACTGATGACAAAATTTGCTTCTGTGCTAGTACTAATATTTTCCCCATCCATAAGCCTTTTGCGGTGCCTCATTTCAGTTCGCCTTTGATGCCAGAGACTTATCTATGAAACAAACCCATCAATTTTCAGACAAAAACTGGAAGAAGATTAACTCCCTCCCTGCTGAGATAAATCACTTCCCAGCATATTCACTTGCAGACTTCAACATTTTTTATACGGTTTTCATTCTGACTTGATCTGTAAAGGAATGTTAGCTTCAAGAGAATTAATACATCTATGATACAAACCTAGAACGGCAGCTCAATTTTCAAAAGTGATTCATAGCATTAATCTTTAACTACATATAAATGCAAGCAACTATTTACTTATTTCGCATGAATGAACATAGTGGTTTTTGAGCCAGGCAAAAAAGGAAGAAAAATACACTTTTTGCATGTGTTCAGACTAAGTTGATAGTTAAACTTTAGATAACAACTTTAGAAATTCCTATTGTAAACCGCAAATATATTAATGATTCCACATGTGAACATCATAGCACAAACACAGATCCCACAAGCTTCTGGAAATACTCAAGTTCTCTATCACTCAAGGTCCCAGTGCAGACCCCTTTCTCAACCATGATCGCTGTGCAAATTCTTGCATTCTGAAGGCAGCTACAGTCTTTCATTGCTCCAAAATAGATGAAAGATTAGGGTAGAGGATACAGTCAAATGCACTGAATTATATGTATGGAATAAAGAATATTGTCCTCTTTTACAATAAAGAAAGCAAATGCCAGTTAGTCCTTTAATACTCAGACTAAATTGTCTGTCCACCAAACGTTAATTTGTTACAAGCACCTCTTGAGACATACAAACAAGCAGATATTAATGTCCCTTCAGATCATTATAGACAGACCGTTAAGATATAGTTTGTAAGGGTTTTGGCTTGGAAACACAGAGCAGCTGGTGTTGGATTGCCTAGTCCAACACACTGCTCAGAGCAGGGTGACTTAGAGCAGGTTGCGTGGAACCATGTCCAGGAAGCTTTTGAGTATTTTCAAGGATGGGACACCACAGCCTCTGAGCAACCTGTGCCAGTGTTTCACCACCCTTACAGTAAAGAAGTTTTTTCTTCTGTTCCAGCGGAATTTCCTGCATTTCAGTTTGCGGCCATTGCCTCTTGTTTCACTAGATACCACTGAGAAGAGTCTGGCTCCATTTTCTTCATTCCCCTCCTATCAGCTATCCACATGCACCGACAATATCCCCCTGAATTTTTTCTTCTCGAGACTAAACAATCCCAGCTCCCTCAGCCTATCTTTGCATGTCAGTTGCTCCAATCCCTTAATCATCTTTGTGACCCTTTGTTGGACTCATACCAGGATGTCCATATCTTTATTGTACCAGGAATTGTTTTTCCTTTTACTTTTTTCCTTCTACCTTTAGATTTGAAATACATATTTCGCATACAAAATACCTACTTTAGCAGAGTAAACAGAGTAAACTTTGTTCCCAGGTTTTTTACCTCCTATTAGGCTACAGAAAATAAAAGTTCTTGGCAAGACAACAGGTGCAGTTTTATTGCTGAATGTACCTGGGAGGGGGGAAATATTAATTAATCACACCAGCACAGCAAAGATCTCTGTTTTAAGGCATTCACTTGTTCATCTGTGTCCAGGTAACAGCCTAGAGGTGGAATCACATTTTCACATGTCCTTTTCTGGTGCAAATGTATCAGATGAGGGTCAAGGTGTCAGGGCCGCAGAAAGAGCCAAAGAGTGGGAGCTGCCTTAGGAATGGGAGGAGGAGAGATGATTCTTCTCCATTGCTGTTGGAGTTACGTGTTGACAGCATCTTTCCACAGGGTGATACTGGACAGAGGATTTGAATGCAAAGATTTTTAACATGGATGTTGGCATATAAGAGAAAGAAACTTTTTTAATGACTAGCCCATTTCCAGAAGTCCAAACAATCCTTTCTAAAATTCTTCATAATCCATAATCACACAGCAAGTAAACTAAGGTACAAATGGTGGCAGCATTTGTTTTGAGTTTTATTGCCTGGGAGTTTTAGCACACAAAATCATCAACTAAGAGCATTAGATATCTAACATGCAATCACTCACAAATCTATAACCCTGCAAAAGAAAGACAGCAATAGGCTTTGTCATGAGATATTAATTTGTATAACAGCTGCTGGAAATTAAGGTCAGTTTGAGAACATCAGCAAACCTGTGACAACAAAAGCTGTGTCTAAATCCAAATAAATTAGTTAACTATTTTTCCCCTACCCTTGTTATTTTGATGCCATTATTAAACAATATGCAGGCATCTCTCATAACAATTCAATTCTCATTTCTCCCTGAATTAACTGCAGTCTTGCCTTTAAAAAACTGATGTCTAAGCAGCTCACACAACAAAGCTAATGAACATTCAAATCCTGGCTGTGTTAGTTTTGGAAAGACTAACTGGAAAGCAAAGAGTATGCATCATCTAAGCTGCCATGTGTCATGCAGCTTCAAAAAAACCTGGTGACGGATTTATCTGAACACAGGTAAGCCATCTGGCTTACTGGGCACCCTTTCTTGTTATGAAACTGTCACAGTCTTATTTCATTACATTTTGCCATGGTAGCAAGGCCAACAGTTTAATGTCACAACCTAAACTACGAAATATATTTTGGTTTGTCTAAAGTTCACCTGTTAGCAGATAAGACTTGCTTCAAACAAAACCTTATGTCTACTTAGAAGTGAAGCTGGAAAATACACTTTGCATTTCTCATTCATCAAGTGAAGGATGTAATAAAGTAAATCTAATGTTCTGGGATTTCTACAGAAGTGCAACACTAACAGTCATTTTAGGTGCAAAAAAATTACACAGACGAAACCTTTCCATTAAATTTTAAACTGGTTATTACAAAAAAACTGGAATTTGCTGTGTCTGAGTAAGATAGTCAAGATTGATCAAAAGCCCTTAGATTTCCTTCAGTCCAAAATGTAATTGTTATGTGAATATTTGTCCATTATATCAAAGGTATGAAACTGCACTTGTCATGATAGTGTATGTACATTCCCCAGTATTGCAATGAATACTTTGATTTTCCTGTGTCACATGCTGTCTTCCTCTTCCCAAAAACAGAAGTATGCACAATACAGGCTCTTTCTTTATGGCAAGCTTTAAAACAGGCTTTTGTTTTACATACAACATTAAAAAATGTCGGTAAATTCTGAACCGGAAAACCAAGGCTTCTCCCTGTGAAAAATGGTGCCTTTCCTACTAAAACCTTGTCCTCAGCAAGACGGAAAGTGAGAAAGGTGAAATTATGCTAGAAATAATTTTTTTTAGACAGCTTTTTTTTAGACATATTTGAGCTGTCTAAAAAAAAATTATTTCTAGAATAATTCTAGTCTTTGTTTAGAGAGTTCCTTTTTGCAGATAAAGGATGTTATTGCTTTAATCTATTTTTAAGATGGTCTAAGTCCAGGCTATCAAGTGTCTTTTAGATAACCTGATTCAAAATTCTATGGGAAACCAGCAGAAGGCAAGCTGGCATGTTTACAATACACGGTGCTGCTGAGGAGGTCTCCAAGGGACTCCATGCCACTTTCCTAAGCAACCATGTCTAGCTTTATCACATGGCTACAGGCAGATCAGATTCAGATCACAGTCCACCAAGACAGAAGAAATCTAGAATCTGTAAGGAATACAGAAGAAGTCCTCAGCTACACAGATAGGGTAGGTTGTGAATGTGTATCTTTCACCCAAGGAAGACTGCATCATGGGCAAGAGCCCATCTCCTGCTCACCAGTATCACATCCATCTAGCTCTGCTTCAGCTTCAGTTACCTGGGGTTTTATCCTCAAACTAATCCTATTCAGTCCTCTTAGCCAACATGGTAATAAATGTAGAATAAATGTAATGACCAAAACAGGTAAAACTATGCCCAATGTTGACAGAAGAGCTCCTACCCTCTGAACAGCTCAACTTCTGTTATAACACATTATAAATGTATCTGACAGAAAGACCCAGTGAAATAAAGTACTTAAATATCCGGTAGCTTTGCGTTTGTAGCCTAATCAAAATTAAAGGAAGGCAAACACTTAAGTGATTAACAAGATCAAAGCCTAAAGTTTAGACAGGCAGATCACATGCAACGTTGAACACCTTCAGCTAGTATCAAACTTAGCACAAGTTGTCTAATGTATCAGCTCTCAACTATGGTCTTACAACATTCCTTCTTCCCTGTACAAATTGATAAAAGTATTCTTTAGAAAATGATTGTAACTTAAGCTGATCAGAATGAGAAAACACATTTCATTTCTAAAGCTTTGTAAAATTATCCTTTTTTAGCTCTTAGTTCTTGCTTCAACCTTTCCTTCCTCTAAATTTTGACATTTAAAATAGATTTACGTACCTGATTTGAACAGTGAAGTACATTGTTTGAGCAAAGCCCTCAGCACTTTCCTGCAGAGACCTGATGTCAAAATATATTTTAGAATAAAGTGCAAATATAATGTTGAACATATTACACTGGCTTTTCTACTAGAATTTGTCAAAATGTACCTTATGAATTTGGGGACCTAGATCACTATGTAACAATAGGACGTTTGACTGAAGAGGCTAACAAAGACATACAGTAGATACTCATTTTAGAATGCGACCAAAGCAGACTCACACTGAGGATACTGCTTTGTAAGAGAGAGCTGCCATAGGAACAAAAAGACAAACTCAAAGCAGAACTATTTTTAAGATGAGTGGGCCTGCATATTCAGTTAGAAGTACAACATTTTTACTGCTTGGCAAATGTAAATCACTGGGGAAAAAAATCTGTACCACAGACTTGCTGTTTTCAGCTGCAGGTGGTAGGTAAAGAAGTTGTGGGAGGAAAGTATTTTCTTACGTTGTTGCATTGTCTTTGGTCTTTTCAGTGACACTATTTCCTATTAATTTTTATACTCCTGATAACTATGTTGTTATTGAAGCACATAAGATATTCATGACATCTTTGTGGCATTTAAAAAGATAAGGTCCAACGCTGAAGTACATACAATCTACTAAAGAAATTTACCACAATGAGCAATGATGACATGAAACACTGCAGAGTGTGCTTTAGCAAAGGGACAGAGGAGACACGTACAGAACAGACATTATGCAGAAAGTGCTGCTTTAATGGAGTGTTACTCTGAAAGGCTGCTGCTAATGTGTCATGTTTCAAAGAGCTCACCCTAACAATTTGTGGTAGAAGGTATCTCTTAGACAGCTCCACCTTGACATGTAGCTTTTAGAAATTCTTCAGCAGCAGAGACACTGGGTACGTGGATAGAATAAAACAAACCTCTTGGGTCATCTGTAAGCATCAAAACTGGGGGGTGGAGGAAAGAGTGATTGCTTTAAGTCATCATGATAAAATACCATGACTGAGTTGGATCTTATAGATACAATACCTGTTTTAGGTGTTACTATCCTGTACCAGGATGGCAAAAACAAGATTTTCATCTTTGTTAAGAAAAAATCTTTGAACTTAAGAACTCTGGGACTAAGCTAGACCAAACATCAGCTTAGCCAGAATCCCTGACCATGGCCAGCAGCAGTCTTAGGGAGGAAGGCCATAAACATAGCATAGCATCTACAGATATTTTCTCTGCCCCATCAAACTTTCCAAATTCCATGATTGAGTGGCATTGTGAGTCTGAGGTTACTTATAGACCATAAAGTTCAACAGCTGCCGATGAATATGTTCTCCATTAACATTTCCTTATTCTTTCCTTTGTCTATTTATACTTTTGAGCATCCATGACAGCTTATCGGGAAGATTTTCACAATTGCAAATTTTGTGAGGAAAAACAACCTTTTCCTTTCAAATTTACTGCCTGAAAATGTCATTGGCCTGGTTACGAGAAACAGCAATTAATTCTCAACATCATTCCTGATTGACTTAATTTTATTTGATTTTATTTTTCTCTCACATTCCTTTTGGTCATCCCTTTTGTTCTACACAACCAGCACAACACAGCTGAAGTTAGATTGAAGAGCTGCACAGACCACCTATTACTCTCCAATACAGTGAAGAATGTACACATTAAATGGACCAGAAAAGAATTCCTGAAAAACTCCACTAAATTTAACCACTTTCATGAAATCTGGAGTATTATGGCCATCAGAACTCAGCAGAGCAGATCAGACACAGAGAAGAGAATTATGAGGATACAATTTTTAAAAACACTATACTCTAATTTGTGTCTACAATAAAGCTGCAGCGGACACTTTCAGTTCCTTGGGAAATATGTTCTATTTTACTAACTGCTTTTAAACCATCAGAAGGTATTTATTGGTATCATATTTATTTCTTCCATGCGTTCTCAAGTTTTGCCTTGTTTGGTGTGAGTTATCTGTTTGAACTGCCCAGCAAAATGTCCATGTTAGATAGAAAGAGAACAAAATTCTACAACTATTTACTCATTTGAAGTATTTCATGATGAAAACAAGAAAACAGAGCCCAGTCTTACAGTTCTCAATTTTTAATCATAGTTGTATTGTTACAACATAATTGGTTCCCTGCACAACAACAACTTTTTTCTGTGCTCTCATTCAGGTAAAATCTCATGGATGGCAATCTGCTCACCGTACAAGTACAACTATGACTTGACAAGTCATTCCCAAGTGATCTTTATCACATTTCAGAACACAAAATGCAGTCACAAGCTATATGGCACCAATTGTGTTCCCATGTTTAGTTTACAGTTTCTAAGGATGCTATTTATTTTGCACTGCTGACACAAGTGATACCAAGGTAGTAGAATGCATACAATGAAACAGAAAGCATGTATTGCCATGGCACAGACAGTAAATGCATTGAACATTCACTTCAACAAGGAGGGGCTCATTAAGATTTTTTTAAAGGGTTATAACTGTACAAATAAACTACTTTCTTCTTGATGTGCAAATAAAATTGTTGACATCATAGAAAATAAGGTAACGAAAGTTGAGTGTGTTTTACCACCATTAGGTTAGTAAAGATAACTTCAGCACTATAAACATGATTACAGCTATGTCATTCCCCTTAGCAACCATCCCTAAGCACAATCAACGGAAGTAGAACATATTTTCTTTTTAAACGTATCAGTAAGAGTTAAATCCACCTAGGCACTGTGTCTGTGGCCCCAAGTTAGGTATCTAGGAACCTCATGGGAGAATTCAGCAACTCCGAAACTGTTTGTTGGTTAAAGGCAAGCACAAACTTGCTGTGTTTACATACTCAGCTTTGAGACATATGTGAGCTCCAAATCTACGTCTGCATAGCATAGCTGGAGCAAAATCAGAAAGAATGTACTGCTGACTTCTATTCTGCAACAAAGCAGATCCATACCATCCCGCATCCCCGTAAAATACATTCACGGCTGCCTAATCTGGCATGATTCATGGCTTTTCTTGCTGGATTTTGTCCTACGTGGCACAAACAATTTCATATTTTCTAAAAAAGAAATTTTAGTTTGGCTCTCAAACAAACCTCAAGTCAGGTCTCTGCCACTCAAATGCAATATAAAAAGTTCAGATCATCTGTGTATTGGTTTCCATTTGAATTTATCAGCTCCAAAATAGAGTTCAGTGATGGTGTCATCCAAACGTGCTGTTTTGTCTTTGCTCCCTGGCAATGGGGATAACAAAACACAAGTATCTCTACATAAGAATGATTGGAAAACAAGTCCGAATTTAAGGAAAGGCAAGTTTTCCCAGCCCAGCACTTTTCAGGCTGGTATACAAGAACTTACTGCCACAATTTAGCCATGTTAAAATGAAAAAAAAAATTATTTCTTTACACAAGAACAACTCCTTCAATCAAATAGCTCTTTCATCTTATGAAGCCACTGTATATATTAGCCATAAATTGATACCTTATCATTTTAAGGTAAACTGACTTCGTGCACTATAAAACAAAACTAGAGAAGCTGCCTGAAGAGTTTTCACCTACCCAATTAGATGGTCTCCTAGTCTTCTTTGCAACCTTAATCTTTATGGTTCTGTATGTGTTGAAGTTTCTAAACCATGTCACTTAGACTGAAAAATAGAATCTAGAAGATGTGGCAGATAAAAATCTTCTATCCCTTCATCATACCTTGCCTCTCCGTATTTAGACTGTGGGTGCTGAGACAGAAACCATGTTCAACAAGATGTGCATACAGTGCCTAGCATCGTAAGACCCTGATTTCATCAGCAGTATGTAGGCTTTGCTGTACATGAATGCATACATCTGCAGCTGTATGTTACTGAGTATGCTGTTTATAATGTTACGGTTTTCCTGTATAGATAAGGATAGTATATCAACATGTGCTGTGTGAAAGCTGTGAACAGTTGGTAAAGCAAGAATTGTGTCATTTTAAAAACAATGTGAATAAAATCCAATGGAAGAAATATAACTGCTGCTTCCCAGTACAGAAAACCTCGAGCAGACCACTGGAAATCGGTAGTAAAGGCCAGCTAACACAGCATGCTAATCATAATGTCTGAATTAAGAAGTTTCTAAAGCAAATATCTGGCATCTCAAGAGCTTCAAGGTTTTTCCTCCTCTAATCGCACCGAGCTACAGCTTATGTATTTTGTCATTCCTATTCCTAGAGGAAGTGCATAGCCAGAAGTGCAATCTCCCAGAATTAGAGCTTAGGATACACAGAGATGGAGCATTTTGCTGTAAATCTTCCAGCCAGAGGTTTTTTTTTCTAGAAAGAAAGGTTTTGGTGTCTGTTTTTTTCTAATGTTGCAAGCAATATTTTGAAGATGTATCTGGCCACTCAGCAATACCTTTGTGTTGTTCTTATGGATTTGGGGCAAAATATTTTTAATATATTTTGTCAGGCTGGAAAAATCCATGAACTTGAATTTATAATACTATAAATACAAACAGCACTGACAGAAAACTATCACTGCTTGGTAATGTAGATCTCACATTCAGCCGGGAGGCAACAGCACTATGTGGCAGGAACAAAACAGACAATTACTGTGCTCAGGCTCACTGATGGCACCATAAGTATAAGAAACTATCCTTTTCATTAACTCAGTAAACATGGAAGAAAATTTACAAGATAGGCCACATAAGTCAGTCAATGGTTTTGGTTTGTCTATATACCAATGTGGTTTATAGGATTTTTCAAAAATTTTAAATCGAATTTTGTGCAAACTAAGCTCTTTTAATTTCATTTGAGCTGTAAAAGTGGTGAGATTGATAACTTTGAAAAAAACACTTTTCACAAGGGCAAAGTATTTTATCTTGACTAAAAATGCAAAGGAAGAGTAGGTAGGACTGCAGCTGACATTTACAAAGGAAAATATGAAAATATTATTTCTCATTGATATATTTTCCTGAATTTTATGCTCTAACAGAATGTGCTACTCTGAAAGATGCCCTATAACTTTTTAAAGTGACACCTCTTAATCTGATCTATTCTGAAGGTGTATTCATAATCACTAACACAAAATTTTTCAAATATAGACATCTAAGATTAAGCATCTATATAAAAATAGTCTCTGTTTTAGAAAAGAGGTTGTCACTGAACTCAAAGAAAGTTGAAAGGCCTCTGATCTTGTGGAGATGGAATTAACCAGTAAGAAAAAAGATATGAGGTAACATGATTAACTTTCCTACCCAAATTTAAAAATACTAGTATGCATCTTTCCTAAGGCTGACAGAGAAAATATCAGGTATGACAGTGAATACATTAACAAATTTAACATTTATCAAAATGTTACAAGTAAATATTTTGGCCCAAACTCTTCCAAAAAGAACCTCACATATATAATATGCTGCAGTGTAATCAGAAAATAAATTCATCCTGATATATTAATACTCTATAGAAAGAATCATCAAGAAAAAGTTGAAAGAGGTATTACCTGGTGCTCTGGAAGGCAACTTGACAGCCACCAATGTCTCTGAAGTGCTACAATATGTGAGAGAAAAATCAAAGTCACATGGACATGATTTAAGTGATGGATACTGCTTCTTTCTGCTCACACATATTCCAGCTACAACGTGTTCCAAACGCATTTGCCCTAGCTGAAAGCAAATGTTGATGTTAGTATAGTGTCATTTTCTACAGTACCTATAGCAACAGCAAACACATTATTGAATACTTAAGCAACAGACTGATTGCTCCCTTATCATAGTTTCAGCTGTCAATCTTGAGTGCTCTGTGAATGACTGGTATTCTGTAACATGCCTTCTGTACTGTAAACTTTCCCTTATACAAGCGTTTTCTTTTGCAATATAGTTCATCAGCATAGAGAAATATTTGATTTAAACTTTGAAAAATGTAGTTTATTTAAGAACTTATTCTGCACTTCCAATACTCACATAACAGCTTCTGAGTATCATAAAGAGTTTGGCACCTCTTAGAA
This sequence comes from Falco peregrinus, assembly GCF_023634155.1. Taxonomy (NCBI): domain Eukaryota; kingdom Metazoa; phylum Chordata; class Aves; order Falconiformes; family Falconidae; genus Falco; species Falco peregrinus. The sequence continues at coordinate 48,744,392 of NC_073723.1, forward strand.
TCTGACATTACTTATTAATAAGATAGATCAATTACGCTAGCAAAGACAGCACACAAAACATTGCACAAATGTTAGTTAATGAGCCTTTATAGTATTTTCATGAGAAATTATATTAGATGTATTAAAAGAATAAAAAAGCAGAGGTTAGTGCACCAGAGAGGCAAAGTATCGGAGGATACAATGGCTAAGAAAAACGTCATATTACCCTGACCACAATGGTACCAATTTATTTGCTTCAGTTAGAGATTGGGTAAAGGGCTTTGCTGTTTCAAGAATATATGACTTGCTGAAGGTTTAGGAGGTATGGAAATCCAAGACCAGTTTTTGGAGGGTTTAGGAACAGTACCAAATACTACAGCAGGTCAAACAATCTGTGCATTATCAAATTATGTAATTAAAAAATATGTTGTTGTTACCCTTTTTGAATTATGTGACAGATGCAATAAGGTATTACTGAGAACCTTACTAAGAAGCATTGCAGTTTAGAATATTGTTTCATTTAAATTACTGCAGTTAAAAAGGAGGAACACTCTGGTGAGTCAGGGCATAATATAGTGCCTAAAATATACTACATAATATATTCATATTTCAGTGCGTAGATAAACAATTTCTTGTCTGAACTAGAAACTGGTTTTGAAAAGCAAAATACCGAAGCATATATCCTGGTCAAATCCTGAGGTATTTTTTCTTCTTTTTTCAATATTTTTTGAAGATGTTCTTCCCAGCACCAAATCACAGGGAAAAATTCAGAGGAGCAGAAAGTAAATTAAAACTACATGATTTTTTTAAACAGTTCCAAAATTAATAGTGATCTACGATTAAAATAAATAAGCAGGATGATAAATAGCAGACTCTGCTCATAAGATTTTATTTTTAAATAGAGCAAAGATTCCTCCTTCCCTGACTGTATACCTGGTACCCTTCAGATCTCCTTCCACATCCTACCTCTGCATTCCAGGGTGGATCAGTAACAGACTACGTTTCAAATGCAGGAACAAAGTAGCCTCTATCCAACCTAAGTAAATGCCTGCAGAACACAGGTAACCCTGCTTCTGCCCCAGACTTCTCTTCTGTTTAGAGAAGATTTGCTGTTGAGATGGGATTATGGAAGGCAAGGTGTAACAGGAGACAGCATGTGTACAGCCTGTGTCTAGGCAACACCACCAGTTGTCTCAGTTTTCTTGTGACTTTCATAGCCTGTGGTGTCTTCCATAAAATCTGACATTAAATGAGAGCTTCAGCTTCATTAAGAATAACTACATCTCTGCTTATCTTAGTCACAAAGACAGTTCTGAAGAGACTAACCCAGAAGTGCCCTGACAACTCACAACCCAAACGCAAATAAATACAAACCCAGAAATCCTTCTTTTTAATATCGTGATTTTCAGATGCTGAATTGTGACTTTAAAGAAACTTGGAGATGGGAATTCTGGACTTCTCCTGCTAGTGGAAAGGAATAATATTTTATACATGTACAAACATACATCACAGTATCTTTCTGGGATAGGTAAATGATCCAAGTGGTATTTCTTATTCTGATTTCCTCTCTACCATTTATCACCAGCCTAGCATAACTTCATATAAATATTGCATGTAAAAACTGTAGTAAAATCTTTGTCAAGTAGCATATAGAAAAATAATCAGAATACAAACAATACGTGTTCAGAAAAACAGCAAGATGAGATTATAGGATATGGAAAATGGGCACTAAATGTCAAAAAATTGGAGCGTTCTCTCTGTGGTTGGTGATCAGCTTTCACAAGAAGGCTCTACTTTCCTTACTTACCAGTTTATCTCTTGTGCACGATGATGAAAACTACTGTAGTTGCGAAACACATGATGGACAGTTTCTACAGAGCCTTAAAGCAAATAGAAGCGTTTTTAAGCAGTGCCACCCGGAGGTGAAAAAGAGCTTTTCAACTCCCGTGGCATCGAGGCACATCTACCTAACTTCTGCCTTTTACACCAGCTATAATGATACCGTAAATGCAAAAATCCCTTACTGGTCCTGTAATGGAAATGGTCCTTCAGAGCACTCACCCGTAGGTGCAGGGAGGCATGTAATTTTCATTGACCCAAGTCCTACCCTAAATTTAGTTTCACACACCTGAGTCTCAGAGCTACAGTAAGGGCAGAATCTCACGGCTCATTTAGCCATCACAGGAAATGGGCCTCTGTCCTGTCAGAGGGATGTGTGTTTGTGTTGTGCTATAGGAAACTCAGCACTCAGACCTTTCCTTCTTAAACATGCTGCCCTAATGAAGTAATGTGAAACTGGCCCCCCTGGCCATCTTAGGGGCCCTCCACTGAACACACACCAGTCTGTTGTTTTCTTTCTTGTATTGGGGTCCCAACAATGGACACAGTATTCTAGCCGCAAGTCAGATAAACTCTGCCAAGAGTGACCCTGCATTCATGTGAGGAAACTGCAGAACACGTCGAGGTCCTCCTCTCTCTGTTGACACTGACTGATGTACAGTGCATACCCTAACAGAAGGGAAGGCTGGAGAGGTCTACTGCTATGTAGGACTCCATTCCCAAAGAAAAGTCCACATCCAGCACCTCTAACAAGGTACATGCACTGGCCACCCCATCAAAGCCTGTTTCCAATAAAAAATCAAAGCAGCAGCAATCTTTGCACGGCAACCTGTGTCATGTAGCACAGTGTGGTGGCATGATTTCTTTCTAGAAATCTCCAGGCCTCCCTATATGGGCTTATCACATAGCAAACACATCTTAAAGTCATCTTTAGCAAAAGTCATAACAAACCAAAAAAATAAATAAATAAACCATAAATAATTAAATTATAAAAAAAGGAAGAAAATGTTCCATGTTGCCAGAGAACAAATTACTCCTTCCCATTATCTTCATTATTGATACAATTAGGTAAATGACAATGTAATGTAAATGTAATGACAAAATAGAAATGAAAGTAAAATAACAATAGAATAAAATAAGTAAAATGTGGTGTTAAGGTAAAAAAAAGGAGTTATGTGGATAAGTACCAATGCATCAGGTCAATTTACTCTGCCAAGAGACAACTCTTACTTAGCCAGATAAGAATCAAGAGAAACTGTGCAGTGAACATTTCCCTTTAATTAGAGAGGGCAGAGTGTGTGCAGACCCTGAGTACTGTGGTTGCACAAGGAATTGGGCTCAAAATCTGTAAAGAGATTATGTTCAGTATGAATGTATATATGGACAAGCACTTGACACAAATACTTTTTGCTAGAGTTCCACTGAAAATCTATTATTTTAGAGAATATTTCTGTTTCAATTAACCAAAATTCTTTAACAGAAGTATTCCTTCAGATATTTTTCTGTGACCTTCTAGTTAGACCTTGCAAAAGATATTATTTAAGCCTGCTGCCTCAAATTAGAGTTAATTGATATCAGAAACAAACTCATTGAGTTCATATTTATTAATTTCAAGCAAAGAGAAGATTTTCAAGCACAGTTGTACCAGTTTAACGGTTAAAAACTCAAGGACATACATAAATGGAGATTCTCATCCCCCTGCTAAGCTTCAGTCCTCAAACACTTCACATTTAGCAACTGATGTAGCAAGACATTCTGTTGATACCTTGCATTCTAGTAAATACCATATGAAGTCATACCTGTTTTCAGGTGTGAATTATAAAATGACTGAAGATAATAAAGTCAGTGGCACTTTTAATGCCTTTCAAATTATTTTTCACAATCAGGGTACAAGTCTCATACAGCAGCTGTTTTCCTCCAGAAGAAACCTGTGCTTTTTACCAAAAATGTAGTGAGCTGCTCTGGTTTTGCGTATTCCAAAACTGCCAGATGGTTTTGAAGCTGATTTCTAAATCTAATTAATCCCATATCTTTTTAACAATGTCTATCCTGAGAACTACAACAGCATGAAACTCAAAAAATATGAAGAATCAAGTGTTGCCAAGCCATTCAAGGTTGAGGCTTTGGTGGCATTAACAGAGCTCACTGGCCCTGACCAGCTTCACCCAGGACCCCTACCCTGCCTCAGTCCCAGGACCCCATCTCAACCCCCTGGGGCTGTCAGCCCCTACCCGCGCAATGCTGCAGCAGGTTTGGTCTCCATTCCCTCCCCAGAGAGGTGTCTGATGCCCAGGGCTGAGGTTGCTCCAGTCTCCCTGGCTACTCCACTCCTGGCCAGGGTGGTGGGAGCTTTGGGACACCACACGTCTCCAGACACCCTGGCCCCAGAGAGCCACTAGCCCCTGCTGCACCCTGACATTCATAAGCAATTAAATAGACAACCTCTTCAACCTACTGAGATAGCTACGGCACTATTTACCTACTTAAAATCAATGAATGGCATGATAGTCTCAGTTGTGCAATTCCCATAAAAGCCAACACTGAAGTACACAAGCAGGGCGACATGATCACCTACCAGATGCTATATCTCAGATCTATGTCACTGCGAGTATTTCAAACGTGAGAGATGAAGCCAAAGTAACATGAGAAGAAAGGCTATTTGATTACAATCATAAGTTAATCTTTACATATATTCTGTTACACTGTACAGTTGTTTTTTGTTTATTTTAAAAGTTTTCTGGCTCACTCTGGGGTGTAGGCAACTATAAAAGACAGACTGTTTCTACAGTCCTATAAAAGTATGCTACCAAAAATAAAAATGTTAATTATGCTCTGAAGGTTCTGCTACACTATGATGAAAGTATAAAAAGAAAAATGAAGTCAGGCCCATACAGCACGGACTTCCAGAACTGTGACAGAAATCTGCTTCTTGAAAGAGGATTACAGCCAAAGCAAAAATATTTAGATTAATGATTTCAAGTTACATAAAACCAGGCATGTTTTATATGGCTTTAGAACGTCTGTCCTTTGTCACTAAAAAGTTATGTGCAGATTCATAAAGACTTTAGATTTAGTATTAGCATACCCCTATAATATGCTGAGTCTCTATGCTCTAAGTAATCAAGATCCTATATATCACTTTTTTTTTAATAAGTAGTGGGATCGATAAGATGCCATATGAAATTAGCAAGTCCATGTCCAGTGGCAAAACTAGCATAAGCAACATATATTGAAGTAATGAATCCCAAATGTTCCTTTTCTCTTTTCATTGATGATACATTGATGATATAAGCAGCAGAATACACTGGAGTAGTTGAAGAACAGCTAAGAGAGAAGGCAGGACACAGAATTCAGACAAACCTGCTTCCAAATACTCTGCTGCTCCCTAAATTAGGGCTATTTTATCTTCCCACTTCGATTTTTAAAACAGTCAAACAGTCCAGAAGACATTAAGCTCCATCAGAATACTTGACTCGGTGACGCAGTGGAACTCAGTGCTTAAAACAAAACAAAATCCCTTATGGCTCTGTTGATGTCACCTTTCAACCCAATCAATGGCCAGAGCATAGACCAGGAACAAAGAGAGCATCTGACTTAATTGTCAGAGGAACAAGACACTATTATATTACCACTGTTTTAAGGGAGGACCTCCCTGTTGTCAGAATAAGAGCTTCTCCTTCATAAATCACTCTTTGCTTCAGGGAAGATATATAGTTGGACCAAAATGCTGATCTGAACGCTTTTTTCTTCCTCTTTAGCTGAAATCTGTATCACAGGTATCAGTCACACATCCTTAGAGCTTTATGACAAGGCAAGCAAAGGAAAAAAATATGTTCCCACTCTAGATTCCTACTAACCAGTTTTCATGAGTCTGGCAAAAGACTAGACTTATCCATCCAAGAAAGGGTAGACCCGGGATCCTAGCTCACTGCCACCAAAGAGAAACCTTTTCTCTGAAACAAAGGTCTTCTATGGGGGGTGGAAAGCCAAGCCCAACATCATCTTGTGTGTTTGACTGTAGATTAGTCCACAAAACTCCCACAAGCAAGTACCACAAAGGCTTTGAGTATTGCCTGTACAGTGTTTTCAACCTCACAGAACAGTTCAGCTGCAATGAAGTTAAACGAAATAGCTAAGAGTCTCCTATTATATTGCTATTAAAAGAACAAAAGCATGCATATCACTTCAGTTGCAACTGAAGTTCAGTATCTGCAACAGTTGCCCACTTGTGTCTGTATACAAACATGTTATAAATCACCTAAATCACATTGGAATAGCTTCCATCAGATGCAGCAAGCAGAAAGTTTCTTCCATTAATGCCCTCCATTAGGCCTTTTAAATTCTCCCTCTTTGGCACAACACTAGCAGAGGCACTACTCAATCCTATGTGAGCATTTCAGCCTTCTTGCGTGCTCAGTCTCACAGCTATGAGACCCAGCTGGCAGTGGGCCTGCCCAAACACAGCAGCTTGCTCAGCCATAGTACATCACCACATTCCAAACAGCAGCTTTTCAAGTCAGACAGAGACTATGTTTAAAAATAAGCAGGAGTTCACCTGTTTATTCAGGAACTTCTGCAGGAATTCACTAATGAAGAACATTATGTATTTACCACAGACCCAACATTTACATCATGAATTGCAATAAGTGCTAGGAGCATCTTTTTAGTAGCCTGCTCTTAACATGCTTCTTTCCCTATTACACATACAGTTTCACCATTTTTGCTACTCCAGGCCAGCAAAATCTAAAGAACCAAATTCTGGATTTTTTGGCAAGCGAACAGTGGCTTAACAGTGATAGTAGTTTTACGCAGACAACCACTGAAAAGTTAGATCAGACGACTTCTGTACAACCGGAGTAAGCTGAAGAAACTTCTAGCTTGCAGCTGTGACATTCAGCAGAGAAACTCATTAATCTTACTTCTGAATTTCCTCAGGAGTAATGTCTGCAGATCTTTGATAAAAACAGTCAGGTTTAGCAAACAAGTATATTTGTTTCAGTCACTACAGAATTTCACACCCTACCGTTTGCCAGACCTACTCCTACAACTTCAGCCAAGCACATTAGTCTAACAGGAATACATGATCTTTGTCTCCCCCTTTCTCAAAAACAGCCTTTCAAAACACTCACCATGTTGTTACCCCAGATCCTGTTCTTCCATGGTATTTGTTAGTCCACTTGAAATCAGTCCAACCATCCTCATCTCCCAAATAACTATACCCTAACTGTCATATGAAAAAGATGTTGCTGTCTCTGATTATTAGCTCTAAGTCACTGAGTCTTTGAAATATTGAAAGGCATTGAGCTCTGAAACCAAATACCACAACTTTTAGCATATTCCTGGTACTCCAAAGTATACCTATATTATTAAGTCTGTTAACCTCCTTATTTCTTGGTTCTCATTCCAGTACTCTGCACAAGACCAAGGACTTCCCTGAGATGACCAAGCCTGATGCTTGGCCACTCCAATGGCAAGTGAAAGATAGCAAGGAAAATCTGCTTTTCAACAGGCAGAAGCATGAAGTGAGACAGTATTTAGGCTTGTGGGATAAAAAAAAAAAAAATTAACCTTGTTTAGAAATAGCAGACTGATGGAGGCAGGACAAAGAACTGACAAAGTCCTATAGCAACTGTGTGAAGATTGAAAAGAAGACTGTGGTTGTCCCAGAATTACATTCGTTGACCTGTTCATGCTCTTCAAAGACACAGGACAATAATAATGACAAATGTTTCTTTCCCTCAGTGCAGAAATGTACTAAATTTCATTTTTTCACTGGTTACAAATGATGAAGACTAACCCGTCTGTATGACTGCTGAGGCTTAATTTATCAAAATAGCTGTGTACCTAAAACACAGAGTTTTAACATCACTATATCCATAGAACATCCCTTTACAATCTTTTCTTTTAGTTCATTTCAATCACATAAAGATGTTTAACAGGTGCAGAGCCAAAAAAAATCACTTCAGATCTTATTTCACCTCTTCATACGTTACTTCACTTTAATATGTACTATATGTATAATAGAAATAATTCAAAGAAACTTAGCCACTTCATACAAAAAAATTCCTTCACACAGATCAATGATTTATTAAAAGCAACTATTAACATCCCTTTCTGCCTGTACCAGACATCTGTAGATGCATTCTAGAGCATTTCTAAGATGAGCAACACGTCAGAACAGGCTGTGTAATTGTCACAGACTCGGAAGCAGTATCTTGGCTGCTCAGTTGCACATAAGCCATAGTAAGTCCTACAGCCTTCTCTATGTGCCCTGGACAGAGATCTCTCTAATGTTTTCAAATATATTTTCTCTGATCAAAAAAGGTAAATGTTAGTACTAATACTAACTAATAATAATAACTAGTCCCACTGAACTTCAAGAAAGTCTTCCTAAATCTCCCAAATGCAGTACTTTGGGGAAGTGTGTTCCTTGGACTCAAAGGAAGCTACTTTCTACAGCTGTTGTGATAGTATGAATATAGAACAAAACCCTTCAGGCCTCACACAGCTATTTATAGTGCTGAGATTTACCCTAGTGGCATCTCCCAGGTTCAGTTACCGAATTCAGGTTTTAAATTTTTTAGTGCAGCAATTGCCTTTCTTTTTACTCTACCATTTTATTTCCTTGACTAACAAAGTAATTGCAAACAACATATGAATTAAAACCTGCCTATTTAATAGCATCTGCTTGACACGGTGGCTTCAAAACCCTGGATTCTTTTGAAAATGTTTATATATAGCCTGGCTGCTGAGCTATACGTACTGCAGCAAGTCTTCCACCTGCTGGACAAAAGGCAGCACTAAGCTTCCTCAACAGGAAACAGATGCAACAAGTATCTGGGAGCTACACAATAACTAAAGGGGAAAAAGGGGGGGGGGGGGGGGGGGGAAAGGCAACATCAAGGTTCTCTTGTTCTTGTCTGAGTGCATTAAGTAAATAAATAAAGGTGAAAATGCAGCCATCGTATTAAAAGCATACAAAGATGTCAAGCAGTTGTGGCCGAGGAGGACCTCTTCTACTTTCCCAATATTCCTCTTCTAATAAACTGCTCCTACAAGGTCTCTTTATTTGTGATTTTACAAAGGACCTGCATTACTTGAAATGGAAATATTACAGGTCTTCTGCCTTTTGGGCGGTTCTGGATTGATAACTGCCCTAACATAGCAAGTAGAAATATTTCCCTCTTTGTCTTCTCTGCCTGGCTCAGGCGGTTGGCTCAATCAGAACATCCCGTATTCTGTCACGCCAAACCTGCTGAGGTAGTTGCCAGATCCCCGAGCCCTCAAGCAGATTCAGACTGGATGCCCGGTTAAGCACTGAGGGCTTCTTACTCCCGGACCCGCCCGGAGGGAAGCCTGTCCCCAGCCCTCCTGGGGAGGTGAGTGACGCGGTGGGGGTGGGGGGTGGGGGGAGTGTTACTGCATGTTGCCAAACCTGTATCTCCAGAAGACATGAAAGTCTTTCCGCAGCGTACAGCACTGTACCAAACTACAGGGTGTTATCTACTGATTCAAAGAAACGGGAACATGATCTTTACTGAAGTTCACCTAGTTCTTTCGAAGCTCCACCATTTCTTTTTTTATCATGTAGACTCGCAGCAGCATTCTTCCCTGAGGTATTGCCTAAACCTAGAGCAAATGAAGGAGGCACACGGAGAGGCTGCAGATCTCCTTTGGTGTTATCCACTGTCCTCTAAAACCTACCTGTCATCAAGAGGGGGGAATGTTGTGAAATTGCAACTGAAGTTAGGAAAAGATGGGTTACAAAATCTAGTGGGAGTGTTCAGAAATCTTAAATGGGATTAGCAGGCATTACCAATAATAAGAGTTGAGCCATAATATGGGCTATATAGTTTCTAGATCTTGATAACAAGAGTTGAGAATTTTTGGCATAGAAAAACTATACTCATTACCCTGCCCTTAGTGATAACAAATATAAACAGCACTCAGTGCTCACTGTTATGAAATTTGTGTTCAGAAATTAAAGACCAAACAAAAGTTGCAGATGAAGCTGGTTGGAGACCTCACATTTCATGTCACCAAAGGCACCACAAAACAGTCATCTGCCTAATGTATGTACACAAGTGCATGCACATGCATATAGAGATGCATATATATCAGCTACTTTGAAGGGTCGGTTTCACAAACCTAAACATAGTTTAGTGAAAACGTTTGCAAGAAATTATTTTTTAAAAAGCGTAATAATTTGGAAATGAGCCAGTTCCTCAATAAGCCACAATCTGAGACAGATCATTTTAAAAGTAAACAAAATTACATAGAAGAAAACTAATGACAGTCATAAAAACCACCAATAAATGAACTGTGATGAGAAAAGATTGAGAATTATTTTTAAGAAATCTAAGAATAAAGGTAACTTAATGGTATTACTATAAATCCTCAGTGATAATGTACAATTAATAGTTCACTAACCTGTTTTATGCACAGATAATCAGATGCAGTCATACTATAAGGCTGATGAAATTCTATTTTATTTCAGTGGTAACAAAGGAAGCTTCCATTAAAAGCTTACTAAAGTTGGATATTTTTTGATCAACAGGTTGGGACCGTCAGTTAGAAAAACAAGTGGCAGAGGAACCCTGAAAAATGCTTCACAATTTTCAGGTCAGAGAATGCTGCAAGAGATTCAGGACACTGAAAGAAAGCCAGTCTGTCACTATTAACAAACATAACTGGGATGACTTTAATACTATAGGGCCTGCCAACATCTTAAAAATCCTCAATAAAACAGAAGAGCACTTGCAGCAGGACTCAGTCAACAAAAATGCTAAGAATGGTAATTACATGCTAATTTATGTGTGTTTACATTAGATCACGGCAACCAGATTGATAGATATTTTGACGGCATTACAAGTCCAGCTGATAATAACAAATAGCATCAGTGCAACATATTCAGATCCTCAAATGAAGGCACTTTCATGCCTGCTCCACCCATACTCTGTTACGGCCAGCCAAAGGCCGGGCTGGTTGGGTAATTCCCATTCAAAAGTGGTGGTGGCATATGCTTATAAGCAGGATACTGCTCAGCACCAGACTAACATAACTACATAGCATCTGGACATATACTGTGGTTTTAATCCATTGCATCAGTTCTTATCTCTTCTAACTTAACACTCCTGGAAGAAAACAAAGTCATTACAGAAGACGTGAAGGCTGGGGAAAAGGCAAATAACAGAAAGGGTAGAGTTCACTGATACAGAGCAATCAAGATCACATGGTAACGTGGAAACAAGCAATCCCAATGCATTTTAAGATAAGCAAATATAGTCACACATAGGCACACAGACAATAACTTGTGCTCTTGTAATCAGAAACACTTAAAAGGATCATCAAATAACCATGGCTTTTTAGAGGATTCTGTGCCTAGAGGGACTACTGTGATTCTGGGAAGTTTAAAAAGAGGAATATGAAGTAGGAGCAGAAAATAGGAGCACAGAAGTTCCATTACCTCTGTGTTTGGCAGTGCTGCATCTTTTTTAGAAAAACATAACCCATTTTCAAGCTAATACATTAAAATTTACATTGATCAACTACAATGACATCACAGATGAGTACAGGAATGATTCAGAGGTTTGAGGGTGCAGGACTCCAGAGACTCAGTCTTTTCAGCTTAACAGAGAAAAGCTAAAGCAATGATTTGATCACATTCTTTAAGTACCCACATGAAGAACACTGGCACAGCAACATTTGTCAGGCCAGCAGCAAAGATAAGACAAGACCCAACGGCTGGAAGTTGAAACCAAGTATTCAGAAGAGATAAAACATAAATGTTAATAATGACAGTACTTGTTAGTTAAAACCATTTTTTCAAATATTGAAGAGTAAACATCTAAGACTGTAATCTTATTCTGAATATTGACGTAATATTAAATAAATGGTGTAATTATATAAGTTATTAATGCATTGTATCATGTATTATACAATTATGTATTAGTATAATTCTCATCGCAGGACACAGCTTTAAAATTATGATTTTAGATTTAGATTTAGATTAACAGTAACAAATTGTCTTACATCTAATCATCAAATATATAAAGTTGGCTTATTTTATTAAAAGAGACAAATGTTAATAATATTTGTAAAAATAAATGGATTCAAAATGCAATGCCTAGACAAGTTGTCTGTCAAGGCACAGTTCAATTTTTGACCATAGACCACAATGTCAGACAGTTGATTGATTTTGCTTCCAAAACAAATCATCCTCAACCATTGACAACATCTGAAAAATAATACTTCCAAAAGACACATTTTTAAAAGACAGGGAAAAAATTCCTTAGAATAAAACTCCTGGGAAAGCTTAGAAAAAGGTTTTGCTGTATGCCTCATAGAAAAAAAACATTGGGAAGATAATGAGTAGTGTAAGCAGATAAAAATCCTGATTTACAACACCACAGGTAGCTAAAACTCTCAGTATTTCATTTGCAGAAAGAAAATTAAATGGCTAAAATATTTTCATATCTCTTAATGTATCAACGTGTGCACTGAGTGCCCTAAAATGCTATTTACTGGCAATGATTTGCATCACTTCGTAAATTCTAAATTAAAGCCAAAACAAAAAGGTTAAAATTAAAATATCATTCCTGTCCTCAAAGATCAATTGTTTGGCCTTTTTTAAACTTCCTGTTTTGCTGTATAGGAACTCTTCTTTATCACACTCGATTCACGGAACATGCTATTATTGTTTTGCTTTGCTTTACTCCCCATCAGCAAAAAACTACTGCACCTGAACAAGACACTAAACCCCTTTTCCATGCATGTTTTCTCACAGAATAAACTGACATCAGTAGATTGTTTGCTTTTAACCCTGACACCCCCCCCAACCTATTTTTGAAACAAATTTTATTTTAGGATGTCCTGACTGATACTAAATTGGAAACCCTGGTGTGAATTTTATAGAACACTATTTCCTTTTATAGAGGATGTTCACAGCTAATCTGTCATCTACAGGGCAGACAGAGGCCAGAAGGCTAGGAAACCAAGACAGGTGGCCTAGCAGAAGCCTGAAACCCAAACTCTTTTAGCATTTTGTACTGAATTCAATTGCAGGGAATATGAGTATTTTCTCACTGTACCTTGTTTTATTAACACTATTAAAAACAGCTCTGTAACAGAATAGGCAAACATCGATCAGAAGAACTTTCTTGCAGAACAGTTCTTCCACCCATATGAAGATGGGCAGCAAATTCCATTTCCCACAGATCTTTTCCCAAGGAGCTATGCCAGGAAGTGAAAAATCCATGTTTATTCAGGCTCCCAAGCCCTGCAAACATCCATTTGTGCTTCTATGTTTTCAAAATGCTTTTGAAAAACATATTTACATAAAGACAGAAAGTGATGCCAATCTTCCCTCATTCTATTATTATTAATAATGTGATTGAATTGAGTTATTATTCTATATAAGTATCACTTTTTAATCATTAAGAACTTGTTAACTATTAGTTGTGTGTGTTGCTGTCAGAATCAATGTCAATGCAGTGCACAGCAGTGTTATCACCAAAGCATAAACAAAAGGTCTTCGACTCCTCCCTTTCCATAGCACATCAGCCACCTCCGGGAGACACACACTATGTAGTACCACACTCCTTATATCCTGATGAGACAGACTGATTCTGAACAAAGCATAGTTTGTCCTTGTGCAGACAATATAGCTTGGAGATACAGGACCTAAGTCTGTTGGAGAGATCTTGACTTAAGAGCAGCAGCAGGGAGAAAAGGGTTACATTAGTCCACGCGGAGTTACTGTGCCAAGATTGTACTTAATTCCCTGAGCTAGTTCGTTAACCAGTAATCAGGAACAGGATTTCTACTGAGCCCTACAATGTGGAATGTAGGTATCACCCAAATTCTGCAGTGAAAACTTTCTCTTGCTCCCAACTTTAAGAAAAAAGTGGAGCAGCAGCAAGTCCTACTTTGGATTTATAATGATGCATGAGCTACTCAGCTCAACACTTGAAAATCTACCGCATCCATGGCCCCAAACATCAGTTCAATAAAGACCGCTGGGTTTCCCCACAACCCATCAGAACAGTATGGAACATTCAAATATGTTCTAACAACACGTTTACTCCTTCTCTTTCACATCAGCCTTCCACTATATTGAAGGTCTTTACTTGGACACCCAGTTTGACTTTGAAGGCATCAGTTAGCTACTGTTCACAGAAAGATTCTTCCTGAAGGCAGAGTTTACAGACAAGCAGCAGGCTTTGACTTGCTTACCAGCTGTACTGAACTCAAACCTAAAGGAAGAAATGCTGTTAAAGATACAATCCAGAGTAGCTATATTACTGAAAAATATCCTGTTTTGAACACAGTTATACTGTTTTCTACTGTTATCATATTTAAGGCAGACACCAACCAAGAATTTAGGGGAAAGGGGTTTCATGGTGGGTTGACCCTGGCTGGACACCAGGTGCCCACCAAAGCCACTCTATCGCTCCCTTCCCCAGCTGCACAGGGGAGAGAAAATGTAACAAAAGGCTCGTGGGTCAAGTTGAGAACAGGGAGATCACTCAGCAATTACTGCCATGGGCAAAACAGACTTGACTTGGGGAAATTAGTTTGATTTATTGCCATTCAAACCAGAGAAAAACCCACCCTCCCCCCACCCATCCCTTCTTTCTGGGCTTAACTTAATTACCAATTTCTCTGCCTCCTCTTCCTCCTCCCGACTGGCACAGGGGACCAGGGAATGAGGGTTACAGTCAGTTCATCACATTTTTCTGCCGCTTCTTCCTCCCCACACTCGGGCCCTGCTCCAGCCTGGGGTCCCTCCCACGGACAGGGTCCTCCACGGACTTCTCCAACCAACGCGAGCCCTTCCCAGGGCAGCAGCCCTCCCCAGCCTGCCCCAGCCGGGTCCCCCCCCGGGCGCAGCCCCTCAGGCACAGCGGCTCCAGCGCGGGTCCCCGCGGGGGCACAGGCCCGGCCAGCAAACCTGCTCCCGCCTGGGCTCCTCTGCACGGGGCCACAGGCCCTGCCAGGAGCTGCTCCAGCGCCGGCTGCCCGCGGGGCACAGCCTCCTCGGGGCATCGCCCTGCCCCGGCCTGGGGTCCCCGTGGGCTGCAGGTGGGGATCTGCTCCACCACGGCCCTCCACGGGCTGAGGGGCACAGCCTGCCTCGCCAGGGGCTTCACCGCGGGCTGCCGGGGAACCTCTGCTCTGGGGCCTGGGGCACCTCCTGCCTCCCTCTGCGCTGGCCTGGGGGGCTGCAGGGCTGTTGCTCTCACAGTCTCACTCCTCTCCTGCTGGCACGGGGCGGGGGGGGGGGGGGGGGGGGGGGGGGGGGGTGTCCCCTTCTTACTATGCTGTCCCAGAGGCGCTGCCACCGTTGCTGACAGGCTCCACCTTGGACAGCAGTGGGTCCATCTTGGAGCCGGCTGGCACTGGCTTTATTGGACATGGGGTAAACTTCTGGCATCTTCTCATAGAAGCCACCCCTGTAGCCCCCCTCCTACTAAAACCTTGCCATGCAAACCCTCTAGAGGCTTGCAAAACATAGAAAGAAAATATAAATATCTATGTTTATGTGCATGTCTGCAAATGGTATGGAAGTATCTGTGTCAGTAAAAATAATTGCCGCTACACAAAATAACTGTTCATCTGCATTACAGTGTTCCCATTTATTATCTACAATATATAAACTATTTTACGAAAAAGGATAAACACCGCAGACAAATCACAGAAAAATGGGAGGGCATGTACATTTTGAGAAAATTCCTGGCTTTCTGTTCCTGGCAATTTCTGTCTTCCCAGACATGTTAGGTAAACATAGCTAGACTGACTTCAGCATTTTATGGTTTATAGCTCACAGTCCCAAAATCTGCTAAAATCTGCATGTACAGAGAAAGGATATCAAGAATGAAACAGACAAAAAAAATGTTTTCCCCACTGTATTTTTCTACACTATCCCACCTGTTAGCAGTTTCTCACAGGAGTATCTTCTATTTGCAGAAGGAACTTTTCCTTTTGGATTTCTGCTAGTAACACCAAATGAAATATTGTGTATATCTAAAAAATGCTGCAGCATTCTGAAAATGCTAGTTAGCATTTTCATAGTTAGCATAGCATAATTCCTAGTCAGTAGTTTGTCAACACTAAGTTAACTTCTGCTTTTCACTTGGGAGGGTTAATATAAGAATACAAGAATAGCATGTCTGGCAGAGATGGAAGACAAACTTTATGAACTTGAGAACCGCAATATTTGATCTATAAATGCTGATCTAATAGACTTTTTGACTGTCCCTTCTCCCAAGGCCCAACACTCATTTTCTGCACAAGCTTCCTCATCTCTTTAAGGCAAAAGTAACAGTTTTACTAATTAAAAGGTTCTGCAGTGATTCTAGATTTTCTATTTGCTGTATTGGGGGCATCCTGCTTTATATGTTATCTTGAAACATGTTTTTAAAACAGTTAAATATAATTTGTCAGCAATTACACCCTTATTTTGGATTAGCAAGTCCTTTGTTAATTAGAATAGTCCCCTGACACAACCTTGCCAAGTATTTTAGCTCTGGAGCTTGTGAGCCCCTAAACTATCATCAACTCCACAAGTTTCTTAATTTACACCTGCTGAGATAGAATCAGCAGACTTGGGTTTGTTTAAATGAAAATTTGTTTGGATTACAGACTGAAGCTGCCTACCCACGGGTGTACACGTTGGGATAAACAGCCACCATAGGTGGCCACTCTCCAAATGGAAAACATTACAGAAAGTTGGCTGTGCAGATAAAAGAAAATAAATGAAGGTATACGACAAGACCAACATTTGCATTTACTGTATTTCAAACAATCCAGAACTAATTTTGTTAAATTCAGCATTGCACTCCCACAAGCATTATAAAGCTCTTTAAAGATAAGGCCTTGTAATGATGTGTGTGCGTCTATGTGAGAACAGTTATACATAGACCAAAGCTTTCAAAACTGACTAGCAGCTGTTAGCTTATTTGTGTCAATTTAATGTCTTACTTTCAAGAGGCCAAGTGTTCATTTTTGAGAAAAACAAATCAGACAAAATCATTTTCACATATATATGGCATAAATGCAGCTAAGAGTATTTTCAAATTAATAGGAACTTTATTTAGGTTTCTTGTATTAATAAGCTTTAACTTGAAGGTTAGTTTTTCAGTGAATCTTTCTAACAGAAAGAATCAAGAAGTCTGTTATTCAATGATTATGAAAAAATTTTTAAAATGTAATTTCCAGAAAATACCTTCATGCTGCTTTTAGAAAAATAAAACAATCATTCAAGAAAAAAAAAAAAACAACCGAACATAGTTTTGTTGTGTAAATGAAGAAGGAGTCAAGTATTATAAATTCAGGTTTCCAATTAAAGAAATCTGCATTAAGTAAAACTTTACATTACATCATCACATTTTCTCAAATGCATTTATGATTAAAACAACTAAATTAATCCAATCTAAAATGTTTGGATTACTCTTAAGAAAATGTATTCCTGATTTACATTGCCTGCAGACTGAAATATTCCATCACAACTGGCTATGTCAGATACTTGATTATATCGTTGGTTTTTCTAATATGAATCAATTACCATGTTTGATTTAGAGATTTGCTCCCTAGTGCAAAGTATTTAAGTAAAGTTGGCGACTAGGAGCATAACATGATAACCTGGACATGTGAAAGGTTAAAATCAACAATTACAAAGCTTCTGGTTGTAAAAAGAACCAGTAAATCTTCAGGCAAGCCAATAACATTTTCTTCTGTTTTCTCACCTATTAAGTGAGATCCTCTTTCCCAGCCTGAGGTGCATGTAGGTTATCAGGTGTGTGTGTGCTTTTAGGATTAGCTGTGTTCATGCCAATACAATTATCCTGAGGAACTGGGAAGAGTTTGCACAGTCCCAGTCCACCTTTCCCATGTTCCATTTTCCATGTCACAAAATACTACACAGTGATTTGACTCCCACTGACTGCTGCCTGAACATTCATCTACAGCAATAATTAAAATTCATGGCTAGAGTGTATCAGACAAGGTCAGGGTCTTGGGCTCTAATATATACAAAATCGGATGACTTGCCATAAGTCATCTTCATTCTTCAATCTGTTCACTAGGCATGACTAAGGAAAAAATACACAGACACATGGGGGTAGAGTCAAGAGAAACATCCACAATAGGCAGTCTTTATCAGCAGTGGAAAGCAATTCTAGGACCATCATATTTTCCCCTGCAATTCACTAACTATTTTTCTGTATAAAGAACTGTTACTGCAGTGGTCCTATAACCACAAGAAATAGCGTGGCCAGCAGGACAAGGGAAGTGATCACTCCCCTGTACTCGGCACTGGTGAGGCCACACCTCAAATGCTGTGTTCACTTTTGGGTCCCTCACTGCAAGAGATTGAGGTGCCAGAGCAGATCCAAAGAAGGGCGACAAAGCTGGTGAAGGGTCTGGAGAAGTCTTACAAGGAGTGGCTGAAGGAAATGGGGTTGTTTAGCCTGGAGAAGAGGAGGCTCAGGGCGGACCTTATCACTCTCTACAACTACCTGAAAGGGGTTGTAGTCAGTCTCCCAGGTAACAAGCAATAAGACAAGAGGAAATGGCCTCAAGTTGCACTAGGGGAGATTTAAATTGGATATTAGGAAAAAATTCTTCACTGGAAGGGTTGTCAACATTAGGACAGGCTGGCCAGGGATGTGGTTAAGTCACCATCCCTAGAGGTATTTAAAAGATGTGTAGATGTGGCACTTAGGGACATGGTTTAGTGGTGAACTTGGCAGTGCTAGGTTAACGGTCAGATTCAATGATCTTAAAGGTCTTTTCCAACCTGAATGATTCTATGATTCTATGGACATGCCCTTCTCTGTTCAACAGCTAGCATTCGCTATCAACTAACTCTCTACAAGAGACTGACAGCTAACAGAGGTACCGAGTGCTTCATTTAACAGGCACTAAATCATGGAAAATAATTAACCAATAAATTCTCCAGGTAGGCTGCAGTGGAAAAGAATATGAAAGGTGATTTTTTTATATATTTTTATGCACGTATATACAACTCTCCTTTCCACTGTAATGCATGCAGGAAACTACACCCTTGTGATACTTAGTTTTGCTCCCTAAATGTTTCTAAATATCATAACTCCTCTTAACTAGGTATGAACTGACTATTATTCTCCCTTCACTTAAATCTCTGACTTTCATCTACAGGCTTATTTCAGTCACCTGTTATGGCTGGTCTCCTAATTGCAATCTGTCTGTGGTGGGGAGACCTTTATATTGCATTTGATCATCACAGTATCTAGTGTGGGGCTGTCATCTGGTTGCCCTCTACCACAAGGTAGATGATAATTTTAAAACAATTAGTCATGTTATATAAGGAAAATATAAAATCCAAGACAAACTTGTTTGACAATTTCCT
The DNA here is from genome assembly GCF_023634155.1 of Falco peregrinus. NCBI lineage: Eukaryota > Metazoa > Chordata > Aves > Falconiformes > Falconidae > Falco > Falco peregrinus. Next base: position 48,763,599 of record NC_073723.1, read on the forward strand.
ACTTTCTGTACAAGATCAAATGTAAATTCAGAGTATGATCTTTCCTTTAGAAAAATTTTCACTTTAACTTTGCAGAAACAACCATGCAGTAGATGACCCTAGCTTTCCAACCACACATTACAGAGATTGGGGAGTTCAGGTAAGCTCCAAGAACAAGATGTGAAATATTAAAAATTACAAACATATCAATATAAAGTATTAATAAAAATGAAAATACTATTATAAAATTGAGTCATATGGAGCATATGTTGCGGGAGGAGATGATGGTGATTCAGCAGCATGTGGTGCTCCCTGTGAAATATTATGTGAACTATTTAATAAACTAATTTCCATAAAATTACACATCACTTCACAAATGACACAGTACATTCTCTACCACTGCCAACAGTAGGTGCCTACTTCTGTACAGATGTTTTCAGGATAGAGAAAAGTGTGTGAGGCTACTGAAGGTTACTGATGAATGAAATATGGAAGATATCTGAGGGGGCTGTGTACCTGGGAGTAATTTAGAGGAGGAAGTGAAAAGGGAAATGACGGGAGTCGTTTACCACACTGCTGGATGAAGAGAATGCCTGTAAGGAGCCAAAAGATAGGAGCTCCCTGTGGTGTTTAAGCGCTGTACCTAGTTCTGTTCTTCTCCTGCACAGCCTGTTGGTAACCGTTCCCTCACTGCTGGGATCCAACTCAAGAAACAGGACAGCAGCTCTACTGTCATACCATGTTAACACATTTTGAGAACTTCATGCTGTTTGTTGATAAAAGAAAATATCAAAATGCATGTTATGACAATCTGAAATACTACTTATTCACACTTACCATATTTTATATTGTGAAAGCAATTGCTTACATCTAGTACAGTTCCATTTGCATTGAAAACACTACTACAGTGCTTTTTAATGGTACTTTATTTATGTTAGGGGGAAATAACTTGAAGTAAATCATTTTGCCTTGTGGTCAAGGGAAACAGCTGACGACCATCCTTTCATTTGGGAGTAGAGACTGAGCCTTCAATCTCTACTCACCAATCATGTTTTCAAACCTCTGCCCCACCCCTAGTTTATCTGTCTTTTTTCAAGTGTGGTGTGCAAACATAGATGCAGTACTCACCTGAGGTCTCATAGGTACTTCATATGGTGATATAATTAACCCTTGGATGTCACAAATGTTCATGCTTGCCAAAACGATCTCTCCTTTTTTTCACAGCGGATTTGTTGACCCAGATCATTAGGAATGTAATGAGAAAAGAGAGAGATTAAGGTAACGGGTTTTATTTTACACTGCAGGGGACAAGGAATGTAACTGCAATCAGTTATTATGTGTCAGATGAGGTGCAGTAACTCCCCACTAAGGAACAGCAACTCCTCAAGCTGTTCTGAATCATTCGTAACCAATAGTATTCTGTTAGGTATGTTGGCTTGGTTCACATGCCACTGTTGCTTTAAGATTCTCCTTCTTCTCTTCTTTTAACAGCATTCATACAGTCAGTTGTACTTTTCTTCATATTTGTGCATTTATTCATTGTGCTTTTCTTAACTTAATTTCTTCTGTTGATCTCAGGCTTTTTCTCCAAATTACCAGCGTTAATTTTAACTTCTAGCTTTTATCATTTATAATGCTTGCAGCCCTTCCCAGGCTGATAAAATCCAGAGATTTTAAGCATCTGTTTTTATTTATGTTTATCTGACTCATTATTAAAGGTACAAAATAAAGAAATAGACTTGCATAAGAATTCCATCTAAAATAACTTTTCAATGTATAAGTGAAGGCTCTGATAACTACTCTTAACTGTAATTTAACCTTGACCACATCTCATCCTCAGTGTAAGAGAAAGTAACTTATAACACCAAAAGTTCTGTCATCAAGCTATATCTACTGCTTCTCCCTAAAAATACTCAACCACTTACTCTGCTAACACAGGAAATCATGTTGAATTGACAAAATTTGTTCTTGAAAAATCTTTTAGTTTAACATCTCATTACCTGTAATGTAATATTAATTGTTTGTTTTAATATCTTTCTGGTTTGGTTATCAAAGTTAGACCAAATCATTTGCAACCCTCCAGATCAGCCTTTCCTTAGGAAAAATTCTATGTCCCTTTCGCTCCAGAGACTCTTCCTCAGGACTGCGAAACAGAATGTCATGATTACTCTAACTTACCTCCAATTTTTAGATTTTCCACCATGAGTTTGCACCAGTTCCAACATCATTATTTTTAGAAAATTTGAGATTGTGTAACTATCACTTTTGAAAATTCTACTACACCTAGCAGTATAAAACTATTGATTTAAAAGCCTGATATGGACAAAAGCTAATTACCTTCCCACTTGAATAATTTTTCCCCTCAGTTCTTGACTACTGTTATTATTTCCATTAGTTGTCCTTCCTCAGTGCTTTCTATTTAAGATGCTATAAATACAGTGCAATGCTTCAGAGGACGGTTTCCTTGGTCTTGCTGTAAGAGGAGGGAAAACTTGTTTTGACAAATGAGCTTTCCAAGCTGTGACACTCATAGTTAAAACTGACACTGTTTGCCTTCCTGTTATCAAGGATAACAGAGGTAAACTTTGGAAATCAGTCAGTTTCTCTTGCTTTAAAGTAAATGATGAGAACTCATGGAGGTTACAAATATTAGAAAATATCTGTAATTCCTGGATATTACCATAGTTCTTATTTAGGAAGTATGAAGAGTCAAGTTAACATGTTTTGTTTATACAGGACATCACAACACTGTTATCGTTATTCACCACTTGGCACAAAGGGAAGCTTGGAGTATTTCCAGACAATCTACAAACTGAAGTAATTTCACATAATGCTTGAGACAGTCAAAGAGGTAGCATCAGAAATGGGGTTTTAACTAGCTCAGCGACATTCACTCCTAGGTGTCACTTAAGAACACTTCAGGTCTATGATAAATTCAGCTCCAAAAGAAGCTACTTATGCTGCATGAGCAATCACATACTCCAGCCAAGACCCTGCTCTCAACCAAGGTGCTACTCCACAAGGATGTAGGTATTCAACAGGTCCTATGTCATATCTGCCAGTCTTGTGTTATTGTCTTGAATACTCCCAGGCCATCTCAGATGGTGTCAGACCCTTAAGTTTAAGCAAGTATAGCATTACTTGGAAGGTATTTGGGTCGCAAAATCCATTGATTAAGAATACATTGAAAACCTTGAGAGAATATTTCTCAGGCTGCAGGTGGGAACATAGCACACAAGAATGATTGCAAATTTTTCCAAACTCAGGGATATGCTATGGCTTTATTGCTGATGTAAATTGAAAGACAAAATTAAAGGCCATTTTACTGTCACCTAGCTACAAAATGTTTTAAAATTTTGTTCCTTTTTTGAGATGTTCAGTTATTTTATCCCTAGCAGAGGTGAAGTTTCTCTAAACCATGAAAAAAATGAACAGAATATTGTAACATTCTTGATTAGGCCAAAAATCTAAAATACACGTCTGTACATACCACAATACACATTTGCCTATAAAGACAGTTTGTTAAGCTTCTCTCTATGAAACAGGAATACAATGTTACATGCCATAGGAGATCATAATAAAAAGTCTGTTAGCTTTTCCTTCAGATCTTTAACCTCGGTAAAATACAAAAATATTCACACTGACAGAAAAAAAATCCAGTAAGTTAAAAATATTCTCTAATAACTTCATGAAAATGTATTTATTGTGGTTACAGACCAATCAACATCATGTTTCCAACTCTAACCCAAAAAGGAGTGTCATACCCAAAAGCAGCACTACTGCTGCAGAGAAAGCAATGATCTTGTTACGATAGTTGAAAACCAAAATGAAAGGCAGGTTGCTTGTCACTACCAAGAGCAACTGGCAACACATTCTAAAGGTATTCAGTGGAAAAGTGAATAATGCAGGAAGCAGAGCCGTGAAGGAATCAAAATCTTTCCCCAAAGAAGAGACTGCTTAGTTCTCAGGCTGCAGACATGGGGAACAGTGTAGGTTATGCTGCAGAAGGAATCCCAGGAATTTCTAATATTTCACTTCAGGGGAAATTCTAATGTTATACGCACTGCCAGCCACATTTGCCATCAGCAGATCACAACCAAAGGAGGCTAAAAGCAGCCAGTACTTCTCCTACATAAAATAAATTCTTAGCAGTAGTATTATAATGTTGTGCAAAGTGAAAGCTATGGTTTTATGTAAAGCCAAACTAAAGTATAATATATTAATTTATTCTGGATTATGAAGAGCAGCTAGTTGTCCTGCTAAAATCTAGGGTTTGTATAGTTACTTCTGCAATACTTAGGTCATGTATGCACAGCAAATTATATGAAGGCCATTTGGGAACAGTAAAATGAAAATTCTTGCTCAAGGATGTGTGTTGTAGCCAGGGACTGTTACACAAATAAAGGAAATAGCACAATTATGTCAAGGTTGTCAGGCAACAGAACAAGCCTGAACATGTTATGTTGTGTTACTGCAGTAGGCAGCTTCTCTACAGCCGCAAGCCCATATTGATTGAACTGTTAAGAGGGCATACTTTGATAGCAGTACGTAGTCGTTCTGAATTACTTTACATATACTGAGCCAATCCAAATAGCTCATCCCGACTGGCAGAAGCATTGCTGTTAGGAATGCAAGAACATTCATGTCCAATTTACCCCTACAGTTTCAGTTGTCTGTCACAGCGTATTTTTCAAATTCTGCTAAAACTAGAGAATTCTCTATAAATACAAGTTATTTGCTTTCTGATTCTAAACAGAAATTACATACAACAAATTGCGGGTTTTTTTTTTTCAGGAAGTATAAAAATTAAGATCATACTACCACAAATTGTTGTCAAGTGTTATTTATACTTTCTCAGCCATCTAGTGGTCATGTTCCTGGCGAGACTTCCCCTGAAGGCAGGCAGCATGGCTGTTCATATCAACCTAACTACGTTCTCAGCCTGAAGCTTTTTGAGGGAAAGCAGTTATTCAGGCTTCATTGCATATATTTGATTTTTCCTTGTCATGAAAAAATGCAATGCATGAGTTGTGAACTCTGCTCTACATTTTTTAAATGAGCAAACTATGAAGCCAAATTAATAACAGTAATTTTGACTCTAGAAAAAGGAATAAGGTGCTGCAGGCTCGCTGTACTGGTTTTTTTAACCAGAAGGAAGTGCTGCATAGACCAAACCCTCAGCTGCACTTAGCTGCTTCCCTGGGAATTTAGTCAATACTCATGTGCTGAAAGCTACCGCTCATGTGCCACCTGAAGTGTCAGGTACTTGCATGCCTACCATGAGCCACAAACAAAGCTCCCAGGGCTGATACAAGCTCAAAGCAGACAAGTTGCTCCAGCTACAGTTCCATAAACACTAGTGTCAGAGGAAAACCGGACTGAGACCAGAACCTGGGTATTGGTTTTGTCACCAAGAAAATGTTTGTGGAACTACAACCTCATATTTGTCACTCAGGGTAAAGCCCTGACACAGGATTTTCAAACTGAGTGTTTTCCTCTTTTAGCAGCGGTGCTCTGACCTTGATCTTCTTGATGTAAACTTTTGTTTAGGTCTTTTACTTTCCATCTTGTCAAAGCTCTCAAATTTCTAAAGAAAATGTTTCACTAAGAGACAGGCTGTTAGGAAAATCCTTTTTCCCGAGATTAAATTCATCTGGATTAAATTTTTGTGAGTTTTGAAAGACAGCCTATTTTTCTACATCTCCCAACTAGAACAGACTGTAAATGACTACAGAACAGACTATACTGAACAGACTACAAGTAACTACATAAGTTTACTTACATAAATATACCAACCCACTCAGTACCATGAACCCATCTGGACTGAGACAGCTACCCTCCACACTAAAGACATGAAGTATAGGTGATGCTATACTTGCTGGGAAGTTAGTAAAGAATGCTTCAGGTGCTGGAACTGGAAATCAGACTCTTCTCATGTGGATGCAACACACCTGCCTCTCTGACTCCTTGCAAGACACTAAGAAAAGGCCAAAGAGTAGAAGGTCTTTCTCAGGCACTTCAACCTACAGCAACAAAGTAACAGCCTTGTTACTTCTCGGATCTCCTGTGGGTATTTTCAGACTATATAGGAGTAGGTATTAAACAGCAGGTTATTTTCCAAGACATTGCCCTGAATTATTCAGGAATAGCAGAATAGATCTTCCCTTTTTTGCCTTAGCTTTGCATGTGGGTTTCTCATTCTGCTTTCCAAGAATATGTGCAGTGAAATAACATAAGAAATTCTGGCTGAGAATAGAAGTGATAGCCCCTTATCTTGACAAATCCTAGCAAGTTTTCTATGCATTAAATAGCACTTTACAGGTTTAACCTGCAATTCCACATCAATGGTGAGTTAAATCAACTCTTTTTAAAGCAAACCCAGGAAATTGTGAATCAAGATTTTTACATCAATACATCATATCCAGCTCAAAGGTATGAAAAATGGATACACACTGCATTCATCTGATACAAAATCTGCTTCACCTTGCTCATGGAAACCACTGTTTTCACTGTTGATTTTACATGAGCAAAATTATCATCATACTTTGACATCTTGAAAGAATATGCATATAATCAAGGAAATATATGTAGTCTAGCTCAGAATAACTTACAGAACTGAGGCTTCTTATTAAAATAATCAAAGCATTAAAAAAAAAAAAAAAGACTATGTGACCTGACTATACCTTAGCTGTTCTCCAGTAAGCAATACTAATCTGTGCATTTGAAACCAAATTTGTATTTTATCGATCAAGTTCACAAGTTCAGAAATACTGATTTACCTTTCCAGTTAATTTGAACTCAACCTTTAGCCACAAAAACATATTCTAATATTCTTTATCTTTGTTCAACAGGGGACAAATTTTTGTTTTAAACAGGATGCGTGCAGGATAAATTTTGTTTCTAAATAGCAATAACAAGCAGCTTTAAAGTAAATCACACACCGTAAAGTAATTCCACAATGCCTTGGAAAGAACCCAAGACTTGCTGGTACCTAAATACATTCTCTATGGGTAAATGAAGCAGCCACCCTCAATGTGAACAATAACTATATTCCCCTGATAACTCCACAGAATACTCCATGAAGCGAGTTTTCTCTCTGATAAGGAAAAAGATGGAAATTTATCTCCTCTGAAATGCTGCTTACTAAAAATGCAGAAGATGCTAGAATCCTACTTTAAACAACTATATCATAAAACCTGATTTTTAATGAAGAACTTTGTTTCTAAAACCTTACTTCAGCATTTTTCAGTCAAGTACATGGAATTATTTTGTATCACACTACAGCTATGATACACAAATGAAGCAGTTAATGAGGGGAGACATCCATAACAGAAGAGCCTCATTGGCTCGAACATTTTTGCTGTGCTTATTACAGTTTCACTATAGGTGAAACACATTGCTATAACAAGTGTTCTGAAATAGCCTGAAAACAGCTGGAAGCAGAAACTTAAAACATATTTAATTGTGAAATTCCTGGAGATTGCATCAAGTTTCAGAACAATCAGTGTTTAAAATTTATTAATATCTCAAGTGGCATTTCTACATATGCATTAGATTTTTCTGTGTTTTTCCTGGTGCTCTTCATTTTGAGATTCTTTGTACTAAAGGACTTATGAGACCACAATTAGTGTTTCAGTTTTTTCTGTGTCAGGCAACATATACCATAACCTTTGGGTGTTTCAGTTTCTTTTTCTCAAAGTTTGAAACTTATGTCATTAATATTCCAAGAGCTGTGGCACTTTCAATTTGTGGAGATACATATAAGTTATATTCATGCTTTAGTTAAATCTAAGACACCTTAGAACTACAATTAATCTCAAAAAAATACAAAAGATAAAAGAAATAATGAGAGTGTACTACAATGTACTACCTATTTTTCAGTTGCAAGAACTTCCATGGACGGTAAGACACCCAGTGAGAAATCCACCGTCTCTACACAATCAAGTACCCATTTAATTAAATACATTTTTAAACCACTGGGTAAGCCAAGGTGCTTATTCATAATTTACTTGACAAGTATAATTTAGCCATTATTTAGGACTATGCTGCCATAGTTAAACTGGTTTTGCTCCACTAATTGTCCTAGGCTTCTCCACTATACTGCACTCTGTAACCCAGAATTTAAAATCTATGTGTCAATTTACATTAATGTAGTAATCATTCCACATACAGCCGAAATGTATTGGTTGCTAAAATACTTAATATATTTCCCTTGTCTGAAAATCCATATTCATTTAAGAAAGACTAAGATTTTCAATAAGTAAATCAATTGTTTTAAGAAAATCTGCAAAGGGAATAATATCACTGTCACTATGTTAACATAGAAACTAATTAAAGCAATGTGGGCTCTGTAGAACAGCTTTAAGGAATAAAATAAGTAAAAAAATACAATTAAATTATTTGATATATAGGATTAAAATATTTAAGAGCATCCACACCCTGATTTCCAGCTTACCGTACTGGTAGACTTGGATGTATGATGACCCCTGATTTATCAAGAGAGAAGAAAACACAGTCCCTTTAAGAGTTCCAGAAACATGCCCTGAGTTGATCAGGACAGCCAGAACCACCAGAGATTGACACATACACTTAACAGCCAATAAACTGCTCATGCAGCAGCTTCAGCAAAACAGTAAATCAGAGGAATGAATCTTACTTCAGTCCACACTGCCCACATTTTGGTGTCAGTGTCAAAATGGGCACTGCACAGGCAAGCCCCAGCCACACAAACCAGCTTGGTACCCAGAGCACACAAGGGAAGCTGTTAACCAACCTACACAAAATTGAGAAAGTATTCCTATAGCCTGGGAATATAGGAGAAATTAGATTATCCCTATCTAGGATTTTTTGAAAAATATTTGTCTTATGCTTGAACCAGTACAGCAGTTAAATTATATTCGTGCTCCTAAGTTAGTGAACACCTCTGGTAAATAACCAAAATGCCTAAGGATTACACTCAGGTGATGTTGAACATGGTACAGATGCTGCCAACTAAAGTAATCGCAGACTTTCAATTTCAAAACCATGAAGTCAGTTTTCTATAGCTTTAGCAATGCATTTGGACCACAAATTTTCATCCCAGACAGCTGGGTCTAGCAGAATACAGAAGTTCCAGCTAAAACTGGTCAGGTATTTCTGAAAATATATTCTTTTAACCACATTAAATCAACCCTGGGACCCTTTAGCAGCACAGTTTTAACATGTAGCCTGGGATAGGCATTGTCTCTGTGTCAGAGGTGTAACTACAATTGTTTTCTATGAAGAGCTGCCCAAGTTCTACAACTGAAACTCTAAAATAGAAACTATAAACTCTAAAAAGCACGATGGGGAGCACTGGACCATGGAATGTGAAGCAAGAAGGAGAAACAGCTTGTAAAGATGGAGCTACCTCATGGGCTAACAACAGACACCAGCAGTAAAAGGAGAGAGAAAAGAAGAGGAAAGATACAGGGTTGCAGTGAGGTAGGAAAGAGGGCACAGCTGGGATAGCAACAGAATCAGGAGGTACTGAGGAGCAGGGGTGAGGATAGAGTAGAGAACCATGAACAGGAAAAAAAAAGGGTTTAAAAAAAAAGAAGCCAAGCAGTTAAGAAAAGGGACAGAATATGGGTAGATTTCAGACAAAAAGGAAAAGCTTGGTGTTTTGAGAATGGGAAGAGGATATACAAATGAGGCAGGAGTGTTTAGGCTGTTATGGAAAAGGGAAAATGCTGATGTGAGCAACAAAAGGAACATAAACTACGCAAAGAGTACAACAGAAGGAAAAGGAACAGAATGTACAGAAAAGATGGAGGCAAAGGAACCGTAGTCATTCCAGAAATGGGAACTGAACCAATTATTCTACAGCCCCAGCATCATTTTGTTGTCCTGCACTATTATCTCAAAAAAAAAAAAAAAAAAAAAAACACTGACAATGTTTATTCCTCAATCTTCACCTTGTGGCAGGTCAAAATGCAGGCTCATATAGCAGGAGAGGATAAATGCTGTTATTTGATGAGGCATTCCTCAGCTGCTGCTTCATTTCATGCAGATGATGGACCAAGTTTTAGGAAGAAATCAGTATTAGAAGACAGACAGCAAACAAAGAAGCAATCGCCAAGAGGCATAAAAATGGTCACTTCAACGTTAAGGCAATTTAATGATACTTTGGAGAGCTGCATCCTGTAAATACTACAGTCAAAGTGCTACGTAATAACAGATTTCCTTTGAGGTTGATTGCATTGCACCGGTCTCTCTCATTTCACCAAGCAATCAGTTTGGGATGATGTGCAGAAGCAGTGAGCTCTCATAACTGCAACAGAAAACAAAAGGAATTCAACTTGGGAAGGAGAGAGTGCTGTAAGTACTATAATTATGGAACACGTTGGTTTCAATCCTCACGTATCATTTCTGTGCAAGATACATATTGACTGAGTTGGGGTTGCATAGAAAATTTGTTTATCATTTACAATTAATGCTTGTATCATAACATTACTAAAGATTAATTAGAGCTGCACTAATAACCTTAATTCTGGAAGTTCTTCATTTTACCTTACTTTAGGATTTCCTAAATTAAGCTTACTTTCCCTCCTTACTTTTCTTTTACCAGAGGACATTACATTTTATAACATAATTCCACCAGGTACTGTGGTTGTAATACTATTGTAGTATAGAAAAAAAAATGAGCCTTAGGACATCTGTAACATATTGATAAGAAAAAAAAGCTACACAAACAGAAATTTTATTTCAATATACTTAAACATCTGTTCATAGTGTAATTCTCTGATGTTTGTCTTTGCTATTCTTTTGGGTTTTTCAGAACCACGATATTTGTGCAGCATCATGAGGAAGAGCACCTCCTATTGTTTTAGCAGGATGTAATTGAAGGAGTATGACTCCACAATGGTCATCACTAGGACTGGTCATCTGGGAGCCACAAGTGGACTAATCCAACCTGTTCAAATACAGAGTTTTCTCTGTTGTTAATTATAACATGCTCAATGTTTCTTGCCAGACAAATATATCATACTTGACATAAGAATGCCTTATGTCAAGAATGTTCTTAAGATGTTGACATACAAACAGTCTTGTTTCCCACCTTGTACCTGACCCCTAATATTAGAAACTTGACACCGGCCTTCACACTTCCTTATTGTAAAGCTGAGGGAAAAAAAGATATTACAACAATGAGGCAACCACAATTTCAAGTGAACTTTTCCAATATTACACTTCATGCAGTTAAAAATGTCAGTGAAGTCAGTGGACATAATCAGGGTTTCTTCCAACCTAAATTAAGTTACACTTTCTGAATTAATAAATAAAACATTATCTGCTCAAGTATGTTTCTACTAGATTTGTTTGAAAATAATGCAGCTGGCTCTGTGTACATAACAAGTGTTCAAAAAATGGTTATTTATCATATGATTTTTATGAAACAAGCATAGATTGCACAAATGGAATTTTTGCAGGATTTCTTCATCCACAACTCAGTCTAATTTAGTGCAGTATAAAGTACACTTACCTAAAAATATTTGTTATATCACTTCTGAATTTGAAAATTAAAATATTTGAAATTCTCTGCTACAATTATCATAGGTTGACCCCAGCCAGACTCTTCCAAATGGAAGACAAGCATCAGAAGTGTTGTTAGCTTTATGCTTACCTGAGAACATTAGAATGAGAATGAGATGTAGTTGTACTCTTGCACTGGCAGAAGTGTCAGAGCAGACCATGCTACAAAGACCCTCCTGTTTCAATGGATAATTGATACTAACAGTTGATTGAGAGCAACTGAGATGAGAATTTGGGCTGCACTGGTTTTTCTCCTTACTAATATAAGCCTAAATCCCATGACACTAAATGGCATAAACCTACTTGAAGATAGGCAGCAGAAAGGAAAACAATTTGTAAATACAGTACTGATGCTATTTGTGAATCAATTTTTCAAACAGGAATTGTTATGTAAAGCAAAATCACCTTCACATCTACAAGTATCCAAATCCAATAGGCTTCCAAGTAAACTTTAGAAGTTGTATATCAAACTTACCTATAGAGACTATAGTTTCAGGAAGGTTTTTCCCCAAAGTGTTAATGACAAATGCAAAATCCAGTTGGCACCTACAGACCAGGGGGAAAAAAAAAAAAAACACCACAAAAGACAAAACAGAGTTAAATACAGTCATGTTCTTTACACCACGGAGACAGACAACAGCACAGGTCTAGCCATGCAGCTGTGTAACAAGAAAACAGCCACACCTGGGAACTAACTTCTTTGGTCCTGGAGACCTTTCTAGAGCCATTGTCATGGTGAAAGACAGTGGCACACAGCATCTGCATTCACTTTACTCCACCTCAGGGCATGACTGATGTAACTTTAGACCAATGTCCCTAAAGGGCCACATGGATAAGACGAATGACAGAAAGAGCTGGACATAAATTTATTTTCCTCCTCAAGTACAAAAAAAAAAAAAAAGAAAAAAGAAATATAGTTTAGAACCGCTACTAAAACTTATTCTGGGCAAAGAATTAACGGTGCTGATGTTGCAAAAGTAACGATAATTTTGAGCACAGAGGTAAAAAGATGTAAACATGCCGGCACACCAGTCGACAACCAGTTTGAACCATGCTTTTAATCTGCACGACAGTAGCTATTTGCGACAAAACGGGGTTTACGAAACTCCCCCGAGAATATTAAAATAAATTACATAAATAGGAGCGGGTGCGGGCGCCCCCCTGGCAGTCCGTGGCGCGCCCCCGAGCGAGTCCCTCACACGTCGGGGTAGCCGCAGTAGTAGACAGCGGTGCTGGCGTCCGACACGGCCGAGGAGACGGGCCCCGCGCCCTCGGGCGCCGGTAGCCCGGCGTCGTCGTGGCCGGCGAAGGGCAGCCCCAGCTCGGGCTTGCAGGCGAAGCGCAGGTACTGCTCGAACTCGGTGCGGTCCACCTCGCCCAGTAGCTCCTCGGGCGGCAGCGGCTCCAGCTGCTCGCGGCACGGCGCCGCTTCGGGCGGCGGCGACGGCTGCCCCACCGCCCCCGGCGGCAGGGGCAGCAGCGGCGGCGGGCCGCGCCCCGGGCCCGGCGGCTGGCACGCCTGCCCGTAGTAGGCGTGCAGCGGCGCCGGGCAGCCCAGCAGCCCCTGCAGCGAGCCGCTCGGGCCCAGCGCCTCGCCGGGCGGCAGGTGCCGCCGCAGCGCCGCGCCCGCCGGGCTCTCGGCCGCCGCCGCCGGGTACTCGGCCGCCGGGTGCGGCGCGTAGCCGTAGGGCACCAGCGCGCACTCCTCCTGCAGCCCCGCCGCGAAGAAGGGCGCCTCGCCCTCCGCCGCGTCCAGCGGCGACGGGTCCGGCGTCGGCAGGCTGTAGCCGTCGAAGGCGGCGCCCAGCGGCGGACAGTCTCGGTAGTGGCCCGCGCCCGCCGCCGCGTAGCCCTGCTCGGCGTAGGCCAGGCCCAGGCCCTCCACGCACATCCTGCCGCCGCCGCCGCCGGCCTCGCTGCTCAGCCCGGGCGCCGCCGCCTCCACCAGGCCGTGCTGCAGGAAGCCGCTCTCCACCCGCTTCAGGCGCTTCACCTGCTTCCGCCGCCGCGGCCGGTACTTGTAGTTGGGGTGGTCCTGCATGTGCTGCACCCGCAGCCGCTCCGCCTCCTCCACGAACGGACGCTTCTCCGCCAGCGACAGCGCCTTCCACGATTTACCTGCGCCCACGAGCACCGTCAGACCGGCCGCCCACCGCCGGGCCCCGACAGCGGCAGCGCCGCCGCCCCGCCCGCGGGAGCGCCGGCTGTCCCCGCAGCCCCCGGCTGTCCCCGCAGCCCGCCCGCCCTCCCCGCAGCCCCCGGCTGTCCCCGCAGCCCGCCCGCGGACCGCCCGCCCGCACCCCGCGCTCACCCAGCATCTTGCTGAGCTCGGCGTTGTGCAGGTCCGGGTTCTGCTGCGCCAGCCGCTTGCGCTCGTCCTTCGCCCACACCATGAACGCGTTCATGGGCCGCCGGATCCGCGCCTCGCTCTTGCTGCGGCCGCCCGCCGCCCCCGACGGCGCCGCCTCGCCCTTCGCCTTCGCCTCTCCCAGCGGGCTCAGCGACTCTGCCCAGGGGCAGGGGCCCATGGCCGGCATCATGATGGGCAGCGAGCACCGCCCCTGCGCCTGGTCGTCGCTGCTGGCGTAGCCCGCATCGGGGCTGCTCATGTCGGGACGCTCCGGCGGGGCCGCGGACGGGCTCGGCGCTCGGGCCCCGCTCGCTGCTGGCGGCCGCCGCTGCCCGGCCCTATTTGAGCTGCGGCGCGGCCAATGGGGCCGCGGGGGCGGGAGCGCCGCGGGACGGTGCCGGTGGCTCCCGCTGCGGCGCGGGGCGGCCCCCGGGGCTCCTCCTGGTGCGGGTCCTTGCCCCCGCAACCAGCCGCCCCATGGTGACGGCGCGGGGATGCTTCGGTGCATCCGCGCTCCCAGACGCGGCAGCAGAGAGCGCTTCCCATCCGGCTGTCGCTGTCGCTGCCCCGCGGGATGCTCTCTGGCCTTTCCCCCTCTGCGCTTTGCCTCCTTGGCAAGGTGGTTTCATTAAATCACCGCGTGTTCAAAACTGAGCCGTTCATCGCAATATTTGTAAAGGCTGTAAAGGCAATACTGTTTGTTTTTCCTAAGAGGGTCTTTTGGGGGTGGTTTTGCGACTTATTTTTAATGCTGCCGACTGCCATCTTTGTGAGCGTCTTCCTGATAAATGGGATATTCTCAGCTGCAATCATTCTTCCATTGTAACCTTTCAAGTATTTGATCGTATTTTCAGTCGTATCAATAACCCTATTTCCATTGCGTACCTCGGAAGGATATTTTATTAGCTCCGTATTTCATACAGGATGAACTCAGAGAAAGTTTGCCCATAAAAGAGCAGCCGAGCGATCTGCAACCTGGCCGTGATCTGGAGCGTCTTTGTGGGACCATATTTTTTACGCAGCATAACTGAAAGCATCCGTGCCTTTATGAGTGAAATTACAGCTTCTTACATAAATAAAGAGGGTATGCAGTTCACAGGGGAAAAAAATACTGAATAAATGGTACCCTCGTTAATTTAGCTTGCCGGCCGTTAAGGAGAATACCTGTTTTCCCTCCAGTAAAGCGCGCTTTGCCGTGTCAGGCTCTTCGGCCGGCGTGCGGCGGCACGGGGCGGACCGCGCTCCCCGCTGCCCTCGGGGAACACCCTGTCTTCTCCCCCGCGACCGGAATTACTTAAGGCGTCGCGCATTTTTTGGCCCGGTACCTCTGTGTTCGTGCTTCGCTTGAAGTCGAGACTAAATAATTTTTGTTTGTTCTTAACAAAGAGCAGCACTGACCCGAGGTGTTTTAATCCTTCATCTTCCCCCTGGAGTGTGGAACCCGGGAAAGCGAGTATTAATGCCCGCAGGCTGGGAAAGGGTTGGAGGGCGGAATACATACTCGAGAAATCATCAAGCGGCCATTTAGTGATAATGATGTCAACCTAAGTTTTACAGAAATCCGTTTGGACAGAAATTAGCCGAATATATTTATATTTAAAGCCCTTCAACTATACCGTCTCCGCTCTAGTTTTTAACACACACACACACACACACACACACACAGAAAACAAAAAAACAACCACTTGTATTCCTTAGATACATATTTTGCATTTCCCCATTATAAGAATAGGCAGCTGCCCCGTTCCCTGCTGTAACTGGACGTCGATTTTCAGGGGAAAAAATTTACATCTTCAAGGACAGTGGCGGGGCGGACAGGACCTGTCTTAAAATTCCGCATTGCTTTCAGTGGGCTGTCTTCGAGCCTGGAGCCGCATCGCTGCCCTTCTCGGCCGCCTGCCCGGCGGCCCCGTCCTCTCACTTCAGTCCTTCGTGCCCGATAGTGCACGCCCCGTTCGTGTTGTCTGGCAGCAGGACAGAAGCCACCGCGGGGCTTTGTCGCCCGGAGGCTGCCGGGCGAGGGCTGACGGCGGCGGGTCGCCCCGTGGATCCTCCACCTCCCGGACCAGCCCGGTTAACCCGGGAACCGGCGCCCGCTGTCACTGTCCGGACGATGCTAGAGAGATGGGTGCCGAGTATTTGGGCAGGAGACATGCAATCTCCCCGGGCATGCTGCAGGTTTTCTTAGGCAGATGCGAAATGGGTCAGTGGTGTCAAATCGTAGCTGACCGGCTCAAAGCACCGTCCGGCAAGCTGCGTCACGCAGCGATGTGAATTGCATCACGCAATTCATTTACAACACGTAAAAACCTGACAGCATGAGCTTATAGGGCTAGTCCCATAAAGCGGCTCTACTGATGCTCATCGCCATCAGCAGCTCTCCCGAGTACGAATGATTTCCGAGCGCCAAAAATAGATTCAGCAGCATAAAGAAAGGACATTGGGAGAGGCAGTAACTAAATCACTCCTCAAAAAAGGGTGGCTTTGAAACAAGTTTCAGAAATAATATAAGCATGTAACTCCACCCACTCCTCAGCCTTGGGACGCCACAAGCGCCTATGGGACATTGCAGTCTGGACTGAGAACAGACCATCAGTTAGTGTCGACAGCAGCAGGATCCGGGCGACTCTGCACCCCTCAAAGCAGGCAGAGGAAACAACTAACTTACCCTTTCCCACACAAGTGCCAACGCGTTCGTAACCTGTCCGTTTACAGCATAGAAATTGGTTATTCCTGATGACAATAATTTTCTTTTCTTTTTTTCTACAGAAGGTGTGGGCTTTGGGGGGGGGGGGGGGGAGGGGTTCAGCCTAGTAAATAAAACCAAGGACAGATTCAGCAGCATTCAAACTAAAGAGGAGTCAACAGCTCCTCAGCTAGCAACAGGAACAAGGAGAATTACATAGCATTTGCTTTGCTGTGGGATAGTATTCACATCTTCCTTGAAATTTATTTATGCCACGGACCTCCTGAGTAGATCGTTTAGGATAAAATAAATACATTTAAAGTATCATAAAGTAGTTGTCTGTGAGAAGCCTTGACTGAGCAGCACACCGCATTAGATGCAGCAACAGCTGCCGTATTTAAGAGGCTCTATTCAAACATACAGGTGAAATAAATTTTCTTTTTGTAGACGGGAAGCAGGGCGATTAAGCTCTGATCTTGCATGCATTTAATTAGTCAACACATTAATTGCCTATTTAACGTTAAGCAAACGTGGGTAGGTAAGTACTGGATTTCACAGTCCCGTCGGTAACACACGTTACTCGGTGCAGCAATACAGAGACGGTCAGCCACTGTCCGGCCCTGACGAGCTCTAATAGCTAAGTGAAGATTAAGAACGTGAGGAGACATTTGCGCTGCTTTTCTGTCCCATTTGAGTCTCTGGGCAACTGCAACCGTATTCACAGGAAGGCGAAGCCCTGAGGACTGCGGGAGACCCACCGCGATGAGACCCCGGCCGCGCAGCCGGCTCTCACCACGGGCTGCAGGCAGAGCCACAGGGGGCGGGGAGGGGGGGCAGGGCGATAACCCATCGGTTATGGCAACCGGAGGCCCTACGCAGCCCCCTCCGGCCCCACCAGCTGCCTCGGTACCGTGCTGCTTTCATTTAGGCTTGTCACAAAGTTGCTGACGACCCGCCGCTGTCCCCGGCACTAGATGCCCCGGTGGTGTTTGAGCCGGTGCCGTGACCCACTCCTGGGGGGGCTGGATGTAGTTTTCAAGACACCTTCCGGAGTGGGCATGCTCAAAGCACGATTTTTTGTTGTCCTTCACAGGCAATATAAACAGCGGGGGAGACGGGAGGAGGTATTTATTCCAAAACGAGTGCAGTTGCCACGTAAATGAATAGAACTTGTTCACGAGGAGAACTTCTGCAGCAGTATTGCTGCTAACATCTACAGATTACTCTTTCTAGTTTGAAAAGCATACAGCTACCAGAAACGGACAGAAATCTGCAAAGTTAATGTTGTTTTTTCAGAGAACAAAACTACTGCTTCCTGACACTTCCAGTCCTAGCTGTTCTCCATTAACGGGTGTGTTTTTATTCTCCCCTCCTGACTTCTCCCTGCCACTTGCCTTGTATAGACGAACCTTGCGATGGTTTTAATTCATCACCTTTGTCTGAAATCTCTTTCTTTCGGGTTAGGCCTGCTTACTTTTTCTAGCGATACACTTAGGAAGAGAGGGCACGCACGCATACACACAACACCAAATGAAAAATAGACTCTGATTGCAGTGCGACACCCACATAAGGAGCTTGGTCGTGTTAGGAAAAACCTGAGATCCGACTAGGGGCCTCTTGAAACACGGCGAATGGGTAAGAGAAGGACAGAAGAAGAAGTGCTTAATAACTTTGGGGCATAAGGGGCCTGCGTGAGTCGCACAGAGCATTCACCGCCCCTGCGGGAAGGGGCCTGAAGGCATTGCTCTGAGAATGCCGCTATTTAACTGAAGAGCGGCTGTTCTGGCAAGATTTAGAGAGGCGTTTAAAGATGTCACCCCGTCTTTCTGGTTTACTCTTCTGTGTAAACCAGAACCCCTAAAAGAAGAGTAGCTGCTGTTTCCAGGAAGCAAATTGCCCTGGCTGCAGTGCTGGGAACCGGGTGGCAGTGGCAAACTCCGACTCTGGTGAAGGGTACGGCAGAATGAAGCGGCCAGCAGGCACCCGAGGCGGGCAACAACCGCTTCCACCGCCCGCCCGCCAGAACCGTGTCATGGAAAACACTTGTGGAAGATAATGGATCACTTTGGCGTCCTTCTTTCAATATCCGATTGTCATAGGCACTCATGGGTCGTGAGGAAGGTTTAAGGTTTTCAGAAGGGCTACAGGACAGTTTTGGGTGTGTGTCATTTAGAATCGCAAAATCGAGACACTCCCTATGGAAAATAGGGCTTGAACGGAGCTTCCTAAGAATTTGCTCCAAGTATATTGGCAGTGCATAAACCTGCCACATTTTAAGACACGTTGAAGAAGGTTCAGACAGTTCTTCTCACAGGAAGGGGTGGGGAGAAAGCTGCACATCTGGATACACACAGAGAAATAATGCTCCTTAGATTTGAGTCTGCAAAAGCTCTGTGCAAAGGGTTATTGTAAGATCTGCCTATACATCATCACCACACACTGTTGGCAGCCAGGACTGCTACGCTGGCCAACCCTCTTTCCAAAACCTGTATATTTATTTAACACAATTGATTGTCAATCACTTCCGGTATTATTATAAAAAAATCAGTAGAAGGCTTTCAACCTTCGTCATAAGCCCACTTACAGTTTCAAGTTCGCTTCAGCTTTCAGCTGTCTGCAAAGTTCAGGTGAAGGAGAGAGGAGGTGGGCAAAACCTACACCTAAATGAAAAATGAGAAGAAACAGTGACCAAACTTACTAAAAGCATAATAATGATTTATCTCCAAAACTAACCGAAGTGATTTTCCTCCAGAAAGCCGTGCACGTACCCAAAATGGGCAAAACAAATTTAATTTAGTCCTGTAGGCTGAAATCATACAATAAAGGAAAATTCAACCAATACGAACCCATCACTTCTCATGCATATTTCTTTACTGGGTTTACCTATCTATGCTTAGGAACACGTAATAAATTTTTCCAGGTTAAAGTACCAAGAACATACCTAACGTTCTTTTCTTGAGGTACCACTTAATGCAGGAATACATCATTTTTCTCGTGTACACGTGGAGGAGAAGTGAAGAGAGTGGTGGGGGGTGGTGGTGGTGTATTTTAGTTATACCTGTGAGAACTGAAGACTGCTTGAAAAGAAAATGGGAAGATTAAGAAACTAGAGGGTAGAGTATTTTACAGAATACTAAGGGTTTGAACGCATTTTAATACCAGGCTCACTAATCGCATGCAATTACCTGGTCAAGTTTTGCCAGCGAGGCTATGCTCGGCACTTACCGACAGAGACAGTTTACATCCGGGTCTGTGTACACTATTTTATCTTTCACCAGTACAAACATAAGCTTCTTTAAATGTAATTTGAAAATGCACCCAATTTAATTTCCCGTCCTCATGGAAGACAGATTATTCAGTGGGCAAGTCTGCCACTTGGGCCCCGGCCCCCTCCTCCCCAGGGTTCAGTTCGACAGCTTTATCTTAGGAAGCAAACGACCCTGATGACAGTTACTCTCTCCCCCCAATTTAAGTAATAAACATAATGAATTTATCAGTCCCACCCCACAGCTATACTCAGTCCTAACATCTAAATGAAAACGCCTTTTTTCCACGGAAGTTGAACTGCAGGGTGCGTATTTCTCAATCACAAGGATATTTCTAGCTATAGTCACGATAACGTAGCATAAGGACTTTATGTAGGAAAGTGAATGGTAATTCTGTGACGTCCGGTTAAAGGTGCCGCCGTGGTTGAGTACCCGAGCGGGCTGCTCCTGGCCGCCCCCCGTCGCCCCTCTAGAGGCTCGTGTCGATTTTTTTCACCTCCTTTGAACCCTGATTTACTGCTCTCGTTCTCCGCAGCGGCGATTGATAACCCCCACCGCCCGCCCCTGCCCGGCACAGCAAGAGCAGCTACGGGGACACGGAAGACATTTTCTCCGGGGAGATGCTTTAACTAGCGCTTATCCGCCCATTACAGCAAGGCGCTATTTCTTAATGGCATCCAGCGCATCCACGATTACATTAAAACAGACTCAAACCTTACTTCGGTAAAGAGCTTTACAGTTCTTTTTCACCTCAAACATAAAACAGGCCGCCCCCTTATCGTTTTGTCTTTTAATTCAGTCGTATTAAACAACCGTCTAAGAAACTATCAATAACGTTTAATTATTATTTTTTTTAAGAAAACTTCAAGTTTTGTTTATAATTTGAGAAAGAGAGACAGAAGACGACTGTTTACAGAAAGGGTGATGGAACCTAATTCTTAGTGCAACGGACATAACTAAAAGTAGTTTAAAAATCAGTAATAATCGATTCCAAACGACGATAACATCTCTTCAAGGAGATATCAGCGACCAGTTTTATTATTTTCCCTTTATTTGTAAAAGTGCAAAATTATTCTGTACAAATCCAACATATAAAAACCAGCACCCTGTACAACATTACAAAAGCATAGGGATCTCTAACAAGATCTCAGAAATTGTATTCCACTGTGTAACTAGTATCACGACTCCACAGCAGGGACAGTTTTACATGTCACTGTCGGACAGCGATGGCAAGACCTGCACCACCTGGACAGCGAAAAGGCGCGTCGCCTTTTAAACCTCGAGCAGGTCACGGATACCCTGTCAGTTCTCAAGATTCAAATAAATTACATAAATAGGAGCGGGTGCGGGCGCCCCCCTGGCAGTCCGTGGCGCGCCCCCGAGCGAGTCCCTCACACGTCGGGGTAGCCGCAGTAGTAGACAGCGGTGCTGGCGTCCGACACAGCCGAGGAGACGGGCCCCGCGCCCTCGGGCGCCGGTAGCCCGGCGTCGTCGTGGCCGGCGAAGGGCAGCCCCAGCTCGGGCTTGCAGGCGAAGCGCAGGTACTGCTCGAACTCGGTGCGGTCCACCTCGCCCAGTAGCTCCTCGGGCGGCAGCGGCTCCAGCTGCTCGCGGCACGGCGCCGCTTCGGGCGGCGGCGACGGCTGCCCCACCGCCCCCGGCGGCAGCGGCAGCAGCGGCGGCGGGCCGCGCCCCGGGCCCGGCGGCTGGCACGCCTGCCCGTAGTAGGCGTGCAGCGGCGCCGGGCAGCCCAGCAGCCCCTGCAGCGAGCCGCTCGGGCCCAGCGCCTCGCCGGGCGGCAGGTGCCGCCGCAGCGCCGCGCCCGCCGGGCTCTCGGCCGCCGCCGCCGGGTACTCGGCCGCCGGGTGCGGCGCGTAGCCGTAGGGCACCAGCGCGCACTCCTCCTGCAGCCCCGCCGCGAAGAAGGGCGCCTCGCCCTCCGCCGCGTCCAGCGGCGACGGGTCCGGCGTCGGCAGGCTGTAGCCGTCGAAGGCGGCGCCCAGCGGCGGACAGTCTCGGTAGTGGCCCGCGCCCGCCGCCGCGTAGCCCTGCTCGGCGTAGGCCAGGCCCAGGCCCTCCACGCACATCCTGCCGCCGCCGCCGCCGCCGGCCTCGCTGCTCAGCCCGGGCGCCGCCGCCTCCACCAGGCCGTGCTGCAGGAAGCCGCTCTCCACCCGCTTCAGGCGCTTCACCTGCTTCCGCCGCCGCGGCCGGTACTTGTAGTTGGGGTGGTCCTGCATGTGCTGCACCCGCAGCCGCTCCGCCTCCTCCACGAACGGACGCTTCTCCGCCAGCGACAGCGCCTTCCACGATTTACCTGCGCCCACGAGCACCGTCAGACCGGCCGCCCACCGCCGGGCCCCGACAGCGGCAGCGCCGCCGCCCCGCCCGCCGGGAGCGCCGGCTGTCCCCGCAGCCCCCGGCTGTCCCCGCAGCCCGCCCGCCCTCCCCGCAGCCCCCGGCTGTCCCCGCAGCCCGCCCGCGGACCGCCCGCCCGCACCCCGCGCTCACCCAGCATCTTGCTGAGCTCGGCGTTGTGCAGGTCCGGGTTCTGCTGCGCCAGCCGCTTGCGCTCGTCCTTCGCCCACACCATGAACGCGTTCATGGGCCGCCGGATCCGCGCCTCGCTCTTGCTGCGGCCGCCCGCCGCCCCCGACGGCGCCGCCTCGCCCTTCGCCTTCGCCTCTCCCAGCGGGCTCAGCGACTCTGCCCAGGGGCAGGGGCCCATGGCCGGCATCATGATGGGCAGCGAGCACCGCCCCTGCGCCTGGTCGTCGCTGCTGGCGTAGCCCGCATCGGGGCTGCTCATGTCGGGACGCTCCGGCGGGGCCGCGGACGGGCTCGGCGCTCGGGCCCCGCTCGCTGCTGGCGGCCGCCGCTGCCCGGCCCTATTTGAGCTGCGGCGCGGCCAATGGGGCCGCGGGGGCGGGAGCGCCGCGGGACGGTGCCGGTGGCTCCCGCTGCGGCGCGGGGCGGCCCCCGGGGCTCCTCCCGGCGTGGCACGGTCCGGCACCTGAGCAGGCCGTGGGGCCTCGGCGCGGGCAGCGCTGCCCCCGTGGGACCGCGGCCGTCGTTGGGGAGAACCGGTAGTGCATTTCTAAGAGGCCCTCGGATTTAGCCGCTCCCCCGCAATGGCAGCAGAGACCGGCCCACCGAGGCGATGTGCTACCGGGCTGTCCTCAGGCAAACACCCTGCCGTCACCGGGCCAGCCAGAAACGGACAACCCTGGCTAGAGGAGACACAAAAGCGGGGAAAGGGGCAGAGTATGTGGAACCGTACCTAGATGTCCCGCAACAGCCGGAGAGACACAAGGGGCTTCTTTTGTAGGCAGACTTGGAAAGTAACTTGGGAAGAATAAGCCAAGTCATCATCAGTATCTCGCACTTGATTCACACCTTGTAGTGCTACCTTAGCATATTGTATCTCGTAAGCCCATGAAAGACATAAACTACGTGGGGCAGTAGGATACTGAATCCACAGGAAAGCCTATGAAATACATCCTTTCACACTTTTTCATACTTCGTTATAAAGTTATTCATTACCTGCCAAAAGCGCACAAATTTAGTGTATGTTTAATAGGTTGACTTATTAGTTGAGCTTTGCAGTAGGTACTGTGTGTCACATTGCCTTGTTCAGGCATTCTCTGATTTGCCCGCATAAATAAACTGTAGATACAAACATATATTGGTAAAAAATCCGTCACTTCAGAATAAACACAAATTCTATCTCGCTACCATGTATGTTCTTCTTTGGCATACAAACTAACGCAAAATACGGCGTTTTCACGGGCACTCTGATTAATATTTGCATTGTTACGTGGTGGTATTTAATGCTTATTTGAGAAACCGCTGAGCTTTAAACTGAAGATCAAAGACGTTTATTTAGTTAAGGACACCTCTGTTTGGGTAGCTACCTCGATCAAATAAACCAATATCGTAAGAATTCTCGCTGAAATTAAATGAATGAAGCGCGGGCTTCACCATTAACTTATTCTAACATGAATTTCCTGTTTCGTGCAACACAAAACCCAGTCCTTTACACCTGACGGTCAGTAGATACTCTAAAAAGAAAAACGCAGTGGCGAGCGGCAGCTGCCCGAGACTAACACCGGGGAGGACAATTCTCGAGGCACTTCTGCATTCATGCTTTCTGTTTGTTAGAGATTATAAGCAAGAGATTTATTTCCCGCCTTGGTACCCTGTATTTACTCCTGTTGCGAGGAGTCGAAACCATTGCCAAAAGACTACTCTCTGCCTAAAACTAAGCAAAGAGAAGGTTTTGGTGTGTCGTGTCGTCCCGCCCCCCCTGCTCCCCCCTGCCCTTCAAACACACGCTCTAGTCCAGCACGAGGGTCAAACAGGTCTGCTTTTCTTCCTTATATCAGGTGCTGTAAAAAGCAACAGAGACGAAAACAATGTCCCTACACATATATATGTGTAAATTGATCTCATACTAGTATATAGTAACACCGTTCTTGCAAAAGTATAATGCATTTAAAATTGATTGTAAAAGAAGTTCATGGGGCCATTTTCCTCTTGCAAAGCCGACCATCGTTAGGAATTAAGTGCTTTTCTAATCGTTTTTAGTTCGACGCCTTTGGGACACTACCTTAGGGCGTAAGTTTTTTACCTTTTTAAAGCTGGTGTGCCGGTGACTTCAGTTTTATGGCTGAGGTTGTGACATTTCCCAGCCTGACGTGCTAGGAGCCAGAGCCCTTAATCCTAGGCCAGCTGCCCCAGGACAGGTCACGCACAGAAGCATGGCCGGTACCCAGAGAAAATTCTGAATTAAACAGAATCCGAATCGTGTCTGAAGCTAACTCAAGCAGGAGGAAAATGTGTGTATCTTTCCCTGCAGAGAACAGAATAATCGTCTGAGAGGGGAAAGCAAGATGATTTCCAAGCAAAACAAAACCCAAGAAGGCAACAATGCGCTGCCCTAACGAAGGCAGTCCGTTTTGACTTTCAGATCAGTTACAGCTCACTCCGTATTACTGACTCGGTCAAAACTGACCGCCTCGGAGTTTAATGCATAGAAGACAGAATTACCTGTTTTACGAGCTGATCTTGATAAAATGCCAAACCGTCCCTTCTAGTCTATTTAGCAGAAACATTTTCGTGAGCCAAGGGAACACATCCTGCAAGATCTTGCCCTGAAAAAGTTCAGCGAGTAGAGAGCCTGCTTACAAATATGCTTTACAGCAATTTTGTGGCTGTCACTTCCAGCAGAGAAGAAAATGGTTTTCTATATAATGAACATGAGGTAATAAACCAAGCAAACTGCAGCTAACTTTGTTTGGGAGATTTGTGCAAGCTGTTTCTACACCTCATTGATCTAGGATCAAAGAAAGAAAGGTGTGTTTTGAATCTAAGCCGAGAAAGTAAAAGCTCCCTGGTTTGTACAGAAAATGTTGGCAGTTTGTGACCCTTCCAGTGCCCCGGCGTCATAAATAGATTATCTCACCTCTTTTCTCTCTTTCTATTTTGACTGTTTAGGTATTTTTAAATTGTAACTTTTAAACCCACCGCACAGCATTGATTCTCACTCAAGTTGTGCTCTCTGCTTGTACCTCACTTCCCTGAAGCGTTTAGTAAAGAGCTTCTTCTGACGCTCCTGAAACCTTCTTGGTCGCACGACTCCTGGGGTCATTCGTTAACTTTCCCAACCTAACAATGCCGCCCAGAGTTCATCCTTCTGATTTATTGACCTTTTAAACCCGCCGTACACAGCGCGGGGGCGCGGAGCGGGGATCCTCCGGCAAGAGATGTGTTTCTATTTCAGGTCCATTACAGAATGCGGTGTTGGAAGTGGTGCTCCCAGCGTTATCAGAGCCGACCACAAATGCCACATGAAAAGCAGCAAACATCCGGAGAGTTTCCTGCAAATCGAGCAGTTTCTCAAGACAAGAGCCTTTTTTTAACGTGTATTTAAAGGCAACACACTTTGCCTCTTTAAAGCAGTTCAAAATCACTAAATGAAAGCAGCCCAGCCAGACAATGCTGTGTAGTGCAAGAAATCTCCCCCAATAAAGACTTTTCGTGACTCTGCGTTAGGAAAGTGAGTGGATAGCAGGGGCTCTGGTCAGGAGTGACCCACTATTGAATGGAAAAAATCAAAAACCAAAAAATGAAAAATGTCCCTTTCAGAATCTCTTAACTATTGAAACAGCGTGACGTGTTTTACAGCCAAGTGATAGTCCCCAACGGTTAAAAAGTTACTGCTTCGCTTGCGTCAGTTTAATCTGCGAATTACTTTCTAGCAAACCGCACAAACAGCTAAACCCGCAAAAGCTTGCTGCTCGTAACTGCACGCAGCACCCAGAGCGGAGCGCTTCAGCGGGAACATCGCCCTGGGCTGGGCAGCCGCGGGGGACAGACAATAGACTGGGGTAACAGTACGGTCCCGCACAACAAGCTGCCTACATGGGTGCGCGGCTGCTTTGGGGTGTTAAGCAACGCCGTCCCCGCATTTTAGGGCTGAAGGGCTTCCGGCGAGGGCAGCGGGACGTGCGCGACTCCCACTCCGAGGTAAGAGCGCTTTCGCCTCCCGGTGGACACGAGTGCGCTCCCCCCCGCCCCGGCCAGCTAGCGGGGGGCGAAATGCCCCCCTGCACGGCGGCCGGCGGGCTCGGGGCCGGGCAGGAGGCAGCGCGGCTCCCGCCCCCGCAGCCTGCTGCCTCCCCGCGCCCTGCCCCTGAGGCTGTCCCACCGGCCCCTTCCCCCGGCGCTCCAGCTGGCTTCCTCGGCGGGCGGCCCGCTTTTCCGCAGCCCTCTCTATACCGAGCCCAAGCTGGTGCCGGGCTGGGCGAGCCCCGGCACCGATCAGACTGGAAGCCTGCAAGGAGGCACTGATAGGTGCCGTTCATTTATCTGCAGAGGGGCCTCGGACTCAGCCGCAGGCAAACGCCGCAGGGCCAGTGCAGGGGCCGCTGTGCTGTCCCTTTCGCCGGGCTTAGCCCTGGGTGTGCCGAGCGCACGGGAGGAGGGACAGCCCTGGATAACATTCCCATCTCTCTCTTCTCTTCTCGGTGCTAGGAAATACATACTTTACACATACACGAATATATACATCTTGCCATCTGTCGTTCTTCCAACTACATAGTGCCACGTACTATGCCCGTGTCATTGCACTGAAGGACAGTCAGAAAATTTCCTTGTCTGATGGAAATGGCTTTTCTATGAAGTTATTGAGCGTTTGCATTAATGCTCAACACCGGCGGTGCACTTTCTGGAGGACCTGAGGTGCAGGGAAGAGCCTCCACCGTGCCTTCTCCTAGGAAGGAGTTAAATCTGCCGCCGAGGGGACTGCTTGGGCTTGACTTTAATGCAGCTGTAACGCCTTCCCTACCCCTGTCTGAAGACATAAATCAAACGTATGCGAACCAACGGGAAATGACATGTTTAACTGACACGAGTGCTAGGTACTTCTGTAATATCTGGATAGATAATAGATAATACGTGGATCCAAACAAATTCCAATAAAGTCAATGGCATATGCTTCTCAGTTTAAGCAGCATTGAAAGGAAGCCTGGAAATGGCACTTTCCTCAAATTGCTAACAACATAATCTAGAGCCAAGGCTTATCACCCATTTTTTTCATAATTTTTTCTACTCCTTTAATATAAAGATTAATTCATGATACTAAAATCACATACCTGTTGCATTTTCCTATGTAAAATAAAATTCCAATGGTTTGCACAAGGAGTTCGCAACTTCATTATGGTTTCAGTGCCCTTTGATTTGAGAACGATTTGTGTGGGACCACAAAGCAGTACACTAGCTGGGGCCAGGTAGAACTCCCCTAGACTTGAATTTCCAAGAACAGAAATCCTGTTAGTTTTCATACTTAAATACATACAAGTCATTAAAAAAAAAAAAAAAAAAAAAAGGCAGCTTTATACAATGTTGGAGCCACTCCAAAAGATCAGGGATCTGAACTGAACTAAACAATTTGGCCTAGCCTCTGTTTGTATTTATGTCAGTGGAGCTACTGCAAACTTGTAATAATATAAAATTTATTCTTACATGCTAGATGCTAAAGTGATGGCTTTAGTTGAAGGACAAGTCATGTAACCATACAATTAAAAAGCTGATGTCAGCTATATTGGAGTGAAATAAATTTCTTCATTGGCATCACTCAGCTCCCAGAATATCCTTAACAAGGCCAGAAGAACAAATGTCCTAAGGTTTTCTCTAGAACGTAGGCTATGCTACTATATATAATACTACTGCAGTCTTGTAATGTTTATCTCTTATGTTGCTTTTTTTAGAAGACAGCAATATTTCACAGTAATTACAAAGTATAAAGTTACTTGCCTTTAGCAAGAATAAAATTGTTACATTGTATAAATGGAAAAGTAGTTTGGCCTGGAGCTGGGCAGTTACTGTTCTATCATGCCAATTACTTAGGGTCACAGAAGAGATGATCTGGGATTTTAGCATGTGGAAATAATCCTATACTAGCAGTTTAGCAGAAGTATGTTAGTGTTACTAACAAAATTATTAAATGATGACTAAATCCAAATGTCAATGGCTTGCCATCTGCGTTTTGATTAATTAGCAGTGATGAACAAGTAAGATCAGAGAGAAACTAAGAATGGATTTAAACCCTCAACAACACTAAATCCGAATAAAACTTTTTTCCAAGATGGACAATAAGATACACATATTTTAAAATTGAATTCCTAATTCCTGAAATTGGAAGCAGTGGTAACGTTGTTTAAAAATATCTGTTCTAGTACATGACCAAAAAGGTCATTCTTTATAACCAAGACATATAAATACAAAATTTGATGTTGTTTTTTCCAAATCAAAGTATCAGATTGTTTAAGGTTGTGGTTTTAAAATTCACCCCGTGGAAAGTCTCTGAATTTTCATTGTATCTTTGCAATTATATTCAGTGGTTAAGTGCACTACAACTTTTGACACCTGAAGTTTATCTAGATAAATAAACTACAAAAATTAAAAATCAGGCAGTTGGAAGGTTCAGGAAATGAATCTGGTTTCATTTCTTGATAGCTTCAGCTGTTTGGTTTTCTGATATTTATTTTCCTTGAGTATTCTTAATGTATAAAGTTAATTTTAGTTTTCATATTAATTATTTTAGTTATTGTAGTATTGATTTATTTTAACATTCACATGATGTTCCATTGAAACATCATATAAAGTTGCAGATAATAAGAAAAAGACACCTGCACATCTTCCAAATCCAAAGCAGTCAATCTGACCATGTTTTTAACACTATTTACCAAAATTGCAGCACTTTCAGTGGTAGACATTTGCTTGCTTGACAGGGCACAACAAAGTCTACAATTTCTCTGTCTAGAATGCATTAATATGCAACGTTCTGAGCACCTTTGAGTACCACCAAGCCATGAGAGAGAAGGGAACAGTTCCTCATGGGATCATGCCTGACATGGATAGCAACTAAAAAAAAAAAAAGAGAACTAAGGTGGAGAAACCTCCAAGCTAAGTTGAACAATGCAGCTTGGTGGTTTTTGATCCAGTCATTATTGCTTGGCCTTTGGATAGATTTAGAATTATCTAGCTGCAGTTCAGCAGTCACACCTATTTTACTTGCGTGGCCCATTTCTGTTTGAACAAAACCTAAGACCGAAAGTCCCCTTTCCTCCTGCTTTGTCCCCTTAACATCACCTTTTTATCTTCACAACACCCTTTGAAGGGTATTTACTGAAAGGGTGAGAGAGCAGTTATCACAGAACTGAAAACTTTTAAAAAAAAAAAAAAAGACCCAGGAATTTCAATAAACTTACTCTGTAGCTAGATCAAGAACTAGAGAGCCTCACTCCTACTGCAAACAACCTGCAAGACCTAAGACGATTTCTATGCAGCCAGCTTCAGTTTACCAGTTCCATTAAGATAGGATGCCTGCTTAACAGGGCTCTACATGTAAATGTTGCAAGAATATTCAATTTAGAAACCTTGTTTCAATGATAACTTCAATGACTCTTTCAGCTTTTAAAAATTCTGTCAAATCTTCTTTGTGAGACAGTTTACATAGTACCTAGATATACTGTGTTGACAGCCCTCTACCATTAAAACCTGGAGAGGTTTGTATTCATGAAGCAAGGCAGATGACCACAGAGCTTGAATTTCTGGATCTACACGTATATAAATACACTTGCTACAAAAGGAAAGCATATTTGTGCTTTTTGGTTCAGAACAGCATCCTGCAAAGTGTAAAGGTAATAAGTCACTTGGCACAGGATAAACTAAAAAATGCCTAAGAAATATTAAAATATCAGCCAACTACACTGGTGATTTACTAAGGCCAGCGTTGGAACTGAAGCACACCAAAATTATCTGACACAACCGTAATACCTAACTTTCCATAGTCATCTGTTTCCAGCAGTCAGTCTCTAGCCTTCCTTCTCAGTCAGTGCAAAATTGCAAGACTCACTATTGCAAGCCCTATGCCACTTCAGGATACAAAGACAACTAGTGTTGACAGTTGCTAGGATCACTTTATACACCAGTGCATGTGGATGTTTAAAGTGCTGTGACAGACCATTTAAAAATAAAATCTGAACTAAGACAAGACAGAACACCTAGGTTGACAACGACTCAACTACTCACCAGAGGGAGCCCATTTTCCCCAAAAGCCAACGTCTGTAGTACAGCCAACCTGCTACCTTCTGGGACCTCAGAACTACCCCTCTAAGAATACAGCTGCTAGGAGGAGTAGCTGCCAGCTAAGGGTGCCACGCAGACATACCCTGAAGACGAAAGTACAGAGCTGTAAAGGATTTTGTAGCTGCTTGATTAATACTTTCTGCAGCGCAAAAGGTACTTTAATGGAAGATGCTGCATTTGCCTTTCAAATTGAACATTTCTGAAGGAACAGTTTCCCTCTTCATATATCTGCAGTATGTCACTGACAGATATAAACATTTTATATTGTCCTAGGTAGCTTTCTTGTGACTGTTTGTTAGACTATATTTGTGATATATTGCCATTGGATACTTTAAGCTAGGTTCTTGCAAAAAGTATTACTTCTTCAACAGAAAAATAAAAACTTTTCAAAGACAGACACTTCTCACTTTATCTTTCAAGGGGAAGAACCAGCCTTCTAATGTATTAGTAATTCTTATACATTCTTTAAAGTCCAACTACAAAACTTTAGTAATCTAACTGCAACTAAGTATAGGAAAAAGTCTGAGCTCATAGCCAACACCAGAACATGTCCTGTTCAGGAAGGACCTGCAGCTCCTTCCAGGGCAGATGGTGTGTGCACACTTCATGTTTGGAACAAGGGATAATACAGAGGTTTCTTGGCAGCTTGCAAAACCTGACAGAACTGCAAAAGTTGTTTTTTATTCTTGTTGTTGGAGTTTTTTTAATCTTAGGCCAGCTAAATACAAGATCCGTTTAGCAGTAAAACTACCTTGTTGCCTATCTAAACAGGAAAACCTTGCTATTGAAGATGTAGTTACGTCAGCAAGCGTGTGTTTCTGGCACTAAAAGATTACCTACAATTGTATACCTCCTGGTATCTGTCCCTTTTTTCCTTCAATACCAGAAATATTATTCAGTTACCACTTTTGCTTTTAGTGTCTTCTTTGTTCTTCATGTTTATTTCTTAATTACAAATTAATACATTTCCTCAGCATTTTTCTTTTTGCAGACCCTCCTAGCCAGCAGTCAGCAGAGGCTGCAGCACAGACCTGAACTACCGATAAATAAAAATCAAGCCTGATTGATTATTTCCTTTCCATGAAAAGCAAATCTATCAGTACAATCAGTTTTTGTTGGGGGGTGTGTGTGTGTGCAGGGCAGGTGTTTAAATGTCCCTTTCACGTTTGAAGCACTGCAGCCACACACATTTTTTGCCACTTGGGAGACTAATTCAATAGCAAAATCCAAGCAACAAAGATTTGATCTGGGTAAGTAACAGTTGTACTGAAGTTGCTGATTAATAGTTGTACAAATGATTTCAAACTAATTCTTAGGATTTTCTTTGCAGCCTGTAGCTTCAGAAACTTCCAAAATACAGTCAACTGACTTTATTTAAATACATGATTACAGAACTAAGGTTGGATATATCACGTGTCTTTGGAAGAGTTTCATACTAATGGGGACTCGTTGGTCTATCAACTTCCCCCAACTAGATGCTGAACCTTAACACAGCACTGGCTAGACACTTGCCTACCAGAAGTTCACCTTACAGGAGCACTAAATTAATTTGAAATTGAAACAAGAAGATAAGATAAAGTTATTCAGTTACTAAACTACATAGAAGCATGAGTATGGAATCTGGGGAATCCCTTTGACAGATGCATACAGGGTTTATGTTTATGTCTCAAGAGAGCTCTTACTGTTTAGCACACAAAATGGTAAAATATTCAATAGTTATTTTTTCCACTAAACAATGAAGTTACTGAATATTTGATAGTATGCATTTGGATGTATGTTTTATAAACCACAGACTTTTATGTCATTGGCTCAGCCTGAAATTTCACATTTCACATTTCATAATTTCCTTAACCAAAAGCAACCACTGCTACTCATAGTTACCTGCAAGTGGTTAGAAAAAATGCATTTTCATTTTCTTATTCAAAGAAAAAAACTACTCAAAACTATTTTTTCCTTTGCTAGAGATTTTCAATAACAGAAATTTAAGAAATCTGTATTTGAAAACTAGTAGATTGTGATATGCATTCAGATGCTGTCCCAAACAGAAACAGAAGATTACTTCCACAGCCCTTGCAGAAATACTTTCCCAGCTTACTACATGTGTACTTGCACGTCTTGAGTTTATTGGATTAAAAGCATAGTGATGTGAAGAGGTATATGACATTTATTTCTTCTTACAGTATTACAATCAAAACCAAACAGTATTGCAGCAGTGAGTGATTAGACAGCTGCAATGGCACTGCTTACAAAAAAATTAAATAACGTGTAATACTGAATGAAGTATGTAGTTGCCTAAGACATAAGCTTAATTAGGATTAAGAAAACCATTATTATAAAGATTAGGGACACAGACTGCTGAATATTGGCTGCTTTTACAAAGCACAGATTATCATTCATTTTTACTCACAAAAGAAGAATTTATAGGTTCACATATATTTAAAGAATTTCATCCACAGAATAGCCATACATTAAGGTCATTGTTTATACAGGTGTAGGTCAAAATCTATCCTGTAATACCAAAATAAGAGGTGAGTGGAAAGATATGTCTGTATGACAGAATTTGATAGAAAATATTGTGAATAAATTACTTTTTCAGCTCTGTAAATTTCAGTGATATATCTCAGTAAATAACTTAGTTAAATATATTTTTAAAGAAATTATTTAAATAATAATGTGAATTAAATACAATACATGGCACCAGAAGTAATTTGGACACACCACTGCAAAGATCACAAAGCGTTCAAGGTTATGTTTTACATTTCTAGACAGAATCAATAAATCTATCCTAGTTACTTTACAAGCATGATACATTCACTAGGGAAAGTTTTCTTTCAAGAACCAATTATTATCCTCTGCTCTGTTAAAAATAATTAAAGAAGGGCTAATCAGCTTGAGTCTTAGAAGAAGTGTTGGATGCAAGGTTAATAGTATTAAGACAATTTTCCAGAAAGTAAACAATTCCAAATCAACAGTATAAATCCCAAAGCAACAAATTGTTAAAAAGGCAAAGTTCTCAATTCAAAATGTTTAACCACCTTTTTGAGTAAATCTAAGAGGAGGAGCTCTGACCAGATCCCAGTTCCATGGAATAACTGCATGTCTAAACAGAAGAGTGGTCCAGGAAAGAACAGCCAGGAACTACCATTTCACAAGATTTTGAAGGGTCTACAATGGAGCACACCTAAATCACAGAAGTAGCTGCAGCCTCACCCCTTCGTCACAAGGTAAACTAAACATTATTTTGAACAGCCATTGTATCAAGAATTAAAGCAAGACACTAAGGAGATGCAGCCCTCCTTGAGAGTTCCTATGCGACTGCAATGCTAGATGATCAACTAGGAGCTGTGTTTACCAGGCCTCTACCTATTGCTCTTACCTTGTAATTGAAGACATTCTGAAAAAAATAATTAACATTTTTTCCAAATCCAGCTTTTGCATATTGTCTCACTACAAAGGGCATTTATATACTATTTTTCATCCAACAAATGGTTTACGAAGGTTTGTTAATATTACTAACACTGTTCTGGACCTTTGGGAACTCAGGACAAATAGATGTTCTAACTAACCAGTCCAAAGTCGCAGCAGAGGGGGAAAAGGCTGTGGATCATGTGCCTCTCCCTTTCCCTTCTCCGATTTTAAGTACAGTTCCATGCTAAACTTGAAGATACTGGTCTTAGGCTCCCTTTCTCCCATGTTCCTGCTAAATATCTGGGGGAATCAGAGCATCACTAAACTCTTAGGCAGATTTGCCTTTGATAGAAAGACTAGTGAGGGATTAGCAGTAACAGATCAGTTACAGTTAATTGGGAAAATGGTAAATCTATGGTTCAAAGGAAAATTAGTAGTAAGGAACCCAAGCCAAATTTAAACCTCCACTTCTACTATGCATTCTGTGAGCTACTCTGGAACTGCAGCTTAACTCTTCTTTCTTCTAGGCTTAATTACCTTTTCCCATATTGATCCTAGAAAACTGTAAAGTGTCAAATCATACAGATGGAACAAAAATGGCTGTATCTGTATATAAATCAGCATTTATTGCGTAGTACACATGACTACATAACCAATATTACTGTACCTGATTTTTTAATTATTTTCACTACAAAAAGTGCAATGGCAAGTTGAAGTTTGATTTTAAATGAGTACCAACATCTTTGACTACAAGAAAATCAAACTAGAAAATAATGATTAGTCAAATGACTTTACAGTTACTCTACCAATAAATAAGTGAATTAATTAGGTGTAATTATTCCTTTTATAAATTCTAGTTGATGCCAGAATATACAAGATACAAAACTGTTAGGAAAAACAAATCAAGAAATATTGAAAAAATAATTTATACATCTAAACACTTAAATCTGGATAATACAAAAAATCTTGGTCATTTGGTGAGAAAATATTTTTACCTTTTTATAAAATTAAAGGTGTTGATACTGCGACTAAGTAGAGGTAAAATTCCAAGTTGGATAATTTCTTTTGATTCTTTATAGTTTTGTTTACACTGTGGTTTCATACTGCCTAATTTCAGACTCTTACCTTAAGGATTTGAGATAGTTGATGAAAGATAAGTAGGAAGAATCCCCTAGAAAAAAAATGTATTTTGTTATGTTGCATTATTATGCTTTGGGTAGTGCCACTTGGAAATTATTAAACTACAGATATATATGCATACCAAGCAACAACTGCATTTTTGAGATAAGGATTCCCTTATATATAATTTGCATAGAAATTTTTAATCCTTCAGGATAAAATCCTCCATAAATATGTATAGTCATTAGAGATACACGTTGCTTGCACTAAGTTTCATATATATCCTTTTTTTTCTTGTAGTAAACTTATGCAGAGGAGAATTTCCAGTCATTTTTCCATAAGTATTTTCTTTGTAAAACAACAGAGATTATTTATCAATGGTTAACTATCAAAATGGAAGGACAAATAGACTGAAGTTTTATATGGATCAACCAATAGCAAATATAATAAACTTTCTACCAAGCTGATTGATAAAAGAGGGATATATTTATTAAACTTGCAAACTTCCAACAAGTGAGGAGGGGTATCAAGAAGTTTCAAGAGCAAGATTGTAATTAAAATGATCTTCAGAATTATACAAATGGCCTAAACATAATAGGATATAATTCCACATGGAAAAAAGCAAGGTAATTTAGTGAGGTAAGAATAAACTATATTAAAGATGAGGAACTTAAAAGCAAGAAGCAGTACTGAAGAAAAAGATTTGGAGGGTAGTTGTAAATGACAGTTTAAACACCAGTCAACAGTGTCGTGCTGCCGAGAGGAAGAGAAAATACCCATCACACTGGGTTATGTAGGTATGTATGTTCTCTGCAGCCTGTGAAGCAACCTTCTTTTCTCCTCAAGGAAGAGGACCCAAAATAACAGTCTTCACATTCTTAGACAGTTGGTGCAGTATAGATTAATATCCACAGAGGATAGGACAGAACATCATGACATACTTAAACCGCACTAAGGAAAATTTAGCTCTAATGATAAGAAAAATAGTCTGAAGAAGGTGAAGATAGTGAAGTGTTGGAATATGTTACCTATGGAGAAAATGAAACCCTCCACTTTTTATAAGTAAAGAATATGTTTTAAAACCAGGCTAACAAACACCTGTTAAGAGTGGTATGCCTACAACTGGTCTTGCATCAGGTCACAGAACCACAGAACGGTTGAGGCTGGACAGGATTTCTGAAGGTCATATGGTTCAACCCCCCTGCTCAGTCAGGGCCACCTAGAGCCAGTTGCCCAGGACTGTGTCCAAACAGCTGTTGCGTATCTGCATGGGTGGAGACCACAACCTCTCTGGGCAACCTGTGAGGGGGAAGACTAGTCAGCCCCTGAAGTTCCTTCTGTCCTTAGTTTTCTAAACTTTAATGAAAAATTATGCTAATATTTAGCTTTGACTTTAAAACTAATTTGCTAATTTTTCTTTATTCCATACTTAAATCCTTGTTTTACCAGTTCAGTTCCATAGTATGGTTTTGTTTGTTTAGGAATTGCTATTCAGAAACTGCAGAGAAGACAAATCATGTCCTGTGTTACGCTTGCTCTCCATCAAATTTAATAATCCCCCTCTGCAGATCCCTAAAACAAAATAGTGAACACACTGAGCTGACCTTAATCTTTCTTGCATGGAATTAAAAAAAAAAAAAAAGCATTTCTAAAACAAAACTCAATAAATAAATCTTATACCCGGGAAGTAGTTAAACAATCTCTTAGCAGTGTTCTCCTCAAGAAAAAGTTATAACTGTGCAATTCTGATTTTACACTATGCACTCAGATTATGCTAATTTTTCACAGTTTAATTTTAAGCCTCATGCATAAAGTACTTTAGTCCCATTGGTCAGCCTTGTGATGAAGAGAAGGCAGGTGTTCCAGCCATTTTAGATATCAAATGCCTCATGAGCTATTTGGTATCTCTAGTGAACAGGACAGAACAAATCTTCTACACATACATACTACTAAGTGCTCACATAAAGCTGTGAAAAACTACTATTGAAAATTATAAGGGATATAAACATTAAGTCTATGTAGAAAAGCTTATTTTTCGAGTGAGTTTCAAGGAATTTTTACTAACTCAAATGCTGGGAGTTAAAAATGCTAAAATCAATACTCAAGGTTGAAAATCATCACAAAAAGAAATGACAAAGATATTTTTCAAGGAAGCATACAGTTTCTTCCTCACTTTTTTAATAATCCAGAATCATGTATGTTTAGTATTGGCCTTGCAATTTGTATCTAAGTACATGACAGATCACAGGTGATTAACATCTCTGTAAGCATCTCTGTCCTACCATGGTTGTTTTAGGATATTCTGCTACATCCTAGAATACCTTTCCTAAATAAACTCCAGAAGGTAAATACTTAAGACAATAGCAAATGAGGGGTGAATGAATCTAAGAACATCAAAGGTTCTCTGAGGGAGCTGAACTACAAAAGAAGCTTTGAACCCAGGTTAAAATGTCACAGGGTGCTACCTGAGCACTGCATTTATCAATTTAATTCCTTCAGAATCAACAAATAATCTTAGTGACAAAGATAAAGAAAATTTAAACCTGTATTTCTTTTTAAAAGCTATCTTTGAAGTCACCTTATACCTTAATGTGTAACTACCATTTTAGATATACATTTTAAAACATTTTAAAAAATTTCCCAGCAAAGTAATGAAAAGATGCAATTGTATTGAGTCACAGCACACCTCCCCCCCCTCCCCAAAATACAATGATCATCAAATGTTAGAATAATAGGAAATTTTTTTTTAATTTTATTAGAGAATTTTTGGAAATAAATACTAGTTTCCTACTCAGGTAGTCATCTCTTTTTCCAAGATGAACATCAACAGACACATAGAACTTTATCTAACAAAGTAAATCGCACTGCAGAAACTCAGTCCCTGAGAAATTCACAGCACTAAACAGTATGCCCAGATTTACTGGCCAACCCTGTAAAGTAGGAACCTAAAACCATGGTCGTGTATCTAAGTATTAGTAGCTAAAGCATGGTTTGCATTCATATCTGTTCTTTTAACAAAAAGATTTATTTAATTGTTCACTGCACAGTAATCCGTAACTGAGATGTGTTTCTAGAAGTCTCCCCCCCAAATCATTCCCTTTACTAGAGGTATCGAAACACTATTTTTTTAATTTGTCAAGTCTTGGTACAACCCTATCCCATGAAAAAATGCTATCTCCAACCCTCTCTGTTCACACAGTGGAAGGATGGGCAGACAGCCCCAGTCATTGTTTTTCTTTTTCTTTTTCCTTTTTTTTCCCTCCACTTTGACATTGTCTGAACTCCAGCAGACAAGAATACTAGCTTCTGATGTACAGTGAAGAGGGTGAGGAAAGGGAAGGTCGGCTTTCTCATGCTTCCCGTGATTAGAAGAGTCATAGAAAAAAAGCGACCTGTGACCATGTATTCTAAATTAGCAAAAGTCATATATTTTTCAGAAAAAGCGACCTGTGACCATGTAATTCTAAATTAGCAAAAGTCATATATTTTTCAGAAGATGTATGCATAGGAGTAAATACAGTGGAAAAATATATTGGCATTCAGGATGCTGTTGACTGTTTAGAAAGGTTACCAACTTGATTTACTGTATAGGAATTTCTAGGGAGAATTTTTAGTTTTCTCTCAAAAATAAAGCAATTTGTGGATTTTTTTTTCTCTCCCAGAGCACACCAGGAATGCTCACAAGAACTAGTGAACAGTCATTAAAAAAATATATTCTGGTAATAGTCTCAGTTTTAATAATTTACTGCTATACTTAGGCATGTACATTCACAGCATCAACCACTGATTTTTCCACTTGTTAAAGAGACTAACACCAAATCCCACAGAAAAATGTAGCTTCAGCAGAATCCTATGACTTTATGGTTGTAGTTCTGTTTCAGCCTACTGCCCTCAGGTGTTTGGAATCAAGTCAATAATGAGTTTAACTGTGAAGAATATGTAAAATACACAACAGTTATTACTGAAACAGATAAGACACGGAATTGACATTGAAACAGTTCATTTCTGGAATGTTGTTCATTTTATACCAGTATGGCAATAAGAAAACACATACTGCATCTTTGAAGGAGTGACAGAAGATCAGAATCCCAGACAATGAAATACAGAAGATCAATAGATAGTGACAGTTCTTAAAGGGCATGGTTAATTTCTCTCAAGTTGTAGGACTTGGAGTACCATGGTGGTCTAGATTAGGGAACAGATAGAGTTTTATTCTATAGTCTGTCATGCTCAAACCCCCCTTCCCTGGAGAAGCTGTGTCTATGATTAAGGACAATGTAGAATGTTCAGTTACACACATAAAAAATAGTGTGAAAATGAAACAGCAAAAATCCACAGGAATTATTTTCTCATGGGTATTAATAAAAGAGAAGTTTCTTGAAAATTCCATTTAAGTAGTAGGAATTGCATAGTTATGCAAACAATATATATTTTCTGCAGGTATCATGGAAACTCACAAGTCAAGACTCTTCACAGAAGACTTTCAGCCCAGCTTCAGTAAATATTATACTCTAACAAACACATTTTTATGAAAAACAGCCTTTAAATTGGACTCTTGTGTTCAAATGTTGCCTTCTTGGACTCTGACAAACTTTATTTTTTGTATGCTTTTCTGATAAAAAACTCATTTCAAGGCTTTTTAGCAGAGAGGTCACTGAATTTTAATTCTAAGAGTTATGAACAATATCTGTACATTCTTGTTTGAGAAATACCTGGTAACAATGCTGTATATCAATTGCAATCAGGCTGTCTGTGTGAAAGATAAGCAGATGTAGCCAAACATGCCTTTATTCGGGATTGCAATGCATACAGAGAATCCTGAAAAACTTCCAACTTCAGAAATTAGCTGTTTATTTTGGAGCCCCTATATCAATAACAGCAAAACATACCACAAAAGTACTAACTGCTCATCTGCCTTACAAAATTGAAAAGGAATGTTTTGCTTTTAGTTCTGAGAAGGAATAAAATAAAAGGAAATGAAAATGCACTGCCATATGCAGATCCACATGATAAGTGAACAACAAGAATCTAGCAGCTAACTTACAGAGCCTTTAATTTTTACCACCACAACAATTCTAGGATGTTTTCATGTCTGAAAAATTAAACTGTCTCCACATTTTTGAAAGGAAAATTCTGTTAATACCATTCCACATCTCAGATATCCTAATGCTGTCATCTCAACTTCTTAATTTGACTTCAAGGTGGTGTTAACACCTTTATGCACTAAATAAAGCATGGTACCTTTTAAAGTGGAGCCACATCTACTAAGCAGAGGGGAAAAAAAAAGGATGCAAAAAGTTACATCTGCTTGGCTGACAGTTATATACCTGGCAATGGGCTGATAACCTGCCCCAGCATAGAGTTGAAAACTGCATCCCAGAGAGCAGAGATGGGAGCTAAATACCAAAATTAGAATAATCATCTTTCCAGGTAAGAGACAGCCTTTTACTAGATATGTCTCTTTGGGTGGCTGTTGCACTATCTATTAATCACTCTTTGGCTGTTGCTTTCATAAGACATTCTAGTCATGTCTACATGGATTACTTAGCATTTTTCCACAATTCTGTTCTTCTTGTGTGTTAGAAATGTGATAAAACATTTTGGATTTCATCTAAATATATGTCCATTCTAGCCAATGGGCAGGTATTTGCATATATGCTCATTTTAGTCACTAACATGACTATAGTGTAACATATATTTAGTTACTAATGACATCTCTTTCCTATCAACCTTCTTTGTTTGCCTGCTTGGATTGCCTGGCTTTCCCAGAAGCTGACTGACTTATGATTACATGAATGGCACCAAAGCCTGAAAAGAGAAATCCAAAGACATGCAATATTTAGGCTTAATTCCCCCTTCTACATGCAATAAGCTTTTGTAAAACAAGATCCTGAAAGCAAAGCTCTCCAAATTCCATACACAAAAGCGGCACACTCTCTGTGAAACTATTCATTGCAATACTGTTTTTTACTACCAGTTAGCCAAGAGAGGATGTAGTTGGGATGCTCAAATGGAAATAGCTTCATTGCTATACCTTGTATAATAAAAATGGAGTGTTTCAGAAATTTAACATTAATGAAAAGTTTATAGCTAATGAAGAGTAGGAAACACAGGATACCTGCCATTGGAACCAGCCAGATGCCACCAATACACTAAATAAAACTTGGAAAACTTTTATTGACTAGCAAGCTCAGCATGTTGGAATAATAAGGAAGTTTGGAATTTCCTCTCTCATTTGGAGTGCCTTTGCAGAAATATCAGCTGGTAACTACATCAGACTGTGCTATGTATAGCTTTGTTGATTTACAGAGGTCTTTAGAAAGCACACACCCAATGTTTTGCTTCAAATGAATAACCCTTATAGACAAACTCCCTAGCATACCCAAAATTTGGAGAATGAGAGAGAACGTTACTTTTTAAAGTTTAGGTCATTAAAAAGGATACTTGTTTAATTTCAGAGTTATCAAACTGAGGTAATCTGACAAAATTAATTTCTACTTATGAAAGCTATTCTCCAGACTTCCAAAGGACAACTTCTTGCAGCACAAGGAAGGAATAGTTATGAAGAAAAGGAAGAATGCATTATTTCATTCCAATCTCTACAATTAATGTAATATATCTGCTTCATTTTTTCAAAATATACTTTGAGTTTTTCAGTAATGTCAATTCATTTTTTTGAACTGTTATTTTTGATAACGCTAAGTGAAAACAAATGGAAATATGAAAGCAAATGGAAACATTATATAAACAACTGAGTGTTGTTCTTCAAATATTCCAAGTTATTGTAATGTTTCAATTATTTGCATTACAGCAGTACCTTCAGAGACAGGACATAATGCCTTTCTTTACTAATACACATCCAATAAACAAATAAAAAGATACACTAAGTATTATTACTCCTTTTAAAATTATATAGAATAGAGTTAGAGGTTAGATGATTCACTTCATGTCACATTGGAAAATCTGTGGCAGAGGTCCAATTATAACTTGTCAGATGAAGAAAAAATTGCATTTGAGTGATATTTACACAAGCAACCTCATTAAAATAAATGTGTGTGGCTGCTTTGCATCACAGCAAGTCATCTCACCCACCAAGCTTGTTTTACTCCTTCCTTTTCACATGCACAAATTTTGCCCAGCTGTGAATGACAGAGTGAGAAAATGAGAAGGAAAGAACGAACACTGATTTCTGAATAAACAAAGCACACAGTTCTGATAAATTAACATTGATAACAGAACAGAATCCATGTAGTAATTCAAGTATATTTTCTTCAGAAATTTTCTATAACTGTTGAATGCAAAACTGTATTTTGGCCTGGATCCTGCAGGATGCCTACCAGCCATGGAGGAGTGTTTAGCATTCCTATTCCTGCTCAGCATTTCTGCAAATCTGCAGATTTTGTTGAAGCTACAGCAAGCTTCAAGGAAAGAAGTCACAGATCTACAGATAACAGAATAATTTCTGAAAGCCATTAGCATGACTTCTCCTTTAGCAATAAATACTGTGTGTATTATGAAGGGTTTACTTTCCCAGAAGTGCTTATGGGACTTAAGATTGCACAAAAGGGCTGTGAAATGTGTTTCCCTCAGTTCTGGCTCTTTGGTTCCTGGAGCCTCAGGTCACATTCAACTCATAGTTCCTATCAAGCTTTTCCCAAAGGACCTTTGGGCTCCTGCAGTAGCCAAACTTCCCTGGAACAGGAAACTCTATTTACACTGATGTCTTAAAGCCTGGTGCTCATCCATAAAAGGGAAAAATAATACTTTTAGGAACTGTTTTTTCTTAACCTTTAACAGACCACAAGTCTAGTCTAAAATGCACGTGCTGTAAAAGTGAGTTTTCACAAAACCAAGAAAAACTATTTCTGAATAAATAAAAAACCTCATACCCCTGAAGTGCCTGCAGCATTCTAACATTATGCAATATCTTAACAGGAATGTGGAACAGAAAAATATAAATTTGTTTTCATTGCCTCATATGAAAGAACAGCAATCTATAAACATTAAGAGATCTTTTATCTG
This sequence comes from Falco peregrinus, assembly GCF_023634155.1. Taxonomy (NCBI): domain Eukaryota; kingdom Metazoa; phylum Chordata; class Aves; order Falconiformes; family Falconidae; genus Falco; species Falco peregrinus. The sequence goes on from NC_073723.1 coordinate 48,806,632, forward strand.
CATCATTTTTGATGCAGGTACATTTTTTTAATTTTGTTTTGAACAGTGAGTGGGCAAACCTCTTTTTCAACTCTCTGTTCGGGGGAGAACCAGTGTCTTCCTTGAGGAAGCGCCCTGTTTCAATTCTACCAGGAATTGAAAATAAGCCTTACAATGGCAATGGGACTTCTGAGCAGAAAGATCCTGGAAGATCTGCTTCACATGTGATAAATTACAGCAGACTACTTGGAAGGTAAAGTAGAAATAGATCCTTTTCCCTGCTTGTATTAATGTTTCTGTTCCTCACCCCCTTAATAGACTGTTATTTCACAAAGTACATACGTAACTTCCACTTGTCAAGCAGATTTCTGATTTTTTTTTTAAAATGACATTTTGCATACAGGAGAGTAATTAATTAAAAAAATGAGGAGTTTTATTAAAAATAAAAAAGACTGTGACTTCATCTAAATCTTAAGACATTGTTTAATTTAAAAATTTTATCTTCATGCAGATATGAGTTTTGGTTTGCATTTTGATTACTTCAGCACCAAGATCAAGCTTTCCTGTATTACTACAGCTTATAGTCACATCCCCTGTCTTTCCTTCCCCATAACATCTTTTGTTTACTGCTTTCATTTTTGTCACAGCTGAAGTGAGTGAGATTGCCAGGTCTGTAAGCTTCTGTAAAATGCCTAGCACTTTACAAACCACATAAAATAACAGCATCTGTCCTATGCAGGATAGGTGCACTGAGGGCTGCTCTGAGATACTGAGAAAAATCCTTTTGAAAAGCTGAGTTGTTTGCATGAATGCTGCTGAAAATAAGCCAAACAGCTGAATGCTGCAGGCATCTGAGTTTCCATATAAAATGCCTAAACTGTGAACTTTGTGCTCAGACTGAGATTTTGTTTTGAGATCATACTGATGTTTTCAGTACATGTTCCTTAATTAGCACTACTCTCTTCTCAAAATCACTGTATCAAACTAAATATTTATTCAATAAAATAAGATACTTCATTTTTGGATTCTTGTTCATATTTTTGTAGAAATCTACATTCCAAATACAAAGAGATTTCCACTCCTTTGTTAAACTTCATTTAGCTCCAGTGAAGAAACTGAGGTGCAGACACTGTAATGTGATTACAAACTGAAATTGCATCTTTTAATATAGCTGTAAACAACAACATGAAAATTAAAGGTGCTGTTACAGTAGCATATTCATAGTGATGACATTATTTTGGTTGAGATTGACTATTACAATTTCTGTTTTAAAGCTGCAAGTTGAAACATGCAATCACCTTGCTTACTAAGAAGGGCAAACAGTATCTGCATGACCTTTTCCAAACTATATTTTAATGCAAGATCTCTAATGCTTTAACTGTGACTCCTTAGATGAACAAACCTATTTAATTCAATTCCAAATGCTCGACAATTCTTGGCCTCAGACTAGAGGTCTGGAGACATCACAGTTGTATTCTAGGAGATTAAAGAAAGCAGAAGGACACAGGGGTTTTCCATAACTTACTTTCATTAATCACAAGGACTTGACAATGTAACGTCTCTAATCTGTCATCTAGGAAATGAGTAAGGTCCTAAAAATAATTGGGAGTATCCCAAGGTGAATAAGTGTAGATCTATGACAAAAAAATTGATATATTATCTGTGTATAGTGTTACTGGTTTCTTTATTTTGGCATTTGTCCATCTCTGTGTCATTCTTGTGCTGAATTCTCTTATCTGTCTGAGCCTCATCATCATCTCAATTCTACAAGCTTTTCAAAGAAGCTGGTTAGATTTTTCATTACTTCCTATTACTACATTCTTATTTAAAGCTGAAATGTAAGAAGAGATAAACTTACTATTAATAGCAAAAGCTTTATTAAAATGTTATTCTCCCTCCAGGTTTTAAGTGGGCATAATATTGTGCATGAAAAAAGAGACATTGTCCATTACTAGGTAAATGTTATTTTTCCATCTAGATCTTTAAAAAAACATTAACATATTTAATACTACCAAATTATTCTGGTTTACACTCATTCTTTTAAACTTCTGATTATTTTCTTGATACTTAAAAAATATTTAAAATATTAAAAAATAAAGTCTTTCATACCAGTTAGGTAACAGGTATTATCCAAACAGAGACTTCAATTACCACCTACACAAAAAACCTGAACATGTATCTGTCTGATTAAATATACAAATGGTGTTACTAATTTAAAGTTGCAATTGAGCATGTTTATGGGGCTTTGTTCTTTTAAAACTCTTAAGGTACCTAACAGGCTAATTTTAATGTAAACATTTGCAGTTTACTTCCACTAAAACTACTACAGAAGTCAAACACTTACCAATACGGATTCAAAAATACTATTTTATAATGACTAAAAAACCCCAAATGAAGTTGTACAGGATCTGACAGATTTTACAAAGGTGGAAAGCAATAACAATGTAGAAGAAAAAAATGTCTCTTTGATATGATGCATATCCCTCTTTTTAGATATTTTCCCACAGAAATGGAACAAAATATTTAAGATGTTCTGTTTTATCTGTAAAACAGAGGCCTAGAAGCCTCAGCTCTGAATTCCCTTTCCTTTGCTCTCTTATCTGCTCTTTTTTTTAAGTTTTGAAAATACCTGGGAGACAGAAGATATGAAGAGCATATACAGTGTGATTATCTGCATTATCTAGACTTTCCTCTGTATTAATTTGGACCAAAAATCTACGCTCATCATCCAACTAAAGCACAGATTTGCAATCTAAGTCATATAGTGCTTCTCCACCTCTGGCTGAGGTATTAATCCTTGTACATCATAGTCCCAAATACATGTTTTTCTGTCCAAATATGCAGTCATGTTATGAGTTATCTTTTGACTTTCTGCAATTTTGTTACATGTTTTCACTCACAAAAAGAGTATCTAAACCAATAACTTTTTAAAATGGTAATTCCTACCATGTGTGACAACTGTATCAACTGGCAACCACAACAGCTTGTAGTTTGAGTTTCTACAGGTTTATAGACCTAGACAGACAAGTCTAGCTTTAACAATTCAAAATCTGTGCTTAACAACTACAATTGGAAAGTTATTTTTAAAATGACGGAATACATTCATACAAAGTAAAAGAGGTTAATTTTTCATTTAGTACCTGGGTAAATAACATGTCTGTCAAACATCTAGACCAGCTTGGAGTCACATTTAGGAAATACCAGGAAGTCCATGTATATTATAGAATTATAGTTTGGGTTGGAAGGGACTTCTAAAGATCACCTAGTCCAACTCCCCTCCATGGACAAGGACACCTTCCACAAGACCAGGTTGCTCAAAGCCTCATCTAACCTGACGTTGAACAATTCCAGGGATAGGGCATCTACAACTTCTCCCAGACCTTTAAATATCCTAAATCAAATATCAACCCTTAACATGAATAATTCCCAGCATATTGTATTTCAGCGATATAACCCCATGCATATAACTCAGCTACCCTTCCTTTAATGCTATCTGGACAGCATCAGACAGATAAAACATTTCTCTGTTCCTTCATTAAAGGACCTTGATTCTGTCTTTTGCATGGGCACAGGATAGTTGTACTCAAATGTATCACATTTAGCTGAATCTCTTGAGATGCCCAAGATTTCAAGCTGCTCCTTCACTCCCATATGGGACATTATGCAAAAAGCTCTGAGGCTTTAACAATCAAATAAAAATTCTGGAATTTACAAGACACACACACACACACACACCATTTGTAAAGTTTTTGTATAGTTTTTAAACAGCTTTTAGCATTCTTTCAAGTAATTTCAATTATTATTAATTTCAATTTAGTGCTTCATGAAGCTGTACCATATGAAAACAAGACTGCTACAATACACACTGTATTTACATGCACAGGCAAAGAAGAAAGGGATAAAATCAATGTGACTACTGGGAAGATGACTGGAAATTACTGAATGTTACAGTCAATGTCTAAGTGTTATGTTGGTTTATTTTTAAACTTACCATGAACTGCATTTAGGTGATCAACTATTAAACCAGCAAACAAATCTCTTCATGGCAACTAGACATGAACCTTTTGCAAGAAGTGTATTTTAAGGAGGGTCATTTAAGAGGAAAGGATGGAGGAATGGAATGGGTTTGTTTAAAGCTAGTGGCCAAGTTCACATATAAAGTGACACTACTGACTTCAAATTTTCACTGGAGATAAATTTGGAGCAGGAATTTTGAAGCAGTTTCAAGTAGTCCATTGTCATACATACAGATTTGTTTTATTAGAGCTTTCTCAGAAATACAAGTTCTTAGTCATTTCCTCTTCCCTTTATTCCCTCATTCTTTCTTAATTTACAGTGATGTGTTTATAATAATAACTTAGTGATACAGATACTGGTTAAGCAGCAGGAACCGTATGAATGTGACTTCATCAGCCACGTGAAGACTGCCTTTTGCACTCATCCTTGACCTGGGTATGGGAGGTAACACCAAGGCAAGAGACTTCACTAATGAACATCAAACCATCCATGACATTGCTAACCTAAATTGTTTGTAATTACAAAATATCCCAAGAACTGTATAACCGTTCTTTTGTTTTATTATTATGCAAAAATACCAAACCTGCCCTAACCCAAAACTTAAAAAAAAACAACCTTCAATTTCTTATTCAAATCTTTCAGCTCTTAACTGACTGAAAATAATAATGTCTGATCACTTCTCTTCCTGACTTGACTTTAGAGGTAGTACTCAGGTCTATAATGTTTTGACAATCACACATTCAGTAAAAATTATTATCCTCCCCTTGGAAAAATATTCTGTTCCAAGGGAGGATCTCTAATTTAAGCAGCATAATACAAGCTTTTCCTTTAAAACCAGAAGTTACGATCCTAATGAGAAATAATTTCAACACATCTGTGGAAGTCTTTTTGAAAATGTACAGCACAACGCTGTATGCAGTTGTACCAAGGACAACGTGAGAGTGGGATACAAAGTGATCACTTTTATAATAGTTATTAAATTAAATAGTTAAATAAATAAAATAGCAAATTATATTTACTCTATGAGTAAAATAAAAATAAATCTTTATTTCAGAATGCTGTTGCCTCAATTTATTGAAGGTTAAAATATGGTACTTGCAAATACAGCTACAACTTAAGACACTACTGAACTTGGGACAACACCATGCCGCCTATGCAGCAGGAGTGCAATATTTTACCTGTTCCAAAACAGATAGTTTTCAAAATCAAATACCTATTTTTTTCTTTTAGTGTCCTCTGCTGTAAACATGACAGAAAACAGGTGTTATAAGTGGCTGCAGTCCATGCTTCCATCTCTCCCATCCTTCTGCCTCTGGTGTTACCAAATCTCCTTTTTCCTCACAGTCGGGATTTAGTCTCCCTTCCTTCCTTCATTCCCAGCTGCCTAGGAAGTCAGGGCCAATAGAAGACTGGAAGGAAAGGTCAGGAAGTGCTAGAAGAGGTAAAGATGCTGTATCTCAGCAGAGTGAGACCAGAAGAGTTCTATACCTGTCTGTAATGCACCCAGAGCATCCATGGCCCTCTGAAACCCACTTTCCCATGTACCTCTTCATGCACAGTCTCTGAAATTTCAGCTGATCCCTTACCCTTCCCATCTGAAATTCTGATTTTCCCAGTCCAGGGCTTCAAAGTCTTTGCTGATGCCTCTTAATCCTTTTCTCCACCTTCCTATTTTCTCCCCAAGTCTGTTAATCCAGTGCTGCAATACTAAGTTTGCATACACCCCCAAAAGGCCTCAGATCAGCTCCAGCATGTCATATGGAGCTGTTGCTTCTAATGGATATGATTACTCTTCATTTCTAGCTAAATATTTAAACCAAAAGCTAAAAATGCACTGATACGTAGAAAATACTTTATGTAAATATTATACAGCGATAAAGGCAGTCACAACATATATCTGTGCTACAATCAAAATATAACTAACTCTAGCTTGTGTTGACAGACAAGAGTCTGTTTAAAACAGGCTAAGCCAGGTATCAATACAGCCTGATAACACAAAGTTCAACATTAGCTGCTAAGTCTAACTAAGCTTCCAGGTAAGCAGTGGCTAAATCCTGTGTTTAAATGAACAATCACGCCATCTTGAGAAAGAACTAAAGGCATATATAGGCAGAAGAAAGGGAGGTAGTCACAAGTACAATTCATATATTAAAATGGGCTCTACAGAAGGAACAAAAGGAAACTTGTCCCTCTTAATGAAATTAATTCATGTTTCTGTAATCTGATCAATGTAGATTAATTATTGAGATTATAAGTACCACTTCTTTTTTATGCTACACAAGTATTTCTATATAGACCTTGTAAATATGGTTTTGATTTTGACATACATCCTAATGGGGATGTCAGTCATATATGTATTTATTCGTAGAGAATGTCATGCGTATGATCAAGCAGTAGGACAAGAAAGATCAAGAGAACTACAGTTTGGACTTACATATACATAAGTTTGTTAAGTATATTGACAGAAATTCAAGAGGAGAAAATGTCATAGGTCAGTGAAAAAGCTCTCTTTGAATCTTCATTTAAGAAAAGAAGCATTATAAGTCTTCAGACTGAAAAAAATAATCAAACCAAGATGATGCTAAACTGCTTTACTGATGTCAAAAGTCTAGGTCTACCTTGTCTCCTGAGAGATGCTCGTGCCTTCCCATGAGGTAAACTCTGTCCTTCATTTAGACAGCTAAGCTAGAAAGTGATAGACATAGCTTCTCACCCATCCGAGCAGACTTGGCAGATAGCATGCTTCAGCAAATAGCTAAGCTATTTCACTATCACCAGTCTTGCACATGTGAACATTACAGACATGTCTGCATGGAGCTGGCTAACAGACCAACGAACTTGTGAGGTCCCTACTATGACAGGAAACATATAAGTCTATGAAAATACTAAATACCCATCTACTCCTGAGATTATCTTTCAGACAGATAGACATACAGTCATTAAACTAATTAGCATCACTTACGTGTTTAAAGTACAACTACAGAAACAAAAACATAAGAGCTCTTATGTTCATGAACTACTTCTCCACTTCAAAGTGGCATTAACATTGTAGTCTGAGGATCATTTATATTACATATTTTTAAAGATTACAACTAGGGAAAGAATCATATAGATGTTGTGTGTTAATCTGGTGCATTGGAAGCAGCCATGTATGTGACTTTATGGATGGTATTCCAGTCAACTTTCGAATTTTATTTTACACACTTTCCAGAAAGCAAACAGAAATACATGGGGGTTTTGTATGGACAAATACTTTGCTGAAAATATTTGCTTATATCCAATACAGGTAGTTGTAAACACTTCCCATTTTGTAACAAAACCTACAGAAAAATTAACATTCAAATTGGCACTTCAGAATGGGGGACTAAGTAGTCTGATGGAGAAATAACTGTGCAGAAACCACACTTCCACCAGTAATAACGTGTAAAACAACTTCCTGATAAACTTTTTGTGTGAAAATTCAGATGGATTTTTTAATTCTTCTTTTATTGGTAAAATTAACTTAAACCAAGCTGAACGATCTGATCTTACGGGCATGCATATGATTCTAAAAGTGCAGATAGATTTGTACAGATGTGAGGGATATATGTACAGATCCAACTGCAGAAATGAATTTTAAGTAAACCAGTGATACATATGAAGACACCTGTTATTAGAGTCTTCATTTCTATATCAATGCAATTGCAAAAGTAAGATGTATCCAGCCAAGAAACTGCTTTTCTGTACTTTATTAATTCTAAGCAATTCAGCCAACAGGATTGCAGAAAATTAAAGGCAAATTACCTTTCCAAAAATCTAAAAAAAATATAATTGAAATATGATAAGCTACTACAGGACCAATAGAGAAATTAGCAATAAAACCGTTCATAAAAGTGATGAGCAAGGATTGTATGGCAGGTCACATTGAACTAACTCTGATAAAACACCACAGGATCTTCACTATCAATTTAGAACAAGCAGGATCTCATTTCTCAGTCTTGCTTTAACTCTTATGTGCACAGGTTTTACTGTACATCTATGTAGTTGATTTTATCATCTGCATCCTATATTTTTATTTACAAGCATCACTACTGGGAGGGGCTGTCATACCCCTGGATTGTATAGAAAGCACTGCAACCTTCCTTTCTGTAAAGGGAACTATGGATTTAGACAGTGATCACATGATAAGTATATGGCAAATACTCAATGTTTTCCTGATTATCAGGAAATCTTCTGCACCTGCAATTCTGTTAAAACTTCCCTGAGATATAAGTCAGTCAGTCATTTATTCATTTTAAGGTAAAAAATGCAAAGAGAAGTACAGAAGAATTAAAAAAAGAAATCTGGTGAACATTATGTTGTATATAAACAACTGAAAATTTTCTTTCTATTTCTTTGGTATGTCCAATTGGGATGCTTGCTGTCATTTGGTAAATATTCCTGTGTTAACACAAAACTTCCCTCCTCCAAATAATGGCATCTCAGTCAAAGTATGTAAACAAAACCATGTCACGTTATGATGACTGCACCAGCTGGACTGGGATAAATAATGATATAACAGACTTTTTTTCTGAAAAAAGGGCAAACAGTTTAAAGCTTGTGGCTTACATCTTTTTTAACATCTCACTGTTGCACAAACCCCAGCACTGGCATTATAGACCTTACCAAAACTACAGCTACGGTCTTAATAAAAATTTTGTGCTTTGTAAGACCTGAATTATCCTCTCTCTATATACTTTGCTAAACATAATGGACATTCCCTTACTATGTAAGGGAATATTTAAGACTAAGCACTAGTAAGCATAAAAGGTATTTCCTTCTTCCTGCAATGAGATTTGGCTACTGCACAGAAATCAAAGTAAAAAGTTTGGCTTTTAAACTACTGTTGACAGAGCCTATTCCCCCACTCCACCAGGAAGACACTCTACCAGACACATATCTAGTTCAAATGAACCTGAGAGCCTGACCCATCATACCACAATACACATGTATATCTCAATCATAAATCTGATTTTCTCAATCAATCAACTGTCTTTAAAGTATATCTAAACAGCTATTAATTTTCTAAATTAAAATTAATGGGAATGTTTATTAGATATTTTTGTCAGCATTTAATATTTCTTTAACATCTTACAGAAATTGAGACCATAGTATTCCTTATCACCAGCCGGCACACAACATACTTCAAGTTCTCAGGGTTTTTTTTAAAGATGTTGTGTAAAATAAAAGTTCTGTACTAGTAGGTTTTCCACTTTTCTTACCCATAAAAGATAGTTCACAACAATGATTCTTCGTAATTTCTCAGATCCTTACTATAATTAAAATGAAGCCAAGGAACAGAATAATTGATTTTAAATATCCTGCTCCCTATAGATGTAATTAAAATGGACATTTATTGCACGGAGGTGTTAGATCATTAAAGAATTTATATTCTTCTTGCTGTAAGACCCTGCTGGTGTTACAGAACCTGAAATAGCTTATTCTCTTTCCCTATGTGACTCATGATCTTGTCGATCATGACAGAAGAGACTAAAAATACAATACATTACTGCACGCGGTGTCTATAAATCCCAGGAAAGAAGTAGCTTTAGACATTTATACAGCTAGTCTGGCGACCAAGTGCGGGTGAGTGTGTCAGCTAAGCGGTTGGAAAGCGGACAGTTTGTGCTGCTGCTGTAAGGACAGGAAGCATGGAGAGTTTCTGCCGCGGTGGTTGGCCTGAGATAATACCATTGTATAAGGCGGCTGGGCGGCCTCTCCCAGCGCTGGGAGCCCGGAGCCTGGCGTCTGGCTGCCTGGCCCGCGGCCAGCCCGGCCGGGCTCGGCGGGGAGGGTGGCTGGCCCTCCGGCCGCGCCGCGCACAGCCGCCACACCTCGCCTCGCAGAGGAAATCTGGCCAGGGCTCCAGACTTTACGACTTCTTCTTTACGAGTCCGGTTTTTTTTTTTTTTTTTCCACTTCACTCTGGTAGTGGTGTTCACGCTGGGCTCTCAGGGAACTATTTAAAGTCACAATGAGCTGATGACAGGATTATTGGGAAAAGTCGTACTTTGCTACCCCAAAATGCTCATTATATTCCTCTCACTTTTAAAACAGTGGCAAATTACTGTCACTGCCACCCGTCACCCAGAATCAAAGATTCATTTCAAAGGGCAAGTTCTCCAGTCTTTTTAATTTTTATCCCCTTTAATTCTACCAGGTTTATTTAAGATATATGTTCTGTTTAAAACAGACATTGTTCTTACCACACAAAGGAGTTCAAGGATGTGGCATCAGTGTGTTCCCACCCACCATTTGCTCTGATGGTGTTAGATTCTTTGAAAAAACATGCAAGTCCCAGTGCAAGTATTGTGCTGGGTATATTTTTAAATTTTGTGTTACAGTAACAGTAAATCGAAGATATTAAAAGTTGAAGAAAAGCTTTCCCTTTACAAAACCTATGTGAAAAACCCCACCAACCAACAAATAAACTATAATATAGCACAGCCAGCATCTGCTACCTTTGTTCCAGAGAAGCAAGATTTTACAGTCCAGGCAGCTTCCACAAGAGCACCCTCATATGCCTTCCAAATATACATTTACACATATACACAAATGCTCATCATGCTGGATTTAAGGTTCTTGAGCTTTCTTTTGAAAAGGCAGCAAATGGAACAGTAGTAGAGTACAGATAATTAGTGAGAATACCAATATTTACCTTTTCAAAAATACCAGATATTTATTAAAATTGATGGAAATTAGTGTAAGACTGGGAATAGATTTCTATATCAGCATTAAATAAATCTATTCCTGTCTTTACATTAACATTAAACAATTTCTCAAACAGTATGCAATACCCCTTCACAGCTTAATTTTACCATAAAATAACAAGTATTTCAGCAGGTGGATTATTTTCCCATACTTATTTATAAAAATATTTCACAGTAGCCTATTATTAAATAATACTGATTTAATTGGTACAGCAGTAATGTTTGATACAGCAATAATTCTGGCTAGCAACATAACTGGAGTTTGCTGTATTTTTGTAACATTATTTTAATGTGTTTAGTAAGTAAAATCACTACAGCAGCAAGACTTCAGCTCCTAAACAGCATACGCAGAAGTGATCTTATGTTTAAGGCACTACATTTAACCTGGATCTACAGAAGGGCTGTGTGGATTAAGACCTTGTCCATGAGCAGTGTAATCCACATATTGTGAAATATTAAAAGTCCTAAAATTCAAACTGTTATGACTGAGTTTGATGGCGGTTCACATTATAAGACAGATCCCAAATATAAACCGTGTCACTAGCTTTAGATTTAATGTTTAAAAAATAGAGGATTTACTTGTCTTTTGAATTTTGAACCTCTAGGAATCACATTTTCAAGGTGCTCTGTGATCAAGAAAGTGAGAAGAATACTTTAGTATCACATCATATTTTTAAAGTCACACAACATTCAGAAGGAAAGGCTTCAAAGGAAAACAAACCCCCAACTTATTTAAAGCTTGGTTTGATTAAAACAGTTTAGCTATATTCTAGGAGAGTGTAATAGCAAATAAACTATCTCCTCAGGCAAACCAATGCAGGCATCAAAAAGTGACTCATAAAGAGGTAAAATTTAAAATAAATTATTTTGTTGCCTGTATCAACATATTAAAAATACTTAAAGAGTGATGTGTCAAAATAAAAGGAAAAGAATGATAAGTAATTCTGGACAACAACTTTAAACATCTTAAAAGTCTTATTTTTGGAGATGATTGCTCAATTAATACAAAAAAGGAATTGCTTACTTTTGAACAATTGAGAAAAAGAAACTAGTATACATGTTTCTCTTGATTCCTCTAAAAGTTGTAGTAGAGATGAAGTCCCAAAGGGTTAACCTCTTCCTTGTCACACCTGTTGTTTCTATGCAGTGACAATATAGAAAACCTGGTAGCAGCCTAGACATGACCCTGTAGTAACCCTGCTGTATGCACTTCTCTGTCTCTTTTGGACTGATCCAACTGGTTGTCCAAAGATCCAGTAAATATTTGCATGGACAGAGTAAGGCAGTGGCACTTTCCGTGTAGAGCTGGTAACAAGACACAACATCTCAGCTCTGTGTCAACAGCGAAAAACAAACAGTGGCTGCTAGCACAGAACATCAACTTTCATGCAACAGTCAGCTCTCAGGTACTCATGACCGTGACCTACACACTTTATCACACTTCGATCTGCATTGTGAAAGCAGAGACTACAGAGGTGGCTGCCCATAGTGTAGCCTTGTGGGCTCTCTGGTCCTAAAGGAATCACATTGGTCCTCCTCTCTGTGTTTCTTCCTGATCCATTTTACCACTTTATGCAGTCATGATAGAAACTACATGATGGAAGATGAGATATATCTATGCAATTGTTGATCTCAAAAACATGTTCCGACACTAAAATTCAGCCTGCAATCCAAGGGCAAACGTGAGGGTTGAACACATACTGCTGTTAGTGGTAGGAGTCCAAGGAATTAGGCAGCAAGGGGCACTATTAGATTAGGCATTGAAGAGATTAAAATGCAGTCAAATTTAATGAAATGCTTGAATACAGCATTTTACCATGTGCACCTATTTTTCTGTCCAGGAAGAATCTTACTTAAACAATAGTGGCAATGTTTTCTCTAACTGAGCTCAGGCTCCTGGTCTGTCTTACAGTTCTACCATCCATTCTGAACAAATACAAATTAACTGTTTTGGTAAATTATATGTGGCTCAAACAGTTGCAGATCTCAAAAGATATTTTGACGAAGGGTACTAGTTCTGTACAAGAACTTGAAGTAGAATATGGGCTTTGTAGAGTCAAGGACCTATCTAACTAATCTGAGATCAAAAAGAATTAAACCCAGGTCTTGCAAATTCCTTAACTAAGACTTACCCTTATTAATTGTCAGTTTTTTTGCAGCCGCCTGCAGAAAGCACTTTGGGCTGTAGTTTCATATTGATCTACTCATATTCTACTTTTCACCAAGGATCCACATTGCTGAATATCTTAATATCAACGTCAATAGCCTAGATTTGAAATAAAGGTTAAAGAAACTATCAGAGGGAGGTCAGAAAATACTTTTTCCTTGCCCACTCCATTTCATTTATGTAAAATGAAGATTTCCACAGTCTGACAAAAAAAACACAACCTAACCCAGGCTAAGTGCAAAGACAGCCCAGGTTTGTGGAACTTCAATGAAACCCTTGTAGGTTTTGGCAAATCTTGGATCTCTACTGGAGCAACTCCAAAAAAGCCATTTTATTACAATGCACTGCACAGCCCCAATGATGATGCAGACCATATTTGTATAGAATTTAAAAGAATGTGAGACCCAGATTCTGTTTTATTGCCTTCTACAGAATTTATTAAGAGCATCTTGCCAAAACATGCAGAAAGAATAAAACATCAGCCAAATAGGTAGTTTTCCAACAGATGAGGGCTGGAATGGTGAAAGATGGGAGGTTCTTTAATAAGAAGGAGCCATAGTCAAGTAAGAGAACTGGTGTAAAAATAAATGTTTATCACGAGCTCAAGAAGCATTAGAACAGTAAGTAGTTGGAATTCTTTCATCTCTGCCCTTTGACCCATGTAAGTCTCAGTTAGAGCATTACAAGGGTTCAGGTGTGATGGCTTGAATGATAATTTTAGACCAAAGTGGTTGGCAAGGAATTTTGAGATCAATGTCTTGCAGTGGTTGGTGGCTTCAAGACTGTCAGGAAGTAACACGCTACAGAGCAGAAATCAATATTTAGATCTGCAAGTAACAAAGATCACATGGCACTTCATCAGGAACAAAAAGTCCGGCAAAGCACATGAAAGAATGGAATCAGAGCAAAGCTAGGGAGCCAAAGCTTCAATATGTTTTGTGATTACAGACAAGAGGTGGTTATCAAATGAGTTTTTTAGTATTTTTCAGACTGCTTGTAGCTCGACATCAGTGTCACAACTGTATATTCTTCTGTATGTTCCCAACGTTTCCCTGGGTTTCCTCCTATTATCAGCACTCCTATCTGCTCCTGCATCCCCCCAGTCTTTTTGCTGCCTCCTTACTCATCCCTGCATGCTTAGGTAGTGATTTCTGCCCTTTATTTTTCTCTAGTACTACTGCCTCTTCCACATCTGCTCGCTAGTAGGTTCAGCAACACCAGCAGAGAGCCCAAGCTATTAAGCCCTCTTGTGGACTGTTATGATGGGAGCAAGAAGAGAAGGATTAATGGAAAATTGACCTTCCATATGTGGGCAGAATGCAGAACCTTGACAGCACTGGGGTTTTTTAGGCTCTGGAAAGTGGTATACTATAGCAAATGTAGTCTTTTCTGATTGCTCTATAGACTTCTCATTTACACAGCATACAATTCCTACAAATTCACTTTCTACTCTTAAATAATTTCATACATCGCTTATTCTCTTCCTCTTTTTATAACTCTACTTTGTCCCTCCACCAACATTATGGTCTTCCTCATCCTGTGCCATCTCTTTGTTTTCCAACTCTTCACATTTTAATTTGTCTTGCTTTCTCCAGGATGCCAGGAGGAGGAGAAGAAAAACATGGGAATTGTCTCTGTCCAACTTACGTAGCTCAAGGGCAGTTGCAGAAAGGCCTGCCTTAACCTCTGCTACTGTATTTTGTGGCCCACTCAGTAGTGGAAGAGACTCTGACTACATGTTAGCTTAAAATTTAGTGAAAACTATAAGCATCTAAAATTCCTCATTTTTTTCTCATGAAAAGTGTAAGACGTATAGAGCCTGATAATTCTCTGCCTCCCTCCAAACAACTGAAATTTCAAGTCTGTGTGCCAAATAATACACCTGCTAGATTATTGCAATTTAGTATTAATTAAATACCAAAACACTACACATGACTAAAGAATGTATTTTTCCAAATCTCATCTTCAGAAGATTCATTATATTCTTATTGAATTAAGAATTAAAAAACCACACCAAAAAACCAAACAAAGAAAGCACCCAACCCGCCCCCCATGAAGCAGAAACTGAGAGGAAATTTTCCATCCAAACTATTTAAGTATGGTAACGTTAAGATCTTAAAGTGGGAGGTATGGCCACCTGGGCTGGGGCCTGAGAAAGTACAGTGTGATCAATTCCAGTGTGAACACTGTGATGTGAATCAAGAAGGAACTGCCAGAAAAAAATTCCAAATAAAATTTCAGGTTCTCTGCCCATTCAAAGATGTGACTTGTGGGCAATTTTTTCTCTTAATACTGCAGTTTATATTGAAAATGCAGAAGTCTTTGAAAAACTTCATTCAAAACTCAACACCTTATGCCTCAGAAATAAAACCAAAGTATTAGCAATCTTACAGCTGCACAAGATCAAAGATGCTTAAGAAAAGGCATAGCCTTAAGGTGAGTGAACAGTGACAAAAAACATCCTGGAGTCCTGGACCATGACATTGCCTTTCCTCTGCTTTTTGACTTCACTTAAGAGAGGAGATGAAGGGAAGAAACTGAAAAAAAGGTGGTTTGTACTATGATGGCAGAGGGGAAAAACATGTAGTTCTGAATTGCACTTGGTCATCTTTGGATCCTCGTGACATACCTGGAATTGAGCAGTCCCAGAAAAGAAGCTACTGCTCTAGTAACAGGTAGATTCTGAATACCAGAGCATGCAGTGGAGCTTGTAGGGTGACTATGCTTCCCAGGAAGTCTGTACCTGGAAAAATAAACCCACAGTACAATGAAAGATGCAATGGTGTTGATCCACTAATACAGAGGACAAGGTACATTTGTAAAGGTATATATATAAAAAAAATAAATTAATCCCTATTACATTTGGGAAGGAGGATATTTTTTTTTGTGGAAAATTGCCCTATATTTATTTAATAAAAATCAAAAGAATAGCACAAAAGTGTAGCAAGATAAATGAAAGAAGGGAAATAATCTTTTTTAAAATGAAGCAGTATGCTAGGAATGCAAATTTGAATGATGGATTAGGTGACAAAAAAGAAAAATTTGCATGTCTAAGGGAAAAAATAGTCATTTACAGGATGCATATTTTCTGCTTTTAAAAATTATTCCTATGATTCAAGATAACCCTGTGTATGACCATATCCTTGCTTAGTGTAAATTAAAATAAACAATATCAAATTTGTAACAGATGATGATTTCATTCTATGTGCACTATATAATTTATTATTCTTTGTGTATCTAGCTATAGGAGCCATAATACATGCACTTGCTTTCTACTGAATAGTAACCAGCTTTCAAATACCTTATCTGTACAATGAAATCAGGCGAGGGGGAGGCTGACTCACATACTTGCTGATAGATATTGCAGCGTTACAATGTAAGGAAATAAAGTAATGCAGGATTAACTGGAATCTTTTTAGAGGCACCACTCCAAGTTTTCTATTGCTCTAAACAGCACCTATAATGTGGTACTGCCAATTTACTCTTCTTGCACATTAAAGGTACAAGATTCCAGGGGTAACTATTTTATTTTTCACAACATTCATATTTATAATTACATGCATTAGTTAATTTGCCAGATATAAACTGCATATAATCCTTTAAGCCTGTTTTGAATGGCACTGGGGGTAACTCCTTAGGCAACAAAAAACTAACAGATTGCAGATGCATATGAATTAACATTAATTTTGCACAGTATATGAATGGGTCACAGCTTACTACAGTTCATGCCTAGAAATGCTACTTTCAGAAACCGTACACAGCACATTTAATGTTTAAGCTACAGATAATGTTTTGTTTGATTTTATGAAGCAATTTATAGCAATCAGTTTTTCATCTTAAGATGTTTTTTACAGTTCAAAGGATAAGCTTGTGCAGAATGGACCTTATTGGTGACATACCCATCTTTTAAAATCTTTGACATTCAGCTAATAAGAAGTATTTGATTAGGAGTAACAGCTGTATATTTCAATACATATGGCCATCTCAAAACTCCCAGAAAATGTTGTAATACATCTACAAAGCTAATTTTCTTTCCTGTTTACATCTTCATAGTTTCTAAATGCACTGCATTATAGTACTGAACCTCCTGGTTAAAGGTAACTTGTAACTTAATAACAATTAGTACTATCAATTTCATTTAATTTTCTTAAACTGCAGAAGCGGTGAAGACAGGCCACCAGGAAGAAGTCTGCTTTAGGAAAGGCTTGTTAAGATTTTGTAATACCAAGTTCAGAAAACAACAGTTCTTAAACTGGCACTTGCCTACACTGCTACTTCCTCTCTGCACTACTGCACCAAGGCAGGTGCAAGGCTGGTGTATTTCAGCTGAACTATTAATACATACATATCCAGAGAGGTGAAGCTGGTATAGAATGGCTACCGCAATGAGACATTAAACCATTTTTTTTTTCTGTTCATCAAGTTAAAATAGAAATTAAAAGTCTTTTCAGAAAGACCGAAGTATACTATCCATATTTTGTCCAAACTCTCCTCTAGAGCACAGTCCTCCAAGATAAGAGCATAGGACAGAGAAGAACAAGCTGGATCACTGCTAGGTTCACTTTGTCATCTGCTAGGAAGGCAAGAACTATATCTCTGTCTTCTGTGCTGCTGATCAGGGAGCTTTGGGGGCAGTTTCCATTAGAAAAAGAATACAGGGGCAGGCAGTTTCAGCTGAGGCTTCAAAATCAGTAACAGCCTGGAAGCCAGGAAACGGATTTATAACAACTTTTACCATCATAACAAAGAGTGCTCTTTGGGTGATTTCCCCCTTGGATTTTCATTTATAGCTTATATAACTTTATGGTGTATGTGTCAACTCTTAAAAAGCATTTCTGAAACACAAATATTTCACTGGTGGAATATGCTAATTGTTTCAAATTCCAGAAGTCTTTCCAGGAAAGAAACTCTTGCTTGCAAATTGTCTTATACACTAAAATTTGACTGTAAGCTTAGAGACTTCTTGTGCCTCTCCAGTATTTGCATTGAAATAGTAAGATGTGCTATGCTATGGAAGTTTTAATGACAGAAGAAATGACTGAGTTTGTCCAAATTAATTAGCAAGAAAGACTTGTTTGGTACTGGAGGTAAAAGCATGGAAAATGAACAAAGTTTTTGTGTTTTTTAATTTTCTCAAAGTTTGGGATCTTATTCATACTCTCTTACCATTATTTTCATGTCTCTTACCCTATAACCGAGCATTAGCACAACCAGTTCCATGACATAGCTGTAGCAGGTAATCATTCTTTTTTCCTATATTTAAGATATGGCATTGTAAATGTTTTATTCTTAAAAGTATTTTTCTTATAGAAACATTATTTTAAAATCTTCTCATCGAAAATATTTTATTGACTCCACTAACTTACTGGAGTTTATTTCAATCTTTCATTTTTTTCAGGACATACTCATTACACTTTTGTCTTTGAGTCTGATGAAATTTGAAAATATTTTACTACCCAGTAGCATCTTAGTACAAAGGCCACCTTCTACTGGAACATTTATGAATTTTTTTTTTAATTTATTTTGTATTTGTTCTCTCCACTTAATTTCTAGTTAAGAAACACAAAGCTCGAATTTCTCAATGTCAGCCTAGAGAACACATACTCCTCTCCCAGTTTACACTAAACAAGGTCATAAGTTTATTTAGGAAAGGTGCTTGTTTTGAAGAAGTAGTCACATGGTCCTATATGCTATTTTCATATTCACAGATATTCTTTACAGGAGGTTCTGTTCTGCCTAGGCAAGGGCGCCTACAGTAGCATTACCCCTACTTCTTTGTACAATCCTCCAACAGTAGCAACTGGTGCTAATTTTTGCACAGGTATATAAAGAATTTTTGGCACAGGTTTAATCTAAGCAGGCCTGGTCTTGTATTCTCAGCACAGGCAAGTCTCCAACAAATCAGTGAACCAGCAATTTGCCTGGTTAAAAAAATGCATGGTTTCATTACATTCGTACTTTAACACATACAGAAAGAAGAACTGAAAATCTTCACTCAAAGTTTAGTTCTTACATTCTCAGCTTTTTAATCCAGCTGAATAGGTAGCTTGATGTGTCATACAGTTCTATCAGCTACTCTTTCAATAATTTTAAGAAAAAAATGTGACCACAGGTCCAAAGTCACAAGGCTACAAGAACCTATTTTCAATTTTACAAACAGAACTGTGAAAGGCACACTGGAAGCACCATTCCCTAGCCTTTATAAACTGCCATCAAACACAACTGCAGAAAGAAGACTACAGATCAGCAGCTACCACCCCCAAAAAAAATAATTCTTCAGCCTGCTCATACCAAAGTGAGCATGCTGACATTTTCATGTGGTTGACTAACTTTTCTTTATGGCTACCATAAATTCAACTTCTTATAATTACTGTCAATAAAATTAATGAAATTACAGGCTGCTCAACAAAAGGAATATCAATCTGTAGCATTTTATTAGGTCAGTAAGACCTTCATTTATCACTGGTACATTTTGTGTGAGGCAGGGCTTTGGCTCTCAGTTTGTAGCTGCTGTAATTTCTTAAAGTTACATTCCAGGATCTTAGAAACATCTCATATATTGATTCTGCTTCCTTGATCAAGAAAAAGCTTCTTAAATTAAGCAGAACTTCTAAAAGAATTTCTAAAGACTTAGATTACCTCTGGTCCTGTGCCAAATGCAAAAAGAATAGCAATTTAAAAAACAAAATGCAGGAGATTTTCACTAACAGCCAATTTGGAAAAGCATCTTAACTACAACCCTTCCTAAAAGGGGTTGTAGGGCTTTCCACTTTGGAGTAGCAAGCATGAAGTCCATACCACTCTAGTTCCCTGTTTGTTATAAAACAGTAAGGAGAATACTGCACTTTTTTTCATTTTTTATACAATATTTTGTTTTTTATAATTAACCTGAAGTCACACAAAGCCCTTTCCAATATTAAAAACCATGAGCAACACACATTCAAAAAACAGAGCAACACAACTGCATTTTATCTTTCTGTGTTACATGAAGAAAAATGGTCTTGGTGATTCAATGATCAGCTAATAACTGAATTGCTTTACAGACACTTTGACACTGACTAGCTGGTACCCTGGTGTCAGAATATAATTCTTGAGCACTAGGCAACATTGACAATAGGAAACATACAGATATTTCACTTTTGAAACTTTTGGTGATCTTACTTTTGAAACTATCTGGGTTATTTCATAACCTGCCTTCCATTTTCAGCCACATTCTAGGCATTGAAGAATTCAAATTTCACTGAAAGTCAATGGGACTTAAAGTTTATATTATATGAAAACACAAGCATTACTCTAGAAAAAAACCCAGAAATAGCTCCTCAGGTTGTAGCATTTAGTCAGACTTAAAAATAATTTATTTACTTTCTAAAGTCTTTTGACCTTGCTTTCTTAAAAAGCCAGTTTTGGCAGTTTGTGTCTAATGATCACAAGTTTCTGTCAGCAGTCAGGACTCTTAATGAAATAATCAGCTGCTGTTCACTGGAATGATAAAGGCCTAGTCCTATTTGGAATTTTTTTTAATGCTGCAGCTTTCAGCCATCAGCAGAGCTGCATTAGGTTTTTTGGTTTGGACAGGGAAAAAAAAAACCAGTGCTTAATTCTTTTTTTCATCACGGTACCTTACTCCCATTTCAAGCAGGCTAAACTGAATAACACTACCCTAAAGTTCTATACTGATGCACATATAATGATGGATGTAAATGAGATGGTACTTAGTGAATGTACACTCCCGTGGGGAGCTTCCTACTTCAATGTCAGTATCTCCGAATCAATGATTGCTGAAATTAGTTCCTTGGCATACAAGTCCAGTGTCAAGAGATATTTTTTGTCATTTGTACATGGAGTTATACAAGACCTGTGGAAGCCTTCTTATTTAATTAAGCAATAAAAAAATAGGGATTTAAACCAATAAAAACTGATATGGGTAAAAATATTTTATAGGATTTTTTTCGCAACACTGTAACAAGCTGGTGTAGTTATTATGTGCCATTAAGAATCTATGCTAAAAATCTAGATACGTAAATTATTAAGTCATTTAGGCACTGAAAAAAGGTGAGGCATGTATTCCTTTTCTTTGGCTGGGTTTGAAGAGAAGTGGTTGGGCTAGAACTCTGTCACCCATTTGGAGAGTATCTTAGAAGGGCAAATACAACAGTTCCACTACATACACTGGTTGCTGCAGACTGGCAATATAAATTTATTCTTTATGGCTAGAAAATACAAGCAGTACCATTTACTTTCTTTTATGACATTAATACATTCCAGGAAATTATTTATGTCTATTTTCTGTTGCACATATCATTTGGCTAAGAATGAGCCTGTTATTTTCCAGACCTACACCTTTAGGATTAGGCCAGTCTCTTCTCACTTCGCAACACTGCACATTGTCTTCAAGTAGTACTTCAGCTATTAGTACTCCCTTTTCAGACTAGTCACAAACATAATGAACATTGAGAAAGCAAAGTAGATAAGGTAGGAACTTAACAAAGTCACACTGGATTTTGTGGGGGTTGACATTGCAAGCATCCCTTTTAGTAATCAACTAGAACAAGGTGCTTATTTCTGTAGTGTTTTCATGTTTCCTAGGTTAACTTAAGGAAGTCATGCAATTAAAAATATTAAAGAACCTCCTAACCTAGCTGTATGCAAAATTACCTGCTGTAGGACAGGATACATTGGCCTACTCGGTGCAAATGAAGAAACTTTACAACACACAAAGTCCTTTGAATGCAATAAGAACTGTTCCAATTTAGAAAAAACTCCTATAATGACAAATTTCTTTCCTTTTTTTTTTTTTTTTTCCTGCTAGACTTTCTAAGGTCAAATCTCGATAAACAGCAACTTGAACTGATATCGTAAGAATTAACTTCAAGCAAAATTCTGAGAGTACTTTAAGAGAGTAAATCTGCACTGCAAAGAAAATCCATCCTTGCTCTACTAAACTGACTAAGGGCCACCAGTGTCCTGCCTAACCACAACAGCAGCCATGACTGGGGTCGTCACAGTCATCAGTAATCAGCAAAAAACACACAGGAAAATTAATTTAGAAACACAGAGACAATACTTACTTTTCCAAACAGTAAAACCAGAAAGATTACTGTATTAGAGTAAAACATCTGGTTTTGTACCATGAAAATCACTTGTCTGAACAAATAGTCTCAGAGACTTCTCATATGAGGAGCTAATCAGAGATGAGGACCAGAGGATCCATGAAAAGCAAGCTGTTGCTTCTGTCATGACTATTTGCCTCTGAACTACAGAAAAGCAAACTCTCCTTCAGTTCTGGTTTTGGAATGTTACTGGCACAGCCTCTCCATGGAAATACTAGAATTAACCTTTTCTTTTGCAGTATATTCCTCAATACCTATTCTAGGTGAAACACATGTTAAGGCACTAAGAAAAGGACTTAGGTGTTGACTTTACATCTTAAGAGAATTTATCAAGCAAGATCACGTTAAAGAGTGCTAGGTTATGTCCTCAGATGACTATTTAATTATACCTGTTACTTTGAAATATGCCTCCTCCTGATTTAATACTGATTCATGGCACAAGATGGTTTAAAAATTACATCAAAATTAAAGCAGTGCTTTTCAAATGACAGGTCAACTGAACTCAAGTGTTTTTAGTGAAATATACTAATTTTTAATAATTATCAAAACTTGTTGCATTTATATGTGTATTTTTAAAGAGAAAACAAAGCTTCTATAAAGTGTTTTCTTCCTGCTGAAGGAAAAACAAACACCTAAATGTGAAAATCACTTTCCAGTAAGGTAGAAAAAAATGTGAAAAACAGTGAAATCATAAGAGGACTTTATTAAGTCATTATCTCTAGTCATAAGGTAGCAGCACTTAGTAGACCTGGTGAGAGGCCAAGTGAGAGAATTGGTACAAATACAAAATAAAGAATTTTTATTCCCAAAAGCATACAGTTTAGTAGGTCATAATCACTTTATAGCAAGATACTTTTTTAATTAATCTTTTGTTTTCACCCAGAACTCTTGTGTGAACCCTATAATGTAGCTGTTTTGCTTATCACTTCTAAAGATATGAAGATTCCTGAATATTTTTTACTTTTACTGCAAAATACAATTTTGCAATTTCCTGCAAATTCTACTGCAGAATACTTGGGGTAGATGAAATATATCTTTAACTGTAAATACCTCTCTTTATTTTTCGCTGTTTACAGAAAATACATGGTTGTTTCAAAGTTCAGATTCTTATGTGCCATGAGGAACATGTGGTATCTAATACAGAATATCTAAATC
This sequence comes from Falco peregrinus, assembly GCF_023634155.1. Taxonomy (NCBI): domain Eukaryota; kingdom Metazoa; phylum Chordata; class Aves; order Falconiformes; family Falconidae; genus Falco; species Falco peregrinus. Next base: position 48,829,788 of record NC_073723.1, read on the forward strand.
AGTTCAATTACAATGCTGATAGCATCCCATTTTCTAAGAGCTCTTCTGAAGAACTGTGCACTGAGTTACTGAAGCTGGCTCTCTAAAGTGTCAGACTGGGGCCTACACAAAGCCTGAGCTGAGCAGAGGAAGATTCCTAACCTTCATTTTCACCTTAATTATGCTATGAATGTCTGACCTATAGAAAAGGGCAAATTAAGCATAATTATTACACCTGAAATGGCTGTCTCTCACTTTTTTACTTTAGTAATGCCATTTCAGAGGAAGGGTCTGTGTTATCACAGCATTTTGTTAAGAGACTCAAAACAGTAAGCAGCCTCAAGTAGGATGGAGATAGTGATCATATTCCTGCAGGACTGAAATTCCACCTTTCTGTAACTCCCCTGATAAGCAGCTGATGTTCCCACCAAAACAAAGTATCCCCAAGCTATTATTAACTTCCAGAAACTAGTAAGATGTTATGCATTTTCAATACACCATGTATTAGTGAATTTGGATCAAATAAACTTTACAATCAGAAATTTAAATCACATAATAACTTTCTCTGGAAAAACATCATGCCAAATGAGGCTATTGGTTTTATGGAGAAAATCCAGAACTGAAACCAAAAAGTTCACTGCAGTGGATCAGAGTAAGAGCATAAAATCATGTTATCTTTTTTTACTAGCAGAAACCTGCTGTGGGAAAAAAAAGTTTCTCAACCCAACTGTTTAAACAGGGCAAGGGCAGACAAAATATGCTGTGCTGAGATGACACATCTACTGTACATCCTCTGGCATACAGGCCCCAATATTCTAGACAACACATAAACAAGTGTCTTTTTACAGAGGGACAGAATGGCTCCAGTTCTAAATCATAGCTTTCAATAACAAAGCAGGGAAGTGAAAACTCCAGTTTATTTACAAAGCGTACGTGCTACAAATGACAGAGATAAAAGCCTTTCCGAGAAGAAATTCAAGGAACGTATTAGCTCCTAGCCTTATAGTACTCCCTTTGATATACGTTAAAAGTAGAGAGGTATGTATGTGTCACAAACCAATTACAAAATTATGACAAATGGTAATTTGAAACCTTATAAAAAATTAAGGGTTATAATAAGAAAAAAGAAAGAGTATCTATATCTATCTTTAGAAAGTGAAAGCTGTTCCAGGGTCTACAATTTCAGTTTCTGAAAGAAATCCGAAGCTTTTTCTTGGCCTAATATTTTTATGGGTCAATCACAAAAACAACATGTCAGGAGGAGAAAGGAGTTTGCAAAAGAATGGAAGGAAAAAATCAGATGGTCCTGCATAGTTTGCACTTTCTAAAAGTTTTTTGTGCAATTTTGCCATTCTGCTAATTCCTTTTCATTCCTTGTTAGCACATAAATTACACAGATTTAATTTTTCATGAGTATTTTTGTCTAGAAATACATCATAATTAAAAAAAACACACCAAGAAATCAGAAAAACTCACAATGTGTTTCAGGGTGTTCACACTACATTCTAGGTTTATAATCCATGAGAAAATTTAGGCTATGAAGCTATCTTTGTTATAAAATCTGTTCCTCAATTTTTCCTCACAGCAGAAATAGAACAAGTATGAAGTTACCAGAAGTTTTAATGACTTTTAGAGCATTCATCTGCACCACAAAGAGGCCAATCTGACACCAAGAGGATTTAAAACATCAGCAACAGATGTTTCTTAATAGAGCATGTCCAATAACCACTTTCTTTACCAAATGTTTATGGCACACTGTTTGTAGAAGAATGTTTTTACAACCATAGTTATATGCCCAAAACAATCTGGAAGCCACCTAACACCAATTTTCAGAAGCCTAGAAGCCAGCTTTAGCAGATCTGGCCTTGCTTCTTTCTTTTTACTAGGCCCCTGTGGAGAATGGCTGGATGTGCTGCTAAGAGAGAATTTCATGGCGCCCTTGGAAAGAGAGCCTGTGTCTGGCTATGTGAAAGGTGAAGTTACGTATTCCCTCTCCTCAGCTACAACAGGAGAGACAGTAAACAAAAACCTTCCTTCCCTAGAAATCACATTTTCTCTGCAGCGGGCAGAGAGGGGCATGGTTGAATGCCCAGGTCAGACTCACCCTTCTGGCGCATGTCCTTCTGGAAGCTTCCTCACAGGTCTTCCCCTGCTCTTCTTCACAGGCACCAGCTTCATGCCTGGCCTCATCAGCTTAATCATGCTTATAGTCTCATAGCTCCCAAGCAAATCCATTGAAATTCAGAAAAAAACCATAAATGTGCAAAAGCCTTCCATCCTGGAGACAGCGACTGAATCTTTCCTGTCAGCATGTGGGTGCTGAGGGCCACGCGCTCTTGACCTCCTGGCTGGGGTCAGAGGTCTCATCTCCCCCGTGCCCCACAGTTGCTTCCGTTTTGGGATCAGCCTTCATCCTCCATTTTCTTTGTCTCTTTTTTCCCCCAACACAGGCCTTTTCCAAGAGCTGTTACTCAGAGGAGCCTCTCAGTGGCCCAGCCACCCTTGGGTGTGGAGGGCGTGAGGAGGGACCACCACACCAGCTGAGGCGCTTCCAGGCACCGACTGGGCCCTGCTGCCTGCTCCCAGGTACAAGCCAGCTGGAAGCGGACAGGACTTGCTCACCTGGGGTATCTTGGCTGTTAAAAACCATGCCATATCGCCTCTTTGCTAGGAAAGAAAACCTGAGAGGACAGGGCTGCATGCTGCTGTCCGTTGCCAGAGGCCCAGCTGCCGCTTGCAAGCAGCTGCCAGATCACTGTGCAGAGCAGGGTCAGTCCCCTTCTCCATCCTGTGCGTTAAAATGTGCAGTAGGATTAAAAGTGGTGCTGTCATATGAAGTAAAATGAACACTAATACACAGGAGGGATCAAAGGTGCCTGAGTTTTGTGCTTAAGTCTGGGATTTGACCTCTTTTTTTCACACACGTTCCTCCAAATTTACAATTTAAAGACAAAATTGATCTTGTGGGATGTTTCTAATTAAATTTTGTTATAAAGTAATCATGTTGACAGGTACTTAAAAATTTGGCACCCAGCACCATTTTGTTGGTCATCAATATTTCAATGGAGGAAAAAACAGCAACAGAAATTCCCGAGATTTTCCCTACCAAAAAAAAAAAGTATATAAAATTTATTATTTTATTTCAGACTTGACTTTCAGTTAACAAAGGCACAACATAGCATAAATCCTTTTGGATATTATGTGTAATGTATTACTTTGTTTTTGGACAACTGCACATTGACTGCAGCTGTTTTATAGGAAACTATGCTCAAAAAAGCTAATTATATTTCAAGTATTCCAAGGGAAGTGGCCAGAAGAGAGCATAAATGGCAAGGGATATTCATCAGACACTGGCAGAAGCAAAAGCATGTTGTGATTGGGATTTTAACACATTTCAGAAGCCTGCTGCCTGAGATAGTTTTGTGATTACGTACTCACTCATCTATTTCCCCTCGGTGTTTATGTTGGAAGGATGGCACGTTATTTTGAAAGAAATGAAGAAAAAAAGGGAATTTGCAGAGGAAACTGTAGCAACTGGTCCCAATAGGGAGTAATTTAGCACTGAAACATATGAGCAAAAGTTAAGCATATAAGCAGAAGTCAAATGTTAAAAAAATGGTTGTGCAATACTAGTGGTTTAATGTTTTCAAAGTAGATTGTGTATTATTATTGTCCTGAAGGTAGTGTGAGTCTTCCTCTTGACTTTAATAGACCCTGAATTACACCATATATGTAGATCTTTCTGGTTGCTTTGGGAGGATGAAATTTGCTCTACTCTGTAAGGAGAACAGATCATTCCCTTCAGACCAAAGGCTGAGTTTGCTCGCCACTGTAGACACAGGTGTGGGCATAGCCTCTACTGGCATTTCCCCTTCTCTTTCCAGCTGTGTTATTGGAAGAAACCTTTCTGTTGTGTTCCCTGTATTTCTTCTGATTCAGGCAATTCCTCTGGTCATCACTCAGCTGGAGCAGTAAAAAGAGCATTGGAGTTTTTGTGACACTACATGGCACTCAGGACATGACAGGGTCTATCTCCAAACAGTGAAGTACAGCACATACAAGAATCTGTTGGCAGTCTTGCCATCCCAATGTCTTGAAATAAGTATAATTTCCTAAAAAAACCCTGAAAAATATTTGGTAGCTCTGAGTTATTTAAATAAAACAGAATCCTATTAGAGCCTCTACCCAGGTTTCATATGTTTTAGGGACTTCAGACACCAAATACAATCACAATTCTTTTTTTCCTATAGGCATAGTAAAATTTAACTAAAAGGAAGGTGAAGGTGAAAAAAATTGTATCTGTGGAAACTGTTGTTGTTTTAAAAGAAAAGCAAAGAAGTCTGTCTCATAACATATCCTCTTTCTGGATGAGCTGACTTTCCATAGGATGACAGGATTTCTCCACTGTTGACACTGGTCAACACCTTCTTTCAAACATTGGAGTAGTAAAGTTGCTAATAAACAGACTGACTTCTAACGTGCAAAACTGAAAAAAAAAAAAAAAAAAAAGAAACAAACCAACACACTGAGGTCTTCATTTAACGAAGACAAATTGGGACAGAGGAAGTGTTGAGTCAACATCTTTTGCCTCAATCCTTGTAAGCACTGTAACAGAGTAGACAAAGACTTACCTAATGTAAGCAAGGCTTACAGTGAGCATAAAATCTCTGAAAGCATCTGAAATATTGTTTATATTTCTCCGGTTCACACTGGAAACTACTTTCACTCCTGTCTAGGAAAGCAGTTACGATATCACACTAATGACAGATTAACCACAAACAGGGACATAACCCCAAATATTACAAGCCTGAGGCACCCACTGCCTGTTGTTAAGACCACAGCCTTATAGATACATGCACATTTTAGATAAAAGACACGCTTAAGAAAAACATTTGTCTTTTGTACAAACTTTTAATACATAGGAAGTATGACAACATATGCCTTTGTGAGTTAGCTTCAAAAATATTTATCACCAGTACATGTCATGCAGTTCAAAAGAAGGCAAAGAGGCTATCCAGTTCTCATAGGAACCCAAAGAGATCATGGGCTGACTTGGATTACAACTGTAGGGATTTTCACAGAAAATGCTGTACTTCAGCTGAAAGAAAAGGGAAATGACACAGATGCATGAACTTCTGCAGTAAAAGACAGGGAAAAGTCCCTGTGGTGGAAGATACTCTAAGTATAATAATTAGTTCCTGGAAGAAACCAAGGTCAGCATTCTGCAAGGTAACTGCTTTTCAGCTACTCACAACACTATGCTATAAATTTAAATTTAAGGGGTCCAAACAAGACCTCACAGCCATTGCTGTTACTCCACTGAGTCAGAGTTAACATCTTGCTTAAACTGGTACTCATGAGTCAAAATCATATTTGAAAGCAATTGTCCTTGCCCAAAGCTGAAAATAAGTCCTACTGTAAAACAAATGTAATTATGTCTCTGCAGGAAGGAACACATCCAGAACGATCATGAAGTTGGTTGTAATCAATGACCTTTTCCGAAATACCTTGAACTCTTTCTTTTGTTGATGGGACTTTCTAAAAGTATACTGGGAGCCATAGGTTTCTGGCTTGTACCCATTTTAAACATCGCTTATCGCACAGTACTACAATTTGTTATCAGATGACCCTGTGCTCATATACAAACACAACCACTATCAGGCACAGACAGGCTATAATCTGGCAATAACTTTAAAACCCAGAAACAAACACAATGTGTAGGGAATATTAATAAACTCAAGGAATTCTGGCACAGAGTAAGACTACTAATAAGTATTCAGAGGGAAGTACAGTAAGACAAGATAAAAGTTCACGTTAATTTCAGTCCTATTCCCTATGACATAAACTATCTTAAATAGTTACCATCACCTGAAGTGCTCTCTTTAGAGCAGTTGAAAATCCTTTTGCCTTATCTAACTTCTGCAAATGTGATAATTACCTTGTTTTATAAGATTCTATTGTGTCTAATGAGTTAATACACAGACATTTGTGCAAAACCAGTCATTTCATTATAACCACTATTCTTGCTTTGGAAGGAAGGTCTTACAAGAAAGACTCTTCCTTTAGCAGATACCATACTAGCATACATTACAGGATAAATTTATCAAATTTCAGAATTCTTCAGTACTTGTAACAGAAGCCAGATATTTTAAAAGCACTCTCATATAGCAAGCTAATTTCAGCAACTACCAGCAACTACCATAATTCCTAATGTGGCTTAGGTTCACAATCTCTCATAATACTACCTTCTTAAAAATGACACTTTTTGTACTAACTTTCAATTGGAAGTCAGTGAATCATTGTCTGTTTACTCTAAAATGGGGCTTGTTGCCCTGCATCATGAGAATATAATGAAAATAAAATCCAGGAATGACTGCAGATATCAGATGCTTTAGTGATGGGTACTATATAACCAACTGGATGGATAAGAACAGAGAATCTAACTGCATAGTTCTTTTGCCAGCATAACTTCTGAAGAGTATAGTGACTTTTTGTTAATTAAACAAATTGCATGTATCGAAAAGACTCATTTATACTATTCACTGAAAGCTGTGCATTGACTTTTTCAGGGGCATAGCATGCAAAATACAAAGGCCATAAAATTCTAATTCAAGCTTATATTGAAATGTCTTTTTGTGAAGAACAACGTATTTGCCCAGAGATGAGTTCATCTTCCTTGGCCAGTGCATGGGAAGACTTCAATTCCTTATTGTTCATCACTTTCTATCCATTCATCTGGCACAAACCAGGAGGACCAAGCACACAGTGCCTCTTCTTATACTGTATCCAACCTTGAGATCCAGAGGTCACAATACTACACAGCTAAAAGTCACAACTAGAAATTAGAGCAGGGTACAGTGATGGGACAGATGTGTTCAATACCTAGCCTGAACAGGCAGTACATACATTTTCTCTTTATATTACTCCTTAGATTGTTTTAAAATACTATCATGTTATCTCCCTGTCCTTTCTTGGATCAAACCTTGCAACACATTCATGTTATATTATCAAAATCCAGGAACTTTGGTCAGCAAGTGTGTGGCATTAGTAAGGATCACTTAGGAATTATGTTTACCAAGTGTGGAAATAAATGGAATTCCATTTATATGGTGCTTGTTCTTTCTAACCTTATCCCTCAAGCTGATGCAAAAGTTGCTGGAAAACTTCAAGCTTTGACATTTTAAAGATATGCTTACTTAAGAAAGCATGGAAGATTTTAAGCCACTCAATACCATTTTTCCTTGATATGTGAGGCACATTCCTTTTTTAAAACATCTCAGTAGTTTATTTGCAAAACTCATTGAAAAGAATCAATCAGAAAATAATCTGATTTTAGAGAACCCCATCTCTGGACTGACTATTTGTCTAAGTATTTTAATACAGATGGTGTTCTCTCATCATTACCATGACGTCACTGATTATAATATTCCAACTGACTAATCAGGAAGGAGGCTATGCCTAAACTGGATGAGGATGAGGTTATGACTCTAAAGTATTGTTATCTTTTTCTGCTAAGGAAAGATTGGTTGGGAAACTCCCACTCTGGAATTCTTTCTTTTGCCAGCTGAAAGGAGGTTGAAGTGCCAGTTTAATCTGCTTTATCACATGCATTGGTAGATTGCACCCGTGCTTAGGCTGTGAAATAAATCCACTCATTGTCTTTTGTTACCACAGATTATTTGTATTTCAGTAGCATCTGCAAGTCTTATAGCACCTTTACAAATGTAGGAAAATACAGTTCTTCTCTCAGGATATTTGTTATCTAATACTATCAAAAGGTGATAGGTAAAAAGAAGGTAGAGAGGAATACAATCACATTTACGTACATATGTGTGTATATATATACAGACACAGAGTTTTTATTAAAATCAGCATGACCAAATTTAAGCATTCAAAATTACCAAGACCAAAAAATTATGTGATAAGAGGAGGGTTCCCATGTAGAATAATTTACTGAAATAACTTACTTAACTATTATTATTCAGCTGAATACAGGTTATAGAGGATATAAGGGTAATAAAAAATAAGAACACCATGTGCGATGGTATGAGGTACATATAATATAAAAATAGATATTTTTATCCAGCAAATCTATAGCTCAAGAGAGAAGTTATCAGGTACCTAATAAGAGTTATTTTCCAAATAATTAAACTGATTTAATAAATAATTAATTTTTAAGAATTTGGTGAATTAAAAAAAATAATTAAACACACTACCATCCTTTAAGTATTGTCTGATTCTTTTGCCTAAGCAATGTCAAAACAATCAATATTTTAAAACCAATTAAATCTACTTGTCTTTTAAATTCAAAATATTGTTGATATATTCTAAGATGCCCCTTAAAATTTACATTTAATTAGATGATTTTAGATAAGTTGATGCAGAGTTTTAATTGAACAAATTCTGCTTTCATTTCTACCTAACACATCTGTAGACTAACACATTTGACTTTAGTGGAGTCAATCCAATTTTTTCTTAATTTGCATAAACATAGAGATTAGTCCTCTGACATTGCAAATCCTAGATTAAATTAACAAAATAACACTACAGATCTAAATTTTATTAAATATTATTTCCCCATTTAGGATCTTAAATTGAGCCTACTTCATCTGAAGTATAAGCTTCCAAGACAACACAGAAATCTACAAATAAACAGGGAGTATTAAGTAAGAATAAAGTGGTAATATCATCTCTGCATGTGGTATTAAGGAAATCATTAGTCAAATATTATGTCCAGTTCTGATTACACTGCAGAAAAATACATTAAAGAATTGGACATAATTTTTAAAAGTACAGGTTTAATTTGAGGTTGGAAAATAGGCCTTGAAGAAAGGGACTAAAAAAGAATCTATTGAATTTTTCCAAGAGATGGTGAAGTGTTTTGGCTACAAATAAGTACAAAAGAGATACACTTTTGATAGTAGACAGTACTCTATTGTACCAGGAAAACCATAAGATGTTCCAGTGACTGGAAACTGGTGGAACTCAACATAATTGGAACGCTTCCCTAATTTACCCATTGGAGTATGGGGCCTGGTGTTATACTGAATTCTTTATGATTTGTGAACAAACTGAAAGGTGATGATATTTAAGGTTTGTGAATGCCAGAGTTTGGATTAGTTATCATTAATAGTCTCCTCCCTATAATATGATAAGAAAACGGTCTCTATAGGCATGAGAAATTCAATAAAAAACATTTTTCTCCTTATGTTTGTATGCCAATATGGGAACAATATTATTCTTACACTTAGATGTTGCTATTTCCACATGTCTCTGAGGCTAATTGGACAGAGTATGAAGGGGATGATACTCTTCTCTTTAGCAAATCCAGTGTTTTAATTTAAAAGAACTCTTCAAGTCTGCACAGCTAAGTCTGGTCAACTGAAGTTAGTAGAATCATTCTTTTGACATCTGTACAGTCATATTAGGTATAATGTCTAGTGGTATTGCACTTTTTAGTTCCTGAAAGCATGAGGGAAAATACAGTATTGTAAGTGGAGAATTCTGTTGCTGCACTGGGGTACAACTATGCTGGATTTTGATGTACCACCTTCATTTCTTTTGCCTACTAAACTTCTGCAATATTCTCCTTTTAAACTGCTCAGATCAAGGGGACATATTCCTCAACTGATCTAAACTGACACAGGGCTGTTAAAGTTATTGCAATGTTGTCTTCAGCATCCTGAGAGATGGATTCTCAGATTGCAGAAAAGTGAACCTAAAGGAAAAAAGAGAGTTTTCCTTTCCCCTTTTCCTTTTTTTCCTTCTTTTTTTTTTTTTTGTCTATTTCAAATAGCACATCTGAAAGAAAGAAAGAAAGAAATATCAATAGGAAATTACTGAGTGATCTGGAGATGATAGTTGTTTGCAAATGTAAAGGTAAGGATATTTCCATTTACCGAATTTAAATGCATTCCAAGTGGCACAGCCAGTACAGTGTCAAGTTTTTTGCTGCGATAAGGCTAGAGGCAGGAAGCCATGAGAGGTCAGGAAGGAAGCACTATCAGGCCTGAGGGAGGACCGAACAGCAAAGGGAGCAGCAGAGCCTCCTGTATTTAGGCTATGTAACAACCGTGCTATTTTCCAAAGATAAACAGCTTCAAGTGCAAAATCCCAGCTACTGTCCCTTTAAATTTACTGGGGAGAAAAAAAATAAAATCCTGTTTTCTGTGTTTGCCTTTTGCTTTTAGCAGCTTTGTAAGGGGAAGAGGGAAGGAGGGGAAGGCAAGAGGGAAAGTACTATTTAGCATAAACATTTATTCTGGGATGCAGAACGGTTTGTTTACAGCAATTCAGTTTGACCCTGGGCATACCAAAGGAAATGGCTTTAATACTGGTTTTGATCCATCATGCCAGAACTGAATCCAAGTGGTTTAGTTTGCACTGGTATGTTTCCAAATATCACCAGCATCACCTGCTTCCCGATATACTGCCCGATGGGAAAAAGGTCAGAAAGCCAGTTAAGGAGAAAGGGAAAGCTCTTACAACGCTTGGCTTGTGAAAGAGCCACATACAGTGAAAAGCCCAGGGCTGTTGCTCTGTATTACAGCACTAAAGGTTTTCAAAGTAGGTTAGGGAGTCCAGCTAAACCAGGCTGACAAGTGGTTTTCCCATCCCATGAAATAAGGGGATTTATGTTTTCTTCCTGTTCCACTCTGTGATGATATAAAGACATTTTACATTTTCCCTTTGAAAATAAGAGAAAGACAAATGGCAGGACAGCCACTTGCCTGCCAGGGTGTCCATTCACTTGCTGTTCTGCCTACTGAGTTGAAGTTCTTGCTCTGCTGTTTACCTATATGAAGGAGTGGAGGGGGTTGGAGGAAATGACTTTTGGTAGTTTTGAGGTGCTATGTCTAAAAAACACCTGATGCTGAAAGAGATCATCTTAGAATAGCTGATACCTGGTAGGACCGTCATGAAGGAGAGGGCAGATCAAGACCAGAGCCAGTAATCATGATGATGAATCATGCTAAGATTTGTCCTACATCTCATTTACTCTTATTGTCTTGTTCAGGGGATACCAAGTAGCCTAGAGTGGGCTAGTGTCTTTCTTGATCCTGCTGTGAGTTTTATAGGATTTTGCATGTTCCTCTAATTTTAAAAATCAGCATTAAAAAAAAAGTGTTCTGTCTAAATATTCCTCAGTAGCTCTTAAAGTCATTTAAGGTAAAAATATACAGCCACATCCCAGTGGTGCTATGAGTTTCAGGCATAGAGAGACTTCAAATTTATTGCTACTATTTTACGCTTACATAGTTAAATGGAAGCCAAACAATTTACCATTGTACTAGGCCATGTGAAACATAAAGGGTGTAAGACAGTGCCCACTGCCTTTAATGAAAGCAGGATATAAAAAATAGCACCTGCTCCAAAAAGCTGTCTAAAAATACAATTACTCACAACAGTAAACTTGTGCACATGCTTTGGGATCTGGGCCCAAGTATGTGCAGAGGAACTTGCAGTTAACTGGTGGGATTGCTGAACTGCACTCCCTTAAATTATGGAATAACAACCAAGAAGCTTATCATATCTACAGCAAAAGTGAGAGCTGCAGATTGGTTATTACAATTTCTTTCTATAGGAAAAACAGTGTCAACAGTGAAGAGAAAAGCAAAGAACATAAATCCAACCTGACTTCTTCATTTCTGTAAAAAAATTTTTCCCCAACCATAGGACTATTATTAATTTCCTGTTGTCTGGGGTCTCTTTTGGAGCAGCTCAAACTAAGCCTTTCTATGAGTAAGAGATTCATTAAAAGGAAATATGGAAACATTTGAACTTTTCATGCCAGATCTCAGCCTTCTTGAGGAGGCTGCATACTTCAGGCAATTTGCTTCTTCCATTAAATGCAGCAGTATTATCATAGACTGCGGGATTGTTTGTTCACTGTCAATCTAGTTTTCAAAGCAGCGCAACGCGGGGGAAGGGAAATAGCTTTTTCTAAGGAGGTTACAGCTGAGCAAAGCAGAGAACACAAGTCAAACAGCATGTAGAAGGAGAAGAAGATTTTTTTGCATATGCTTGGTTTTGGTAGGCTTTTGGTCTTTTTTTGACAACAGCCGCTTATTGTTATTTTCACTAAGATTTCGTTGACAGTATTAGATTTGAGAAACTGTTTGGAGTATTATATGGATTGACAAAAGAACTTTAATTTGTAAATAAAGAGATTTCTAAAGATCGGAGAAAAATAACAGAAGGAAGATATCATTGAGACAAGTAATAGGTGGGAAATGTGAAGCTGGAATGCACTGGTGGAGGTAAAGGAGGTATCACCTGTGATGCCTGTGAAGTGTGGCCATCCAACAACGACTGTTGGTGGTGTACTAAAACTATGACTGACCATATAAAAAACAATTGCTTATTTTCCTTGTTTCCGATACCTTGACACTCTGCATTCTTTAAGGGAGAGTCTGTCCTTTATTATGCTTATATAGGTCTTGGTACCTTAGAGCCACTTAGCAATATAAATAAGCAAATATTAAAAAAAAGATGTACGTGAAGATTGCTTTTATAATTCATATCTATCATTGAAGTATTAAACTGAACTGGAACAGCAAAAAGATCCAAGAAGTGGACAAGGAAAACAATTTTACCTATAATTTTTTGAGTTATCAGAAAGAGATAAGAGGCAATTTAAATTACTTCTTTATTTCAGGAGTGTAGCCAACATTCAATATTTGATATGTTTTTAAAGGCCCAGCTCCTAAATTTCAAACATCATTATTCTTTAAAAGTTTTCAAAACTCATAGCTGCTGAGTAGTACAAAAATATTGATTTTGAGAGCTCAGAGCCTTAATAAAAGAAACTCAACAATTTGTTTTTTCTGAAGTTTCAATAATTCAAATCTATTTATTGACCTGGGAGTTAGTAGATTCTTGACTTGTGTTCTGACATCAGACCACCAAAAATTGCTTTCTTTGAGGCAGTACATGACTTTCGGAAGGTGAACCTTGATCAGAAACCTCAAAGTTTGAGAGAGTTTGGGTGGAGAGATTTTCCTCCAAATAGTAGTTATATTATGAAGGAGGTATCCAAAACAGGAAAACTGGTATCTGAAAAAGAAATGTGAATAGATCTCCATTCATGAACTATGAATACTGCAATACCACTGATAGCACCCTAAATAATGGTTTTAGTCTGTGCAATAACTGAACTTATGATAAAACTAAAACTGGCAAAATTTGAACTTTCCTGTGGGGGAAGAGGTCTGGGTATTTCTTAGTGTGTGCGGCTGTGTTTGTCCACATGCCTGGTCAAAACACAAAAGATAAATTCCTTTCTGAGTCCCTTCTCAGGCTGAAACACTTTGCCTTTGAATGCTTTCTTTGTCCAGTTAGAATATAAAAATGTGTTTCATGAGGAAAAGTTGACCAGTTCAATAAGAACATAAAGAGAAATTCTGTACTCAAGAAGATGGAAAATGCATCTCAAACACTGTATAATTTCATCCCTTTTAATAGTCAAAGCTTATTCCTGCTGGAGAAAGGTGAAAAGAAGTTCGCTTTTGTAAAAATATATTACCTACCTGAGCTGCCAAGGTCAGAGAGACCTCTCCTGGGTTGAATAAGTACCGCTGGGGCAAAAGAACCAGACTGGGAGGTAGCTTTAACTTACAAACTACTTTTTAGGTTGCTAAACACACTCGGGAAGTGAATGTATAGAGCTAAATTCTACATGCTTTATATTCATGTGATTCCATTACCTTAACCATGTTTGTACAGAAATAACAGAGAAGAATTTGGTTCACAGCATGACACTTGTCTAAAAGTAATTCTTTGTCGTTGCCATTAACAACTTGTGCAACATTATTGTGTGGTACTTCCATAATGGGGAGAGTTAGTGGAGCCTGACAAAATCTGGCCCGATTTTACATCAGGCTTTGAGCAAAACTAGTCAGATTCTGGCAGAATCTAGAGATTTTATTAAATTGGAACTGATGCAAAATTGGGTTAGTCCACCTAAAGCTCAAAATTAATTTTTACACTTACTTGAACTTGAACATCAAAGTGCAGTTTAAGAGTGGGCAAAAATAAATGTATCCACAAATCCTGCAAGTCAGAGCCTTTAAAAAGTTCTGCCAGCTATCATTTGTGATGTATACAACTCTGTACATGTGTGTAGCAGCTATATAAAGTTAATGTTAGTATATCATGAAAAATAATGACATTTTGTTTACCGTAAGTGCTATGTTCAAAGGCATCAAGTTCAGCTTCATTTTTCTTTCCTTAAATTAAATCTGACTGCTTTACCTGCCTTCTACAGGTACTTTTCTCCATGTACAGGTAGCAGAGTCCTAGATTAGAGACAGAGACCTATTTTGTACAAATCTAGTCTATGTCTAATTTGTCAAGCAGACAGTACTTCTCAGTATTGTGGTCTACAAACACATTGTTTTTCCTTTCCAAGTAGAGAGCTGAAGAATTACATCCAGCAACAGGTACTCTAGAACACGTGCTGTAATACCTGATTAAAAATAGTACCGTGAAATGTAATTCAGGTGACCAAGTGGGAGGACAAATGAACCGACCTTGTAAAAAAGGAATGATACTATGCTGTTTGGAGGATACTTTACAGATATCTTAATAAAGAAGTTTATGTAAATGGAAATAGGTTTCATAGCATAAAATCTTTAGTCCAATGACTAAGTATTATGGGCTTTTCCATGGTGTTCTCATTCTTGTCTGTTGTCTTTCTAAAAGTCAAACAAAAGCTGATTTTCATGTTTTGAAACATAGCTATGGGATTTATTTTGTAAACAATATTTTCAGACCAGATACAACTATTTACCTGCTCCCTCTTGTGTGTTGTTCCTGAAGTGGTTTGAAAAATATGGCTTACTTTGCTTATAGAACCAGAAGAAATCTCGACTAAAAATGTAATTTTAAAAAATATGAACTGCTGGATTAAGCATTATCATTTCCCTGTTAGACTCTGTCAGAGGTGCTGTAGTGGATACAGGGGCAGCAATTTCTAATACAACAGTTTGCCTCTCTTGCCTGTCTGCCAGAGATTACTGTCCCCTAAGCATGTACTCGCTCTTTAGCAATTCCAATTTATAGCATCTTATCTGAAACAGCTGAGAAGGCTGATGCACACCACTGTATTGTGCTGTGAACTAGAAAGGCTGAGATGTAGGCACACATTTCTTCTGCTACCCTGCCACAGGTGCTAACCTCTGTATGTGTAAATCCACCAAAGCTAGATCTACCACAGCCCATAAACTGGAGCCATTCCAGAAAGTATGAAATAGTGAATGATCTCCCACTCCTAGAGTGGCTTCTCCTCTCCTCTAGTTTTCTAGGGAAGATTAAACCACTCTTTCTTCTGCTTGAAGACTGAAGTTGGCTGGATAAGGGGTATAAAATTCTATGGTGAAGGATTTAGAGGGTATGTTGTTTACCATTGGAATTTGGTCTGGAATTTTAAGGAGCTTTCAGGGGACTTAGCAGATAATGATCTGAAGTCACATAATTCCTCCAGGCATTTCTCCATCCTACTATGCACTACTTGAGGCACTAACACTATCTTCTATGCTTATTGCCTACTTCTAAGCAAAAGGGCTCCTCAATCTATTCTTAAATGCTTTAGTCACCAGGTTGCTTTGTGTTTTTAAGCAAGTGAAATTCAGTGCTTGAGAAAAGTGCAAGGATGTTGATATACTGAAAACTAACTCCAGTAACAAAATAAATAACATTCACAAACTTTCCACGAGGAAGTGAAAATGAAGTTGTTACATATCATTCCACCATCAACTATATTACCCACCCTCTCCACTCGAACAAAGACCAAGATTGCACTGTGGAGTGTGAGGTGTCCAATGAAAAATCACTCCTTCTGCATGGATACTTGGACTACCTTCCTTTTTGAAAAGAGGAGAAGAAACTGCACACCTGCAGAGTCACCAAGTCCTCCCAGACTCTTACACACCCCATGGACAACTACTCCTGTCTGCACATTGAACTTACTTTTGGCACCTCTTCAAAAACACTGTTTTCACAACAAACCAAAGACCATCATATGTGAATATTGCAGACCATGGGAGGTAAGAAAAGACACATTGAGCTGAGGGGCTCTTACAGAAAAGGCCATAGTAACTGCTCCTTTTCTGATAGTGCAGGGTACCCCACTGAACTGACCTGTGGTAATATAACACTGGAGGACTTTTAGGTGGGTAGGCTACATGGGGCTGTTCAATTTAACACCTTAACATTTCAGCTGGAAGTCAGTAAATAGCTGGTGCAGATCACAGATAGTCACTTGGAAAAATAGGCCACAACATTCTGCATGAGATTCATGTGCTAAGAACATTTTAAATTTTTTTATTTTATAATATAATATAAATAAAATAAATATAATATAAAATTAATATTTTATATCAATTTTACCCAAATGTTGAACATGCACTATGTTTGATGATCCCATGTCCATCTGTGGGTATGATACACAGAATCACTGTCCATCTGAAACAGGCCACCATTTGGCTGGACAAGTAATAGAAAAAAGGATTATTTTTCCTTTTTTTTTTTTTTAATAAAATCTGAAAAAGAACCAAATGATATTGTGATAAGTAGTAACAAATGTTAAATAAGCAGATGACAGTTTAATTTGGAAAATTTCCTTTGATCCTTTTGATGAAGTCACAGATATCTTTTTGTCGTTCATCCCCAAGTTTCACCCCAACATGCTTGATAAGGCAAAAATAGAGATTTAGGTACCATAAGGTAGTACTGAGTGTAGAATATTGATGAATGCTGCAGCTGAAATCTCTTAGCAGAAAAGCAACTGTCACTCACACCCTCCTGGGGTGTCTAAGCAAGTCGGTAAGCAAACAAGCAGCCAAGCCAGTCATGGAAGTATCATCTCTCATTCCAACCAGCAATAACAGGCATGTGGACCACATTTCATAATCCTGAATATAAAAAACCACTAATCTACCAAATGGTACCAGTGTGACTGTCATGGGAGAAATCCTACTCCATGGAAGTCACCTTTTTGTTATTTTCTTAGTACATGATTACTAGTCAAGTTTAAATATTCCCCATTTGTACCAAGATTTTCACATGGGAACCCAAGACATCATCCCTTTTTTTGTTGTTTGGTACTGAGTTATTTACTGTGATATATTCCTGAGAACTTTAACAGGAAAGAACAGTAGCTGACATCTGGCAGAAATATAGACAGTTATGTAGATTATAAACAGAATGATCTATCACTTTTAGCAAATATATACCAGAACAAAAGACGTTAAGTAGAAGCCTAAATGGCAAAACATAGATGGCAGGAAGAGATCAAAGAAATCCTGCTCTTTGCTATATGAATAGAATAGGTAAAATTACTATACAAGGAAGAGTCTTATATAAAATTAGCATTGATATGTTTATCCTTGTTTTGAATACAGCTTTGTTTGAACTGAGAAAAAAATCATAAAGCAGCCAACAGTGTTCAAGAGTGGGTATCCTTTATTGCTGTATTATGTTTTCAGGAAAGATTGATTTCCACCCTCTCCTTTTCTTACCCCCTGCCATTAAACATAAAGGTTTGTCCTACTAACACATTCTTATTCATTTGAAAGCATTGAATAGAAACATTACACAGAAGTTTGAGCTAAAATCAATGGATAAAAAATTTCCTTCTTAAAAGCACATTTTGCTAGAGCACTACATGCTAGATTTAAAAAGAAAGCTAATGCTTTCACATCATTAAGAGCAGATAAGCTATATTTAGGCAGCTGTGAGGTTCTTCAGGGGTGGCAGAGGCTGCAATGGTGATGGGGTTGCACAGTCCTGCAGCCACTCCCAACTCATGACCAGTGACGTGCTGTAGCAAGCAGTACTAATGGGGATGAGGGCTCCAGCCCCGATGGCTCTTCTGGGAAACCTTTCCTGGAACTTCCTCCATTTTTTCTCTGCTGAAATGTATATAATTTTTAAGGCCCTGCTTATGAGTTCAACTGTCCAAAATCAGGAATTTTGTGAATGTACCACTAAAATACACAAATATCACAGGACTGTCTTATTTCCTCTCTCCTAACAGCACTCCCAGATAGGATTTCTTCACCTGCTTTTTTTCTGGATATCATCAGTGTAAACCCAGCTGTTAGCACAACAGAAAAAGCTCAGTCCAGAAACTGCAACCAGGGTGACTAAACTGTATGACTTTCATTAGATACACTGTATTATAGGAGCTGTTGTAATCAGATGGATGCTATTACTTGATACCTAAAGGCTGCATTTCAAACACCAGCAACCTGCTCTGCTGCTCTCTTAGCCCTAATGCATTGGCACTTAGTAAAAGTTACTGTTGATACAAGATATTATTGCTGTATTGGCTGATTTTGTACTGCAGTAGGGATACACGTATATGTCCCATTTAACACTGGGGAAAGGGTAACTTGCCTCAAAGAGTCAGAATGGGTAGTGTAAAGCCATGAATTCCTCAGCTTGATTCACTGGAATATCTATGTTAATGTCTCAGTTGGCCAAGCTTTAGTTCTGACTTCATTTTTCTACATGAAATTGTTTCAACACAGAAATTGTGAATTTTACAAGTAGTGCAATGAAAAAGTCCAGTCATGCTATTCTCTATCAGGCCAAACTAAGGAGTACAATAGAAACTTTGCTTAAAAAAGGAGGATCAAACATTAAATTTATGAGAATGTGATAAAAACACTTCAGTATGTTTGACTGCAAGTCATGAAGACAATAAATACCTGGTCTCATACAACTTATTTTAGATGACTCTCAGATAGGATTGGGAAGGAATTTATTTCTGTACTCTAAAGACTCTTAACTTACAGTGTCTTAAAATTCATATGTGTGGGGTTTTGCTATATAAAGGAAGGTCACCTCACTGAAAATACAAATACATAAGGCTGACGATACTGTTTCAAAATACTACATGAACAGTTGCTAAGGTGAGTAGGTTGTATTTCAGTGGCTCTAGTGCCTGTAGTAAGAGGATTTCATTAATAAAAGGGAAATAATTAGGTGCTCCATGTTTTCCAAATATGCAAAGTATAACAAAAGCAAGTTGTATAATGCATTACATAATGCATATTTTAATTTGCAGTAGGGGCAAACCGAAGCAAATCAATAGTCTACCTAACCCAGTGTGGCAGCACTCATAAAAGGCAGGTATTACCATTTGAGCAGGGAGATAAGAAACCCTGAAGATCCATTTATAGAATAGTATCCTCAAGGGAAAGTCCCTTCCTAATTGCTTTCAGCATAAAGTTGACTCCTATTTGAAAGCAGCTGAGTTCAGATATCTTTCAAGCCCCTGGGATTTGCTCTTCATTTCATTATCACACTATCTGCATTATTTAATTTATCTATAAAGAATGACTGACACTTTTTAGTGAATTATGCTGTGGTCTGTGGTTCAGTAAAAATTATATGTGCCAGTAACTTTCACCAACAGCTGCTCAGAAATCTTCTATCACTTGTGATAGAATATACAGATTTATGGGTATTAAAGTGTTTCACAAGTATGTCAATATTGTGTTTTTAAAAGTGAAGTACCTTCACTCATGAGAACTTTTTTGCCTTTCTGTTCAGATATTTCATCAAGTAGTTTTATATTTTAATTCTATAATATTATATAATAGAAATAAAAATAAGTACTTGACTAATACTTCCTTTGTTTTTCAAAATGTAATAAGAAATATCCAAATTTCCTGTCTTGCACAAAGTAAGAATTTTTGCTCCAGGCCAGATATGTTTCTTGCTATTGTATGTTTTATAGTAAGGCCTACAGGCCAGCCCAAATTTACAGGGACCTATATGTGTATATGTAATGTACTTCAGGTCTTGAATTAGGTTGTTGATGACAACTATCTAATTGTTGTAGTCTCCTTAGGCTCCCTATATAATAGATTCCTTCCAAGAGCCATTCAGAGCAGGTGCTTGAAAGTAGATTGTGTCAGTATCTCCTAAAGAAACTGATTCTGGCCTCCACCCCACAAAAAGCCTTAGTCTATGGAAGGAGATTATGGACAGTCTGTTATGTAGAAATAGTCAAAACTTTATATATTATAAGGCCTTTGGAAACTTTCTTCTTTCTTATCTCAAGCTATGTAAGTTTGCTAAGTTTGGGGTTTTTTTTGGTTTTGTTGTTTGGTTTTTGTTTTTTTTTCCTGCAGAGGTCTTTTAGTCCTTGGCTGCCAGCCACAGTACAACAGCTGAACATCTTAATTATCAACAACTTCAGTCATATTTCCATCCTAGGAATAATTTCTTTCCTGACTTAGGTGGCAATTCAGCCACAGAATAACAGGAAAATGTTATTTTTTGGAAATGCTTCCAAAAGAGCATAAAAGTTGTGACATTTACACTTCAGCAAGAAGTGACCTGAAGTGTGGAGTTCTGCGCTTCAGTCTTAAAACTAAAATGTTCAGAAGGTGCCCAATCAAATTCACTGTCTTTATACAGAAATATATTCTTAACCTCATAAGGCTGCCTTCTTGTGTTAACAGTTACAGCAATAGTGATCAGTATACAGCTTCGTTTTAATAAAAACAAATGTGACTATCAGAATGTATCAAAAGTTATTAATTCAATTTAAGTCCTTTGAGGCAAAATGTTCCATTGTCAAAGCTGAGAGCAACACATTAATTTGAATGCAAGTATGACTGGACATTTGGTAATAAACTCACTGTTTATTCATCACCACCAGCTCTTCCTATCTTTTGAAATCTGAGATTAATAATACATGTCCCAGATCAGCAGGTCTGTCCTACAAAAGTAGTATCCTTCAGCATCCCTGAACTCAAATCATTAGTGCATTTAGGGAAAGAGGATGGGCAACTAAGAAAGAAGTGTCACCAAAAACTTTCCCCCAGAATGAACTTAAAATAGAATATAATTTTTAGTAAAGTATCCATGCTTTTGGTTGCTTTTTCAAACCCTGGAGTTTCAAATTCTGTTAAAATATCTATACAAACCCTACTACTGTTTAAGCAAATGTACGAATATTACCTCTGAAGAGCAGATGACAACTTCTAAAAGGTGATGTAATTGCCAAACTTTCAGGTTTTGAATTTCAAAACTATGGCTTTTATAAATTAAAAATACAGTCTGGTCCACACAGTTTAGATGTTTAATTTCATTAGTTAATCAGATATTAATTAAGAAGAGAATCTAAATGGCAATTAGAAATCACCATACTGTTTTAAGCAAGATTCATTGGCATCTATTCCATGGAGCTATTTTCTCAAAAAGCCTTGCTAGTACATGCAGATATTTATTATTTCTGTTAAAACAGAATGTTGGTATATGACTGCCCCTAAAGGACACCGTTTTAACAGCACTGAATGCATTTTTCTTTTTGATATGCTCACTGATGGTAACACTGTATTGAAATATACTGTAAAAGGACTAGCCAGTTTTATCAAGTACTCCTAACTTCTATTTATTAAATAACCAATTTTATCTAAAGAAAAATTACTTGTTTTCTTACTAGATTAATTTCCAAAATTTCCCATAAAACTTTGATGTTCAGGCTTGGAAACCCAATTCTAAATAGGCATATAGCTTTGTAATTTTTTACAAAGGAACAAAGAAACATAGGACCACTCCAGATCCCTGCAGTCACTGAGGCCGTATGCCTGCTCTGAAAGGGTGGGATCAATTTCTTCAAAATTTAGTCATCTAAGGATAGTTATCTACACCAAGGGTCCTTGTAGCAGAAGGAGTTTCACTCCCCCAGTTTAGACATCTACCTGTCTCAGCCTGAGGCACAAATTATCACTGGCTACAGAAGGACTACTAAGCTTCAGAAGTCTCTGACGGAGTAGTTTTCCTTTTTACCTTACAGGACAGTCTTAAGGCTTTAAGTGCCGAGCCCATGACAAAGCCTGGGCATTAGTGACGTGTTTTGGTTCACTGTACTGGAAAGAATCTGCTTAACTAACCAGAGCGTAGTAATTAGAAAACAGGCAGGTGAGAGAGAAAAGGGCTGGAAAAAGGGAAACAGTAACAAACCACTTTGTAGGGAAAAACAGTGTCCCTACTAAAATTAAGCTAATAAACAGACCAATTAATATAGACAGAAAACAAATGAGATACCAGGCATATATGGGATTTCTCTTGGAAATTTTGTGTGTCTCAAAGATTGTCTGTTCTTTCAGCTTCTTTAGTTGTCCTAATAAAAACTATTGCCTCTATAAAGTTTTCCTCTTACCTCCTTAATCTATGAATGCTGCAGAGAATATTGTGAAAATATATTCTTTATACATTTATAATTTTTTTTACTTTTCCCCATGTTATTTTATGTAATAGCTCTAGATATGACA
The DNA here is from genome assembly GCF_023634155.1 of Falco peregrinus. Taxonomy (NCBI): domain Eukaryota; kingdom Metazoa; phylum Chordata; class Aves; order Falconiformes; family Falconidae; genus Falco; species Falco peregrinus. The sequence continues at coordinate 48,852,062 of NC_073723.1, forward strand.
GTTATCAAGACAAGCTTCTAATATCTTGAGGTCTCCAGAAATTTCATTTCATGTTTTATAAGCTCAATAATATTATTCTTGGTGTACTCCTGTTTAGACCCTTCTGAATTTTTCTGCTCATCTAAAATTGTCTCACTGTTTGTGGTTGGAAAATCCATAGTTCATTTTTAGTCAAGCCATTGTATCTTGTCATGTGTGGAAGTATTCACACCAAGCAACCTGAAGGCCTTCAGCTACACTCCGTAAATTCCCTTTGCAGAAGTAGAGTGGCTGCTGCAGAGGACAATTCAGAGCACTGCATTACATTTCTAATTTACATAATTCTGTATCAGAATCTCCCTCCCTGAATATAAAGCAAGTCTAATGAGATTATGTAGCAAGTAAGAAACCTTAATTTGATGCCTAAAACCGGGTAGGGTGAATGTTCTTCGTGCTATTAAATAGATAGTATGAACAGCTTTAAATACCATCAGGAAAGGCATTTCAGGATATAGTCTAATTTGTATTGGCAATGCTGTCAGCACAGCAGTAAGGCTATGGAGACAGACAAGGTTTGCACAGAGATTTAATAACTTTACTGGGGAAAAAATAGGCAAATTTTTGAGCTGAGGATCTCTTTAAGTATGTTGAAATTGCAAATCTTCTGTGGATGGAAGCCACTTCTACACAAATTCAAGGGGAACCTGAGAAAGCCAGAGGAAGAGACACTCATAAAGGGTCACTACCTACATAGAAACCATGGCTAGCTCAGGAAATCCCAGAGTTTCTAATGTTTGAAGGCTGGGAGAGCATTCAGGAAAATAAGATACAAGCTTACCGCATTCTTACAGCTCCCCTTAGGCATCTGCTCTTGGCCACGGCCAGATGGAATACTGTGCTAAGCAAACCTTGGTCTGACCTAGAACAGATGCTGTTATGGACATTTTTATGTTTTTAAGAAATATAAATTAATTATAGATTCGTTTTTTTAACAAAGGCACTAGGTACATTTTCACAGTTGAAAAACATTTTCCAGATGACATTTCAAGAGAACTTGCTTGTCTCTGCATGCATATAGCTGATAATTCTTCATTCTTTGAAATAAATTACTTTTTGCCACATCTCAAGAAATAGCTAGTTAATAAAAAGCAATAGATTTAGTTCAGGAGATACATTAATGATAAACATAACATTTTCTAGTGAGAGACTGATACATTCTGTTTACTAAACAAGTACTTCAAAGCCTTTAGAATGCAACTTCACCCTAATTTAGCTTGCCAGTCCTCTAAAATGTTTAGGAGATGAAAGCAAGGCTAATCCACAATCCACTCAACTTCCTGGTTATATATGCAGCACCAATACAATGCCTTCTTCATTAGAAGTGAATCGGGTACAGAGTGAAAGGAGAAGCCAGCAACAGAAAAGATGTAGATTACTATTGTTTTAGTTAGGAATGGACATCCTCTGAAATCTAATCTATGCAGTGCTATCAGGTGCTAAAATATTCTCTCTGACGGTACAGCAGCAAACAAACAGGGTCTTTATTGTACTGCTCTGAAGTACCTCAGATTCACTTGGGATCACATGCTGTTACAAGAGGAATGTGAAACAATAACATCACAGCCCTGGTGAACACATTCACAAGATTTACCTGTCAAGAGGACAGCAGACGTGCTGCATTGAAAGTCAGGGATGATAGCTCATTTCCTTGTTTTGTCTTGTTTGCAGAAAACAGGACCATTTGAGGGGCCTGCAGCTGGAGAGAGAGCAAGCGTAGAGAAGTCTGTTTCTTAAGTTGTGACCTGATAACGCTAATAGAATTTTAATGAATGATCTATTTGATATGCAGTTTGGGGTAGCTGAAAGCATAAGCTATGTAATGATTGCCTTATAACTCTGTATAAGCAGAGTGCTACCTGACAAATATATTGAAGGCTTTCAACTACTGTAAACCAGAGAAAGCAGGACAAGAGCTGTGCTCAGTGGTATCAGCTATGGGTCTGGCATGAAATCTTTATCACCTTCTCCTTTTGAACTATCTACTTCCTTAACCAGAATTTCAAGGTGGGTTTTTTTTCAAATGTGAAGCCACACAAAAAAAAGTGTCTTTGCACTGACTGTGCTCTACCTGCAAAAATCACTACAGAACAACTCTGAGAATAATTCCTCTTTAGGAACTCGTAGCTACCCTGAACCCTAACAGAACCCAATTGGCTGTCATCCTACCTCTAGATTTTACCTTCAGAGGAAAAGGGACTGCAGGCCTAGGTCACAGATACTTAAGCAATGTCTTCACTGCCATGATAATTATTAATATCCACCAGCTGTACTGTTGCAAAATTCACCTTGAGATTAGGCCTAATAACTTCTGCTGTAGTGCAAGTAGATTAGATCAAAACCTGGATAGTCCTACATGGAGAAACTGAAAAAAGATTGTGTGTCTTCAGGCTGGAAAGGAAAAGGCTGAGGGGAATGTGGTCAAGACCATCACAAAGACAGTGGATAATGTGCATGTGATGAAGGTGTGAGACTGTTAATCACCAGTTCCACAGTAGCACAAGAGGAAACTTATTGAAACTATTAGAAAATGATTTTTAAAGAGGTAAAATATTTGCACAGCAGGCAGTAAACTTTGGGAATTTGGTGCCATAGGAGGCAGTAGCAGCAGGTTGAAAAAGGGGTTAGAGAAATTAATAGAAAACAGGTCCATAAACAGGTTCTGAAGGGAACAGGCAGAGACATACCCCCAGACGTCCTTCATACAACAGCTGTGGTTGTTGGGAAGTGTAAGGGGAAAGCAACACACAGTGTGGCTGGGCTTGCAGGCCTTTCTCCAAACAGCATCTCCTGTTGTCCTGTTGGAGTCAGACTGTGGACACAGACCATGCTCTGACCCTGCAGGGCATTTCTCATGTTATGACGTGAGGACTGAATAGGATATTCTCCAGTCAGTGAATCTTTGTTCCTCTCAACTTAGACCATGAGTCTTACACAGACAGGAAAAGTTTGATATCCATCATCCAGTCTTCCTTTCTACGCTACCTTCAAAAGAGGATGCACTCATGCTTAACCTTAAACACCACTAGGAATTCTGCTAATTTCAATGAGACCAGTCTCATAGGTTTGAAGTTTAGCACATGTGTACCTGAAATATCTGGCATTCAATTATTGTGTGAAACACAGAGAACCTGAAGAATTCACATTAGAAAGATAACAGATAAACACACGAAGGAACAAGCCAAAATATCATTAATTGCTTCCTATTACAAGTAGTCCATCACTTGCATTAATTGATGTCTCTCTCCTATCTTTTATCTTCACTTGTTACTGAAATAAGCAAAAGCTTGCCCTTACGTTTCCGTCCTCTCCTGTCTCACCTTTCATTCATCCTTTCATTCCTCATACCAGCATAGTTAGAGGATTAAGGGAATTAAGGCCTTAACTGGAATATGTAGTGTGCTACAGAACTTCCATAGGGTCTCTCCATCAATGAAGAAAGCACATAAAAATTCTTACTGTTCTAAAGGTGCTTATTGTGATGCTTGCAATGTGTTTTTGAAGTGCTGGCGCAGAAATGCTATGTAAACTCCACATCCTATTACTGAAGTCCAGAACACACAGAGGATAAAGATAGGTAGCCAAGCTCACCAGCAACATGGTGGTTGTTTTCACTTTTTGCTTGCTCTTTCTAGGTTTTAAGGGTACTAATATTTAATTTAGACTATTAGGAGCTGAGATGTCTCTCAAAAATGTCACATAGGATGGGGGCATGGATCCACCCAGAACCCTGCCTCTGAAAGGAAGTGAGAACCAAATTCTTTAAATAATAACGAAACACATCCCAGCTGATCACAGTGTATACACTAGAAAGAGTTTCCACTTAGACCTCTAAATTAGAGGCATCATATGGCAAGGTTTGCCTCCCTTGCAGAAAAACATGATCATACTTTTTGTATAAACATCTGATCTCTTTTTTGGCATGTAGGAACAAAAAGATAAAGAGAAAGTAATGATTTCTCACATTGTCTAGCTAAGATCTGATGACTGATAAAATAAGCAGGAAGGTGGAAGGAAAAGACATGCATGCCTGCTGTTAAAGAAAAGCCTATTTGCACATAATGCTCTGGAGAAATTATTAAACATTTCATCCACACAAAATACAAGCCCTGTCACTCTGCCAGGGTCAGTGAGACCTGGGCTAATCTATTGACTCAGTTCTAGTTATGCAAGTTAAACGGTTTAGTGGTTTCTTTAATTAGGAACCCCATTTTGTTTACAAACTCTCAAAAATTCGTAGCAAAGAATGTTCCATGCCCATGCTTACCAGCCCCAGTCCTTTTCCTAACCCTCATCCCTCCAAAAAGGGTTTCCTTGCCCCTTTCCACCCATGCCTGGCAAGTTGCCAGAAACACATTCCAGAATCTAACAAACATAGGGATTGCAGCATAAAAGCGAGATGTAGGACAAAGCATCCCTTCTGCGAGAATCCGATGTAGTATAAGGACAAGGAAGGCTAAGAAATTATTGGCACTGTAAAGAAAACAAAAGGAATTTAAATTGAAGACCAATAAAAAAAATATTCACATTTTCCTACATCTGTTAAAAACATCACTGCGAATGTTTTCATTGTGACATCAATTGTCCTTCACATAATACTCATTTCTCATTCTTATCTCACAAACATATCCGCACCTTCTTCCATGCTGCTCTTTCTAGCAGATAGGAATGACCTTCCATAATCTATTTGCCCAGTTTCACCCTTACCTGACAGAAACCCTGGCCAAAGGAACTTTTTTACAACATTGCGTCATTAAAGTTCTGTGTATACGGAGGACAGAAACTCATCAAACAACTCACACTAAGATGGTCAAACCTAAACCTATTTCTATACCACAGCCTCATCCCTACTGCTTGACACTCTCCTGAGGCTGTTTCTTCTGCCATTTGTTCTTTTGTATATTGGCAATAGCTTAATTAAAGCCCACAGATCCCCGCTGCTGTGAGTGGATATAATATAATAATCCTCAGTAGGGACTTGCTGATTTTGTCTACCTTTGCCTGTCAAGTTCATTATTTATGAGCGATGCATGCATTCAGTTGGGCTGGAGTCATATTCCATACATTCTGTGACTCATGTTGCATGTTTTAAGTACTGTCATAAGCAACCAGCAGCACAAAATAGCATCTCTCACATTGGATGTAGATATACAGAGCCAACTTAGTATTTCTCAGAAGTATTGAGTCTTGCTACTCTGAAGTAGAAGGCAAAGCCACAACCATTCCTGATACAGGCAGCAGGAAAGAGGGAAGAGTCACATCTAGAATGTGCAAGAGGACGCCCAAAGATTTCAGCTAGCTATTCTGCTTCTGCAAGGGGCTCTCTTTGCTGCCACTGCTCCATGGACATGAAACCCTCTTTTGGGTAGAGGACCAGCAACTGCTTCCAATTTGGTCTTCTACATGTCCACTACAAGCAAAGAAACCATTACATATATGGTCACACTTCTGCCTTAGTAGTTGCCTGCCTTGTCTTCACCTAGAGCTGCTCTAGCTATGCAGCTTTTTCCAAACTATATGAAAGACATGGCTTTAATTTTCCACTTATATGAACAAAACCTGTGCTGAAACAGGGAGTTTCAATGGCAATGAGTTTTACTAGTTCAGATACAGCTAAGTCTCTTCTCCCCAGAACCCATACTTCTCAGAAACTATAGGAAAATGATGGAAAAGAGGAAAACACCCAAGTTTTCCCTTTCAGATATCCTAGTGAATCTCTCAAGATAACCTGAAGTGGACCAGAAGGTTTCCATCTTCACACTGGAAAACTGTCTTGGTAAAACAGGACTTTGAAGAGTTTCAATGAAAGCAACTTTGTGACCTGAGTGCTCTGCCAAGGGAAGCAACTACAGTTAGCATTATGCCAGATGACCATTATGAAGTGACTAGCCAAAGTGCAGTTCTGATCAATTAATATCATGGTCAACCATGTAATTTTGTAGTTGGTAAACATGCCTAATGAATCAGGAGAATGACCCTCCAAGATGTACTGAAATCCAAAGGAAAATACAACAAAATTTGGGCTGCAGCAGGACCAGACATCCTGTTCAGAGAAGTTGTTCTTCTGTGCAGCTTCCTTTCCCCACTTCCTCTTGGCTCCTAGTCCTGTCCTCAGGTCATTAGACCACATCACTTCCCTGTTGTTAGCAGGTTATAAATACTGAGACAGATAGGTACTGACATGATACTGATAGCAGCTTGATAGCAACAGATCTACATTATCAGCTATATCATTTGCCGGAAAGCTGACAGAGATTTGTTGAGTCCCCCTTGCTGCTAAGTAACAGTTGCAAATTTACACCTCCCTTTCTGTAAGCCTGAAAGGTTTTTCCCATGTTAATATTCACTCAGCCTTGTGATTTTTCCTGCATGGCTGAAGCATAACACTGTGCAGAGCACATGAAGATCTGGGCACCCACAAAAAGTATTTGATCAGTTTTTTAAAAAAGTACATTTTAAAAACCAAGACAAACAGCACAGCATGTTTTATCACTGGTTAATGTGGGATTCTTAAATCAAAGCACTGCCGATCAATAGTGATGTACCTAACTCTCAGCTTTATTGATTATGTCTACATGGACTTAATTCACAGGTTAACCATGCTTGGCTCCACAGATCTCCTCTTTGCTGAACCTAGGCATAGTTTGCACAGAGTGGAGAGCATCTTCCTATAACAGTCTTGTTCTTTAAGCTGATTAATTCAACCTAAATCTATGTTGGAAGTGCTAGACAGTTTGGTGGTGGTGAAAAGCCAGGGAGAAAAAGGTTTCTTAATCTGAGCTGAGTTTTCAGCACATACCCCAAAGAAACATACACTCATTTCTGTCTCATAAAAAAGTATCCATGAACTGATGCTGTCAGGTGTTCTCAGATCTCCTTGTAAATTCCCTTGAATTATTTAGATTTTTTCCTCAAAACAGAAATTATTCTTTTTTAAATGGAAAACTATAACAACATCAACAAACCCCCCATCAATAAACCATGAATTTCAAGCAAATCTCTGTGTATGATGAAGACAAAAAAGTCAATGCAGGAACAGATTTCAGAGGACACTGTTTGAACACAGCTTCTTAATTTGCAGAAAGAGTCCAATCAGAAAGATGTCATCCACCTGAATGAAGAAGTGAAGTTGTAATGTATGTGTTAAAATCAGGCTCTTGGCAAACTCTTTTGCGGTACTTCTCTAAGAACATGCTCTATAATAGCCAGTAGGAATGTTGTCATCAGTTTGGAGTAGTGAGAGATTTCTGTTGTGCAAGAGTCTGTGGGAGTGAAGGATTTGAGTGAAGAGGAAGAAAAGGACAGGAACAGTCCTTCCAGTGTATTTTTTTATATATTCAGCAGCACATCAGTATAACTTTTCACAGCTGTCCCAACCAAGGCAAGGAGTGGAAAAATTAATGACAGTTTCTCCCAGATCTTAGCCTGCATTCATAAAAGACTTTCGGGGCGAAACTGCTTCTTTTAGTGTACTGTGCAGCTTTCTGGGATAGATTTGCTGGATGATCAGTTGAGAAGGGGAAGACTGTGAATTTGCAGCCTTACAGACTGCACTAACTGCTTGTATGTGCTGACTGTGTTGGTTTACTGCCCCTGTCACATTTTTCAGAATGCAGGTATGACATTAGTTTCTACCACATGCAGGACCTCAGCACCTACATTTTCACCTTCTGTAAGCAGCATTCAGCACCACAGTGTAACAACTTAAGAGCTACAGCAAAGAAGAATGCAGAAGTCAACCAACAACACTACAGCTAAAGACACTAGGGTTCTGGCTTAACACTAAAAGAGGGTGACCATAAAAAAAGAAAAATTGAAAATCTTGAAAATCTCACAGCCTGGTTGTATTAAGGGCCACCAATTACCTCACCCAGTAGCACAAGGTTAGTTTGGAGGCCTGTCCTGTACCAGCACTGAGCTTTTTTTCACACGTCTTGTATTTGCTTTGAAAACCTTGGTTCAGGCATTTCTCCAGTGCTGTCAGGGAGAGAAGAGTCCTGTGTGTCAACCCTCCATACACCACATTTTGCACACAATCCCCCCTGCCCTGTATCACCCACCTGAGCAATGTTAGGCATTCTTAGTTTCTGTATCAAATAATATCTTATTTGAGGTTGGCATATGGAGCTGTTGTATGAACACTGTTCATTCCTTCCAGGCAATGACCTAAATGATTTTTAAGATATCAAGTAAATTATAGATTTAATTTCAGAAACTGCCCAAGTCTAAAAATAGATGTTGAAAACCATCTGCAGAATCGTGAGCCTTGTTGCTACTGTCACACGCTCTGTAGATTAAACTACTTATCTTTTTTCCTGGAGGTGGGGCAAGGCCTCTATTCCCAGAAGGCATTTCCCTCCTAAGGGTAAGTTATTTCCTTAGATGTTGCACTTAACAAATGAAAGAAAGTGGACAGAAAGTTACACAGGCCAGAGACTGGCAATCCTGTGAAGAATGGGGAGAGCTAATTGTGTGAAGTAATAGCTGTGGCTCTTCAAGGAGAAGAAAGATGGAGGGGAAAAGAAGGGAGGGTGAGTGAAGCCCAAGTCAGATTAAGATCTCTTTCCCTCCTTCTTCTTGTTGGCAGCAGCTGGGTCTCACCCACTCTCCGCCTTAAAACTGTCAGCAGGCCAATGCCTGGCACAACGGCCAAGTAATTACTGATGACATGTGAGATGTATTTTTTCCAGATTGGCTTTCCTGCCTTTCTGCAAGAAAAATAAATGAAAAGCTGTACCCCAACAAACATTAAAGGAAAAATAACAATACTTGTATGGGACTGATACTGGAAACGTGCTGCTCCTCCAGCTGCAGACTGGAGAGAACTGCTATCACCCTCACCCTCTGTTGTCTGAGCAAGGAAGGGAAAGACTGAAGGCAGGATGGGAGAAGGGCTTTTTCCAAAGGTCAGCACTTCTTTTTCAGTCAAAGCTCAATGCCACAGCAAGAACAGGGAGAAGACAGCAATATAGAAGTCACTGGGCATGGCAGGAACTGGGGCAGACACAGCATAGCTTGTATCTGATTTACCAGAAAATAAAAAAAAATGGTATCGTTCAGTCCTCTCCTTTTAACCCAAGTTAGATGACATCCTGCTATCTGTTAAAGACTAATAAACTCATGTCTGACTTGTCACACAAGTGAGTCCACCCAAAAAATTATTTCTACAAGTCTTTTTCAACTATCAAGCTCTTCACTTTAAGATAGGAAGATCAAATTTTAAAATTCCACCCCATATTACTGCACTGTCCTTAATGGCTTGTACAGCTCTATCTTGAAAATGTTGTCTGCTGGCTTATGCAATATGCTGTCTCACTCCATCTCACAAAATCCCTACCAGAGACCCTACTACCGGAAGAGAAGTATATGTGCACAAACAAGATCTTATTTCTACCCAGAAAGGTACCTTTTCTGTATTTTCACATAAAATTTATATTTTATAGTTCTTAGTAAGAGCCACAGAGAACAGATTTCTAACCTTGATCTGCTGCAGTCTGTGAGATGTTTGTAATCTCTCTGCGGACAACACAAACAGAAGTATACCCATTAGATGGATGAACAGATATGATTAATTCGGAGGTCTCATGGTCTTTTTTTGCACTCTAATAACCTTGTTTCTCTTTCTTTCATATCTACAGATGATAGATTCAGTAGGGCAGTCCTGGAAACAACTGTTTTGGTTATATAGTTAGGCTTCCTGGGATAGATGCATATAGAAAATCCAAACAATAAATCATTGTATAGGTCAATGGACAGGCAAAGGAGTTGGGATATGATTTGCCCCAGGCAAATTAATTAATTAATGAGAGATAAAGAAAAATCCCCTGCTTTTAAAACTACAAATACTCTGAATGTGAAAAAATAAATTATTCATACTACAAAGTTACAGTGATTGCTACAGTTAATGATAATTCTGAAAAATTTTCTATTCTAAATCCCTCCTTTCATATGCTTCTCACTAGAAAGCATTACCATTTTCAGGATAGTTTTTCATTGTATTCAAAAGTGAACATCTTTGACATTTTTGCTAAGTTCTTAGGAAATCACTTCAACTATGTCAGAGTCATGCAAGAATAAAAAGTCCCATTAAAACAAAAAATTCTGTCTAGCTAAGCCTAAGAGGTTAATTCAAAACATCGTGCATTTGAGAGCCTCATGGGGCTTAGTCCTCCAAACAAGACCATCCAGTCAAAGTACCTATGACAATCAGTGGGACATCTTTCACAAAAGACCTGGTAAAACTTTATAGTAGTTTAGATTTCCTTGAAAAATTGGTGGAAAATCTGGGCTTGCTCCTACAGAAGCAAGTTATCCAAATAGTATTCTTTTAAGATGATTTAAACTAACCCATTGTCCTTTAACACCACAATAGAGCAGAACACACAGAGCTACTGTTCCTCAGCTGAAGGATAATAACTTCCTGCTAAGGGATGGTGACTTCTTTAAATGTGTTAACTCATTCACTTTCAACCATGTACCCCTATCTGTGAGCAATTCATCAGAAGGTGTTATCTGTGGTGCACTGCTATTTACCTAGCTCTGATGCCCCGAAATCTTACCCCTATCTTTCTCCTGGTTCAAACCCCTGGCTCATGCTCCTGGTGGATGGGATTGCTCCATGTTTACTGGGGTGATTGTCACTGCCCACACAGCTGCCTCCAAAGCAGTTTCTGAGTCACTACAGTTTGCCCACAAATTGTTTACTGACAAAAGGTAAACCAGAACTCAGTATATGATTAGTAACAGGCATAGTCTGTACATCGCCTTGTAGCAGAACAGGATTAAGGTAGCCAAAAAGGGCAGGTCTGTGAGACAAGCATTGTAGTGTCTTCAAAATGAGAAGAAAACTGATGTCACGCCTATGAAAATACTCTGCCTTCCTTATTTTTCTTCTTTTTAAAATCTATTCCACATGTAAATTCATACAGCATTATGAAAACATGAACAGAAATTTAAGAAAAGAAACTGTGAAGCAAACCCTTAGGTAAGATGTATCTGTGTTGCCCATGAGCAAGTTTGGACCTTCTTCCTCCCACCTTCATTTCCGAGTGCTTTGACACACATAAATTTGCCTATGAAAGAAAGCAATCATTGCAGTAAAGCTATTTAAAAATGAAATTACTTTTCAGAATATTTGGACAGATCCTAAATCAGAGTGCATTTATAACATACTAACAGCAGACCAGTCAAAATCTGCCCCACAGCTACTTACAAACCCCCCCTGAATTTTACCCATTTACAATGCCCTCCCTTTTGCTCTGTGATCCAGTGCACTGGGGGTGTTTCTTGCCAGGTAGTCCAACCAGCCCTGTTCCTCTCACTGGGAAAGAAGATACGTGGACACTTTGCAAGAAACAGGTATTGTACATACATTGATGTGTATAGAACCAAAAGTACATACTTCTTGCAGTATATGATATATAAGCCCTTCATCTTTATTTCAAGCTCTAGAGCTTATATTTGAGATATCCAGTGTAATCTCTCATATGTCAACCAAGGTAGCAGTAACCATCATCCCTCTTAAGCACATCTGTTCTGGTAGGGAGACTGCACCTAGGGTGGGGGTTTTTCACATTGCTCCCCCAACACTATTTAGGAACTGTTCCACTGGCCCACATGATGATAAGCAGAGTTTGGCTTTTGATGCTTCAACTCTGCAAATAGCTGGTGCTTTTTCTAAATGGATGGTTTCTTTTTTGGCAAGCTTCTTGTTTCTTGCCATTTCTTGCAAGAAAGAAAAGGTGAATAAGGAGACACAAACAGGAATTTGCCCTTCGTATATTAAGTATCAGTCCCTTTGCTCCAGCTACAGTGTGCTTTTTGCACAGTCCCATTGAGTACAGAGATACCAGGATGCAGGGACTGTATCTCCAATATAGTTGATCAGGTGTAGAAGATTTCTGTTTGGTAACACGAAAGAGTCAAAAGGGGATAAATGAATAAATAAACAAAGAGAAGCATCTATGGCAGGCTCTGTATTCTCAAAGTTATGTTTCCTCCATCATCTTCGATTTTATGCATATAAGAAGCCACCCAAAATTTTTACTCTACAAGCATTACGTCCTCTTCCATGAGCCATATTCATTTGCACTGCAGAAAACTTTTAAGTCATAGGATTGTGTGCAGACCGGATTTACACAAGATACAAGAAACCTCACTTAGAATTCTATTATGGTAAAGATTCAAATACTGCAGCTTTTCTCTCTCTCTCCCTCAGCCCCTTCCAACCCTTACTTTCCCTCATTTTGTGGCACTTGCAAGTCAGGTTTCAGGGTGTTAATAAAGCACAGAGCAGAATTTTGGAAGGTGTCCAGCTCTTCACCCCACCCAGATGAATACCTGGAAGCACACTGTTACCATGGCTATCCTACCAGACCGAAATCAAGTATAGCCTAATCTGGAACAAATGTTAAAAAGATGAACCAATGCCCTCTGAAACAGGTAACCACAGGACTGACACAGCAATACGTAGTTTACAGTTTTCTATCTTTCTGGTCTATAATTCCGTTTTACTCTGCAAATCCTTTTATGGTAGGACCAGACAAGTTGCAAGCAAGTTTTAATGATATCTGTTTTCAATGTACTTTATCTTGCTATTTTCTAAACTAATCTCATACTTTTGGATTTAGGATTTGGCAGGACTATGTAGTATCACCTATGCTGCCCAGTATCTGGCAAAACAATTTAAGTGGTTTTCTTTGTGTATCAGCACTAGAACTGACTGAGGATTTTGTAGAGCGTTAAGTGCTTCATGTGTATTGTTTCTACTTCGTCAAACCCGAGACAGGCACCCAATGAAACTCTCCAGCCACTTCTATATGCTAATTTAGAGCCAGGGACACTAGGGGTCTCTTGGGTTCTTGGCTCTAGCTCCATCAGTAGAGGTCTCTGTGCTTCCAAGATCTGAGGTTTGGCTACAGCACCTCCAGCTCATTTGTGCTGCCTCCAAAACTTTTACAAGGTTTTCTGGTCCTGTACCATAGTGTGAAGAGACTGAGATTTCAGGTTCTCCCATCAACCGCTATTTGCTTCCTGGATCCGCAGTCAGGCCATTAGTTTCTGGGTGTCCCATCTTACTAAAAGCCACCACCACCACCCCTCCCCGGGGTCCCATAAATCCTCAGAAAAGCTGACAAGATGATCAGTGTCATGGCTGAGTGGCAGGAGAGGGGTGGCAGGAGGTGAGGAAGCTTTTCATGCCGAGGTGTTGGCCCCATCAACACTCCCTGCTGTGATGTTGTGTGAAACGATTTGGATGGAAAACACGGCATGAAGGATGACTCACAAACCAGTGGACAAAACCAGCCCAAAGTGAATGTCGGTGCTAACTCAAAAGCTTACTTTCCTGTGCAGTCTGGCCCTCTCCTGGACTCCTTTGCATGCCTGGGGAACTGCTGTAAGTTTTGCACCCTCACGCAGATGTGTCAGGCATAATGCTGGACCCTGCTCTCAACACTGGGTGAAAGCCCTTCCTTCCGAGCTGCCTTTCACTGCAAGCTGCCCAGGAGAGGCCAGAGGGCGAGAAAGGCCATTACTTACCTCATTACCCTCCTCTTGTTGTCTGTGCCAGAGGACAAAGCCCTTCTTCTTCGGGGTGGTAGGGCTGGATCATTTGTCCTCTGTGACAGACAGGGTCATATCTCTGGAGACAAGGTTCCTCCTGGATCTTCCTCCGTGACAACTGGCTCCACAGAGCCCCTGCCATCAGCCTCCATGTGTCTGGCACTGAGTCTGACTGTATTGATTTAGTAGTCCATTGTCCTGTGGGAAAAGTGCTTAGTGGCAAATACCAGAACACAATCAATAATGCACAATCTCGAGTCTGTGTTAGAGCTTCAATGCCAGGCCTCAGGCACCAGGGACACCTTGACAGCAGCCCTGCAAACTGGGCATCAGGCTGGTGAAGTGAATGGATCAAACCAGAAAGCATCAGGAGCAAAGGATACCCACTTTGTACGTCCCAGGTGCCTGCCTGCTAAATGCCACAAACCATCTGATTGTAACACATGAAGGGTCTTTGAAAATCTAGGATTTCAAAAGCGTGATTCTGATTTCAGGTACATGATTTTTTGCACTTCTGAGAAGCCACTGATTTCAGCGCAATTGCTCCTGATTTTTAGAACTATGAGCTCAGGCTCCAGCCCTTTAATTTTTAAAATGCCAACATCATGCTGTCACCAATCCCTAGCCTGGAAACATCAGCAGACCATGACAGATGTGTCACATCCTCCTTCCCCTTTCTGGACCCTGCTCCCTGCTACCCGTTCATACTCCCTACCACGGCACAAGTAAGTCCACAGCAGCATGATGTGTTCTTGTAAAACAAAATAGATGAGGTTTGAAGAACATAAACAGCAATGTAATAACCCAGTTCATCATATGATCCCAGGCTCCAAACAAAAGGGCAAGGGTGGGGCTCACAGACCAGTCCAAGTGTCGGGTGGGTCCATGTTTTATGAAAGATAAGAACATATTCTATTAAAAAAAGTCTTTTGTACAGTTGCTTTTTGCGACCCTGAAGGGGGAAAAAATTATCTTCACGCACAGACTGCAGTGGTGTGGCATGGTGCATGCACACACACGTACCCTTGCAGTGGTGTTGCCAGGCACTGGGGACGTGTACGTTATTCACAAGTCAGCACTGCCAAGGGAATCTTGATGGAAACTCCATTGCCCGATGGCAGCATGGCAACAGATTTGCCTTATGGTATATTTTTATCTTGTTTGTTGGGCTTTTTTAACCTCTTTCTTTGGTTATTATTGTAAATGACAATTCTGGGATGCTATCTTTTCCTGTTTCCAGGATTTACAAGGACTGGACATTTATGTGGGTGAGGATATCCACCCTAATAAATCTAGCATCAAGAACACATGAAAGCCTTCATGCTTTAGGGCATCGCTATTCAACTGATCTACTCATGGTCCTGATCCCCAGTGAGTCTGTTTTGTATGGACCTTGCTATGGCCTCAGATGTGGGTGTCCCACTACTCCAAGCAAGTCCCTGCCTCCTCAGAGAGCAGCAGCAGGGCCTGCCAGCCTGGATCAGCGGGGTCTGCACCCAACATCTCGTGCCCCCAGGTGTGACTATACAGCGAACCCCAGCAGGGATGCAGCACGGAGCCCAACTTTAAAGCACAGGACAAGCCAACCTTCTTAGCAATCCACAAAGGTTCCCCTGGGGTCAGGTAGTACAGTGCCTAGTACAGGATTTTTATCAGTTTCAGAGGCAAAGAACAGAGAACTGACTGAATCACAAGTATAAGCACCTTGGAAGTTTTATTTTTCTTTGCTGTTAGGCTGCCCACCACTGCTGGAACTGCAGTATTTGGGTTCACATCCCATCTTGAAAGTAAACTTCTTTAAAGTTCAGGGAAATGTTCAGGTTTGGTGTCAGTCCAAAAGGAGACATTTAAAATACTGTTCTACATCAGGGTTTAGATTCCTCAGACATTTGTGATTGTTCAGATGCAAGAGCCTGGGGTTGGCCCATCTTAGGAATAATCACAAAACAAGTAATTTTACCAAAATATAAGGAAAGTAACAGTCCTATGAAATCAAAATAATAAATCGGTTCATTTTTGTGCTGTTTCTTGAAGAGAGAGATCGAAAATTTATGTGATTGACTTTCTATAATCCACATGTAACACAGCAATTCGGTCAAGGATTTTACTCCTAACAGCTTATTATTCCTTTCAGGAAGGGTTAATTACACCTAAACAAAATGTAGATTTCTTAGGAAGTAACTTTAAGTATTTAGGAAGGCACATTTGCCTGTTTATCCTAAAGAAAATCAGTCCATCAAATTTAATGACAAGTAATATTGTCCCTAAGAGAAGCTCTGTAATTACCCATCTATCCCTTTCTATTCTTTGTAATCATTCACTTGCAATTATCTCCATCCTGCCTGATGTTTTCCTAAATCCTGCATAAATATAAAGTAAAGCAACAGATTAGTCATGACAGTTTTTTAAATTTCTGGAAAGATTTCTGCAGTCAGTGAGAGGATGGTATGGAAGGGGTTACACTCTGCTCAAGTTCCTCTTTTTATCCCCAAGGAGAGGAAAGAAGCCGAATACCTCCAGAAGCTAATGAAACATGGAAACAATTTGTGTACAAGCAAAAAACCAAGGTTTGTCGTCTTTCACTGCCAATAATAATACTTCATTTCCTATTTGTACTGTATAATGTTCAGGATGAAAAACAAGTGATATTACTTGGTAATTCCCAAAGATGTAATTTTATAGATAGTGTGACCATCTCCCTGAGCTTACAATGTACAGAAATAATTCTGCACCCACATGAACAGGAGCCAGGAGCTACCTGTTTTGTTTTAGTTTGAGCACCTTTGAAATCTCCTTGATGGAAAACTTCAGGAATTTTGGTTTCTTTGAGAAATCAGACTTTCAAACCAAGCTATTATAAACTCACCTAGAGCTGTTCATCTGCGAAGTAGCTCCAATTAAACTTTCTTTCCTGATAGTATTTAAAGCCTCATTTTTGTCCAAAACCAGAGAAGGTGTGGACATAGCACAGGGTAGGGCACCAGGCTGACTACAGATCAGCACTGATTATCACTGACAGTTTCCTCAAGAAAGAATTAGTGTCAAAACCAGTCCCGGCCTAACTAGGATGAAGCCTTACTGGCATTCATGGAAATTCCCCTCTATTTTCACTAGGTTCGAACGTGTCCAGGGAAGAAGCCGAAACTGCCTGTGAGAACAATGCGCAAAGACACAGTATTTGGGCCCCCTGCAAATGACTGTTTGGATAATTATAGCAGGTGTCAAAATCCCTAAGAATATCCGAGAAATAGTGCCTCCCAGCCCGGCTCTGGTGTCAGATCAACAGAGATAAAACAACAAATGGACAAAGTCCCAGCGGATCTCTCCAAGCACAGCAGGCAGGGAGCTGAGCTTGCTTGGCAGGGCTCACCTCCCTCCAGGAGCTTGTTTGCTGCTCCCAAAGGCCAAGCTCTCTGCTGCTGTCATACATCCCTTCACTGGGGACAGCGGTTTGAGAGCCTGCTCTGTGGCCAGGAATGCAGCCTCAGGCCAACAGCTTTCCTGTAATGTGTTTCCAGAGGTCGGTTGCAGCTGACACTTGCTTTACTATATGCAGCACCTGCGTATTCAGCAACTGCCTTGGCCCATCTGCATCATCATGAAAACCTCGGTGGGCTTGCCTTTGATAAAATAAGGTGTAAAACCAGCAGCAGCATGTACCCCTACGCACATGCACACACTTTGTGAGGATCTGCTACTCTGTTACAGCAGTTTCAAATTCGCAGAAAACTGGGAAACTGCAGGCAGACAATACCTCGTGGCCTGGCTAATCAGCACAGAGAACAACCTGGAATATCCCTGGTGCTATCTGCTAGATTCCTTATCTGCAGCAGGTTAAAGACTCAGACCACATACGGTAGTGCCTGTATTTTTTTCAGAATAGTAATGATAGGGCACCAACCAGTTATTACTAGAAATATTGTTCAGACCTGCCAGGTTTTAAAAAAATAGCCTGGGCATCATGCCATATAGTACTGTGGTCAGGCAAAAGCAGCAGATGCAGCCTCAGCCCTGTCACAGCTCCCCATGCCCTTTGCACGCAGGTGCCTCACCATCAGACGTGAGCGTGTTGCACTAGCACATGCTGAGCAGTTGGGCTAAGGACAGTCCCACCCCGGCAGCCTGGGTTTCAGCCCAGGCTGACTGCAGGTTCAGGGTGGACGGCTCACAGTGAAGGCTGAGTCACTGCTTCCCTGTGTGACACAGTTTCTTTGGGCCTTTTGCAGCTTGAGCAGTCTTGCCATCGTGCATGTAATTACAGCATGGACATATTTCTTATCATTAATTAGGAGGCCCAGTTATGAAATGGCTGTTTCCTGATTCAGTATAACAGGGTAAAAAGTTGCAAATGGAAATACAGCTATGTTCCCAATAATTTCCTAACCCTCAGACAGTCCAGGGTTTAAATGAGGTGAGAGCGACATTACTTATTTGTATCTATACAAAGTCAAGAAGGGCGACCTCCGCCTGTCCCTCCCTTCCGTGGTCACCATGGAAAACAGCTTTAGTAGCACATCTAGTAAATACAGGCTTTGGAGATGGAGTTAGGGAAGCCAACTTAGTAAGAAATGATGCTTCAAACAAGAGCTCCCTATTGTCAACTCCCTGCTGCTTAAACCAGGAGACAACTATTCAATAAAATGCCTAGAAAATCACGTGAGGCAATCTGATGTTGGAAGTTTCTCATTTACTCCTTGGGATCCAAGCAGCATTATAGTTCAAATTTAACAGTTACCAATCACCAGTAGCAAATACATATTCCAAAGCAATATCAAGCGTACCCATCACAAAAAAACTCACTACAGTGTGTGTCTTGCCGTCATGAAACCCCGGTGCTGTTCTGGTCATATCTACAGAAGCTATCTGGTATGAGAGAAAGCTCCAAGGGCAAATCCAGACTTCGCAGACCCATACAGGGCTAGATACCATGGAAATGAATTGCTAACACTGCTGACCAGCTCCATTGTTTAAAGCAGCACCCTCTCAGACTTCAGCAATAATTCAACAGTGAAATAAACAGCTCTGATCAGATAGCTAGGGAAATTAGATAAAGAGCACAATAGCTGTGAAGATAGGAATATTTCATGACAAGTCATATATCAGTTTATTCCCGATTTAAGTCCCTTTTGATTACTCTTTGTTAATACCTCACATCTGTATGACAAGTCAGAAAGAAAGGCAAAGATCTTTTCAGACAGAATCTGTTTTCCCCCAAGATGACACGTGCATGCTACCCTCATGACTTAGTGCTCCGCCATCTCCTTGTGACTCTTTCATGTTACTTAGAAATAATGGCTGCGTTTCAGGACATAGCAATTTCCTCAAAGCTAGTTTTCAAACTTTAGTGTGCTCCTGAGATACTAAACTATTAAAAAGCACTCTTTTCCTCTACGTCTGTTCCCACAGAAGTCCAAGGCAACTCCTTTGAGTCTCAGGACAGCATCTTTGAAATTTTTTTCCACCTGTTGCTTTGAACATAAACAAGTTAAACCCAAGCTTAGCACTTATTTTATACTGTCACATATTTATTTCTTTCAAAATAAGTAATTTAACTGAAAAAACAAACAACCAATTAAAAGTCCAAGATGCCTGGATGTAATGAGGATAATGGGATCACCACATTGTTTTAACAGTATACTTTCTAAAAATGTTACTGAGGGAGCTGAATGTGATTGCTCTGGATGAAAGAAGCTGCAGGCAGCAGGACTAAGCTTTCAGCACTGGGAAAGAAGCAACCTCCAGCCTTGCTAAACTGGGCTACTGTGGAATTCAGGATGCGCCATACACGCAGCTGGCTATAAAACTCTTCAGATCATCCAGCTCTGCCTCTCCCCTAGAGCAAACAATTCTCTTTGCATTTTTTGTTGCTTTTATCAAAGGTAAATAGGCTGGGTATTTCATAGTACTCTAAGGATTTTAGAGCATATTCTTAAAAGACCTGGTTCAAAACAGAGGACCCCAGCCCAGGGAGGAGAGGCTGTTCTCTTTACAGGCTCGGGGGGGCTATTTTTAAGTGAACACATTGTGAAAGGTATCTCTTCTTCAGATAGTTTTGAGAGGTAGTTTGATACCAAGCTAAAATATGCCTATCTAGGTTTTATAACTATTGTAATTCATTTCAGTATCAGATCAGTTATCTTAAATTCAATATTGCAACCTTTCAAATTAGTAAATTTAACAAAAGAGAGGGGAAAAAGGCAAATTTAACTGATAATACCAAACTACTGGTTTTCCTTTGCCTTTTTATGGATAGGCAATGCAGCTGATGGCCAGGCATTCCCACCCAGTGTCCTCCTTTCGGTTTGTTGTCTTAGGAAGCTATGCTTTAAATAGCACAGATAATACCTACTATTAAATAAAAAGCCAAACACCTTCAAAGTTTTAGTTTGAAACTAACCACAGAAATCTAAAAAACTCTCAAAGGTTTTTTTTTTCCCCCTTGTGGATCTGAATCTTGGTACCTCAGCTTCAAGCATATGGGATCTCCCTTCAGTGCATATTACCCTGAGTTCCCTGGATTTGAGGACTTAATACCTGCAGTATTTTTACAAGACATACTATATTTTAATCACCATTAATTATTCTCCATCTTAATTTACCTTCAGTAAAGTACTTTTAGGGAAATTGCCTTAGCTTCTTTCCCCCAACAGTTCTACATTCTACAGAAAGGAAAATTCAGTTGTGGTTAGGAGAGCTACACAATAGAGGAAGAAGGCTTTTCTGAGATGATGAGCAGGTCTTAAGCATTCCACAGAAGTCCCAAAACTTTCCTCTGGCTTACTCAGCCTCCTTTCTCTCCAGCTCTCCAAGAGCAGATCCTCTTCCTCCTGCAGATCTGGTGTTGTAAGCTGGAGTGGGCTGTAAATAGTGAGAACCCATCCAGAATTAGCAAATATAAAATTTGTGATGGATTCTCATTTCCAGTTTAATGATAAATAGGTTGCTAATAATCTCTCTTATTTGCTCTTATATAAATGTAGAGTAAATTCAGTCACTATGCCAAAGTTATTTTGGAAATACACCACCATAACTGAGGCGAAGGTTTAACTCCAATTCTTGATGATATAACACCAATACAGAATGTCTTAGTATGAAAAAGTTAAAAATCCCACAGTATTTCTGCTCAGATATAGTAAACACAAACTTAAATGTAGTTAAAAAAAACCACTACAGTACTGCTTGAGCAACAAGGTGAAAGTTAGTGGCTTTACTTGATATTTGTGCAGAAGTAGCAGAAATCAGAATCTAGTTTATTGTGCTTATTATTAGCAAAGGGATAAACAGAGGCACTCACTTTAGTAACAACTGCAAATACAGCTTCTACTTGCATGGCAAAGCTCTGCAGATGAAAATAAAATTTGAAGACAGTGTTAGATGAAAGGTTCAAACATTTAAGAGTGGTAATTATTTTTTATTTTTTCATAAGTTACTGTAACTACACATAAGAAAGTTTTCAATATATTTTGCAAATACTCCACTATGGCCAAATCCTGCAACTCTTACTTGGGCAAGGTATTCCATTTGGGCTAATAGGACTCATCTCACAAATCCATGCATCAGAATTAGGCTCCAAATTAATTTAGGAATTGTAACACAAAAGTCTTCCCAAAGCTAATAATTCTTTTAAGGAAGACATAGTGTATCAACAGGAACACAGACTGTATCTTGGGTTGCATCATTACCTTCAGTTTCAGGAATTACTAAAATCCCCTAAGCTACAATTTATCACGATCCTCATTCTTGGGAAATCCTTTAAAGGGACTGTTAAAGTAATTAAGCTAGTGTCCTCGATTTAATCTTTGAGGCTGCCTAGCCAACATTGAGTCACTGTAGTCTTCTAGGTCAGACAGGAAAAGAATTGACGTCATTGCAAAACGCCACTGCGTAAGTGTCTCTGAAAAAAATGGCAGCCAAGTGTACACAGTTGGGTAATCAGATGCTGTGAATAACACGCTACTCAACAGGTGAGCTTAGGGAATTTGGCACTTCAGAGCTGAACCGAGCGTGTCCTTATGCTAATGATAAAAGATCCATGATACACTTTCTCTGACATAACATATTTAGCAAACTTATCAAGATGTTTCCTCTGTCCAGAAAGTCAACCAGCCTATTAGGAATGATAATTTGGCACACGATATGCTCGAGGGACAAATACAATAAGGGATGTTTCATACAAAGGGGCTTCCACTACTAGTCAGTTATGTCAATCTGCATCTAAAAACAGAGCGGCATAAAAATAAACTTTAACTCTTCACCCTGGGCAATTAAGCTGTTTTCTAACAAAATAAGCATGGCTTAAACAGGCACCAGGAAAGACAGCTACAGCTCTGCTGCAACACTTACTCTTGAAAAATCAAAACCAAGCATTTAAGCAGGGCACCGCATTCTAGAGATTTTCCCACTTAACATTTTAACTTTTCCAAATTCCAGACGAATGGGAACAGAACCTCATAGTTCAA
The DNA here is from genome assembly GCF_023634155.1 of Falco peregrinus. NCBI lineage: Eukaryota > Metazoa > Chordata > Aves > Falconiformes > Falconidae > Falco > Falco peregrinus. The sequence goes on from NC_073723.1 coordinate 48,874,120, forward strand.
ACAGAGACCCCAGTTTTCTCCAACCCTGAAGACCCTTCAGACCAGAACTGTTCCCGCTTGGACTCATTTTTAGAAAAGTCACAAACAGGAAGTGCATATGCTGCTGTCCACAGGCACATGGAAGAACAGAGCTGTGTTTAGGCATACCCTAACCTTGAACCTTATCCCAGTGACTTGTACCTGCCCCAGCAATAATCAGCAGGCTTTTCTCATGACTAGCAAAACCCACATCCTTGCAATGATTTGAATGATTCAGAAATACATCTAGCTCTGGCTGTCCAGAATCCTTACCCTACTGCCCAGAATAGCTTCACTGCAGCCCAGAAATCCTTCCTACAGCAGAAATGAAAATAGCACATACTTGTTCTTGAAATATGTTAATGGTTCTGGTCATCATTTATATCTCTAAGAGGCTTATCTGGTCTAACCGTAAAGCTACATCTGTTGGAGTTATCCCAAACTTAAGCCCAAACCCAACCAAAGCCCAAGTAACTCTTGGCTATCACAGAATTCTTCAATTGGTTATTTGTCTCAGTTCTCCAACAAGACCAACAATACAGCATCCAGTAACAACCTCAATTCTTCATTCTTCTTTTACAGACACTTCAAACTAACCATAATTTAATGGTAGTCCAAGGACTTCTATCCACAAGAAATCTCCCTCTGTCAGCACCCAGAGGAGCTGTGACTCTAGCAGGACCTAACATGAACACACATCTTCCATATTTAGTTATGATAAACTTTACCCAGCCCTAGCTTGAAAACAAGATATCGTAAAACTTTCCTTAAAATATTCTTACCTGTCAGACTGAACCTTCATCCTAGCCCTGCAGGGCTTATAAGATCCAGCAGTGAACTGTCACCACCTTTGTGATACTCAGGGCTAAGGCTTAATCATAGATGAGTGACCCTGTGTAGCAATGATACAAAAGGCATACTTCAAAGCATATAGCTCTGCTAAGTCCTGCCATCATCCTTATAAATATAACCAGGCTACAGCCACATCTTGGGGTTAGAGTTTGTGTCCAGGACACAGCTGATTTTATTGCTGGATGTGCAAAGCTATGGTAATAGGATGAAGGCTAAGCCAAAAAGGGTGAATGACTTTCTGCTGGCACAAATATGAGTTTGCTGTGCTGTACCTTAGCCTACAGTTACAGCTGGGTTTATGTTCCACTTGGGCACAACATGAGATTAAAAGATCACTTTATCACTGAATTGTACAATACCTGGAGGTCTATGATGAGGGCAGGCACCAAGAGAGATGCCTGAAGTGGATAAAATGCAAACTGGTGTTGAAACAACCAGCACTGACAGGGTTGGGGTTAATGGGCTATAAAAGTGGGGCTAGAACTGGCTGGAGCAGAAGTCAGCGTGCAAAGCCCAGCAAAGGCTGGAGGCAGTAGCAAAGAGCTTCAGATTTGTCAATGGGGAGTCTGTCGATCATGTCACAAGCCTAAATTAAGCTTAGAATTAGAGGTGGACTCTGAATTTAGGACACTACAAGCTAAAAAGTTAAGAAGGTTGCAGGATCCAAGGACAGATTGAGGTCTATGAACACCTCACAGCAGTGACTAAAGGTAAAGATGGATTAAGTCTCTGGTTTACGGCTATGACAAAGTAGTTACATACAATTACAAGAATACCCAGAATATGTTTACCGTTAGGGCTGGAGGCAGCAGTTTTGCCTAGTGACCCAAATACAGTTCCAAAAGTCACTGTCTGAACTTGTCATTTGAAACCCTGCAGCTTTTATAGGATCCAGAAAAAAAAACTAGCTCTAGGTTTATTATCTTAGCTGTAGCATCGTGGGCCCTACTCGTCACTCCAATACTTAATTTTAATTGCACCATAGAGATTTCTAGCAGTCACAGAACAAACTATGGAGTAATTCACACTGGTCTCTCTAACCCTATGCCTAACTCTGCAGGCTTTGCAAGATCCAGCAATAAAGCCGGCTCTTCTTTACCCTCTACCCCAAAGGAAAACACTTTCCCCAGACAAAATGGGCTTTGCCCATAGGACAGTGACTCACATTAACAATAAGCCAGTTGTCTCTGCATGCTCTGGCCCTTATCCTCATGGTTCTTGTTCTTTAAGCCATTCCTCAATGCAGAAGCAGCATTTAAAGTGAGATAAGATTTCTTACGAGGAGGACTGAATCAGACCATGGACTGCAACAGAAAAACTGAGCATTTTCACCTTGATTTTGCCTCTCCCCTCACTTCCACTCTAATTTTCTCGGCTTTCTTCCCCTCCCCTCTGGCCTGCCAGCACTATCTCCACTGGCTCTACAGCACTCCCATCATACAATAATGATGCAGTGTCCGTGGTGGAGTAGCAGGTGAGTTATGTCAGAGGATGCTCACTACATGGGTTTGGCAGCAGCTGGCTTGCTCGTTCTTTCACCTCTCTTTCCTTTCCCCACATCACCTCTTTAGGGGTCAGGAAACCCAAGGGCAGCAGCTGCCTTCACCCCATGGGGCCAGCAATTTGTCCAGGGGATGCTCAGGCTGGTCAGGCAGGATAACACAGGACATCAAGCCACATCATCACAGGTCATGGGGCTGTGGGAAGAGTGACTCTTTGTAAGATTTTTGACATAAGCAACCGGCCCAGTGACCAGGGGAGCTGGGAGCAAATGCTGGCAGCCCTGTTGCTGTAGTGACTGCAGGCACCTGGGGAGGCGGGCAGGCAGCCTGGGCGCACTGAGCTGACCTGGCCCCCAGGGAAGCATAGAACTGGTTATCAGTTAAGCCTGCATCTCCCCACCATGTTGCAATGTGGTGCTTTGGGAAGAGGGTGCAAAGCTGCTACAGCTGGAGTCACAAGGTTTTCTTGGCAATGGAAGGCAGTGCTGGGTACAAGGGAGGCTGGAGGTGCACAAGCATGACACGAGCAGTCACACACAGATGCACAGAGAGAACAGCTGGAAGGGTGTGAGGGGGTGCCAAACTGGAGAAAAGAAATGAGATCCCAGACTGGAAAGCTTGCATTTCCCTAGGGACTAATCTAGAACACAAGTGACTGACATTGGGGTTTCTCATCCACTACAGGCATCCTGTGTGACTTTGCCAGGTTTCCCTGTGCTGCATGTACACAGCAGCTTTTTTAAATGACACAGAAGAACTGCCTTTATTTTCTAAAGGTGTTGTGAAAGAATTAACAGAAGGCTGCGAGGTGCTCAGAATTGTAGGGGATGCTATAGCCATGAATCAGCAAATTCTATGTACTTCAGTGTATGAGAATACTATTTAACTACCCCTAACAAATAACATAGATCTATATCAGACCTTTCAACTAAAGAACTCCCTTTTTGCTTTTTGCAGTTTTGGTGAAGAAACGATCCAAAACACTGAAGGTTTCATTTCAAATATAACAGCTGAAAAACGAGTCCTAAAGCATATGAAATATGTGACTCCAGTGATATTCCTCAGCACTACCAAGTGATTCTTTCACAATACAGATATCTGATAAGCTGTTGGTTATGTGGACTTGTGCTCTGCTAATTTGAACAGAATTTTTCCAGTTGCCTTTAATATCTAGTGCAGGGTGAAAGCATTGTAAAATCTGGGCATAGTGAGTTCTGGGCCTCTCTTTTCCAGTTTGCACCAGGAGACTGGAAGGCAAAGATGGGTGTGGTGATAATACAGGCATCCCTGTTAGATGGTGCCACAGAGCTGGTAAAGCCCAGCACAGAGGGTGGGTGGCTGAGATTTACGCTCAAAGCGTGACTCTCTCCCTTAACCTTTAGGAAAACAGGTCTGAAAACACTGTGTAAACAAAGCAATCAAAAGGCAATTCTAATGCAGCTAGCTTCTTTAAAAACGAACAGATATTAGCATTTAGTCTCATCCTTAGCTGGATGAAATTGTAGTCTTCCTACAAATTGATAAGAATGACATTTAAGATACATAAGTAATTAACAGGAAAGATGTCCTAGTTTCCAAGAATAATCTCCTAAACTTGGAAAAAAGACTGCCAGAGACCAAAGAGAAACAAGCCCTTTTTAAGAAAACTGGTGAAGGGTCTGGACTACAAGTCTTATGAGGGGTGGCTGAAGGAGCTGGGGTTCCTTGGCCTGGAGGAAAGGAGGCTCAGGGGAGACCTTACTGCTCTCTACAACAACCTGGAAGGAGGTTGGACCGAGGAGGGTGTCGGTCTCTTCTCCCAGGTAACAAGTGATAGGACATGATGAGATGGCCTCAGGTTGGGCCAGGGGAGGTTTAGATTGGATATTAGGAAAAAATTCTTCACCAAAAGGGTTGTCAAGCACTGGAACAGGCTGTCCAGGGAAGCAGCTGAGTCACCATCCCTGGAGGTATTTAAAAGATGTGTAGATGTGGCACTGAGGGACATGGTTTAGTGGTGGACTTGGCAGTGCTAGGTTAATGGTTGGACTCGATGATGCTAAAAGTCTTTTTCAACCTAAATGATTCTGTGATTGTACTGTTCTATGACTGAGGCTTCCAAGCAAAGCTATTGAGTCACGGTGTCCCACACTGGCTCCCCACCTCAGTGGCTGTGCATGCCAATCCACAGCCCCTGCGTCTGCCACCTCACCAAGCACCTTATTTACATGCCAACAGCTTTCACCCTCTTCAATCACAGATAATTAGGCTTCCTGGTAACAGAAAGGGATGGCCATTTGAAAGGCAGGCCTATAATTTTCCACTATCAAAAACGTAAATACGCAATGTAATTTTAAAGCACTGTAGGAGGGGATGAATAAGTGGGAGTTATCAAAGGACTAGAAATAGCTGTAAAACTTGGGGCAGGCTGTCTCTCGAACACAGCACCTAAATTAGCAGTGAATGTGAGCAATGAATGGGCTCCCCAGAGCAGTAAGTAAAATCTCTTCTGCTCAGATTTTGAGCTAAGATTCTCTTTTTCATTTCCTTAAGGCTTGAAGGTAACAAATTTGCTTCAAGGATATTCCACAGCCTCTACTTGGAATTTCCATCTATTCTGTTAACTGTTAAATTAGGTACATCATAGGTAAATGCATTTCTTCCTCCTCACCCTTGTGCTTGATCAAAATCAGTCACACTGAAGGGCTTTTAAATCATTCTGATGGTCACTTAGCCAATCACACCAGCAATTAATTCTACCACATAAGTTCCCCTCCTTGAAAGGTTAGCCTGGCATTCCTGCTTCAAGTACTGTGCAAGCTGTCTTCTTAGGGTGGCAAGAACAGGCTTGTCTAAGGGACAAGCATAAACTTGTTCTCTTAGCAATCCTTCCTTTCTCCTCCTCCTCCTCTCTGCCATTAGCATTGCACTTCACTGTGGCAGACAGAAATCTGAATCATGAACCACTTAGCTCCTGGGAAGAATTTGTATCAGATGAGCTAAGTAGTGTTTACCTCCAATTAAACTCTTAATTACTGCAAGGGACTGTCTGGCCACACTATGGATTTGCTCTATTGGAACTGCAGCATCTCAACACTTCCTTCGTCTAAGAAGTATTTTTCCAGTTGCGAGTCTTCAGAAACTGCTGTAAACAGCTACAATTTAAGCACACATTTTATATAAAAACCACCACTATTTTCAAATTTTTCTTTAAATTTCAGAAATAGTTACAAATCTTTTAAAATCAGCTGAACAAACATACAAACAGGTTTCTATAGGTTTTGGAGCCTGCAGTCTCCATTTTTCAATGTATGAGATTTCCAAAAGTAACATATTTTGAAATGGTTGCTTTTGTTTTGGTGTTTGTAGGAGGCACTGGCAAAATTTGAAAGAGCTTGCAAGCTTATAAAAACAACTTTGTTTACAAGGCAGTTCCAGGTTAAGTAACCAAAGTGTACAAAGTGTTTCTGGTGAAAATCTTTGCCATTTTTTGTCACTGTCAGTTGCCGTCATACTAGAGAAATACCAAGTGTGGGTGCTCACTGTGGAAAGCCTCTGCTTGACTGACAGAGTACATTACGTACGGTAAGGATACTGCATCCTGGATTCTCATGTCTTTTCCAGACCTGCCAGCTTGGCTGTCAGCCTGCAGTAATAGGAGGTGCTCAACTAATTGCTAACAACAAACAGTACTTTTGGATCTTTAATGGCTGGTAGACAAAGTACAGTATGTGCTGTAAATTGCATGTCTTATTCAAAAGGAGAAACTGTGCAAGCAGGACACATAAGGTATGCACAAAAGGCAACTGGGCAAACCCAGGATATGCTTACAGAGCTCCAGGTCTCAGCTTTACCTCAGTGCTATTTCAGTGCCACCTGAAGCATCTGACAGTGATAATTGCAAAAGGTACTAGCTATCAATAGCATTGATTCAAAACCCCATAACAGTCTCAGCTCTACAGCTGACAGTAGGTAAGCCTGTCAGAGATCTAAATAAAGCAGATGAATGAATGCAACAGTCTGTCACATGTTCATTGTGTGCAACAAAGGTAAATTTAAATTGAGCTAAGGATGTTTTAAGAGCAAGTGTGCAAAGCTGAGCTTCTGAATAGGTATTATGTCCTATCAAGGACTCATTGTTTAGCAGATCCTATATCTAACAATGCCTCATTGTGAAGGCTCCAAAGATCAGTGCATTAAATACCAGTTTTTCAGACTCCTTCACATTTTCAGTGTCTTCTAGTGCTGCAAACACTCGGATATTCTTGCTACACTCATACCTGTATGTTCATCTATTGGCTGTGTCTACGCTGTTCTGTGAATGGAAGAAATAGCTCAAATCAATGGGTTCCGTTCTTCAATCATTTTTTTCTGTCCCATTCCAAAGAAATCTCCTTTTTGGGATATTGGAAAGCTACTGCACATGTGAAAAAAGATGGATTTCACGAATGATTTTACCTGGATGGCTACTTGAGATGGAGACCAGGAGAAACAGCATCGTGTAAGGCAATGGATTAACATGCATTTACATGCCCAGGCTCTGTGCATGCAGCTGGAGGGAGGATATGGCCTTCTGTAGGAGGAGAGATTCCGGTTCATGATGCTGTATGTAGGAAGTAGCTTTATGCAACGCTGTTACCAGCACAGGGAGACAAGCACTGCTTCCTTATTGACAACTAAAGTATGTGAAAACGCTGCAATCTGATTACCAAAAATGAGTGGAAGACTGATGACAGAATCAACATCAGAGCAGCATCGTGGTGCAGAAGTGCCAGCTAGCTGAGAGATTTCCACACCTCTACTGCAGAGAAGGTGAGACCTAGCTCTGGATTTGTAAACCCAACGTAATAATTGCAGCAAACATTTAATTCTCAACAATTCCAACATGAGATATGTTCATGGGGAAAATCTCTGACACAGGTGGTAGTGGTGGGATGTCAACAGCTCTTCCAGCCATTAAGGTTTATTCAAATAAGGATCTGAATTTTCCTTCTGGCACAGCCTCCAGTAAGGCACCCCTTGGGGGCAGAAGGAGGAGGAAGGCAGAGTGAAGCAGGGGGGGTGGGGGGGGGGTGGGGGGGGGTGGAAAGGGGAGGAGATCTTTGAAACCACTGCTTAGAGGTGGCAGGAGGATGCTTTCATGACTCGAGCAGCTCTCTAAACCTCTGCATGGGTACAGGGATTCTGGTGGGTTTCAGAGAAAACTAAAACCACTGGTCCTTTTACTGGTATTTGCCTCTCTTTTGCCATTGAAAAGTAGTGGTTAATAAATGCCATGCAGCAAGTTTGACAGAAAGATTTCCCTGGGCTTGTCTCCCATGCTATTTACTTTCAGGTTTGTATCCCAGATTTTGCAAATCTCTGCTTCAGCTTTGTGCCAGCACCCCACCAGTGCAGGGCATGCAATTAGCCACCAGCACCATAACAAGAGGAAACATTACAATCCAGTTTTCTCACTGGATAGCAAATCGGCTTGCTGGCAGTTTGAGCTAACTGAGCTCAGCTGGGTTGCTGAGCAGTGTATGTTGCATTCAGCACATCCTTCAAAATAAAGGCATCCCTTTAATCAAAATCTGTATGTTTTACACATACATGAAGCTCCTCTATAACAACTGAAAACTAATGAATTAAGTCTCACAAGTTCCTGCATGTGCTAGACTTGTCATTTTCAAGCATCTTTAGAGGGTAAGGGGAGCCAGTGTTTGTCTACATAAGGATAAAATAAAGTGCAAAAGGCACATCTGTAAAGTACTAGAAGTCAGTGTAGAATGTGGTCACACCAGCTGTGAAATGAGCCCTGCTAAAGCACAATTAATTAAGGTTAAGGATGCTTTCCTCACCTGCATGTTCTAGTGCTCTGGTCACTGTATTAAGCTAATTAATTTACAAAGCTCCTCCCTTCTAGAAAAATTTCCCATTCCAGAAAATAAATATAATAGCCAATTCCCCCTTTCTCCTCTCCCAGCAGCCTTACATTAGTGTGAAGAAGGAAAAAAAAGTCCAAACCTGTCTGTGTTCAAACATAGCAATCCCCAGTGCTCAAATGTTTCTGACCAGATTTTACTTCCAGATTATAATCGGTGAGAGATCTGACTCTTAAATCTGCCCCAGGGCAATACAACATTTAAACTCAGCATCAGCTTTGAGCTGCAATTTAAAAAGAAACGGCAGTCCTTTAGAGCCGCTGGGCTCTGCAAGTCAGCCAAGATTTTTCCAGCCTGGGCTAGCTTAGAATGGTTCTGTCTGTGATTTAAATTTTTTCAACACAGAAATGCTCTCCACTCTGTCTTCCCATGGCATTCAGTGGCCCTGAATTTCTGGCACTCTCCTTCTCTCCCTCAAAACTGTAGGGCTTTTATCTGATTAGCTCGAAGCGATCTTGATAACTACTCAGATCTAGTTATTTCTTGAATTCATTGCTTGGAGATCAAACATTACATCGCAAGAACTTAATCCTGTTCCAAATGAAGCCAAGGACAAAACTCCCATTGACTTCAGTGTGTGCAGGATAAGGCCATAAATCCTTGAAAAGCTGAGTGTCCAAATTTCAAATTCAAACATAATGAACTTAATAGTCATAGATTTAAAGGCTGTTAAATTTCACATCTTGCATGAGATTCTACAGCTGGGTTACAAACAGTTTTAAAACTTTGATGCTCTGAGGGAGGGTCATTTTCTGGGAGTTCCATCATTATCTATCAGGCCAGTACACAAAACACACAATGGAAGTGATACTGCCCTGACTGCAAACAATGTCTTTGGAAAGCTTCAAACAATTTCTTTGTAAACAACTGATCAGGGTAATCACATTTTCTAATCTGAAATGGTGCTGTGACATTGTTTCAGGTAACACATGAATCATGCTAAAGGGTTTTCCTCTGCTAGCACTGGCTACCTTATCTAAGCAAGCTCTAGTCTAAAGATGGAGACCTAAGCCTGATGAAGTATTGTACTGGCACTGCAGGTAGTGGCTCCATCACCTGCCCCCAAGACTCCAATCCACTGCTACTGTTGGGCAGACAGGTCGCCAGGTAATTAAAAAACCTGAAGAAATAGTAGAGCTGTGCCTAATGCCTCATGATCCCAACTCATTCTTTCTAGGAGGTGAGGCGTTAGATGGGACAACCCTGCTGCATATCTGAACGATGCTGAGTCCAGGTGAGAGAGCTACAGCTTCGCTTAGCACAAGGCAAACATGGCTCTGATGACTTTGCACTTGCTAATGAATACAAATGACCTAAAACACAAGGGCATCTCCCACCATCTTTAAGCCAAGTTACAACGTAATAATGTGGCTGTCAAATCCTCACCACTACACGGGATTGTGTTAATAAACTAGTCTAAGTTTATTGTACAAATCATGATTAAATACTTGCAGAAGCAGCAGCTCTAGCTTTCTGGTTTGTTTGGCTTTGTTTTTAACAGCAGTTACAATAGGAAAACTGCAGTATGACCTGCCCCTGCAGTGTTCTTTTATTCCTAAATCTCTTGCCATAGATGCAATCTGTACACTGCTTAATTTTTGTTGTCATTGCCTTGGATATCTACCAGCTATGATTGTCATGATTAAATCAGTATTAGCTTAATTACAAAGGGTTTTACTCAAGATAAGCAGTAAAGAAGTGATCCAGAACAGTGAGAACAGCACTGCTGAGGACATCTGGCAAAGGCCCTTCAGACTCTTTGAGCTATCTTTTCTTTTTCTCACGTAAGTTTCTTTCCCCTCTCCCCACTCCCTTTTTTTTCAAATCCAGTTGTGTTGTTTTTGTCAAATCCCAGAAATTAGATCAGTCTATCACCTCTGAGTCTGACCCTTGAAGCCAGCCCCGTTAAAGCTTTTGGCCATGATCTCTCATTACTGCCATCCGCAGCTACATTTTTCATTTCACTACAAACTCAGTGCCACTGGTGGTCTGCCATGAGTGAGACACTGAGGGTTTCCCTAATTTCCTCCTCACAGTGCCATGAACAAAGGACATCAGGATTTGGCGCACTTTCCATGTTCATCTCCTGCTCTAAGGTATTCCCATTCTGCAGGATGAACACACAATCACTGGTATAATTACGATGGAGGGAATAATTTAATCTCTGCTTGCCTCTCTTACTTGACCTTGCAGAAGTTAGTTATGATTTAGAAACAGAATCTGTTCCACCTGAATTAAACAGCAGAACTCTCACAGATTTTAGTATGAATATCAGCCCTTTTCTAATTAGGATAGTAATCATATATTGCTGACACAACAGGTGATGATCTAGCCTTTTAAAAAGTCTTTCAAAGAAAATCTCACACATTTCCACACATTTTTGAGAGTACTGAATAGCAAATATACATGTCACATGTGAACAGACAGTGAGGGACATTTCAGCATTTCAAGTGAAAAGCCAAAAGTTCTCCACAAATTATACGAGATTTGCTTAAAAGTTTAGGATCTAAACTAAGGTTTTCAGGGACCACGGTCTGTATATTCAGCTGTTTGATACACAGAGCCTGTGGCAAACCACTACCTATTCTCCAGGGAGAAGCCTGGAAGAGCTTCCACCAGGTGTGTAAATGTCCTGGGTTTCCTCAAAGTCCTGCCTTCTCAATAGACTCAATTGGCATTCTCCTGGATATATCAACAGAAAAGGAGACATGGCATTCAGTATAAACTTCAGCCTCAGGGTTTTTTTCTGCCACCTGTGATTAAAAAAAAGTAATTCCAGATAATGAATGCTTCCTAATTTCTTATGCACATATGTCCAGAAATTTCTCTTGTGTTCCAATAGCAGGAGAAAGAGCTATTACTACACCCTTTCTCACTTTCAAGAGCTGAAATAGTGTCCCGTTTATGACACATTTCCATGGGATGATACCAGAAATATCAGGATGAACTAATTGATCCCTTATGGTGACATTTTCTCATATACCAGTTTCTTGTGTGACGTTCCTTGTATTTTTTCTGGTGTTCTGTAAATTTTCCCTAATTATTGAATACTTTCTCCAGAGGCCTGAAAATAACTTATTTAGGGTTGTGTCCTTTCTGTTCGTTGGTACTTTCTTCATTTTGGGCAGTGGGCCAACCATTTGCAATCCTCTCTGCTGCTTTTTGGCCTGACACAGGGTACTGTGCTTTTCAAAGAGTTAGACCTAGCCTCATCTGTGAACCACCAGACAGATAAATCCTATCTGAGACTAACCACTCATATGCAGACTGATTGTAAAGCACGGAGATTCTGTGGTGCAGAGCTGCTGGAGAGCCAAAGTTATGAGATGCAGGCTAGTTTCTTGTTGATGGGCTTCTGGCAAAAGTCAGAAAGTTAAAACTCAAAGACAGACACATAGAAAAGACCGTCCTCTGGAGAAAGGGGTGATGGATTTGCTGATGTTGCATACACTATACATCCTTTCTGGCTGACAGAAGCTTCATAAAGTTCAAAAGAACAAATGCAAGGTCCTTCACATGGGACAGAAGAAGCCCCTGCAACAATACAAGCTGGCGTAGGACTGGGGCTGGAACAGCTCTGCAGAGCACGACCTGAGGTAGAGAAGCTGTTGAACATGAGCCAGCAGTGTGCCCTTGAGGCAGTGAAAGCTCAGCACATGCCAGGCTGCATTAGCAAGGCAGCAGTCAGCAATCTGAAGGAAGTGGCTGTTCCCTTCCAGTTCCAATGAGGCCACATTTGGAGTACTCTTCCATGTCCACTTTTGGGTTTTCCAGTAAAAGGCACTAACATGTTGAGCCAAGTCCAGTGGAGGGCCACTGGGACCGTGGGGCATGACATTCAAGGAGGGCTGAGGAAACCTGGTTTGCCCAGGGTGGAGAAGAAAAGGCTGGGGGTGGAGGGGGGTATCTGATTGTGGTCTTCAGCTGCTTAAAGGGTTCCTACAGGCAAGGTGGAGTCAGACTCCTTTCAGAGGTGTGCAGCCAGAGGGTGAGAGGCAATGGCCACAAGCTGCATCCAGGTAAGTTCTCAGCAAGTATGAGAAGAAAAAAACAACCAGGTAGAAGTCCTTAAATCCAGCCAGAGAAGCTGGGGAATCTCCACCCTCAGATACTTACAAAACCCGACTAGACAAGGCCGTGAATAACCTCATCTCGTTTTTAAGTTAACCTTGCCTGGAGCAGAGGGTTAGACAAGACGACCTCCAGGGGTCCTTTCCAATCTAAATTATTCTGTGATTCTAAAAATAAGGTAGAGGTTGCAAGGAAAAGGACCTAAATCAGATTCAGGAGTGGCATGAGTCTTTCCTGTGTTGAGAGGAGAGAACAAGCCTGCAGGCTGTTGCTGCCGCTGACCTCTTAAGGGCTGGATGATTGAAAATCACTCCTGGATGCAGCAAAGCGTGTGTTCCTGGCACGGCACTTGCATTGAGCCGTTCCCAAGTTTCTCTAAGCAGTGGCCTTATCTGGGTGGAGTGCTGTCAGTCAGGGATTTTTTCCTTCAGTTTTGCCTCACCCCTTGCCATTGCAGTGCATTAAACCCAGCCTGTTAAAAGGACTCTCCAAACTTCCACAGTCCGAGAACAGGAGGGTGATTTTCTTTAAGTACAATTTTCATTTCTTGGGAAATAATTTGTGCCTTTGATGGCAGAAGTGTTATGCAACTAAAATGCACCCATTACACATAAATTCCTATTTCTAACCTGGATTAGAACACTAGACAGCAAGAAGAAACAAAAGGACTTGCACTACAAATATTCTCCTCTCCTTCTTTTAGCCAAAAATAATTCTACTTAAGATAAGCCATACATTTAATTATTCAGATGACTTCAGAAAGCAAAAGGTTGGAGTGACAACATTTTTCATGCTGGGTAATTAAACTGGTGGAATGTAAACTCTGATTTCTAATTTTAAAAATGTCCTGATACATTCCTTAGAAAAAAAGCTTTACTCCACCATCAGCCTCTCACCCGACACACACAACCCCCCTTACCTGTACAGAAACAAAATGTTTTACACTAATTAAAAAAAAAAAAAGTTTATTTTCAGACTAGTCAGAGAAGAAAACCATTTTCTCTGATAATACCTGCCCAAAGACCAATAAAGCTGTCTTTTGTTAGCAAAAATTATTGGAGTTTGGATTTTCTTGCTGTTAACAAGGACGTGTAAACCAATGAGCAACTTTGCACATGCAAGTAGTTCTAGTAATGCGGCTTCTCTTGGGTTTTAGTTGCTCCCTGCTCATGTTTCATAGGTTTGGAACCTATGAGAAGAGTAACAACTTATTGCAACAAGAAAAGGCTATGGCTAGTAAATTCAAGAGACTTTTTAGCACTTTGTGTGTTTCCTGAACAGTCTGTCACTCCATTGTTTCAAGTCCCCAAATTTTCACATTTTGAAGAAGCTACTAATTTTTATCTCTCCATCATAGAAACATCATTTTGCATTAGTCTCACATTTCCTTATATTCAGAATTTGACATTAAGATGCCACAGTTAGTCATTTTCACTTGTAGGAAAGAAGACAAGAGAAACATCTACGTTGCAAAATTATCAGCCGGCCTGAGGACAGGCTCATGATTGGAAACTCCATCATTCTGATCCTCATCCCGTCCATACCACTGCTGTTTTGCCCAAGGGGAACTCAAACTCCAAATGCCCATATTGTGCTTATGATGAGCCAGACTCAAGACATCTTCCGGGGCTGTAATATCACACCTGATCTGTCCAGACTGTGGGAAAGGAAGCTCAGATCACATCACAGTGCAAGTGTGATCTGCCTTTCCCCTTAGCACACCACAGCTGAAACCAAGCCTACACACAGTGTGAACGTGGGTATGCATGGCACGGGTGGCTGCCAAGCTGAGCCTCAGGTAGGCTCATGGAAACAGCCTTCCCTGGCAATGGAAGCAGCCTCAAGCTGGTAAACTCAAACATGGTTATGAAATGTGTCCTCTGTTCAGCAGATGTCCATTTTATGAACTTCATTAAAATCTTCCCTATGCAATCAGTTTTGCTTTCAGCTTGATTTTGGATTCTGTTTCTCATTAGTCCTTATACTTTTGGCTTATAGTCAAGCACCTAGAAATACATTAAGATAAGCACTTTCTGACAGAAAACTGTCTGCTTCATTTTCAAGGGGACCCAACTCTTAGCAATTTCTTGGCCTTCAAAACTGGGAACTTAAAAAGACATGCAAATGTTACAGATGATAAGACATGGAAAAGAAAAGACTGTTTCTGTTAGCTCACATGTCCTAGTTCTTGCCTAGTGTACAGCAGATCATGCAGATTTTAGTGCATGCTGCCACATCCCAGTCTTTTCACAATACATGGCAAAACTCCCAGTGATTTCAATAGGAGTAGGTTTTTACACAAAGTTGGCAAGCTTGGAAAAAAATAAAATAAAGCAAAAGTATTTTTAAGTCTTCATGTTAGAACAAAAAGCATCTTAGAGGTTCTATATAAAAAGTGAAAACTGAGGCTGGAACTTAACTCCAGCTTCATGCATACTTCTAACCTTTACGCCAGTATACTGACCAGTTTCTTTAAATACAATAGAAACTCTGCCACTTTGAAGATAAGCCCTCACAGTTAGCTTAAAACAATAATTCTGTACTTTCTTTCCTGTTTCTAGATTTATTTTAAGTATTAGTATAAAATGTCAGAGTCTGATAGCAGCCAGATCAGTTTGTATAAAAATCGACTGCCTGTTTGTAGTATATTACGGGCTATATTTGACACAGGAAAGCACTTAATCATGAATGCTATCAGCACACCACACCCATCTTTGTAAGTGCCTTATAAGCTAGATTTATCATCTTGAACTCGAACTGGATAGAGACAAGTAATAATGAATAATGCAAACCCCTTCTGCGGAGTAGGGTTAAAGGTGTATTATCCACAATACAACCGCCAGACTACAGTTCAGAAGCCGTGCTTGTATCTACCAGCAGCACAGAGGAATCGGGACCATCTCTCTCACTTTGGATTGATGTCCAGAGGACTATTTCCACAGGAGTCATCAAACTCAGATAAATAAAGTTCAGATAAAAGAGAGAAGAATCCATTTCAAATATAGGGTCACACAGGTTCTGCCTTTTCAGGTATTTTGTATCTCTTGGCTCATTGTACTCATTGTACTTGCACAGCAGATACTGTGCAAAAATTGAAATAAAAAGCAAAAACTTAAATAAAAAGCACAACCCCCTTTTCTATGTGTTAAGTTTGCTTTTATTTCACATATCTAATTTTTTAATCTTTATTCTAACTTTTGAGCTCTAATATGCAACTTTTGGGACGTGTACACTTCAGAAACATCCTGAAAAATGTACACGTTACATAGGGGGCAGGACCTTCCTCCTTTTCTTTGTTGACTCATGCAAAGAGCACTGCTCCCTCCTACAGAGGCTGCCCCTGTAGCCGGCCCCTTCGTGTTTCTGTGCCTACCATGGTGCAGGAGGTTTTCCAAGCTCACGTATAGTCAGTAAAGGAGAGGGAAACGAGCCAGAAAAGCCAACCAACTTCAGCCATTCCCCTAGCTGCCCTCTCCTGCCTTTCTCTTCTCCCCAGCTCCTGCCTGCAGCACTCCCCAGAGAAGGGAAGGGTCTGGGGGGTGGTAGGGGTTGCCTCTCCATGACCCCCTGCCTGCTTCTTCCCTGCCACCACCATGCTCTGTGCTAGCCAGCCCATGGGGACAGAGGCAGAGCAGTGCAGGAGGAGGCCCACAGGCACAGGGCTGGGGCTGGACCAGAGGTGCCCTTCTCCCCTTGGCAGAGCAGGTTGAGAAATCAAAACCTTTGAAAAAAAACCCCAAAACCAAAAACCAAAAACCCAAACTTTCCAAAAATTAAAGAGTTTGCAAAAGTTAACTGGGGAGTAAGCTGTGCCAGTCCCTTTGAGATGTGCTGTGGACATTCAAATTTTTGCCACAAGCTCACTACTGAATACACATAAAAAGGAGCCCCGTTACCTATTATTGACATTCGTTCACAGCAGTCCAGTTAGGAGATACATTTTAAAATCTAAGCCCTTGAATATTGTCTTGATTAAAAGAGAGGAATTTTGGTTGGGTTTTATTAGTATATTAGTTAAACCTAGCTCAATTGCTTCTTCTTATAGAGGAAGACAAAGCTTTTTGCCCTGTATATCCTCACAACTGAAATGATACTTGTTGGAATAGTGCTAAACCGTCAAATGGTTTGCAAGTACGTGCATCTACAGGAGCATTATGCATTTGTCTGACTTCAGCCTTCACAAGAACAGCGAAGCTACTGAGAAGCATGCTGGTGTATATTTCAGCCATTAAAGAAAAATGCTGAAATATTCACAAAAATATTCCTTAGGTAGAACACTGTTTTGCCTCCAGTGAGAAAACACCCTGGAGCTTCCAAGGATTGGTTTTATACCTCATCTGACAGATACCTCCTTCGGCGGATGGTGCCCATTGTGTGGTGGTGAAGGACTTCTCCGCAGTGAGTCAGAGGGCAGTGTGCCACCCACCACGCTGAATCACCAGCATTTCCTGCAGCGCCCACTGGTTCCCAGGTGGCCCAACCTTGCCAGCTTGGGATGCAGTAACATGGCTGTGAACTAAAGACAGAAACCACTGAACTGAATTCAAAGGGATATGGCAGAGTGGTGTATTTTGGATTTACATAAATTAAGGTTGTTCTCTTTTGGGGACATGATTCTTTTCCCAACACATAGAGCAGACACCATACATCCCTTCAATAACTTCTTTTTGGATGCTGGCAATAAATAAATTTTATTAAATTAGTACTCCCTCGATACACTTATTCAACTGCATAATGCTGTACCTGGAAGAAATAATGGGTTTGGTATCCCTAATTATAAGTTTGAACACTGAAAACCAACAAGACACTAGGAAGTGTGTCCTCTACCTCATCACTCTAGCCCTAACTTTTTTAGTCACAAATGTCATCAATGACCATACAACTGATTCACATCTAAAAAACCATACAGATACATTGTCAGCTGAATCTGGCAACCAATATTCTGGACTATGAATTCATTCATTAGAGGTAGTGACCCACAGTTACCATATTTAAGCTCAAAACAGGGTACAGGAAAGAAAAAAATAATCTATTAATGAGATGCCGTTTGTATTCAGAGCTTTACATTACATAAGACATTAAATTAGAAAGAGAAATATCAGGATAAGAAAGATGCACAGGGCAAGCAAGATCCCAAATCAACTCACTCCTGGTAGATGAGATCAACAAGTACCTTCAGAAAGAGCAGGGCTAAAATTGAAAAATCTCATGGCTAAAACTTTGAAAAAACCACATAGAAAGCTCAAATGGTGGTTATACGCAAGGATTTTGGAAGCTGGATATTTCTGTGACAGACCCCATCCTCCAGATGATCTGTAAGTTTTCCCAAAGCACTGTTTAAGAAAATAATTAAGATATGATGCATTATACCTGGAGGTACATAAAACAACAAAATCCACAGGCATAAAAAAATACAATAAATAAAGGCAGTGCTTGTGAAGTGGGAAAGCTTAAATTTGACATTAAACTAACGTCAAGTGAATGGGCATCAAATTAAATGGCAGAGGTCTATTTGCTTCATAAAGGTAGCATTAGGAAGAAGCATTAATCGATCTTATCTCATTAAACTGCTGAGCCAGTGCAGCCACTGCTCACCCATGGATTCCTCACACCTGCCATCCCTGCTGTGGGATGCTTTTCAGAGTTTTGTGGCCAGATTTATACTTATGGGTGCTGCTGTGACCTACAATTAATGACGCAGAAACAGAAAATATATTATTATGTCTAATAATCACTTCTAAGGCTACAGAGATCGATTAGACTCCTTCACATATTTTTCTTTAAAGTGAACTTGCATCATCTTTTTGTCTCTTCTCTTTTGGTATAGAAAGTGGATCACCAAAATGCCTCTATTTTCATTATGGCTTAAATGTTCCCGCAGAGAAACGAACATCAGCTAGAAAGGGGTTTTACAAGACGAATACCTGCAAACTCAGAGGCCTGAAATGAAGGCCAAAGAAGTCCCTTCCAAATCTATGTTTGTATATTGCTGTTCTTACCTTCTATCACCTTGCCAGGTAGTACTGCAAAGAGTAAAGGCTTCACCCCTGCCCTGAGCACTTAGTGTATAATTCCAGGGGTGAATTAATAATGAAGGCCCTAAAGAGGAACGGAGAACTATCTGAAGACATCCACACTGGCACATGCATTGAGCCTGGCTCCAGAACCCACACATGAGCTGAGTCCATGTCACTACCTCAACGCTGACTCTCTGCTACCCTGTTTAGTGCTACGGACTCTGGTGCCTGCCCCAGGCTGCAATGCAACAGATTTGGCTGCCCCAGGATCTGTCCAAGGAAATTGTTCTTTGCATAAAGGTGTCCAGCACCCATAACAAGACTGCTTGCTCCTGCTGCTCTGGCACACACACTTTTATCCAGCTAACCTTCTAACCTCTTCCAGCAGGAGCAGTGCACCGACTTGCAGGAGAAGCCCATGACCCCTCAACAGATGGCACTTACCAGCCTACAGCTGCGAGAAAGAAAACTCTGGAAATTGGTCCCTCTCCAATGTCACCTGTCCAGGCTTTCTTTCCCCCATCAATCTGGAGGTGGTGTCTGCTGCTCCCCAGACCACCCCCACCCAGACCTCCTTCTCGTGGAAACAGTCTGCATCCCAGAGACCAGACTTACCCCCTGGCATCTCCACAAAGAGCCAGCAAGAAGACCATGTGGCAGGATTCCTTCTGCCACATGCCCTAGCTGCAGTGCATCTGGGCTGGGGGGCAGCTGCTATGGGGTGCACTGCCCCTCCCAGCCAGCCACCCCCACAGCCCCTGCGATGGGCCCTGCTCACACAGCCCTGTGCTCAGTACACTAGGGCTTAGCGCAGGCGTCAGAAATGCCAAGACTCCCTGTTTCTATTTCTCTAGTGAGAGCCAGCAGCTGGACATCATGCTTGGGACCATCCTTTTTCTGAGAGATAAATACAGAGGGAAAGGGAAATGGTGTCTAGCCCCCTCAAAGTGGTGATGTGCCTCTCAGAAAAGTCAAGCATTGCAGTGGCAAGCTCGATGCAGAAGAGCTACTCTGGCTTCCCTAAATGTAAATCAGCATTTCAAGTGCAGGGCAAGCAGCAGACAGGGGAAAATTAAGGACACTCAACTATAAGAATTTTGAAGGTGGAAGTTGATCCATATAAAGCTACCCAAAATGCTCATCTCTCTTGTCCAACACTAGGATGCATGAATAAAAAATGCCTTATAGATCCAGCATGGGTTACCTAACACTGTCAGTGTCCAGAACTGGCTACCCCAGCACCCTACAGGTACATGGCCAAGAAATTTAGCATTCAGCTGTCAATACGATGTTAGCGATGGCAGAGATGGCTGGGTTATATGCTGTACCATACCTTGTGAGGAATGCGCATGCTGCCCCGGTTGCAGAAATCATAGAATCATACAATCATTTAGGTTGGAAAAGACCCTTAAGATCATTGAGTCCAACCACTAACCTAACACTACCATGTCTACCACTAAATCCTTTCCATTTGATTTCTCAGCTTTCCCTCCTGTGTTATTAGTATTTCAGCTTAGTCACAGAGTCTTCCAGGGACAAGCAAAATCCAAATTCCTGATGTTAAAAAGCAAACAAACAAAAGAAACACAAGCAGAGAGGGGAAAAAAAATCAGGAGGAAGACTAGCCATCCTTTGTGTACTACAGCACAGTCAAAGCACAACACACCCATGCTCCCACCACCACCACTTTGTAGTTCACTTTTAAGTCATGCTGTGTCCAATGGCTGGAAGCTGTCTTGCCCTTGGACTGTGCACAGGGATGTGCCAGAGATTCCCTTTTACTCCCTTGGGTGGGATGTAAAGAATTCCTGTCCTCATAGCTGACATTCCTGCTGCACTGAGACAATAACGTGAAAGTCTTGTTCAAACACTCGTAGATAGATAGTGTGATTTTTTTCTAATGATATAAATAGGAGAATGTCCATTGGATATGAAGCTTCCTGGCCAAAACCTGTATTGAAAACAGAGTGGTACATGCTCACCACCTGCAGTTAAGAGACATACCTCTGTGTTCTTATACCAACTTCCCAAGATAAATTGTTCAGGACCGGGGAAAGGAGATTCAAATTCACAGCATAGCTGTTAAAATAAGTTTTACTTCTGGAAGATGCAGGAGTCAGTAATATGGTCACCTGCTCATTACCCCTAGCAGCAACCAGTTGTGTTGTGTATTGCTTCTAAGCGTAAGCCCGCCTGATGCTTTACCAGCAGCTTTAGAAGAACATGTCACTTGTCTGACCTCTTTGTGCTGCAGTGCTGGGGTAGGAATAGAAGGATTTAGGTGGTTTTGGGTTTTTTTAGGTGATTAGTTAGAAATACAAGTTTGAGTCAAAACTGAATATGGGTCACAAGCCGCCGATGTGGTATTTCTACTTTGAAGACATTATTAGAGATAGCTGAAAGCATCACTGTTGTCACTGTTAGGTGAGATTCAGGTGGAGCCCACTGCAGACAAGAAAAGGAGGAGAAGGAGATGGCTCTGATCTTCAGTTCAGGTTCTGTGTACACACAAAAATCGAGCTGTTTGTTTGTGTTTTGTGTTTGTGAAATGAAAGAGAAGTCTTAACTGCAAAATTAGAGTTTGGGGTTTGGCAACATTTCCCGCTACCTTGCCAGGCTGAGGCTGTCAATATTGGTGGTTATTGTCCATCTGGGTTATGAGACTATATTTCATCAGGGAGACCATCAGAGCTCTGCGTGTGCCACAGAACACTGGGGTGCCAGACCTGTTTTGTGGTGTGAAGTAGTCACCTGTGATTGGGTTATGCTTTCTTACACTGCAAAGACCTCAGCAAGCTTCTCCTTGTACCTTTGCTCACATGAAGCTTCCTCCTTTCTATTCAGATTGCCCCAACAGAAAACCCTTTCTCCCCTCAAGAGAGGAGAAATTAAATGTATCAGCTTTTAATTATGTGGGTTTTAGACATTTTATTCAACATTGTGTAGCTTGTTCCTTTTTTCCCCCAGAATCCAATGGAGGAAATTGGGAATTATAGGTTAGCAGATGTAGTTTAGCTCGTACTCTGTGCAGAGTAAGACTATCCTGCCATTCAAAAGCAGATTCATGGAAAATAACAGGTTTAATTGGTCAACAAAATACATTTTTGCTTCAAGTAATTTACTGGTATTGTAGCCCATGAGTGAGAGGTGCAGCTCCCCTACAGAGCAGCCAAAACTGTTGGTCAGGCCAGACTCTTGGAATACTCCTTAAATTCCTCATCTCATATCTTAGGGCTGCTTCACAGTGGTTTAGTCTTTCTGATTTTACATACACAAAACTCAGCAATTCTAGTCCCCCCACAAGGTCTTGGTTTCATCAGTGCAGAATAGGAATAATTTTAAACTGCAGAAAAGTTTAGTGGTAAGCAAACCATTTTTCATGCAGTCGACCCAATCCCTGTCCAAGAGCCAAGGCCCTCCAAAAACTGACTGCATCTAACTGCTTGTCCACAGAGGAATTTGGATTCTGGATGACTGGAAATGTATCGGCATATTTCACACACAGATAAGAATTCTATCTTCTGCAAGAAAACTATCTGAGAAGTATCCATGGGATAAGTTTGGGAGCTATTTTACTATAAAAAGATAGATCTATAAATGCACGCTTAAAGATACTAGAACATGCTAAAATGGTATCGGCTAGTTTTAACAGAGCAGGCATCATTTGTGTTCAGCGTCTTTCTAGGCAAATCACTGGCTTTTAGCCAAGTAAAATCTTCTAAATATAAGAAAAAAGAAACCACTTACTGGAACTAACCTACTGATTCACTTTTGATCACTTTCACCACTCAGCCCAATGTCCAGGCAGTAAATGACTCCGTTTCCTGAGCTGGTCAGGATTGCGAGGTGCCAGCCAAGGCCAGGTTCTGCAGCGCTGCGTGGGAACGGGACACGAGTAGTAGGTGAGGATCTTGCCAGGGAGCTGGGCTGGACCCTGCTGAAGGAGGGGCTATTTATTTATCCCATCTCTCATTAAAACACAATACTTTGGTTACAATGCACAAACACACACAAAAGGTAAACTAATTTTTAAAGTAACATTTACTTACCTGACACAAAATCAGTTTTATGTGTACCTTCTAAAAACCCTAAATATCTTCTCACTGTAAAAGATGCCACTGCACACAACTGAGATAACACTAAGTAACACAGCAATTTCAGCTCTACAACCGACCGAAGGCACAGGTGCCGTGCCGTGCCTGTTGATGGGTCTGGGCCATCTCGTTCTTTCTACCAGTCATGATTTTAAGAGCCATTACACAAAATCTCTGCCTTACCTCACTGTGTAATGAAAAAACCCCACAAACTTCTCTGCTATTTTTGTTGTTCTTCTTCCTCCTTCCTAGTGAATTTACAGGTAACATTACACCCAGCACAGATTTGATGTGGTAACCGAACCTTTGTTAAGGGAGCATTTTGTATTGCTCATTTTTTTTTTTATTCAGAATTAGGCAGCTAAGATATTGCAAACAATCCTATTTGCCCACTATAATTACATTATACTAATAGCAACTGTCCATCGACATGAAAATGTAATAAAAAAGCGTCAACTTAATTTTCTCTTAAACACAGAAATAACATGTAATAAGTTTACTTCAGTGACCACATTCCATAGGGAGAAGTGATTCATGGCTATATCCCATTCAGGTTTCCTGTGGTTTCTACTTTCTGCCTCAGTATGTTCACATTTGATTTTGATGCTCCAGCTAACACTGCTGTGACTAAAAATCATCTAGTGTTTGAAGCCCATTACATTCAAAAATGGTCCTTTTAATACAGTATGCAAAGATCTTGTCTCTCACTTTTTATTCAAAGTGTTTTGCTTTTATTCCTGTTCGAAACCAGAGCACACTTTCTTGCTGCAAACCTCTACGAGGCTACATGGGGTTTTTGTAGATATTGTGAGCTTATTCACCAGTAATTTGTGCACGAGCCTGCAAGCAGAAGCAAGCCAGGCAAGGCTTCAGGTGCTTCACCCACAACATTGTCTTTCTAATGGAAATGTAGAGCAATGCATCAGCAAGAGAGTTGAAGAAAACCTGGATTTCTTTGATCAGGCTCTGATGCACTCATTTAGGGCTGACGGTAGCCTTAATGCTGGGCGTTTCTCCAAATACTTTGCACCACTTCATCAGAATATTGGTTTTGGTCCTGTCCTCTGAATGATCTCTTTTGTCCAGATGAGATGGTGGGTCTGTGGGAGTGAGCAGCTCTCCTCTCCACAGCCAAAAGAGATAAGGAATAGCCATGATATGCTTCTAACCACAGCAATTGCTACTTGCTATCATTATGGCCATTATATGACTCAGTGCTGGCTCCAGGTTGCTCTATAGATAGGTATCATAGAAGCATCAGTGGATGTTGCACTGAGGACACATTGCGCCAGACTCCTGTTCTGTTGATAATGAAGATCTGGTCACTGCTTTCAACATGATAGAGAAAACCAGATAAATCCTGCTCTGAAATGGAAATCAAATTCTCATGATCACCTGACCATTTCTTCAGCTCTCCCCCTTTCTAAAGAGGATTTTTTTCATGAATCTTCTTTACGTAAGCATTTTACAGGCAGCTTTACCTGTGTTTTGTTTTATAACCCCATCATGCTTGCTGCTCCCCCCTCTCCTGTGCATGTGTGTGTGCTTTTGTTACTTGTATTGTATAAGGTGCCTTGGGATATTCGCATCCTGTGCATTGTGTGGCATTGTGTTGAATAGGAGGTACAGAAATTAAAAGCAGGTCTCCTCCTACCCACATATGCCTTTTCTTTGCAGGTTTTCCTGGAAGTTTTTTGCAGGGAGGGAAGGGAAGAGGTAAAATATGACTTGGCTGAGACTGCCGGATGCTGAATCAGCTGCGATTGCCTCACGTTTTCCTTTCTTTTGAAATAAGGGGTACAGTTTTCAAAAATGCCCATCTGACTTCTCCACAGGCCCTACCGAGCCCATCAGTAAGTTCCTTTTTAAAAATGGTGCATATGCTCCTAAGTAAGCTACATGGGCATCTCTAGAGAACGCCTTTATAATGCTTTACTCCTAAGCCTAGAGACTGCATGTTCTGGGAATACCAGAACCTGGTGCAGCTGCTGCAGGCTGCCACAGTACTGTCATCAGCCACAACTAATTTTCTCCTCCCCAGAATATTGGTTGCAAAAAAAGGAGACAGCCACACTCATTAACTCAAAAAAACCCTGCCATCACTGCCAGCCCCCTCAAACACACAACATCTTAAAATGCAATTTTGTTCCACGGCACTGCTCTGCTTAAAGGAGCTGACTGCTAAAGTGGCGGCTCCTTGCTGCTCGCATCCACACCTGCTGGCACAGGCTGCTCTGATGAGGCTAGTCAGCGATGGCGTGGTGGTGCAAAAGGCAATGAATAGAGGAGCAGTTCAGGAGCAGCAAACAAGGAGTGTGGCATCAAAATCCTACAAGCCCCAGAGAGCGCCCTTTTCAGAAGATGTACACATCCTGAGGTTGCAGACAGATAAAATCAGACATTGGTTAGAAGATAATAGCACCGTTCTGGAACCGCGTGATCTATCTTTAGCAGCGGTCAGTATTTTGCTTCCACAGCATCCCTATCTTTAAAAGAAAGGAGGAGTTAGATGCCTTTTAGTTAAAGGACCCACTGCCCTATAGCATCCAACCACACACACGGTGCTTGTCCTTTCCAAAGCTGCTTCCCTTTTGTGCACTCAGTCTCGCAGGTAAAGGTGCATTCAGTCTTGCTTGCTTACTAAGGTAGCTACTGTGACTGAAGGCTTGAAACCCCAGCAGAAGAGCAGAGGAAAACGGAGTGTTAATGAGGGGTGCGCCCTCCAAGGTGTACAAGAAAAAGAACTGGTGTCTGACAAGCAAGGCTTTGCGTTCAAAGGTGAGAACAATAATTGCCAGTTGCTATTTTTCTTCTTCTTTGCAGAAATGTATATATATTCACCTGATACAGCTAGCATTTGAGGTCTTGATAGCTGGTTTTATACGCTTGCCTAAAGGTTATTAATTCTTCCTACACTGTTCCCAGTTAGATGGAGTACCTTATAATATAACTTCCTCATTAACATCAAGAGCTGTGATTATACAGTTTTGTTACCAAGGGCTTCAAAGAAATGAAGCCTAAATATAATCTTACAGTACCTTGTTACAATACAAAGCACATCCTCTAATACATTTTTTTTTGTTTGCATAAAATGCAGCACAATAACGGTTCACTTGACCTTTGCCCCCCTGTATAGTTCATTTTAACATTGTTTGAGGAGCACAGAGTTTGCATTTTGCAGGGCACAGGTGCTCTGCCCCACACTGGAGGCTGAAGCTCAGCCCGGCGGTGTGGTGCACTGCTTCTCCCCCCCACCAGCAGCTGGACTCAGGGGATTGCTTTTGTGGTCCACCAGGAATTTCCTGTGATAGAATATCAGAAACCTACTGGTGACTAGTAGGAGGTGACTTCACAGGGCAAAAGTTCTCTCCCTACAATAAACATTCTCAGTGCCGCTGTGGAGATTTCCTACACAGACCTGACAGCCGCCAGCTACTTGTCATCCCGACAGAGAATGGCTCAGGGAAGGGATCGTCGTTCGTAAGCATTTGCCACCTTAAAAGTGAAGCTGCACTCCCACTGCCATTTTATTAATGCCTCCTGAGAAAAGGAAGAATTCAAGATACCCATGCTAATTTAAAAAATCCCACTGATATTGACTGAGAAGACTTTAAAAATACACAAATCCACAGTCGAAGACAGAACATACTGGTATCTATAGGTACCATGATACACATACAGTCCATATATACCATGTATCCTGGTATCTATAGGTACTGTAGTACGCGTACAGTCAGAGAACTAACAGAACAATTATGAAAACACCATACTCCCTCTGTACACATGTTTCCTTGGGGAAACAAGCACAGGGATATCCAGCCACAAGATTTCTTGCAGGGGACTGTCATTTGGAGGATCAAGCATTAAATCCGAGCCCGACACAATTCCTTTGGCAAAAAGGACTGAAAGGACTGTCAGGGGTACTAGAATCATTTGGTTGGCTGAAATAACGTGTAACTGGGCAGATTGCAGTGAAGTTTACAGACTGAAATAGCTTTGGGGAAACAATACATTAATTTCCTGTGGAAAATACATCTATTAACATGGAGACTAGGCTTGGTTGAGTCCAGCATGGTAAAACAGCATGCTGGAAAGCTTGGAAGAAAATACAGCTCAGCGTTGGCTTGGAAGTGCTGAAAAGTAATAGCATCCTCAGAATCAGAGCCATGCCAGGGTCTTCCTTGGTGGAGGCAGCAAGAGAAAGCAGAGGTTTCCAGAAGGTATCTTTAAGCTGTCTCACCAGCTCCTCCACATACTCCCGCACTTATGTACAAAGCCCGCAGCCATGGCCTTCACCGTGTGCTTCCTGAGCAGGTTTCCTGTCCACTGGACAAAATTCAACCCCAAGCAATGCTGAAAAATTTTGCATCTGAAATCTCATTATCAGCTAGTGGCCATTTCCGCAGTGGAGTCTTCATCAGGGCTGGATAGAACAGGTATCTCAAATCTCGCCTTGCTCTGCAACTAATAGCACTACATCAGGAAGAAGAAAGGAAAAAAACGCAGTAGGAAACTTGTAGGAATATTCAACACTGGAGATGTTTGATGCTGCACTCCTTGCTTGCTGTTCCTGAAGTGTTCCTATATTCATTGACATTTGTCCTGAAATTGCTGACTTGCCTGGTCAGAACAGCCTGTGCCTGCGCATGTAGTGTGAGGACCAGGGGGTCAGCACTTCAGCTCCTTTAAGCATAGCAGTGGGGAGGAACAAAGCCTTGCTTTTAAGAGTCCTCTCTCCTTATATTCTCAGGTAAACTCTTCTTTTTCCCCCTGGACGTGTACAACCTTTAAAACAGCATGATTTCTACGAGAGCTCTGACCATTCCTTCTTGGAGGGCTTCATTCAAAGAAATAACATCCGCCTTACCCCACAGTCTGTTAATGATGCATGGGGAGACAAGACCACATTATTTGGCCTCAGTGTACTCACCAAACTTTTAGTGGCAAATAGATGTTCGTGCTGAGGGAAGACTAAATCCATCTGTCAAGCACTTTTTTTTTTTTTTTTTTGGTGATCGAGGCTGATCTTTTTAGTCTCAGTGACTGAATTTCCAGTCAGTCACTATGTACTCAGGAGGAAGAAACCAGTTTGGTTAGCTTTTTTTCTGTTTCTCAGCAAGCAGAACACTGTATTCCATTTCTGTGGACCGTGACATCCCATGGCACATTAAAAGCCTTATTCAAAAGCAAGACAGCCATATTTTACACTCAGCAGGAGGCTCGAGGAAGAAGTATGAGGCCAGGGTTATTCTGACTCTGGACAGCTTGTCAAAATGGGAGCTAGGAACAAAGCTTAGGACATTCTCTGCCAGTTCATGTGATCGATCTTGAAATAAATAAGCAGAAGATTGCCTCAGCAGGGATTTTCTTTATATTACAAGAGAGACTGCATAGAAAAAGGTTTAAATTCAGAAACAGCTGAACTTGCCCTTGTGCTTTTGTTTTCTAAGTCTCCATCCACTGCACAGTATGTCAAAGCCTATGGAAATGCTGAGGAGGGCTCTGAAATTAACAGGACTTTATTTTCTTGTCCAAACTTGAACAGAGCAATTGAACAGTAAGATCTCAGCTTAGTTCATGGAGCAGGTTCACTGATATCTGGGAACTCCTTTCCTAATCTAGGCCATATCTCATGTGCTGTTTCATAGTTTTACCTCAAAACCATAAAAAATTCATCAGGTAGTGGGAGAGCTTGAGAAGCCCTTCATTAGTCTGCTCAGCATTTTATTCTGATGGAGCTTTTCAAAGAGATGATGACAGAAACTGCACTAATCGCCTCTGCCTTCTGAAAAAATAAAATTAATTTACTGAAGTGTAACACAAAAACCTCACACAGGACTTGTCACATAAAGGCAGAGTACATTATATTTCCTATGGCTATCCAGTTCCTCTATGCTGGAGAAGGGGCTTACACATTTCCACATGCCAGGACCCCTTTCTGTTCTTCTCTTCCACAGATGTTTAAGGTAAAACAGAATGGAAAAGGCTCTGCAAGGTGGACACTATGCTTGCTCTTTGACTTTAGCATACAAGGCTGGAATTAAGCCTTGACAGAATCTTCTGAGTATGCTTAACAACATAATTTTCTATCCGAAATTGTTTGTGACATGTTTGGGCAAATTAGAGCTACCATCCATGAGAAATAAAATAATCCAACCTCAGTTACGCATTTGAGTCTTATAATTAAGAGGCACAGGGGTCAAAGGGGCTTCTTGAGCAGTTTGGTTCACCTTATTCCAGAATAAGATCCAAGATGGCTTCATGTCTCCTGAAGCTTCATGCAATTCATAGGGTGCAAGCAGACAACACTCTTTGAAGTCAGTGGTTTTTGCCTTTGCATGTGACAAGAAACTTTAAGAAGTCTGTTCTTAGTGCCATGCAGGAGAGAAAAAACACAGATACTGATTCCCTGCTTGTACTAACAAAATTAAATCACAAAACTTCCACTGAGAATCTAAGCTAAACTTATGGAAAAAGCTTTCACCAAGTGAATGTGTAGGAAAGGAGGTCTTGGCTTGGAGCTTGGCTCACCACTCCATGGGTGCGTCATGGGAGAAAGTAAATACCTTGACTTCGTTAAATTACTATTTCCATCAAAAAGGAGCATAATAAGCTTTATGATCCTTTTGATTCCTGCACCTACTACACTCAGTGTGCATGGGGAAAAAGACTGGCACCAAACAAAATGGCTCTTGCTTTTGAACATTTTTGAAGTTATTCTTAACTTCAAATCTAGTTTTGTTTGTTTAACTTCAATCTAGTTTTGTTGTGGGTGGAAGATCTCTTTTGAAAGATCTTTAACATGTCACAGGAGATGTGTTGGGGCACAGGCGGAAGACAGCGGTGATTGTTGTCTAATGTTACATAGGTCGCTTTTCTCCTTCACATTTGTTTTATTTCCTCAGGGCTGTAATCAGGGGGTTGAGGACAACCAGTTTTGAAGCCCTTGCTGTGCTTTCTGGAAGACAACAGAACTTCCCAGAGTCAGCAGCATATTTCCCATCTAACAAGGTATCTGACAGCAGCGGGCTTTAGAAAAGCAGCAGAGGTTATAGAACAACTAGGTTGCCAAAACACAAATCTTGTCCTCAGCAGAGCTACAAACAAGACGGTCCTTCTGTAATACACTTACGTCGCAATACTGTTCTAAAAATTTCCCAAGCTTGAGGAAATCTGAAGATCCTACTTCACTATACATTCACATCTTTTCTAATGCAAGGTGAGGAAGAATTAGATGGCTCACTGATGGTAAAAGCAAGATAGTTTGGTTTCTGTCCTAGTTTAACACTGTCTATTGACAACCAGCAGGTGACACATTTATACAGCAGAAATACATTGCTCTCACTCTGTGATCCTCAAACTGGCCACTTGGTGCTTGGCTCCACAGAATGGTACGTTACTTAATTTTAGGGTGAAAAGGAGAATAAATGTCCTTTTCCCGTTCAGTATAACACAGTGCCATGTTACAAACATGGACTGCACCTCACAAAATTGGTTTCCCATAACAATTTGGTTGGAGAAATGAACATGAATGTGCTGTGTATTTGTATTGCATCTGATTTCCCAAGGCTATTTATTCCAGTATTTGACTGCTGCCTGCTGCTTTCCTACCTGGAACACTAGTGATCTCAGCATACCTTCAGTTCTTGAATTTGTAAGCAGAGCACCAGAGAAATAAGTTTACTCCCGCTAAACAAAAACTTTATAGGCAGCTCACTGGGGCATTTTGTAGAGTGATATAGCATAATGGAATTTAAACCCCTTGAAAACTGGTCCAAACATACCATGCTTAATGAATACTTCCCATCACTGTTTAAATCTATCAAGAGAAAGAAAAAGTGTCTTTACAAGAGTCCTTTGCTTATTGTTAGACCTGTTAGTACTTCTTTTCCTGGTGCTTTTGAAAGGTTTACCCCCACTTCATTATTTCAATGTAATGAGAGTATTCATCTTACTGACTTACAGGTATTCTCAAAGACTGCAGGTTTTAACACCAGGAAATGTAAAGGTAATAGAGTAGTGGCTTTCCCATTTACTAACCATTATCTTTCAAAACTCTCCTTTCCTTCACCCCAGCGCTGTTGCCTCATTCATCTCCGCGCGCGACTGAAAGCGTTGAAAGCTTTTCGTGAGCAATTAATTACAAAAAGAGGCCTGGGGCCATCTCCCAGCGTTTTAAACAGCTCGCGCTGCTGTGGGGCAAAGCCCGTTCTGAAGTGTTCCTGCTTCGGGACACCCCCGAGATTTCTTCTCTCCCCCATTAGAGACTTTTCACCTCCCTCCGCAGCCGGCCCAGAAGCGGAGCCCCGCACCGGCCCCGCACCGGCCCCGCACCGGCCCCGCCGCTCGGCAGCCGTGCGCGCCCCGGGCCGGGTGGCCGGGCTAAGATCTCCCCCCAGCGGCCACTGGGCTGCCGCTGCCCTGCCAAGGTTTTGTACCCTAACATCGGGGAGGGGGGGAAACCCACCACGGCCCTGCCACACACACTTCAGCCGTCATTCTAACTTCTTGTAAGGCGGCGGAGGTGCCGGGTGTACCTGTGGCTGTACAGCTCTGTACGCATCTCCTGCCGCTGGCGGTGCGTGCTGCCCTACTCACAAAGCTTTGGAGATTACCACTGCGGCTGGCAAACGGTTCCCAGTCGATTAACCACAAATTCAGTCCTACAAGCTGAATTTTTGCACGCTGCTGTGTTCCAGCTTTGTACCTGTCCCCATTTACACGCTGCATTTTTTTTTTTTTTACTTGCCACTCCTAAACAAGAGAGACGGATTTTGTTGAGTCAGAGAGAAACAGGCATCGACTGCTTTATTCACCGGTGGCACAAACCCCACAGGGCTGGAGAACACGGCCACAAGCTGGAGACGGCTGCTGCTGCCCCTCGGTCCGTGCAGCCAGGGGAGGCATCCAGCTCGGCCCCAGACTGTGCAGAACCTCGCTGGTGCTGGTGTTTTAGCAACGAGCATATTTTGGTGGGTAAATCCTCCCGGGAGATGCCAGGAAGTACCAGCCAGCCTCCCTCTTGAACAGCGGGACACGCATTGGCCCTGCTGGCCCCAAGCGTAGCTGAGTTACCTCCTTGTTTCCCGCTGAGTCACACGGGCAGGTGCATTCTCCCAGTTCCAGCCAGGGCAGAAAAGGAGCTGGTTCCTCTCCAAGAGAAAACGAGCAGCACAGAAAGAGGTATTTTTTAGGCAATTCAAAGACGGTCCACATCTGCAAAATAAGTTTGTGCAAAACGTTGTTCTTTATGCTTGCCTGAGTAATCAATAAAAGTCACTGCCAAGTCACACATGGCCTAAATTAGGAAAAAGGGTGAATGTCCATCTCACAAAAAGTTAGGACATTATCTTGTTAATGAAAATCTTATGCTAGGCTGATAGCAGCTTCCAATATTTTTTATTCTCTGTATTTTTTGTGCTTGACATCTATGTTTCTGACACGGATCAACAAAATCTGTCTCCCTTGTTTGGGAGTGGCAAGTGAAAAAACCCACAGAGAGTATGTGGAAACAGAACTGGAACAAAGCAGCATGTAAAAATTCAACTTGTTGAGCTGAATTCGAACTAAATACACTTGGAATAGTTTTGAAAGTTTTAGACCTGTTGATGTGAAAGCAGAAAGTTATAGTTCTACATTTTCTAACCTTAAAGGGCTGTCAACTTTGTGTATATCACACCACAACTGAAAGGGTTGCTTTTACTACTATTAAAGGCAGTATTAAGACTGCTGCAACTAAAAAATATTTTGGGGAAAAATATTTCTTTTCATTTTAACAAGATATTTCATGGACTTGAATTCATCGTTTCCCTCTCCAGTCAGTACGTTCGTGCGCATGTTTCCAACAGCACCAGGGGCAGGAGACACGAGCTCTCACCCATGGCTTATGGGCAGCACCCCTGCTGAAGCCTGGCTTCTCTAGCTGAAGCGTGGGAGCTACATTTTCTAGTGTCTTAATGAGAGGAATTCATATTTAAGCCCATCTACCCCTGGGGACACATGAGCATCCTCTCCCAGTCCACCTGCTTGTCTTCATGGGACTTGTGGGACTTTTTTCTCTTTGACACTTCCACTCCTTGTCAAGGAGAGCTGAAACAGTTCAACAGGTTTCAGAAGAAACGGTGAGGGAGCCAAATGGATACACAGAAGGCAAGCGTGCGCTGTTGCACGATTCTTTCCCTAGGAAATCAGGCTAAACCACAGGAAAACCTGATTGTAGCATTCCCTGAATCTCATTAAGGGAATCATCTTCCAACCGTATCCAGTTACGATAAGAAGCCGTCACATTCTAGGAACGACAGCTGGCATAAGTGTTAGCTACCAAATCATATTTATCTGGGTGGGCCTGAGGTCAACAGCTCTGCTACCTATAGAAGAAGCGGCTATGCCAGCATCACCAGCTTTTGCCCTACCTATGCCTCCCAAATTTTGTGACCAACGGATTACTACTGTCATCCCTCCAGAAATATTATAGACTGTCATGCATCCACATTAAAGTTTTACTTTTCATATTATATACAGGGATGGTGTGCAGTTTTATGAAATCAGCAGTTTATGCTCACTATGTTTTTTACCAAAACAAATTTATAGCCAGGGAGCGGCTTTCTGATTGTCAGTCAAGGAGAAACAAATTACAGTATTTTCATAGTAAATAATGGACGTTGGTGTAGATTTGTTTTCCAATTGGAGGTGAAAAGAACCAAAGAAGACCTGTACCATGATTCAAGATGACCTGTGTCCTGTGGGACCCTCAGACATGTCTTTCATGTGGTCAGAGGCTTTAGCATCCAGCACAGAAGAAGTTGAAATGGGCAAAGAGAAGAGGGAAAACATGTGAATCACAGGAAAACAAAATAGCCTTTACAGTTTCTTCCATGTGCTGTTAACTTTTTCATTCATATGAGACCTTTATATTCTCCCTTTGACCTCTTCGTTTTAGTAAGCATTTTCTGTTCATTAATCATTTGAACAAGTTGTGCAAACATGCAAAAAGAAATTCAGTCATTTCTCAGTGAGCACAAAAGTTCCATCATTTAAATGGCATTGTGCTGTATAGCTTAATGCATGAGCCTATACTTCACCGTGATGTCTTTATTTGGACTAGATGATAAAATTTTATAGGGAAGTGGAACCAGAAATTTTCAAAAATTCACAATTCCAAAAGGAGCCAGTAACACTACAGGCAAGAACGATAAACAGTGGATGGCTTCTGGTATTAGTGGATAGAGACACAGAGTGTTTCAGTATAGAATCATGCATTTCCTGGTGGTTTTCTGTAGAAAAACCCCAAGAAACAATCTCAACAGCGTAAAATATTTTACCTAAGGTTTCATCAATTAGTATTTTTAGAACACAGCTGTGTAAAATTCAAGTGAACGTAAGTGGGGAGACATCCTGAATCATAAGAACTAAGATCACATAGATACGTTTAGCTTTAACTTTCATTTAGTTTTAACTTTGGCTGTGACTGAAATTAGGAATAGCCTTTGTACTTCATATTTGCAAGTATACGATGAATCTGGTTGCATTGCGAATAAAATATAGGGTCAGGGGGCTCACTCTGTGCCATCATCTCCAGGCTAGGACATGGCTGGAGGACTGTAGCCACCCCACGATGGGGGTTTCAGGGGGAGTTTTGAGCATGCAGCGTTGCTCAGTGATTTCCCCTGGCTGTGCCTGCACATGTTCCCCCACCTGCCCTGCCGGAGCTCCATACCATACGTTATTTTGAAGCAGACATATGGGCCTAGCTTTACCCTAAGGCACCTGCTACTTGGGTACTACTACTACCAGTCTAAGTAGAGCAGCACAGGATTAACAAGGACTATTCAAGCTGCCTGAGGCTCTGATTAGGTTTCCCAGAAGTGACACCTACCTGTCCGTGGAGACAGAGCTGTAACTATTCCTGTGCTATTCCTCGTAGGCACAAAAAGTTACTTTGATACTGGAGAGCTTAATTTTTCCCCACAAGGCTGGTTTGAACAAAGGCAGGAATCCTGCATTTGTGGTCTGAAATAATGAAAACAACTGGCTCAATCTAACCAATTAACAAAACTCCCGTTACCTAAAGAAACCCCACCAAAACAGGGAATCACTATGTACTGCATTCCTCAAACTCAAAGATCACATTCAAGGCCTTCAGGGTCCCCAATATTTAGCTTTCAAAATGAAGAATTTGAAGTCTATTACTCACACCTGGTCAAAATCATATTTACTTGTTCTGTGACTCTTGTTCATAACTGATTATTAGCTTTGCAGTGGAAATTAATTTAAGTTTAGAAGTCACGTTTTGTGAATTTTTAAAACAATTATTCGAACTGACTATGCAAATGAACACCTTTTAACCTTGCCTGTGAGCTCCTTCTGGACAGACACCAAGGATGGCTGCAAACACCAGTGAGAAAATGCTGCTTTCCCTTCAGGCAAATGTTACTGGGTGACAGTTTTCAGACACTCACCAAATTGCACTGTCAGGTTTTCAGGCAGAGAAAAAAGAACCATGTTTTATGTGTGTGTGTGGACAGTTTTGCTATTCTTGTTCCTAGTGCCACAGCACCGTGAGGGGGCAGCAGGGCAGGGGCTGGCAGCCCGTCCTGTCCCACTGCCCCAACCAGGAGCAGGGCAGCTGGGGGCACCAGGGCAACCTGGGCATGGGAACAGGGCGCTGGCTGGTGGGTCAGGTAGGGATGGTCAGGTCCGGTGGTGCCCTTGCAGCCCTGGGACAAAACTGTGAAAGCTGTGATGATGGAAGAAAATAGGCCATGATGATGTGGACTAGCCTGCGCACACACACACACACACAAAAATTAAAAAAATTGCGTGTACACAGTGTCTGAGCACCCGAATCCCAGACTTACAGAAAGGTGGTGGCTATGATGGAGGCTTGTATTGCTCAGACTGGAAGCTGCTGCCTTTGAAGGAGATTTTAGCCTCAGGAATTTGTTAGCCCTCTCTCCAGAGGCACATCCTATCAGAGGCAGTTAGCAGATGGAAAGTGAGTGGATTTTAAAATACAGAACCTGTATTTTTTCACAGGCTAATTAGAAACATGCCACAGATACAGAACCAGAGGTATACATAAAGTTCCGAGTCAGATATAAAAGATTATCTGAAGGGAAAAAAGCCTGCCTTTTCCGTTCAACAACACGGGGCTTGTGCAAGTTCCTAGTTATTTCATTCAGGAAGAATCAAAGTTTCCTTTCAGCCACACAAAAACATTGAGCTCTGAGTCTTCGTATAGCCAAGTGCAGTGCTGGTAGCAAAGAGTCATGCTGAATCAACCAAAATGTTTCTTTCCAATATTTCAAGAATCATTTAAATGACAAGAGAGATTCTAAAGACAAAAAATTCCTCCAGTCCCAAGGACTGCTCCAAGGAGGCTTCTTTAGGGCTTCTATGTAGGGTTGGATGCGAAACCCATTAATGCAGGCAACCACTGAGAACCTCTGCAGCCTACTTTTGGAGTCAATGATTATTCTTACAAAGAGAAGACTGCTTTGGTTCACACTGCAGGGGGGTTGTTTCCCCAAATCTATATGGCTGCTCCTTTTGGTAAAGGTCACACATAATTCTCAGAAGGTTGTTATACTCTTGAAGATAAGCGAAGAAAAATCAGAAGCATTCTGGCAGAATATTTTAGCTAGGTTTTACTGTTCCTCTTTAATACGCAGTTTGCCAAGGCACAGAACTCAAAAGCATTTCCAGCAGGATCTGCAATGACGATGGCACAGGCAGCACTTTCCAGGTGGCAGCGCCATTGTAAGACACCACTCCTGGTCGGCAGACGATCGGCAGGCAGAAAATTCTGCTACTCTGAGAATATCCCACTATGTTTGATTTTGGCTTCTTTAAAACAGGATGAGCAAAGAGAATCCAAATGCCAAGGTCAGCCATGATTTTATTAAGGAAAACCCACAGAGAACCGTATGCTGAGTTTACCACTGACGGCTATCCGCCACCCCGCCATCGCTCAGAGCGGCTGCACTGCACAGCTCCCAGGAGACTCCATGCCAAACCTTCATGGCTCCAATACTAAGCTTGAACAACCTTACAGGCTACCTTAACTTCATCTTTAGAACACTAGAAACACCAAACACAAAGGCTGAAAGTGATGATGAAATAAATTAACGACTCACTTTGGTGTTTAAACCCTCCAGACTTCGAACCAGAATTCTGTGAATTCCCATAGGAACAAATGTGTCTGGTCACTAGGTGTCAGCCTTGCCTGCACCAGCAGGACACGCTGGACCTTCTCCCTATCCCAGCCAGCAGATGCGACTCTCAGCATCTTTGAGAGATGTAATTTGTAGAAAGGAGCAGAGGAGGATGTTACCTGTGTGGGATGCTTTTGTACCTGGTAATATAATATTTGTTACCCTCTGGTTTGGATGCTGGAAACAACGTGTTTCTTTCATGCCGAGGAGATGTGACTGGAGGTTAACTGCAGAGACAGGAGAGTTACGCTCTCAAACAACGAATAACTCAGCAGGGTATAAGCAATGAATCAGTAACTGTTCTGCACGCTTCACAGTATTTACTGTTTATCCTAAAGCATCAGTCCCTGGAATAATGCCATAATGTGAAAATGCTGGCTCCCGCTTCTTAAATTTGCTTCTAGCCTTGCTAGATACAGGAACAATGCTTGGAAAAAGATCCCTGCAGGGCTGCAACTCTAAGGACAACAAAGAAAACCTAAAATGTATTCTTTAAATAATTTCTTGAATAGTTACAGTTCATAACAGTACAGTCAGCAAAACCAAAGTGATTAAACATGCAGTAGAGTTTCAGTGGTGTCTACAGAATACTCATACGTTTCTGATTTTGGAATCTCTCCAGATGGAGACTTTCATACCTTGATTCTCATGTTTTCAAGCCTGTGCTGATTATCTTTTCTTTCACTCGGACCAACTACAGTACCATAGCTGCATGCCCATAGCGGTGTCCTAATATGCTGCAAGCAAAGTCATCCAGCTCAGTTGAGAGCAACTGTTCAAAGTGGCAAAACGGGCACTTTTCACAAGACAGAGCAAAAACTACTTGAAAGCTTTTTACCGCCCATTTGCTTCTTAGGTTCTCTTACTGAACAGATAAGCTTTTCCATGCTAAAGACAAAAATCATTGCATCCCAGTGCTTCGATTCACTCAGATACATACATACAAATAAATGCAGAAAACCTGACACAGGTAGAATTTTGCGACACATTCAGATCCTCACTACTGTAATTCATTTAATGATTATTCCACAGTAAACACCTGTCTAACGATGAACCTCGAGAGGCTGGAGCCTTCCAATAACAACAAAACTCAACAACAAAGTCACAATCAGGCCAGTCATTTCACAAGTCCTAGAAGTTAGGGTGGCAGCAATGTCATACCAGCCAAACCCAACATAAAACCGGTAGAAATATTTTGACTGGAACAGTCTCAAGCCTAGTACATGTCCCATACCCAGACTGCCTGCTGTGGTCATTAGCACAGTCACCCTGACAAAAAAAAGAAGGGATAAATGATTGCCTGTGCACTAAAAACCAAACACATCTATGAGGTTTTCAGGGACCCAGAAATCATTGAAAACAGGAGAAACTGCAAGTCCAGCTCTGTAGAAGGATCAGTCACAAATCTGTCTTTTATACAAACAACTCATCACAGTAGCTGAAAAGGGGACCCTAAGAGTACACTGGACTGCATGTGCTCAGAGAGCAGTGAGACAGTGGGTGTTTAAACATCTTGGTCACCTTCTCTAACCATTACAAGCGCCGCTTGCTGAAGCGGACACCTCAGAGGGGCACTATCCTCCTCTCCCATTTTTCCTTTTGCAAATTCAAGTGACCCCGATTTCCACGCTTCGCTTACACAAGGAAACACATAGGTTAGTTAGCACAAATATCAGCAACATATTACATGACAGCCACAGAAGGTAGGCAGGCGATACCAGCACAGGGCTGGGAACTGAGAGTCATTCACCTTGAAAGTCAGAGGCTTCCAGGAGGGATGCCCCTGATTTCTGGACCCTGGAAAAGCTGCTGTCTCTGACAGTTGTAAAATAACACTGACTGTCCAATTGCCAGCATTTCACCTCTTGTGGCACCAAGACTTCTTTTTTATTAAATCAGCATGCTTATTTTCAAAGACAAATACAACCTAGTACATCAAGCTTCAAAAGTTCCCAATGGTGAGCCAGGCAATCCACACTGGCGATACGTGGATCCCTAAGGAGAACTTCCAACCACCAACTTCAAGCATCTTGGGCCAGTGAAAACAGTGAGAGGGATTCAGCACCACACACTTGAGTTTTGGGTGTACACAAGTGTGCTGTATCTATTATCACAGCCAGTGACACCCCGAATGCAATTTAGTTGCTCAGCTATCATCTGCTTCAGGCTAAACAACTGCGATTCCCCAGGTTCCACGGACCGTATCAATCAGAATACTACTGAGTATGAAATGAGCTTAAACAACTGTCTGCCTGTGAGCAATGTAAATTTAGACTTGCGTTAATTTTTAAATTAAGACAACATTTTGTTATTTATACGGAACTTGGATTCCAACTTTTGAAGCTCTGAATCACAGCTACATTCAACAAGTAAAGAAAGCATCTCCCTCGGAAGAGAGTTAGAGTGAATTTGTTTTCTTAAAGTACTCCACATTGGGAAAAAGGCAAACTACAACAGCACCAAAAAAAAAAAAATTAAAAAAAAATTTAAAAAATCCAAAGAAAATCCACAGAGAATTAGTTTACTGTAAATTTACATATAATTTTTCATAGACTGCTCTATGTACACAAACCCCTAGCTGTAATCACCTGCCCAACGAGGAACAATAAATATATTAGCATCAGGAAATTGTAGACTTTCAGGCTGACATGCCCACCAGACAGGACAATCCTTTCAGGAGACAGGATGAATCTTACAGAGGCTAGGTTTCCAGAAGTGCAAGGAAAGATGTTCTGGGCATTGATGCATGGAATGCACACTTGTCTGTCCATTCAGACTTGTACCTAGTGTGCGTAAATCTGAGTTAAGTGCACAGACACCCTTCTAGGAGTGCTCCTTGACTCTGAATAAACTCCAAATCCACTGCTCAAAGGGCTCTCCAACCTGATCAGCACGTCTTGAAATGTGCAAGGTTAACAAGTAAACAACATTGCCGTTGACATTTTTAACAACAAAAGCAACACCAGTCCAGGAAACTCAAGCCACGAAAAACCCCCTCTTATAAACAGATGCAGGAATGATCAACACTTTTCCTGCTCGAGAGGCACATAAAACAACCAGATTTTCAAACCCAGAGTGGACCAGACAGGATGACACTGTGAGAATGATTGAGCCTTGCAGTTCCCACCACTACAACAGGAGAAGTGAGAAGAGACCTCGGAAAGATGCAGATGCAACAGAGGGAATATTAACCAAAGGAGACAGAATAGATCTGAGGGTAGCTTGCTTCCACTGAGAAGCCAGTAATTCTTTAGACAATGCCACGTATTTCTGCTACAAAAGACCAAACCATCTGGCCTCGTAGATGAAGGAGCTTAAAAAGTTTGTAATTTTCCTCTGGTAAGAATTCTGTCAAGCCTGGACTTCTGACTTCATCTTTTCACAGACTAAACCATAACAATACGCTGATGTACAGACTGAGTTACATAAATCTATTCCCACCTGATCACTGAGCAGGAAATTTTAAGAAATAAGTCTGCATATGGAGTATTAAAATGGCCATTTTGGGCAGACACAGCAGCCTTATTTTAGATATATGCAAACTAAACACATAAGTATTTAAAATACAGAATTTTTGCAACAATTGCAAATTAGAGAAATTCTTACAGAACTTGTGTCCAACAGTGCAAAATTGGCTTTGCATTACCATTTTACATTTTAGCAATAAAACAGAAAACACAAAATAGCAATGGGAAGCTATCTTCGTAATTGATCACTTTTATATGACTTCCTGGAGCACTAACATCAATTATGCTTGAATGTCAAAACAATGTTGGCACACTGCCAGTGAAGATTCAGATCAGGGCCACCATTTTATTCATTTATTCCTGTTTAGGAATCAGCGAATGGTACGATCAGTTTTTGGTTGTTAAACATGAACACTAAATATGAAGTATAATGAATTAAGCACTAGCATGACTTTGTTGTACATAAGTGAAATGGAAAATGCATCTATTTTAACTTGCTTTATTTCAAGTCTGCAGTCAGTCACCTGCAAGTATAGCATTGGAAGGTTGCTGTTAGTAGAGTCTGTCATAAGAAACAGAATATTTCTAATTATCAAGTTACGATATAACAAGGTATATACTTGCTCAGAGGCCTTTATTTTGATTGCAGTCTCACATTTAATCAGTTTTATCAAGGAACTATTTAAAAGTATGATGTCAATAAAAATTGATATGGCTTTCAATATTTTATGGCACAAATAACATTTCTTTTCCTCAGCTACTTGATAATTCTTTTCTGCTTACAGCAGACTAGGTGTTTCTTGCTGTGTAATACACTGTTGCATATGAAAACCCCCTATCAAAACAGGATATCCAAGGCAATCATTTCTCTCATGAACATGAAAACATTATACATATTCTTAAGTGAAGAGAATGGCCTGAGATGCCAGTGCTGGCTTACAGTCTTGCATCAATGAGCCTAACCCTCACATAATCATCAGTCCATTGGGAGGCTGCTTATTAGGGGTTTATTAGAAACCTCGTCAATAACTCCTGTTTTTGATAATTCTGTATTGGGTCGCCAGGAGATTTGCGTTCCTGACAAGATAAAATGAACAGGAAATCCTCTACAGCCTTGCCACTTTTTTCACTAGTAAATAAAAATCATAACAACCATTATGAAATACTAGCTACCATAAACAGAGAAGGAGAAGAAAAAAAAAAAAAAAAAAAAAAAAAAGACAAGCATTGCATATTTTAAATAAAGCAACATATAGCCCTTCTTGCCCTCTCCAATTACAAGATGATAAAAGAT
Source organism: Falco peregrinus (assembly GCF_023634155.1). Lineage (NCBI taxonomy): Eukaryota > Metazoa > Chordata > Aves > Falconiformes > Falconidae > Falco > Falco peregrinus. Next base: position 48,915,551 of record NC_073723.1, read on the forward strand.
CACCTTTATAAAGTAGAATGACCGGATTTTGCGGAACGTGGCTGTTTTGGCTCCAAGGTATTTGTAGTGTTATAGTATCAGAGCCAGGATACAGCTGCCTTGTGACTAAGATGTCGTTCACTGAATAAGTGCTATCCAATCCCTCAACGTCACCAGACATCTGTTTCCTGTTTTCATTCTTTCTTTCACTGTTATCATTTTATCCAAGTTACCCTTTCACCTGAAAACCATTTAGAAACCTACCGAAACCAGCGCATGCATGCGTGTGTGTATCAAAGAAGTTGATTTAGGGAAAAAAATTGCCAAGACCAATTTGTTCATTTTAATACAAAGAGCAGGAGTGGAAACAAAGTTGCTTTCCCCCTCTTCTCCTCCCAAAAATACACAATGATACATAAACACTTTTGTCTTCTGGTCTTCACTAATATGACTAACTTCCTTCTTCACTTCCAGTTAAGTAGCTTTCCTGTTGAGTACCACCACCTCCACAAAATACAATTGTGAATTGATTCATAAAAACAGAAACATTATGGCACAAATAAGGGAAGGCAATAAATACTCTTCCCCCCGCTCCAACTCCTTCCCAAATGGAGGCAGTAGTATTGTAATAACAAAAAGAAAGAAAAAAAAAGGTTAAAAAAAATATATTGCTTGTCATTTAAGGTTCCAAACCAACAATCATCAGGATGCAGAACAGGATACATCTAAAGTGAGAAAGTTATTTACTTCACATTCAAGTTAGCACTAGCTATACTTTTTTTGGCACATGGTGTTATTCTTAATGTGCCAAAACAGTGTTGTGCACCTTATAAAATATGAATGTTAACGCCACTAAGACTGAATTCCTGTTATTCACAATCCAATTTTATATTGGTGTTGTTTTGCTGTTTCACCTATACTTAAACCACAAGTCAGGAGAACAACCATTGCTGATAGCATCTAACACACATTAACAACAAACAACAGAAGCTGAAAAGTAAAATTGTCAAAAATCAGTGACTTTCCAATGTTAATCTCTGGATTTCAGGTTATTTAATCAGCACAAGAATAGAAGACTTGTTTTATTTTGTTTTGTGATTACAGATGTTCATGTTAATTGAAAAGGTAGTTTGTTGAATGAAGCAAAAATCTGGGTTGGTTAACAAACACCAACAAAAAAATTCATCTGCCTTTTCTTATTCTCTGAAAGAAAAACAAGGTATTTTGTAATTTTTTTTTCTTTCCCCCTCCCCCTCCATGGCACACCAGCAAAATACAGGTGTCATACAGGAGAAACAGGAGATTCTGGCACTCGGAGGGCTTTCCCTAGGAGATGGGACGGTTTGGCAGCTACAGGAAACTGTCAGTAGCACTTCCAAGGGCACAAACAAAAATTGCAAAGCAAGACTTCTTGTGTTCTGGTCTTCCGGCCTGTTTCCTGCACCCTAATAATCAAATTATCCCTACTTTAAAGCCAAATTCAGCTTCCATAATTACATGAACTTTAATGAAGCATCTCATTAACTTCTGAGGAATCAGAGCAAATTCTGGTAATTAATTTCCTCTCTCATCTTTCAATTTACTGCTTGGTTTATCATCCGAAGTGCCCAATCCTAAGCTTCTGCATGAAACCTAGAATACTCTTGCATAGTAATAACACAGTATTCTGGAGAGATTGATAAAACAAACATTTGCTGGAAAATGATTTTCAAGAGTATATCAAGTCAGAGTTAATTAAAATACTGCTTCCCATAAAACCAATCTGTTCATAACTTTTCGCAAAATCTAAATTCATTTGTCCGCTGTTACATATGCAAACTGTGATCAAGCTGAAAGCTGAATCCTAATTGTGCACTCTGTCCACCACATCCCCATCTACAATCCCCACCACAATCTACTGTCACTGTCTTAATATTCATTGATTCTGGATTCTGCTATGCACTTTTATTAATGACATTATATTTGTGTCTGGACAAGTTTTAAATTTTGTTTGAATAATAAAAGCCATTGATTTAAGATGGCCATCATTTTTTCCCCTCCAAATTTAGATAGAAAGTTCTTTTAAACTGCACAAAAAGTTTAAAAGTCCTTTTAAACTTTTTTTTAAACAAAGTCTCTTTTAAACTAAAACTGCTGTCTTTCTCAATTCCATCTGAAAGAGTAAGACAAAATGAAGACTTCTTAAGCTCTAGAGCTATTGATGGTAGTGGCAAAATCCAAAACATTGCTATGGAATTGAAGAGGTTAATGAATCCTTCTGTATTTTGTTATTTCTGGTTGGGTTTGTAATTTTCCCCATCCAAAACCAGATGGTCTATCTCTTAGAGGTATATCAAGATATAATTTTCCAAAACATCAATTGTAACATTATGTAATATGATTGTAAAACTAATACTAATTTTATACAGCCATGTTTCAAATTTTAAATTGACGGAGGGAAAGATATTAACTAATTTTTAGGTCAAGTTATTCTTTGAATAAGCTTTGAATGAACTTGTAGGTCAAATCATCCCCTGAAATAAATGCAACTTGGAAACATTCTGTCTGAAAAAAACACAGTCTCCAAACCCTGGCAAATAATCACAAGAGAAAGTGCCCAAACACACATTTATGTCAGAGTCTATGCTGTTTCCAAATGTGAACTTTTCATACACTGTGTTATGAAAATAAAGAAGTCAAGAGCTACACCAGAAGATTACATAAACAAAAATTTATGTTTTGCCTAGTATAACAGGAGTCTTAAAAAAACCAAACACCACTTCATATCCATTATTTCATACCCAGATGTTTCCTGTACACCTGCAGTTGTCTCCAGTGCTGAATTCATGAGCTATAGTATTTTAACAGACTCTCATCAGTTGGTTTTAGAATTTTCTTGTCTGCCATGTTCACGATCCATCCTGGAGCAAGACCAAAAAATATCTGTCTGGGATCCTTGCGTGAGCTTAACATTTTGAAGAGTTCATCCTTAGTTATGTCTGGTAAGACATAGCCGTATTTCTTGGCAAGTTCAAGCCTGGCTTCTGCAACCTTAGATGGATCTGCCAGGTACCCACGATTCCTGGCATCAGTGTAGTAACGCACTAGATCTTCAGGTGGAAGCATTCGCTTTGGAATAGGCTGGCCACGCAGAAAAAATACTACTGGCTTACATAAAATTTCTGTGGGCAAACATGAAAGAAAATTAGATAGTATGCTTTACAATACATATTTAAGAAGGTGTCATTTAATATCTTTATTTAGTACTTTGTGCCACATAAATTATTGAACTCTTATTATTAAAAAGTATCAAGCAGAACCCTGTATTTCTTGGCTTAAGTTATTCTTATTCAGAACAAGATAGTGGTTCATAAGTTTCACTTAACCAAACAAACAACTCTGTTTTAACTGGTATTTATAATGACAACCTGGATGAATCGTTACTTCTAATGCATTTAGAATACCTACTTTGGAAAGATACAATAACTAAAATAGATGCCTTCATATATTTAAAGGACTGACTTCCAGGTTAGAAGAAACACATTTGCACGGCTATTTACATAGTGTACCAACAAATGTCAAATGTAGTGTTTCTATAAATATTTTTAAATGAAGAATCAATGGCACATGCATCTATCTAGCCGTTTGTGAAGACTATCTTCTCCTCAAGTTTTACTGAATTTGGCAAATTACACTCCAGATCCTTTTAACCTTAGTATTTTTATTGTTTTCTGGACTGGAAAAAAAGGACTTTTATCACTCCAGAGTAACACATTTTGCAAACTAAAAATGTCTATTCCTCTTGTTCTCAGCCTCATTCACACATGAAAGCTCCATTATTGTCAATAAAACCTGCATGAATGAATATTAGGCAGGATGCAGCCTCAAGCAAAGCAAAGCCTCATTCTTCAGTGAAAGTGTTCTGAAAACAATAGCCATTTTGACTGGAATGATTCTGAGCTTCTGTAACTCGGTTATTTCCTCACTTCAACTAGAAAATTATTTTAAATTAAAACCAGAAATATCCACAGTGGGTTTTAAACCTAATTCTGCCCCCCCCCCCCCCCCCCCCCCCCAGTTTTCTTAAGTATTATTAAACACATGAGAAAGTTGGAAGACAAATATTCAAAGAAACAATCTTTTATGAGTTACTCTGTTTATAAAGCTACTTGGATTTAATTGGCTGACTGGTAAATGACTGCTAACACTGGTAGGGCTGAACAAGCAAATGGTTAATAAAAGCAAAACTGAATGCATTACAGTTCAACATTTGTGTAACAGTGTGCTGTTGAAGCTTTTAGAAGAGAAAAAGTGGATGATTTTCCAGAAGAACTATATTTGAAACTTTTATTTGGATCATTTAATCTTTGCACATTCAGAGAGAAAGAGAGGCAGAAATGGAAAGGAATTCTTACCCAGACTCCTCGGATCATAAAATGCTGTTGTTACCACACCTCCATTTTTTTCTATGGCTGCAATTGCTAATTCAGATGCCCTCTGCACTTCAATATTTACTTTTGCTGAAAAAATATCAGCGCCCTGTAAATTTCAACACAAATCAGAGTAACATTAAAATGAGTATTTTAGGACATACACTTATTCCTCTCTGCAAAATTTTAAGAAACGTGAAATCCTGCAAAGTATTATGATTTGTCTGTTCCCTGCATCAAGACAGGTAACCAAACTGCTCTCGCTCAGTCACCCAGATTGAATGAAAAAAACCCTTTGCCTGTCCAAAAAATATTCACACATTTCTTTCAGCATATTCTAGTCTTCTGTTGTCAAATACTTTAACCTCTTGTTACATGCTTCTTATCTGCAATTTCTGTAGTGTCTCAGGTCTTAAAACATCATACTGGGGTTTCGTTTGTTTTGGGTTTTGGTTTGTTTTTGGGGTTTTTTTTTTTGCAAATCCACAGTGCCCTCTAGCGGGGTTATCATCATAACATCCCACAGCAAAGCGATTTAGAAAAGCAAAGTTGCTCCCAAAACACGAGAAGGACAACCTGACTGCCTGGCATGGAAAAACAGAAAACCCAAGCTTTTATACTGCCCGAGGTAATAAGCATCTTGCATGTATACCTCCTCCACCAGCTGGACGCCATAATCCCTTTTGAGAGGCTGCACTGTTACACCTCTGGCGTTAGTGAGCTGTGTTAAGTCAATTGGCTGTGTGGGGTCAACTCTACCCAAATCGATCAGGTACTGCAGCCTCTGAAGACTGAGCGGTTGATACTGCCGTCTGAGGCTGGGGAGAGGAACACAGAAAACAAACAAAACAATGAAAAATTTCAAACACTGAAGCGTCAACAGGAACTAGTTAACCAAGGCACAACACATAATATTTTGTTTTCTACCTACTCTTAAAATTACCAAGTAAGTGTTTAAAATGCACCTATCCATAAACCAAAATTTTAAGTTTAATTTAATGCAAATACAAGCCCTAGTCACAGGCCAAGACTCCATTATGCCTTCAGGTTGGTCACACACACACCCCCTCCAATATATTAATTATTTTGCTGTTGCTGAGCTCAATTTACTCCAGAATACCTCTCTACTTGTCGACTGGTTTAAGGAAGCTAAAAAGATGAAGAAATCAAAACGTCAGCATTTCTTGGTAACTCAACTAGATTCTAAATAACTACCTTCTTCAAAGTGAGTCCAGCTTGGTAGCTTCACTGAAAATTTCATTCAGGAAATCCAAGCAAAAAACCCTAAATAAACCACAATCAAAACCAAATATAGCCTCTCCTCCCATACAAATTTAGTCAAAGACTATCTGCCCAACCCTGTATGTGCTCCTGCATAGTTTACCTATATCCAACAAGATATTTTAGTCTATTACCACTGTACCTGACATCTCACAAGTACCGAATGGAATGTTCCTCAAAATACCACAAAGGAAGAGAAGTATCAAGAAAATGCATACTGACCCATACCCCCAAAGGAAGTTGGAGTATTTTGTCAATAGCCATCAGCTTCAGCAGAAACTACTGCATTTTATGAAGTTCTAACTTTACTACACAAACCGATCCTTAGAACAGTTTTCCCCATCCCAATGTCTATAGCTACTGCACATAACTTACACTGATGCTCAAAGCTTTCTCATACAATCGGTTTGACCACCACTACAGGAAATTTGTGTGTGGTAGCAGAAAAACTGAGAGCTTATCTCTGTTATTGGCAAGCTAAATAAGAAAGAAAAACAACAGAATTTACACCATCAGACAGCTCTTAAGAAAGGAGAAGTTCAAGAAGTGGAGGAACACTACTGTAGACAGAAAGAAGGAGGTGAAGATAAACAGGCAGGGACATTGCTCAGCATACTCCCATCCTGCCATGATAGCGCCTCTGAAGTACACTTTCAATGTTCACTAGACAAACATTTACAATAGATGACACTGAAATTCTGCAAACATTGAAAAGAAATTGGAGTATTTTTTTTTGTTTCCAAATGCTGTCAGATCTGGTTAAAAACAGCAAGACCCTACTAATTTCTTGTCACTGCAGAAGCCTGGATTTTTGCTATTGGTAATTCATGAACTCGTAACCACTGTTAACACAAGACGCTCAGTGTCTGCATTCTGCAGTGTTTCCTTTGTAGGACTGCAAATCTAAACTCTTGTCTTCAGCTATGGAAATTTTTTCTCATTTACTCTTGAGAGTAACTTAAACAAACAGGAGGCAATGACAGTACTTGGAAATAGAGTTTGAACTTCAAAATTAGTAAGACTCACAGAGAAAATGTTTAGCAACCAGTACAGGTCTGCAAGTTATACTGCATGCATAAAGAATGCAAATATAAAAATGCACAGCTATTTGATGAAGTTATATCAGCAAATGAAACATGAAATCAACCTGCAAGTTTAACAATTCACAAACACACACATATTTATCTTTTTATTCTTGAACTGTCTGCTAAGTGTGGCATGTTTTGCCTGTAACAGCACCATACAGGTACAGAAGTTTTCACGATCATACCTAAAAGCAACAAAATGATTACTGACCCAGGTAACATACATGCTATCCTAGGAAACAAAACCAACTTTAAACAACAACAAAAAATTAAAAACCAGTTTTGTAATCATCAATATAAGTGAAGGAAATTAATAAAACACCAGCATACAGCTCTCCAGCTAAGAACAGTGACTGCAGACAAGACACGTTAGATGAATAATTTTAAAAATTAAAAAGCTGGAAGATGGACACAGAACAAACAAACAGGGTGTGAAGAGGACAAAAGCGTCAAACCAGTCCCAGCACCTGAGGAGAACAATGGTGAAAGATGACTTCATGGCCTCATCCAGGAGATTTGATATTAAAGAGCTTGTTAAAATCCTAGGTGGAACAGGTGGAGTACAGACAAAGACTGCAGTGTTGCAGGACTAAAAAAGTAGAGTCATGAAAAGAAGCAGAATTGTTTGGCTAGCAGCAGATCAGAGCTTCACATGAATAAAGCTAACAGAAATAACAAAGCAAGGCTTTGCATTACACTTCCGTGCTTAACATGCTCACTTGAGTCAATGGGCCTGTTCCCAGTCAGTTCAGCATGTTACCTGCTGTGCAGGCAGGCAAAGAGAGAAACAAACATGTACAGAGGAGTGGTCTCAGAGAAGAATCGCACTCAGCTGTAGAAGGAAGGGTAGCCTGCTACAGATGCAGGATTATGCAAAGAAAAGTACAAATAAGCAGAGCTGTGAAGTAACAGAAAATGAGTGAATTCATTAAAAAAATAATCTCAGAAGAAGTGGGAGATGCTGTTGTTAAGGAAGCTAACAATCTGAGAGGAATAGCTCACTTTCAGTTAGGCCTGTTTTGGCATATTGGCTTCTAGCTTCAGAAGGAAGATCAAGAAAAGCAGACAATGATCAATTTCCAGGTAAATGTGAAGAAACTTACCTATGTCCCTCATTAAACCCATATTTTGGTATGGCCAAGTAAAACGGAGTTTGACCACCCTCAAAGCCTAATCGGGGGCGATTTCCTCTTTGTCTTTCTCCTTTATGACCTCGACCACACTTCCTACCTCCATATCTTCCACGGCCACGTCTTCTCTCCTTGAAAACAATCAATGATACATTGATACATTTAGTCAATGATTTTGGAGATAAGCATCTCTAAAACATGATTTCAGAGATATGAACAGCTAAGCAAAATGCTGATCCTTGAGGAAAAATTAAGAGATAGATCCATTTGATCTTACAAAGTTTTTCCCATTTAAGCTACCATTTACTGGAGTGTGAACACATGTGGAAGGAGCAATGTCACATTGCTAACCAGTCTCTTATCTGCACAACACAATTCACACATTTGTTATTTTCCAGAGTTCCTCAGTGTGAATCAGTCACTAGAGATATGTGAAGCAATGCGTTCTGAACAGTATTTGTACTGCTTATAAGCTAACTTTTGTTAAGTTGCAGCACAGTCACTGCTGGATCAATAACAATGTAAATAATTATTAAACAGGCTACAGTAAGCCTCTTCAATTTCTCTTTTTTTTTTTTATTCAACATTCAAATAACCAAACTTCAAGCACCGTGATCCCACAAATTGCTATATGCAGTTAGACTGCAGCCAGAATACTGAGTAAAACTCAGGTCTGAAAACTGCTCTTTACAACATGGTATTTGATTACTAGCCTAACACCGTAAAGACCTAAAATTTGCTGTTTCATGCTCTTTATTGTGTCCGTAGGTTTTCCAAAGTTATGGAGTACTTAATGTGCACTGAAATATTGGTACAAGAGTCAGTACAGACATACATCAGAAGCTAGACTAGACTATCCCAGTCACCAAAGGAAGTTGAGTTGTCCCCAGCCCACGCACTATGCTGCTTTACTCAGTGTCTCTTGTGCTGACACAAGCAGTTGTGGGGCCCTGTGCTGGACAGGTAATGGAATTAAACTAGATGAAACCTAACTTTCGTCTAACTATTTTTCTGCTGGTTTAGTTCCCTGCTTTGGCTCACTGCACAACCTCTAGCAGTGGTAGGAAATACACAGCAGGTGTGACCACCTGGTGGCAGAGGGACACCCACCCTTTCTGGCAGTTGCTCATCACCCCCCCCAGACTGCACCATGACTTTAGTAAATACAAGCTCACTGACAAGGAATGTAATCAGTACATTGACCAGATTTTAGACTGTTGGAGGAGCCAATCAAAATTTTTTTATACAACTTCTGTTTGTGAAGACAAATGCTGTTAAATCTGCTTATTTGAGAATAAGGCTGTCTGACACCAAAATCAAAACAACCAGACAAACAGAGCTGAGGTCACTTGTACAAATTCTAATGGAAGACAAACAGCAGCAGCATGGGGAAAACATTGCTCATTTCTTAGATGGAGTTGCAAGTTACTTGCTAAAGACTGAATGAGTGTACAAAAATTTCTACTTTCAAGATTAAAAAAAAAAATAATGTTCTCCTAAACCCAACAGATACCTTGAAAAACAGAGTCCCGAGGACAGACACTGGCAGGTAAGCATCAGCTCCAGTAAATCACAAGTTCAGACTATCTCTCAACTTCTCAATGCTAAGCTTGAAAATACCATTTTGGAGGCTGGATTAGTTTGAAAAACCTTAAGAATCACCACTCCAGCACTGAACAGTGCTACTTCTACCTTAAATTGATCCTGGCCAAGATGGACATTCACATCTCCAAGTGAAGTAACCTGACAGCAGAACCCCAACAGCTGTAGGGGGAAGAATTTCCATTCTGTTGTCTTGTCACAGGTTTATGGGGTTACCGCTATGCAGCACTCACCAGCTCTGTTGGCATCTCTAGGGAGCCCTGAGCACTGACAGGGAAGTGCTGCAGGGACAGTCCCCTGTCAGTCCCCTATTCGTACGACTTTAGCCCTTTAACTTCATCCCCTGTACACAGATATCCGACACACACACCCCAGATTGGGTTCCTCCTGGTTTCTTTCCTTTATTTGTCTATCACTTTACAATGAGACAGGGAAGATTTAGTTTTGTTTTTGAGAAAGCAATAGTAACAAGAAACGGTGGCTGGCACCACAACCCTTTTCCTTTTAAACCTTTTAACCTTCCTTGCCTTTTCTGGCATATTACCCCATCCCATAAACATTCGTTATTCCATACTTTCCTATTTCCACCCGCCTTCCAACAACGGCCCCGAGGTTTCGCTAGGATCACCCATCAGCCAAGTCCTCCGAGAGGACATCCACGCGCACCGGCTGTAGGGCACGCAAAGGGCAAGAACAGGGCCAACACACACTGCAGTGCCACCCGCTGCCACAGGCCGCTCTCCTGGAACCTGCCACCATCTCCCCAAAGGCCCTGTGACAGGCCCCGAAGAAACCGCCACCGGGGCCGGGCATGCCCGACGACGACGTAGAGGCCCGCCGCCGCAGGGAAAGCGCGCCCGCCACCCACCCGACAAGCTGCAGGCACTCACCCGCTTTTTGGAGCCCGGGCTGGGCCTTAGGTTGGCCAGACTAACCCTGGGCAGCGACCGCAGCAGCTCCAAGGCCTTGGTCCCGCCATTCCCACTCATATCCGCTCACCTCCCAAGGGCAGCACTAAGGGTGGCGCGGGCGAGCTGCTTTACGGCAGAACCGTAAACCGCACCTCCCGCGCCCTCCCAACAGTGTCGCGCAGCCTGCCCCGCCGGCGGGGCGGGTGCGGACGGAGGGGGGCGCTGGCTCCGCCGCTCCAGCCGGCGCCGGGGTCACGGGCGCCCGAGGCGCGGCGCGGGGAGAGGCGCGGCGTGCGCGGCCGGGGCCGCCGAGGGGCGCGGTGCGGCTGAGGCGTCCTGCGGGCCGGCGGCGGGGCGGGATGGAGCCCGGCTGCCCTCCCGCGTCCCGGCCGGCCGACGGCCACGCACCGCCGTCCTGGGAGAACGGGGAAGGCGCGGAGGGTTACAGGTGAACACGGACCCGTCCTTTTAGTCGTGCGTTAACTAAGAATACCAACGGATTAGGCGTAGGTCCCAAACCGCATTTCGTTTTCCCGTATCTGCTTTTCTGTTCCTCACACAGATCTCAGCCGAGTACTTTAACGCCAGGCCTCGCAAACCGCCAGCCCGCACCTGAACACAGCTGGTGGCAGCGCGCAGAGCAACTGGAACCACCGTGCCCTGCGTCAACCAAAAACGTTTGAAGGTGGATACTCACTGGAAACGTGCATTATTATTAGAGGCTTTTCCTTGTACTGGTGCAGTACTTGATCACTTCAATTATTTTAATCCAAAAAGTGGACCTACTGGAAAATCATACAGCAGCTTCAATCGGTACATTGGTCGGGTGGGAAGTCAGGTACTCTCTGGTGGAGGGGGCATGCCGCTGGTGGAGGTAGGCTCACTGGAGCGAAGAACTGAATTCTAGAAGCTGCTGCTGAGAAGTTACAGAGCAGAAAGGCTGGTTCCCGTTGTGAAAGTCACTTGATGCTCCTAAGTGTGATACCTGCTTTCAGTCCTGAAACTTGTTTGATGAAAACCTTGTTCCATGTTGAATGTCTGCTTCAGGTTTCATCTTGGAGAAAAGGTCAGCCAATAGCTCTGCCAGTTCTGAGAGTAAGTAGGGGTGAAATGGGAATCACGTTGCAGAAATTCATGTTTCAGTATGAAATCTGTATAGCTTCTTACCCCCTTCAGAAAAGATTACTAACAATTACAATGTAACAATACACATGAAATGCTGGTATGCACAACCATCTTACCCAAGTCCCTTTTGGTCACTAGGACAGAGAAAAATACGTAAGTTTAGAGTATGCTTTGCCTTGTAAAGCTGTCACTACACTAAGCAGAACATTGAAATTAGGTAGAAAAGTATCATTCCTAAGATAGATATCTCACTGTAAAGAGACAGCCAACTTACAGGTCTTTGAAAGATTCATAATTCAGATGTTTTCAGCAATTCCTTCGGGATTTCAGCAGCTCAGTTCTTTGAACATTTGTAACTGGCAGACTGCCCCATGCCCACACAGGCCATCCCACTACTGTGTGATTCGCCTATGCGCAATCCATGCAGAACTCGCATTTCTCCAGTGACCCTGAGCCATGCTAGCAGCCACTGGGAATTCAGGTAACATGGTTCCAGCTATATTGGCTAAAAGATTAAAAGTTTGATTTAATTATGAGCAGATTACTGATCTCCTAGCTGGAGGTTCATCAGCACGCCACCTTATGGAACTGACGTTTATGTGGTTAATAGCACGGTAGAGAGGGAAGACAAAACTTTGTTCGTGTCCCAAAAGGATGTTCTACAGCAAGAGTCAGGTTCAGCATACTTGATAAGCACCTGGCATAATGTGAAGCTCCTAATTAGGAATCTTTTATGCATAAACTGTATTTTCTTACACAGATTTGAATTGGGTACAGTACATGAGGCAAGAACGCACACTAGAGATAAAACACAAAAAGCTACCTGTGAAAATGACCTAATATTAGCAATAAAAGGGATCCCCTGGCATAAATACTATGTATCCAAGCAGCCTGAGGCTGCATGTTTAATGTTACACAGTTGGTGCAAAGGCTTCTCCAATGTATTTCATGAAGGCATACTGATGAATACATTAAAGCTGCTGAGCAAAAGCTTTGTGAAAAAATGACCCAGATTGGTATGGAACATGCCAGTGGGAAGGATGTGAAAGAAGCATAGCGTGCATTCAGCTGCTGTTTGAGCTGCCAAAAAAGCATCCATGTTAGCCAGATACTGCCTGGCAAATACAATGAGTAGATTGATTTTCTGTGAGTAAATATCTGACAAAGATGTATGGGATAGAAGACAAAGAACAAAGTATTCCATTTTGATCGAAATGTGTTTCCCATACTCATTCAGAGTTGCTCTGCGTATTTGGAACAGACTGAAATGATCCAGTAATTTCAATACAGAGTGCCTGAATAGCCTAATACATTTCAAGATGAGTAAGAATCATTAGCTCCTTGGCCGTAAGACAAGAGATTTATTTTGGTGATGAAGGCATCTGATCTGATGAGAACAAATGAGTTCCGTCTAACAATGCACTTTGGTTTATTTGTGCTGGTTTTCCCGTTTCCCATGACTTACTGTTTTATATTTACCTATGCAAGAATACTGTCATATCCCTTTTCCCCTAGGCCTTATAATACAATATAAAGATTATTTTTACAGAAAACACTCAAACCACAGACACATAAAATTATACTATAAAAGTGCAAAATAATCTGGCAGATGTGTCTGGCTACTTGAAAAATACCTTTAACAGTGAAGGGTTTTTTAGTTCAAACCCTTTCGAAACCGCCGGAAACCCAAAGGCAGAGGCAGCTTTGCAGAGCCTGCCTTGTGACCAGCCTGCGCAGCCTGGCGCCTTCCAGTTCAGCGGGCTCCAGCCGGGCTCCCCCGCGGGGCTTCCCCAGCAGGCGCCGGCACACCCGGGGCCTACAGCGGCCGCACCCGGCCCAGGCCGCAGCGCAGTCGCAGCCGCCGCCGCCTCTCGCGGTCAGCAGCCCGGCCCGGGAGGCCGCCTACAAAGCCCAGGGCGGAATCAAGGGTGGCTGCGCCAGCTCCACGTTCATCTTTTACCTCAGCGGCTCCCGCCCCCGGGCGGGCTCACGGCCCGCTGGCGGCAGCAGCCCTCCGCGCCCGCAGGCCGCCTATCCCGCCCGCCGGCGGCCGCCACTGCGGTGCGGGGTTGCCCTCAGCGGGGAGCGGGGCAGCGGGCGGTGGGCGCCAGTCCGGGCCCCCGCCCGCGGCTGCCGCAGCGCCCGCGCCTGCCGCCCGCGCCCCTCCCACCCGCCGCCCGCCTTCCTCCGCCCTCCTGGCCCGGCGCCCGTCCCGCCTCCTCGCTCCTGGCTGGCGTCCCACTGGCCGCCTCGCAGCCCGGTGTATGTGCGGCAACAACATGTCGGCGCCGCTCCCCGCCATCGTCCCGGCCGCCAGGAAGGCGACGGCTGCCGTGAGTGCGGGCAGGGAGCGAGCAGCGGGGAGGCGCCGGCCGTCAGGGGTCCGCCCTGGCGGGCAGCGGCCCCCGCCCCGCTTTGTTCTCCGCTGCGGTCCCAGCCGCGGGCGGCGGTCCCGCCGGTCGCAGCGGCCCCGCGGCCTGGGGGCGAGGCGCACGGGCAGGCCCGGCTGAGGGCGGGCGCCGCCGCCGCCGCCGGGCGGGCGCCTGGCGGGAGGGGTGCGGCGGGGCGGCCCGGCCCGTGCCGCCTGACAGCTCTTCGCCGTTACTCGCCTGCCGGAGCTGGGCCGCGCTTGGGACCGCTCCGGGGCTGGAGTCTGCGCCGGGCCGGGGAAGGTCATCGGTGTCGCCCGGCGAGGCCCGCGGCGCCGTGTGCCGGCCGAGGGCGGGCGCGGCCGCTGATGGCGGCGGGGAGGCCGGGCAGCGGGATCGGGAAGGGACGGGACGGGGCAGAGATTTCCTTCAAGCAAGTCGTATCGTGCTCGAACTGTGCGCGGTCTTGTGCGGGCGGCTGTGGTACGTGGGTTAGCGCGTTTGTTGGGTAGCGATCTTACACCGCTACGGTTTTGTTTTTTTCCTTTAGGTCATTTTTCTTCATGGATTGGGAGATACCGGGTGTGTATTCTGATCCCTTACATACTTAATAGTTATTACAGTTTCAGATATAAGGCTGCGTGTTGTAAAGACGTGAGCAGTTAAAAGTTACTTGAGCTTCTTCGGCTGCAGTTGAATGCAGCGGCTAACGACAGATGAAATTTCATGTGTGCTGGAATAATGGTGACAGCTATTCATTTAAAATTTCCGGCATGTCTTCAAAAGCTTTTTCTTCGGGTTTTTCAATCATTTACCTAATTTGGTCTGAATGTGATCCCTCTTTTGTTCTTGAGTCAAATTTGGTGGGAAAAGAAGTCTGTGGGTTTTAGATCTTTTGCTTTCATGAGAGTGGGGTCCTGGTTATTCCTGTGCTTGTCTAGACTTGGGAGTTCTTTTGGGGTTGGTTTGTTTGGTGTGTTGTGTGCCCGTCCCCCAGACTTGTGGATTGCTGTTTTGCTACTAGGTGCAGTTAATCCATGGTTTCTTCAGTATATCATACATACATTAAAATCCAGACTCACTCGGTTTATCTAAGCGAGCTCCGAAGCAGTCACCGGATGTCTATGAATTTCTCTGTCTGAAATGCGATCTTCTGACTGCGCCTCCCACTCCCAGCCAATAGCTGTGAAATACCCTGTTTGCCTTGTTCCTGTTACTTCCACATCTGAGTAGAGATGGAGAGTAGGGAATTTCTGGGAGGTGTTCTAAGAGTGGCGTAATGTTTCCATTTGAAGCTTGTGTGTGCCGAGATGTAAGCACACGTTCATTAAAGACATTAACAAGTTAGGAGTGTGTTGAAACCTTTTTTTGTGGGAGACTTTAAAGGAATTGGCACTTAGATACTGAAAATAAGTAGCGTTAATGTTTCGTCTATTTAGCTCCCTTATGGGCAAAATTGTGTAATATTTTTTAAAGAAATTTGGTTTTGTTACCTGGAACGTGAATATTGTCTCTAGGTTGGAACTTGCAATGCTTAAGGCACAAACTTTTCCTGAAGAGCTAAAAAAAAAATCGGCTGTCAAAATTGAAACTTGTGTAACTGGGATACTTAAAAAGGGTCAAGTCCTTGCACTCGACAGTATTGTACAACTGAGGATGTTTGCTCTCACTTGTTGTGCCGACACACCACCCTGTTTGTGTTATCCTTTTTCCTTTCTGCTGGTTGGATGCAGCTGAAGCAGCAGTACTGCCTGCATCTTGGCACCAAATGTTCAGCAAGTGATTATAGAATTTTTTTGAGCTTTTGGAATTTGGGTCTTTGTAAGTCTGGCTGATGTGGCTTTGGCAAGGGGAAAAAACCACAGAGATTTGCTCTTTTAACATAAACTGTATTCATTATACAAATGTATTTCCATTTTGATGACAAAGCTAACTCACAGTCTCAAGCTTGCAAATACACTGAGTGTACTGGAATGTATGCATGAACAAGTCATAACACCTCTGTGGAATTATGGTGGTTTAGCTATATTTGTTCCTTTAGTCCACTGCAGATCAGATTAGCTGAAACGTCCTTTGACGTACTGCCATTTTGAGAAGTAATTAGCAATTTTGTAATCTCCCACAGTTTAAACTGACCAGTTCTACTTCACATGAATTTTTAAATTGCTCACTTCGGTTTACCAACTGTATTTTTTCTGCTCTGAGAAGTGTCTAATAGAGCTTATGTTCTTTTTCTCTCTTAGCTCCTATATAAATGGCACTTAAAGATTGCTACATACTTGTCAAAATCTGAACAAAAGGTACAACATATACAACATAAAGGATTGTTCTAAGGCAGGGGTCCTCAAACTACGGCCCGTGGGCCAGATACGGCCCCCCAGGGTCCTCAATCCGGCCCCCGGTATTTACAGAACCCCACCACCACCCCTCCCGGGGGTTGGGGGGGAAACCAAGCAGCCGCAGATGACTGCCTGCCACTGCATCCGCGTGCCGGCCCTCTGTTTAAAAAGTTTGAGGACCCCTGTTCTAAGGAGTCTGCGTAAATGTGTATACAATGTTGCTTTCCAAATTTGTCAGATTAATCTTACAGTTGTCTAAAAAAAGTCCCCAAATTCCTATCTGACTTTTTTGTCAGTCATATTTCTGCTTCAGTTTCTTATTTGGCCTTCTCCTAATACTGCAAATACCATGCAATATCACCCACAATTTGTATGTATAAAAGTACTGGTAGGAAGCAGGCTGAGATATACAGCCAGTGTTTCAAATGTCCGTTCTGTCTGTGTGCTTGAAATATCTTTAACTTTAGGTAGCATACATTAACTTTTCAGGATGGTATTAAAATTCAAACTAAACCAAACATGCTTTTGTGGCTTGTCTGCTGTTGGTCTGATTAGTGCAGCTGTGTCACTTATGAAGTCATTAAACATGTTTTCTGCTTAGAATAAACTTCCCAGTATCTAGTTTAGTGGGTGAGTTTGGAATAGAATACTGAGCAGGGAGAAAAATCAGGAAATACAGGTACTATTGAGCATTCTGGAACACCAAATACAGGCTCAGGCAGTGGTTCTGCACAGGTTCAGATTTGGGTCCAGCTCAGCTTATCTCTGTATGAGCCCTGGAGTGAGTCTTTCAGAGCTGTTTGTTTAAATTATGCTTTCCAGTTTTCTGGTTTGTAGGAAGCTTGATAACTCATCTGCCATGCTGATCTCACATTCATCTGGGTATTCATGCAGCATGTACTTGAGTTTAAAAAGATAACTGCAATCTGGAGCATTGCTCAGGACTGCATGAATCTAAGAGCATTTGAACTGAGCCAAAGTTATTAGGTCTGATTGAGTAGGCTGGCTCCACATAGAGTTAGCTTAGATGTCAGTTCGCCACTCTCTTATATCAAGAAATGTGGTTCAGAATAAGCAAAGTTGGCTGTGAAAGAAGCTGCCTCAACTCCACAGGAGCAGCCAAACAGCTGTGCTGCAACTGTGACGGTCAAATTAGATAAAGTCTCCCTGGCTTTGTGTATGCAACAAATATTCAGAAGCAGAACAAACCTTTTAAGTTTCATACTATATTCGTAGCATGCTACAGTTCATATAAAATTTTTCTAGAAATGTGTTTTGATTGATCTAATCCAGCACATTTCATACTTGGTCTGTGCTGTTGCACTGACGTAGAAGTAAGAGCTGAGGCAAAACATAAATGCCATTTAATGTATTTTTTGTTAACAGGCATGGATGGTCAGAAGCGCTTGCAGGTATCAAGAGCCCCCATGTGAAATACATTTGCCCACATGCGTAAGTTTGTAATTTTTCTTGTTTTACCTTTTTCTGTAGAGTTACGCACTAACACACTTGCAGAGATGATGAAGTCAAATATGATTTGGATGTCTCTGCATTTTGTTTATATGTTAAAAAAATACTCTAAAATGTTGATAATATTGTTAGTGTGTGAGTTACTTTAGGTCAAATCTGCATTTTTATTCATATTTTGCTTTTGTAACTATTTCAGAATGAAAACATTTGGAAAGTTTTATGTGCAAAGTTAGATTATTTTGACTTTGTTTTCACTGGATTGAGTTGTTTTGTTGCATTTTCTTTCCCTCCAACATTCAATTGTGAAAAGCCAGTGTTACAAGGAGCAGGTTTTGTATTTTATTGACCATTAAATATACTTTGTATTAGATACATGTACTTCTTAAACTTAGGTGCGTAGATGAAATTTCCCTGTTACCTACAGAAAGTTTCAAAGATTCACAGAATATTTGTATTTTCAGCAAATAATGCAATTTGAGCTGTTCTCGTGCAGTTTGAGAAGTGAAATACTTCTGAGCAGTGTCAGGAATCAGTAAATAAATTAAGATCTATGTGGTATTTACTTAATGATAGAAAAACTAATTAAGTATAATCTTGAATTTATTTTAACACAAAATTCAGATTGTCTTTTGCTCCAACAGTCTTGGGAGACATGGAGCATGGATAATAGGGAGATAAGTAAGCGATGTTTTGGTGTATTACTGATTACTGGGCTGTGATTTATTTCTTTCTTTTACCACATGGCCACGCTTTGCTGAGCCGTACAAAAAGAGCTTAGTGATATCTGCTGTTCTCTTTGCTTGCCCTTTGTCTTCTTTCTTTCCCCGCAGAACATAAGTTCCTCAGTTTCAGTAGATTAGAACTATAGCTGGATTTGATCCATGGCATGGTCCATTGATATTGTTTTGGTAAGACAAATGCACCATAAGGGTGGGAATGTGTCCTGCAGTGAAGGCAGGCCTTAAGCAGATTCAGTTGTTGTGAGAAGCACGTGTGGCCAGACTTGATCCACCACTATGCTGCATTTGGCTGCTTCCTTAGGTTTGCTGCTGCTGCTGCATAAGGTGTCTTCATCCACTGAGCATGTGTATGGAACTGTGATAAGTAACTGTTACTTAGAAATAACTGAATGAGGTGGATATATATATATGTATGTATATATAAAATATGTATGTGATATATGTGCAGTCACACACACACATATATATGAGCTGTCCATTAATGTTTTGCTTGCTTTCCATAGAATGGTAATTCAATCCTGAATATTAAATGTGTTTGGGCTGGCAGGTTTCAAGAGAGATTTCTTGAAAAGATGCTACTAAGTACCTAATGTTAATTATGGTTTAAAAGTAAGACAAAATTAGAGATATGTAATTTCATGACATAGCTGCATATTCATTATTAAATTTCAGTATATGTCTTAAGTCAGTGGTGTTCGTTCTCATTTCTAGGCCAGTTATGCCAGTTTCTTTGAACATGAACATGGCTATGCCATCGTGGTAAGTATTTGTTCAGTTGCAGATGATTCTAATGAAAAGATATCTAGGCGTTTGAACTCATTGTTCTTAATTAAAAATCATGAACAACCAGAAGGGCTGGTTTTAATCACATGGAAGTATAAAAGCTTTTTGCTTTAGTTCTGTTACTATAAAAGGGCTTTCATGAGTATGCTCTCTACTTGTGTGTCTGTGGTAGTGGTTATTCCTCAGGACTAATCTGTATGTCTTAAAATATAAACCCTAATTTATTTTACAAGTATAGTCTGGAGTCTGTGTTGTGTATGAATTCATAGTCAGTAGTAGTAGAGTTTATTGCTACTAGTGAGTAATATTTGGTGGGGCAGTAGGATATCTAGAAAGTGTTCTTTAGAACATCTATTCTGAATAGAGAACAAGAAAAATATGGTAGATTTCAGTGGTCTTAAACTAGTCCTCATTAGGTTTGTGGGTTTTTTTCCCATCAAGTAACTTGTGCTTGTTTTTCATATATTTCTTCAAATGGTATTCTAATTTTGTACCTGCAACTGATAAATTGAAATTCCTGCTGATATTTTTGGAGCAAATATCAAAACTGAGCTGTTTAATCTGTAAATTACAGAAGATAAAACTCAGAAAAGGTTTTTTTACTAGATCTAGCCTTTTAGCCACATTCACAGATTGTTCGCTATTTCTTGTAATCTGTGCATGGTTGGCACTAAATGATGTTAGCTACACATTTTTGTGTGGAAATTATCTCAATTTTATTATTTGTGTTTTAAGTGGAATGGATGCTCTAATGAGTAATGCTCTTGTTGATGTTTTTGTAAGGTTTGATATCATTGGACTCTCTCCAGATTCACAGGAAGATGAAGTTGGGATCAAGCAGGCAGCGGAGAATGGTATGCTTAGGAATGCTTTTTATCTCTTAAAAGTACTTCCATGCATTCTTAAAGATGAATTATCAGTCTGAAACAGATTTGTCATTGACAGAATTGTTAGGGAAAGTAATAAGTATATACTGTATTATTGTTGATCAAACTTTAGCTAAGTGCATTGTTTGTTGTTTTGTTTTCTTCTAAACTTCATGAGTAAGTAGAGTAATTCACCAGTATAAACACTTCATATCTCAAATAAGAAAGGGACATGGTAAGCTTAGTGTATTTTTGTTTTTAAGACCACCTGAGTAACACAGCAGGTTAGAGCTGTATGAGCATCCACTTATGATGCTGGATAGTTAGGAGAGGGATACCATCTTCCTGCCAGTGGGGCTTTTGTGAGACTTACTTGCATGTTTTTCTCTTTGGAAATGATGCAGTGGCACTGGAATTTCTGATCATGCTCTAGATCCTTTGAAGCTTTTTGATGTATAGCAAACTAGATTTTCCTTTTGCTAACTCTCTGTTGACATCGGGGAGAGGGTCTCTTTCCTCTTCTAGACGTTCTACAGAATGGAGTAGTTTTTTACTACGGACCTTTATTTATGTTGCAGTTAAAGCACTGATAGATCAAGAAGTAAAAAATGGAATTCCTTCTAATCGAATTATTCTGGGAGGCTTTTCTCAGGTAAGGTATGGTTGGAAAGAACTGTGTCTTTCTAAGGAAGTAACCTACCTTTCCTAACGTGGGAAACCCAGATACCTGAATTGAAAAGAGCTGATGTTATGTGCTTCTAAAATTGTAAGATGGTATTTTCCTTTGCCTTATCAAATGAAGTTTTTTATGCAAATAATTAGTATTCATGGGAAAATAAACATGTGTGTGGAAAAAAGTACTAAAATTAATAGTCTATGTAAAGTCTTTATGCATATAACATACATAGCTCTGCTTGAAAATCTTTTTAGTATTTCTAGTTTAACTTTAATTTGATAGATATTTGATGGTCTGGATTTATTTGGGAAATTCTTCTCTTCATACTTGTAAGACATCTGTGGTAGGGTCCATACACCAACTCCCCAGTCTGCATGCAAATAAATTAAAATATTAAAGCAGTGATAATACTGTTACAATTGATCATGCTTCATTTAATGGTTTTTTGGTCCCCCTCCCCAGCTGCTAGTTACAGTAAATTGGCTGGTTTACTTCTGAATTGATCACGTGGGCTTGAAGAGGGAAACAAGGCACAATAAATGTTATACAGGAATACTGGTTTTAGTATAGGTTCTGAGGAAGAATAGATTGAAATAGAAATAGGCTTTTAAAGGAGAACCAGATATCTTGAAACAAGCATTAAAAGGAATGTTACCATTCTAATACTTGCATCTCTTCATCTTAGGGAGGTGCTTTATCATTGTATACAGCTCTTACAACACACCAAAAATTAGCAGGTGTTGTAGCCCTCAGCTGTTGGCTTCCTCTGCGGGCTTCTTTTCCTCAGGTATTTATGTTTCTTTCCTAAGCTAATTTGCACTTGGGGAATGGGTATATCTGCAGATTCTATCTTGTGCAGGAATTAGGGGCCATCGTTAGTTATTACCAAATACTAAGAGTTGTTTGATAACTTAAAAGTTTTTAAAATAGGGCACTAGAGTTTTAGAGTTTGGCAAGTAGGGAAAATGAGGAAATACTCTGTAGATATCGCTACTTAAAATGACATTCCTAGGAAACTTAAAGGATATAGCAGATTTTCCTGGAAGATAAGTTTACTATTTGCCAGTTGTTCCATCTGCAAGGCTCTATCTTATTAGAGACTAGGTTAAACAAAGTATCAGATTTTTTTTACTTGGCCAGAAATTAAATTCTTCTGAAATTAGTGCCAAGATTTTACTTCCAGGTTTTTTAACTGTGTTGTCAGACACAGAGGTTGCTTCACAAGGAACTTGCAGACTTTACATTGGGGTTTTTTCCTTAAGAATTCTACTTACTTGTCATGCCACAGGGCACAGTGCCATGGGGTTATTTTATTGTGAAGATGTTAGCCTTACCTCCACTTACATTCTCTTTCTTCTCTTCTGCCCTCTAACTCCACCCCTAACAGGGTCCTATCAGTGGTGTCAACAAGGAGATTGCTGTTCTTCAGTGCCACGGGGACTGTGACCCATTGGTTCCTTTAATGTTTGGTTCTCTCACTGTTGAGAAGCTAAAGAGCATGATAAATCCAGCCAACATAACCTTCAGGACTTATTCTGGCATGATGCATAGCTCATGTATTGAGGTAATTTTCTGATGATACAGTGTTTTAGCTGGGTCTGTATTTTAGTTTTTTTCCTCTCAAAACATATGTATTAGGTGTGGGGTTTTGGGGGTTGGCTAGGTGTTGTGCTTTGTTGTTGTTATTGATGGGGTTTTTGTTTTTTTTTTTAATAAGTCCTTGATGCTACTGACTTATTTTCGTAAGTAACTGAATGCATGGCTGAAAAAGCATCCAAGGCAAAAGTTTGCATGACTAGTGGGAATGTCCTCAGAAGATTGTGTTTTTGGGACTAGACTAGTTAGTCTATAAATTGCTCTTTCCCCCCCTTCCCACTTAATTTTAATTAATTGCTTACTATAAAAAAATAAAAATCACTGACTTGGAAGGCACATTCTCACAGCATAAATCCAGCTTGGTGTTTTGGAGAGAAGAATCCTGTTAGTTCTGTGGATGGAGGCACTGAAGGAACTGGGAGAGAGGGTTGACACTGTGGAAGAGGCAGGCTCAGAACCTGTATTTCTAGTCCTGGCTCAGCAGGCAGCCGAGCTGATGTAATGGCTTGCTCCTGCCAGAAAGGGGTGGATCAGTTCCCTCTGCTCATGACCCCGTGGCCCTCTTCCTTGCATCAGCTCTGGGACTGATCAGAAATTTCTTTCAACCATTGAACTTGCTAAAATGGCAAAAGCTGCTGGCTTCAGTTTTTGCAGCTGTAGTGAGCTGAAGCATCAGAACTCACACAAAGTGTTAGGAGCAAGAAACAGAAGAGCATGCAAGGAACAGATCTGCCATTTGTCAGCAGCAGTAATTTGTTGATATTGCTGCATCTTGTGGGAGCCGTACCTTTGGACAGCCCCTTTGGGACATTTACACAGTTGTATTGCATTTAGGTAGTGATAGCATTGAGTTGTCTCACAAATGTATTAATAACGTGCTCTTTCTTACAACATTGACTTAATTTAAAAAAAAATATTTTTAACATGGATTGGTTTCCCAGTCTAGTTAGCTGTATTGCTTTTCCTTAGGGAAGGAAGCATCATAAGGGTGAAACGGAATAGTTAAGAGGAGCTGCTGGCTTCTCACACTGCTGCTAACTTGCAGAAGTTTGAAGTATAGATTAAGCTATGGGTTTAGCTACATTTCAATCCTATCCATGCTCAGCCTGCTGCTATTCAGATCACTTGATGATTAATATGTAGCTTACCTGCTGAACCTCAGAGAGAGAAGGATAGAAGTCTTTGCTCTTTTTCCTATATTTTGCCTCTTCTGAGTACCTAGAGGAGTTATTAGCCTTGACTTGCGTGCAAAGTGGTATGACTCTATCAAGTATCGAATTACTCAATATTTGTAGCTGGGCTGCACATTATAACTGAAATGTTGAAACATGATTGTATAGCTGAATATATATTAATAGGGAACTTCAACTAATATATACTTTTATCTTTAAACAGGAAATGATGGATGTAAAACAGTTCATAGACAAACATCTACCTCCCGTAGACTGAAATGATATGTGAGAAGCCTTCTATATAAATACACCAGCATCAACTGTGGTAGAGTGTTAATCTTTTCATATGCCCAATAAGAAGCATTACTTCTATATCTGCAGTGTTACTACTGTGTTGCAAATTTATACTTAAGATGAGGGTTGAATAATACACGTGTACAAGAAATGATCTGATCATCTTTTCAGTATTAATCATACACTGTTGGGACTACACGAATGCGGCAGCTAGGTAACAATGGCAGAATGTAACCTAAGCATACTGTTTTAAGAAGTCTGATTTTTTTTTTTTTTTTTTCAGAATTTTAGAGTATTTGTACAAGCAATTTAAATTCTAATTGTAGGTGAGCAACATAAATGCAACCAGTTTAGGTATACTTGAGACATGATTTGTTCTTAATACTCACTGAAAACACGTTAAAATGTTTCCTTTATGTAAAGGATGCGTGAAGTACACAATGTGTAACGTAGTGGGCATATGATGGTCGAATAAATGCTACCAAGGACAAAGCTTTAAAAATTAAATGTGAATTGTTACTCCAGATAAGAAAGGTTGTTCTGCTGTAATGGCTAGAAGTCAGTGGAAGTATTTCTTATATTTAAACCACCTCAATCTTTAATTGTTTTCGTATAGGTAGATATTTTTTGGAAATTCTAAAGGGACTTATTTCTTGTTAAACTGTCATTTGTCATTTATTGTCTGTCTCTTTAAAAACTACCATAAACTCATGTCAAATGCTGACTTGAAACAGAATTCTGAGGAAGTGCATAGGATTAATTTGAGTTTCATTTAAAAATTCCTGTTTTCATATTGAATATTCATCTTGTGCTTTTAGTCTTTGTAGCTTTCATTTGTGCAGAAATGTTGATACATTTCATGTGAGCAATTCCAGCATATAGTTTTGATTTTTCTGTCTGTTTTGGAATTATTAACTGAAAATAATGCTGTGTACTGTTGAAGTCTTGCCTGTAACACAGACGTTGACTAATCTGAATTCTTTATTAATAGAAATAGAAGTGCATTTGGGATATAACTTAAACTTTAAATTGATCCCTTCAAATACTTTTTTTTAATTGCATGTTGAGACTTGAGTTTTTTCTGAAAAAGAACAGAGCATTTTATTTTCAAATATATCACTCTACATTTCCCTAGATCAGTATAGCGTAGTAATATGAAGACCTACTATAGGAAAAAAGTAAATCTGCAAGATATAGAATGTCTTTTATCTCAGAAGCTTAAAATTGTAGGATGCACTGGATTACAGAATTTGATGCACACTCGAGAGTTTTTTGCAGTTAAGAGACATAATTTACTTCTGGAAACAGCTGTTCTTCTGTAGAGTTCAGAGGTTGTCACACACTAGGAATGTTTAAAAAATACACAGCAGTTATTACTACATAATGTGCTGCATAACAGTGCTCCATACTATAATATGTTTGCAAACAAAGAATATTCCTGTTTGGGATGCCTCTGTGGTGTCAGCACTGTGCTTTGTACCTGCATTTTAAGGTACTTTCTCCTCTCCCAGCTTAATCATTAATCAAGCGGTCCTCTCACAGTGTCTATGAATTTACATCTGAGGCATCTAACAGTACAAGTGCATAAATGGAGAATTATGCTTTTATATCCCTTCTTAAACACAACTGCTGCCAGAAATCTGACTTGTTCATTTAGTGTGAGTTTCAGTTTTCAGTGATTTTTTTTTTCCGTATGTATTGCATTTCATTTTTTGGAAGCTGTTTTTGTTTTGTAATCCAGTTTCTCTGGAACTCAAACATCTCAATATGTAAAATTGAAAAGAAGTTTATTTCTAAATGGTATTGAAATATCTTTGGGAATTCCATCTGTGTGGTTGAGAAGGCATGTTTATTAACTTTGAAGTTTTAATTAGTCTTTTCTCTCAGTCGCTCTGTTCTATAGACCTGCCAATTTGTGTTTCTGTTAATTTAGTTCACAGAAGAAAGCATAATATTCTTATTGTAGTTGTGCCAAAGTTTTGTTGAGAAAACAATATGTCCTACCTTAGAGTCATTCCCAAATTACGTTAGGTAGTTTTGTAGTCCTGCTGACTTGCAAACTTGGTAAGCAAACTATATGTTATTTCTCCTAGCTTTTAGATTTATCTTCATTCCTGTTGTCTAAATGGTTCCCTGAATATTGGCATGTTTCCAGAGTTCTTGCACAAGCTTCTAATTTTTTCCTTTATTATTTCCTTGTTCTGTTTGTAAATTGTTTGATAATGCTGTTTGGCTCTCTTGTTCAACTTCTAATTGTGCTCATTTCACATATTTTTTTTCTTCTGTTAGAATGAGTTTAAAAAGATATTTCTGAGATGTTAAAATGAAATCAGTTTTAGCTTTATTCTGTGTTAGTTTCATAGCAGTTTCTTCAGTTTGGTGAATGTGTTCACAACTTGCAGTCAGTTTCTGGTATTTACACATTTTAATTGAAGTCAGTTTCAACTATCTCTATGATGTTTTCATATGTTTTTCTAGAAATGCTTTATAAGCTGACTTCATTCAAATATTCAGCTATCATAACCAGATTCTTTTTTATACTGTTGTTTTGCTCCTTGCTTTATCTGGAAAGGGCTGTGTAACCAAAGTAAATGTAAGTAAATGTTACAACTTACTCTGAATTTCTGTATTCTAGGAAGAAGTCTCCTCAAGTTTGTTTTGTTTTGTTTTGTTTGTTTTTTTTTTTTTTGAGGGGAGTGTATGTGTGTGTTGTAGTTGGAGGTTTTTAAAGAGCCCAGAAGCTAGAGGAAATGTCAAGAATGTGTCCTTCCATATTACAGGGTGTATATTCAGCTTCTGTCCTTAACTTCCTGGCTGCTTGGAAGGCTGTGTGTATAATCTTGTAGCTGAACTGCTTCCCTACCTGAAGTGATTTGATGCTGGGATTGTTGTCATAACTGCATGTATTTTTAGGCTGAATGATGGCTCAGCCTGGTGTGGTGGTTTTCATAATACTCTGTTTAAATGGAGAAGTTGGATTGTCAGTGTTCTAAATGTGAATGTCCTATCTTTGTAAACTACAATTTGAAACTGTCCAATAATTAAGTTTGGTTTTTGTAATGTTAGACTTTCCCCAAAATGGGATGATGTCTGTCAAACCTGCAAAAGCATTGATATGAAATACCTTGCTTGCAGATTGGTTTGTTTCAATGGGTATCTAACTCCCTAATCCGTTTTAAATTTCAAAATGGTACTTAAATTTGACTGTAGTTTTGTGCAGTCAGAAGTCTGACTTCTTGTTGGAATATGTTGCCCACTTCTTAATAGACGTGTTGAATTATGTATTATAAGCCAAATCTTCTAGCCATTCTTGGGGTGAACCTGTGCTGGGTTCCATACTGTGGTGAGGGGTGTATAATTTGGTCTCTTCTTCCTGTCTTGTATAATTACAACACAGTAGACTGGTAAAAATACTGTACACTGTAACTGGTATTAGAACTGTTAATTAAAACATGTTCTCTCTAATGGAGTATACTGCACTTCATTGAAATCATTAGGCTGCATCTTTTATGTAGAGGTGCTATTTCTGTTCATGGATATGACTGAGAACAAACTATGTTAATGAAGCCATATGTACAAGGCCTGTGTAACTTAAATTTTGTAAAGAAATACTGAACGCTTACTCTTTGTGTTATGAAATATGAGCCATTTATATTTAATATAGACATTTAAGATGTAATTACTTAGTTTACTCATATTATTTATTGTAAGAAATCTTAATTTTGGAAATTATTTCTGTAGTAGGGAAAATGTGAAAATTTATATCATTGTGAAATAAATTTCAATCAGCATTTGGGCAAGTACTGAAGACTCAATACTTACCTAAAAGAAATCGAGTTTTCATGTCCTGTGAAACAGGCACTTTAGAGGCTTCTTGCAAATATGTTATGTGGTAATGTATGCATGATTCTATAATATGAAGGAATGATGATTTGAAGTTACTGAAAAGGAAAAAAAAATGTTATGTCTTGCTGCCTTGTTGAGAGAATGCTAAGTGTGATCTCATTGTTTTTCATATTCTGGGTTAATTTTATTTTAACTTGCTTTCTTGGTATTTGCAGTAATCTTGGAAGGTAGAGGAAATTAAAATATTTTCTAGTAGCCTTACTCTAGGACGCTAAAGAGCCAAAGCCTTCTCACTGTGTATTGCTACACCTTTAAAGCTCTGAAGGTTCTGCTGTGTCGGACAGCCTTTGAAGTTACATGAGGTTTGGCATACATACCACTTAACATATTTGTTTAACAAGCAGTTTTCATGTCAGGCATTATGTACACTCTTTAGGTTAAGTAATATTTGAGGCTGATCAGGGGTATACGTAGTGTGAGGCACTCGGGAAAAAATTTGAGATTATCTGTAAAGGGGTCCTGAGAGGGAATGAGGTGTACACGTAGTAAAGGTAGACTTCCTGCCTTAAGCAGTTTAAGGCAACTAAAAGGCTGCTTGTCTCCATAGAATGTGGTGTCTAAAAGTCATTGTGGAGTACACTTAGGAAGTTCCTGAACATGTGGAAATACACGATCGATGCAGTGCTGTATGTGAATATATTATGGCAAAATAAGAGTCTAAGAATAGCTAGTAATAATAAAGATGCAATATTATACAGAGTAATTTGTCAGTTTATATTTTATGAAAAACTTCTTGAGTAATGTTCAGTTTCTATTTATTTTCAGCCCTGGCATCCCTGGGGAGATAATTGTGAGGAGAAACATTGGCTAGATTTAGCATAGTAAAAAAATTTACAATGTACTATTGTATTAAACTTTGTCAAATATAGTATGAGACCACTGGTGTAAATGAAGAAGGTGACTCTTCAGTATTTTTCAGAATGTCGGTTGATTAACTTGGAAATGGGAATCTTTGAAGAATAATAGCTGTAGAACAGATCCTCCTCTCTTTTTTTCTCCCCCCCATTTTCATTGCTTGCCACTCTCCTGTTACCTCTGTATTTGGGATAACAGGTTTTATTAATTATCTTTGAGTGGAACAAGTACCTTTGTTGTAGCTGATTTAAATGAAGTATAATTTAATGGGCACCCACACAGTGAATCGGTAGATAATGGTTTTCTCTTTGTTCCAATTACTAGAATAGAGCAACCCATTGCCTCCTTTTTTCTCTGCAAAGCTGGTAAAACTTAAAACTTCTAGCCAGTTTGCTGAGGTGTAGTGGAACCTTGCTTCAGGATAAGTGGGAGGTTTAGCTTCTGTGTGGGGAAGGTAAACTTCACTCAGGGGTTGTGGAGGGGTTTGGTTTTTTTTTTTCGTTTGTTTGTTTTTAAGGCTGCTTGTCAGCGTTAACAGATGGAGTCTAAAGTTGGAGTCTGAATGTTCCCTGGTTGTGAATGTGATTAAACTCTTAAAGTAGCTTCTGTGTGAAATCATTTGCTATGTCATAGTATTTAAAATTATTTGGAGGTATCTTTAAAAGGCTTAAATATTTTCAGTCTATGTACAAAAAACAAGTAGAGGTTGCCCCAGAATAGTCTCATAATGTGACCTTAAACAAACCCAAAACCCAAACCAAAACATTTTCTTAAGTATTTTTTTATATTTAAATGCCTCCAGATACTGCTTCTAAGTCGAAAGAAGTGAAGACACTTTGAAAATTAATAACATACTGCAAACACCAGAAATTGAAAATGATACTTGGTATAACTTCAGGCCATACCATTATGATCTAGAGCTAGTGTGAGGAATTAAATAAAAAAACCCTCAACCCATCTGTTGAATAACCATCAAAACAACTAATCAAGATACATGTTACTGTTTCAGAAATTTTTGAGGAAAATCTTGCTGTTAATGAGGAATCAGAACTTCCATTTACTGCAGCTCCCCTTATGCATCTGTGTTTGGACTCATCTCTTCTTCCCCTGCAAAGGTTGGGGATCATTTGGCTGATTCAAACCAACTGAAATTCTGTTTTGGTAGACCTAAGTCATTGTTACGCTGAGGGCTCAAATAAAGAGGAGAGGCATAATAAGTATAATGCATGGTTACATAAAACCTTTTGGAATGCTGTGAATGTTATATTTTGCATGGTTGTGTTAACACTTGGTTAGAGAAGCTTTTTCCATACAGAGTGTTAGTCCTGAAAATGGAGGATTTCAGGTGCCTTGATAGGAGTTCAGAGATCCTTCACTACAAATTTTGTGTCTGCTACTGTTTGCCTCCCCCCGCAGTTTCTCAAGATGCTGTCCATGTCAAATGAGACTAGTCAGTAAAAATCCAAAACATGTAGTATGTGCACCCTCTTAAGAAAGCCTTCTCTGCCTATTAAGCCTTACCATTGTGGAAGGTCCTGTGGCCCAGCAAATGACAGACTCTACTGAGTTAAATGCAGGCTCCTTGCAGCAGCAGGTATATGGTACCTTTTAGAAAATGTTACAAAAGAAATGTGAGAACATGCTGTAACGGGTGAATGCAGTGCAACAAGTAGTGTGTTTTTTCTTTTTACTAATGGGTTTCTATCAGAGAAGCTAAACAGAAAGGAAAAGTTTGCATAGTTTAACTTCTGTTTGGTGTCTTTTCCCTCTCCTACTGTTCTTCGGACTTACAGAGGCATGTTACAGGAGAGATTGATGCTGTACAAAGCTGCTTGGTTTAGAACCAGCTGAAAGAGAATAACCATGGAGAGTGCTGTGTATTTCTTTGGAATAAAGAATTACTGTCCCGAGGATGATAGAGCAGCTAATATAAAGAATCTGGTTAGTATGGGTTCAGTTAATCATTCAGATATTCTTTCATACAGTACAAATAAAGTGAGCTGTATTTTGTTTTCTTTTAATGCATCCATTCGCAAAGAAAGGATATGCATTGCCATCTAGTTAGTTTTTGATTTCCCTACTGAAATACTTCTCTGATGCTACTTTTATTAGTTTAGGTCTTAAACAATCATGATGTGCTTTCCCCTTATGGTCCTGTAGCAGGCCTTTTACTAGTGCTATATATCATTTAATTTACAATTATTTTTTCCTTACCTGATATATTTTGGATGTTAATACATTTGATCTGCATTTTTAAACTCTTTCCAGGCATATCCAATGAAGAAGGTGTAGAACTGTATTTTTAAAATAAATTAATACTGGAAGTCTTCATTCCAGAACTTAATTATGTTCAAACTGACCATACTGACTGATTTGAGATTTCTAATTTTCTGATAATTTTATCCCTGACCTAACTTGCACCTACTGTAGAAACACGTACAAGCTTGTTTACAGTTTAGTGTGCAACAGCTCTCGGCTGATACACTGTGTA
Source organism: Falco peregrinus (assembly GCF_023634155.1). Lineage (NCBI taxonomy): Eukaryota > Metazoa > Chordata > Aves > Falconiformes > Falconidae > Falco > Falco peregrinus. The sequence goes on from NC_073723.1 coordinate 48,946,630, forward strand.
CTGCTGTTATCATTGATGTGCTTGTGGGAAAAATGATTGCCTTCATTTGAGATTAGCTTCTTATTTAACTTGAATTGATCATTACAGGTGCTAGGTTACTGCATCTAGACAAAATGGAATTAAACCTGAACTGGCATGATCCCTTTTATTTTATTTCTCCCCAAAGTCTGTCCCTGAAAGGTATTCTTTTCCTTAAAGAATCGTTCCTTTTTCGTTTTGGGGTTTTTTTCCCCCTTTGGGCAGAAGAAACAAAAAAGCTGCAGACAAAAGTTTCTGTATGCTTTTGGCCAGTTCATGGCCCAGATCTAACCTGTGGGAAGATCCTGTCTAGGTCCCTAATAATTTTAATTGCTTCTAGTACGTCTGTATGTGCAGGCCTTTCAGCTGGCAGATGCTGTGACCATTGTGTGCATTGAGTGTAATGTAGAAGTACCTGAAACACACCTGTCTCTATATGGCTTCAAAATACAAGACAGTCTTCCTGTGAAGTATGTGACACATAAATGCAGTGGCAGTTCTTGCTGTAATTACTTCTTTGAGTGTCGTTTCAAGGAAAACGCCTATGTCACCTGTTCTCCAAAGTGCACATATTTTACAGTCCTCAGTTTACAACTCGGGCACCCACAGCATTCTGCTGCTTGCTAATAATAGATTTGAGCAGCATGCATAAGCACCATCCCGGATCTTAGTAGGAGATAATCTTTCTGCAACCTTGAAGATATGCTTACCATCTTGTGGAGTAAACATGCCTATTTTACAGCGAAAATGGTTTAATGACGCTGTTGTTCTCAACAACCAATCACAGTAACAAGGCATATAACTCGATGAACAGAATTTAATTGATGGTACATAATATAAAATTGTCTAACTTTTAAAATGTGTTATGTCCTGCTGGAACATATACGAGATTTAGACTAGCTTTAAGACTTAGCAGCACTGTAGCACATGACAGTGTGACACCTGCCCGTTGGAAAAGTTTATCCCCAACTCCGTTGTGCTGGCTCTGAACTCGTAAGCCCCACACTCGCTCTAAGATTGCAAAGGGAGATCCTCGCTCCATTTTATACAGAAGTAACTCTCCTAGGGACAGACGTTCAGGGAAAACCTTTTCCGTTGCGGGGAAGAGGGGGTCTTCTATCCATGTGAAGCTAGCAAAAGCAGGGCGGCCGTGAGCCGAGCCTTCCGGCGGCGCGCAGAGGGCGGTGGGCCGAGCCGGGCCGGCAGCGCTCGCTGCCCGCAGGCCAGCGCCAGCAGCAGCGCGGCGAGCCGGGGCGGGCGAGGCGCTGTACGAGGTCGGACCGTTTAACGGCGCCTCCGCTGTGTCCGGCTTTGCGGGGGGCGAGGCCGCTCCCGCCGCCGCACGGCCCCGCCCCCGCGGGCTCGGCCTGCCGCAGCGCTGCCTGGCTCCTGCGGCCGGCGCTCGACGCGCGCTGCCTGCCGCCGCCGCCGCTCTGGCTGCTGGGTCGGAGCGCTGCGCCGCGGCCTGGCCCCGCTCCTGCCCGCAGAGCTCGGCGGCGGCCCCGGCCGCTTCCCGCGCACCGAGGGGAGGCGGGGCTGCTCCGCCGGCTTCAGCTCCCAAGCGCCGCGCCGGGCCCCGCTCGGACCGCCGCAGCCATGACTACGGAGGACGAGATCATTCGCATCGCCAAGAAGATGGACAAGATGGTGCAGAAGAAGAACGCGGTGAGCGGGGACGGGACGGGAGGCGGCTGGGCGGTGCGGAGCCCCCGCGGGCCCCGGCCGGCCCCGCGCTCCCCCCCCATCCGGCGGGTGCGGGGCCTTTTCCTTCCCGCCGCGCGGGCCCCCCGCCCGCCTCCACTTCCCCCCCCGCTGCCCGGCGGCTCCGGCGGTTCCCCCCGCCCCGCCGCCAGTGGACGTGGAGCCGCCGGCCGGCGCGGCCCGCCCGCTGCGGGGGGGCCTCGCCCTGTCAGCCGGCCCTGCTCACCGGCGGGTTGCCCCCGGGCGCCCTGCGCAGCGCCGGCGGGCGGGGAGCGGTGCACCCCCCGGCCCAGCCCCGCGGCTTCGGCCGAGGGGTGGTCTCTGCCGCAGCGCCGACCCTGGCTGTGAGCGGCGTTGCTGTCCGTTTCCCGCGCGTTAAAGTCACGATGTTGGCCTCGCTCGGGAGCGGGTTGTGATCGGGACCTAGAGGAGAGGCCCCCCCCGCGGTGGGCTGTCTTCGCTTTCGGGCACCGAAACTGGCGCCGTACGCGGGCGGGCGAGCTGAGGAGGTGAGCGAGGAGCCCTGGCCCTGCTCCTCCGGCAGGGTGCCCGGGGTTGTGTGGACAAACTGCTGAAGCGGATACTAGATGGCAGCCACTTTGCGTTTTGTTTGTTTTCTTAACCTGAAACAAAGTATCACTTCAAGTGTGTTTATTTGGGGAATGACTTCTGCCTCCGAATGGAGGAGGAATATAGGTAAATTCCACTGAACTTAGTTCAAGTGCTATTCTCATGTATACTCTCGATATAGAACTTACTCAGTTACCATATAATGTCTACACTATCCCTACAAAAACATCAAACTAAGTAAAATCAGAGTGTGCAGCAGCCGCCAAATGCCTGATGGTTTACACATAAAATAGCATACAATTGTAAACTCTGTTTACTACTTCTTTATCGGGTGGGCACGTTGTTATTCTCTTCTAATTTGTGTATTTGTCATTGCTGCTGTTCCTGCAACTACTACTTAATACATAACATTATGACAGTGCATTAAACGCTCAATATTAGTGATAGTTCAGAACTGAGCAGTGTGGAATTTCCATTTATGGAAGTCTCTTTTCTGCTGTTTAAGACGGTGGAAATTATAAACAACATTTTAAAGAAGATTTGCATGCTTATAGAAATACTGATTGTATTAAACCAATGAAATCTGTTTCATTCAGAATCCAAAAAAATTCAGTGCAAGTACACACAGGCTGTGTTTTGCTGTGTTTCACAATGCTTGCTGTTCCATAATATTGTATGGTTTAGGTCTGATACATTTGAACTCCCTAATGATACATTGAGGAGACAGGAGCTTTGTCTAGTGGAAAGAATTTTCTACAACCAGCATTTATTCATTTAGTTATATTTTTCTTTTTGTCCCCTCCCTCTTTATTTCTACTCCCCATGCTTTTCAGCACAAATTAATTAAATGTCTCACTTTCCTGACTCTAAAACTGAAGCGGTGTCTCTTTCCTATGAGGTGTTGAAAAGGTGAAAATGTGTGGACTGTGAAACGTTTAAATATTACGGTAATGAGAATCATAAAGTGAAGTCTATTCAATTTTATTTCGAAGACTTCTGACAATAGAAAGAAAATGGCAGCTCCCAGGTAAGGTGGGAATGGCTGTTGATGTTGTGGAGCAGCACTACAGCGATACCAGAGAGGCACCTGGTGACTACAGAAGCACCTAGTGACTACGGTGTATTTCTCTGTGGTCTGGAAGGCTTAGGAATTCGGATGTAATTCCTAGCAGCAGCTGGGGACGTGTATTCATGCTCTAGTGTGTGTAACCTAATTAACTTTCAAAGCTCTAGTGCATTGTCTTCACTGGGGTCAGCGTAGGTCTGATGTGGCCAAATGCAGCATGCACAGCTGGGCCAGGCTGTGTGTGACTGGAGCCAGCAGCTGGGTCTTCACCTTCACCCCCATCCCAGAAACCAGAGTGTGGGCAGCACCAGAAGCAGTTGTGCTTTTGTACTTTGGAACAGAACTCATTTGTTCCAGCTTATTATCACACACAGGTGGCTCTGTTGTTAGCTTGACGCAGTCTCAAAAACCTTGTAAGGCTGCCTCTGTGGCTGATAGTGGAGAACTGATGCTTTATCCAAAGCACATATGTGTACCCTGATAAAAACACTTAGTTGTATGATAGGAGAGGAAGTACATCATTATTTAACCCAGGAGGTGTCTCTGTTTTTCATACTAGGCTTTGTCAGATGTAAGGTATTTCTTCTTTAATTGCACAATGTGATTTCCTACCTGATCATGCCCTGCAGTTAAAATGCTAACTTTAGTGAAATTATTAAGATCATGTCTATGAAGAGGTACTACATTGTCTCACAATGATCAAGCTGGTTTGAGAAATGCATTCTTACATAACTATCTGCTGGATAATGATGCTGCTGACAATCTCTTGTTGAGTAAAAATGGAGAAAAGAATACAAGAACAGGTACTTGGTGTATGTCTTTGAATGGGAATGATTTGATGAAACCATCAATAAAAGAAAAAAATAGTTTTCATAACTTTTTACTCTGAAGTTAGGAAGACTCAGATGGCAAGAGATGCTTCATCTCTTCTATGGAAGGTGACTGTGTGGCTTGTGGCAAAGTGCTGTTTTGGCATTTCTTTTGATGAGTTGAAAAGGCAGGCTGTGCAGACACCCATCCTGAGTCAGAGTCTTGGTGATTTGCCTTGACTAAGGACTTAATTGTAGCTCTGCAGATTTCGTAACTATTTCAGTGAAGTGATATATGTAGTTCTTTTGTTTTGAAGGACAAAATAATAATGCAATGTTGCATTTAATACAGTGTGAGATACATATTTCTGATGTTATTTTAAATATTGGTTGCATGTTTGAAATAGGTATTACTCCTTCAGAATAACTACGATTGGATTAAAACACATGTAGTGCCTTCCTTATAGCTTTTATTGTATGTAAGTACACTTTTATTAAGCTGCTGTAATGAATAGGTATGAAGAAAAAGGTTGCACCCATGAATTAAAAAAAAATCAAGAACTGTTAAGTAAGTTGAGAGAAGGAAGTGTAATGTTTTTCACATTATTAAATGTTTGCTTCCTTCAGTAGGACAGAATTAGAGCTGGATAGCTCTGCTGTCTTCAGAAATGTATTCCATTTTCTATTGCTTGAAGCATAGCTTTAAAATATGAATATAGAACATCATTCTTGTGTTACGATCTGATCAGCTGAGAGAAGTGGAGTAATAAATCTGTATGAAGCTGACTTGTGTTAATTGAAGTTACAAGGTAAACTGGAAGCTAACTGGCCTAGTGGAACGGGGCATTGCATTTCATTTTCTATGATATTATAGAAATGCTTTCAAAAGAAAATTTATAATAATGTTCTTTATGGTTGGGTTTTCTTAAACAGAGAAGTCTTATATTGGAAAAATAGGAATTAAAAGTTTTACTTCCACTCTGGTTTTGAGAAAAAGGGGGCATTTGACTTTATGTTAAGAAAAGTGGTTACAAAAAACAGTTCAGTTGCTGTGAGTTTAAACTCAATTTAAATTTAATTTTATAGTGTCTAATTCTTGGTACACTTAATTGATTAGAGTGAAGGCTTAGAAAGCATTAGTGCATTAGAAATGTTGGTAATTCAGTACAGAAAACAATATGAAACATAGGTAACATCTCTGTAGAGAGTACCTGCGTTTTTTTACTGGTTACATGGTTTGTTAACCTATGTGTCAAGTTACTAGTTTTGGACAATGTTTAGACTGGGAATAATAAAGTTGTTTTGCCATGTGCAACTGGAAAGGGATTTTACAGAGGCACAGAATTTTTTACTAGACTGTATTTCTAAGATGAAGTGAAGAGAGTGCTACTTTGCTTTACAGTATCATTATGCTGAAATTGCGAACTACAATAACCTGTGTTTATTTTGAAATCACATACTGTGTGCAGTTTGCTAATAACTTAATTGGTTTGGAGGTAAGTATTATTGAATTATATTTTTGAAAACAGCACATTGACTTTTGTAATTTGTTCTGTTTCAGCTAAGAAAATTTCCTTGAATTTGATTTTTGTCTTGTAGCAGTGAAGATAATTAACTTGCTTTACTTGAATCTGTGTTTGCACAGAAGAAACCACTTATGGCTGCGTAGAGAAGGAAATAATTTAGTGTGCTAACTCAGTTTAGCACCTGAAAACAGCATGATATTTCCCAGTCTTGCATCATTGCTGCTAAAATTCTGTGGTTAAAACTGGAGAATTTTTGTGTATCATGAATAAAAGTTAAATAAGACTTCTTGCTGTGATGGCAAAATAGTAAAACTTTAGTTTTATAAGTGAATTTGGCTTGTGTAAGGTGGGATGTAGTGAAATTTTTGTTTTTAGAGGCTTCTTTGCTGTCAAATGTGTTTAAGAAACACAGGTTTTAGCAGGTGTTTGCAAGTGTCCAGAGCTGTGCCTGTTTGGATGTGACACAGAAGTTGCACTTTCATCTTTCTCGCCTCTTGGTGGTTATTTTATGTGCTATCTTCAATAGTTATGTTGTGAGACCTGCAGATGCAGCAGGATGTTACAAGAGTTTCCTTGCAACAGGTGTCATATTAGAAGTTGATTAGGGAGAATTTAAAAATAAAGGCAAGCAAAATACATATGAAAGTAAACAAAATAGGATGAGTTGGGAGAGAGGTAAGGAAAGAGAAAGGAATCATTCCAAAGATCTGCAAGATGGAAATCTTGTGGGGTTTATTTCCAAATCTCATGGATTTAAAAAGAAAAAAAAAACCAAACAAAATGGGGAGTGGCCTTTATATGTGAAGGCAGTTGCCTTCTTGCTATTCATAGCTCACAGGTTCAGAACCATATGCACTTGAATGTTTGCTGTTGCAAAGTCATCTCAGCCTTTAGAATGTTGCTATAGTCTTGACAACCTCTGTGCACAGTAAGAAGAGGATAGTGCAGAACTTTGGTGAAGTAGAGGTGGTAAATCATCGAGGATGTAGAGGTTAAAGTAAATTATGGAGCTCGTGTTTAGGAAAACTTGGTTTTTAACGTATGGCCAACATTGCCAAGGAATGAATTGTTAGAGTAGCTGTGTATAGAGTTTATTAATACCTGACAGTACAATCTCTGAAATTAACTTATCTATCTAGAAAGCATCTGGTTACACAGTATTAGTTTGTACCTTTCCTTGTAGTCTTACAAGGGGAAAAGGAAAAAAGAAAAACCCACAACAGCTGAATAATAAACAAGTGCATAAGCTCAGGTGTTGCAGCACATGAAGATGGGCTCTGGCCTCTGGTTTGGAACATGCTGATGCTTGGCTAGCCTGGTATAGGCTGAGAAGTGTTGTCTGCACTAATCTATGCAGCCTAATCTATATATTTCATTGAGTTAATACTTAACAGTTGAAAATAAGACTTGAAAGCATGTCTTGTTCTGCGTTTTTTCTTTGGATATTTGTTGGTAGACACACTTGCAAAGTTGTCTTTTTTGATTGGAGAAACTATAGCAGTGCCTAGTAAAATAGTGTAACGTGATGACAGTTTTTGAACCAGTGACCTTTTCTGGCTTTACCACACCACTGCGAATATAGTTAAGAATGTTGGCTATATGTTTTATATATACGGTTACATATATATATATGCATTATTGATGGACTGTGCAGAGCTCCTCAACTCCCAAGTTCTTGTGCTAAAACAGATGAGGTTGTTCTGAACTGAAAATCACTGCTGTTGTCTGGCTTGTTTCTGGTGCTGTCAAGTACCCTTGAGGTTGTTTTCTTGAGGATGTATATTGGTTAAGTAGTAATTGACAGTGTGCTTTAATTGACATTTGAATTAAAAGGGATAAAACTTTTCTGGTCTTTGAGTGAATAGGTTTGTTTCTGGGTTAAGGCCTGTTAACGCTTAGAGTTTGTGATGCAGAACATTCCTTGGCTTAGAGTTGTTAGTGGATGAATTGGGAACTGATGGTTTGAATGCGGGCTGGGACCTTGAAGGCAGATAAGAGTATGTTGTTGATATTTTATGTTAAGTATCTGGTTGCTTCTAAATTGACTTTTTTTTTTTTTTTTTTGCAGGCTGGAGCTCTTGATTTATTGAAGGAGCTTAAGAATATTCCCATGACCCTTGAGTTGTTACAGGTATTATTTGCTTATTGTTGTTATGTTCTAAATTTTAAGACCACAATGATGAAGGTGAAGCCAGGAAATCTGGAAGAAGGTTGCACTATTAAAGTAGATTCCTATGTAGAAACTCCTTGGAAGAATTAGTGTTATTACAGGGTAACTAGTCTTATTTCACCCTGATTTAGGGCACTTACCTTAAGTGTTTTCTTCCAGTAGCAAGCTTTTAAAGCTTATCTTTCTGTTTAAGTTGAAAATAATGAATTTTGTCAAGAACAAAGGGGAGGAGCTGCTTATACTCACCTTACATATAATCTTAGGCTCTTACTAACACAAATGTGATGTTTCCTTCCTTCTGAAGAAATATGCAAGTGATTACAGCTGTTACCTTCTTTTCTCATGTAGTTTGTTGTTGTTTTGGATTGTAAGTGAAGAAAAACATAGCTTATACCTTCAGGCAAGTTGTATTTGACCCTGGGTAGTGTATAGATAATTATACTCCTCCTCCTCCATTTTTACTCCCCTGAACAGGAGTGATGGTTTGGTACAATCTCTCTCACATGCATACTCTTTGTAATTTAGTAGAGAGTATCTAACATAGTATTATATATATTCTTTATAAAATCTTTCAAAAAGTAACTCGGTGAACTTTATTTGCATGTCAAGTTCCAGAGTTTGTCATGTAATTCATCAATGAACACCTTTTGTTCCAAAGTAACTAGATCTCTGTGAAATTTTCAAGTGGCAGAGGTAAATGTAAGACCTGATTTGTAGTGGTAGCCACTTAAATTGGAAGAGACTGAAAAGTGAATTTTTTCTAAGTGACAGTTGTCACAGGTACAGAATTGGCTATAAAGTTCAAATCTTAAGTGTAAGTAGCAATGTCATTATTGATGTATGCATCCTATATATTTGCAGAAGGTACTTAGTACAGTATTACTAATGCTGTATGTGACCTAAAATAGGAATTTGAAAGTGTCACCTTCATGCGTGAATAAGCATGGCTGATATGATGCTGCAGCCTTCTCCCACCGAAAAAAAACCCTGAAGTTGCCCCCCAGAACGACATCAGAACCCAGGAAAAACCTCTCTTAACCTTATTCTTTTGAAGTTCTTTGTGCAGGTCTTAATACACAGTATTTGTATAATAATGTTTTTTGCCTTTGGAAAGAAAAATATCTCTGCAAGTACTCCAGAAATTCTGTAAATGTTGCTATGCAACCCTGTTCTGCGTAGTATGAAGAATGAGGCTAGGAGAAGCTTTACACAGAACAGTAGAAAATTTTACCTAGAACCGTAAGGATCTGAAGAATGTATAAGTAAATAACTTAATCTTTTCTTAGTTGCAATGAAAACCTTCATAATGTTATCAACAGAGGAGGACTCTGTTGATAAGAGTACTAACTATGTCTTGCTAAGTACAAACAAACTGAACTGTTTGCCTTTTAGGGCACTTGTGTGACCCTGACGCGCGCGCGCAGACACGCAGACACACATGCATATTAATTCTGCCCAGTTTTCTATCCTGCTTGAAAGAAGCTTACTTATTTCCATCCATATGACAGGTACCTGTTTTTTAGAGTGAGATAATATTTGCAGTAAAAGATTGTTTTTAATCTGTATTGAGGTAGACACTACATGAGTTTGGAAAGATTTCCTTGTGTTATAGTAGGTCTGAAGGGATCAGGTGTTTCAGCATACTCTTGCATAGTAGATTGACTGTAGCTTAGTAATGAAGTCTTTCTTGAAGTATCCACTGCTGTATTCAACAGTTCCACTGCCTAAGATTACAGTTAGCAACATATTTAGACTCAATTTTACATTATTTTTGTTGATAGTTTTACAAATATGTAAAGTCTGCCATAAATTTTCTATGTTGTCTCCCAAATTTGCTTAAGCAGTGGAGGACTCGGAGCAACAATTGAAATGCAGAGTAATCATATGTGTCATTCTGGTAGTGGATCAGTAGTGTGCTGATGTTAGGAAGGGTGGTAATTGTGAGAAAGTGGGAGCACTAGCTTCCTCTATGTAGACTGAGATATCTGTTGATGTGTTTGAACTGATGGAATGCAGGACACAAGTGAAAAACATACTTCCACTCCCATTTTAAAGGAGTTTTGAAAGCTGGCTACATTGAACAGCACTGCTAGCTGATACGATAGTTCCATTATTCCTGTGTAATAAGAGAAATGATGATTTTTGCTGTAATACAACTGTTCCTTCAGTCTGAACTGGTGAGGTCCTCTGAACAATTTACAGGTATGTGGAATAAGAAGTGTGTGCTTGTTGCCTGATTTTTGTCACAGAAAACTGAAGTGGTTACAGACTATAATACCACTGTGTTACATCTAATGAGATCTATGTAAGCAAGCTATCCTTGCTTAGCTAGGCAGGGAGCCAGAAGCCTTCCTCACACATGATTTATCCGGTGGTCAGAATTGCAAATCTGTTTAGCAGCCACACTGTATTAAAGGCATCCTGCCCCTGGTGCTAATTGTAGGTAGTGCCCAGCTAAACAGTGAGTGAGACAGACCATCTTAATTTTAACAGACAGGTTTTACTGGAAATTAAATGTATGTATGCAGAACTAGGCTGTGATGTACAGTCCTTGCCAGCTCACTGGTGAGCCAGGGAAACCTGGAAACCTGGAGGTGGTTATTCTTCATGGGTTGATTTGGCTCTGCTTTGGTCCAGGTGCTCACCTGGACCAAACTTGTAGAATTTAAAGTTGGTAACAGCTCTGCTTGCTTCAGGGGTAGCTGCTTTTCACCAACTATGTGCCTTATGTTTTCTCATTTGGTTAGGTTTAGAGAAGACTAGCTGCCACTGTATGATTTGTTTTGGGTTCAGTCATAGGATACTTATGCTAGCTGTTGCTCATACCAGCTGAAGGCTGCTTGGCCTGTATCTTGAATGCTTCAGGGGTGAAAACAGCTGTCTTACGCTGTGTCTGAGCCTCTTGATTCTTGGAAAGCAGATAAAAAGTGGTGTAGAATTTGAAGTGGGGAAGAATGATCCATTAAAAATGCATTTTGGACAGGGTGAGAAAGGTTTTCATATGCCTGCACTCTTATAAACTGGCACAGAGATAAAGCAGTTCTACAGGTTACATTGGGCTGGGCGAAAATACCAGAGTTCTCCACTTAAAATGGCTCTCACAGGAACAGCTCTGTAGGCTGAGAGACTGAGGAAATTTCAAATGTTGACAGCTGGTTTGTCATTAAAGCACAGTCATTTTGGGAATATAACACTGGTCTTATGTGATTACCTGTGTCAGTTTTCTGGCAAATAAATTGGTAGGTCATTCCTTCCCCTCTCTTTAGGCGAGGCTATATCAAGTGCTCCGTAAAAGCAAACAAATGAACTATGTTTATGTACTACCTTAAGAAAGCTGGCAGTTTAGCCAGTTACTAGAATCTGTTTCTCTTATGTGATCAGAAGAAGAAATTAATTTATCCAATTAATTTTGAGTTTTACTTGAGTTTTTGAGTTTTACTTACCTATGTCTGTAAGTTGGTGTCTTGTCTTTTTGCTGATGAGAGTAGGCTGTGGTTGTGCCCAGTTATCAATGGAGGGTTGGTTTTATGTTTTTCTCATTCAGGTATGGTGAGTATTTTATGGAGTTCCAAGCACATGTTATTCATTATTGTCTGAGCATAATGTCAGGAGTATGTGTTTAAAATGTCAAGAGAGTTGGCCAGTACTGTTAGTCTGGGTGAGCAGAGTTCATCTTGAAACACTTTAAGTTACAGGTGAGTAACCGTCTGTTTTCTTTAATCCAAAATAGGTGTTTAGAGCTGACACTCAGACCTGAGGTTATTTGATGTGCTTCCTTTGCTAAATATCTACTGAATATTTCAGTACATTTCCAGTCATGTACCACATCCATGCCCCAGAAAGTTTAGCGTGGGTTGTAACAGTAATTTACAGGAACAAATACTTTCCATTTTTAGCAAGCCACAAAAATTTAAATTTTCCTTTGAAGGAGAAGGAAATTTATGATGAACTACTGCAAAAGTAAATAGAAAATGTATATTTGGTGAGTCCCATAAATGGTAAATGCAACAAAACTGAGCATCTTAACAAAATTTAGTCATCAGAATATGAAATTATGATAAAATACTTATTTGTATTGTTAAACAGTTTTCTTCTCTTGTGAAACTAAAAGTGTGGAAATGTTCTGCTTCTTCGATTAGCATGTTAAAAGTCTTCTAAAGTGAAATTTGTTGCTGTTGAGCTAAATTTATGTCCTCATCTTCTGAGTAGTAAAAGGAGTGGACTGTAAATTAATCTCCTTTTCACTCTATTGGTGGCAGTAGTGCCAAAGGTTTAAAGCCTGTCCACTATCTTGACTGAGAGGTAGGCTAGTCTTACTGTTTCTATCTAAAAGCAGAACGCTCTATGCTTGAGACTTTAGAGAATCTCAGTATTGCTGAAATTGTTAGGAATCTAAAATGTGGTCGCTCCCAACTGCTATTACAGCTTCTTTCACAGCCACTAAATGGGAATTCTAAGAGTACGAAGTCACTGAAGCAATTGGCAAGCTTCTCATCATGCCAAAATATAAATACAGTCATTGCTTCACAGAAAGATAAGGTTTTGAGGCTAGAACTTTGCTAAAAAAATTATATAACATTAAGATGTATATATGATTTTCATGTTGATAGATTTTTTGAATGTGGTACTTAGTTTAGGTTAGTAGTTCTGCAGAGGTTTTTGTAACAGTTTAGGAGCAAAAATCTTCTGATTGATTCCCCTTGAACCTCCTGCCTGCCACGCCTTCCCCCCCCCCTTCTGTAATGGAGACAAATGGTAATACTGTTGTATTCCTAGTTAAAAATATGTGGTGTTAAAATAAGTTTTGTAAAGGCTTGCAGCATTTCATCCTGATATTCTTAGAAAAACCCCACAAAAACAACAATGAAAAACTTTAAAAAAATTATGTCAAAGTACAAACGTATATATGCTTACTTACTAAATTGTTTTCGTATCACCTTTTATAGTATATATTAATATTTCTATTGCAGTCTACCAGAATTGGAATGTCAGTGAATGCCATACGCAAGCAAAGCACAGATGAAGAAGTTACATCTTTAGCAAAATCTCTTATCAAGTCTTGGAAGAAACTGTTAGGTATGGCAACACAAACTTTGTTTTCCCTGTTCTTGCATGTTTTAACTGTATGCAGTCTTGATGCAAATTTTTGACACAGCTTTGCTTTAGATACATTTGTGCTCCTGTGCAAGTATTGAAACTTTCTGCACTGATGTAGTTGGTTTTTACTCTTTGACTATCATCAGTGCATTACTGTGAAAGTGTATTCAGAGAGAAAGTGAATACATTTTTGTTGGGGCTGGCAAGCAGTAGGAAGCCAGCTTCTGTGACATGACTCATTTCTGAAATCTCATTGCCTGCTGTTGAGCTAGAGTGACTGTACTGCAGTACTTAGCACTAACGAACCTGTTCTTGACTATTTCCTCTGTTAAATATAACAGGTACTCTGCAGAACTTGTGCAAAATCTCATATGAGGCTGTGGAGGCTTTGAAGTTTGGTCTTAAAGTGATTTGTGAAGAAAAAAAACAGGAAAAAGTTGACATTAAAAATCTGTTAGGACTTACAGGTAGCGAGAAATAGATCTGCACTTTCTAAAACCATCATAGTTTTAAACAAATTTTAATTAGTTAATACTTTTTGTTTAATTTCTCTTAAAGCAGTGAATACAATGAATGAAACCTTTCTGTTAGCAGAGTTTTATTCAAGGGTTATTTATAGTACTTAATTTTAATGTATTTGAAAATACTCAAATTTCAAACGGTGTCCAGGTATTTTTGTTCATACACTGTGTGGTACTCTGTTTTCTTTCTTTGTATCTAATTAAGTTTTTTATCAGATACTTTATTGCTCTCTTGTAAGTGGTGTAGAAATTACTTTGTATCCATTTGACAGTATATGTGTATAGAAGTGGACAATTTGTCACAGCTTTCAACCTCTGTGTTCTAGTAAGAGACAACAGCCTCTGCAGCAGATTTTTTTTTTTTTTGACCTACCTTTAAAAAGGTAGATGATACTCATTAGGTTAGTTTTAGTAATGAAATTTGGGTAATACTAGATATGATAAGAAATTATTTTTATTATAAATTAAATGCATACTTTATAAAGGATCTTATCAGAGTTTGCTGGTAAATAGTGAAAATTATGTACTTTTTTAGGTTTAAATTTCCAGTTAGATCTTGAAGTCCAACTGTATTATATCCATGTATAAAAGTGGTAAGATACAGAAGTGGAAAACTAGACATGCATATTAACTTGAGTTGCCCCAAGACTTAAAAGCAGCAGATGGTTTGAGTAACCTAGCTCTCAAGTTACTAATCTAGGTTAAAAAAAAAAAAAAAAAGCCCCTATCAAAGATGGTTGTTGTTGGCTTTCTTTTTTCTGTAAAGTTCAAAATTTTTGCAACTGCAACTTAGTGTAGTCAATAAAGTAGAGGAAGTACTCTTTTATTTTTTTTTAATTATTATTATTTTTATTTTTTATTATTTTACCCCACAGGCTTCTGAATTTTTGGGAGTGCCCTCAGATACTTTTTTGGGGGGGAGCTAGCCATTCTGGGTGTTGCTGTCCTTTGAGCAAAGGAATTGCTGTTTATTTGTTGAGACAGTAAAAGTAGTCATCTTTTATTTATTCTTTTTTTAGTGCAAGCATCTTGTCAGTCAAACTTGTCTTAATATATTGTTACTTATAGCTGACTGATCTTTAAGTGTTCCAATGTTGTGAAACACAGGGAGTATTATTCTTACCTGAGTTCATGTTGTAGAAGCCTGGAATGAGATAGTGGTGCCTGATGGTCACAGCAAGTCAACCTGGATGTAGGCTGCTGTGGAAAGGACTGGTCCTGGTTTCCCATATGCACGGGTGCGCTCTTGCTCCCTCCCGTGCTACCACGAGTGCTCAAGTGGCTATCCAGGAGATGAGAACTGGGAACTGACCAGCTGGAAACTAATTGTTTTGTTCATTTCTTCTGGCTTAAGTTTCAACTGTATTAGTTTTCTGGCCCAGCCTGTTTGCAGTTACTGTTTCTTGCACAGGGATTATGGCAGTAACATATTGTGGCAAGGTGGACCTTTTCGTTTTGATGGCTTGCTACATTCAGGTGGTTTTAAGACAGTTGGGAGACTAGCTAAGGCTTCTTGCATCACGTGAAGTCAAACATATGAGGAACTGGAAAATAAATAGCAAATATTTGACATCAGTCTCTAATTTTTGTTATAGGGCAGATATTATTGCATGTACATTATTGTGCCAGGTCTAGTATAGTTGTGGTTGTACACTTATTGCATAAAATCAAATTAATCCTGAAAATAATTTTTGCTTGTGTTCAAAATATACGTAGTTAAATTCTCCTTGATTGTAATGTAAATCTTTATAATAAAACATAGTAGGGCAAATGTTTCATCTCTCGTTTCATTGCTCAGTAATTCATTAGAACGTAAAATCTCATAACTGTGGAAGATAGGGTATCTCGGGTGTGCAAAGTATGGGTGGGAATCTTACAAAGTACTCTTATCTGTTTTATCATTAGTTTTGACTTTCTCAGAAGAATACGAAATACCATATGTTGAGCTGCTTGAGAAATCAGTTTCGATTATGCTGTTTATAGTGCATGTAAAATGGTATGGATCAAAGATGGAAACAGAAGCGGACAGCTGTTAATCGTACCAAGCATTGTACTCAGAGATCTGAAGTCTTTGTGAGTTATTTTTATAAATGACATTTTGAATTTAGGCAAGAATTGTTGACGGTTCAGGCTGCATGTACTGTTTAAGCTCAGTGCTATCAGAACTTAGGTTTTAAGAATGCATGGGAAACATGAAAAGAAATCAAAGTAAGGTTGTGAATCACCAGATGTTTGTGGCTTGACTAGAGCCATGCCAGGTTACCTGTGGTTCTTCAGGGGGTTTGGAAGATGCCCAGCACAGGGCTTGCAGTCTTTGTCCGAGGTGAGTCACTGAGCGACCTACAGCGGAAGATTGCTTTCAGATGTTGCTGTAAGAGCGTTAAACCACATGGCCAAGTTGGTTGCAATTTACATAAGGAAGCAAATTTGGCCCTCAGAATAAACTATTGTTCAGTTATAACAAGGCATTTGCGAATAATGATTGTGTTCCAAGTAGCTGAGTATACAGAGCCTGCTATGCAGATATTGAATCTATGCAAACCCATTTAGGTTGTAAGGAGTATTCCTTTATATTAAAAAAACACCGCAAAAAATTCTTTAGGGAATTTAACATTCTCCATAACAAATAATTACTTACTGAACTCTGAAGAGTATATGGTGAAAAAGAATGTCCAGACCTCTAACTAAGTAAAATTAAGTCTAATAAGTTTATGCACTGAACTGGAGTTGTAGAATGGTTGGATGTTAATTTTAATGTTAAATGCAAGTGTGATCATTTATTGCCAGTATTAAAAACTAATAATGGGGCCATAAACATTTTTAAATGCCTATTTCAAGAAAGTGCATGCCTGAAAAAATTTATTTTAAAAGAATGTTTAAGTGCTTAATGTTGTCAGGAGAAGATAACAGCAGCCAGACTTCACAGAAGTGTTTTACTTGGATTACTTTGTTCATATAATCCTTTGTTATTTTGAACCTGGGTTTGATGCCACAGGAGCAAGCTGGTATGGTCTAGGACTGTCTTACAGGTATGTTAATGCTCGCATTAGGTGAAGTTGTTCAAGGACATCTAGTAATCTACTGGCTTTGCTCAAAAAATTTGTTATTGGCAAAACAAGTTCCTAAATTGCAGTCCAATAGTGTTTAAGATTTTACTCTTGACAGAAGACTACATGTCTTCATAAGTTACCAAGTGGAAAAATAATTTCAATAGTTTCATTTCCATGTCAGGTATGAGCTGTAGCAATCACCTCCTGTGAAATGTATGTTTGGAACTGTTCCATGTACCTTTAGTAGATCTATAATTTGTTAGGATTATCAATAGATAATAACATGTGATACAAATTCATACTGTACGGGAGAAAAACATATAGCAAAGAAGTTCATGTGTCATGTTCTTTTGTGACTTATGAATAATAATAAAAAAATCTTTGAAAGAGGCAGACAGTTCATGATTATGTTATTTATACATTTTAGATATTCTTCCTCCCTATGCTACTCCTAGGAAGAAACTTTTATGATCTTACCTTCATATCTTACTACATCTTGCAGAGGAATTGCTGAGATGTGTAGTTGCTTGTGCGTCTCGAGATTATTTTGGTCAGAGTCTGGAAAATGGGGTTTAAAGAATTATTAAATATGAGGGGTTTTGTTAAATTAATGACTATGCTGTCAGTTACTTGTTACTGTATCTCTTTCCTTTAACTTATTTAAATTGAATACTTGAAAAACTTTCCAAGTTTTAGTGGTGATACCTGAATCAGTAATGTACGATAATCCGCTAAATTAAATTCTCATGTGCTTCCAGGGAATAACTAGCCACCTTTCATTAATGTTTCTGAAAAATTCTTAATTAAAAATTCTTACAAATTTGTAAATTAATAATGTTGCATTTTATATTTTCTAAATTTGTTCTTGTTACTAGCAAGTGTCTTGAGTTCACTTGTAATAGAATTGTAATTAGAAAAATTTATGATGATGTTGTTAATAGCTTCTAACGTTCAGATTAATTATGTTATCTGGCCATATGTTATTACATTAAAAATTTTGTTCTGTTAATGAAGAACACTGTCGTGTTGTGTTTGACCCTGGAGAGTTTATTTCACTGGAAAAGCTAGAAGTATCTTTTAAATTAATTGCAAGTCCCATACAGAACTGCAATGAAGTAGTCAGAATTTGATAGTCTTACTCCAGTGGCTAATAGTCAATTCATGTTACTAGCATGTTCTTCGTATTTTTAAGACGAAGCATTAATATAAATTAGCTTCTCTTATTTAGGGGGGGAAAAAAGGCTTCAAAATTTTTTTATGGCCTTCTGAAGCTGCAGTAGCTAGAACTGTGAAGCTACAGTTTGCAGTCCTAAAATTGATGACAATTTCAACTTGTTTCTGAAAAAAGTTTTCGTAAGTTTTAATAGCTGTATAAACTTGAAAAAGTAATTGTGCCTCTTAAAAGTAACTTGTAATTAATATTATATAAACATTTATGATGTTCTGTGGACTTCCTGATGTGAATCACTTGCTCATTGGAATTTTTAAATATATTTCACAAAGCGCCATTTTTTCCATCTTATTTTGTTAGAATTTATGTGTTTGGTTGTAGTTCCCGTTAGTTGTCATTCTTCTTTTCCATTAGTGTCTGGCCATTGAATGTAAAATAGGTTTATTACTAGGGACTTCTAGTTTCTCAAGGATAATTTTTCTCCCTTCCCCAGAAGACAGTTGAAACACTGTCTAGCAGGCTGTTAATTGCATTTTCTGTTGTCAGTACAGTATTTTAATAAAATAAGAAATCCTTATTAACGTGTGAGTTTAAGAATAAGTACCACTTGACACTGGATCTCCTTTCCTTGGTGCTTTCCAGTTTATGATCCATAAGAGTGAATGACTTAAATTCTTAGGAGAATATTTCTAGCAAGTAGAGAATATTGTTAACATTATTTTTGGGTTTCTGCAACTGGATTAAACAAAAGTATCTATAAACACTTCTTGAAGTGATTAAAGAAATTGTAGTTTTGAAGACATAGTTGCTGAAGATTGTCCAGTTGTCTCAGCTGCGAAGTCTGACCTTGGTTTGAGACATGCTTGTGTAGACTGGTCTGCAGGTGTAGGAAGAGCTGTGCTTTTATATCTTGCTTTATCCCCATGCCTAATGTATATCCTGCCCTCCATAAGGGAAAGAAGCAGCTGGGGTATTGGCAGATGTTCTCAGGTGCCTGTCTTCTCTGAGGAAATGATGCTGGGCTAAATGGAAGTGTTTGGTAAACTAGCTGACAGCTATACCATAGCGGTGTATTTGATGCAAAATAAGCAGGAGATACTTAGGTCAGCTCTGAATTTGACAACTTGTGTGCTAGAAAAAAATATGGAGGTAAATGGGCTGAAGCAGACTTCAGCTCTAAGGCAGCTATGCTGCTTTGCAGAACCTGAGCTGTACCCCAAGATACCTTTTTGACCTATCAGTTTGCTTAAAGCTTCTGACAAAAATGGTTATGTACCTAAAGAATGATGAATGTACGCAGAATTACATGCATATTTAGAGTATTTTTTAAAATTATCATATAAGCATTTGTTGCCATAGAGAATAGTCATGTGAATATGCATGTGGAAAATGGGATTTGTTTTCTTTCTGTTAGTATTGGGCACTTCTGGTATCATAGTAAAGAACTTGTGTGATCCATTCAGTTTATAGCTTCGTTTGCTTTCTTAATGAAATTACTTTTTTATAAATAATAGCTGTTAAATTGGTATGTTTATTAGGATTTTTTTGAACAGTAGCTTATTAAAGACAGTCCAAGTGCTTCATCTACTGTGTTTTTCTTTTTTCCTTTAATAGAGAAATTTATCAAGGATTGAATACAAGGTTACAAACGGTGGGTGAGGAAGTCACTGAACTTCTAAGACCTTGAATGCTGGGGAAATATTCTGCAGAAGTATCTTTGTGTGCTTGCCTGGTTCCTAAACTGTGCTGTAGGCATCTCTTTTTAGGTACAGCTGGAGACAGGATAGTAGATGGGTGCTTGATCTGATCCAGTATGGCTGTCTCTTGTCTCCTTTTTGTAATGTGGATTTTTTTAACAGAATGGTATTTGATTTGATAGATTCCTTAACTCAGAAGTTCAGGGAAGGATCAAAATCCTGTTCAGTTCCATATCTTTTCTGTGTAGCTTTAAATGTAAATTTAAAAAGACTGAGACTTATCAGATTTCCCTCCCTTTTCTTGATCTGTTCTTTTAAAAGTTTGTGGTACGTGCTTATCCCAATAATATAGTCTACAGATTTAGAAGTGTAATGGCAGCTTTGTAAGAGCTTCGTGAAGGAATTCACAAAATCTGTTGGTGAGTGATGCCAATCTCGCTAGGCTTTCTCTGTAGGCAGTGGAGAATCAGCCTTTCTAGAGAGCAAATCAAAGCAGGAGTTCAATTTAGCCACTGCAAATTCCATTTTACAATAAAAGGGTGTAGTGTTCTTGCTAGGCTAAAATTAATGTTGTCATTGCCCTTTTTAATAAAGGCTTTCATTTCTATTCTTTATAAAATAATCATTAAACATAGCCTGGATGGTAAAGGCAAATTCAAATATTTTAAACACTAAGGCAAATAGTTTAAGAAGCTATCACAGAAAATACTCTGTGCGTGTCTTAAACTCCTTCAAAAGCATATGAAAATTATCTTCATGTTTTTTGGCAATCATGGTAGCTTTCACACCACAGTTTTGTTTGGTTCAGTCTCTTGTTAGAAATACTGTGAAAATAATTTTTTTAAAAAATGGCATGCATTTAGTAGGAACTTTTATTTAAAACATGGAAGACAAACTCCAGAGACTTGATGTAGTAGCTGAAGAAATTACTGTCTACCTCATGCAGCAGTGTTGGCAAAAATAAATTATAAATGACTATGTTTTCATTATGTCTTCACTACCAGTTTAAGCAGATGCTGGATTTGACTCAAAGGATCTGAAGTGTTGTCATATTTACCATTTGCTGGGTTGTGGAGGGTGTTGGGGAGTAGAAGGCTGTACTGCAAGAGAAGGTCAAAGCAGAGAGTGGGAGCTGATAACATTTCCAACTCATCAAAGATATTTTACCACTGCTTTAAATCAGTTACTATTTCTGGGTAAAAGTGTTTCTTGTGTTTTGTATTTCCAGATGGACCTTCAACGGATAAAGATTCTGAAGAAAAGAAAAAGGAGCCTGCATCTTCCTCACAAAACAGCCCTGAAGCAAGAGAAGAAAGGTGTTTAATTCTTCATGACTATAAAATAATCTCACTCAGCATAAATTAACATTAAACTATTTGGTCCAGATTTGTCATATTAGAGACAGCTTTCACGTTCTTTTCTGAATTACATAGAATTGTACAAGAAATGTGTGTTGTTAGGGAAGTAAATCATGCTGCTGCTGCCATTACAAAAAAGATGAAAGCCATGGGTCAAGATATAGCTAGACTAGTTATTGTTTATGCCATCTGTCTCATCAGTCAAATACTCCATCTCAGTACTAGCACTGAGCTTTGAGGACTGTAAAAGAACTTTCAGTCACAGCTTTGTGGAAATTGCGTATGTTAGAGGTTTAGAATACTTCTTTTGTCTGTTAGCTTTTATGTTTAATAAACAATCTCATTCTGCACTTTTTCTGGTAGACCCAAAATACATGTTGTCAGAGAAATGAGCTCATGTCAATGACACTACAGTGACATGAAACTGAGAACATTTGCAAAATAATACCTGCAAGCCCATTTCTTCTGTACGCTTCTGGTTTTAGTGAATCTGTTTCCAGCAGCCATGTTCAAATTGAAATTTAACCTTGAACCATTTGTCCTGATGCAACAGTTTGCAAAGCTACATCAAGTAATTAGTACAAAAGTACAGTAAACAGACCAAATGCGATGCATTCGCTTCAGAGTGACTGTTAGTGTGATGTATCTTCACTTTGTTAAAGTAAAGTTTGGGGGATGGGGGCGGGTGGGTGAGATTTCATGTAAATGTAGAGAACTGAGAACTAAAACTTACATACCACCTAATGGAATGGAATACCTGCTGTTTCTCTATTAGCCTATGTTCTTTTTTTGGAATGCCATCAAAAATAACAAAAGACCTGTGTTTTGCCCTGGAACAAAGTTATTTGAAGGGGGGGGAAAAAAACCCTTTAATGTTAGTTCTCTTTTTGCCTTTTTTTAGCAGTTCAAGTAGCAATTCCAGCAGCAGGAAGGAGGAGGGTAGTGCTCCCTCAAATTCTTTCATCCCTTCTTTTCCCCGGGCTCCAAGCACTTCGGATTCTGTACGAGTGAAATGTAGAGAAATGCTCTCTGCAGCTCTGAGAACAGGAGGTGAGCTTTGTAGACTGTATTTTCACGTTTAACTATTTCCTTCTGTACTTCAGTCCTTCCCACTCTATTTTTATCCTGTCCTGTAGGGTAGAATAAATCCTGTTTGTGCCCATTTGTGTGTATATACCCATAGGCCAGTTCACCCAAGTGGCAAGTAGTGAGTGACCTTGACAGCACAGGAGTGTATTGAAGTACATTTTTGTTGCTGATTCTAGGGACATTTTATGGCTTCTGTTCATCTGATATCATGCCTACAGTGGAACTTCTTTTCAGGAAGGTTATTGCCTCCTTAATGCCTCGTTTAAATTTTTGTGTGGGAGCTCCTTGGTTTTTTTGTCTAATAGCTGACTGAGAGTGCCACTATATACATGCCTGCCTTTCTTACACCAGAGATCCTGCAGCCTTCAGATTTTGGTTTTTGAAGGCTGCCTTTCAGTTTTGATTTAATCTTAAAGTTTCATTGAGATAGCTTGCAATAAGACAGTCTTGCATTGCTCTATCCTCATGCCTTTTGAGCATCTGTAAATTCCTTGAGAGTTTTGGGGTTTTTTTCCTTTCCCCCCTCATGTACACTTGGGTGTCTTTAAGCGGACAAATCAAATTATATGCTAGGTAAGAAGCAAATTGAAAGCTGGACTCCTCAGAATGACCTGTGCTTTTTCATGTGGGTCCTTCTACAAGAACTTATGACTCAGCTCCCGTTCCTCTGTTCTTAGCTTAGTGTAACCTGACCCAGTGTAAGCAGATTTGAGTCATCCATTTTTACCCTCTTCACTCTTTTAATGCACATAAATCATGAATTGAGATACAGACAGTAATCGAAGCTGAATAACGACATTAATTTTTGTTCCTCTGGATATGTAGTTCATAGACTTCTAAATAATTTGTGACCAGGAAGTTGCATATAGCATCTTAGTATTCATGATTCTATGTAGTTTTACTTTCAGCTAGTTTTCCAATAACACTTTTTGCTATGTTACTTTCTACAGCACATATAAGCTGATCACCCATGGATTGAATGTCAGTCTCAAAAATAAGGTTATTTTCTGGTTTTTTGGCCTCCTGCATGAGATTAAAGTAGAAATTGTGTTTGGATTACTCATTGAAGTACACCCATGTTAAAATGAGGAGGAAAACACATACTGCATCTAATTGTCCTAAGCTGGCTTTGAAAGGCAGCTGTCTTTATGAGGAAGGGATATGGTCAGAAAGAGTAAACAACTATCTTGAGACATTTTAGGTCAAGTGTTGCATTGTTTTCAAGATTGCTATGATTTTTCTTCTAATTAAGTGTTTTAGGACATGTCTCTGCTTTGCGTTTTTTAAAAATATCCAATAATGTTGTTTCTGTTCTTTGATTACTATGTTTCTAGTGAAGTCTTTCCCTTTCATGTATGCAAAACATTAATTACTTATGCTTGCATTCTGTGGACTGAAAGAATTGATGAAACACAGAAGAAAACATTTTCTTTTTATAATAGTCTATTCTATGCACAGATATTCTGTGGAGATGGGTATTTGCCAAGCCTATTAGAATATTTGAAATTTTTCTGTATAATAGAGGGTTTTGTTACTATTTGTTTGCAACTAGTTGTAGATTTTTTGTTTTTTTGAAAGACTTAGGCTGGTTCTACTTTTTTAAACTTCAGTTGCTCTTCATTTCACTTATTTTTATTTTTCCAAGTAATAAGTTAACAAGGTTTTGAAAGGGTAAATATACAATAGATTAAACTTTCCTATACAAAAGGAAAACTTGCTGCAGTTGCTGGGTTACAGAGATTTGAATGGGGTCTCAGGAATATAGAACACTGATGACATAATCAGGTTGCTAATATATTAATATTTGTTTTCCTCAGATGATTACATTGCTATTGGTGCTGATGAAGAAGAGCTGGGTTCTCAGATTGAAGAAGATATCCTTTGTTGTGCATCTATGTGCTCTAGAACAAGAGTATTATTAAAAGCATTGATAAAGTTAAAATTAATTTGATCTATATATTGAATTTCATTTAAAACAAAAATAGGAAACTGCATTCAACATATCAGTGCAGAAATTTAATGTTTAAAAAACTAGCACAACCTAAATGGTTTGCCTTAAAACATGTAGGAATGTGTGTAGGTGAGTGCATGTGGGTTTTTTTTTCAGTTTAGTATGTTTTCCTTGCAGCAGCAATGTTATACCTTACTGAAGAATGCTGACATTAAATCCTGGGCTATTCTGTGTTATTTTTAAATCTTTTCTTGTTAACAGTTTTAATCTTTTCCTAATGTCTTTATTTCATTTTCTCCAAGATCATTTCTAAATGAATTTGAAATTTTCAAAAGCGTTCAGGTAGCAGTATTTTAATTGTTACAGAGCAGATGTCTGGGATTCTTTTTATTTTAGGTTTTTTGGGGGGACAGGGCAGGAAGATATTCTTAAGCATAGAAATAGTCGGAACTTCATGATTCTAACATGTTAATGTCCTTCAGTAGTTACAGTCAGCCACCGTTCGTGTTAAGGAATTTCCTGTCTCTGTTGCAAAACTGTTTTAAAAATCTGTTAGTGAGCTGCCAGTGTTTGAATATCTGATTTAGAAACCAGTTAATCCTCAAGTTGAGGTCAAGGAATTGGACATCTATTTATGGGTGAATTGTCACAATTTAACTTGAGATCCTACTACCCAAAAATTCAGATTTCACTGACCATGTGTTAAACTGTGATTAGGCTTCAGGAGGACATGAGGTCTGCTGTGTTGAATGTGAAAGTAACTGTTGATTGGGGTCAGGGGGAGGACTTGATTAACAGTGTAGATGTTGCTTTAGAGAAGTTGCCCCAAAAAGTGAATCCTTTATACTGCTGTTTTAATGTTTTGTTCCTTAAATTCAAAGCACCTATTTTTCAAGAATTAAAAAACACTGATATGAAATACAAAAATAGGGTACGAAGTAGAATAGCAAACTTGAAGGATGCAAAGAATCCTAATTTAAGGAAAAATGTGTTATGTGGGAACATTCCTCCTGACAAGTTTGCCAAAATGACAGCAGAGGTAAGTAAAGCATAAGTCTTGAACTTTTTCCCTACTGGTCTTACATCTGGGCCTGTATTTATTAGCCATAAAAATAATTCCTGTAAGCTGCCCGCACTTTTGAAAGACTGGCTTGTTTGTGGCTTACACAGCCTGAATTACAGATTCCTAAATACCTGGTTTTATCTGTAAGTCAGAAGGCGGGTAAGCTGTTGCATGTATATTTCCTGAAACATGGTATTTTTGCTGTTTTTAAAAGGCTACATGATATATCGGTGATAGTTTTTTAAGTTTAGGAAGATCTAAATATGACTGGGCTAGTGATTCCAAGCTCTTACCCGTTCACCTTTCTGGATGCGTAAGTGTTAGCCTGTCTTGCTAAGTGTTTTTCAAACACTAACCTCTGCTGTTATACTCCTATGCAAGGTATAGCACTGTAGTTTTAAAGAGCATTCCCGCTCCTGTTGGCATTTTCAGCGTTTATTTCTTGATTGGATTTTATAGGAGAGAAAAGTGAAAGCATGGTTAACATCTGGGTTCAGTTTTCTGGTTCTGCTTGGATGTGTTGGATTCTGCCCCGCCAAATCAGGTGTAAAGGACTATCCTGGAGACTGAAAGAAATTAAATTTATGATTGAGTAATGAAAATTATGATGAGCTTTATTCTAAAGGAAAGATTTCTGGTTTTCTGGTTTATTTCTTCCCTCCCCCCCCCCCCCCCCCCCCCAGCTTTATGTAAAGCTTAGGGCAAACTGAGGCCAATAAAGGAATGTGTAAAGAAATGTAGATTGTATCTTCAGTATGTATTTTGAGTTTTTTGGTTCTACATGTATGTAAGTACATATGCACAAACATACGTTTCGTGTTGTTCAGTGCCCATTCTTTGTTTTAATTAATGTCTTGGATTAAAATTTTAATGGCTAAAAACCCCCTTAGTGTTAAAATTACTTCTTAAGTGAAACAGCATTAATACAGGATTTGCATTCCACATCTACATGGGATGTGGAGTAAAACCTTGTTGAAGAAAAATGGAACAACTTGTTTTTGCTGTGCACACTTGATTACTATACGTTGTTGAGATCCTGCATGCTAGAACTATTGAACAAAAAAGAAAATGTGAGCCTGAGCTCTTTGGTTAGTGTTTTGAAACTAAGTGTATATGACTTCTGGTAACAAGGTAAATTATGGCTATACCATATTTATCAGTAGAAATATAGAAATAGTCAAAATAGTGTAAATTTTTCCTATAATAATCTTTTGTAGGTGAATTAGATAATTATGCAAGGATCTAACCTAGGGAGAGGACATTTTCCTTCTCTCTGGAGAACTTTTAAATCCTCCTCTACCATATCTTGGTATTACATTTCTGAATTTCAGAAATGCATCCACATAGAAATGTTTCTAGGTGTGTGATAATATAAATTTTACTGATCTTTTCCAGCTGTGTAAAAAAAAAAACCCAGATACAAACCAAACAAAAAACCAAAAAAACTTTTTGTAGCTTCTGTGCTGTGAAATATCCCAACTTAAGTCTTACAAAAATAAAAATGTGTAGAATTACTTTGCCTTTCAATAGAGTTGTTGTTCATCAATTCTAAATGAAAAATGGTATGGGCTTACACAGTGGTAATGACTTGTTTAAAACAAACTCTGTAGTAAACTGTCTGGGTTTTGTCCATAAAAGGAAATGGCAAGTGATGAGCTGAAAGAAATGCGGAAAAATCTGACCAAAGAAGCTATCAGAGAGCACCAGATGGCTAAAACGGGAGGTACCCAAACTGATCTGTTTACATGTGGCAAGTGCAAAAAGAAGAACTGTACATATACCCAGGTACATGGCTATCCAGACTCTTAGTTTTCCTTTTTCAAAGCTTAAATCCTGTATAAAAACTGTCAGAGAAAAGATATTTTAATTACAAATTGACCTTTTTAACAAAATGCCAACCAGTTACAAAATATGTGAAGATGGCTGGATCTACATAGGTGTGCTTATGTAAAGAATGTTTGTTGTAATAAATTACCAAAGATTTTATGTAAATCCTAGCTGAGTATCTATATAGCCTGAAACATCAGTTTCTTTGCAATGCTGAGTTTTTGGTAATTCTTCATATTACATCTTACTAACGTGGTTTTATGTGAAGGAGAGCTACTATACTGGTTTTAATGTGTGAAAACTTTTCTTTACAGAGGGAATAAATAGCAGAAAATAACGATACACACACAAAAATAACGTATTTATATAACCTACTATTTGACTAACAATAGACACTGATATACAATAATTTCTACAAACTCTCTATTTTAATTAAGAAATGTGCAAGAAAGGATTTAATTTGATTTGTAGTGCTTCTGGGCACGTAATTTTGATCATAGGATCAGCTGTGTTTATAATTTAATACTGTGCATCAGATGCTTTAAGTAAAAAACTTTTTCAATCATGAGACTTTTAAGCCTTTGCATCAGTAAATATATGTAAAGCTGTACTGAACATGTAGTTCTACTGCAGAATTATTTCCTGCAAGTATGCGCACAGTTTCTATGCTGGAATTGATATTTTAGTGCTTCTAAATCTGTCAAAACATAAGTTTATGATTGCTTTATATTCTAGATAAAAAAACAGTTTCAATTGATTCAGAAATTTAACTTGTTTCCTTAAACTTTGATTTTAAACCTTCACATTGAACACATACTAACAAAAGTTCAGGATACTAATTTTCCTTTTCCACTCTGGCTTTTGCCTTTGCCAAAGGTTCAAACCCGCAGTGCTGATGAACCCATGACAACATTTGTTGTCTGTAATGAATGTGGAAACAGATGGAAGGTAAGACTGTTAGACTGCTCTGCATATTTGGTAGCAGACAGCCAGGCTCTGTGCTTAATTTTGTTTTACAGTAAATGACAAATGAGTTTCTGTTTACTTTTGGTTATTTCTTAGCACATTAGTGATATTACATGTTGATACTGCAAAATACCTTGAGATTAGAAAATTATTCTTGACTGAAGGTGTGAGATCACGCAAGTAGAGTGGTGGCAAAGGGGGAGAGAAGTTAGGACATTGACTTAGTCATTGTGACATTAAGTTACAATACTGCTTTGCCATACAAAGCAGTGGCAAGTTAGTCACTGTGTTTTCTCTTCACCCAAAGATATTCTAACTATTTTCAGTCTCTGCTTCGATGAGTAGAATAGGCCTTTTTAGACCTTTTGTTGTTGTATTTTATCTGAATTTTTTTGTTTACTCTGAGAATAAGAGTGGATAAAAAAAAAAAAAGAGATGACTGCTGCCATATTCCTGTGTCAAGGTAAGTGTAGGGCAGTGATAACTTGACTGAAATTTACTTTTTTTTTTAAGTTCAGGAAATGGGAATTATAAAAGATTCTGAGGGACACTGGTAGTCCAGTAAAATGGAGAAACACTGAAATTAAGGCCTGTAGAATTAACAACTTAACATGTGATGGCATGCAATATGAAGCATGATACCCTCATTCGGTGTTTTTTTTTGGTGTGTGTGTGTAAAGATGCTGCAGCTCTGCAGAACCATGTTGCACAGCTATGCTAAAATTACTGCATTAAAAAAGCAAATATGCATCGTTTTACATATCTGATTACTGAATATTGTTCAAATATATACTCCAAGAGAGCTAAATAATTTATAAAGCTTAGAAATCATTTGATGCAGTACCTGGAAAAGTTTATTTGTCCTTTGAACCTTCTGTAAGGTGGTGGTTACAAAAGTGTCCTTATAGAGATGCTTGAATGAAGGAATGGTTATGATATAAGCAAGTGCTTTAACTAGTGATTTCCATCTCTTAAATATGGTGTTGTGTTTCTGTTTCTTCTTGCAGAGATTTAGAAATAAGCTGTATGAAGATCTCATAAAAATTCTTTTCTTTTGACAGTTCTGTTAGAAGAAGAAATTGTCAAGACATCTGGACCAGTATGAAAGAGGATTTTGTAATTAGCTTTAAAAACTAGGCTAAGCATCTAGCTTCCTGCAAATGAGAGTTTTTTGAGTTTTGTTTTGTTTTCTTTTTTTTTTTTTTAAAAAAAAAGCAGCATACATGCCTGAAGTTAGCCAGTTAGCCTTTATTTTGACACAACCATCATTTCCTTAAATGCCTTCCTATAGCTGATAGTCAGTAGGGCCAGGTTGCTCAGTTGTATGGTGAATGTTAAAATATTTTTTCATTTTTATAAGTAAGTTGACATTAAACTTTTACCAATTAAACATTTGGGTAATTGGCTTGGGTTTTTTTTTCTATCTATGTGAATTATGTACTGTACTTATTGCAGTCTGAAACATACACACTCCTCCCATATGTATTTTACTTCTCCACATTTGTTCAGTTATAAGAATGGAATTTGTTTCTTGCTGCTGTGTTCAGTAGTTTTGCAAAGAGAAAAGGTGTCTAATTCAGCTAATTACATTAAACTCAGTTGTTAATTAAATCACAATTTAGTTAACTAGTTTGTACGTACTGTTTCCAAATTAGGACTAAATTTGGGGTCATGGGGTTTGGAAATTTATTAAGCGTGCAGTGATTGGTTAAGCTTGTTTATGTAACGGGTTTAGATCAATGCAATATATTTTATTGCCCGAAGCACGTGGTTTGCATTCTATCAGTAGGTATTATTTCTAAGAATGTCTTAAAATAGTCAGTTAAGTCTGATTTGACTGTTCAGTTTTGTTTAACGTGCTTGACAAGCAACTTTGGTTTAGACTTTGTAAATAAGCAAACTAATTCATCACAATATTAACTAGGTGAGGAGGTGATATTAAATTCACTTCATATAAAGGACATTAATTTTGTTCATTAACTGAATTTTGACATGTAGAGTATCTGATGTCAATCATAGACCTGCCGGTGAGAATAAATTAGTAAAGTTACGGTCTTTTCCAGATGTGGAATGATATAAATACTGCTTTGTTAGAGCCTGCTTTTTAACAGTGCACATGTTTAGAAGTATTTTCAAATCCACTTTCTAGGAAAAACATGTCAACATCTTTAGGAGAGATTAAATTCTTTCATTACATTATAATTCATCAGAGCTGGGGGCTGAGGTCTATCCTGACAATGTAAGAGGATTCATGAAGGGAAGAGTATGTGCGATTCCTGGAGAATAAATTCCTTGACTGTAAAGGAAACCCAAGGTTTTCTATGTTGAATGTTTTTTGCATGATAGTGGCGGTCGTAACAAACGAGTTGGAAATAGTATGATGACACTTGAGCTTTGCGAGACAAGAAATGTTTGGTAAATACTTTATAGAGCAAGCTTTTCTGGTCAGCCTGTGCTAGGAAGGAAAAGTGGCTTTTTTTGCTGAAAGGAAAAATGATTAAACTGGAAGTTTAGTTACAAAAATTTTTAAACAGAAAATTGTTCAGTATTTAAAGTTTCTTGCATAACTTTATAAAATTAAATGTAAACTCAATTTATTTTATATTAATGCTCAAATTCAGAAAAGATTTTTTTTTATGAACAGAATGGGTTTATTTTCATCTATGTGTAGGTCCTTTGGCAGGATTACTTCTTCAGAGTTAACTTAAAGATGCATTAAAGGTTTTGGTTTTTTTTTTCAAGTTTAATATGGCAACAAACTAATGACAGACGTTTAATACCAATTACAGTGCTTTGTTTGGGGACCTTTCTGAAGGAACAAGTCCCAAAAATTGTGTTAGAAGTGATTGTAAATTGGGTACAAAGTAAACTTAAATTTCCACTGCTGTTCACCGCATGTATACAGGGCAGGCACAGCTTGGTTTGCATGTCCTTTAGTTTTTATGCCTGATTGTGACGTTTAAGAGAATTACCTTTTGAGAAAATACAGTAATTGTCTTTCTGTACTTACAGATTATATCTGGGATTGATTAAAAGAACTAGAACTGCGATAGTGCTTTCTGTGATGCAGGTGTGTCCAAGTAGTTCAACTAAAATGTTGTTTCACTTAATGTTATCTTATGGCTGGGCAACATCCTTCACCATTTCTGTCTTCTTTCCCCAAGGTAAAAACAACAGTTTATCCAGAAAAGATTGTAGGTGCCTAAATTCTATTCATGCTGCATTTTGATTACCCGAATCCACAAATAAAACTGCCTGGTAGTGAGTTTTGGATGCATCTCTGTTGAACAGGTGCTTCAGTTTTCCCAGTTGTCTGAAATTGCCCTCCCCTGTTGGAGAGGATGCAAAGTCTGGACTGATCTCATTTTCCCCAGCTGGCTGACTTACCTAATGAGCTGCAGTTGTGCTATAACTGATCCAGTATATTGGGATATTTTATGTAGTGAAATGTGCTGGCAGAACTGGTCATGAATCTCTCCCTTCCAAATTTTTTTCCAATTCCAAAAAAGCAGATTTGTTTATTACCTTTGTGGACATTTGAATCCTCTCAGATTAAAAGAGAGACTGGAACAAAGTTGCCTTACAATTTAAGCTAGTTTTTACACTACTCTAGTGGAGAAAAAAAGGGAGCCATGTTCCTTTTAAAGTGTGTGTGTGTGTTTAGATCTTTAAGGATGCCATTTTCTGTAAGGAAGGTTAGGGGTTTCTGCTGCTCAGAAAACACAGCTTCTGGATCCTTCATTAGAAGGCATTTCCTCATACATAATTCTGTTAAAATGCAGATTTTCTTCTGAGCCAGTTAAAATACCTCACACTCAGTGATTCTTTTCGGCTTTGAGCAGAAGGTAAATACCTGCTCAATGATCTTGGCTTTTGTGAATCCCACTTTGAAGCCCTATTGCACTTTCCAAGCATTGCAAAAGGAAGTGCCTTGCTGAGGTCAGGATTCCACTTGTGGTCACGTGTCAATTTTAAATGGAAATGTACAACCCATACCAGCTTAGGTAGAACTAAAATTCATCAACAGGAAGTCCTCATTCTACAAAAAGTGGTTGTCTTACCTTCAAAGGCATGCCTTTTGAAATAGATCATTAGCAGTCATTCATATAAATAAACCTGAGGAGATTTACCTCAAAGTACAATTTCATACAGTTGTGTATTAGCTTTTATTCCACTAGGTCATCATTTGTTTGGAATTGTTTTACTATTTTAAAAGGTTTGGGATTAATCTAGTTACAACATTAATATAGAAAATCTTCGTTAATGTCATTGAAATGATACTGATACCTTTCATGGCAGATGATGTGTTACTAAGGACTCTTTAGAGCAAACTTGTTTAAAAGCTACTTCACATTGTAATAGTCTTTCTCATCACTTTCTCTTTTTCAGATACGCTTTTTAATCAGAAAGTGCATGAGTACATGATGTTTGTGTGATAAATTTTCATCTATCTTTATATAGCATAACACTTCAGGGGATATATTTTTTTTTTTTCTTCATTTGTATTGTGCTAATGACTTTGGAATTTAAAGGTCAGTGTAAAACACAATGTGTTGGCTGAAGGAGCCCATGCAATTTTAATACTGCTTAGCAGGCTGGTGAAAAGAGCAGCCTTTAACAGTATGCATGTTCTGCGGGAGTTAGTGATTTGTGAAGTGCAGACATTGAGGAAAGAATACCAGTGGAATGGGAAGTTGTTAGAGCTTAATGATATCCTGCAGTTAGATAAATACCAAGACAAACCAACCATGCTTATTTTCAAACTAGGATAAGTCGATTTTGCGATAATTTCTTACTTGATGAATTATAAATAATATCTTGTGTCAATAATGATTATTTTCTCCTTCTGTTCATGTAATAGCTTGTCTATAGTTACTTTTCCTTTTCAGTGCAACTTACTATATCCCTGGGAAAAGTTTGTGCATAATGAGCAAGTATATAGTAATGAAATATAGTTAAAAATCTGTCTTCTGTGCAGGTGGGTGTTTGTTTTCCTCTTTTTTTTTAAAAAAAAATAATTTTTCGCTCCTCCTTCAATTAAATGCAGCACATTAAACAGCCTCAAAATAACAAGATGTTTAGAGGGGTTGTTTGTTTGGGTTTTTTAAGAGATGCTCCCAGGGTAAGTAGGGACCAGCATTCTGCTGTTGGTGTTGGGTATAAGTTTAAATGCAAAACACAGCATTAAAATGTGTTTTCAGGAAAGATGCACATTGCAAATGTCAGCGTATTGTAATGCCAAAGTGAAAGGAAAACTACCTAGAGAATTTTAATTGCTTAGAAGTTGTGGCACATGGAAAATAAGCTTAGAAATTATTATTTTCTTCTTTTAATAATCTGAAGCCTAGACCTCTCAAACCAGTGTAGTTTTTCTCTCCCTTCTAATTTCATTGCAGAAATGGTTTTCTTCCTTTTTCTTGCAGAATAATAGAATATAGTGTTTGATATAAAGTACAAGTGTTTGGTCTGTCTTCCATCTCTTAATGAGGTATCTTTGCTGGGAAGAGAGATAGCTTAAAAGAAATGAAATTCTCCATTTCATGAAATGACACACTTTGAACTTTTTTTGATATGTGTGTCTGATCTTTCCAGCAGGCTGAATTTGACCTAATTAAACTTACTTTGTAAACTTAGAGTTTTAGAGCACTCTTGTCGGCCCTGACTGAGACAAGTACAGCATGGTCAGTTTGACTGCGAGCTCCCCATGAATGCCACCTTATTGATAGATCTAGTTTGTTTTGTTGAAGTTACGACCTATATTGTCATACTTTATATATGAAATGATATTGTTAGTGCTTTGGGTAAGTTTACTAGAAATTCAGCTGAGATAACTGGTGTTCATACATTAAGCAGTTCTGACCACTAACTGGACCATGTCATAAGTATGTTTGTAGAGGGGCTCCCTCTTAACTTAGTCCTCCAGTGTTGTGCTACAGAGGGAAAAAGCACTTTGATTTGCTGTCTCTCATAGGTTTTTTGGTTTACTTTTTTGTGCTGTCATGTTGAATAATGTTTTGGTTTTGGAAGGAGATGACGGAAACTGGACCATAGGTATTGTTAACTTACCGTGTATCTGGTCTTCTCCTGTGGTGCTGTGTAATGAAAAATCTCACCATTATTTGTTTAATAACATGAATGCAGTAAGAGGAGAGCATGTCTCCTGCTGAGGGCATTGAGGAAACAATTAAATTGGTCTCCTAAATCCTGCCTTGTTATTCCCATTTCTATTTTTCAGAGAAAGCCCCCATTTTCTGCTTTTCATAGTACTGGAATTAGGCAAAGAGTAGATTTTAGAAAGGCTACGTACAGTAAATGTCACTGAAGTATGACTGTCTAATTCTTTCCTTCGGGGGTATCTTTTGCCTTTCTTTCTTTCTTTTGTCTTTCTATGTCCTTTTCCTACCTGTATGTGTCATTTGGTTCATGTAAATAAGTGTGCAGGAAAAAAATACAATTCAATGGAAGTCTACTATAAACTCCAAAGTTTAATGTAGTGGAATTAATGTAGTGAATCTTGTAACTTGAAATAAAGAAGTTACTCTAATAACAGGTCTACACATAGTTTACAAATGAGAGCAGTAGATGTTGTCTGCCTTGACCTCAGCAAGGCTTTGGACACTGTCTCCCATAACACCCTCATAGGTGAACTGAGGCAGTGTGGGTTAGATGGGTGGACAGTGAGGTGGGTTGAGAACTGGCTGATGGCGGAGCTCAGAGGGCTGTGATCAGCAGCACAGAGCCTTGCTGGAGGCCTGTAGCTGGCGGTGTGTCCCAGGGGGTCAGTGCTGGGTCCAGTCCTGTTCAACTTGTTCGTCAGTGACCTGGATGAAGGGACAGAGTGTGTCCTCAGCAAGTTTGCTGATGATACAGAACTGGGAGGAGTGGCTGACACACCAGCAGGCTGTGCTGCCATTCAACGAGACCTGGACAGGCTGGAGAGCTGCACGGAGGGGAACATCATGAAGTTCAACAAAGGCGAGTGTGAGGTCCTGCACCTGGGGAGGAACAACCCCACGCACCAGTACAGGCTAGGGGTGACCTGGAAGGCAGCTCTGCGGAGAAGGACCTGGGAGTCCTGGTGGACAGCAATCTGGCCATGAGCCAGCAGTGTGCCCTGGTGACCAAGGAGGCCAATGGGATCCTGGGGTGCATCAGGAGGAGTGTGGCAGCAGGTCAAGGGAGGTTGTCCTCCCCCTCTGCTCTGCCCTGGTGAGGCCCCATCTGGAGTGCTGTGTCCAGTGCTGGGCTCCCCAGTTCAGGGGAGACAGGGAACTGCTGGAGAGGGCCCAGCAGAGGGTTACAAAGATGATGGGACTTCTGAGGAAGGGCTGAGAGGAGATAGTATCAACGTTTGGCATGCAGAAGAGACGACAGAGAAGATCTTATTGATGCCTACAAATATCTTAAGCATGGGTGTCAAGAGGACGGGACCAGATTCTTTTTAGTGGTGCCCAGCAACAGGACAGGGCAACAGGCACAAACTGAAGTGCAAGAAGCTCTATCTGAATATGAGGAAGAACTTCGCTTTGAGGGTGACAGAGCCCTGGCACAGGCTGCCCAGAGAGGCTGTGGAGTCTCCTTCTCTGGAGACGTTCAAAACCTGCCTGGACGTGGCTCTGTGCAACCTGCTGTAGGTGAACCTGCTTTAGCAGGGGCTGGACTGGATGATCTCCAGAGGTGCCTTCCAACCCTGACTGTTCTGTGATTCTGTGGATTCAACTTTACTGTCTTCCTAGTATCTCCTGTGATTACTGCTTTTGAGATATGACCAGAAATTAAATGTAAATCTTTGGGGATACTGTAAATGAACATTGGTTTATTAGTGGATAAAGCTGTTCCTTTTCTTTGGGACAGGCTGAATAGTTCCAGCTTCCTTCTGTTGGCGATAAAATTATCTGTAATAGAAACCTTACAAGATTGTCGGGTAACAGGAGAATTTAATATGTACAAAACAAAGGTGGTTGATACTGGCATCCTCTCGGGAATGAATAGTGCAGGGTTTTTACATCTACCTACTGAGGGAAGAGAAGAAATGTGAGAATTCTTGTGCTTTATTTAGGAATTTAAATGCCCACAGTCGTCTTCCTCTTAAGTAAATACTTTATAAACATCAACGATATGAACTTAAAAATGCTTTTAGCAGACTCTAGTAGTAAAATAACAATTCTTCAGCAAAAGATTTTTATAGGCAGCATTATTTCAACCATTAGCTTTCATAAACTTGAAATTGCCACGCTTATTCCCAGTAGCGCACCATATACATTAAATATACCAAGACAAGTGGAGTGCACCTGTGCCAGGTACAGTACATGAAACTTTGTCTAGTGTAACCCAGATATTGACAGTACTGTTTTTACTTTGGTTACAGTGTGGATGGGGCAACTGGTTTGGTTTCCAAGAAAATTCTAACGCTCCACTTTAAATTTAGTTTTCATGCCCAGTTGGCATTTGTACCTCAGATGTATGTCGTAATGGATTTGCATCCAAGTTGCCTGCTGTGTTTGAAAAAATACTGCGTTTTTCTGAATAACAATGTTTTCTTTTCGTTTTCTTCATTCTCTTTTGCAAAGTAACACTGAGTTTGATCAGGAACTGTAGTTGGCTGATTGTGTCGGAGCCTTGTGTGGCTTTAAATCATTCAGTCTGTAGTAAAATTTGCCTGAGTTGTTTTCAGGTAAATATCTGATTAACTCTGTGTTCCCTGTGGATTGGTGTAACCCAGAGTTCCGTCTGTTTTAAAATAAATACACTTAAGAAAAGAATCTATGCTTCAATGGATTTTTCAGATAAGGACTGAAGCAAGTCCTTATAAATAGCAGAGTTCATAAACCGTGGGTAGGAGTCTCTGTGCATTAAGGTATAAATTTGAAGCTGTGCGTCATCGAAGGTATGTTGTGAGGGTTCCAGCATATTTCGGTTAATAACTTCTCTTACTCTGGAGTCCAGACTGACCTGTGCATTAAAATAGAATGTCACATAAGTAATAGTGGAGAATAGTACACATGAGTTTTCAGGATTGTTGGTTGAAAAAGCAGTCTTTTTAAACCATTTCAGCTGTTTTTCAAGAGTGTAAAAACTGCTAAACATACTTAGGCAAAAAATGACTGTGTTGAAATTTGGAAATAGTAATATCTTGAGTATGGACAGAGAAATGTTCTTACTGAGGTGAGCTTGCTCAACCAAGGCTGCCTGCAGCCCCGCGGTTACAGACACCTGAGACTGGCAGGCTGTCTCCAGACCCGCTTCCTGCTCTGTAGGAGAGAGGATTTGTAATTTTTTGTGACAGTTTGTTTCCTTGGGAGTTAGTGCTGTTGTAAAGAGACTGAATTTGGAGTAAGCAGTATGATGCCAGACAGAAAATGTAACCTGGGAAGCTGTCACTTAATCGGGATCCTGTTAAAAACCAGGGTGAATCAATGGGAACCACTGGTATGGCTGTATAATGATTGCATACAACATACAAGTAATGTCTTTTTTTCTTTTTTTTTTTTTTTTTTTTTCTGTAAAGCTCTAGTGCCTGTAGAAAAATATTAGTATTACTGGAATAGACTGATTAAGATTTAAACAGCATTTTTATAAGTACATAAGTATAGCTTGCCCCACAAACTATTAAGTTTGACTTTTGGAAGGATATTGGAAGGTTTAAAATTCCAGCCTACTTGGCAGGATTATATTCAAACTGAACTGAGGTGTCTTCAAAACTTGATGTGTTTGCTAACAACAAAGTGACAAGTATTTTTGAAAATTTTCAGGAAGTCAGTGTGTGTGTTCTGTGACATATTTTGTCAGCTGCTCTTTGAGCAATTTTGAGCTTTGCAGATAACACTGTTTGTGGTTTCTGTGCTTTTGGAGAGATGTGTAACACCCCCTTCCTAGTGCAAAGAAAAAAACTGCTTTGTCCAACAAGTAAAATTTAAGTTGAGCAAGGATAGAGTGATCACCTGTGTAGTTGTGCCTCAAACTAAGGAGTTCACGTCAGCATGCCAGGGTAGCATAGGAGAAGCTTTCTTCCAGCCAGTGGAAGTAGCGTTGACCATCTCACCTCAACAATGGGTCTGCCTTTTTCTCCTAAATCTCTACTTGATGGCGGTGGAATGGGGTGGGGGGAGGGGGGAGGAAGTTCTCCCTGAGTATTGTTGTAGCTTTAAACACACATTAGAACTAACTGTTGGGGAAAGTAATATACCTCTTTTGGAGAAAGGATAGAAATATAATCTTCATAAATTAGTCTTGCTTTTTCTTCAATGACACTTTTGTTGGATTCTTGTTTTAGTTCCTCGCAGGCCATCCAGAAAAGCATGTTTTCCTCGCTGAATTCTGTTCGTAGAAACTCACGAAAAGCATTTCTGCCAGCTGGAGTAAGCATCAATTTATCAAATGATTGAGCCCAGCCATTCACTTCTTCAAGAGTAGGGGCAGGGCTTCAGGCAGAAGGAGAGAACAAGAAGAGAGAAATGAACGATTGTTACTCGGACTGTGTGCAAGTGGCAGGAGGCATCTGCCATCACCATGGCACAAAATCACAGGGTTCACAGGGCTGCAATTCCTTGCCAGGACTACCCGAGTGCAAACTCTAGTAAACATATTTGTAAGGTGCCTTTTGAAAGTGTGCTTATTAAAAGCTCAGATGCAGATGATTGCCAGCACTTTGGTGCAGGGATTGAAGTTTACTCTCAAAGTAACTGCAACAAAGAAGTCCCTCTGCAACAACTATTTGTTGTTTTTTGTGTATATATATATATATATATATAAAAATTTTGTCTATACCTCATAGTTCTTGTTGAATTATTGTTAAAAATTGAATGAAAATATGTAGAAAGAAGCCATGATTCAAACCTCATAAAAGGTACTCTTCTGTCTATTACAGTTTTACAAGTGCTGCTACCTGTTTGAGCAATTCTGAAGAGACAGTTGCTTGACTCTTGGGAGGATCTGAGCTCCTCTCTATTATTTTTACAAGGCTGAGCATTGCCAATTAGCTTCATTACACAGTTGCTGTGTGGGAACAGGATGTATTTAAAAATTATTTCAGATAAAATGGAGGCTGTGTTTACAATGCTCTTTTTGATCTGCCATGTTATGAAAGTGGGGATGTGGATTTAGATGCTGCATATAAATAAGGTAAAAGATTATAGATCAGACCTTTGGTTCCTTAGGAGGTAAGAGACAAATGACTGCAAATTCAGCATAAATTGCAAACAGATAATAATAGTTATTTGCATATTTCAGGTAATTCACTTTATTTAGTCTGATTTGTTGGATTTGTTTCATTTTATCTTGACAGAACACTTGGTAAATACCATACCTTTCCTCGCAGTTTGGAATACCCTCTGCTTGGAGTTCATGAGATGTTCTCCTTGCTCTCTCTTCATCTTGATTTCTAACAGTAAGACTGCAAGGTAGCAAACAAAATTTTAGCCAGCTTCATAGAGGAAAAGGCTGAATGTACAGCAGATGCTTTTCCTCTGATATTAAAAAAAAAAAAATCAGCTAAAAGGACAGAAGCTAACAGTAGCCACATTACTCATAGTTATGCTCTGACATTAATTTTACAGTTGTATAAACCTGGAAAACTTTAATGTAGCTGAATGCTGTTCAGTAATGTATCGTGTAGACTTTCTATACAGAGGTCATAAATTCATAGAATTTCTCAGGTTGGAAGGGACCCATAAAGATCATTGAGTCCAATTGTCTGTATGTATGTGTACGTGAGTATATCTGTATATATATATGGGGTATATATGTATACATGTGTACCTTATCAGATACCAAATCTATTCTCCATTGATACTTATTATACTGTGTATGCTCAATGGAATGTTTTAACTTAAGTTAGGCTTTATGCACTGGTTTTATGTGAGTTAGATGCTAAGGTTGGTTGGTTTGGGTTTGGTTTGTTTCCTCCTCACCCCCCCGCCCCCAGCTTCCCTATTTTTAATATCCATAGGGCACAATGAGGGCCAAGGCTGTGGGTTAGAGAGGTGATACCATGTTACAAGAAAGCCAGGGTTCAGAAGATGGAGCCCAGGTTTTAAGCAAGCCAGACACTTCTGTATGGGATGTTGGGAGCATAAGCATATTTCAGAGTTCAGATGTAGATACAGCCATTGTCTGGTAATTGATTGCAACTAAGGAAGTATTAGCATATGCTTCAAAATGTGAGGCCTGGAGCACAAAGAACAGATACATGGCTGCCGAATATTGTTTTGAGTATGTCTGACTGGAAATGAGTATTAGATTGTTTGTAGCATTACAATAAAGATAATGTCTTCTGCAGTCACTAGTAATCGCTGAGAGTTTTTCATGTCCCATGGAAGAGTAGCTGTCAACTTCTGTTGCTTTCATCACATGTTAGTTTAATTAACTCTAGTTTTTAAAAATTCCTTTTGTAGTTGCAGATGATTTGTTTTCATTTGAGACTGGATTTGCGAGTATGCATACTTCTTTCTAGGGAATGGGGACTATGTTCCAGTTCGTAGGCTGTCATAGTTTAGTGAAAAATGCACGTGCATACACACACACATTCATACACTCTGTAAAGCTGCTTAAAATTTGTCAAGAGAAGGTCCTGGTGAATTATAACCTGTAATTTATATGAAATAGGTCCTCCAGCTGATACAATGCAATACAGTTGTTATAACTTGTAGGAAAATATAAATGTTTCTTCATTTGTATCGTGTCTGTCTTTAATGCTAATGTTGTAACAGTTTTGTTGCCTTAATTCTTAAGAATCTCATTTATCTGTAGTAAGGCTTTTTGTTGATCCGGTTGATTTTTCTGTCCTTTCTGCCTTCTGTACTTTTGACTTTGCCTTACTTCCAGCCTTACTATTTACTGGTTATCTCCTTCTCTTGTTTTCTCTAGTGTTAGTCCATAATCTGCAGAGACCCGCTTTTCTGTTTGCCAAGGCAGTCCATGCATTGAAGAGGGAGGGAAGCTTTCTAATACAGAGAGCAGATAATTGCAAACGCTTTTTTTTTCTTTTTTTCTGCAACATCTGAAGCATACATTCAAACCAATGAAGTATTTCAGTTCACCTTTTCAGATAAAAATGGTAGTTAATGTTAGTTCTCTATTCTTTTGAGGTGTATAGGTCTCAATCCTTTACTACACTTTTTACCAGCGGCCTTTTTTAATATGAAAAGTAATTCATTACATATTCCTCACACACAGACAAGAAGTGATATGCTTGTCAGAGTTACTTTTGGATTGAGGGGAACCAACAGATCCAACAGAAAGGATTATAGTCTTCATAGGGTAATGCACAAAAGGGGAAAAAGAGAAAAGAAATAACAAACGCTTTCTTAAGAGAACATGCCGTGCCTCAGAAAATGACTTGCAGGCAGACTCTTTCCCTAGAAATGTACAGGTAAACAGTAGAAAGGGACTAGTGCCAATACTGCATCTTCTCATGCTTCTTCTCAGGATCTGGAAGAGTAACATGCTGGAGGCTTGAGTTCTGGCTCGGAATGAGCACAGGTTCTGAGCATCCAGCTGAGAGACTCATTTCACCATTTTTTTTCATTCTGAATCTACTATTAAGAGTATGCTGATTATTGGATGTTCAGCAACTCAGCTGCATGACTCATGTAGACTGTTATTTTTGTTCCTATTCATAACTTTTCTGTTCAAAGTACTTGAGCTATTTTGAGGAAAGGCTCTATGAATAGGGAAT
Organism: Falco peregrinus; assembly: GCF_023634155.1. Classification (NCBI taxonomy): domain Eukaryota; kingdom Metazoa; phylum Chordata; class Aves; order Falconiformes; family Falconidae; genus Falco; species Falco peregrinus. The sequence continues at coordinate 48,987,955 of NC_073723.1, forward strand.
ATAAATAGCTTAATTACAGTTTGTTTTGCATTTCTTGTTACTAGAAAACAATTGTTCTCAAAAAAACCCCCACCAGAAAATACTTTAAAGCTCAAACAAGCTGCTCTGTTTTGGAGCCTGTACTGGTTTCCTAGATGATTCTGAAATGCAAATAGGAATTCTAAGCATCGTGAAATTTGTGTACTATCACATACCCTATGGAGTAAATTGCTCCCTTTGAATTGTTTGAATAGTGAGGTGCACAGAAAATGAGCATCCTGGAAAATAACAGGTAAAATGCTGCACTTTATCAGCAATTTAAAAGATAAAATGCAAATTTTATGTAATCAGTGGGATAAGCGCCTTATTTTTTTTTCCTTTTATGGAAAGATGTGTTGTTTGTGTAATGCAGCTCTAGACTGAGCCACTTGTGATTGCACTGGACAACTGTTCAGATGACACTGGAATTTGTATGGGATGCAAGGTAGCAAACTCTGATCCTGTACAGGCACAGTACTTAATGTCTTTTTAAGCTCTATCTTAGTTTGCCTCTAAGAACCTGCTGAAAAGGTAGGATCAGACCCAGAGTACTTAGCATCTTGCAAAAAAATTCCAAGCAGCCTGTTGTCCTTACAAAATACTCACTGTTTGCGTAAGGGAGGGCAGGATTGGGTATCTCTGCTTCTGATGAGCTGAGTACTGATAGCAAAGGAATGATCAGCCTGCTTTTCCCTTGCCTTCTAATGGTGTTCTCCAAAGCATTTGCTATCAGCTGCTGTTAGAAAAAAATAATGGTGGAATAGATTCCTAGCCTGGGCTGTCAGGTTATTTATGACTTCTTCCCTTCACGTCAGTGCCAGGTTTGCTTGCTATGAAGTGTTTATGTAGTGGATAGTGTATTTATAAGAAGCACTCAGCTTGCTGTCAAGTATTTTGGTTGAACTCCTATGGGTGTTCAAGATATATATATATATCTATTTCATTTATTTCAATGCAAGTTCTGGTCTTGCCCATTAATTAACACTTGGCCCCAAACGAATACAGGACTTCTGAGTATGGGAAGCTTTACTTCAGTTTTAAATCAAATTGCATGCATCTGGAGGAGCTGGTAAGAGAGAGAAGGTGAACACGTCACTAATTTACGGGATCAGGTGATTTCTTTTCCTATTTTTGCTTTGCTTTCCTGATAAATTTTCCTCCTTAACATCTTGTAATGGGAGTTCTTCTGAATTATTTCTGCTTAACTCCTCTTCTTCAGCAAATACAATGTTTAAAGTCGCTGATCCTAAGGATTAACTTCATATGAGTTGCAGGTGCTGTGAGTTGGCAACACTAATTAATAACAACAGATCCAGTTGCCTTTGAAACAAAACAACAGTGCTGGGCATGTGGTTATTCATTTTCCAGCATACACATTCTTCCACCTTCTCCGAACTCCGTTTAACACAGACTGCGCTGCTTGTTAAGTCCCAGTTCTAAATCTAAAGCTGTGACATATTCTGGTATTGCTTTCAGTTTTTAGTGGAAGCCCTGGTGAAGCTCAAGGCTCAGGAGAAGCAGTCATGCACGGAACAGACCTTCCATTACACAGTATTGACAACAAAACTACAGCGGAGTTACTGTACAGGTATTTTCTTAAAAATCTGTTATTTCAATGGCAGGGAAAAAAAAAGAAATAATTAGTAAACTGGAATAGAAAGTTGTGTCTAGCACTAGGGCACAGTCATCTTTTAGTCCCAGATCTGCAGAATTACCCAGGTGGTTTGTTTGGCTTATGTTGTCGTATACGCTGGCTATTGCCTCCCTCCCCTGCTATTCTCTTCCCCAGAGGCTTGAATGAGAGGGGTTACCATGAGCAGCTGCAGCAACAGCACCAACAGAAGCAGCAGGCATTGGACCCTCGATTTCCTGTGCTGTGCTGAGCCTGTGCTGTGCCTGGGGTCTCCTGGGTCGTAGACATCTGCCGTTTGCGCATCTCCATCCGCTCTGATCCCATGGGCTGCAAGACAGCGAGAGGAGGAGGAAGTAAGAAACATCTCTCTTTTTCCTTTTGTTTGCTTTAAAAGTCTTCCCAAGCAGTGCTGAAGGCCACAGCTCCAAAGGAACTGAAAGCCTAAATGCTTCATTTCCCACACCCCTGCTTACCCCCAGAAGCTCTTAGGTGTTGAATCCTTTGGAAGATTCACTCATTCTATTTTAAGCACTGCGATGGAAGGCAAAGGGCTAATGAATTCTGCGTGTAGGTGGGTTACAAGGAAAGAGTGGTGATGCAGAGAGCAAAAGGGGTCTCGGAGATGCAGCTTTTAGTACAGTGGTATATAAGGTCAGGAGCTGAAAAAGATTTCCTGAGGTTTTGACTTCGAGGCGAGTCCTAAAGAAAATGGTACAGAACAGAGGTAGGTAGAGCCTCTCCTTCCCTCTTCCCTTTTCCCCGATTAGCCAATGCACAGGCTTAGTGATGCTTGAGACACTTGAGCCCTCCTGAAAATCTGCCCTTTGGTGAGTATTGAGGATGTCTCAAGCCTGCTTGTTGCCCTGTAGCAAAGGGGAAAGGCCAATGCTTACCTGTCCATTACAGGTCTGACTGCCACAGGTTTTTTAAATGTTTTCCTCTTAAGGAGGAATCAAGTGCTTCTTCATTAGTAATTCATCATTTTCACAGAAGACACACAACTGGACATTAACATGCAGGTTTTTGGTCACCTCTTGCAACTGAAGACAGCATGAAACAATTTTTGGTGGAAGCACTTGTTGTGGTTTTTGCACTGTTTTAGGAAACCTTTTTGGAGCTTGAATTCTGCAGGTTGTGCAGAGAAGTGGTGTTAATGAAATGACAAGTCCCCTTGAAGTTCCTGTCCCTTCCTGAGCTATCTCTCTCTGAGCTTCAGACTTGCTCTACAGCACTTCATCATGCTCTCCCTATTATGCTGAGGCTAGTATCGTATCGAAGTGACAGATGTCTTTTACACATGAAATGCCAGCTTGTACAAAGATGAGTATGTCTGTCTTCATTTTGATTGTATTTGATTTTTGGATACATAACTAATCATCCTCCTATGTCATGAGATCCCTTTGTGTGTAGTTTTTTTTCAGGTTGCTAAACCTTCTTTTGAGGCCATGACAACTGTAGGGGAACTAGCTGCTGCTAATTTTGAGTTCTTTTTTTAATTGATAATCAATCGAATACTAGACTTGAAACATAATCTGATGAAATGAATACTGGAGGGTTAAAAGTTGCCTTCCTTTCTAAAATGTTCAGCCAGGTTTAGGAAATGCTATTGTTATAATTTGAGGGAGAATGCACAGAAGTTGTCATGGACTTGAAAGAAGTGTCAGGAGGAGAAAGGAGATTATTGCAGCAGAGTGCAGCATTAAATTTTGCTGGATTTTTTTTTAATGTTGAATTTGTTTCTTTCTTATACAGATTAATAGTTTTCAGTTTGGTGGGAACCACCCACTCTCCCGAGAGAAAAATGCATGACATGCTGAGCAGAAGATGCACCTGTTTTGCAGGAGGAATATAAGAACAAAATACAGATAGAAATTATAACTCATTTTGTAACTCTGTAGACCTAATCTGACAAGCAATGCCTACATGCCCAGAAATAGAAAATCAGGAAAAGAACACAGCTTCCAAAAACCCCACAACCTTTCTTGTTTCAAAATGTGGAAGAATAAACATGAGATGTACAATACATTTGTAGATGCAGATTTCTTCAGAGTTTCAGATTCACAGGAAGAGAATGAAGCCCTAACTATTAATTTCCTTCCAGGTACCTATACTTTTTTTAAATAGAGCATCTTCATACTTCAATTAGAAAGTCATAGTATATAAAGCATTATTGGAATGATAATTTATCTAACAATATTTCAGGTTGCTTTGGACAGTGAGCAATTATTACTCATTTGAAAAGTGTAACTTGGTTTCAGATGTGTGGTTTATGTACCCTAATCCATCCGCTCTTACTTTTGAGATGTGTTATGTGGATAGTTCACACATATCTCTAGTCCATATTACAGTTGAACTGATGGTGGCCTGAGTAGAGAGCTTGGTTCCTGTTGTTTGCTTTTTTCCAAGGAGAACAGTAAAGGACAGCAGAAGTAGGAAGAATACACTCTTCCTCCCCACCTCATCCCACCGTGATTTAATTCAAGAGATCCTTCTGGATGCATTGTTACAATTTCAGGTTCTTCAGTATTGTTCTTTGACATCTTTAATGAAAGGGAAGAGTATGTAAGCAGCTGTATGGCAAAAACTGCCCAGCAGCATTGTGTCTTTGTTTCACTTTGAACCATACACCTTACTTAGTTTTCTGGTACTATAGGCTTTTATGAATGTTCATCATTGCATTTTCATTTTTATTTGGCAGATGTATGCCAACTTTCTCATTGAATAGCCAAGTAGGTTATGGTCATTTGCGATGAATATTTTTTTGAAGATATTTTTAGCAGACAAAGCATGCTTTAATGATGGCAAAGCTGTATTGGAGTAATGGGAGATAAGAGAAAGAGGACTGGAATATACCTGTTGGCTTAAAGACAGCCCAGACTTTTGAATTGGAGCTGTTTAGTGATTATCATGCACGTATTCCCTGTGGCCGTGGACAGACACTTTGTACATTTGAAAGAAGTGGATCACAAACTAATTTGGATGTGACTTTCTGTGGTGTATCAGCAGGAATATTGTGGTTAGATACAAGAAGGAATTTACTCCTCTGTGGAAGTACTACGGGTATCACTGTCCTGGTTTTGGCTGGCATAGAGTTAATTTTCTTCTTGGTAGCTGGTGCTGTGTTTTGGATTTGGTGTGAGAACAATGCTGATAACACACGGATGGTTTTTGTTGTTGCTGGGTAATGTTTACACTAAGTCAAACACTTTTCAGTCTCTCAGGCCCTGCCAGCCAGAGGGCTGGAGGGGCACAGGAACTTGGGAGGCGACACAGCCAGGACAGCTGGCCCCAACTGGCCGAAGGGATATTCCATACTATGGGATGTCATGCTGAGTGTATGAACTGGGGGGAAAGCTGGCCCAGGGCTGCTGATCTCTGCTCAGGGACTGGCTGGGCATCGGTCAGTGAGTGGTGAGCAGCTGGATTTTGCATCACTTGGTTTTTTTTCTCGCTTCCCTTTGGATTTTATTTCTCTCCCCTTCTCCCTCCTTTTAATTATAATTGTTGTTGTTGTTGTTGTTATTATTATTATTATTGTTTTGGGTTTTCCCCCTCCTATTTTATTTTCCTAAATTGTTCTTATCTCAACTCTCGAGTTTACATTCCTTTTCATTTCTCCTCCCCGTCCCTTGTGGAGGGGGCAGGGAGGAGGGGAGTGGGCATCTGTGTGGTACTTAATTCTGGCTGGGGTTAAACCACGACAATCACATTCCAAGAAAGATAAAGCATCTATCTAAAACCCTAACAGGATGTTTAGAAAGCATGACTTCCACAGAAAAAAATTGTAGAAGTTTGGCTTGTTAATCTAGAAAGGGGAACTGAGAAGCACATTGATCTTCTGATCAGTAAAACTTACGATGTTCTATTGTTCTCTATTTCTTTCAGAGATAAATGATGAGTTAGCTTGGGCTAAATAAAAACCTAAGCTTGATTTTACAGGGTAGCAAGGTAGAGAGTGAGCAGTGGTGCAGGTTATTACGAAGTTGTAGAAACTCCTTTGGCACAGATATTATTAAGACCCATAAGACAAAAACATAGCAGGCTGGTCCAGGTTCACAGAACAAGTAATGAGTAAGTGATCCATTGCAGCAGTGTTTTTCTAACTTCATTCTTCCGTGCTTTTTAAAAAATTTTTTTTAATGTAGCTCTGGCTCTAAACCAAACTATCGTCAAGCACGTTCTATATACCTTTCTATCTGGATCAGTTCCTTTTAGCCACATAAAAATGATTAATCTGCAGGAGAAGTGGATGTCTTGCATTAAAAGTCTGGTTTTGTAGTTCATCCTCTAACAGAATTGCAAAATGAAGTTAAAATGTTCATGTTCGCAGCACAGTTTTTTGCAAACGTATATCCCATTCGTGATTGTACTGAGATTGTGTAATGCCAGACATGAGGCCTGAATGCACAGTAAGACATAGGCTCTGTCTTTTGTATGTATATTCACGGACATACACTGGCTTTCCAGATTGCTTTCAAAAAAAGATGTAATTTAAGAAAAAAAAAAAAAGGTAAACTAGAGAAACCCAAACCCTGCAATTTTGCAGCTGTGCATGGTGATCTAAGTTTATCATGAGCTCCGTATCTGCTGGTTTTGCTCTCCCAGAAACTGCTCCTTGGCTGGAATAGAAACAAAGGCACAGACACCAAGCTTGTGCAAGTCATCTAAGGGTTCATTTTTTTTAAAAAAAACCCAACAAAACCTTAAAAAGTATTAAGGCTATCAGAGTATGACTATGCACAGGGAAGTATAATGACCTTGGAAGGTGTATAGAAAAAAAGTCATAGAGATGAAGCAAGTTGTCTGAGATCATGCAGTGAGCCACTAATGGGATACAAACAGAAAAGCCTTGTTTTACGTATGTATTTGTCTTTCTGCTACCTCTAGTGCATCCAGAATTCCGCTATGGGTCATTGAAGTTCTCCATCACACTTTGCTGCTGCTTGCTGCAGCCACCATAGCTGTGTAATAAGCCTTTCCAGACAACTGCTCGAATTACTGTTCTGGAGTTTGTACTGTGTGCAGGAATGCACAGTAGATTTATCAACAACCCCAGTGAATATTATTTGTAGGAATTTACACAATTCCTTGCTTCTTTACAGTACAACCCACATTAACAACTCTTTAAACAATTGCCTGACTCGCAGATCTGCAGGAATGGAGATGGCTATTTTTTTTGCCTTCGGTACACTTCAGATGCTCAGGGCAAAAAGGAGGGTTTTCTTAGACCTCCCTGTAAAAAGGTCTTCTGTTTGTATAATGTTACGGTTGTTAATTTGGGACATTGGATGGTCTGACTGGGTCATGCAGTAGATGTAAAACCAATTAGAAATTCTAGTGTCTGTGTTCTTTGCATCAATGATGACACTAACAGTATATATTAGTTGAAGAATTACTCACTTATGGCTTCTACTGCTATAGTACGTGGTACCAGTGATTGGTGACCTCTTCAAGTTTATTATCCCACAGTATGATGCCAAAGAGCTTCAACCCACTGTAATAAAAACCAGTGGAAGTGTGACTTAATTTTGCAAGAGGGCTTTCCTTATTTTCTAGATTGTTACTGTGGGTGATCAGGTTGTTTTAATAATGAAAAATATGAATCATCAACAGCATTTTGATCCAATAGCTTACCTTAAAGCTGTTAAAGGGAATGACATATGTTGGTACCTACATTTAGCTAAATATTTTTCTTTCCCTGTTCTAGTTAAGAACATATTCAGCAGACCCACAAGTGGTGGACCAGGGAAGTAGGGCAAGAGGCACACGTAATGTATATAGCTTCCTTGCCAGCTGATGCATTTCATAAGGAGCATAAGAGGTGTCCTAAACTTGTCCCATAACCTGACTGTGATGCTTAAATAATTATCTCTATGCTGAAATAATTATCTTTGTTTTGTTAAACAAGTAGAATGATATTGCAAAGAAATGCATGTACAGAGCTGGGCAGGGAAAATATTAGTTGTAGCAATCAGTTGGAAGACTCTGGGGCTCGAGGAGCCCTGAGGGCTAAAGTGTGTATAAAATCAAGGGTGATTCAGAGCTATTATTTGGCTGTAAAAGGAAACTATGCGTTCCTGAGGAAAACAAGGTGTACAGCCATCCTCCTATACCTGGTGCTGTCAGAGCACTCGCATATGACAGGAGACTGTTTTGTAGTCTGGCATTGAAGCGGGAAAGAACCTGTGATTGAACTGGACAGAATCCTTCTCATGGGGAAATTTTATAATGCAGTTATAAAAAATGAATACACTAGGTGCACTTTCTGTAATCAACAGTGCAAATGTTCTTCCACCAGCTGATATATTCTGTTCCATGTTACCAGGTGCGCACTTTGAAAATGGCAGTCAGTAAATACAGCATGTTTTCACATCAGCCTCCCAGGAGAGTCACCTATTTCATCAGCTGACTCTGAAATAAAGCCAAGATGGAGGTGTTCTTTCTAAGGTTTTCGGTCTGCATGGCATGCAATTAGTATCTGGTTTAAAATGTTTTTTTTACTGGCCAGTGTCAGGTATTTTCTGTTTCATTTCCCTGGACAGTCAAATATCAAATATAAGTATCTCCATCAACAATGAAGATGCTTTCTTTGAAACATCAAGATCTCATTGTGATCAGAGAAAATTCCATCCTAGTTTTTATACATTCAATTTTGAAGTATTAATTCTGATTACATGTAGTGTGTGTCTTATTTTCAGCTGCTGAAAAACTACCTCACTTCACTATGGCTGGTGAAGACAAGGGGATTTATACCACCTAGGGATGTGATCTGGTACTTGTATTTATGCTGCAGAGAAAAGTGACTTCATGTCTTGGGTTGGACTTAATACCAGGTGGTGCTAAGCAGAATTGTCTGAAATGCCTTTCTTCAAAATTTGTATAAATGTTTTGTTTAAAAATCCTCCTTCTGCTTCCTGAATGCATTTAGAAAGAAGGTTACAAACAGTGAGAGTTTTATTTTACCATTGAAAGTGACTTTTTCCATCACACTGAGAGAATGCAGAGGGTGAACATGTATCATTGTGCATAAACTATTTCCACTCTGATTGAATAGTTTTGTATTTATTCTTTGAGAGAACTCTTACTGGTTTGACTAGAAAGTAAATTTAGAGATGACTTTTTATTTTTTCCAAGGTAGTATGTTTAGGATTTTAGATATATTTCTTTAAGTAGTTAAATATTCAGACCTGTAAGGAGATGATCTCCTATTCTCTTTGAGGTCCTTGCAAGTTCAGGAAGACTAACATCTCACAGGTTCAAGCTCAAATACCTGCTCTGTTTTTGTTTAGTTTTTTTGTCACTCGGGTAGTCACACTGAGATCTAGTGCCTTCCTTCTTTAGGACTGAGGCAAGGTTATATTGTTTCTCCAAGGCAAGAGAGGAAGGTTCAGGAGGAGAATTTATTTCTAAGCCCCAGTGGAGGGATTCAGCCTAGTTTGTGACAGGTTTATCCCTTCATATGTCTGGATCTCAAAAACCTTGGATGCTCCCAGGTCTCTTGTTCTTGTTTAATTACTGTTAACTCCTTTACTAGGTTGCAGTACTACAAGGGAGATCCATACCCTAAAATCTGCATCATTGAGGAAGAATAAGAAAATAAAAAATTGCTTTTCTTTCCCTAAGGTTATCTCCTTCACACAAAAATGGAAATTTCACTGCTCTAAACTCCCTGTGCCTCCTTTATCTTCTCAGATTTCCAGATCTCTCAGAAGGTGCTATGATAATGAACAAATTGTGTGAGAACCCTCTGTGCTGGATGCTCACTGCACCTTGCGAACTGGGGTCTGCCTTCTCTGTCCCCACCATCTGGAGCAGCTACATGCCTTGTTTGACAATGGGTTGGAGAAGAAGACACAGGGGCTTTAAAAACTGGAGATGGGCCGCTATCTTGTACTTGGTTTCTAAGGAATCCAAAAGTACTTTTAGCTACGGATGGAATGAGATGAGATACCTTTAACCAAAGGACTTCAGCCTCTACCATCACATAGTTTAACCCCAGCCTGGGTACAGTTTTAGCCAATTGTTGGATATAATGTGCGATGTCTCTCTCCATCCAGTTGTATCAGTTTGACTGCCCAAAGTAATGACAGCACTACCAAAGACCCTGTGTCTGCTTGGTGAGGGCTTGGGTAGCCGTAATTTAATAGAAAAAATACGACTCTGGTTCACGTGATAGGGAAGGACTAAAAGGTGCTATTCTGCTGATTGTTAGGTAGTCTCTGATTTTGCTAATACCAAGTTGCTGTGGGAAATCAAATCCTTGAACAAGACAGTCAGTGTCCAGGTGGCAACAGGAGTTTCTGTTGCAAAGGTTCTTGTGGTGGTGTTGGCTGGACCAGATTGAGACTCTCTGAATCGTGCTTTACTGCGCAGTTCTTACATCCAGCTGGTCCATGCTCCTTGCGACTGCTCCAGCAGACGCGTGATCCATCCCTTGTGATCATCTTGAGCTACATACAAAACATCTCCTAACTACCTAAATTCATACAAAAGACTGTGCTACATGATCATTTCCGCATCTGCAGGAAGTTTCTTCTGACTACTTACAATTGGCTGGCTACTTACAAGTCTCATCTGGCCACTTGCAATCTATGTAGAGTTGGATCAATTTTGCAGCCTTGGAGGCTCTGGAAGGGCCATATTCTCCACTCTGGATGTTAATCAGCACATTGAAACGTAAAGACAGTTGTCTAGGCACAGTGAGTCCTGCCTGAAGGAATCCAGAGAGCTGTCCAGATCCCACACGGAGTGCACCAATTAGTCAGATAACTGGGAAAGGGGAGTAGGAGTTGAGTTGATCAGCTTGTCTCTTGTTTGCTCACTGTTTCGCATCAATCTAATGTAGTATCTATGCGGATGCTTAGATGCATAATTTCTGGATCTCACAGAAAGAGAGAGGTCCTTCTCTAATGATAACAACAAATTTACTCCATTATAAAAATGTCTCTAAAAAGCAATGAACCAAAAGTAGAGGAAAAATAATGGCACGTGTTCTTGCTTCTTATCCACTAGATAGCATCTATGATTCATATAAAAAGTACACACTCATATTACTGAGTGCTAGTAAGTAAGTAAAAAAAACCGAAAAAAAAAAAAAAAAACAAACCCAAAACCAAAAACAAAACCCAGGGACTTAAGCAAGCATCTGAAAAGCTACTTTTGACAAGAGTGGAAAAACTACTGTATGCCTTAAGAGTAATGCTGAGGTACTGGAACAAGTATGTCTGCCATACCTTTTCCTCTCCAAGGCATGCCTATCTGACATTCAGATTATGAGGCATTTCTGTATGTGACCTTATGAATGCAAAGGAGTGTGAAGGTCAGGAATGAAAATTATTTCCCTGGTTAAAAGCACCTCAGATAATACTTGGCTTAGTTGTAACATTTATAGTATTTGCTAATCTCTCAGTAGGAAGGTGGGCTACCAAGAAAATAGCTTCTCAAAGGAGGAATATTTAAAACCTAAGCCACAAATGTAAAATTTAAAAAAAAAAACAAACCCCAACCAAATAAAAAAAAACCCAAACACAAGAATACACAGAAGACTGTAGAAAATGATTTTATGCTTTTATCCTCATTTTATGCTAAAGCACAATGACATTTTCTCAGCTCAAAGTGCAAAGATTCTATTGCTTAAACATCACTACTTAGATATGATATTTCCTCCTTGTACACATTACAATCGGGCAGGTGTGCAAGCCTTAACTTGTCCTTAGGGCTGATTTGCATGGCCACAGCATGAAGCTTTTGCAGGAACTATACAGCCTGTGAAGCCCTGTGCTATAATGCTACCTGACAGCCAGTTGGAGTGAGCGCACAGATGTAGATCATCATAGTCCAATTATTTTTCAGTAAATACTTCAGGCCTGATCCAAACTCCATTAAAGCAATGAAAGCCAAATATTGGTTTCAGGGACTGTTAGGTGAGGTGGTGTAACTCTTGCAGTTGCTGCTTTCTCTTCAAATCCCTGCAATAATGATAACCAGTGAGTTGGAAGAAAAGAGATTCTGTCCTTATCTACTAATGTCATAAGAGGCTTGCAACTTGGGGTCAAGCTCCAAGTAATTCTCTGAATCTGTATTTTATTAATTTAGAAATACTTGGAGGAGCTGAGGAGCTGCAACATGCTCCCACTGAAGCCTGTGGCAGTTTATTGTCAACTGAAATATGAACGGGAAGCCTGATGCTCATGCTTCTTTCTCTTCATTGACAAATTTGACACACAGGCTTTCTGCATCAAGCAGTATACTATTTTAGATGGAGAATAATTGTAATATATGTTAATGAACTCACCCACACATATGCACACGCTTTAGGCAGTTACTGGATTGCCCACTTAGTGAGTTAAGAGCAAAAGCTCTTTGCAAGTGTTTTTGTATTGTTGAAGATGTGGCATCTTGTAATGGGGTGACTGAGATGGTTGAGAATTTACAAAGGCAAGATGGAGGTTCGCAGAACGGAGACTGGCAGCCATGCAGAATAAAGCAGCTTCTTATGTCACTGCCGCGTCTGAGTCTGTCAAAAGCCTAAGTAGATGAAATTGCAAGAGAAAGTATCCTTCCATGAGTTTAAAAAAAAAATCTGGGATGCTTTTATGTAAAATGTGCAGAAATTGAGTGCCTTTACCTGTTTTATTTATTTTTCCAGAGGAGCAGCAGCTCAGAGGAGCTGGGTTCATCTATCCAGATTAAAGCATTGCTTTACATTTCAAAAGGAACGGCTGAAAGTGTATCACACCCACATAGTTCCAGGTAACGGTGCCTCCATCATGTCACCTGTAACTGAGGTGTTTTTCTACCAAGGGCTTAGATGTCTTCTGCTCCTTTTTCTTTGCTATTCAATGCTGCACTATTTGGCTGCCAGACCAACCCGCTGTCTGCAAAAAACTTCCCGCACTGAAGTCTTTCTCTGAGTAAAATCTGACTTTCTTGTTAAGAAACATAGTTACTTGGGGTTTCAGTGGGATTTTTGTGTGTTTCTTTTTAGAAGGATGCTCTATATCTCCTCTGGTAGTACTGTAAAGTAATTCCTTTGGATTTTACCACAAGAGACTTCACTGCAAACGTTACTCTAACATGCAATTAGCAGGGTCACTCTCTGTCATTATTTCTCCTGTAATATGGGAAAGGCAAGATATATTTTTTTTTTTACTGGTTGCATTGAAAAAGCAACAAAAGCAACCTGTTACTGCAGTCCTGCTGTTTATGTGGGTACTGTGACAGTGGAGCAGTACGAATGCCAGTATGGATGTAACTTCATTCCATGCTGAGTCCCTTCACAAACCAGGTCATTGCAAACTGCAATTAAGTTAAATCAGTGTCAAATCCTCCTCTGCACAGCACAGCACAGCCTGTCGGCATCCCTTGCCTCGTCTTCCGTGGCAGCTGGAGTCAGCCTCGCTGGATGTATGTCAGTTCACACTGGCTGATCAGCTCTCTCAGAAGCAAAAACAAACAAACAAAACCCCAGGCTTCTCCAGTGCTGGGAGTTTTACGGCTGCTTCAGCTCTGCTTTGGCTAGCTTTAATGTTAGAGGAAATATTTGCTTCTAGGTATTTTTATGCAGCTGGCTTAAAAAAAAAAAATAAAAAAAATCCATTCATCCTAATATTTTACAAACCTCTTTACTATGCAAACAGTGAAACTGGTGCACATAGCAGATTACTCTGCTCACTCCCATCATCTCCTACTGGCGCTTGGTTGCATTGTGCTTAATTATGAATGGTCTCCAAAAAGCCCATTTTACTGTACTATGAAGTGACTCATAGCACACAGAACTGACAACTCACACTGGGTACTGGAGTCACATGGCGCTGTATTAGTCTGTGACTCATTTCATATTGTACTCGGTGCTGAGATCTGACTCATATCGAACTGTGTGCGGAGCTGACTGACATTGTACTGGTCTGAAAGCTGGTTTGAATTGGGATGACTCATGCTGGAGTGCATTAAACAGTGATTCACATACCATTTCCTATTGATTCCGATTGTCGCGATTCACTTTGGATTGTACTACACTGGCATCTGGCTGCTTTGGTAGGGTAGGCACCGCGGTAGCTACCCTCTGCCTCAAGTTCAGCTGTGGTGCCAAATGGCGCCATGTCAGCTGGGAGGAGTATTACCAAAGTCAATTTAAAGCTGAAGTAAGTCAGAATTTGGCTTAACGGACCGTCATTTTGGTCACAACGCTTTCTGGACTTCTTCGCTTCACCTGGCTATGACAATTTTGAAACAAGCCTATAAACAGAAAGTTAAGAATCACGAGCTTCTAGCTAAGACTAGTCTTGCTCCTGAATGTGAGATCTCTGCGCTATTGCGAAGACCTGCTGCCTCCTTGGGATAACATTTCCTAATGATGAAAGATGGGATGATTTTTTATAAGCAACTAAGTAGTGGTAGTTGCCTATGCCTCGGGTTCATCAACTTGTGACCTGGGTTCCAAGAGACCTTACACTGTGCAGATTCCTTCCTGGTACTTTAAGCTGAGCCCCTCAAGCATCACCACTCACTCCAAAAAATGTGCGCCGCTCTTCAAGGGACAGAGGTGTGTAACAGCCAAGGTGATGCTTCCACGATTAACCATTTGGGACCCAGAGTAAAGACATCAAAATAAGTATTAATGGTCGAGTAGATAAGTAAGTGAAGGGGAAATAAGGTAACTGCTCTCTCATCTTAAAATATTTTACAAAACCTAGTGCTAGTTTTACATTCATTTGGCTTCAACATGCTCTTAGTTTGGAAAGACATTCCTTATTTTAACCTGACCACAACTAGTACTCAGCTGATAGTGATTTCGGTGCTTCATTGAATTGAACTAATGGTTACTGGTTTTTGGTTCTGTAGCAGACCCTTGGCGTAACCGGTGCCGCAGTACACAGCTCTGCGAAGTGCTGGATCTAATGCTGATGTTCTGTTTGCGCAACAGGTACAGAGGTACCAGGCAACTCCTCGCCATTATGTCATACTGCTGACACCATATGAAAAGTTTTGATCTTACGTTTTTCAACAGCAAAAGTGAAATAACGGAATGGTTACATCAAGTAATTCACACGTATTAAATTACTGCAATTCTTACTGGCACACACAAGGATAATCTTATTTCACTTTCTGCAGTTGTGTCCACTTTCCATTACATGTTTTTTCGTACCTGCTGACGTTAACTAAAGGCAGAGCTCAGGAAGAGCTCTTTCTCGCACCTGGGGATGGGTGATGTGGCAGGCTGATACCGAAAGAGTACATGGAAGCGCTGCCTTGCTGCTACTCGTGTCTAACGTTGCAGGGGGCCGAGGGCCCCGAGAGTGGGCGCGCCGCGGGACTCCCGTCGCGGAGGGGTAGGGGGGATGGGGTCTCCAGCAGCACTCGGGGAGAGACGAAAGAGGCCCCGGGCGCACGGCGGGAGCGGGGCCGGCACCCGCGCTGGGGCGAGGGGGGCAGCGCGGGGCACGGCGCGGCCCCGGGGCGCGGCGGCGGGTCTGAGCCCGCGGGGGCGGGTGCCTGCCCTCGGTGCCGGGGCAGCCGGCTGCCGGCTGGGCCCTGCGCTGGGGCCGCGCTGGGAGCGGCGCCGGGAGCCCGCGGGGAGGGACGGGGCGGTGCGAGCCCCGGCACTGGGCGCTCCCGGCTGGCGGCTCCCGGCACTCCGGGAGACCGGGGGAAGCGCCTTTCGCGCCGGGTCCCTCCGGCTCCTCCCGGGCAGGGCGGCCGCGGCCGCTCACCCGTCCCGACCGCGGGGTCCGCTGGCAGCGCCGCTCGTCCCGTCCCGTCCCGCTACACCCGGGGCGGCCCCACCGCGGCGCGGAGGTCGCGACTGCCAGCGACGAGCCCGGGGTGCGGGGCCGCAGTGCGCGGCGGCCGCCGGGCGGGACCGAGCGGTACTTACGGTGTCGGCGGCGGGGCCCCGCCGTGAGTCCTCGCCCGCTTCCCCTCCGGTAGAGGCGGGCTGGGCGCCCGGGAACGGCGGCTTGCCAGCCCCGCGCATGCGCCCGGCCCTCGCGGGCTCGTGTCACGGTGCCAGCCGCGGACGCGGGTGGGCTTCGCTCGCGGTGTCCGGAGCCGGGGGGGAGCGAGGCCGGCAGCCCGCGCTCCCCGTCCCCCTCCCGGCACGACGGGGAGGGCTGCCGCCGGGCCGCCCCCTGCGAGGCGAGCACCGGGGGCCGCTGCGGCTCAGGGGCGGTTCGCAACGGGACTAGCCGCCGCAGCGCCCGCACCGCGGCGGCGGGATGGGGAGGGCGCGGGGGGAGCCATGGGGCCGGCGCCGCAGGGAGGGATGCCGGAGCAACCGGCGTGCGAGCGTGTCTGCGCTCGGGGGAGGGGGTGGGAAGGGCCAGAGGAGGCGGCGGTGCCGCCGCGGGGCTCGGTACTGGTGCTTTAATGTTCATGGAAGCCTTAAATGAGAGCCGTGCTTATAAACCCGGGATTGGAGCACGCCTGCATTTTAAGTAACTGCAGGGATACATCTTCCCTCCTCCCTCAGCTGCCTCCTGTCCGCCTGCAGCGCACAGCTCGCCGCCGCCGGGCTCTCTCTGTCTCGTTCTCCCGTTTCAGCAGGGCACGATGTTACTGGCGGCTGCGGCGGCCGCCCGGCGCGGCCCCGGGGAAGGCGGGTGCCCGGCCCCGCCGAGCTCGGCCCTCGCTCCGCTCCTCCGGGGCGGCTCTCGCGGCAGCGCCCTGCGCAGCACCACCACGCTTTGGGGACTATCTCACCGATAAGGTCCCGCCACCGCGGCCCCCCGTGCAGTCCCAGACGCCGTTTGCCGGGAGGGCGCAGCGCGCCCGTCGGTGGGACATGGGTTAACGGGGCGGCTGGTGCTGGCTTCTGTCACCGCCGTCCCCGGGCAGAGCTACACGGTCTTCCCGTGAAACCTCGACTGATCTGGTGCATGAACGCCCTGCGCGTTCCCGAAGCCGGGCTCCCGGTTCCCGGGAGACCTGGCGGGCAGCCCTGCCGTCGGGGCTGCTCCCTTCCCGCCTGCGTACCGGGTGCGGAGCACGGCGGCCGCAGGACCGCCTTGCTGGAGCCAGCGGACCCGGGGAGCGATGGGGGTGGCAGGTGGGGAGCAGCGGGCATTGCCTGAGGAGCCCGGGGCTCTCACCGTGGGAGCTCACCCAGCGCCCCCGGCTCCCACGCCGCTGCCGGCTGAGGGCACGTGGGCGGACAGCGGCTTCCCCGGTGCGGGGAGGTGGGGGAGGAGGAGGAAAGGGCGGACGCGGCCCCACGAGCGGTACTCACAGCGCCGGGCGGCTCGGGGGCAGCGCGGGGCTGCGGCGACGCGGCTCCGTGGCACGCCGGGCATCTCCGGCGCTCCGGGGGGAGGCGGCTGGGCGGCGGCGGGGCTGGGGCCGGCGGCTCAGCCCAGCGGCCCCGCAGCAGGGCGGCGAGCGGGCAGCGGGCGGCCGCCCCGCTACCGGCCAGCAGCGCCGCTAAGCCCGCGGGGCCGAAGCGGGGCCCCGGGGCGTCTCGACGGGGCGCCGAGACGAAGCGCGGGCAGGGCCGGCGGGCGGGGAGCTGCGGCCGCAGGAAGGGGCTGGAGAGCAGAGCTGACAGCGGGGCGAGGGGCCCGGCAGGCCTCGGAGGCTGCGGCGTGCGGGGGAGGTGCGGGAGCCGGGGTGCGGGGCGGGGAGAGAGAGAGAGAGAGAAAAACACAAAATAAGCATTACCGGGGAGGGGGGAGCAGGCGGGCGCCCTGCATAGCCCAGCCCCAAGCGAAGCCCCTCCGCCGCACAGCTAACCTGAGGGGTGGCAGACTGGAACCCTCACCAGTCTGTCCCCGAGTGCTCGGGGCTGCTCCCTCCCCCTCCGCGAGCATGCTCTGCGTTTTTAACTTTTCTAAGGCGGCCCTTTAGGGTGAGAACTGAAGGAGACTTCTTGTACCGAGCCAAGTGCCCCGTTGGGGTTCAGGGCCGGCCCTGGTGCCAGAGGAGCAGGGGGACGAGGCTGGCCGCTTACACGGTACACGCAAAGAGCACACCCAGCAAAGCCCCGTGCACAAATCCGGCCGCGCTCGGCGGGAGGCGCCGCCCTGCCCTGTCCAGGGTCCTGAAACGGCCCCGCCGCGGCTCGGGGGCGGCAGCGAGCGCAGCCAGCTCCGCTCTGCAAGCGGCAGCGCGGCACGGCCTTCCCCTTCCTTGCCGAGTGCCATTGTCCTAGAGAGAGGAAGCCACCTTACCAGAGCATGAGCCCGGAATAGGAATAGACAGAAATCACTGCCATTCGGGCTCTGCCTCTGTTTCCCCTAGCCATGATTTTCACCTGTTTCTCTTCAGGACTCCATCTTCTCATCAGAACCCATCCCTTCCTGAAACATCTTCCCCATTTCTGGCCTACAGCCATTCTTTTGACATCAAGAAGACAGAGAGGAGTTTAAGTCTGCACAGTGTGAAGAAAGCCCTTCCCACAGAGGTGGCACTGCCCTTGAAGACCAAAGCTATTGCTGCTGCAATAGGAGAAGGTGCTGTGGTGCCATTTGTGCCAGGGGAAAGTGCTCATTAAAGCTGAGACCCGTGAGGAAAGCTGCCATTCCTGCACATAAGGAAAGCTTGCTGTTGCCTAGCAGCAGAGTTCCCCTAGGTCTCTTCAGGGAGGTGGACCGGATGGAAGCTGGACAATGTTTCCAGGAGAGTGGAAAAAATAGAAAGGCTGATTCCTACCCCACACCCCCACTTAGTAGCTCTCCTGCCCAGCGGCAAGGAGCCCATCTGCAGATCTCTGCCCTTTTGGTCATGGCACAAAGCACACGACTGGGATGTTAAATAGGCTTTTGTGCCAAATTGCAACTGTCAAGGCTCAGGCAGGACTATGGAGGTATTCTAGGCTTGACAATTAGGATCAAGTGATACTGCCTCAGTCCTTGGCAGAGAAAAGGGAAGAAAGTCTCAGCAAGTGTACCAAGGTGGTTCTAAGACCAAGATCACAACACCTGTTAACACCACTGGCTTTTGAATCCAGCTCCTAGTCACTCTGTCAGGAAGGGCAGTCATTTCTGTCCAGTGAGTGGATGTGATTCCCCTAAGCCCTCTCCAGACTATGGACCCAGGTCACCTTCTAAATCTTCGCATGTTCAAGTTTAAGTTCACATAACAAGCTCAGATTTAAAATGCTGGCATAGTGTAACCCCTTTGGAAGGTATGGTCTTGCTCCATCCTTTGCATTTCTGTCAGGAGGGTCATGATCAACTAATACCTTATCTTAAAGACAGCTATTTTTTCAACATCAATGATGCACAGTGATAGTGCATCATATTGTGTAAAAAAGATGGTACTCATGCTCCCCAGCATGAATGGTATTAGACAAACAAAGCCATCTAAGCTGAGTGTCTTCCAGTGCTTGGTGTTTGCAGATAAATCTATCTAGCTCTGCAGGTAGGTACATCTGCATCACTGCATATGTACACAACCACCTACATTCCAAAACAGCTGAGAGGCTTGGAGGCCTAAAGTCCTCTCCAAATTGGTAAAATAAGCACCACCTTCTCCCTGAATAATGGATGCAGGCTGATGTCCAGATGCTTAAGACAGAACTGCAAGTGCTTGGACTTCATTGAAATGGGGTTTAAAGTTGAGGGACTTTAAGAGCTGAAAGACTCATATTGAACCCCTTTGCCTAAAAGGAATCTGAGCACACTTTTCTCATCTGTGAAAGAAAATTCCCTCTGTCATCAGAGTAGCTTGTTGGTGACCTTGCTCTTAGTCCCCACCACTGCCCTACTTTGTACAGGTTAATTCAACTTCACTAGGACAGAAAAGTCAAATATGAACATCCTGACAATCTAGTTAGGCATGGGAGTATTGGGCCTGGGTCTTGCTTCTGTTTCAAAAAACATGTATGGAAAACAGTTTACATTTAATAAAATTATGCTATATAGTGGCCCCTTTGTTTGTAATATACAAGGTAAACATTAATTCAGGGCTCAATTTCAATATTGATATTAGCTACTAGTATATAAGGCATTAGAAAAAAAAATCCTTTTACTAGACCTTCCTGAACATTTTGCATTAAGTCTGCGTAAGTTATTGATGAACTTTTAGAAGTGAAATCTATCCATCATGCCATGGTTGTTTGTTTTTTTTTTTTATTCTGCACCAGAAAGGAATAGGGCACCCTTGCTGTTTAATGTTGTCCCTTTGTACATTTCTTAGACTCCGGCCTCTCTCTTTCTGGAGACATGTCTAGTTAATGTGCTTTCATAATTTTGCCTTTGTGGGAATGAAGAAACCTGTCATTGTTATTATTACCAAAAAATTGTATGGCACATTTGTTATTTTGTTCTCATTGAAAACGTTAAGAACAGGTTATAAGAAAGGTAATAGAGTATCTGTATTTTAATAACATAATATTCCAACATTCTTTCAGTCACACTTGAATGGCTGAAAATGCATATATTAGCTCTTTTGGGACCTGGCTTGCTTTAAGGTGTTAGGACACATTGCTGGGCCTCATACCTGAACTTCTGCTCCTTGCCCCAGGAGAGGTAGAGTAGCTTACAGGTACTACTAGTCTATTTTAGTGTTTCCTGCTCACTTCAATTGTTAAATAGAGAGTTTCTAGACCATTGAATGGAGCTGATTCATAGTGAATTAGGGAGCAATTCAAACAGAAAGTAATAAGCCATTTTTGACTATTTTCATTCACATGAAAGTGCACTTGTTACAAATCACTTTGAAGACTGATAGGCTTTTCTGGGAGAGGAGATCTTTTCAGAAGTAAAATGAGTTTCCAGGGACTTTAGTTGAAGTTCAATTTTTTTAATATACCAGCAGTATTCTAGCATTTGCTTTATCTTATTCCTTAATAAAAACTTGAAAGGAAAATAAGTATGTATTTTTAAAACACGCATTTTAAGTAACCATATTTTGAAGTGAACATAATGCCAGTGATATTATGGGAAACAGCACTGCTGAACTTTTAGATATTTCTATACTTTCAACATCAGTTTCTTACAGATACAAGTAGTTTTTCTTAATGGATCTATTAGTAATTGGTTTCCAATAGAAGATGTAGGTTCAATGTTGAGGGAAGGCAGAATAAATTGGAGTCTTCAAATACGTAAAACTAATCATAGAACTGCACAGGTCCACAGAGCATTAACCAACTTGTCCCACATGTAGGGATGGCTGTTTGGACTTGATTTTTCATCAGCATCAATAGCAATGTGTTAATTTGTCAGTAGAATTTATTTTGTGTAAGCCCAAGTGTGAAAGTCACACTGGGAAGTTCCTCCCAATGCCACATCATTCACACTGTCAAAATGGAACTGTGCAGCAGCACATACGCAGTGCATAGGGTTCCTCTTAGCCTTTTGCTGGAGGATTAAGGTTCTTCAGGGTCTTATGCCAAAACCTGTGATTGCATTATGTTAGGACTAATGCTTGAAGAATTATCATGAGCCTTGGCTTAGATCTCAGTGCAGCTAGAATTCTTTGCTATTGATGGCTCTGCTTAGTACTTTGCTAATTATTTCAGCACTGTAAGGTTATTTTCTAGGGTGATGCACTTTCTCAGAGTTGGCCAATTCCAGATGTATGTTCTGCCAAAACTCTCAGCTTCAATATTTATATCAGTCAATCTGTATTCTGAAGTCTCAGGAAGTCTGGAAATTAGCCTCTGCTGTCACCACTGACAACCCTGTTTCTTTTCCACTCCTACATATCCCATCTTTGTTTCTTCTAAGGAAGAAGCTTAAAGAGAAATAAACTTTGAGATGGAATTAAATATTAGAAATAAAGAGATGTTTTCCAGTAATAGGACTGAATGCTGGGTTTCAGAGCATCAGTCAGCTCTGTGATGGCTCTGCTACCCATTCTGGCCCCAGTCCAGCTGACAGGCACCGTGGGGTTTGTAAGCCCTCAAAGTTCTGTGGCACAACTCATGTGCTTAAAATCCTTGGTGACTCAGAGTTTCTGGCAGATTGAAAGACTACCTAGGAAGCTGGTGGCTTGGACAAAGAGAGTCTAATTACAAATTGCAATACGACACATACAAAAAATTTAAATCTTTGCTGAAGTACGACTGCAGGAAGAAACTATGTCATTCATTTCCTTTGCCGTGTTTGACAGACTGATGCCTCACTGTATTCTGTCTGACCCTCTCATATTATGCATGTCAATAACTAAAAAATAATGCTAGCTACATCTTTATAAATCACAAGGTTAACATACATCTCTAGTTCTATTTTGCCCATAAACCTTTGAATTATTTGGAATCATTAAAAACCCCTACAGGTTTGGTTTGATTAAAAAAAAAAAGTTCTCCCATCACAGCAACGTTCTGTCAGTGTATGTCCTGATGACATCCTAGAACCTGTACCAAAGATCTGGGCAAAATGTTGACCAGAAAAAGATTAGCTTCTACATCTTAAAAACTGAGAGTTAAGGAAGCTGCTCAGTAAGTCATTACACACTTCCAGAAGGTGTCAGTGTGCACCTACAATTTGACTGGGGAACCTCAACAGTTGAGGATTCGTGCCAAAGCACGATTCCTTCTTGTGCTATTAGAGGTCCTTTTCTCTGCCCACAATGGAAATTAAATGAGCTAAAACTGGACACAAATATTTTCCTTTTTTCATGATTAGAAAAGGAAAAATATCTCCATAGTATCAATGTCACTCAAGAAGTACCTGTCCAACCATGGCCTGCAAGAGTATTCCTGATATTCTGGGTCACACAATGTAATTATTACACAGGATTCTTGCCACACA
This sequence comes from Falco peregrinus, assembly GCF_023634155.1. Taxonomy (NCBI): domain Eukaryota; kingdom Metazoa; phylum Chordata; class Aves; order Falconiformes; family Falconidae; genus Falco; species Falco peregrinus. The sequence continues at coordinate 49,010,296 of NC_073723.1, forward strand.
GATACTCAGCAAGCAATGGATATAATTAAAGAATAATCTAAAACTGACATGACTGCAATTTTTAGGTCTAGAAAGTAGCTTTTAGTCACATTCCAGAGTGATTCAGAAAGGAAGATTGATGGGGCAATTTGGAACCAATGTTCCTGAACAGCTTGAGGTTTCAGAGTAGTTCAAAGTGAGTCTGAAAGCCCAGTTGCACAACGTGGCTGCACAATAATATTCCAGTTGACAAGATTCATGAGGAAGCCACTATCACTTCTGCCATTGACTTTTCATCAGATTTTGGACCTTAGAAAACCTGGAGGAACTGGGGGAATTGCGCAGCCATGTTAAAAGGCTGATGGGAGAAAAATGTACTCATAGAATGGGGCAGAGAACACAAAAAGAGATCACAGCTAAAATACACCATAATTCCATTGAAGAACAAAAGAATAAAGAGCAAGCAATGAGAGACTGCTAAAGAGTATGAGGTTAAAAACCCCCAGTATCAGGAATGAGAACATTCTAGGCTAATAGATGCTGGCATAAAAAGCAAACTACTTGCTTCATTGCAGACTAGTTTGAGGTATTAACCAGGAGTGTTTCTCTAACATCTTAAAAAGACCTTTGAATGACAATGGGAGGAAGGGGAACTGATCTGTATAGAATGATGGCGAGGAGAAGGTATGAAAATTTTTGGGAAATGGGAAAACTTCAGGTGATACTTATCTCAGTGTACTAAGGTATCGATGGTACTGAACAAGTACTGATTTAGAGAGGTTAAGTTATCCTTGTTTTGCATTTGCAGATACCACTGCAGAAGTGATTGGAAAGGCCTGGGGCTTCCTTGTGGAATCTCTTACTAATCTTTCCTTCCTGGATGCCTTATGCAATTTTACCCATATAGGAGTGTATGACTGGATTAGAGAGGCTGTGACTGCAGACAGTACAAATTACAGGTTGAATGTCATGCTTGCTTTGGGTTTAGGAGCAGACTTACAAATGGTACCTGTGGTGCCAAGGGAGACCTGGAAACCGATACAGAGTTACAGGTTACAGATACAGAGGACCTCAAGGAAAAAAAACCCCAACAAACCAGGGGGTGGAAAAAAACACCTCAGAAGAACACTGAGTTCTTCTGAAGTTGGTGAAGGCACTTGATGTATTCCTGTGAAACTGCATTTCTCCTGTCTGATGCTCAGAGAGACAGACACTCTTCTGCAGGCTGGACCTTTTCCTCCGGCCACTCTGGGGCTGTCTGTCATGTTTCCCTGCCTTTGGAAATATGCTGCACTTTGCTGTGGATTCTCAGAAGGTCCTGAGAGAGAGAGAGCAGCAGTCCAGAGGGGTAGAAATTTGGACAAACCTGTTTTTATATCCCATCTTTATGCATCATTTTTCAAAACAACTCATTAACAGACCACACTTATGGTGGTTTCCCTGTTACACCACTGCTTTGAAAGACTGCATCTTCCTCCTGGGTGGACAAAAATGTTCCTCCCAACCTCCTTTCTGCATGCATTTCAAATCTACCTTCCGACCTAATACAGAAAAGACAAAGTGAGACTGAAATTTTCCTGTCTGCAATAGTCCATGTTTTTTTCTCTGATCTGTAACACCTTTAACTTATTTATCCTAATGATTTGGAAAGGCTGGTAAGAACCCAGTAGAGTTTGGCTTTTCTTTCTGTTTAAAAGATGTCTGGCTTAGAATCCAGTATGATACTTGAGAGAGCACAGGTTTTTTATGAGTCTGAAACAATTTTATAGTCTGAGCATACCACTGTTGGTCAGGTAAATCATTCAAGCAGATGCTGTTCTTGTACGTACATGAAGCGCATGCATTTATCTGTGCAGGGTCTGTATGAACAGAATAAACAATGCACAAAGGTGGCTATTCTGTCTAGCAGAAAAAAATAGTAACCATCTTTCAAAATCAAAAATTTCAGTGAACATGAAGAAATTCTAGTTTGAAGAAACATCCCTGGCATTTAAGACTGACTTACTGTATCAGTCTTCTGATTGGAAAGCTATCTGACTATTCCATGCCAAACTGTCTAGAAGGTCTGTATGTAAGTAGAAACACCCTTTTACCTTATTTAGAGCCCATATTAAATATAGAGGTTATAGATGTCCCATTTATTGACATGATATGCAGAATTCTGGGTAACATAGATCAGTAAATGGAACAAGAGTTTGCAAAAGAAAAAAATAGGACAAAGGGACAGAGATGAGCAACTCTGCCACTTCTCTGGTGCAGTCTGAGAACCTGCGTGAATCTGAGCACAAGTTCCAAGTAACCACAAGGCAAAAAGGGTGCAAGTGGCAAAGGTTATTTGGGATACTAAACTCCAGGATTGGCAAGGAATCCCTAAAAGGAGATACTCTTCCCCAAAGACATCCCTCCTAGAAGAATGCTTGTGCTTAAACAAATCAGTTTGGTAATAAAAAGAGAAGACCATGGATTTTACAAACTCAGGCACTGCAGTGCAAGAAAATTAATACTTTAAAATATTATAATCCTGCTACCTCTCATAATAAATGAAAGTCATTACGCACTTCAAGAACAAATACTTATCTTTTACTGGTCTAAGTCTGATCTACTGTTTTTGCTCTTGACTACCCTCAAAGGAAACAATGAAGCTGACAGAACATTAAGAACAGTTTTCTCCTTTATTGAGTCCTAAAGTAAATCACACAAGATGTCACAGGAAAAGTCACAGCTACTTCCTGAAATTAGGCTGTGTTCACAAAGGGAACTGAATGAATAATGGAAGTTGAGCCTCTCCTCTTTTTCTGTATGAATTTCTCAGCCTACACCTGTCATCTCTAGATTCCCGAGAATATTTTTCATCCTTCTTGTAGGCATAAATAAGCACTTGCAACAGTGAACCAGGAAAAGTGATCTGACATTTCCTAAGATCATTGGCTACTGCTTCATTGGACAGCATCACTGGGCAGCTCCTGGTTTGCTGCAGTCTGTTCTTACCTTAAGATGTGATATGGTATTTTAGATTTGCTTTATTTTGAGAATAACACCAAAGGTACAATATTGAGGACAATTAGCCTTCTGAGCTGTTTCCAACCATATCTGGTGGTAGTCCGAGGATCTGTTAAGTTAAAGATCTCAACATTGAAGTTCCTGAAAGTTTCATTGGAATCAGGACCCAGCACAGGGATGGGCTGTGGGAAAGGCCAGGCCTTCTCAGATATCATAATCAGTAGTAATCAGGCACAGACCCACTGTGATCCAGGCTTCACCAGTTCACCTACTCACCGATCCCTGCCATTTCCCAAGTATTACCCTTCAGCATACTTTTGGATGTGGCTGATGGAAAAATAACATTCTGCCTGCCTCAGCATTAAGTTTTAATGCTTGTGTTGAAACATACAGTTACTTACATTGTACATAAACAAGGTGCTTTCATCCCGTGCGGCCTCCGGGAGAAGAGTCTGTGGGATGGTATCTCACTTGCATTTCCTGGCTTGGCAGAGGTTTGGCTTTGACGTGTTCTCAGGAGGATGCACCTAGCAACCTGAAGCTGGGCTTCAAAATTAAGATATTTGCAGTAGGATATTCTGATCTTTTTTTGCATCTTTCTTTTGACAGGATGAAGCTGATTTATGAAGACATGCCAATGAATGGGAGTAAAAAACTGTCCTGTTATTGCACAGAAGGGACCAGCAAAATGTAGGACTGAGTAAGCATTAACTGGCTTGCAAAACAATTTATTTTCCACTAGAGTCTTTGAATTTTGTGTGGAAAGATATTGCTGTGAAAAAGCATGTATTGATTCCTGAGTTTTGTTGTTTTGCAGCATTTATGGGAAATGCATGTCATGTGGCACGCACTGTATACAAACAGGCAAGAGGAAGGAGTAAATTACCCTTCATGTTCACTACATATACAGCAAGGAGTAGTGGGTTTAAACGGCAGACAGATATTTCAGTTAAATACGGGTTTTCAATGGTAGGGTGGTGAAGCACTGGAGCTGACTGCCTAGACTGCAAAGTCTGTGTTAGTGAGGTTTTAAAGAGCAGGCAAGGTAAACCCATGCCAGGAAGGGCTTGAGGATGGTTGCTCAGATGACACTTTCAAGCTCCCATCCAGAACTCCCTTTGATGATACTACACCCCACATGATTCTCCTGGTCACTGGAAGGATTTGCTAATTAGGTTGGACTGGCCAATACCTGCAACCTGGCACTCAAATCCCTGAGAAATCTGAGCTGAAAAAAAACCCCACACCACAATTCCTCTTTCACTTGGACGTGAGGTGTATTGGAAATAAAGCAGAGTGTGATGGGAACACTGTGCTCAGGTGATCTCTACAACATGATGGCCTCTAGGAGAAGCCATAAATGAGAGCAACATCAGCTGTATTATGTCTTAGCATTCTGGGGCTTGTAATGCACAATGGTACTTCATTTTACTGAAGATCATCTACTTTCATCAGTCTGGGTGTGAGAGACCTATCAGGAAATAAAGATCAATTCCTCCTGACTCACAGACACCCAAACTAGATGTCTTAAGGCAGCCTCCATGGTCTTCCAGAGAAATGTTGCTTTTCCCCAGTATCCTTTAGATAAACAGTTGATTCTTGCTGATGGAAGGATATCCTAAATTACTACATTTGTAAATCTAAAGTTACCCATATCTCAAATTACTTGATTTAGATTTAGGCTGGGTGGGTTATTTATCAATCAGTGTGACATTTTATTGCACTTAAAGAAGGTCATCTTATATTAATGAAAGCAGTCTCTGTAATTCAGGTCAGTCTAGGATTGTTTTGCTGGAAAATTTCTGGAACTAATGTAAAAACAGTTTATATTTTGAATTTTGTATTCATTAAGTTCTTTCTGACAGTAATACCCTAATCAGCCCAGGATTCTACATTTTTCCATTTCAAAGGTACACAGCTAAAAAGGAAATTGTAGGACTATTTCAAAGGTAAAATATGTAAATCACTAAATTAGAAAAATACATGATTGCAAATTAGTACAAATTATCTCTGAGGGCTAGAAAATTTGCACACTATTAATATGCAAGTAATCCATCCATTAATATGTAGTACATTATTATTTTGACAACTTCTACAAAAGAAAGCCCTCTGCTGTCTGCACAGCTATTATTTGCTTATAGACAACTCTGAGCAATACAGCTAGCTAGTCTCAGAACTGTGTTTCTGGATGCAAAAAAATATATTTTATGAATTAAAAAATATTATGCCATGTAATTACAGAACAGTTTAAAAAAACAGACATGTGAAGAGCTCTGTTCCACAGAATAGTTGAGGTTGGAAGGCAGAATCTGCAGATCGTCTAGTGTAACCTTCTGCTCTCAGGCTTCCTAGGACCATACTGAGCAGGGTTTGAATATCTCCAAGGATGGAGACTTCAGAACCTCTCTGGGCACTGTCCCACTATTCAACCCACCCTCTCCAAATAAAAAAAAACAACACACCAACTTTCTGCCTGATAGAATAATTCCTGCATAACCCACATTCATCTGTTCTTACATTTATGTAAGATGCTAAAGATTAAAACATTTTTGAAAGGAGTTATATTTAATGGTTTGAGCTGCCTTTAGCAGACTAGTATATTATATATTCAGAGGAGATACAGGGAGAAGAAAATCCCCAAACCAAACATGAAAGATATCTGCAAGGCTGCCCAGGGGTAGCAAGCAAGTGGTAAAAACTAGTCCTATCCATGGATACTAGCAAAGCCAGTGGCTTGTTGCGTGTCTTCAGGACTAGGCCTGCTAAAGGGTACCCTATGCACAGCACATTGTGCTCCTCCATGGCTCCCAGAAAGACCCACAGAACTCAAGTAGATACCAGTGCCTGCTCCCTCATCTTGCATGGACAGAGCTGGTATCTAAACATGCCATCCAAAAAATGACAACACACTGCATGGGGAGCTGCATCACAGGAACAAATGAAAGTCCCAATTGCAGAAAAGAGTGTTCATGTGTCTCTTTCAAAGGAAATTACAGGACTGATTTGGCTCTGTACATGCATTAGCCTTCATTTGGGAGCCACAGCCCCAGATATGGCCAGCTCCCACCGCCAGACCTACGTATCTGAGTGATGCTATTAGCATATTTGCTGGAGAGACAGGACATACAGCCTTAGATCCTTCCTCCGCTCTGAATTTGCATGGGTTGATCTCCTAGACTGGTGGCCTAGCTGCTGGAGGCTGTCTGTCAGCCTCAGAATGCCCTCCCTGGCTCAGACCCTGCTAACCAGAAGGGCAATGAGAATGACTTTCCAACCTAGCTGCAAAAGACCTCCCTGTGGATTTTGGTCTGGGCCAACTACCTGTTAAAAAAAATGGAAATATTTCTTATTGAATCTCAGACCCTTGTGTGATAAGTGCCTTGAACACAGTAAAGCGTCACCACTCCTATACAAGGAATATTGAATTATACAACAAAAAATTTCAACACAAGGGAAGGAAGGGACCCCTGCTATCCTTCTCACAGACACACTGTACTAAGTGGTTAGGTGATCCTTCTGGTGCATGTGGTTTCAAGTCACTTCAGGGGAAGTTTTTGAACCTGGACTTCCCATAACCTGGGCAACAGCTGTAAGTGCTAGGCTGTCAAATGAGAAAGCAGTCCTCTGTCCTGTGTCAGGACAAGGAGGCTAATTTCAGGAGCACATTTGGGTCCATGATTCACAAATTAAAGGAGAGGCCTATCTCTAATGTCATTGCTCATGGTAGCTCATTGAATCCTATCCTATATACTCAGCTATGCTTATACATATGCAATACAGACCCCACATGGGCTCTGGGGGACACAAGCACACCAAAATCCTGCATGCAGTGATGTAGATCACAGGGATGACCACAGCCTTTAGTGAATAATGCTGGGTTTAGCTATGAGAGTAATTATTTAATTGCTATCAATGTTTATTTTGGATTCTCATCCTATATTTTTTACTTCCTCAGCCAATACAGAAAACTGTAGGAGCTTTACCCAGCTAGCAGATTTGGACCATGATAAACATAAATCATTCAAAGATGAAATGTTTTTCCATAGTTACAAGTACTATAGTTAACAGACCTCCCACTTCAGATGACCAGATGGAAGGGAGGATTCTAACCCCCCAGATGAGTAGTACAGTCTTTTTCATAGCATGGATGCCCTGACTCCAATAAGTGCTAAAAACCTGGGTATGAAGCAACCGTGAAATATTGCTTCCTGTGCCCCAAGAGTACTTTGTGACTTCTGAAAGCAGCAATTAATGAAACAAGTTTTTCCTTGGAGGAATTTTCTTGCAAACAAGAGAAACCACTTCCAGTTTCTGCCTGACCCCTCTTGCAAGGTTGGGTGCTGACAGGCCTTAATCCTCCTAATAGGTCTGCTGACAAGATGTGCACCAGTATTTTGCTGGACACTGCAAGTCTCAGAAGGATTTATACTTTATGGTTGATAGTCTAGAAATATGCAGGGCTAGCCCTTTAACTAGTACAACCACTTCAGGGACAAGAAAAACTGTTGTTATAAAGGATACATGCCAAGAAAATAAAATTAACCAGCACAGAAGACCACACAGAGATAATGTTCTCCAGCTTGTCCTGGAAATAATTTTGCTTAAAGTAAAATCATATGCAGCTGGTTTTAAAGCTATTACCTTAGTCTTTAACTACTCAGGAAAATACCCACCCTTTTTCCTAACCAGAAGTATAATGTATTATCAAAGAAGTTGTCAGCAAGATGGTTATAATTTGGTGGTCCTAAATATCCTGTAATACTCCTACTTCTCTCCCAGAACTCTTCCCCTCTTTGAATCAGTGCTCCTGAATAAAACAGAGCATCAAACACGCGACAAGTTTTACATCTGCTGTATAAGAATAACTATTTGGGCAAAGACAAAGAATGTTAGTTGCCAAGCGATTCAATCCACAGCCATACAGTTTGCATCCCCCGCCCATCTCAAACATAAGAATTAGATAAAATGTGACTATTAAGCCATGTTTCAGCCTATTTATCTAATTAAAACACCTGTTCAAAAGAACAGAAAGAATGTGTTCTTAGTATAAGTTACTGCTTGGTTTGTTCCTATGACACAATCACAAGCTTTAAGACCATACAAAAGCTACTGTGACTAAGTATGAAAAAGAGACTTCAAATAAACACCCCTGACATGAAAATGTACTTGGCAGAGATTATGTTGACTGAAGAGGGTGAGTATATTGATCAATAGCAGGACTTTTCCTACTGTTACAAAAGATAAAGACAATATCCAACTTGAGAGGGATTGTTAATAGTAATAATTAGTGACTGGTAACACTCATCACCTGATGACACTAGGGTACTTGGCAAAGCAGTGCAATCATTCAACTGGCACAGCATCCTTTGCAAATAACATCTTTTATCATTTTTGACCTTTCTGGAGTTGTTTGTGAATGGAACTCTATTTCAGCAAACAAATCATGATTCATAGCAGTTGCCAAATGATTTAGATGAGCTATGCACGGTCACAAGCAGCTTCCACATTACATGCAGTGCACGGAATAATGTTTGACATCTGCAAACCCAAAGGATTTCTGCAGAGCTAAGATTAGCTAGATGAGGGAAAACAGATACCATGCTTCCCCTGGGCTGCTACTCCCGACAGTATGCTTGTGGCCATTTTGGTTTCTGCCTAGTTTCCCAGACAAAACTCAGAAGGGTAGGACTTGGCAAGCAGAAAGGCAATGCTGTAACTGGGGTATCATTAGGCATCAGACTATAGGCTGATTTTTAAGGATGTGCAATACTTGTTCTCTGCCTCTCCTTGACAGACACCTTCTCACTCAGCACTATGCTTTTCTTCACCTCTCTGCTCCATGCCTCAGGGAAGAAAGGAAAGAAAGATCTTACCTGTAAGGCAAACCTCAACAGGAGCTGGAAAGGATTCTGCTTACCAGCAAGAATAGGGTTGCTCTCTCAGGTAAAGTAAGCAAGAAGCCCAGGGAATCCCACAGCACTTGAGCAAGGCAAACAGGACAGAAATCGCCAAGCAAGGTCCAGATCATAAGGCAGCATTGCAGCAAGGAAGTCAGCCCCTCAGCCAAGGGCTAAAATCAGGTTCCATAATCAAGCCTACACTGACAAGGGACAGCCAAGTTCAAGGCAGGAAGCCAGCCCAGGGTGGGGGTTAAGGTCTCAGCCAGGTAGCTCCAGCACCAAATGGGGATAGCTATCACTCAGCCAGAGACCAGAGCTCCAGCACAGCTCAACCAAATAAAGAACAGCCCTTTGGGGCCAAGCTTAAATAGAGCTGCTGGGTTCATGAGTGAGTGTGGTGGCCCCAGGTGAGGCTGCTCAGGCTCATTAGCGCTTATTACTGCCCTCAGAGTTCTGACACTGCTGTCCTGTTGGCACTTGTCCAGTCACCTGTTGTCTGTAGATGTATTATTCATGTAAACCCAACCAAATCTGTGTATGCTTAGAAACTGTAATTATGTTATAGAAGTGAAATAGGTCTTATCCAGATGTAACCTGGACATGAATTAAAATGTAGAATCTCTGTGGAGAACATTCTCATCCTTTTCTGAGGAAGTGATGGCAGTGTAACAGGACTTTGGCCAAATTTTGTCATTAGGGAAAAACTGTGATGTATTTGCAACCTCTCACTATCTCCCTGTGCAGTGTAATGTTGCTGGGATGTTTATTTTGTTAACTTGCAAAAAACTCATTGGGAGCATACAAGAATGTGTCTGTTGGCTCTGGGTTAAGTAAGTCCTTGCATCTTTGTGTTGAGACTGGTAAAACCCACTTTATTCACTTCTGGGTTTTAACACTTTTATAAATCAAGACGCAAAAATGTCAGAGGGAAAGGCTTTCTAAGTAATGCAAATGGAGATTAGAAATAAACAAGTCACTAGTAAATTTAAATATCATGAAGGTAATTTAAAAGGCCTTTAAACCTCGCCTACCACTTTTCAAAAATATTTATCTTCTAATTCAGTTTCTCTTTGAAATGCATGTTCAAGAATAAATAAACCTAATTCAAGTGTTCTGTTGAAAGATTTGTGGGTTTTTTTGTTTTTTTTTTTCTTAAGTAAACCCAATTTATTTAGTATTTCAACTTTTTTACTCTTTGGCATGTTGAATTAGGTGCCAACTTGCTCTCAGAAGCAGCCACTGCTCACATTTGGAAGCATCAAATTCAAAACCTCACCTAAAGTGGAAAGGAACATGGAAATTAATGAGGTCTGGGGAATCAGTCTGATCAAAGACCCTGTCAGTCACACAGATTATGGGTCTAAGAAAATAGTTTGTCTATAGTGACCACTGTCACATATAGAAAAAATTTACCAGAAAGAATCTGAACTTTCTTCAGGCTTTAATGCCACCAGAAAAAAAAAAATAATGTGATCTTGTCTGTTCTGGGAGTGTAAGTGACGAACTGCTCTTCAACCTTACAAACTTCAAGTTGATTTCCTAAATACTAGGAAATCATGTAAACCCTCTGTGCCTTGGTTCCCTATCAGTATACAAGAAAGGTATTTGCTTCCTATATGAAGTAAAGCTTGCAATTTATTTTAGTTACCCAGACTTAGAGCTGTACACATTTCCAGACAGTAATTTTTCTAACTTTCAATCACTGACACAGTCCTTGTAGACTCATTAACTACTAGTACTGTTGCTTACTTTACATATGTGAAAGGATTATTTGCTGATACAGTTTATGAAGTCCTGGAGACATGTTTCCCCAGAGCCTCATGCAAGAGCTTCCACATGACAGCAATTTCACCTTAGCTGGGCTCATAAAGTGGTCACAGAGCATCTCCTGGGCTGTCCCTGCTACTGGAGATGACAGCCACACCGGCAGAGCTGCAGCATTTAGAAACGTAAGCACAGAACAAAGTAAATGGACAGATAGTCAGTGGGAGAAGGGAAGCTGGCAGTGCTGGTGTTTAAGGAACTTTGGACAGTAAGTGGCTCTGAACCTTGCAGTGTCATTTAGGTTCCTCTGTAGATAAATCCCTTTGCAGAGCACAGAAATAATAAGTTGTCCTCTGTGAGATGCCTGACTCAGTGCTGTGCACCATGTTCTCAGAGACTTGGCAACAAACTACAATTTCAGGTAAGAGCCATAAAAGCAATCACCAAGCTGAAAGGAACTATTCACTGGGGATGAATGAGAGGATGGCTGAATGAGAAATGACTGGGGAGAGTTGTGAAGAACTCAGTATATGGGTTTCAGAAGCTATGACTATGAAGAGTGAAATTCAGGAGCCATTGTGCCTGTGACAAAACCTTCTCTGCCTTCAATAGGGCCAAGAAGTCCCCAGGCTAGTGTGCTAAATGGACAAATAATGAGACAGAATGACATGAAATTCTGAAAGGTTTGTACTTGGTTCATTACCAGAAACAGTTTCCTGATAGTGGCAAAGCAGGCTGAGTATCTCCTCTCAGCAAAAGCAGTGAAAGTCATTCAGGATTTCTGATTAGTATAGTTTCGTAATTCAAATGAAATGGCCTGCTGGAAATGGACACGCATTGGCTAAGGAGATGGGATGGAGAAGCCAATTCTTGCTTTAACTGGAATGTCTGTAGTGCAGATGTGGAATGGGGAATGGCTTCTTCCCATCTTGTCTTTCATCAAACCTGCCAACAACCTTGACTGGCTGCCTCAGTCCTTCTCCACTCCGGTGCTAAGTTAGTCTAAAAAAGCCCCCAGATGTTGTGCTTCCAAGGTGTGTGACTTTGCTATTATGTTCTCTTCCCTACCACTTCTGCATTAAAGTTTTAACAAGTTACGGTTTCTTGCACCTGTCTCTCTTGCTCTGTTGAGATGCACTGTAAATAACATTGGTTCACCCCGCAGGCAGCTTTCAGGCTTTTGACAGAATCTAATGGGTACATGACTGTTGTTTTTAATTAAGGAAAATGGTTCAGCTCCACAAGTTGACTAAAGGGGATATACTGCAACACCCTAATAGATTTTAATATTATGCTGTGTTTGATTTCTTTGGGATATCTTATTTTGTTAACTACTAACAAAGATCATCTGAGGTAGGTAGCATCAGTAAAAAATGCAGACCTCTTCAGTGTCTCAACACCATGAAGCAACATGCTTTCCCTCACCCTCTTAACCACAGATTAGCTCCACAAAGTATGAATCATTTTCATGAGTTAGATGGATGTGTTTAATACGTTTGAAAGCAGACACTTAACAGGAAGGTGGATCACCACCTCCTTTGTCACTGTGGTTGCAACACATCAAGGAACAGAGGGCAGAGGATGAGGGTCAGGAACAAAGAAAAACTACATGAATACTGATGTCTTGGTGACGAATAGTCTATGGCTATTATCTATTACATTAACATTTTCTTTCTGCTGCTTTCCCAATACACCCTTTCCTCCCTCCTTCAGGACATTTGGATAACCCTGGATTTTGTCTTACCTTGAAAATCCACTGTGCTGCTTTAACATCATCTTCATTTTGGAGAGTCTCCTTTGCTTGACAGTTGTCTGCATGGTAGCTGTGAGTCCTGAAGTAGAGCAAAACTTGCCTCCACATCAAGAAATAAAGGGGCTGAACCCAATTTTACAATGACCTTTCTCGGAAAAGCACCACTTTTATTTAATGATGAAACAAAACCAAATCCCAGACAGTGGGCTGAATGACAACAACATAGAGGTGGCTCTTCTTTAAAGCGATGGGCAAATGCCAGGGTCTCTTGCAGCTTGCCAGTCCTTCCTGAAGCCTCCACAGTTCTGGAGACAAACAGGATTATCGTCCCTCAGATATCTGCAGCGCCTCATTCCCTCAGCATCGTGCCAGCTTAGAGATTAACGATTTCATAGGTTCTAGTAAGCTGAAAAGGAAGAAGACAGGCACATAGCGGGTGGATACATGTAAGAAAACAGGCTGTAACAATCATTAAACACATTTTATCACTCAGAGTGAATGTACTTCATTTACAACTCGAAGGAAGAAGTAACTTAGCATGTAGTTGTACTCTGCAGGCAGCACCAAATGGAGATGTCTGTTTTAGGTCAGTGGCACCTGTCAATCACATTTTTTCTCACCGACTGAACAGATGGTTTACTGGTAATCCTTCCAGCCCCAATGAAAACACCACATGAGCAGAGCCATGTCTGAGGATAGAGACAAACTAAATATAAAGACTAAGACTCCAGGTAGATTATTAATAGATTATTTCTCTTAGCTTTATATAGGGTTGCAAGGCTTTTGCTTTCTGTTCATATTCCCTCACTATTTCTTTTTTGTGCTTTTCAAAATACAGATGGGACAAACACAGAAAATTTAGGAGGAATATTAAATTATTGTGGAATTTTCATTCAAATAATTATGTAAGCATTGTTTAAAGTTTATAGTTAGCAATGCTGTTGTAATGACAGCTAAGCAAATAATAGTGTTCCTTGTGTGGGAAAGCATTTGGGAGCCTTTTAAAACATCTTATCTCGGAGACAGCAGGAAGTCAAACTCATACATATGTTAGTATGCATTGAAAAGAATCAACATGTTAATTTATCATAATTTCAAAATGCTTCCAGTTTTAATAATTTTACATTTTAAGTTAGTAATTTTTAAGAGTTAGTTGAAACTACAGAAGTTACTATAAATAGGGAGCCAAGAGAACTTCCATTTTAAAAGTGTCTGTGATAGAAATATAAGTGGGAAAACTGATAGAAATATTCTATCTGTTTTAAAAGTTCACTACATCTTTTTCCAGGCTGAAATATGTCTAACCGTTGTTTTCTGCCAAAAGTCAAAAGTTTTGACAATTCAACACTGTAGCTATAAGGCAGCATCTCTTGTGAGAAGTGCCTTGGTCACACCTCTGTCTCTTTTCAGAGAAATCCAGTAAGTGCTGAGGAGAAAAATGAAGAACAATAGGAGAACATTTTGTTCTAGCATTTGGCTTGACAAGCTGAATTGCACTAGAAGTCATAGTATAGTAAGAAAGCTTTTGCATGAGCTCTGGTAATAAGTCTGAGTTCAGCAGAGTTACTGCTGAGGTTTAGGTAACCACCTTCTTTTCTGTCTTCTAGCCAGGCTTACTGTCAGCAGCAGTGGGTAGCTCAGCATTTCCTTTTTCCTCCAAGAAGCTACTGCTCTGACCTAGCCTCTGCTTGTAAGAAAAGGTGATGTCAGAGGATCTATTTGTTTTCTTTATTTTAACCCGGAGGTGGGTTTTATTTCACTTGGTACTTGCAGCAATTTCCCAGAAAAGAGTGCTCCTTCTACACATTCAGGTGCAGACGCCCTTGTCCAGACAAGAGCTGTTAGCACAAATTAGCTGAGACTGATGGTGAGAGGAGAGATGCTGTACTGCAAAGGGGAGCTGCAGGCTCTGAGACCCTCCACCTTTCAATACAGAAGGGCATGTTCATGAGACAGAGACACTTGTCCCTACTCACTAAAATAATGTACTCTGCTGTTTTAACCCAGCTGCATTTATTTCCCAAGGCTATAAATAGTTTTGTACTGGCCTTTCTGTTCCTGTTTCTACACAGTACTTCACTTCCAATTTTCAGGCAATATATCATTGTTCCATTCTACCAGGGAAAAAAAAAATGAAGATGTATTTATTACAGTAAAATGTTAGTTTATTTTTCTTTCAAAACCACTGCTCCTATTGAGGATAAGATATGTGTGGTTCCCTAACTGAGCATGCAAAACTTAATTTCAAAGAGGTGGTGGAGCAATCAGAAGATTGCCTGGTATGACTGTTGCAAAATTGTTGTGTATTAGCTTTACCAGATCCTTTCAGCCAGGATCTGATTAATTTAAAATAAAAACGATCAAACTTCTATGACCCAGAAGACAGACAAATCTATATTGGTTGCAGGAAGCAGGATTTACTGGTTTAAAAAAAAACCTCACAGAATAATGTTCTTCTACCATGACACAGACACTAAAATGAAGATGAAATAAGAGGAGAAAACAAAGACAGATGAAGCAGTCAAAATCCTGTTCACAGTGGGCCAATCTGGCTATAATTACTCAGGAAAAATATCCAGTGAAGCACTCCATATCTTCTCACATTGAGAAGTCATTTCCGTTTCCATGAAAGGAAGCCTCTTCTCTGACAACCCTCCACCCTTGGACAAGAGAGAAAAGAATCTGGAGTCCCCCATTCCACTGTCCCACAGGTCCTCCCTGATGCCTGTGAGGCAAACGTGAAATCTGCTGGGAGAGATGGTTTAAATGGGAAACCCATGAGACGAAAATAAAGAGAAGCCAGAATGGTAAAATAAGTCAAGTCCATTCAAAAGTTACAAATGTCACAGCATTTTCTCTCCAGGATAGGAGGTTAGTTGTGTATCAGTGGGTCATTAGAAATCATTGGGATTTGCTCCAGTATGTGAGTACTTTTTATACATCCTTGCAGTATCAAATCCTGTTAGGTTTTTTCCTTCAGATAATTCAGGCACCTAAAGACATATCTAGATGTACAATGAGATTTTTCAAAAGACATTGTGCTCTCCTATCCCATAACACTAAAAAGCCCAAAGGAGCATCTCAGATATGAAGTTTTAAAGCAAAAATTTGTCAAAAGGACAAAGAAATTCAGTGCCTGCCTTTCTCTTATCTGTACTTGAAACATATATTTAAAATTGCAAATAAATAAATAAACATATAAGATACAAAATATTAGAGTATTTAAATAATTAGCTTTATTTATTTTATTCTGAAATTTAGAGATAACACACACAATTTCCACCAGTGGAAAAGAAGAGCAAATCATATCTTCTGGGAGACAGCTAGCAGTCTTCCTTTTCAGGCCTTAAGATGTGTGTATGCGATAAAGTGCTGGAAGATACAAAGATGGACATATTCTGATATATTTCTTCTCACCTTGCAGTAGAGACAGATTATTGTAGATTCATTTCTTTTTTGCACTATTGGTTTCTTCCATACTGTGGAGCAGTGCTTTGGGGTAAGGAGTATTTTAGATTTACAACAACATGTTCTTTGATTTTCCCCATTCATGTGACCTTGACCTAGTTTCTTCATATTTATCTGCCTCAATTTATCTAGAAAATGAAGACCCTCCTACTTTACATTAGTATTACATGGACTTAGCCAATGATGCTCAAAAAGGCTTCAAGTTTCACACATTACAAAACCAGCTAGATTCCCTCTAATGTTTGCCTCTTACAACCCACAAGCAGACCTGAATTGTAGTAATTTCTTCTTCTTTGCTGTTGCCTCTCTCCTGCTATAGAATCCCCTTTGCCAAAAAATAGCAGGTTTAATTTAGGGTCTGTTGACCGAGTGCACCTGGTGCTTAATTCTGTGACAGAAGAAATATATCCTACGCTTGCAATGCACCCATAGGGGCTTCACACCGAAAGAAGTAATTCTAAAGCCCATGCCTATGGCTGGCATCCATCCCTTGGCATGCAGTGTACATGCTGCTGTGATTTGCAGAATATGTGAGAGGCAACGATACATTGTTCTTATTACAAGAAGGAAAGGAGAACAGACAGAAATATTCTCACGACCCAAATCTCTGTAGTCTTACTGTAAGGATAACTCAACTGCATTCATTTTTCTAGTATTAAACTATTGAACATTTTTATTCTTTATGACCCAGGCAATTGGTGACTTTCATTCCTGCATGCTGATATGCTTTTCATTTTTCTGTTTCACACACCAATAAAGTCATCTAAACATAGCAACTTCAAGTGAAGCTGGGCTGCCAGGAGTTAATAGACAAGCTAGTGCTTAAGACAATGTGAGACAACGAGAATTGTTTTTCAGCACCTGAATCCTAAAGGATCAAAAAATAGGAGCATATAAAAAAATAGGAGCATAGCACTTTTCCAATTATAATCTTTAACAAGATCCAGTTCAGAGAATCAACCAGCATGAATAAGGCACCATAAGGTGCTCTCTGAAGCTGATGACACAGAATGGGTTTGTACTGGTTGCTGAGGACTGCTTCTTGCTGTCATAGTGATGACAGGCACACGAGACAGGTTCCTGTAATGCCTGTATAATGTTTTTCTCTCTCAAAGCCTGCCCTTGCAATGCAATGCAGTTCATTAACACAGAGAGTGCCTCATGGGACTCACGTTGAGTGAAAATTTCCAGATGTGCCCAAGTGTTTGACAGACAGGGGTAAGAGTGCATGTAAATCTGTAGCATACCCACCATCCTCTGGTAAAGTGATTCACAGTTAACAATGTGCTTGTCAAAGGAGTGGCACTATCATCGGCAAAGTTTTGAATACACTGTTTACCTCCTTTCTCAAACATATCTGAGTGTGCTGAACAGCACAGGCTCCAGCCAGATGTTTTCTGCACTCTGTTGAAGACCCTTCTGCACTGTGAAAGTTGATAATTTCTTCCTACTCTCTGTCATATATATCTCATTCAAGAGTTATGAATCAATGCATAGACGTTTCTTTTTAGTCCAGAAGAGGGATAATTTTTTTTGGTTTTTGTTTTTTTAAGAGCACCTGCAGATGCATCTCACTGAATGCCTCTTGGAAATAAATCCAAGTGGATGGAGTCTACCTGTACCAACCTTGTCCACACACACAAAGAACTCCTGCAGAGGTGGGAGACATGACTGTCCCTTACAGATCTGTACTGACCTTTTGTTAATGTTTTGCATTTATTTCCTTACATGGCATAGAAGAATATGTAAAGTAAGTATATTATTATATACGTATATTCAGGAACAATGTATTGTTTGCATTCTCTAATACGGTACATTGTGTTCACTAATTTGATTCCTCTGCTAGAGACTCTGTTAACTGGCCTGGCATAGATATCATGTTTACTGTTTTCTAGTTCCTCAACTGCTCCTGGAACTTCTGTTAAAAAAATAATTACTCTTACAATTATTTCTCCTCTCTTTATCTTTCTCTTCTTGCTAATTCAGTAGATTCATACTTTCAGCCATTATGCCTCACTCCAAGGTTACAGAAAAGTTACAGGAAAATACTTTTTATGGCAGCCTCTCAACCACCTGTGAAACGAGTAGCAAAGCCAGAGTCTGCCATTTACGATGAAGTCAACATACAAAATCACAGCTTTCCAAAGTTCTTTTCTGTAGAAAAATGACTGTTGCCATAGTATCAAAATTTCAACTGCAAAGAGCAATCTGTCTTCTTTTAGCTGGACTGAATGGATGGTGCTAGACTCTTGCAGGTCATGCAATTAGGCAAAAAAATAGTCTGCTACAGAAAAAACAGACCACTGATGACCTAAAGCATGCTCCAAATAAGAGATCACTTTGGGCACCAAACTGAAACCAGGAAACTGTTTTTCTCTGCTTACTATAAAGTACTGAAACAATACTGGAAGCAGGGACTAGAAGTGAGAGAACCACGATCCTGTGTATGCTTGCACATGAGTACAGGTAATTGGGTTAAGCCAGAAGTGTGCTAAAGGGGTGGGAGAAAATACACTCTGCAAAGTAAGATTTGTTGTGGATTATTTCCTTGAAATAGGTGATCCCTAGCAGAAGAAATGCCTTTGCAAGCCTAAGCAAGTATTTGGGACATTACCTTGCTAGACACAGGGGCACATGATGGGGAACAACACTATTTGTGTCTTAAAACTGGCAGCTGGAACTGCACATTCAGAGGTGCTGATCCACTTTCCATGGGTTTACTTAAACTCTGAGAACAACTATTGGACTGAGCTCGGAAGGGTGGAGGTGGAAGAATACCGTGCCTAGCTTAGGTAAGAGAAGGCACTGAATTATCGGTGTTTTCAGTGCTGGGACAGTTTGGGGTTTGAGCAGAACTATCATTGTGGACAACCGAGGAAGTTTCACTGAAGGAAAGCCTGATGTGCCTCCAGCTTCAGGTAAGGGCTGAATGGTAGTTTGTAGGATCACTGTGCAGACCTTTGATGCCTTCATTCTGCAAATCCTGTTTAAAAAGCTTCAATGCTTGTTCAGATTATTTTGTAAACCCTTTGTGCTTTGGTTTCTTTATAAAATGGATAAAGTTGTATATATCATTATTGGTAATGTGGTTTGCAATGACTATGGAAAAGGTGAATATGTGTATTGCAGGTGCCTGATGCTAGACTCCAAACAAGACCAGCGGGCGAGACATGCCATAAAAAGGCAGAGCAGAAGCAGGAAATGCAGAATGCCACAGGACAGAAGTTACATTCTTAAAAGAGGAACTGGTTAAAATAAGGCTGAATCAGATTCAAATAAACTTTCAAAGTAGCAGACTTTTATTCAAGATTGTGTGGAGTTGTAGAAATGTTCATCAATGTGTGTAAGCAAGCAACATGCAAGAACACAAATGTGCTAGATTAAATCCCAAAGTCCCATGTACTGGGTAATCCACAGAATCACATTAATGCATGTGTTTATTACAGACTAGAAGGCACAGAGCATGCACACAGCTTTGAGAGCTTTCTTCTGCTAAAGCATGAAGAAATGCAAATACTGTTACTTGGACTGTGCCTGGGATTTGAGCTCAGTGGTTATGTTATCAAGAAATCAACAGTTTTATTGTGGTATGAAGAAAAATCCACTTTAAAGGAAAAATTCCTATGGAGGAAATGTAATTAGTGGCATGGTAATGAAAGCCATCCTTGAGTTAAAAGAACACTAGCAGAGGTACTGGCGAGGTGTAATTTAAAGAACAATGTATCCTCTGAATGGAGAATACAGAGACTCTACAAAAATGAAAGTTAACTGTAGACAGGTTCTATGATATTATGACACAGCTCTGCATTGCCTGTCTTGTCCTGCTCACACACAGACCTCTCAGATCTATTTCTCTTTCCTCTGCCTTTCCTCCTTTTATGTTAGCAGAATTACCATTCAGGATCATTTCTGACTAGGAGTGGTATGTCTATACACTTCATCACAGTATGACTGGAAAACCTCACTCAGCAACTGAAGACAGTTTTTTTTCCCCTCAGAAACATGGAAAATTAAGCTTGTGGTTTCTGAAACACTTGGGCTTTTAGTCTGAAAAGTTTCCTCCTCCTTTTGCTTAGCGAGGCATAGCTCAAGATATACAGGCCATTTTATTCAAGGACGTTGTTGTGCAGGGTGCACGTCCTGCCCAGGTACGACTGGGGAGGAACGGAACAGGGTGCTGCTGGCACATGGCCCCTGCAGCTCAGGGCGCGAGGGAGAGCTGTGACACAGTGGGCTGCGAGACTGACACCGTGGGCTGTGAGACCCCCTGCGAGACCCCGACACGGTGGGCTGTGAGACCCCCTGTGAGACCCCAACACGGTGGGCTGTGAGACCCCCTGTGAGAGACCAACATGGTGGGCTGAGGCCCCTGCAAGACCGCAACACGGTGGGCTGTGAGACCCCCCGCCACACAAGGGACACAGGCAGTCAGGCCCCCCTCCCAGAAGCAGGGGCCCAGCACCCCCTGCCCCCTTTCCAGCTGTAGGAAAGCGCAAACTCGCCCCACTGCAGCAGGAGGCAGAAGGCAAGAAAATGCTGGTTACCGAGGAACAGCGGCAGAGCCCCGGGAGGCATTCCAGCGGCAGAGGCCGTGCGCGCCATCTCCCCGGCCTTCCCACTCCCGGCCCCGGGGCTCTCCCGAGCCCGGCGCCCCTCACCCCGACGGGAACCGAGGGGGCCGTCCCGGGGGGCCAGGAGGTGCTCGACCCGAGGGGCAGCACCGAGGGGAACCTCAACCCTTCCCAAACACTAAGCCCTTTCTTGGCAGCAAATAACACGGGCGGGCACCTACACGCCGTGTCCTGCCATCGGTCTCCTCGGCACGGGCTTACACCCCCACACGAAATGACCCGCAAGTATCTGTGTGTCGGGGTGCGGATGTTTCCTACACCCGCGCACACAACCCAACCCGCACGGATGGCTAACGCCGCCCCGCCGTCCCCGCCCGGGGGGCACGGTGCGCCAGCCCCGCCCGCCGCGCGGCGCGTGGAGCGGGGCGGCGCGCGCTCGGGGTGAGCTGTCCCTCGGAGGCCGCCGTCGCCGTCAGGTGAGCGGCGTCACGTGACGGCGCTGGCTGCGGGGCCGCGGCGGCGGGTGGCGGAGCGCAGCGGCGAGGGGCCTCCGGGTGCGCGGCCTCCCCGGGACTGCCGAGAGGCGGCTGCCGCCTTCTCCCTTGCACGGCCCTCGCTCGCCCACGTACCCTTGGGGTGAGTGAGAGCTGTCCCGGGCGCTGCCCGCCGCGGGGACAGGCGGGGGTGGGGGTGGGTGCCGCTGCACGGCCTCTCACGGGGGCTCCTGTGGGCTCGGGGGCGGCGCGAAGGGCTCCCCCCATCCCCCCGGGCGTTTGGGCTCCCCTGGACCCCTCAGGAGCCCGCGCAGGGAGCGGCAGGACGAGGCCCGGCGCCTTCCTGCCCTCAGGCCTGCGCGTCACTCGGGTTCTTCGACTTCCCCGTGCCGCTCCTGCCGCCGGCCCTGCTCTCCTTTGCCGCTCCGGGAGTCTTGAAGTGGTTCTGGCTGGGCCACGCAGGAGCTGGGAAACGTTCAGTGGTCGTTGAAGGACACCGAATGGTGCCGTCTTTGTGGGTGTCTGTTCACGGAAGTAGTTTCAAAGGGAAGACAGTTCTGCTGCTTCATTTGGTCAGGGTAGTTCCTTTTTTTGCTTTTGTTAGAATCATGTTTTCATTAAGTCATACGGATCAGGTTTGCTTGTTAGGGATGGTGCAGAATATGCCAGTTTGCTCTTGCTTCTGTAAAGGGAGCCAGAAAAGTCCAGAAGTAAGCTACATGGAGAGGCTTGATGCAGTTTAGGTTGTAAGGAATTCCTGCTCCAGCTGGGTCTCAAGCCTCTGCAAACACACTTCTTGTTATGGCATCAGAGGCGGGTGGAGATTAAACCATAAAGGAAAGAAAAGGAAGTGGTGAAGGTCACTGTCTGCAGTAATGTAATATGTCCTGATGAAGAACTTCTGTGTAGTTATTTTTCAGTTTGCTTTCTGTATAGCGGTGATATGAATTTTCTTGTTAGCATATGTGACATGGGTTTTAATTTATATAACTGGTGAGTTTTTTTGGTGAAGTTGTAGTTCATGTGTTTCTAATGTCTAAATACTCTTAAACAAATACCTGAACTAAATCAATTCAAATGTGTGGGGTTAGGGAGGATATGCACTGAATTTTAGCCGTGATTTGGAAGGAAGATACATTCTGTTATCTGTAGGAGTGCTTGAGCATTGGAGAAGAGTTGTCTATTCAAACGACTTCATTTGATTATTTAAGAATTTACAAGACTGGGAATTATTTAGTAATGGTATATATCTTTTATTTTAGCAATCTTGTGATTGGCTACAGTTTAATTTGTAGGTATGGCTTATTTTTGTTTGCTTCAAGGAAGGCACGTTTTAGATGCTGTATAAAAGTTTGATTTCTTAGTAAGTACTAGGTACAGTTTTAAGGAATGGTACACTGAAAGCAGATTTTCCTTTTTATTTCTTTAAAATACTGGACATGTACTCTGTTCTTTAGTACTTTAATAAGAGGTCTCACATCTGACTTGCATTCCTAGGTACAATTTAATTATCAATTAAGATGGATATCCGAGGTGCTGTAGATGCTGCTGTCCCAACAAACATCATTGCTGCCAAAGCTGCTGAAGTTCGGGCAAACAAAGTAAACTGGCAGTCTTATCTCCAGTAAGTAAAAACTTTCCATGACTTTGTTTTTTTTTTTTTCTTTCTTCCTTCCCTCTTAAGTGTTAGACTTTTTGAGATTTTGGGTTACGTTGGAACATTAGGCTACAGTGAGGAACATTCTTTCTTGGCCTCATGGAAGCAGCTGGAAGAAGTCTGTATTAAATGGAAGTGGTTGGGGAAAATTTTCTTGTGACTTCTTACCAGAAGGGGAACTCTGCTTTTGTGAACTGAAATGCTGTAATAGCAAATAATATAAGTTTGCACAAATGTGTGGTAAAACTGTCCATTTTTGTTCCTCATCATTCAAATGCCATTCTCAATTTTACCCTTATTAGATGAATATGGAAGTAAGAAAAGTTTACAGTATGAGTTGTCTTATATGTAGGTATGTTACCTATATTGCTGAAGTGCCTTTTGTGTGAATACAAATTATACTAGTGAAACTGGACTGGTAGTCCAGGAAAATACGGTGTACCTTAAGAAAGAGTAGTGCTGTTGAGCAATTGAAGCAAGTAAATTGGGGAGTAGGCTGAAACCAATACTTCAGTCTGGGGAGAGTTGTGCTGCCATTTCAGGTAAGCTCAGAGTTTACTTTGGAACATACATAATGGCATTGGGAGTAGCAAGAGAAGTACTGTCCAAAGAGGCTACCGGAACAAGCTGAGGAAAATAGATCTGTGTGTGAGGTAGGGAACAGGAATTAAAAACAGACTTTTACGAGTCCTCTGTACTCTGAAGTGAATGCAAGATTCATGCAGCCCAGCATTCCTCATGACAGGTACCTATGAAGAATATTGACAAAGTGTAAATTACTGTTATCTTTTGAGGGCTCACTTAGGAATAGCAAACTACTTAAGTGTTCATTGCTTTGTAACTGAAGTGGCAGAAATTTTGATGATTCTAGGGGTACAAACCATATGATGGTACTTCGTGGTTATCAACATTATACTACTTCGCAAAAAATAGTTGCTTTTTTTTAGATTGCTGTGGCACATAAATATATGCTATATGTTAAAATAACATTGCAGAAGTGTACGCATGCCAGCTGAAAAGTGCTAACCCCGTAGAAGCTTATTGATTACTACATGCTTTGCCCTGTGCTATGTAACTCAGTCTTGCTTATTCTATTTTTTGTATTGTGGTTTTTTTTTTCTCTTTGTGATTGGGTTTCTGCATGATCAGTCTAGATTTAAGGAACTGATCTGATGAGGAAGTTTCATTTTTTTCTAGGCTATTTTTCAGTTGGTTTAGTTCCTTGTTCAGTTTACAATGTGACATTACAGTGGCTTTGCAAGTGGAAGGGAAAGGTTGGTGTGGTAACTTCACAGTGGCAGCTACCAAGCACTTTTCAAACGGTCTAAGCAGCTTTTGCTGTTACTGTGGGCACTGTTATCTATCTGATAGGAAGTGTGTCCTGAGGAAGCCTGAACCGTAGTTCCTGTGCTGTCCTAGTGGCATGTGAACAGCTAGTTAGCAGTTATTTGGGATGAAAGTGGGAGTACAGTTGTTCACTGTCAATGTGAGTGCACATGACGTAGTCTTTTTCACTGCTGCTCTGTGTCAGACTGTAGGGTTGGTGAGGTTAATTTGTTGTTTTTGTTGATGCAGGGGATAGTTCTGTTTGGCAGGGAGTTGTATTTTGAATATGTATGTAGTATTAATTGCTTCACTATGCTTTATGTGGCCTACCACATACAATTTTCATTCGCTCTTGGGGTTCTGTCTCTCTGGTGCTGAGTAAGGATGGGGGAGTTTTGTTTATTTGTCAGCAAACTCCTGTGTAACCTCTTTTGACCAGGAGGCAGGATTGATGTTCTTTTTCAGATTCTAGATGTAGAATTTGTTTTTGTTTTGTTCTGGATTCTAGGAAAGAAGAACATACTAGTTATTTCTTATCTTTGATGCATTAGCCAGGTTTTGGAGGCTACTGCAGTGCATCTGGCTAGTGTTTGTGGTCCTTCGTGAGACTGTTCAATGCTTGATGTCCTCTGTGTGTCCTGTTTATTATTGCTCTGAAAGAAATGTAATTTTTGTGCCTCATATTTACTGATAGCAGCCTGGGTGTCTGGCTGAGGTAGCTTCACAGGTGAACTTAAGTGGTGCCAGAGGGATTGTGGAGTGTCATGAAGATAACTGTAGTTCCTTGGCTGGGGAGTTGCCTTATCATTAGTTATTGGAAAACATCAGCAGAAATTTTGGTGCTTCTGAAGAGGAAATAAAATTATACTTGGTTTTGGACATGTCCTGTTTGGATGTGATGGTGTCTGAGGCTGGTGCTTTAAGGGATTTGTTGGAAAGTCAGTGCAGCTATATTGGCTCGTGTTTGGAACAAAGCACGTTAATAAATGAGTGGAAACTGCTTCTGGTGTACCTGTTAGAGGCAGGTCAGAGTGGGTTGTTCTGGTTTGTAGAGTAGAAGGAAGATGAAGTGCTGGTGATTTTGAAGGGCACTTTTTTGCTTTCTTTTGAGCTCCTGTTCTGGCAATCTGTGTTTACAGTGGTAAGCTTGCATATAAATATATGGAAGCATACTTCAAGTCTTTAGACATTTTTACATTAGAGGAAAGATTTTTGTGTTAATTTAGGGAAAACAAACGTATCAACTCAGGCATGACATAATTTGTGTTCCTTAAATACTTCCTATAGTTTATGTAGTTGGAATCAAATTACTTTACAAGAAATTGTGATGAAGTGTGTGTGGTTTTTTTGTGGTGTGGGTTTTGTGTTGTGGTTTTTTTCTTTTTTTTTTTTTAATCTGGCTGTGACAGTTATGTGTATAAAGATGCTTCAAAGTCTGCATCAGTCATGACTGAATTGGAGTCTGGGTCACACAGGAAGGCGTTCTGAAGGTCTTTTCTGCTCTCTGTTCTTCAGTGCAAAAGTGAAAAAGCTTACTAATAGTTGATCAGATTCTAGTAGCCTGACTTCTCTTACAGAGTCAGTTCAAGCTAAAGATTAATTGGCATATTGTTTAATCCATCTCTGAAGGTTTTAACTGTAAACTAAATGTCAAACTATGCTAACGCACAACTGCTGACTTGTGATGTTTTCCGTGTATGCTGTTGGAACAGAAGTAAAATATTTAGGTGTGACAACTGTATATATTAATCATTTGCTGCTGTGTTCACTGCTTGCTTCAAAATTAGGCTGTGGAAAAATTTGTGGGGTTTTTATGTTAAAATTACTTTTTTGTTTGTTTTGAATTCCAGCTAGAGTGTGTCTGAGGGAGAAGAAAGTAGCAAAACTTGCAACAGTGGAAGGTGATGTGTAGGTTTACCTACCTTCTGGAAGCTAAATGTAGTTGAGGCCATTAGCTCTGTACAGACTTTACTGCCCTTGAATCTTGAGACTTGTGGTGGTTTAGAGGTATGGATGCCCTCTGCTAGTTAAATACATGATGGGTCTGTGGGTGTGGGTCGCTGTTCTGTGCTGTGTAGTTTCTTTCAGCTTTTGCCTCAGGGTATGAGAATGCCTTTGGAAGGTGTGTTAGCTTGCTTGAAGCAAATTTGGTTTTGCTTTCTAAGAATAATAAATGAGTTCTGTGGAAAAGTGAACTTGTTTCAGAGTTTAACTTGCATCTTAACTGCACTGTAGGTTTTCTAGGTATACAACATTTGACAATACTTTATATTTAACCAGGTGGGTACCTGATGGCTAGCTTGTACTTAGTTTCCCATGTGTCGCCAAGTACTTTATATATATGTCTGTGATTCCGATAATTTTTTTTTTTCCGCTTGGGAGTGGGGGAACCTTCTAAAGCAAGCTAAATATTTTTGTCTTTAAGAGCCAATCTTGTCTTAGAAGAGATAGAAGTTTCCTAACTTGTAGTATGCATATTTTGTTTTCTTAATTTTTTTTTTTTTTAAATTTGGTCCAGTCTTGTAGAGTACATTTAGCCTGTTTTACTGTTTTAATTTTGTAGTGTTAAAACTGTTGAGCAGTTGGATAAAATTAATGTCGTTTAGGTACGTGCAAAGTACTGTTGATACCTGGATAAAAGAAATCATGCCTTGACATGATGACTTCATATGAGCTTTTTATTTGCTTCAGATATAGTCAATTAAATATGTAAAAGCACCAACAAAGAAACCCCAAAATTAAAAACCAAACGAAACACCCTTAACCCTCCAGAACAGTTTTTGTTAAATAGTTCAAACAAAAAAAGGAACAGGAGCTTCTGGAGGAAATGCATAATAAAAAGGAGGAACCACAAGTTTCTGAATCATCTTTAGAGGTTTTAAAAATGATGGTCTTACAAATTCATGCTTTCTAAGTCTTGCATAGCTTCAGTTTACTCTCCTGTAGGTAGTGCTCTCAAAGGTAGGCCTTAGTATTTGAAGCACAGGCCTTTAAAATGTGGTTACAGGACTCCTGGTCTAAACCTGATACACCCAGATAGCTGAAGCTCAAAGTGACTTTTATCTGTTGACGAAAGACTGTATAGAGAAATTCTGGAAAATAAGAAATTAGATGGCTGTTAGGAAGAAGGATGGAGGGAAGTTTTGGTTACTTGCGTTGTTTGCTTAAAGGTACTGGGAGATTCCTGTCTCTTTGAAGAGTGGATGAGGAGAACACGGTAATAGCATCATGGTAGCTGGTGACAGCTGCCTGATGCTGCTCTGCATTTTTTCTCCCCACCCGCCCCCCGGTTGTTAAGGTTTACTACATAATAAGTTACTTCAATTTTAAAATGAGGTGAATAGAAATGGGTGCATTTGAAATTACTAAAACTATTAATTAGTTGTATGAGATCCCTGGTAAAATATTAACAACTTGCTTACAAAACTGTTCAATCCCTCGTACTGTTTTGTATGGGTTCAAAAGTGTCTTTTTGAATGGCACTTACAAAGCAGTAAAGAATAAACTTTAACATCCTTTCCTCTCAAGACAACAAAGACAACATCAGTCCCCACGCTTTTCTTTTTTTTTTTCCTTCCCCCTGCCAGTCTAATGTAGGATGAAAGCAAAAGCTTGAAAGCTTTTTTCTTTGGCAGTTGGCAGACTTCTTTGAATAGCCTGTCTTTTAAAGAAGCATCTCTTTTCTTGGGCTGAGGCTTTTTCAGGCGTTAAAGCTGAAAGTTAAGGGTTTACCTCATGTTGTCTTTGAAGTGCTTCCTGAAAGGCAATATTCTTATAAATGAGCAGCTCATCTAGCTACTTTTTTATCAATATCATCCAGGAGTCTCTGGCTTGGCCAGCACTGAATGAAACATGAGAGGCTTCTAGTTATGGGTCGTTAAGTCCAGTATTTGTGGTGGATGAATTGTCCTCATATTTCAATAACTACTCAAATCCATCTTTAATAGGGAAGAAAGAACACAAGTCAGTCTAAAACGTGTGTGGTAGCAGCATGGTCATCATTGGCTGATTACTTTTCCATGTATAATTTGTTAAGTTTTAGCAGAAACTAGTCAAGGACTACCACTGGCTCTATGTATCTTCCACCCAGTAAGAATTAATTGCCTTTTGTCAGTGCATATAAGGATATTTCTCATATAGAGCTAGAATACAGGAATAATGCAGTACTGGACTATTTACTTTCTTTGCTTGAAAAGTAGATAGGTAAAAAGATGACTCTGTGATGAGGCTGTCCTTAAGATATAACTGTTTAAGTAAGAAGAAAGAGTAGGCCTTATTTGTGTTTCAAGAATCCAGGTGAGCCAACTAAAAAAAACACTACCATCAATCAAACAAACATTTCCTGTTAACTTTACAAGGATTTTAATGGAACCTCTAGTCATGGAACATCTAGAAACTGACCTGAAACATGGAAACAGATGGATTACAAGAACCCATGCTACATAGCTTTGCGAAGTGGAAGAGGCATTTGACTTGGTGGAAATGTAAGAGGACATGAGTCATGGAAATAACTGAAACAGAGCAGTGTCTAATACTTTAATCCCTTAGTGGCTTTTGTATTGATGATGTGCACAATTTTCTTCTTTCTTGAAGCACTCCTGGTATTAACTAGTAAAGCTGGTCACCTATTAAAGTCTTGGATATTTTCCGGACTACTTGATTTAAAATTAGTTTTTATACTTGACTGTACCATTTTGATAAGTTTGTTATTTGTTGTGATGGTAAGTTTTGTGTTATAACAAAGACCCAACAATACTCTGCCAGGTCTTAGCTGAGTCAGCAGCTTTCTGAAATAGCATTGATGGGGTAGTAATCCCTTGAATATTAAGTTAAAGAGAAGATAAAGTAGAGATCTGTCAGCTTATAGGAATCCATAGCAGTTTACTGTATCAAGCCCCTGTGCAATGTGTTTGGATGAGCCTGCATTCGTATCAGTTTTTAAACTATTAGGAAAAGCTGAAATGTCATGATTGGTGAAAGGTAAAAATACATTAGGAACCAGGTTCTCTGTACTACTTAAAATTCTCTTCAGTGCTTATGTCAAACTTAAAAAAATCATTTTGTTTTTCAGCACTTACTTTAGGTTGGATTTGACTGTTATTCATGTTATATATTATAATTTTGGCATGCTAGTTGTTTGTATTCTGGTTCTTATAACTATTTCCACTGACCGTTGCATTCAGCCTCTGGAAGTTTAAGAATTATTTAGGGAATGTTTTTGAGCAGAGGCAATGCATAGGGAAGGCTTTAGAGAGATTATTCTGTCATTAATTTTAGATCCATTGTACATGAGACTTTTTGTAGAAGGGAGTTCTTTACGTATATACTGTGGGATAGAGGACTGGTAAAGCAATACTGTTGATATCTCAAGTTGAAGAAAATAAGGTTGGTTTGGTGGGTTGACCTTGGCTGGCCACTAGCTGCCCACCAGGCCTTTCTATTACTCTCACTCCATGAAAAGAATAGGGGGAAAAACCGTGACAAAATGCTTGTGGGTCAAGATAAAGACAGGGAGATCACTTGCCAATTACCACCAAAGGCAAAACAAACTTTACTTGGAGAAATTAATTTATTGCGGATTAAACAGAGTAGGGTAATGAGAAATAGGAACAAATCTAAAAAACACCTTCTCCCCACCCCTACCTTCTTCACAGGCTTAACTTCACTCCTGACTTCTCTACCTCCTTGCTCCGAGTGGTGTAGGAGAATGGGGGTAGCGATCAGTTCATAATGCTTTGTCTTTGCTGCTCCTTCTTTCTCACATTCTTCCTCTGCTCCATCCTAGGGTCCCATCTATGGGATATGGTACTTCACAAACTGCTCCAGCATGGGTCCTTTCCATGGGGTACAGTCCTTCAGGAATGGACTTCTCCAGTGTAGGTCCCCCGTGGGGTCACAGGTCCTGCAAGAAAACTTCCTCCAGCATGGGCTTCTGCCTACAGGGCCACAGCTCCCGCCAGGAGCCTGCTCTAATGTGGGTTTTCCATGGGCTGCAGCTTCTTTTAGGGCATATCTACCTGCTCCAGCATGGGGTCCTCCTTGGGCTGCTGAGGAGCAACGAGTTTCACTATGGGCTGCAGAGGAATCTCTGCTCCAGCACATGAGTCACCTCCTCCCCCTCCTTCACTGACCTTGGTGTCTGCAGAGTTGTTGCTCTCACATATTCTTGCTCCTCTCTTGGCCACTGTTGTGCTGCTGTTGCTGCTCCTTAAATATGTTATCACAGAGGTGCTACCACCATTGCTGAGTGGTTCAACATTGGCCAGTGGTTGGTGTCTTCTGGAGCTGTCTGGCATGACTCTGTCATGGGGGATGCTTCTAGTGTCTTCTCATAGAAGCTGCCCCTGCAGCCCCCTGCTACCAATACCTTGCGACATAAACCCAATACAGTTTGAAATTTACTATTCATGTTACTTATGGCTTTATATTTTGCTTTTCAGAGGGCAAATGATTTCAGGTGAAGACTGTGAATTTATTCAAAGATTTGAACAGAAAAGAAATCCAGAAGAAAAACAGGAGTTGTTGCAAACAGAAGGCAATCAAGTAACTTTCCTTTCTTTCAATAATTTATCTTTTGGGGAGGAGAATGGAAGGAAACTTTTGTACCAACTCTGTTTTATTGTTGGCTGTATACAGTTAAGATGTTATGAAAGTAGTATAAAACCTGCTATTACGATTATGGGTTTTTTTCTACATTAGTTGGATATTTTTTTAAAAAAACTATTTAATTGTTAAATGTCATCTGATTTTGACTGTGTTGCTCGAGTCTTTCCTCATCCCAGTTATCCCAGTTTACTTAATCACGCATGCTTGTCCTTGAGTTGCTTTTTTTTTTTAAGCTTTTTTCCTTTTACTGGTTAGAGATACTACTGTGAGTTTTCAGCTTAGCTAGCTGAGCATTTCTAATGTAGTTCCAGTAATAGTCCACTGACTGCTAAGGTGTAATCAGTTAAACACAGATGTCTAGTGTCATTTTAGGCACGGTAAGATATGAGGCATTGGACAGAGCTGATAGGTGACCCATGTCAATTGGGTTATAAAGTCCAGGCAGGGAGCCTAAATACACTTCAATGGTATTTGAAGCAGTAGAATCTCACCTTCAAAGCCAGAGGTTCTAGCAGACAGTGTCAGGCATCAGGAGGTTTTGGGGAGGCAAGGGGAAGGTGAAGAGTAGGAGATGCAGTGAAGACACAGATCTTCCTAGCCCTTTTTTTCTACTTTAGTTTTAGGCTGTTCTGTGAGTGTTGGTTTTTTTTTTTTTTTCCTCTTCCCCAAATTGTGTTGTGTGACTGCTAGGTAATAGACCATAATTTGCATAGTGACAAAAGTGTATATGGTGTGCATTATATGCCACTATATAATTATGGTGTAGCAGTTCAGAGTTCCATTTTTCTTTCATTTTTAGTTGAATGCGGTGAAGGCGAAGGAGGAAGTATAGAGTAGTGTTGTGACTGTTCAAGCCTATTATATCTGTTGCTGAAATTGTAGAGTAGAATTGTTCAGGAAGCAGAAAACAGCTTGGATATGCACAAAGATTTGTCTGCAAGGTATAGGAAGTGAACAGGTAAAAGTGTGACCTGTCTTCCCTCCCTCCCATTCAAGTTGCTGAAACTTTTTTATACTATGCCTGAGTTTGTTGCTTGTCAATTTACTTGGTGGTTCTCCTTACTACCATAAAAAGGACACTGGAGATTTTTCTAATCAGTCTTTCAACAAAGCACCATCCTGGCTTTCACTGGTGAGTGCTTGTTCTATGGCTTTCAAATGAAATAGCGATTTGTAAAGTGTAATGATCAATGTGACAGAAAATTTTCTTTGTAATATAATGTCAAGTGTATTCATCTCATTGCAAATGAATAAGATGTTGGGATGCTCAATGCTTATGTAAGACAACTGAATTAATGAGGTCCTGTTTCATATTATCAAAAAGGAATGAAGACAATTGGTAATATTAATTTTAACATCTCTTATTTTTCTAGTGTGCTAAAACGTTTATAAACTTGATGACTCACATCTCCAAGGAACAGACGGTTCAGTACATTCTGACAATGGTTGATGATATGCTACAAGTACGTCAATAACCTGTCTTATTTTTAAGTCTTTAAATGCATGTTTGAATGTTTCCTTAGCCTAATTCAGGTCTTTTCAGGTGTTTGTCATACTGTATTAAAAATATTATTTAAATTTTCAGATCTTGTCTTCAGAGATTAGATGTTAGTCCTGCTGTTGTATGGGTAACTTAGTCTTATTTATATATGCTCATATTCTGGAAAGAAAACACACCTGTGAGCTTGTCTGTCAGCTCTCAACCATGTTTCATGCAAAACTTGGATGTTACGGGATAATTTGTGACCTCAGCCCTTCCCTGTAATGTAGATAGGATACGACTTCTAACTTGAAGTTGTTGAAGCTTTTTCTATGAAGATATTTGGCCACCCTCAGCAAGAAGGTGTAGTTCCTGCAGCTTCAGGTTTCCAATATATGTTAGACTATTTAGGACAACATGTTCTGAAATTCTGTGTAATTTAATTATAAACCAGGATATTCTGATTCAATGAAATATAGTTCTTTGTAGTTATGGGATACAGTGACTTTTAAGAGTAGGCGATTAAATTTGGTGTCAGGACTGCAGTGCCAACTGGGACAAGTCAGTTGGATAATCCCGCTTTTGCATTTCTTTGCTCTCTAGTAGACTAAGAGAAAGTGTGATGTATTAAGAGTGTTGATGTAACAAGACGGGTTGAATTGTGCAAGGTTTTCTCCTGGTATTCATGTAGCATATCTGGCTGTTTGACAGTTTCTCTTCTGCTATTTTATGTTGTATTTAATACAAGGTTACAATGAAATGTGTCTAGTGATAACTTAATGGTTTAGAGTATTGCTGGAGGAGTCAAACCACATGAGTTCTAATTCCATCTGAGTATTAAGTGTTGTCGGCAGGCAAATTGAAAGTGTGAGCCTCTCCACAGTACGTATGACACGGGGATTATGGTGTTCTTCCAGGTTCCTGTCTGCACGTTCCTGAGTGAGTGCCCTGACTGCTGGAATAATAGTTAGTGGTGGTGGCAGCAGTTTATTCATGCCCATCTGCAGCTTTGTCACTCTAACCCCCTTCCTCTTTAGATTTAGTTTTTCTTAAGTGTGACAGAGACATCAAGAAGCAGAGAAGACAAAAGGGAGCCTCAGTGTGATTCCTTCATTAGGATGCTAAGTTGGGAGCATCTTGTTTTAGTTTGTGCATTTGATGACAAACTTGTCTTGGGGTGTGAGAACTTTGTTTATTATGGCTAATTTTGTGAGGAATGGGTCTCATTTTCTGTGTAAGAGATGTCAGTGGCCATCAAAGTAATCTTTTCACTTGCCTTGCTTTGGAACTTTTTGTGTTAGTAGGTCTTGTTTTGCTTATGAACTTTGACATTAGCACATATAGCCTGTAGCTACAGGATGCAATAGCTGGTATCATCTCCTGTGTTGCGGAATTAATAACCCACAGGTAAAGCTTTCACTGGTGCACTCATGAAGAATTGCATTAGTTTTAGGTAGTCCCAGAAAGTAGTTTTGAGTAATCTCTTATTTGCTGTATTGGTTCTGTCATATGTGTGTAGATGAACATGTTTTCCTGACTTAATGGTCGTGCACTGACATTTCTGTTTTCAGGGCCTTACCCTGCCACAGAAGTGGCATATGTGGAATTCTTAGTGTTAAACATAATTGCTTTAAATTGTCCAGGCTTTATAGCGATACAGAAGAACAGGGATATTGGTGTACAGTATATATTTACTATTGTTTAAAACTGGATGCCTTTTTCAATTTAGAAACTCTGCTTCACTGTCTGAAAAGCTGCACTGGCTTTTGCAGCACTTTGTGTGATTTCATTATTCAGGATTATCTGGCTGCTGGCATAGAGGGCTTGTGTGCAGGCATCTGCATACTCTGTGTCTCCACTAGGCAAGGCTGAAGCAGGACTTTTCTTTTGGTCAAGTTCAGGTGGTAGAGTGTGCTGTCAGTGATGCCTTATGGACCCTTGGCTGCATGTTTTCAGGGTGTACGATTCTGTCAGAAAGCAGCATATTAGCTGTTGACTGTACCTGAGTTTAGCACAGGGTCCCTGCAGACTGCATGGACAGAAGAATCTACAATAGTGAATGTGAAGTCTCCTGCCCAAGTAGTCTTAATTCAGTACATGCAAAGATTTTAAGTGAGAAGTTATTCAAGGACATGGCTTGTCGTGGTGCCACTGACTCAGTAAAATTGCTTTGAGCAAGGATGTTCATGCAGTTCCATGCGATGAACAAATAATATCTGAAAGCTGCTTTCGATAGCTGAAACTGCTAGAAACTGTCATAGGTAACAGCAACCAGCTTTTTTCTGTGTTGGTAGTGACTATGTGGTTCTTCTATTGTCTTTTCTATGCTTTTCTTGGGAGGCTGTAAAAATCGTATCAGCTGTGTTTTCAGCACACCAAAAGCCTGCCTGTGTGTCTAGGATTGTTCCAGCAGTTCTACTTATGGATTTGATCATTGTTCTAAGGCAGATTTCTTTTGGAGGCTGGCAGAAGTGAAATTAATGTGGTGATTGCCTTAAGAACATCGCCACTCTGCTCATTTCTGAAGGTGGAGAGTGTTGGCATACTGGAGTCCCTGAGGAGACATTTCTTACTCTATTCATATGGTAAATACTTGGAAGAATTTTTCTGGATTAGTCACCCAGTCACACTGTACAGTCTGTTAATTATGAAATCTTTAAGAACCTGCACCGTAGTTGCTGCAGGTAACAGTACCACCCAAGTGAGCTTCATTACACTTCTTCAGAAATGATAGATGCTAAATTATTCAATTGCTCATGTGAGAGCTTCAGGATTTTCATTTTATTGGTGTAGTCAGTAGCTGCCTAGGAAGGTGCAGCACTACGTATTCCAGGGCTGTAGGTAGGTCTCCATTTCTGCCCTCATGTCCTTACCTTCCACCTTAATAGCAAACCAGACTAGTTATCTGATTGACAGCAAGGTGAAATTATTTCAACTTTTCTACTTCCAGACCCATCTCCTCCTTAGTTATATTGTAAACTGAACTCATTGATCTAGTTATTTTTTGATCTTTTTAGCTAGGCTTTGTGTAGCATAAGTGTAGATGCTAACAACAATTTATTTGATTGAACTGCTGTTTTTCATCAAACTAGCCCTTGCAGAGTGGAGGCTCTCCACCAAGGCACTGTGTTCCTGAGATCTTGGTGTTTTTTTTCAATTTTTATTTTTTTTTATTTCATAGTTTGAACAACAAATTTTGAGAGGGTTTTTGAGCATTGACACATGCCATATAGAACATTATTCACTGTAAGGTTTATGACTGTTGGATAACTAGTGACGCCTGACCTTCCCCAGTCAGTGATCAGGACAGCAATTTGCAGCCCATGTGTTGCAGTAACTTTGATACTTTCAGTGAAGAGTTGGTTGGAACTCTGATGCTTAGTAAGATACCAATGTTTGGATCATGGGTACATTGAGGTCATCTTGTGCTTCGTGGATCATATTCCAACAAGCGGGCTTGCCTTAGCTGATTCTTGGTCCATAGAGTTAATAATAGGGTGCAGAATTGAAGGAGGAAAGCCCTTCAGCTATGGCAGTCTGAAGATTAAATTAATTGTGTAGTAGAGCCTGAAGTACTGTTCTCATGCGAGTTTCTCAATTACAGCATTTCAAACAGTTTTGCCTTCCTTGGTAGGAGTTGTAAATGTGGTTGTAATAGCTTGACTTCAATGAGGAGACATCTCTTTAGAATGAAAGCTTACTATCAGGCAGGCTAGAAAGTATATGGAAATGTTGAGGAAAAGCAAGAATCCAGGTATTTGATTTTCTGGAAGACTGTCTATATTCTGGGCTTTTAGGAAATAGCAGAGCTCCTCTTTCTCCTTCAGGTTTGCATGGGCTTTTCTCTGGTCTGCTTTAAGGAGAACCACAATAACTGCTTTTCACAGTGGTTGTTAGGTGAAATGCTTGAAGAAACTGTGCATGGTGCCCAGGTGCAGCTACTTGTGGTTCAGCCTAGAAGCCCTGGAGAACAGACTTCTGGTGACTGTGTCCTCTTCTAGGTATGCAAGTTGCCTGAGGTAACAGCAGAATCAGTTACAGCCTCATCTGGGAAAGAAGAGCTTGCTTCCCATTGAGGGTAATGGAGAGGCAGGAGTAGCTTCTGTTGTAGCATATGCAGCCAAGTTGAACAACAGGCTTTTGTGTGGAAGTAGCAGTATGTGGAAAACTTTGGATGGACTTTATTCAAGCATATTTGATTGGGTGAAGGGTAGGGGAAATGGCAGTATTTAACTTGTCTCTCATTGCTCTCATTCTGCTTGCTTGATCAAAGGGATACATCCATTTTTACTCTAGCAGGTATTGGAGTGCTGAGATATGACTAGGATTTCAAAATTTGTTCCCCCACTCCACATCTCTAACCTGTTGAGTTATTGGAGTGCTGAAATGAACTGTATCCGCAAGTAACTGTCAAACCGAAAAATTTAAGGGCTGTTACAAGCCAGGATACGCTGTGATAATGTATGCCAATATAATAAGGAGCAAATAACTGCTCTATGTTGAATGCTTTTACAGGTCTCTCATCTTTTCCCCTCTCCCAATTTTTACAGGAAAATCATCAGCGTGTTTGTATCTTCTTTGATTATGCAAAACGTGGTAAAAACACTGCATGGTCCTATTTTCTGCCTATGTTGAATCGACAAGATCTTTTCACTGTGCATATGGTAAGTTTTAAACGAACCTGTCTCTGAGGGTGGTAGAGAAAAATGCTGATTTTATTTTTCTTTACGATTTTGGAGTTTGAAGGTAAACTATTGCCTGGACTGGAAGGTTTTCCTCTTGCAGTCTAGATGAGTCATTCTTAATACAAGCTTCACTTTGACCACATTTTAGAAAGAAGTTACATTGTTTATTGATGTGGGTTTTTTTCTGGGAGATGGTAAAGATTTTAAAGGCTCAGAAAAGGAAGGATTTCAGAATTACTTAAGCAGAGTAAGACGTAACTAGAAAAATAACTTATGTCACAATGCCAGTCAATGTACCTCATGCTGTACAAATAGTAGAATTTTTCTCATCTTGTGAAAGGGAAATATCTTTACCTTGCTGAACCTTATTCTCTCGTATGCACGAGTTACTGTAATGCCACTTGAAATCTACGTATAACAGCAAGCATACTGGGGAAGAAGTAATGTCTGCTGTTGTGGTGGGTTGACCCTGGCTGACAGGAAAGCTCTCGCCCAGTTGCTTGCACAGTCCCTTGCAGCAGGTCTAAGGAGAGAATCAGTATGGCAGAAAACTCATGGATGAAGATAAAGACAGTTTAATAAATCAAGGGGAAAAAAGGAAGTGGGGGTGGAACCTAGAACAAATCCAACAAAAAGAAGTGATGCTAAAGCAGCACGCAACACCATCAGACGAATGCCCAGCCAGTGTATCTCTTTGGTCAGTTGTCTCAGCCTCTTGGGTCCCCACCCCCAGCCTACTCACTGAAGTGTAGAGTGAGAAGTCCTTGATACTGTGCAAGCACTGCTCAGCAACAGCTAAAACTTTGGTATGTTATCAGTGCTGTTTTGGTCACCAGTCTAAACCACAGTATCATATGGCCTGCTATGAAGAAAGTCCATCCCAGCCAAACACAATAGAACCATGTGTGTT
Source organism: Falco peregrinus (assembly GCF_023634155.1). NCBI lineage: Eukaryota > Metazoa > Chordata > Aves > Falconiformes > Falconidae > Falco > Falco peregrinus. Next base: position 49,047,889 of record NC_073723.1, read on the forward strand.
GTGTGGTATCTGCTGTGCTTTGAGCCACAGGGTGCTCTTGGTGTATATGGAGTAACTTTTCTGGAATTCCTAGTATTCTTCTGTCATTTGTGGTGAGAACTGGCCATTTCATCTCAGCAGTTTTTTTCCTTGTAGGTGAAAGATATGGTTGCATTACTGTAAATTCCTAATGGAGACCATAGTTTCCACCCATAAAACTTGTATTATGGCTTGAGGAGGAAGAAAACTGTATAGCTGTGAATTGATCTTCACTGCATATCTTTATTGGCATGGTGTGGTTGAATCAAATCAGTGGCTCAAACTACAGAACCACATACCTGGCCTGCATTATGCTGTGGTGGCAGTACTGGCACAAAGAGTTCCAGGCAAGTCATGATGTTTGCCCTTAGATGTGGCCAGTGCAACTGTTTGAGGCTGCGCTACAACTTGAACAGTGAGCTGGCCTGTTTTCAAGAAAAATGTCAGGCTTGAATTTTGTTTATTTATTTATTTTTAATCTGACTGATTCACTGCATGGCCATGGAATCAGTTTACTTGGTGCAGCTGAAGGAGGAAGCTGGAGTTTTTTGGCTGTGGTGTGTGGGGTTTTTTTCTCTTCTTTTTTTCTTCTTTTTTTTTTTTTTTGGTTTGGCATTGCTGCTGAAGATCCATCTTGCAAAAGTGCAGTCTGAGCAAGCTCAGACAGTATTGACTTCTTGAGTGTGCAGTGAAAGTGTAATTTTTAGACCCTTCCAGTGCAAAGTAATTAGTCTTCCTAGAATGGTGGCTTTCAAATGTGTAGTATAGACATTTCTATGTCCAGCATTTCTCTGTTCACAGATGAGTTATGCAGATATTATTTTCTTCAGGTACTGCAAAAATACACAAATTATTTTATAAATGACACAGAACCTCACATGATGTGAATCCACTTTAAAACACTGTTTGCTCTTTATGCCTTTTAGTACTTTTAGTGCATACTTCTTATAAGCATGTGAATGTTTTCAAAACAAAATTCTAGGTTTGTGTTGTTTTTTGTTGGCTTTCCTTTTTTTCCTCCTTACTGTGCTCACTGGAAGACTTTTGATGGCACATTGTTGCATCTGCATAGACAGATAAAAATATTGTCCTCTGTGTCCAGGCTCAAATTCTGCTAGGCATAAATGGTCTCTCATTCAGGGGCCACGTAGCTAGAAATGGCAGCACGGTAAGCTAGAGATCTACTCTCTCATTTTTTAAAGCTGAAAGGATTTCTTAGGGTTACTTGGCTGCATTTAGAAGTGGATTTGACGCATTTCAGTGTAGAGTTTGTTGTTCCAGATTCTCACTGTTTCCCTCTAGGAATCAGTGGTGGTGGTGCCACACCTCTGAATGCAGTATAGTGGAAAGGTGCCTGGAATACTCACTGCATCACAGAGCATTATGCAGGCAAACAAACCCCTGCTTCAGTAGTTTCTTGGTTAGACTGCCTCTTTATATATAAAGCTGGTTCAAATGTTTCTGCGAATAAGCTGTAGGCTGCAATCTAGAGTTACTTCAAGCATAATTTGGAAAGGCTGGCATAGAAATACAGCATTGTTCTGTGCCATCATGGAAATTGTTAATATGACTGGTTTTAGTCCTCAACTTCATTCTAAAGTTCTGCCTTCACTTCTGCTCTTCTTTTTATGGCCTTGCAACTTCTCTCTTCTTGAAGATGACTTGCTTCAGTTTAAGTCCAAGAAAACTTTAATACTTTGCAGTCATTTGTGTTGACATATGCTGTAGTTGCTTAAAGTAAGCCTGCTCGTGTATGCGTTAGGCCATTAAGCATCTTGCTGTTACTGGATTTCTGACTGTAATGGTGTCCTCCAGCAGTAGCCCATTGATAGCTCCCCTCCACCTCGTTCTGTGTTCTGTGTCGATGCCTTGCAAACTTAATCAGCTACAGCTATCTGGTAACGTTGTGGAAATAACACCACTTACTAGGAGGCAGAAACAGCAGAAAGCTGAAGAAACAAAATTACTAGACATGAAGAGTCCCTTACATTGAAAACAGGTAGATTTATGTAAGGGGCCATCTTCTTCATAAACTTGGTTTCCAGAGCTTATAGGACCTCTCACTGAATCCTGCAATTGTGTTTGAAAAATCTGTTTGTTGCATTCTTTTCCAGGCAGCAAGAATTATTGCCAAACTGGCTGCTTGGGGCAGGGAACTTATGGAAGGCAGTGACTTGAATTACTATTTCAACTGGATTAAAACTCAGCTCAGTTCACAGGTAAAAAGCTACTTCTGTTTAAACATTACATTGACTTTGGAAACTTTTTTCAAGAATTTGAATATATAGATGTACAAACAAGGAATACGTTCTTGGTTTTCTTTTTCTAAAATGAAATTTTGCTGTGTCATTTTTAAAGCTAAGTATCCTTTAAGTTAAAAACTATGTGTTTGAATAGTGGTTTATATTTTCTACTCTAGTCCTTGAAATGCAAGTTAAAAATAGAAGTAAGAATTTTTACCTTTTCTATTGGGTTAACACTGATTTTTCTTTTGGATGCAGAAAATGTATAATGAGGGGTTTTTGTCTCCCTGTATTGTTTCTCAGCTTTTTGCTGGGAAGAAAAATCACATGGCAACAGGAAGTGAATATCAAAACTTTTTTCCAGTTTACTGTAGTACTGTTGTACTTTAGCAAAAGCTAAAAGCTTTTTAGCCCTGTTGATTGAAATGAAATACTGACTTATTTGGACAGTATTTTTATGTTCTTGGCTCAGTATAAACTGCTTACTGCTGGTTTGTCCTTCAAAGATGAATCATTCTCCTTGGTATTAATTTTTGGAGATTCTTCCTTTAAGACTTGCAAAACCCCAGTGATTTGTCGTTCTTTAAGGTAGTGTTGTAGCAGAAGTGGACTCTAGAGAGCTGAGAAACATTCAGTATGTTTAGTAATGGTGTATTTTTCATAGTTTTCCAAACTGGGTTTATTAAAAAGTTGTTTTATTTTTTCTCTGGAAGAAGAATCCTGAAGTTGGGAGTTCCTTCAGAAATATTCAAGAAAACAGTTTTCAAATTCTGAGATGAAGATGGATAAAAGTCTTGAGGAAATCCATACTTTAACAAAAATAAATTAAAACAATATACCAGGATCAGCTCCAAGCATATTCTTCTAGACATGATGGAGTGTGAGTGGGAAATAAATTATTATAATGTATTGAGCAGGAAAAGTATCTAGTAGGTTGTTAAACTTTTCTTTTTTTGATTAGAGAGATTGGAGAATTGAAAGAAACTTGGTAATAACTGTTCTGTAAGTGTGCAGGACAGCTCCGATTTTAAACGTTTTTTTTTTTTCCCTAGAAACTACGTGGTACGGGGGGTTCTGTGGAAGCAGGAGCAGTCTCTACAAGTGATGTAAGTATATCTTTGAAATCTGTCAATTTGCTATTTTGGACAGGTGATAGCCACTCCTGATTAAGGTGCAGAGCTGTTCTGGTGTCAGTAATAGAAAGTACTTGGAATCAGAACTGTACAACAGAATGCCAGGTGATGGCGCCAAGAAACAAGTATTTTTAAAACACTGATTTCACAGAGAATGCTGGCAGTGTAAGTATGTTTTTTACCAGTTGGTTTGGGTTGTTAAAATGTAGATGTATCTAGCGTTCTCGCTGTTTAAAACTCGAGAAGATTATGTGGAATTAATTTAATATTTGAACAATACTGTCTGTTTAGCGCTGAACTATTGGACTTGTAGAAGAAACCTGAAACTAAGAAGCTTTTGGCTCTAGTGATATGCAGAACTTAGAAAGGGCATGTCGGATATTAGATCTGACATTGCCCCTCAGCTTCTGTAGCATGAAGTTGCAAGTGCTTTCAAAGCTGTAAGCTTTTCATATTTCATTAGCTTGAATTCAGGGGAAAATTAACTGTTCTTTTTGCATCAGTATTTATTTATACTAAATTTCATACAGCTATAGTGGCTGTTGAGCTTGGAGATGAACTGCAGCAGCACAGCAAACTCGGGTGATCATCGTAACTGAATTTTCTGGGTTTTTTTGTGGCACAGCGGGGCAGTTTATCATAGCTTTAGAATATGGAGTAGTATTCAGTTTGGTTTGTTCCTTTTGCAACTTGGAAGTTTTCAGTTTCTCAGAAGACTTAAACATGAACCTGAAATTTGTTTTTCTTCTAAATGTACTCATTGCTTTAAAGCATAAGCTTCCTGTAGAGAAAAGCCTCTTAAATTACCATTTGACTGGAGTTTAAAATAGAAGAGATGAAAGGCTGTTACGCATTGGCCATGGATAGGGAGTAAGATTACAGCCTGAGCCTAGAAGTTGAAGTATTTCAGTATTTCATGTGCAGTTCTGTGTGCCATACTGTTAGGTTTTGTTAGGCTGACAGCCCTCTGTCATATAGCCTTAAAGGAGTAAATAGTTGTACAGCACTCAACACCGCTCGTTACGGAGCTGTGAGCTCTTCTAACTTGCTTAGAAATCTGTACTCATTGTACTTCAGCACTGCATGGATGTACTGTACAACTGCAGGGTCCCAAAGCAGCAGAACTGATAGTGCAGATGTGTTCTAGGATAATTAAATTGGGTAAGTATTGTCTTGACTTTGTTAATGTTCTAATTTCAGATCTAGCTTGTGCAAGAATTCCAAGCAGGTCCTAATTTATTTCAGAGTAAATTGGAGATGCAGTTGTAGGGTTTTACAGAGGAAATAAGGACTGGGATCAATTATGAAATTTCAGTTATACTAGTGTTGGAAGAGGATGCTTTTATGACTTAAAAAGAAGACTCTAAGTTTGGTGGTACACAGTTTGGTGATGCAGTTGGATGATGTAAATTAATACATTATTTGGGGTGGGAGGACTATCTTTGTGTTTATAGCTGTTTGGGTTTTTTTTTTTTTTATTGGATGGTGCGTGAGAATGAATACCTACCCCAGGGAAATGAATGTTCTGTATGATGATTTGGGCCTACAAGTTCAGATTCAATTTTTACGTAAAGGTCTTAATCTCTGATGAGAGACACAGAATGAATTCATCTTTATTTTAAATTCTGTTTATTGTCACTTCTCTTTTCCCTTATGAGGGATTGCCTAAGCTCTTCACTCCATTAGATGTTTGAAAGGTTTGACCTTGTATTATGTGAGTGATCTACCATAAGGTTTTTCAAGACACTTAGTAAAGAAAAAGGCTTATAGGGAAAAAATCCTAACACTTTATCAGCAGCATACCCGAGTATTAGGAAAGGTAATGCCAGAAGTTGAGCAAGAAGAGAGGAAATAAAAAAAGCAACTTCTGTTATACCTTGGGATCTTTCTGTTGCTGTAGTGGGCGGCATGATTTGTTGGCCAAAACCCATTTTTGAACTGCACCCCATCTTGTGTGTTACTGTGTGGAAAACAACATGCTTTTAGAGATGAAAAGCTGTTTAATGATTCTGTCTTTGTGACAGTACATATAGGAGGCTGAATGAAAATAGAATTCAGTGGTGCATCTCTCGGTGTTTTCCTGATGGGCAAGTTTTATTCTTTTCTTAGCGCGGTATACTGTGTTAAACTTGTAATGAAACAAAGAAAAAAAATTAAAATGCAAAGCTGAACTTTGAAGATAAGTTTGCATACTCATTTTTCTAATGTTATTTTTTTGTATAAATGTACATCTCATTATAAGCATGGTACTTGCTATGTGGCACATGTGTAGGAACATAAACAATTGTAATGATAACACTACTGTTTTGAGTTGGAGAACAGGAATGGGAAGAACCTGAACTCAAGATTCCTTTTTCCCACAGTGACCTCCTTCAAGCTTGGTAACCAGTTTGCTGATTGTATTTCCCAAACTTTGCTCGGTGGAATAACAATTGACTCTGTGGGTGAAAGGTCTCTGGCAGTATAATCAAATAGAAGTCAGCCTTGATTTATAGATAACAAAAGAAGGCATGTTCACATGGGCTATAAAAATCTGTTTTGTTTTTTTCAAATGGTATCGCTTGCGTAATACTTCTTTCCTATTCAAAACTCTTCTCCATTTACATTTTTCTTCCCACCTTTTATTGTGAGATGTTTTTTTTGGTTTTCTTTTTGTGTGCTTGTTGGGTTTTTTTTCTGTTCTGTTTGTTTTTTTAAGACGGGCATTGTAAGAGTGAGCCTGTTTAACTTGAAAGTGTCACTGAAGAAATGTGTGTTGAAATATGCCAGTAAGCCTAGTTTGGAAAACTGAACTTCAGCACTTACAGAACACAGTAAGAAGTGATGTGTTCTTTTCACCCAGAGTTCCCAGTATGTACAATGTGTTGCCGGATGTCTGCAGCTGATGCTCAGGGTCAATGAATACCGCTTTGCGTGGGTAGAAGCAGATGGAGTAAATTGGTGAGCATTTATTTCAATTTATATGGATATACTGGCAGTTACAATAGCATGTTCCATGGTGACCTCTTCTGGAATAGAACTCTCTTGCAAAAGACAGCTGCTCTGTTTGAGTACAAAACCTCTTTGTTTTCAAACATTACTACAGTCAAATAAACAAATGAAACTTGCAGATATAGGTACCAATGTTGAGGCTTAAATGCTGCTTTGTTCTTTAAGAACTGCTTAAATAAATATCTGAAGGGGAATATAGCTGTTTATCTTCAGCTGAAGATGCTCTGTTTTTTATTTAATAGAACAAAGAGTAACAAAATGAGTTTCTGCTAGTCTTCCTTGTCTTTCAGTTTGGAGTTGGTCAGTCTGAAAAAATTAGTGAAAGGAGAAACATGTTCTAGAACTAAGTTCAAAATTCCATACAGCCCACCCCGGCTTTAATTAGGTCATTCTTTAATCCATGTTATCTGTATGAATAGCTCTGCATGGGGCTCGGGTGTTGTCACTCATCTTATTTAAAAAATGCTAGTCTATAAATAGCTTTTCTGCCATGCATGTCTCTGTTGGGGATGGTGGCTATATGATTTGTACTTGTCAAAGTTGTCAGTGAAATGAAAGTTCAAAAGATCTTCATGTGTGTCAAGATGACGGTATTGGAAAACAAACTTTTTCACCAAGGAATCTTTTTAATAAACTATGAAGGCATTGCAGTAAGTCTGCATTTCAACAAGTCTGAATTTGTTTTAATTTTGATAGCAATGATCCTAAAAGTAGATATTTTTTTTCTTTTAAAATGGGTTAGCTGTTTTGGGATGGAATTACTTACTAAATTTTCAAAACTTCAGCTGAACAAAGCTGCTGCATGGTTTCTTCTTGGAGATCTTGGGATATTTCTTCTCCAGCAGTGTTTTGTGTATCTGCGATGTGTTACATCTGTAAACTTTTTTCTGAAAACTTGCTTGTTAAATAATGACTACCATTGCTCATTTCAGACACTTCTGTGGAAAGATACAGTTAGGGAAGCAAGTTCAATTTGTATATATTTTGTTGTGTCTTTTTGCTTCTCCTCTTTCTTTACTTTGAAGGAGTAGCAATGTCTGTTTCTCCTAGAAGAGCAAATAATGCGCTAAATATGCCAGTAGGGAAAGAGTCTTGGTGAACCTGAATATGGATACAGTAACATTTCAGTTCACATGGGAGAAGCTACTTTATGGCTGTAAGGCTAAGGAGAAAGTAACTCTCTTTAAAAGACAACTTTCTGACCAAGCGGCTTGTATAAGGATAAATACTTATGCAGGATACTCTGAAGTGTGTGTTGTGTATTCATAGTCAGCAGCTCTTTCCGATAAGTTCCTGTTAGTGTTCTTTTAATGTTTCAGGGTGGAGCAATGCAATCTATGCAGTCATTATGTAAAAATTAAATGTATGCTATGTTAATTTTTCAGTATCATGGGGGTCTTGAGCAACAAATGTGGCTTCCAGCTCCAGTATCAGATGATTTTCTGTGTGTGGCTGCTGGCGTTTAGTCCTCAAATGTGTGAATATCTCCGTCGGTATAATATTGTTCCAGTGTTGTCAGATATTCTTCAGGAATCTGTCAAAGAGAAAGTAACTAGAATCATCCTTGCAGCATTTCGGGTAAGTATCTGTTGACTGCAATCACACTGCGCTTCTCTCTCAAATTAGTAGGTCTCATCCTAGGTGCTGATCCACAGTCTTTCTGCTATACTGTATCAGTAAACTGGATTGAAAGCCTAATTATCTTTTTTTTGTGAGCTGAGTTTTGCTACAGGCAATAGGTGTCTGCTGTTTGATGTTGTTTTAAAATAAGGTTGACTAAGAAAACCCCTGTTAACACAGTTACTAATGATTTTCCTTCTTTAGTTAAAGATTCTTTTTTCTACGGGTACTAGTATAAAACGGTATAGTTAATAATACCTGATAAGTTTTACCTTATGAAACTTTAAATAAAAGGTACTATTTTGAACACATATGCATTTGTCCAACTGACTGTCTTAGAAATTACTTCAATCTACCAGTCCAAAAATCTTTTCTTAATGGCTCTGTCAAGATGAATGAGAAAGAATACCCATGTAAGAGTGATGGTTGACTTGTGTCCGTGTTACCTGAAAATCATTGGTCCTATTTAAAGTTATTTGGAATAACTGAGCATGGGGGCTTGATATTTTTACTGTGAGAGTACCAGTTTGTGTTCATGGATGCTAAATGTGCATGTGCACATAGTTTTATGTGCATGCTTGCTAAGTGTCTTGTATGTAATACAGGAATGCTGTAACAACTTGTAATCCTGTTTTAAAACAGGACTTGTATCCTGAGTAGATGCAGATCTTGGAAACTGTTTGGTTTTGGCTGTTGTGTTCTAGTAGTAGGTGTTGGAAGCAAATTAGGATAGGGAGAGGGGAATTGCTGCTTACTGACTGCTGATGAGCGATAATGAGCTGTGTGAAGATGTTTACTCTGTGACTTAAATGGTCTCTCCAACCAAAAGCATCTGCCACTTGAAAAATTTCTGGATAAGGTAGGTCATAAGAATATGCTGTTTATCCTGTTGAAGGAGGTCAGTGGCATGAGGTTCAGTAGGGCCTGTTCTTACAGTGCAGGACTCTGTAGATGTTCCAGTGTTCTTTAGGTTCTTAATGTTAGGATTAAGCAGGGATGCATAGCAAGACAGCTTGGGGAAGGGGCAAGGGGGGAAAGAAGGAAGCTGAGGAGCTTATATACAATTCTTCCAATTCTGAGGTTATAAAAGATAAGAAAAATAATTGCTAGATCTTAGATTTAGTGTGTTTTGCAAGAGGAGACAAAAATGAAGCCAAGTTATTTCAATAAATAAAGCTAAGAAAGAATAAGATGGTTCTGTATAAAGCTCTGGGGAAATAAATGTGGCTGTTTTCTTTCTCCAACTTTAAAAACTAGTGTTGACATGAAAATGAGGTAATAAACTGGCAGCCAGGAAATAGAAGATTAGAAATTAGAAGTCAGACCTCTTGAGTTCTGAAGCAAAATTAAAATAGGGCTACTTTGCCTCTGCTACCTTTTCCTGTATGCAAGGCCAACAGTATCAGTTTATGGGGGGAAAAAAAAGTGAATTGCATAAAGGACTAGGCTTGAGGATTCTCCAGGTCATCCCTGCTGCCTGTGTATTACTGAAGGTGTGCCATGAGTCTTGACAACTTGCATACAACTTCTCTATTACTTGATTTCTCCTAATTTGACCTGTTTTACTTCTTTGACAAGTTAATTGCCTGAAGTGTGTAATGTAATTTTTTCCTGTAAAGCAACAGGTGTTGGGTACTTCTGTCTAATTTTCATCAAATACTTTCTCTCTTTACGTATTAAAATTATTTTCTTCTCATTTGTCATACTTTTATTGTCTTTTATGTCAGTTTCCTACCTCTAACTCAATTTATACCTGAAGACTTTTTTTTTAAATCACTGAGTAGTTTACTGATCCGTTCTGTTTAGTCATGTGTTCATGTTTTTAGTTCCATAACATATCCTTTCAATTTCACTGTAAAAGGCTTGAATATCTCACTATGGTAGGAGATATGGAGTAGTTTCCACATCTGCCTATAATTCTCCTAGTTTCCAAAGAATTCCTGGTTATCTACTTGCTCCTTGAGCTTGTTGAATTTTGTCTTTTAAGATTCAATATTAGTTCTTTTGCTGTTGTTAGCACCTTTAAATAATTTAGCATTACTCACTGTAAATTACCTTTTACTTTGGTTCTCTTACTGAGATGGGTTTTTTCCACCTTTAAAGCTAATTGTGTGTGGCCATTAAAAGCAGTAATATGAATTATTTTCAGTTTGCAAGTTTTAACATTTATTTGCACTGTTCTGTCTGACTAATAAGATATCTGATATCTTGGAAACCTTAAGTGTAACTGTTTTGTGACATGAATGGGAGTGCAGTCAACTTCCTTCTGTATGGATTCATTGCTTATTTCTGGTAGATACTAAGGCTTATTTGTGTGAATACATGTTTATTAAAGACTTTCTCTTTTATATGGAATTCATGTTTTCAGCTTTATCAAAAAGTGCAGGTGGCTAGCGTTGAACAACATAATTTGAAGCTGAATAAATTGAGTAGAATTGTAATGAATAAATGACATTGGAACTTGACTGTTACATTCTGTGCTTGTAATTCCAGTCTTACCAATAAGCTTCTGTTTGAATAAAAACATCTAGTTGGAATATTCCCAAATTCAATAGAAGTTGATCTAATCCAGATGGTAACTCTTGAGTTGGGAAGATGACTTCAGGCTGTGTATTGTTGTGTGGGTTTTGTTTTTTTTTTTTGTCTGTTTTTTTTAAAGGCTTTCCTGCTTTATGCTATTGCTGCACAGAAAGGTAAAATTATAATCCTTGATAAAAGCATTTGTTTATGGCAGAGAATCTGGGATTTGGGTTATAAGGCTGCCCTTTTTCTTTGAATAGTCATTGTAGTCAGCCCGATTTGATGTGGAAAATTATCAAAGCAGGTGAATTAATACTTTCTAGTATTCAAGGTAGCATACCGTTCAGGAGGAAGAAAAGGTCTAAGTGACCTAAACTTAGGTGGTGGTTGTGCTTTTCAGCATATATGGTTGTATTACTTCTACCTTGCAAGTCAGAGCCTTTTTTTTTTTCTTCTTTTTTTTTTAAAAGTTCATCTGCTGCAGTGACTGATAGGAGTACTTGAATACTCCTCTAGTGTAGTAAGGTCAGTCCTAGGCAATTTATGCTACTAAACGTAGGTGTAAAGCTGCCACTGTGTTGTAGACTCATACTTTACTACTTTGAAAGATTATTTTGGGAAGTGGTCAATTTTGTCACTAAATTACAAAAGAGTCAGTAAGAATTTCTTAAAAATACCACTTCGTTTCAAAGTAGTCTGTTCTTAAAACAGACTACAGTAAAATTTTTTACTTCCCTAGAATTTGTTAGAGAAATCTACTGAGAGAGAAACTCGCCAAGAATATGCTCTTGCCATGATTCAGTGCAAAGTTTTAAAGCAGCTAGAGAATTTGGATCAGCAGAAATACGATGATGAAGACATAAGTGAAGATATCAAGTTTCTACTGGACAAGCTCGGTGAGAGCGTGCAGGACCTTAGGTAAGATTTGCAGTGTGAACTTTTAAAAAAAGCTATTATACAAACGTTGGTAAAAAGGCTAAATAATATACAGAGTCATAATACCTAAATGACAGTTGATAGGGTAGAGTGTACGGGCATGCTAGTTGTATATAGGAGTTTAGTATTCTGAGTATTTACATGCTGAATAGAAAAGAAATCTTCACTTTTGGCTATGTGATCTTTGTAACTGAAAAATTGTTAAAGGACTTCAGAGGGATCTGGTAGGAGTTCCAGTCTAAGTTTGAAGACTACCTGATTAGAATATTTTGCTGTCCAGATTAAGTCAAGTTTTTGCTAGTGTTTACCTAGTTCTTGGTCTTGTGCATAAATTGAACTGCATGTTATAGTTCATGTCCAAGATTTAATTGGATGAAAGGCAAGGACTGAGATCCTTGGTTGGGGAAATTAAAACCTAGAAAACAGGCAAAATGACCAGTTAAATTTCTTAATACTGTGGTTATGTGGCTTGGGTTTTCCCTCTCCCCCCCTCCCCCTTGGGAATTGTGTTTTTGGGTGGATGGAGGGGTATGTTTGAAAAAATATTTTTCTCTTGCCTTTCATGCCTTTCCTTATTTTTAAAGTGTTGAACTCTGAGTGAGAGAGAGAACACGTCTCATGCTCTGAAGAAATGTGACTTCCAAATGTGTCATAGTTGTGCTCCAGCTTTGTCTTGTTCAGGATAGACTTTGGCACATGGTTCAAACTCTCTTTGTAGAAGCTTAGTCACTATTTCATTTAGGTCTTTTGTGTTGCAGCTCCTTTGATGAGTACAGTTCTGAGCTCAAGTCAGGAAGACTGGAGTGGAGTCCTGTACACAAATCTGAGAAGTTTTGGCGGGAGAATGCTGTAAGGCTAAATGAGAAAAATTATGAACTACTCAAGTAAGTTTTTAAGACTTGAATCACTTAATTTTTTTAGTATTTTCTGTGTTTAAGTGAACTTATATCTAGTACAGGTTTTGCATTTCAACAGGGAATAACGTCTAGAATGAAAGCAAGTTAGAACATCTTGCTGTTTATAGAATGTATAGTCTTTACTCATGTATGGTTTGTTTTGTTCAAAAGCAGAATTGTGTATTTGGTTTTACTGGTCAAAATGTATTGATGATGATAGAAGGAGTATCTCTAGCTTAACCTGCATGCAGATTTGTGCTATTGACTCTCTTCATGCTTTCACTTGAAAAACAGCTGTACTAATTGATGTAATTAAAAATGTTTTTACTGTACCTTAGTCTGTTTTGTGTTATGTGGTGGTGGTGTTGATTGAAGTAATGAACTCCTGTCTTGAATACTTGGGGGTTGGAAGTTGTGGTACTGTTCCATGGAAAAATCTGCATTGCTGCATTATGTTGCAGTCTGTCTTGTTTTTTCTTGGTACTGTGTCTGGTGTACGTAGATCATTAGATGAAGTGAAGCTGAAACTCATCTTCCATTTTGGAGTCAAGGACTTATTTGTTGACTTCTGAAAGTATGTACTCAAAAGATGTTTAGGCTTTCAATAGTTTGTAGGAGCTCTTAGTTGTTTAACCGTGTTGTCATTAACTGATAATATGTGGTGTTCTTCCTGTTCAGTATTTGCCCATTAAGTGCCAGACCTAAGAGAAATCAGGAAGTTGAGTGTAGTATGTGAGATGTTAGTGGGTATGGCAAGAGCAAGCTAATCCTTAGCTTTATGTGCATTTCAGTCTGCCCTGAAACCTCACCAAAACAAGTCTGGTGAATTCCTTCCTGAGGGCATATTGCTACATTTGTAGGCCTGTGGATTTAAAAACTTAAGATGCTGCCAACTGAAACCTGAAACTCATGTTGGGGTTAAGTATTTCCTGTAGCAATTGCAGTGCTTTGCTGTATTCATCTCTCCTAGATCTGGGACTGTTGGTAAATTTATTATGCCTGTGCTACCTCAGAGACAGTGATCTACAATAGGAAAACGCCCCCACCCTCTACAAAACAAAAAAACCAACCCCAAAACCATAATAACCAGCCCTCACCCCTCTCAATGTGGTGGGGAGATTCTTGCAGCTCAGAACTTTTCTTTTGCATTGTAAGGCATTTGACAGACAATCCTTTCATTGCTTCAAGCCACTTCATTTTATTTTCCCCTATCTGTCAGCTTGCTTGTTTTCTAACTCTAAGCTTATTGTTAAACATACTTTTTTTTTCTTTTCCCCTGCACGCCACCATTGTTAACTTCTGAAGCAAATAATGCTGGACTTGTATTTTGTTCAACAGTATTGTATGGATCTTCAGTGTCTTCTGTTTAGTGTTATGATTCAAGTTTCTGCTCCTACTTATTGTCCAAATTAGGAGTTCTATTAAAATGAGAAGTGCTTCATGTATCACTTTCTGGCCTCTAGGGAGGCAGTGGCTGTGGTAATCTAATTTTACCAGAATGTTCTTTCTTTCATTCCAGTTGAATTTTTAACCTACCTACCTATTTCAACTTGTTACTAACTTTCTGTGATTAGAACATGTTTGTCATCTCACTAAGTGTAGATGAATCTTAACTTTCCAGTGATGTTTATGTTTAAACTTTTACCTTTTAAACTTATTATTAGTGCCTAATCTTTTATATCTGTGTCATTATTTTTACCCCTTCTCATTACTGGCTAGAGAACAGTGCTACTGATAGCTGTTTTCCACTAAAACTGATTAAACTACATAATTAAAAAATGCAGACAATATTAAGAGTTGAGAAACTGTTTTCTAATTCTCACAGCTCTGTATTTCTGTTCATGCTAACAAAATACCTTATAATTGACTCCAATTTCATATATTAGTTATAGCTTTCATCATTTCAGTCTTTGAATTACAAACTCAAACTATTTTTTAGACCGCAACAGTTGGCTGAATGCATGATGTTTTTGAGATAAAGTTGGTGGTCTTGAACTGAAAGAAGTTCACAGATGCACAAACCAAAGAACTTGGTGTGCTGCTTTGTTCTCAACTGCTAGGAAGCCTTTTAATTTTTAAATAACTGTGTAACACTGTTCTGCATAAAATTCTGCCCTCCTTGTCCTTCTATCCTGTATTGAGCAAGACTGCTGTTGTGAGGGGACGAACAGAGTTGGGGAAATGCTGATGGATAGCAGGCTTGTCATACCCACCTTGTTGTGTCACGAGCGATGTGGCCTTACTGCTTTCTGAATCCATAGTGCAGGATCCTGAGTGCAGGAGCTGGGAACAGCATGCAAGCACGACTGGGTTCTATTGTATAACAGAAGCAGCATCATCTGTTTGGCTTGTGTGGGCTTTGTGTTTGTGTCCCACCCCTGTCCGAGTCTATAAATGTTTGTATGTTTGGTTAGTACAGCTTATCTTGAACTCAGACCTGTTGGTCTTAAAGCCAATTATAAAAAAAAAAAACCCAGATATTCTGCAAACCTTGGTTATAGGTATTTGTACACATGGATCACTAAAGTCACTCTAGTGAATGCTTTTAAAAATTCTGTTAATTAGGGTAAGTTCTCCATTGTTTTAAGTGCAGCTGCAAGTTTGGAAAAAGTTCTATTCCAGCTTTGCTGTTGGGTGACTGGTAAGGCATTTTAATGGTTACAGGCTACAGGCTTTGTTACTTTGTTAGTGATTTAAAAGAAAAAACAATGAAGAACCCCCCACCCCACCCCCCAAAAAAAAACCCCAACAAAAAACAAACACCCCCCCCCCCAAAAAAAAAAAACAACAACCAACCACCAACAAAAAAACAAAAAAACCCAACAGCAAACCTCAAACCAAAACTTTGGACTTGTTTCAAATTCTTTCATAGAATCCTGACAAAACTTCTGGAAGTTTCTGATGACCCACAGGTGCTGGCTGTAGCTGCTCATGATGTGGGCGAATATGTACGACACTATCCCCGTGGGAAACGGTAAGAAAAATGCCGCTATATTGTTATTCAAGAGACTAGCTAGAGTATATTTACTTTGCCTGTGGCTTTTTTGCTTATTTATATTAAAATATGCTACATAAGGATTGGAGGTTATGCTTAAGTTTAATTCACTGGGAAGGTGAGAAAACACAAACTAGGTAAGATGAGAGACAACAAACTAAATCTTTGACTTAATATTAATTTTCAGTGTCCCTTAACAGTGAAGGGAACCTGTGTCTAAAGAAGGCTTGAATAAGTTGTTTAGATTAAAGCAGAAGATGTACACCAGAGGAAATTAGAAGAGATGCCAATAATTTAATCAGCATATCGTTTTTACCCTCTTTTATGATTATTGGACTATAATTGCTGAACTTATAGTAGGGATAGACTATTTCAACAATGATTAAGTCAGTTTTGTGACCTTAGTACTACACAGACATGATTTTTCTTACAAACAATTGCTATTGTAATTTCAGTGATGTTAACACAGATTGAGTTACCACTATTATATTTTGGTATGTTTTCTTTTAGCTATACAAATATGCATTTTTGTGAAAGTATTAATGTTTCTTGTAAACCTGAATTCCTGTCAAAATAGACAGACAGACATTACTATATTTTCTTGCTTTGCTTTGTTTTCAAAACCTGTGAGCAAAGATGTTTGCTGCATAATTGCATCTGTAAGGTAAGGAGACCACAGAAGTAGAAAGGGGCCTTTGGTTTTTGCAGGAATCATGGTCATCAGTCACCCAAAGGGACATGTGACTTAGTTTTTGTAGCAAAGTAGTGGTCTGTTTCTGCTTTCTGCATAGTGTTTAATGGGGAAGATGAGAATGATCTTTTAGGCTTGTTGGAAATTTCATGAATGCTTCTTGTGCAGGTTGCTATCTTGACAGTAGTAGAATCATGAACCAACCAATGCCATATATATGCTAGAAAGATTTTGTTCACTTTAGAGCGACTCACTGCCCTTGTAATCTTATAAACATTTGAACTGAAGATTTTAGATTATTGGAACAAATAAACTGTTTTCTAGGTCCACTAAGAAAGGTCAGAGGTCTTGAGTATGTACCACTTGTACTAAGCAGTGCTGTGTATTTGCTATTTAGTTCCCGTGTCTTCCAAAAGAGATTTATGACAACTGATATTTGGAGGGGAAGGCAAAGTACCCTCCAGTAAGGTGGAAACTTGTATTGCTGCCTGCAAGTGGCAAAGCTGAAGGACTGATAGAGGTTGCTCCTGCTTTGAGCTGCCCTGTGTCTGAAACCATTTTATACAGCCCTTTGCCATAATCTTTAAAGAGCTTGCAGACATCTCCTCAAATGTGGTGTAATTCTTGGGCTAGTATGGCCATGCAGTTGCTGGACAAAAGCTATGAAGTTGGAAAAGTGGATGAACAGGACCTGTATCTCTCAGTCTGTGGTTGGGAAAGGGTACTGCTGGTGGGACCACAGCTCCACTCAGATCCCAGGCTGTTAGACCTGTTCAGAAGTGCATCAACCTTCAAAAGGAGTGGCCGTCAGCAAGTAAGAAGTGTCTATTCTAACTCACGTTCCTGTATCAAATTCTAATACTTAGCTGCTTTCTGCTTATGGACTTGGCTTATTTAGCTCCCTGTTCTGATGGACAAACTAAAGTGCCTCAATCACTTTCTTTTAAAGAATTTCCTTTGTAGTCTGATGTATTCTTACCAAGTATGACTTCAGCAGTTTTAGGACTGAAAGCTTAAAATACCTAAGGGCTGTGTGTCAGTTCCCATGTAATAGTCCATTTCTTGCCGTGATTCTTTTTGATATATAGTCATTTACTGCTCCCACGCCTGGCTGGCATTTCATACTGTCATTGCATGACTCACTTTGGGAATGGATGCTATTCGCTGGTTTAGAAGAATAAGAGAATTCAAATGTCTTATACTTTTGTTTCTTTCAAGTGTTTATCCTCCACTCCTAAGCGGATTGTCTTTCAGCCTTCAAAGGCTGCAGAGGCGAATTAGAACTGAAAACCTCTTGAGTTTACCTGCTGCAAACTGCAGAGACCTAGAGACCTGGCTAACCTTTCCCTTTGTCTGACAAAAGAAAATGTTCTTAAACTAAATATTACATTTTTACTTGGCTGTTCTCTAATGTTGTCAGCTTAAATAATTTTAATTTGCCTTTAAAACTGCACATTGTGGACCAAGTTCTCAAGGCAATAGCACCGTGAGCCTTTTAATGAGGCTTACCGACATGTATTTGCTGACAATGCAACAGCAGAAATAAAGTGCGGTATTGGTGCTTCTGTCGCTGAAATAAATGCAAGCTAAACATCAACCTCCTGTACAACTTCCATGTGGCCCAAGGATTGCTGCTGTGTAACGTCAACACTTTTCAGTCACCTGAACGCCTAGCACATGGGCTTTGTTTTGCATGTACAAAGAGATTGATACCTAGAGCTGTTCCCTTCCTTAGCTGCTGATTCAGAAGCAGTTTAATTGCATTCCCTCTTTCACCTTAGGCTGCTTTTAGATCTGTAGTGTGGATATTTTGTTAGTATTTTCTGCTATAACAGTTTAAGCTGTTCTTATTTGTCTTTGTTATCTGTTTCCTTTCTCCCTCTAAATGGGTCGTATTAAAATCTGGCTCTTCAGCATCCAGAAATTTGTTTGAATTGCCACTGTTTTGGCTTAGTGCACTGTTGTTATGGGGAACAGTCCCTGCAGAAGGTGTGCACATATAGTAACTAGCTCACTGGGCTCTATTACTGCTGTAAAGTAAGCAGAGTTGAGGAGAGGGAAAACAGAACTAGAAGTTTTGAGCAGATTTGAGCACTTGAGCAGATTTAGAACTTGAAGGAATGGGATTCACCATGTACCTTCCTCACAGTTGCTTACCGTTTGTTCTAAAACACATAGCTGGGAAGTGATTTGTACCAGTAGACAGCATTATGCAAGAATGGTAACACTGTTTTTTGACTCTTCATATCTGTGCTATAATTTCAGTAATGTATTGTCATCGGAAATACTCTATTGCCATTTGTGATCATAGGATTTTAACTTTTCATTTTGATTCTTAGGTACTTCTAGTGTAAGGAAGCTTTTGAGTTTAATGGCTTTTTTACTTCAACTCCTGAAAATTAAGTATTTAAGTCAGTCCTGTAATGAGGGGGGAAAAAACCTCTTATGTTTCATATAACTTAGGTTGGAAAAGTCACTTAAGATCTTTGTGTGCAGTGGTTTTATATTTAACTCATGATTAAAGATGTGAGACAGCCTAAGGCTGGCATAAAGCTTTTTTTAATCTGTTACATTACCGCAAATTCAAGAAGTCATTAGTAAAGATTTTTCATCTTAAAACAATTGCACTTTTCTGAATGCGTTCTTGTTGTATGAAACATCCTTAGATGTTTTAATGTTGTTGGGAAATAACATTCCAGGATAGTTTTGACTGGTTTATAAAACGAAGTGGGAAATTCTTTTTTGTCTTCATGCTATGTCTTTATACCTGTTCTGCAGTTTACAAAAACATGTGTTGTGCAGCAGTAATGCATTAATTTGTCCATGAAAAGAACTATACTAAAAGCAGATGGCTAATGCAAGCTTAGAATAGAAGGATAACATCAGGTTAAGAAAAATGCAGATAGTAGCTTCTTAACAGGATTATGTTTAACTACTCAGCGACCTGTGGGAGAGCATAAAAACCATATGCAAGTCAGTGAGTAACCAGTTTATGTATTCCTCTCAAGTTCTCTCCAAATGTTCTTTGTTACCAGAGACCAAAATGCTGCATGTAGAGTCATCTAGATGGTGATACTTGTTCAGGTTATGTGTTGCCTGCCTTTTTTTTTTTTTTTTAAAAAGGAGCTATATATTTGTGATGTGAAACAAAGTTTCATCAGTATTTGGTGTGGGGTTTAGTACAGCTATTAAAAAGCTATGGCTGACTACTGTGGTGAAGTTTGTAGTGGAAGATGCAGCTCAAGCTTATCGCTTTTCTGGAAATGGTACTTTAAGCAGCCAGTTCTGCATCTTGAACAATGATAGCTGTGGCTCTAGTACAGTTTGAATGGCAAAAAGCACTATGAGGAGTACCAGGTGGGTGGCTTAATAGGTGTTGGTGAGATTACAAGCACTTTTTC
The DNA here is from genome assembly GCF_023634155.1 of Falco peregrinus. Lineage (NCBI taxonomy): Eukaryota > Metazoa > Chordata > Aves > Falconiformes > Falconidae > Falco > Falco peregrinus. Next base: position 49,067,333 of record NC_073723.1, read on the forward strand.
TGGATTAGGCAGTGCTGAGGATTTGGACTTTTCTTGCAAAAAATGGAGTGACTTGGTTATCATCAATTTATGGGGGAGAGGGTACTACGTCCTCCTAAATAATAATTGATAGTGCTGTACCCTGCCAACCCTCTCAAGCCAATATTAAGTTCTTTAGCAAGCTGGATAAAGTAAATAACCCTCTCTGAAAAGGTCTGCTTTCTTTATTGTTGTTTGTTTCAAAATTTATGGAAGTAGGTAGTGTTTACCAAACAGGAGTCCAGTACAAACACTTTCTGATGTTGTGAATTTAAAAAAAAAAAAGTCAGTAGGTAGGATGAGAGATCTGCATTTATAACATGTCAGATAAGTTTCTTTTGTTAAAAGTATTTATTTCCTAATGTATACGTCTTATGTGACGTGAACTTAACCTGTTAATGCCTTGCACATGAAGTGGTTCGACAGGATAGCTACTCAGAATCTGAAGTAATGTCAAAAAAACTGTTCCGCTCCTCTCTTTTCAGAGTGATTGAACAACTTGGTGGTAAACAGCTGGTTATGAACCACATGCATCATGAAGACCAACAAGTTCGTTATAATGCACTACTGGCTGTGCAGAAGCTGATGGTTCACAACTGGTATGTGAAGATTATTTAACATACTAACAGTGAGAAATACTGAGCATGGAGAGAGGGTTCAAGATGGTAGATTTCTTTATGGGTGGAATAACTTTTATGGGGTAAGACTGCAGTTGTTGTGATAGAGCACTGTGATGTCGATGTGCAAGATCTTAGCTAGTCTATCTGTATGTTTTGGTTGCAGTTGAATTGGGTAGCTTCGCTTTACGTGATTGTTACATGAGTAATTCACTTGAACATTATATTTTAACTTACGTGAACTGCTTAATATTCAATATGAGCTGTGATTTAGCCTTGCACTTGTTTAAGTACTTAATTGGCAGTTGCTTTGGAAGGTGCGTGCCTGACCATTCTTTTGCATTGTTGTCCTTTGCTCTAGTCCTTTCCCTGACTCCACGCTGTCATTTTAAGGGGTGCGAGTACAACTTTTCTTTGAGCTCCTGGAGTGGCAGAAACTTAGAGGCTGGTTGGTTAGATGAAGTTGAAAATCAGTGGCTGGTATCTCTTTTATCAGTTGCTGAGAATAGCATTTGAAGCAAGGTTTTTCTTCCATTGTTTGTTGACTAGTTCTCTAATAAAGCTCCAAAGCCCCTGAAGTCCTGGCGTGTTCTGCCACAGAACATGCTGATAGGTGATGCTGCCTTTCCAACAGAGCAAGGACCTTTACAAACAAGCATTGAAGGGCTGAAGTTCTAAAAAACTTCAGTGTTCATGTAACAACTTTGTATAACTTGCCAAACTGGTTAGGTGTGCTAAGTGTAAGTTAAAATGAGGTACAAATATTAATTAGAAATTCTTAATCTGATTATTAATTATGATTTCACCAAAGCTCATATTTCCAATTTGGCGTTGCCTTAGAGAAAGATAAAATGCAACAGTACATTTGAGTATATTGGAACATAGATGTTGAGATAGAAGCAACTAATTTAATTTTGAACTTACATAACCTTCTGTTTCTGAAAAGCTTGGTGCTTGGAAGCACCTATAACTTATGTTAGTTTTTTTGCTTCTGACACAATGTGGTCTTTTTAAAAGGCTGGGTAGTGATGTAGTGTGAAAGTGGTAGGGGATTCAGGTTTATCAAGCACATTCTGACAGGCTCTTTAAGTCGCCTACTTAATGTAGAAGACAGGCTAGGAAGGCTGACAGAAAGCTCCTGTCTCCTCTCCCTGCAGTGTATTTTCTGTAAAACAAAGCTAGTTTTCCCCGTTTTCTTCTGAAGAATATGGGTTTTGATTCTCTTGTGTGTTAGGTTAATTTTATCCTACTTCCTCCTTTTTTCATACTGTAGGAACTTTCTATAGCAGAGAAACACTTACACATTTAAGTAATCTACTGTGACAAATCCAGAGTTAGAATTTTTCACCTGTAAGGACTTTGGTAAATAACATTGAATTTCTGAGTGTATGGAAATGGAGATAAAACATGTGGTCATGTGCAACCTAATTTTGGGTCATTTTTATATATTGCCCTATATATTTGGAGCATTTTCAGTATTATAAACTGGCTGTAGCTGATAGAGAGTACAGTGTGGAAGGCTTAGTTACTGAATTTACCTTCTGCAGGTGTGACAGGTCTTACTTATGTTCTCATGTCTTGAAAATCTGGTGGTAAAACTCTGGCTTTTCTCCAGCACAAACCTTGCTGATAGTAAAAGTTTTTCTGGATGCCTAACCTGGCTTTTTCTCATTTTCAACTTAAGCATACTAATTTTAAAAACATCACATCAGATTTTCTAGATTTGTCTTGGTTTCTTAACGGCATGAACAGTTCTGTGCCTGCTTTTCAGTTTGTGAAACTTTAGCGATAAGACTGAGAGAGATTGCAATTAAGTTAGTTTCAGCTTTTCAGAGGTGTCAGTGAAAAGAACCTGTTTAAGTTAGTGCCATTTTCAGATTCATATTGTAATTTCTGTAGGGAATATGTTCTTGTTTAATTCTTATTGGAACAAGCCTCTGGGACTCAATTGTCCTTGGCTGGTATTTGTCAAAGTAGTGTTCCCCCTGGAATGGACATCAGATGGCTTGAGCTAAGGAAATTACACATTGTTTGTATGTGGGAAGCTAGATCTGTCTTCGTATACATCTGGCTTTTGCTGTGTGTCAGGAGCTCTTCTGTTTCATAGGTTGTGTGGGGAGAAGAGGGCAGAGTCCCCTGACGGCTGCACAGTGCAGTGCCTACTTATTTAGCTTTGCTTTGCCATAAGATGGATTACACAGCGATTTCAAGGTTTTGCTTACCTTGCTCTTCAGAGCTGGGGAAACAATAAGCATTTTCCCATTTTCCCTCTTGCTTCCATGTGTTTTGGAATTCCAGTTATTTCACTCAGAGCAATTGTGTTTTTCTTTAATTGGCACAGAACAGCTCTGCATTACTCTGACACATGTGTGACAGCGGTAGTCAGGCTCTTCCTAGACCTGGAGGCTAACCAGGAGAAGGGTTAGAAAGTAAAGGCTTGCTTTACCAGGCTGAGCAAGTGCTGCGCCTGGAGCAGCAGAGTAAGGAAAACTTCTGGTACCTGAACCTAGGGAGTGTCATGGGGCAGCTGAAGTGGTATTCTGCTTAAAATGCAGCTGTATCATTAGACTACTAATAACTCAGAGAGAATTAACTCCTAAGTAATTTGAATAGTTCATTACAGGCTGCTCGGCTGGCTTTTCCTTAGGGCTTTTTAAGTCAGGGATAAATGGGAGGAAATCAAGACTGTCAGGCATTCTATTAAATGGTGAAGCTAGGTTAGCAAAAGCAGTAACTGCTGTCAGCTTTTCAGGTAAGGTAAGTTGAGGTGAAATATTCCAGTCACATTTGCATGTTAAATGATCAGGCACTTGATGAAGCAGGGAGCAAAGGTATCTTTTTAGCATCACTTGAATGTCTTTAAAAGGTAATCAATCCTGTGTTTTAATCTCACTTGAACTGTTAGTCACTGCACCCTGTGCTGATGATAAAACCCTGTTATTGGCAGATGGGGGAGTTTGGCATGGTGATGGTGGTGCACATTTTTTTGTGTCCTGTTCAATTTGTGCTTTGACTATGTATGAGAAATGTCATCTTCTTATTGTTTGTCTTTGCTGGTATTCAGAGCCAATACCCAACTTCACCATTTTAGTATGAGGAACTGATTTTGGGAATCTAGTGCTGGTTGGAGCAATGTTTTTAGTGATGCAGACTTTAAAACAATCAAATCATTAAGTTCTAAACTGACAGCACTTACATATGTTAATCTCTACAGATGGAGCACATGCCTTTCATGTGCTTCACAGCACAACATTTTACTGAACTTCAGGGGTGGGATGTTGTGACTCAAAGCACCTGCAGTTAGAAGCCCAGGTTCCTTCTGTGAAAAATGGAGAGAAGCAGGTTGTTTTTCAGGGCAGCGTAGAGCAGTTTCAGTGCCTGAAGTTGAGCAGTGGGAATAATCTTCTAAGATTTGTGAATGTATAGTCTCCTAGCTTCATTCTAAAGGGCTTAATTCCAACCTTCTATTACTTCACTAAAATAACAGTTAGGTGAATTTTAAATGTTTGCATTTAATGTGTGATGTATTTATGACCTTAGTGGCCATTAGGTCACAGCGTGTTAGTTTCCACCACTTGCTTGTCTTCTGGTGAGGTTAGGCCCAGGCAAGTTTGCTCGTGACTCATGTAGTAAGTGCAGCATATTACTTTTTACTTGTTCTGTCAGCAGCAGTACTATTGGGAATTGGGGATCAGAGGTCAGAAACAAAAAAGAATTATGATATCCAGTCTAGTTGATGTGTGCAGAGACTGCTTTTGTGTGCTCTTTGTTTACACAAATGTAAAATGAAGTGCAGCGGCTTAACCTTTGTGGCTCAGATGTTTTTCAGTATTCATACAAGTGTTAATGGAACCACAGTGGATCTGATTGCAAACGTATTTTTCCTCTGGCTGAGTCAGGATAATGGGAGAACTCATAGCATCTTTTGGCAGTTGCTGCTATTGACTAAACTACTGGACTGTGTTGCCTTGCCTTTCTGTTTACAGTGTAGTAGTGAACTGCTGTTAGGGAGGGATTGCATCTCTTAGCTCTGGGCTCAGGTGTGATGCCTCATCTCACCAGGGTCCTTTCACCTGTGCAGACTCTGAGCTATAAACTTCCTTTAAACAGGCAGACTTTTAGAATAAACTGATACTTGATGAATTGATACTGACATGGAAAATACGAGTATGTTGGTGGATGCTGAACAATGGGAGTTAGGATGCGTTATTGATATGCGATCAAGTATGGTACTGGAAGTAAAATTAATAAATGACATAATGAAGCAACAAATTTGTGTAAGCTTTGTGCAACAGATTCATACATGGTTTTCAGAATGCACATCTCAGACAAAATTATTTGCTTTCCATTTTTAAAAGTGACTAGTTATGCAGAGAGATGTTACAAAAATCTGAAACTGCCTCAGACTTGGAGTGTGCTGTATCTAGAAGTTGTTCTATAGAGTTAGCTTTGAATATTCAGCATTTGTCACTATTCTTCTTTGGTATAAACTTTGTTCTCCAAAGCCCATATATCTCCTAAGATAGCTTCTTGCACCATGCTTGCTTTTAGTAGTGAGAAATGCAAGGTGCAATGATAGTTAACTGGCAGCAATAAAGTGTGTGTCCCCCCACTTTTTTTTTCATGTCCCAACACTCAATCGTGTGTAATGCCTGATAGAGCAGGCTTAAATCTAGGAAACAATGCCTACGTGATAAATACAGTTGATTGCATTATCTTGTTTCTTGGCCTTCATCATCAATACAGCTCCTTTTTAGTAGTTAACGGAAGTTAATTAACTGAAATGGTTGAGACAATAGATTGTGTCCTTGATGAAAATTAATTTTTGTTTAAGAGGACTGTTTTGAGCTGAATTGAGACAAGTTAGGCAAAAAACTGATTAGTTATAGGCACACTTGATAACTAGTATGAGTGTTCCATCTTTTTATTTGAACATAGATACATATTCTTGTAAAGCTTCATTCCGTACAAGTAGGGACTATGGTTCATATTGTGTGTATGCTCTCTGGGATTTCATAGTGTGATCATGTTTTGTGTCATGAGATCTGCACTCTTCGTAAAATACTTCAGTATTTATAGAGCTTCTGTTAATGAGGAGCAAATATTTTGCAAATATCAAACATCCTGCTCAGTTTGCATTGTCTTTTTTTCAAATAAATTGTTTGGTTTTATGTGCTATGCTGAAAAACATGTTGCCAAAACAGTAACTTTTTGATAGTGTCGCTTCTGATTAGTCTTACTTTAAGGATTTGATTTCCTGATAGGAAGATTCAGTTAAACATGATCTAAGTCTGTCATTCTGAAATACACTGTACAAACTTAAAGCTCTTAAGTGTTGAAAGCATTTTGCTTGCTTACTGTTCATTGTGGCAACAAAATCTTTTGATTATATACAAACCCACTTTCAAACCAAGTTGCATGGTTTAGTCAAATTGGTTTATTTTAATTCACAAATTGCTTTGTGTGTTAGCTCATAGTGCATCTTATAAGTGAAAAATGGTGCATACCTTGTCTCCCTAATAGAAAGGCATATATTGAATTGAATTTCAGAGTTATTTTCTTTTAAAGTCTAATCGAATGTTTAAGTGATAGCCTTATAACAGAGGCTTGTTGATCTGCTGTTTATTTATAGCTTTATATATAAAGTTGTGAACTGGAAGTCTAGTATTACTTTTCAAAAAAAATAGACAAGACCTCTCTCTTGAGGGAAACTGCTGAGTGAAAAGGAGGTTCTTGCAGTGTCTCTGAAGACACATTGATTTTGCATGTCACATCGTAAGGAGGGCTATAAACCATATAAACAAAGCTATAAATAATGCTCTCAGTTCTCAGGAGATAATCTATATATTGTTTATTAATAACATATTCAGATGATGACAGGCTCCGCTTGAAAAAAAAACAAAACAACAAACCAAAACCCCTTTCATGTGACATTTATAATTTCTCTGCTCAACCATTCAAGCTGTTTAGTTTTAGTGTATCAGAATGCTGAACGTCTCTTTACTGTGAATAATGAAAGTGCATTAAGATGAACAGCACCTAGGACATTTTTTCAAACAGGTAGAACAAAATGTTAAGTGGAATCTGTTACACTAAATACTGCAAAAATCTCTGCAATTCTCAATATTTCCTGTCTTGAGATCCAAGGCCACATGTATTGGTAAAGGAGATACATGGTGAAAATCACCATGGTTCCACTGAAAAATAACTTATAAAAACTTCAATTTGATAATGTGGTAGAGGCTCAAACTGTTTAGTCAAAGTTTGTTGCGTACATTTGTTTTTTCTTTGGTTTTTTTTGTTCTGGCTTACCTTCAGCACTACTTGGTACAATAGACATATTTTATCACTATTAACACCTTTTTTTTTTTTTAATTGAAATACTTTGTGTTGCATTAATAGACTGAGTCAAGGAAGAAAATTGCATTCAGCAAAGAAGTGACAGAAGAGAGCTGCAGTTTTCCTGTGTGGTAGAACGCCAGTTTGGGCAGTCTTCTCAGCCCAGCTCTCTAGGACTGTGTGTCTATGTTTTTTGGTTTACAGCTTTCGTAGCTGTACTATTTCTATTTACTTCTGTGAAGAGCAGTGCTGTAATGTATAAAATATATATGGTATATTTAAAAATACATATAAGTCTAGCATATATTTTGTATATAAAATAATATGCATTGGTATAATTTCTGATTGAGCAGTACAACATGTTAATATTTTATTTCAGTAACCAAATATTAACATAGCTTCATGTTTGATTTGAGCCTGTTTATTTTCTTTACTGACTTCCATGACCATGGCTCTGTGGCAAGGCAAATGCATCTGTGGTGGCCCCTCTCTCTGCCTTTCTCTCACTCACCACATGTTAATGTTGACACCGCAGTAACCAGGTTCAAGGGAGCTTGTGAATTGCTTTCTGCTAACTTGAGAGTTAAGTGAACAAAAAATACTGTCTTAGCAGAATGCCTAAGTGAGCGCCCTATGAGAAAGGCAGGCATACATGGCTGGAATAGGTTCAGGGGTGGCTGTGCCAGTCCACTGGATTAGATGGGGGCTTGAGAGACAGTTGCAACCTTGTCCTGGTGTTGCCACTTCGTGTCTACTGCTCAGAAAGTTCCAGGGATTGCCGCATCTGTGGAGTTGTTTTTGCAGCAGTGTAACACAAGACCAATGCTTTCAAGGGAGAGTTTAGCCTGCTTAGAGCTGGAATTACGTCAGCTGCGTAACTCAAATACCTATTTGTGAAGCTACAATAAATTACTAAAACTGGACTGTCTCTCTCAACAAATCCACGTTATTAGATCCATAGTAGAAATACAATGTGAAGATGGCAAGCAAACCTGTTCTATCTGTTCAAACTTACCAATCTGCTGTATGTCCTGTGAGCTCCTTTGTTTAACTATTTGTCGTATCTTTATATTCCCTGTATCTTTATTTTCTCTGTAACAGTGTATGTTGGCAATGTCTTTGAGGTGGCTTGAGTCATATGGCAGACTTTTTATTGTAGCTTTATTACATTTCTGTGCTCTTTCATAAGGTGAAGAATTTCTTTAGAGCTACCTTTTCAGTTTCACTTTGAAAAGCATGGGACTCTAGGTTTATGTTTAGATAGAGAAAAATAAAATCAGTATTTTTATATTGTTCTTTGTCAAAGAAAAGTGTTCTGCCTCTTAAAAACCTCAGTCTGCTAAAACAAGCTAGAAATTGGAGATGTTCAAGACCATCAAATATTTTTTTGATAACTTGGTTCTTTAATGAATTGCAAGCAAGGTTTAAATAAATCTTGTTAGAAAAGAGAATATGAAAATTTCATCCTTCCTTTCTTCCGTGCTTCATCACTTTTCTTCCCTTTCCTGCTAAAAAGAAGAATTTTCAGTTTTCTTTAAAGGATAGGCAAATCTAACTGCACTGGAATTTGGAGTATAACACTAGAAGTAGTACTACTTAAACTGTTCCTGTTCCTTTTAGCACACGGCCTCTAGAAATCTGTTGTATGTATGTTAAAACTTACCCGTCTATTGTAGATTGATTGTTGTCAACAGTGATTCTTTTGATCCTTTATCTGAAAATTACTGTAAAATTTTCAGGTAGGGTCTTGTGCCAGTTTGCAATTTTCTCCTTATCCTGTACTCACTGAATTTGGTGGCTTACATGTTGTTCAGTCCTTTGTGCCTTTTCCTAAATGATCTTTTAGCGTTTGGTGCACTATGACACTGAAGTATGTGTCAGTGTCTCTCATATACCAACAAAATCAATTAAATAGAATGAAGCAACAAATTAGAATAAGGATTTGAGATGCAACAAATTCATATATTCAGCTCTAAGTTTCCTTTTCTTCTTGGAAAAAGCACTTTGGAAACTGTGGAAAATGTGTGTTTAAAGATAGCCCTGAAGAAGGGGTAATTGCTAATGTGGAATGAATCTCACTTGTTTTTTCTAATATGAATGACAAGATTAATTTGCAAATAGAAATTACTTACACCTCACTGTCAGACTTCTGAATGACCAGGGAAGTGATAAAATGTGCTGTTACAAGTTTTGTTGATCTGGCTTTAGTGGAGAAATGGAGGATTTTGTAGTTACTCTCAAAAGTGAGGTACTATGCTTGTGTGTTTTGATGCTTTTGTGCAGCACAGACATAATGGTTTGCGGTTTTGAAACAACTGATTCTGTATGAATTTATGTGTCTGAATGCAGTTAAGTCTGAATACAGTTAAGTATAAATGCAGGCTTGTCTGGGCCACCTTCTATTCCTTTGCAATAAGGATGTTTTTGCGTTGAAGGCAGTCAGAAGGGGGCTAATACTGACCTTTATAAATGCCTCTCTGTTCCAGTGTGAGGAAAACAGTTGAAGTGGAACTTGTTGCAAGGAGCTAAACTTGCAAATTTGAACTTTTAAGGTACTTGGGCCTTTACTCGATGAACTTTACATCTTGATTATTAATGCTAGAGGAAAAATTGATGCCCTGTTCTGTGTTGCATGGTTTCTAGTGCTAATTCCACATAAATGCTACTAGAACTGTTGCAAGGTACCTTGAAAGTATCCATGGAGTTCACCTCTACAATCCCAGCATGGGTAGTATACCAAAATGGCATGCTTAATTGTAAGTCTGTTTATGTGGGAGAGCGCAGACTTTTCTGGATGCTTATTGACTTGAGGGAGCACCATTAAGCATGTGGTAACTTTTCCTTTCTGGAAAACAGTTAAGGAATAAAGCATTTATATGTAAACATGCTCAATATTACTTGACTGCTGGTACATAGAATTTAATTTCCCTTCATCCTTTTAAATGATTTAAAAGAAAAATGAGCCTTATGTGATGGCTGGACAGCTGCTGTATTTGTATTGAGAAATTGTTCACTACTTCTTACTGGCTTTTGCAATATTATATACAATAATGCAGTGCCTACTCGAGGTAAAAGGCAGCTTTCTAGTGGAAAGAATTGATGACTGAATTCGTTGCTGGGCAGGACGGTATTTTGCTCTTTTTCTGTAACTTTTTACTTGAATTTTGTACATCTTGCAGAACACCTATTGAGTGACATTCTGCAGATTTGCTTGGCCTGGTTAGAAGGGAGAAAAGGTATCACTGGTAAGGTTGTGTATTGAAAGACGATGGGTATGTAGGCCCCAAAGCTCAACTATGTCAAATTTTAGCAGTTTTGTCTTCGTCTATAGTATGAGCTGAGGAGGCACGCGTGAATCTTTGCCAGTAGCGGCCACAGTCATGTATCTCATACTTTTGCTTCTGAGTTTAAACACCTTAGAAACTTGATGTACTTGCAAAAGACCAACCATGATGCTTTTGTTAGGGTACAGGTGGTCTTGTTCTGAATTTATGGAGGAACTTACAAAATAAGATTAAAATAAGGTGAAGTGGTCAAATTTATGCATTTATAGCTTGTCATTTTAAAAATCAAGCCTAATACCTTATTACTTTCCATTGTAGCATGCAACTCTAATCTGTCAGATGCTGTTTTGAATGTTTTCTGCAGTGATTTGTTATCTTGGCGTCAAGATCTGTTCTTCTTTCATTGTATGTGCTTTTATAGTGCAATGTATTGAGTGTTTGTGTTCTTAAAGGTAATTTTAATTTTGTGAGTATCCTGGTTTTGGCTGGGATAGAGTTCATTTTCTTCCTAGTAGCTGGTACAGTGCTGTGTTTTGGATTTACTATGAGAATGTTGGTAACATACTGATGTTTTAGTTGTTGCTAAGTAGTGCTTACTCGAAGTCAAGGGCTTTTCAGTTTCTTGTGCTCTGCTGTGATCAGGTGCATGAGAAGCTGGGGGGGAGCAGAGCCAGGACAGCTGACCCAAACTAGCCAAAGGGATATTCTGTACCATAGAACCTCATGCTCAGTGTATAAACTTGGGGGGGGGGGGGGGGGGGGGGAGGTGACCAGAGGGGGCTGATCGCTGCTTGGGAACCGGCTGGATGTTGTTCAGTGGATGGTGAGTGATCATATTGTGCATCACTTGTTTTTCTTGGGTTTTATTCTTCTCTCTCTTTTTCCTTTTCATTACTACTATTATAATATTACTACTACTACTACTATTTCACTTCAATTATTAAAGTGTTATCACAACCCACAAGTTTTACCTTTTTCCAATTCTCGGGGGAGAGAGTGAGTGAGCGAGTGAGTAGCTGTGTCATGCTTAGTTGCTGGCTGGGGTTAAACCATGATGGGGGGTAAACAGTAATTCTAAAATCCCAGTTTTTCTCTTAAGATTTAACTTAGTGACAGTGCAGGATAAATACGAATATCTGAGACACTTGATTTGTAGTAGTGTGGTGATGGACACTTATGTCCAACTTATATGTGAATGTTGAAGCTTATGGTGCTACTTAACCTCCAGATGTGATGAAATACCAGTATGTAAAAAATGTACTTGAATCTGCTTGTCTTTTTGGTATGTATTTTAACAGAGGAGAGAAGAGTGGCTTATGAAGCTAATTTTGGTAAGCTTCAGTTTTAGTGGAAGATGGGAGAGAGAAGCCACCAAAGGTCTGACAGGAGAGCAGACTGATAGGTTATTCGAAGCCTGCACGTGAGAGCTTCGTGTTGAGAAGCTGTCTAAATACTTCCTGTTGGTCTTTTACCAATCACTCTCACCATCCAGCTTAGACCAAGAACTTGTCCTAGGCTTACCAACGACACTCAATTGGAAATGATAACCAAATAGAAAATTAACTGGTACTTGTAAGAGCAGGTGGGACAAGGTTTTGGCATTTCACTGGCCCTTGGTTGTGGCTAAAGAAGTGAGGAGGTAGGAACAGTGTGGGGTTTTCACCTGGGTTTGCAGCATGGCAATGTAGAGCAGTAACTGCAGATACTCATACTGTATGGGGAAACAGGATAAGAGTTTTTCCTTGTCCCTGGACTTAAACCTCACACCTGCAAGTGAATGGCTGAGAGAAAAGGTTTTGTAGGGAAGATAATGTACTATCTGCTGTATGTCCTTATGCGTTGAATATGTCTGTTAAGGCACTAAGTACCTACACAATATGCTACTGCTGTGCCTTCTCAGAGATTTTTGCTGAATACAGTGCACTATGGTTGGATTTTAGCATGCACCTGAACCAGTGTAAGCTTTGCAATAGTAGTACTGGTATGGATTGTTAGCTTAATTGATTTTCCTACTGCAAAGTAGTTGCATAAGGATTTCACATTCAAAATGGTTCATGTGTGCTTTAAGAATAAGTAACTGCAGGCTTGTGATGCTGTGAGCAGAGCCATGTATGCAGCAAATGTCACTTGCTTTCAGTGCTGGGTGTTAGAGAAGAAATGCTAGAATCAGTACATGTTATAGATGTGAAATGAAGAAAAAAACCACCAGTGAGGGAGCAGAAGAAGGTTTGGTGAACTTGGAAGCCCTTCCATAGTGGCTAGCGGTGTTTTTAGATGGCTGTCAATTTCTGTTTATTTTGGTGGTACAATTTTGGGTCTTGCAAAACCACGAGAGAGCCGCTCATTTCCTTCTTTGCCATCAGGAGTCTCTACTTTGAGGGTGATAACCTGCTTACTATGATCGAGAGTCATATCTGTTGAGTGCAGCCCAAGCATTAAAATACTGTGAACCTGCAGCAACACCTGATAAAGCCATGAAAGAAGGTGCTAAATCATAATGTATGGCTCAGCATACAAATCCTGTGTTATCTTCTTTGCTAGTGGAGTTTGAAGTTAACATTATACTTCATAAGAATTTTGCTTTTCTAGATGCTGAACTTTAAAACTGAGAAAAAAATGCTGCTGGGTGGTACAGTTGTGATGCTAAACTTCATTGTGCTATAGGAATAGTAATGCCTAGGGAACAGCTGTTCAACAGGTCGCTAAACTGAAAACTAGCCTTTAAAATGTGCAATAAGAACTGATCTTTTTTTTTTCTTTTTGAGTAAAGCAAAAATGCATACTCTTGAGTTTTTGGTGTATTTTGGTTTGTTTTGTTTTCCAAAATAACTTCATTCTGAACATAATTTCTCTGAACCGCTTCTAACGTTTAACCTGTGTAGGTTGAAACACCTGTGCACTAAGAAAAAGTGTGGTGTTAAGTGTTCAATCAGCAATGTAAAAAGAACACCTACATTTCACAGGTCCTGAAACCTCTCTTTCAGCTGATACAGTGGTACAGTTATTGAAGTTTATTTTCTATAATAAGCAACAAGCCAGGTATTACTGAAGGCCTCTTTCAGCTTCTTTGTAGTTCTGTGAAATGTTGAGCTGCTTTGACAGAAGAAAATGAAAGACAGGAACATTCAGCAGAATTGTGCAGTATTTTTCCATAGAATTTAGATATTGTTGCTTGAGGTAAACGCTAGGGATCTGGGGGGTGGTTGTTCCAGTGTTGAGAGTACAGGTATGAAAAAAAGTGACTTAGTGTACTTCAAAATATGGGTGAGGAAAACACTCTTTTGAAAGAAAGTGTTGGTATACAGTGGGCCTGGCTTGAATATATTTTCTTCTTCCAGCTTGAACATGTAGTTTCTCAGCCAGTGTCTAGTTCGCTAGCCTGGGTTAAATTGCCAATGTGTTCATGGCTATTACTTGTGCTCATGCAGCTGAGTGATGGGAAGAGATCCTTTTCAATACTTTGCCACGGCTTCTAATGTATTCTGATGTTCAGCAAGCAAAATCTGTGGGCTTCATGGGTGTTCTGTGACAGTTGCCAGGACTTCTAAATATTACCACTGGGCCTTTTTCCAGACAGTTTTGTTTATGTTCAGTTCATACCTTATTTTCAGAGGGATTGATGGTGGATACCTAAAGCTTTGGTACTGTCATAGTAGCTCCAGTTGACTATTGACAGCAAGCATTATTTGAAGGAATAATTATAAACCTAAAGCTTTTTCCTCTTTCTCTACTTCATACTTCCCCCCCACTATCCTCCTATTCCCCACTCTCCAGGATGTTTCTCAATCTAATTTTTTTGTTGTATTTCAGGGAATACCTTGGAAAGCAGTTGCAGTCAGAACAACCTCAAACGGCCACCGCACGGAGCTAAACACTTCTGTCAGTTCATGCTTATAGCTACAGTATGTTTGTCTTTAAATTAATATCAAGGAAACACTGAAATCACATGTTCTTTGCGTGCTGCTAGTGCGTAAACTTTCCATGTTTCCTCTAGTATTGTTGGCTTATAAAAATTTGTTCAACTAGTTCTGATGATTATGCCTATTAGCTGCTTGTTATATTCTGAATGTATATGAGGAAATGTCGCTAATATATTGCATTTGTTTTATGTATTTATTCTCATAATAAAGACTGTTATTAAAGGATATTCATCCAATGTTATATTTAGCCTAGAAAAAATGTTCTCTTCTTTTAGCAGGTTATCAGTGTTGCTGCTTTCAAGAAAAGCAAGTAGTCCTTGTATGTCTCCAGACAAATTAATAAAGCTATGACTTGGTGTTCTGCAGGAAACGCAGTAGCTTGAGAAATTTTGACTCTCAGTACTAAAGTGCATACCAAGTCTCAAAGCAGTGTTCAATTTGTATATAAAAGCAAATGTATGGGTTTTCTTTTGGAGTGGGGTAACTCCCTCTTGTTAGAGGCTACATTAAAAAATTTGGACATGAGAAGAGGAAAAGAAAACGTGCCTAGTGAAAACTGATAGGCTTAAGATTGTTAGTCAAGCTGTATAACATCAATATTAAGGCTGTAGGTCAGAGATCAAGCTTTTTGGTAACAAATGTGCAGTAACTGAATTTTGAATTTCATGGGGTGGTTTTGTTATTGAAAATGCTTGGTAAATGTTAGGGTTCTGGTGTCATTCTAAAATCTATTATATTTCCTTTATATTGAGCCAAATAATGTGGCTGTCAGTCTTCTCTGTGTTTTGTAGCTCCTGATAGTGAAAAAGATGTAAGCATCAAATATTGATGATACTGAATTGGCATGTGAAAACAGTCTTGTCGCAAATATAGGAACTTGTCTCCACACACTTGCAACACCAAACAGTTAATATTCTTGTAGTTAATTTTTAGAATGAAAAAAAGTATGAGAGAACATGACTTAATCACATTGGTAGTCTTGTGTGGTGGTCTCTGAGGAACCTTAAGGTACTTCGTCATCAAGTAAAAAAACCCAAACAAACAAAACCTCAAAAAACCAATCGGAAAAACTTTTCTTACCTAGTCTGGATTTTCATCATATATAACTAGAACTTGACCACTGTTGCAATGGAGAGAGAAGACATTTGGGGGATGACAGTTTGATGACTCTTTGGCCTGCTTAATTAAAATCGGATTGTGTAGATTAATGACTATTGCTTACTTCTGCATAGGGGGAGGCATAGGCTCTGATATTGAAGTTAGTGTCTTGGGGATAGATGCTGAAGCCTGAAAAAAATTAAACTGACTTTAGTTGGAGTGAGGGTTATCTGGATCTGGTCTCAGCACTGCATGTTCCCACAGTGATGAGGGATACTGGTGGTGTGGGAAGCTGCTGGGAGAACAAGGGTGCACTTACACTGCCATTTTTATCTTGGGTTGGTTGAATGCTCTTGAAATAAATTTCTGAGTCTTCCCTGCTTTTCACACTTCAGTATACATTGCATGGTTTTGTCCGTACATGAATGGGGTGGTTCTCTGATAAAGCTGAACTGCAGCACATACATCTTGTGTCTTGGCTACCTGGCAAGTGTTCAGTCCACCACACCAGGTAAGATTTTCTTTGAAGTATGGCCCTTAGAAGTGCATGCAGAGTGAAAGTTGGATTTGTAATGCCAAATGTCTTGCTCTACAAGTCAGATTCTCTTGTCATGCTTCTTGCTGATGTAAGCATAGCCTAAGACTTTTCTTGAAGATGCTGTAAAAGGTTGGTCCTATGGTTACAGCTGTAATGTTGGGTACAAGAATCATGACAGGACATTAGTGGGGAAGGAATATACCCTCATCTTCAAAACCAGATGTTGTTTCCTTGTTTGTGTTGTTTCCTTGTCTGAAGGGAGCAGTGAAGCACTGCTTGGTAAGAGGATTTGGGTTTGCATTGTATGAGTAAAGATGATGTGTGCTACTGATGGCAACCCCTCCTGTTTTTTTGGGAGCTAGAAATAACCAGGCTATTCATAATATGGATTATGAACAAAGTTGCTTACAGTGATTGTCCTGAAACATCTAAATATTGTGTTCATGTACTGTACAAATAAATTCTCTCTGCTGCTTTGCTAGTTTTACTCTGTGCATAGTTTAATCATTGTGGTCTGTTTCGACACCATGTGGTACGTGGAATTCCCTTCCATTTAGTTAGAAGTCTGTTGGGATACAGAAGAAGAAATGATGGTGATGTTTCACTTACATCAGTGTGCAGTATTGATCCTCTGGTGTCTGTGAAACCCGAAAGGCATGAGACTTCCATCCCCTGATGGTAACATCAAGGTGGCTCAAGGGTTATGATCTTGAGGAGTTTGTGCCGAGATTGTACAGTAAGAAGCTTGGGAAATTCTGGCCAGGGTGCTGTGGAGGACCTTCCTGTGCAGCCAGTAATTTGGACTGTGCGGAGCTGAGAGATCTGCAGAAGTCAGAGTGCACACTGTGTCCTGGAGGGATCTTGGCATAGCAGGGAGCTGCAGACAGGTTTCCAGCTGTGGGTTCTCTATCTCCGATCATCCCATGGCAGGCCTATTATCTGTAGGTGTTGGAAGGCCTTGGATCCATGGTCCCAAGAGAAAAAGTAGGGCAGAGCTGTTCTGGAGCTTATAACCTTTGAAATCAGAAAACTTGGCCAAAAGCTTTGGTTGCATTTCAACTAATTCTTAAAATGGTCTACTGCATCTGGTTTCTGCCTGACAAGGTGTAATTGGCTTTTGCTACTGAACACTGTTTTGACTATTTGCCTGTTTGCGTTAGCTCACTTAACTTGCTTGGCCTCATTCTCCCAAAATCTGGCATGGGGCAGGAAGGCAGGTGCCATGGTGGCAGACCGAAAGCTTCAGGGCTGTGTGATGACAGTGTGGGCAGACCTTGGTGTTAGGGAGAGAAACGTATGCCAGCAGCTTCCTTCCTCCCTCTGGTGATAAGAAGATTTAGAGATGACTGGAGGCTAGCTGCCATGGACCAGATAACTAACCTGCTTCTAAAATGAGGAGGTAGTTATGATCCTCCAAATTAGGGTAATTGTTCTTTTTATGAAATTTTTCTTAGTTTTCCTAGTTTTTATTTTCACTCACGTTGCATCTAAGAATAGATGGAGTTTTAACTTTCCTGTAATGAAAGTAACTGAGTTTGAAGTCTTTTAAGCTATCTTTAAAGTTTTGCATTTGAGGTTTCTTTTGCTTTTCGTGATACGTCTGCTTAAATGATTTTTCTTTAAACTTTGGTCTCAATTTGAAATCTGCATGGGAAATAAATTTGAGTTAAGTTCACAAGATTCAGCAACTGTGAGAAGAATTTAAGCCAGTCACAATTCAATGCAGGAGGGGTGGAGGGGAAGCACGATGAAAAACAGTACTGACATCTGGAGCTAAGGTAGGAAAATGCTTAAATCATGTGCTTAGTGCATGTTTATTATTCCTACAAGCCATTTGAGGGCTTAAGGCCTGCAGCCAGGTGAAGAGGAGGCTAGATCTTGGTCTTGGCTGGTGTAAGCTACTCTGCTAGAAACAAACCAGGGTTGAGCAGGAGATGGGCTGCCTGGGCCCTGGTGTACGGTGCTGCATCAAACCTGTCTTCAGTATCTCATCAGAATTCCAAAAATGGGTTTGTGCCCCTGCATGAACAAATGAAGATTGTCAGCCTGCTGGGTTAATAGTTTTTTCTCGTGAACATGACATAATTTTAGCCTCATAGGTGACAAGGGGTCAGAAGGAATCCTGAATCCTGTTGACTCACCTCTATTCAAAAGCTTTCACTTTTCACTTTGGCAGCTTCTGCAGAGTAGTTTTGAGTTGTCTTTTTAGAACCACGTGCTTTGTCAGAGTTGAGAACAGAGCTAGTGCTCTTGCAATGACCAGGCATGGTATTCACCTTATATTCACTTCCTCTTAGACTCCAAAATGAGTATTAAAAAAAAAATCTGAACTGCTGTTAAAATTTTCAAATGGTCAAGGGTATCATCATTGAAATACCACAGAGAGCAGCAATGTTGTTTGCAAATGTAAGGTGCAGCCTTTAGGGAGTTACCTGGGAACTCTTCTTACCTTGGGGTATGTGTATTTCACTGGTACAGCCAGTTCTGAGATGCGTCAGACATTGCTGAACACATATGATGTGCTGAAAACTGTCAGTATCCTTTGTGTAAGAATATTTTTCATGACCTGTCCCTTGGCCTTACTGCTGCTTGTAAGCTAAGTTACTCTACAGCAGGGGGGCCAGATACAGCCCCCCAGGGTCCTCAATCCGGCCCCTGGTATTTACAGAACCCCCCTCCAGGGGTTGGGGGGGAAACCAAGCAGCCGCAGGTGACTGCCTGCCACTGCATCCGCGCGCCGGCCCCCTGGTTAAAAAGTTTGAGGACCCCTGCGCTATGGTAAGGAGCCTAATAAAAGGCAGAAATGGAATAATGGCTGATTGTTACACAGTCTCTCTTGTTTCTGTTACTTGGTTTTATCCAAGGATATTTCTGTGCTATGGGAAGGTAATTTTTCTTGGGGGGTGGGGTGGGGGGGTGGGACGGAGCAGGACAAAATTCACTCTGCATATAAAAGTGGGCAGCGGGCCAATTTATTTTTTTTTTTTTTAACTTTATCATCTAACAGATTATCCAGAAGGGCACAATTTGTCCCTCTGTGTGAAGACTTAATATGCAGAAGGGAACAATGAAGTTGTTCATGAGCCATCTTTGGTGCTGTTATGTACATATTCATGATACAATTTTTTCAGGGATCTTCAGTTGGTTTGCCTTGTCTGGAGTCTTGTGTACAGACAAAACTGTCAAGCTGCAAATCTGAGTAACTTCTTCATTGTCTTCATAAAGTATTTTAAAATGTCTGCACACATCCAGCTCTGCCAAAAAATGGACAGAGAAATTGGGTAGTTGATTGTGGTGGTGACAGTTGAAACCTATTGATTTGGAAATCACAGAACTGCTACAGTATCACGTTATTTTGTAGCCAGAAAAGATGATAAATTGCAGACATAAAGGTTGTCATTTTCTAGATAACTTCCATGAAAAGGAAGTGTGCAAGACAAGCCTACTCTGTCAGGTTCAGATGGCTAAAATACAGCTTCAGATTAGGAGTCTTCCAGCGTGGGGATCACATCCAGTAGTTTGCTTGTGGATGCACGCAAACGCAGGGCAGATACTTTGGTCAATTAAAATTAAATAATTTTGACATAAAATACTGAATAGAAAAATAACCCTTAGAAATGTATGGGTGTGAGACCACTGGTTAGATACTGAAATCCGTCTGGGATGTCTTCAATTGGTGAAGTCCGCTTGTAGAAGAAATACTTAGCGTGAAGTGCACAAGTTGTACCTCCTGTTGTATTTCTGAATGTCACTCCTCTCTTACTTAGTGCCATCTAGTTATTTCTAGATTATATGCTAATTCCCCTTAGAATTGATAATATTTCCCAGTTTAAATATAATACAATTAAATATTTGTGGTACTATATCAAGCAGATGATGGGTGAGACCTAGAATGAGGGAAATGTGTTAAAAAAAATTAGTTATTTTTCTCTGGTAAGAAAGGGCTCTTTATGCCTTGTCTATCTTGTATTTTACCCGTTTTCCTTATACATTCCAGTTCAAATTCTGTCCAATACTATCTCTAAGGGAGAGTCAAGATTTTTATCCTATCGATCTTAATCCAGTGTCTAAGTCCATCCAGATCACTACTTCTTTTCTTTTTTGACTTGCAGATATTAAATTTCCTGAATTTTATCATCCCTGACTTAATATGCATTGTGTTGATTTTTATTTATTTTATTTTTTTTTAAAGAAGCCTGAGTGGGATGAAATCTTCCCTTAAAGACAATGCATTAGCTCCCTAGGCTTTGTTTCTATGGAAGTTTCCATTTCCTTACCTTAATTTTATTAGTCCATCTGGATAGCCTTTAACCTGGGGCAAAGCCAAACTTGTACTGGCTTTGACGGCCCTGCAGGGACTAGGCACTGTAACTTCTTTGTAACAGCCTGTTTGTCCTGTCAAGCCTCTGTGCTTTTTCTGGAAGTGAAAGGAATTCTGTTGGTTTGCTGGATTCTTCGTTTATTCGTCTTTGTTTTCTAATCCAGTACAGCAATTGGTAATTTTAAGAATCTTGTGATGTTGCAATTCAGCTGGAAGATAAATAGTGGATTCCATCAAACCACTGAGATCTTTTTCATCCTTTGTTCTCCATCCTGTATCCCTGCTCTCAATGCACAGTCTGAATTTCCTATTAGCTGGTTCATTGCATGAGAAAAAAGTCCTTTAGACATGTTACAGCGGCATCTCTTGCACTGGGATAAACCTCTGGTCTTCTCTGATTTTCCTTTTTTTACATACCTATTTGGTGCTTCCCCTTCTCTCCATCTTTTCTTTTCTTTCTGCCTCTCTCTTCCTTGTTCTGGGGTGTTGCAAGGCTGTTTTTCTCATTCACCTGATGCCTCTTTGGTCACATAATTAAAAACCATTTCTCTCAGACGTTTTTATTTAACTCGTAGATACTGAGTTAACTGTTCTTCATTTCCTCAAAATTGCATGTGAACTCCATTTCCAGAACCAACTTTAGTCTCCAGCTGCTCAATGCTTTATACAGGGAAAACCTCTTTTGAGTGCCCCTTTGAAAGTATTAAGCAGAACTTCTCTCTGTAGTGTCATCTTTATTAGGTCTTTTTCAAGTGCTGCCACAGTTACCATCGCTATCCATTCTCTCTTTTTATTTTTATTTTTGAGAAGTAAGGACCATTCATTCCTTGTTTTGTACAGTCACTTGTAAATTTTGTTGTTTACGCAAATTTGGGTTTCTGAGTCTGTATTTTGAAGAGATGGAGATGCTTTTTCTACACCAGTGGGGATTCAAACACATGTGTCTCACTGGCTGTGAGACTTGGAATCAAGGGATTTTAAAGATGTTCCTCTCTGCCTCTTGCCCCAAGATGACGTGAGAAATAGGTGTTGCAAAGTGATGATTCTGAAGAGCGTATTCCTGAAGAGCTTTTCCATGCAGTGCTTGTAATAGAAGCATTTTGTATTCACTCTGATCATATCTCACAAGATCCAGGCTCTGCAGTATCAGCAGCATGATACTTGAAATTTAATCTACGTGCCCTGGGCTCCATAGCCTGACAGAATTAGGTAATGTATTCTGAATTTAAAATACAATTCTGAAATAAAGTAATAATAAAAAGAATAATACACAGGTAACTCTTTTTCTTGTCAGTTACCTTTTTACCATAAATCCTTAACAGTGAAGCAAAAACCACTGCTGAAGAAACACTCTGAAATGAACTCCATTGCAGCTTGTGTTGGCAATGCTAATAACTTGTGCAAAAGCAAATTAAATCTTAGTCTTTGCTAAAATAGACTGCTCTGCACAGTCTGCTCCTCCTTGTGCTTAGTGTCTCAAGCCGTATTTAATTTGAAATGCCTGTGGTGCAATATTTGTAGCCATTTGCTTCTCCCTTGTGCCCAATCTGGATTCTACAGAAGTAATTGTACAGGGGACATTCATCAGGTAAATGGATTCCAAAAGAGATCAGCAAATGGAGGATGATTTCTCAGTCAGCACTTCAACTGTCTGCAGCTTGTATGGCCTTGCAAGAGTTGTAAAAGAATTGACACCAATGGCTTTTCCCCCTCCTCTCTACAGACAAACAGCTGCCACCTTGCTTTAGAAAAAAACAACAAACCAAACTCCTTGAGAACACGTGCATCTGCTTCAGCACAGTGCACGTGTAGCAGTTTTTCTGCTCTCCTGAATGCGGCTAACCCTGCTTCCATGCTGCGTCTCGATAAAAATGCTGACTCTGAGGGCAGTGAAGAACTGCTTGCTGTTCCCACTTAACCTTTTTGTTTTCTGGAAGGCTGGCAACGCAGCGGAAGGGGTTGCGTGGCTTGTGCTGAATCTATTTCATTGCTGCCAATTTGTTTCCTTCTGTAAGCAGACCTACAGCTTCATTTTTCTGTC
Organism: Falco peregrinus; assembly: GCF_023634155.1. Taxonomy (NCBI): domain Eukaryota; kingdom Metazoa; phylum Chordata; class Aves; order Falconiformes; family Falconidae; genus Falco; species Falco peregrinus. Next base: position 49,089,509 of record NC_073723.1, read on the forward strand.
TTCCACTGTGACTGCAGGAAAACTTGCTCCCCCTGAGACATAAACACCAGGCAAGCTAGGAGAGGTAATATTTCCTCCTGGTGTACTTATGGCTGAAGAGCGCCGTGCAGCTTTTCCAGGGGTGAGAATTGTTTGTACTTCCTTTTAAAGCTGCTTTGAAAAAAAAAATGATAATCTCAATTTATGTTTTTTCTATTATGTGAAGCTGTTAGAAATTGCAGATAAAGCTTGCCATTTTATGAAGTGGTGGGCAAGCTATTTCCTACCTGGAGTGCCTGGGGAGTGAGCGAAATGGAGCCAGACGTGATCAAATGACACTTCTGAGACTTACTCAAGGGGCTGATAACAGGCTTGTGGCTTTCTGCCCTTGGGCTGGTGTGTGCATCATGCCTGGGAGGACATCGTTCACCTACATGGGGGCAGGAGGAGCCGGTTGGGTTGTGTTGGTAGAAATACCTAGCAGCCAAGAATCCGTGCAACTAAAGGATGCTGCCATTCCCATAGCCTGGCCCCAGGGAGTTGTGGCACGGAGTCACTTGGCTGAAGTGGCCTCTGGAATAACCTGCGTCCTGGCGGTGCTGAGGTTTGGCACTGGGGAGGAACGTGCAACTGCCTGTAGCTTCTACCTGGATTCCTGTTTTGGGACTTCACCTTTCCGAAGCCCCAGTGTCCTGGTTGTATCCCTGGTATTGGTCTCCGACAAGGTAAACTGATGCCTTACATACCTGAAGTGGTAGCTATAGTCATTTCTGTTTTACTTTCACAGGGGCTCCTCACCAATGACCAGAGGCTAAACTCTTAAGGTTTTCATTGACTTTTCTGAGCTTTTAGAAACTTCTGCCAGACCAGGCAGCAACTCATCTGTCCATTTAAAGTACCTTTTGGCTATAGGATTTTGAATACAATAATTGCCATGAAAGGCCTTTACAATGAAGTCTGCATAAAGCTTCGCTAAATGTTCGGGAATTTGGTTATAGTAAACATTACTTTGGCAAAAATGTATGCACTTCTAGCATTTTTGAAAAGGAATGTCTGGTAAATACTAAGGGATGGCCGAAGTGGAGGGACAGATGGTGCTTTTTCTCAGCACAACTTTGCAGTAAAGAAGTTAAAAATAAAGGTTGCAACATTATCAGGAGCATAAATAAGTTAGTGACACTGTGTAATTAAACCAGTGCTTGGGAATGCTATTTAATCAACACTGTTGAAGCCCAGGATTTGTAATAAGCCAAAGAGGCTAAACAAAAGCAATCTTTGTTCTGATGCAATTTGTTCTGAAAATAGTTGGTTATACACCATGCGGACAGAGTAGGCTCCAGAGCTAATTTGCTGTGTAGCCTCCCTTCTGAGGTATGGCATTAAGAGATAACTGTTTTGTATTAAACAAGAAGGATTTTATGAGAAGGGCCCGGTTATTTTAGCAGATGCTGTGAGCTGTGCAGGGCACTGTGTGGTAACCCCATGCTCCCCAGACCGCTACGGCAGCTTGAACAAGGCATCAGTGAGGGACCTGCTCTGTTTAGCTGCACTGGTGAATTGCCCTAGCATAAAAGTTATTCTTAATTTTTATCCCTTTTAAAGGCTAATTCAGTGATCTGATTTCCTTGAGCAGATCTTTGCAGAGACGTCTTCTGAACCAGAGGATTCAGGCTGGTGCAAATGTCTGTGCCCAAGGTGATGTTGCAGCAGGGAATAGAGGTGGTTTGCACTGGGTGAGGAGAGGGCTCTGAAGCTCCCCTGTTGCCCCATGAATTCTTCTTAGGGTGTAACCAGTATCTCTGAAGGGCTGTGAATCCTTGAATTTGTGGAATCAGGACATTATCTTTTGATCTCTCTTGTGGAGACCAGTGACAAGTGGTGTTCCTCAGGGGTCCATACCGAGATGGGTGCTGTTCAATGTCTTAGTCAGCATCATGGGCACTGGTATTGAGTGCCCCCTCAGCAAGTTTGCGGATCACTGGAGAGAAGGGATGCCATCCAGAGGGACCTTGACAGGCTTGAGAAGTGGACCCATGTGAACCTGGTGAAATTCAACAAGCTGAGTGCAAGGTCCTGCACATGAGTTGGGACAATCTCAAGCACAAATGTAGGCTGGGTGGAGAATGGATTGAGAGCAGCCCTCGAGGAGAAAGACTTGAGGGTGCTGGTGGATATGAAGCTCAACATGGCCCAGCAACATACACTTGCAGCCCAGAAAGCCAACCGTATCCTCGTATCCTGGGCTGCATCAAAAGCAGTGTGACCAGCAGGTTGAAGGAGGTGATTCCCCCCCTCTGCTCTCGTGGGACCCCACCTGGAGCACTGTGTTCGGCTCTGGGGCCCCCGACATAAGAAGGACATGGAGCTGTTGGAACAAGCCCAGAGGAGGGCCAGGAAGATGATCAGAGGGCTGGAGCACCTCCCCTATGAAGACAGGCTGAGAGAGTTGGGGCTGTTCAGCCTGGAGAAGAGAAGGCTCTGGGGACACCTTATAGGAGCCTGCCAGTGCCTAAAGGGGGCCTGCAAGGAAGCTGGAGAGGGACTTTTATAAGGGCCTGTAGTGACAGGACAAGGCGGGGGATGGTTTAAAACTGAAAGACGGTAGACCTAGATCAGATATGAGGAAGAAATTCTTTACTGTGAGGGTGGTGAGGCACTGGGCCAGGTTTCCCAGAGCAGCTGTGGATGCCCCGTGCCTGGAAGTGTTCAAGGCCAGGCTGGATGGGGCTTTGAGCAACTTGGTCTGGTGGAAGGTGTCCCTGCCCATGGCAGGGTGTTGGAACTAGGTGATCTCTAAGGTCCCTTCCAATCCAAACCATTCTATGATTATAGGAAATGTTCAGGAAAGATAGCAAAGGCCTGGCTTGTTGGTTCTGGGCCGCCATTCTCAGAGGCTGCAATATTAATTGTCTTTGTCTTAGCATCAGTTGTGTTTCTTGCACTTCTTCTTCCTGTTGGGTGATTGGACCAGAAACCCACTCCTCTGATGGCTTTAAACCTTCTTGCTTCCAAATTCAGTGAAGGTATGCTAAGGGTATTGTAACTTATTCTTGTACTGATACTTTCCTATAGCTGCTTAAGCTTTGGTGGCAGTAACTCTCCCCCAGATACCTCCTGAAGTCATTTAGAGAGAAATCACTTAAGAAACACTATTACCTCTGTCTCTAGCGAGTCCTAATGTTGCAAAGTCTGCTTTCTTTCTCAAGTCAGAAAGCAAAAATTAGAGAGTGCCACAGACTTGATCTATTAGAGGTGTCAGAAAGTCCTGACACTGACCTCACATCTGTGTTACAGGGAACCTGTTGGAGACACGGGCTGTGCGTGTGTTATCTGTAATGGAGCCGATACCTCCCCACACAAAGAAAAATCTTAAGTGTGAGGAGTGCAGGCAGAACTAATGAGCTGGTGTATAACTGGAACCTTAATTAGCAAAGCGATATGCTGTGTTTCTATTATCTTTGCCAGGTCAGACTCATCGCTTTCTGGGCAAGGCTGCGGTATTATATCTAAATTAAAAAATGCCTTAATTAAGATGTTTATGCAACCACTACTTTTTTTTTGTTTGTTTGTTTCTTTAGGGGAGCAAAACAGCTTTTGTAAACATGGCACTTCAGAAATGTCTTGTGACTGAGTCTGCTGGTTTGACTGATTTTTCACACAGAATTAACTGCCCTGTGATATGGTAATATGCTTCTTGTGTGTTATCTGAATTAGTTTTTTCTCTTGCATCCAAGGAACTATGTAGTCAAATATGTCAGTCTTCACTTCCCTCTTAACCATCCTAAGTCACTTAGGTATTGTTTACTCATGCATTACTCCATTTCCATGGTAGTGTTCTCTTGAAGATAGGGAAAGTCCCTTCTGGTGTCTCAAAAACTTTTTTCCCCAAGTTTTCCTCCTTTGAATAGTTTCTTTTTGATGTAAGTGCTATGATGTTAACGCCAAACAGGTATTCTTGTTTCATCAGTACCTTCGCAGTGGCCTTATAATTTTTCTGGTGCTTAGCAAGATGAAGATGAGGGAAAGATGTGTGCCATTAAGTTCAGTCAGATATAATTCTGTGCTACCTTATTAGTCAAATCATCCTTGATGGCAGTGTCACTGCCTTTCCTATGCTGACTCATTTCATGTCAGTATGAAAGCTGTGCAACAGTATGTGGGTTCTACCTGTCCTCCCCATTTCAGTTGTTTGTTCTGTTTGGCCTTTGCTGGCTGGTATCTCGAAACACAGGCCAGTGTAACCTAATTCTTGACTGCGGTGAAGGAGCCGTCTGTGTTCCTGATGAGGATAACTGGTGTAATCCTATAAAAACTTGGAAGGCTTTGGAAGATTGAGTGTAAGAGTAGAATGCTTTAATTTTTCCTGTGTTCCTAATTTTGTTAGTAGAGAGGATGAAGCTTTTCTGCTTTCTCTAGTTCTGGAGCTAAGAAGAGGTTAACTCCTGCTTCTGCTTGCAAGACTTAAAAGTCTTCCAACAAGTTTTCTTGTAATGCAAGACTGTTTGTGCACGTGTGTACTACATAACAAGCTCTAATTAAGAGGATTTGCAGTCATCTTCCAGAGCTGAATTGCTCTGAAATATTTCCAGAGTTTAATAGGCTGATTGTTAATGGAGCATGATTTTTTTTTTTTTTTTGGTGTATTTTTACAAAACTGGTTTAGGTGATGAGTTGTTAGTCATTTGCTTGCTTTAACTAAATTGCTTAGGTATTACAGTATTGGTAACTACTCTGAGCGTGACACTACCTCTCCTGCATGCTTACCTTAAAAGGAGATAAATAATAGCTGTTGGATTAATGATGCAAACATGAAGGTCTCAAACAGAAAGAATTGAGGGCCAGAGGGTTCCCACTCTGAGCTCATAGTCAGCATCTTTGGATGGTTCTAGTTTGTATCCAGCTCCAAGTGGACAGTGGAGGTGATGCTGGAAACAGATCCTCTTCTGATGCATTACTCTCTACCTTACATAGAAAGTTTAACATTTGGGCAGAGAATGGGACAAAGTAGTCTGAGTGCTTGTTAGAGACAGAAGACAGAGTTTATATCTATCTCAGTGAATCCGCTATACAAAATGGAGCTGGTCCAGTAAAGCAGATGGAGAAAATTCCCAAGAATGCTAGGCTGGTGGTCACAACACCCATCTGGAGAGAGAGACCTGGTTTCAAATTGGTATTTGAGATTAGGCAGATGAAGTATTTGAACATGAGTATTCACAATCAGAGCAAGCAGACAAACCATTATTTTGAGGCTTGCAGATTTTTCCTTTTGGACTTAAGTTCCTAAATAGCTTAAATGCTTTTCGGAGTTAATGGGAACACTCCATAAATAGAATGGAAATGAAATCCATCCAGGCAAACTTGATTTCATTTTACATGGCGATATAAGTTAACCCATGTAACACTTGGATAGGAGATGGCTGTCATGCACGTAGAAGAGCTGATATAACATTGTCTTGATTTTTCAAATGTACCAGTTTATAGTTTCTCTCTAAAATTCACTCTAAAATTATATCCGCTTGGATGAAAGCAGTATTGAGTGGATAACTACAGAATTTATTTGGTTTATTGAGATGAAGTTTGCTCATAAAATGCCTATGAGCAGGCTGTGATTCCATCGGGGTTATTTGTTCTTTTTTTTTTTTTTTTACTTAATTTTCTGTTTAGAACTGGGTTTTGTTCTTCTCTGTTATTGCTGGCAGCAGTTATATGATTAACTGGTGCCATCAGTTTGAGCTAGATGAGCCGCTGTAATTACATAAGACACAATCTATCACTTATATATATATATATCTATCTATCTTGACTGGAGGAAAATACCTTAGTAATTAGGTGAAAAAGTGGAGGCCGTGGCATGGGGAGAAGAATTTGACTCTTGCGAAGTAACAGTAAACAAAGAGGAGAAAGAAACTTTTCTTGACCTAAGCAGTATCTGAAATGTCAATCCTAGACACGATAGCCTATTTTATACCTGTTCTGAGTTCAAATGTGAAATGAAATCTTGTTTTGCAAATTATTGATATTACAGTAGTTTCTCCCTGCTCCGATGGGGGCTGTTGTCCTTCTTGCTATGCATTGTGCACACTAACAGCATCTTGCTTGTTTGCCTGAAATAGGGCCCATCATCCCATATGTGCTGTGTTAGCTGCAGAGCCTTGGTGGTTTAAATGTTGCGCGCTTATTTATAACTTGACTGTGTGCAGTGGGTTGTTTTCTTGTTCTGGGAAGCAGCTGTAAAAGAAATGCGATCACATTCAAGACAGTGATTTACTACTCGCCCTCCTTAAGGCTTTAGGTGTATAAAATACAGCATAGAATGAATTACCAAGAGTTATGTACAGTGACAAATGTTAATTTCTTGAATTAATTTGGTAGGGGGACAGATCTTGGTAACAGGAGGAAAAAATACCTGTTCTGATAATTTTTGGTTATTGCACATTTTCCTCTGTGAAGAGCTGTCCGGCTCGTCGTGGGAAGAGATGTCAGCTCTGTGCTGTTGTCGTTACAAGATTACAACAATCCATAAGCAGAAACCCTTAATGTTCTTTCTTGCAAATCTGCAAGCTGTTTCACCTTTTGGGTTATGAAAAAGCAGCTTCTCCCTTATTCTGTGATCTGTGAATGAATGTGATTTGAGGTCTAACAGATGGACTTGGATGGTCAGCTCCTGAGTTTTGCTGTGAATCTTCATGAGCTCAGCAGAGCCAACAGAGGGAAGCACAGAGTGGTTTGGGTTGGAAGAGAACTCTGAAGATCATCTAGTTCAAGCCCCCTGCCAGGGACATCTGTCACTAGACCAGGTTGCTCAAAGCCCTGTCCAACCTGACCTTGAGCACTTTCAGGGATGGGGCATCCACAGCTGCTCTGGGCAACGCCATGCTCTGGTCCCGCGCTGTCCAATGCATCCTCATTAAGCACCACCCATCTTCCCATCCTTTGGTATAATACATAGATATCATTCCCTTAGTCTATGGACTATACCTGTAAAATGTCCACAAAATGTCCACTGACAATAAGGTCTCCCTGGAACCGGCTTCATTTTTGATCCCAGAATTTCTACGGTATTTAATGACCTGAATTGTACAGATAGGAGAATAAGGGTTTTGCCAGTGTCCTGCAGGCTTTGCTGTGTCTGGCTTATCCCATCCTTCTGGGAGTATATCCGCACTTGGCTTTGGAAAAGGGAATAAGCTCTGGCCGCCCAAGGAAATGGGTGTCTGCACCATCCTGAATCCCTATTCTCTGAAAAATCTGTTGGAGCTCAGCTCCTGTTTAGCTGCAGAAAGCTTAATGTCTATAGAAACACCAGGTGTTTTTCACTAGCTGAAACAAGGCAGCCAATTGATATGTGCGAGCTAGGGTCGAAAGGAGAATTGAATCGCCTGCATATATTTTTAGTGGTGGCTTCATTTGCATCAGTATAATCTGCTTGTTACTGGGGGACTGTGTGTTTTGTGTGATTTTTTTTTTTTTTTGAAGGCTGAAGCCATATTCTCTCTGTTTCTTCAGTGATATAGAAAATCACTAATAACAGAGATGAAATGGATGACTCTCCACGGTGTCTGAGCAATATAATTTTTATTTAGTTTCCAATACCCATCCCTGTTGTTCTGTTCTGGTTCTTCAGTTTACTCTTTTGTCTGTTAAAACCTAGATGCTTATCTTGAAAAATACCACAGTTCCCTATAGCTCTTCACAGAACTGCTTTTCAGTACGCTCTGTATCATGTGGAGTCCAGTGTTACAGAGCAGTATTTATGTCAAGCTATTTGTTACTTGTTGGGTTTCCACTGATTTTGAAATAAGTGCATTTATGCATTTTTTTCTTCTTTTAGATCACTTGTTATTACAAATGAGTACTCTAAAGCTCAAACTTTGTTCTCTGAAGACTGGCTGAAATAAGAGAAGAAAGTAGATAAATTATTTATAAGAACAGCAATCCGTTCTAATGGAAGAGACTGTAGTTTTCTTGCATTAAACTTTATATTCCTCGTAAGCATTTTTTCCTATTGAATTAGTTAAAGTAAAAATTTGTAACTGATAGTCAGCCTAGAGCATTTACATCTCAAGGATACTCTGGAAATACTAGGTGGTAGAGTTTTACTGAACACTAACACTTTGTTACTCATTTTCAAATACACATAGAAAAGGCTTGCTGGCATGTGCTTTTCACTTGGTCACCTCCTAGGTATTCTGTGTAGTAGAACAAGAAAATATTAATCCTACTGAAGACACAGGAATAATGATGAGTAAACCATATGAGAATTTTGAAGAATAGGTTTATCCAAACAAGTTCGTGGTTTTTTTTTTTTTTTTTAATTCTGTTAAAAGGTAGGAAAAGAAGAGAGGAGAAAAAACCCAAATAATTGTTTAATGGTAAATTTAGATGTATATTCACAATGTAAATTTTGAAAGATAATTTACAATCTGAATTTCAGAATGAAGTATGCTAGGATGTGCAGGCCATAATGGACTTCAAACTGCACAGAAGGATCATGTTATCTCTGTAAATATTATCTGGCAAAACCCCTTTATTTGCGCTTTGTTTTGTGCAGTACTTTACCAACAAGATTTAAAGCTTGCAAGAGCAGGGGTTATCACTCCTTTGCTGTGTTTTCCTTTCTGTCTTCAAACGCACCTTCAAAATGCATTTCCCCAAAACATAGGTCTCTAATGTTCCCTTAATATAGTTCACCCATTGCAAATACTTGAGAGAAGATATTCTTCGGTTTCTGGCTGTCACTGCTGTTTGAAAAGTCCATGTGTTCTTGTTATGTAGTCAGTCACAATTTAGCAGTGCACAAAGAAACATGGAGACTAAAGTTAAAAAACCGTAAATTTGGTGGTATAAACCCAATTAAATGGCAATTCAATATAAAGGCTGTAATAATGAAGGCATAGCAAAAATCCAGGAATATAGAATTCCAAAGGAGGAGAGACGAGATACTCTGGGAATCTGTAACCATTTTATAGTGCTGTGGCAGAAGTGCCAAGGAGATGCTCTTTATACAATATGAGCTCTTTCTGTGCAAGCACAGAAAGCAGTGGTTGATAGTGTGGCAGTGCTTTAGACCCTGGACCATGGCCAAAGGTGAGCCTGCTGGGAACATCTGCATGTGGACTTGATGAGTGAACTGGTGCCTGAAGGTGCCAAACACATTTGTACAGCACATCCACACCTGCTTGAGCAACCGCTCTTCAAAGTGGAATAGGAGGATGTGGTAGCTCTCCAGAAGATGCACCTGATGCACTTGTGCATGCACAGGTCTGGCACTGGATGCATAATGTGCATGAGTTTGCAATGTATCATTTCATGTCACACCAACTGTTCCATGTCATTTTTTGCTTCTGCGCCTAACCCTGTGAGTGCTGGAAGATGTGCTTGTTACCTGTTTGCTTAGAGGGAGGCTGTGGCAAAGGAGTGGTAGAGGGGAGGGAAGAAGCACTTTATCTCAAAGCAAAGTAGATTTCTGGCACTGGGCAGCAGCACGTGGGTTAGTTGTGTGCTGGCTGTGCTTGCCTGTTGCTCTGGGTCAGTGTCTCTATGTGGATAAAATAAAGTACCCTTAGAGTGTGCCACAGACATTAGCTTTTCTCTGTGCGGAGGCTGAGCTCCAGGGTCCCCAGTGCGCTGCAAGCAAGCAGAAGCAGCAGGGAACTGGTGTCATAGGTGGGATGACAGTCTAAACCAGTGGTTTTTCAAATTTCCAGAGACATAATTTCTCATTTCCTTCTTTACATAGACTCTATGTGGAAACGAGAGAGTGAAAGGCGTATTCTCTCATTCATAAGGTCAGGTTAGAAGAAAAGTCCATGACATCAGAACAATAGTACTTCAAAGGAGAGGTTTAACAAACCTGCTGGGCTGCTCTTCATCTGCGCAGGAGGTGAGAGCTAGCATAATGGTACTTGTGGGCTTTTTCAATGATGAAAGGTATGTTTGTGATTGAGCAATTGCCAATTATTCCGAAGATGAAAAGAAGGCATATTAATAAAACTGATTTTTAAAAAAAAACAAACAGGGAAACTGAGATTTAAAGATAATTTTGGCTTTCTCTGTTCAATAGTGCATCGGTGGTTGGTAATCCTTTGTAAGGTGAAATAAATACAATAACAACTGAATCAATTCTTTTACCTAATAAGTGGACAGCAAGCAAAGTATCTTCAGGGCCTTGTTGTGGATAACACCACCAAAGTGATATGTATGATGAGTCAAACCTAAAATGATAGCAATTTATTTGGCCAATTTAGTTACGGGCTGTTTGGAATAATTTAAAAATCCTATCCCTATGGCACTTACAGCTAATAAGATTTTATATTAAACGTACATGGACAAAACCTCAGGGAATGTAAACCATCAGATTTAGATAATACCTCTATAAGCATGCACTGTGCACAGGGTGTCTGCCAGGGTGCAATGAACAGGGAACTTGTGAAACCAAATTGGGGAACATGCAATCAATTCAAAGGAAGTTTTCTGGCTATCTGTTCCTCTTGTACCCATTTTCAAATAGAGAAAGAATTACTGCCATTGACACCTCTTCTTTAAGTCTGTGTTTTATCAAGTAGAGTAGGTGTTTATGAAGCTAGCTGTCATGGTCTCCTGTTCTTGGGATGCCTGGCACCAAACAAAGCTGGAATTAATAAGATGAATTGTATGGGAAATCATCTGGTGGCATTGCCGGATCGTATCCCTCCCTGTAATGATTGCTTCCGTCACATAAAAGTATGTATGCATGCAGTTTGCAGGAAGAATACTGGTTATAAATATTTAGTGGGATTAGGGGGAAGAGAGTGCTCCGTTCTTCGTGCTACCCGGGGGAAAAGCAGGTCCATCAGGAAGGCACCAGCCAATCTCCACTACGTTTGTGGCAGACCGAAGGGTAAAATCAAACCCCATGCAGAAGGCCGATGTACAGGTCTCTGTGGCATTTATAGTAACGGGGAAAAGAAAATAGCAATAAATTGTTTGGCAGAAATCCTTTACTTCCCTGGCAAGACTTAAGAAGGGATATGTACCTTCATGCTAGGCAACAGGCTGAGTGCTTGAGTCTCAGTAAGTATTTGTAACTCACTGCCAAGTGCTGATAGCTCTGTGGATATTTTGAGCCTGTTCTTTGGACAAATAACTGTGGGAAGATGGCTGTGCTACAAACGATGTGGGATGTTATTTATCTAGGGGCTCCTGGTGGTAGGACTTGGAAAAATATGTTGTGAGAGTTGTCATTAGGGGTTTTCTGGGGAGCCTTTTTGTCAGTGAAGTTTTGTCTTGAGGCAGGACTGGCCTGCTTGGATAAGCTATGGTGTAATAACTAAAATGTGATGTTATGGCTCCCTTAGTGACTTGTTTTATTCCCATCGTGCTGTTGCTGTATCAGGGCAGCCTTCCCGGTGTATTGCCAGCTGGCTGGAGGAGCAGTGCAGGGAGGAAGAGCGTGGGACAGGGGGGAAGGCTGTGCGCACTGAGGCGTGGAGTCCGTTTGGCTCAAGAAGAGCAGGCAGCCCCAGAAAGCTAGGGAACAGGGGAAAGGCAGGGTAGCCCTGATAAATTTCTGAATTGCTTTACCATCATCCGGTAAAGTTCAGGGACTTCTGGAGGGGGCTTATTTCTGTTTGCACTAAAATCTATCTTTAATAATCTTCAGGTTTAATTTTTTTAGCATGAATATGTCCAGCACCCTTTTGAACCCAAGTCTTTGTAGTTACAACAGCTTGTGGCAGAGTCCTGCAATATAACTGCCTCTCGGGTGAAGGAATTGTCTGTTGTGTTCCCCCACCCCTGAACTGTTAGTGCCCTGAACGCGCAGAGCTCCTGGAGCCACCTCTGTGTCACCGCTACTGTGCCTGGGGGCGACTGGCTGGTCGCCTCCACACAACCCAATAAAGCATGGCACGACGACAGCGTTATTCCTGGGAGTAGGAAACACTGTAGGCATTGTGGTGAAAGTTTATTAAATAATGATTGATTACTGCGTATGGAAGAAGTCTTTGGTCATATATTTAAGTGGGAATTAACTTGGACAGTGAGCTCAAGGACAGCTATAAATTACTTTTAATGAATCTGACAGGTGGTGCTGGTCCTGAGCCCCCTGAACGGGCAGGATGCAAGCAGGACCATCTGGACAATAAAACCGGTGTGCAGCTGGGTCATGACAGTAACTCGACTGCGCTTGGACATCTGGCCAGTGCCCCTGGCATGGCATGTATGGACCTTATGGATCATGAGACAGTGTACACCTGCACTTGGCACAAACTTACAAGCTTGCATATACTAGGTGTGTAAGCTGATTTTGTTTTTCACTGAGTATAGAGGTGGGCAAGCCCTGGGACCAGGCCAGAAGCCTCATCTATGAGTGGACTCCCCACAGAGGAACTTCCCCGTTACCGAGAGGCTCCTGGCACCAGCTGCAGTGGGGCCTCCCAGCCAAAGTGTGGGCCTGGATGATGTTATTAAGGTGGTAATTGGTGATGTATCCTTTTCTTAATCACTATAACGCTTTGCAGCAATGATTTAATTCATCATTCCTATTGCTTTTTTATCATATTGTGCATAATTAGTACTGTTTCCTTTTATCATATTACATGCTATTTTCCTTTACTATATTGTAATATAATAAACTACACTTATCTTCATATTTGATTTGGAGTCCATTTTTGCTTGGTATCCAGTCAGTCAGCAAAACAGGCATTCGGACCAGTTTTCCAGAGAACCATTTTGGCTCTTTTACCTTTGACCTGTTAACATTTAGTTGAAAAGCAATTGCACGCTTGCTCTTGCTGCGATTTTGTGAGAATAAATGCAAAAAAGCAAAGATTTTTTTTTTCTTTCTTTCTAGCTGTGAAAACTTCTTCCTGGAATAAGTAAAATAATTGGTAACTGCATTGGTCACTGAGTCAATTTTTGTGAGTAACCATGAACAAGTATATTCATTCTTTTTTAGGTCTTGAGAGATAACAGTACTTCAAATCCATCCTCAATAAAGGCAGAGTTTCATATACTGAAGTCAAGGAAAGCTTTCTCAAACCCCTCAATGAAACCTGGTCTTAAACTCTCTGTCTTACTAAAGAGCAAAATAAAGGAGCATGAGTCCAAGCATGAGCTGGATGCTAGGTCTCATTTTCTACGTATGCTGTGTTGTTGCACCTGAATTTTCTGAAATATATTTTTTGAAAGGGAATTGAGCTGAATAGTTTGATTAATTACTGAAAATTATGCATCAAGTTTACTTGCCAGTGTTTCATTAGTATTTTTCCTGAAGCTCACTTTGAGCTGCAACTGTCTATAAGCATAAAATGGTATCAGTAAGGTTGGTTACTATAAAAGTAGAATCGAGTCCACTCATAAGTTTCCTCCACCTAAGTAATATTTTGAATTGGTTTTGGTTTATTGATATTTTTTTTTAAATATTTAACCTGAGTGCCACTGTCTGTGACACAATATTTAAATAATTCAGCAAAAAAAATAAACATCTGTTAAAACAGCAATTGCCCAGCTGGAGACATTAAAGCACTGTTATGGCACTAGACCTAGGAAAAATAAACAATCCACCTAACTTTTTATCTCAAAAGCTGAAACAGACAGGAGGAGTCTCATGGTCTTTCAGTAATGTATGTGCATTTTTAGGCAAAGGGAAAAAAAGCCCCAAACTGGTAATATTTTGTAGACCCTGTTCTGTAGTGACAGAACAAAAGTTCAAAAGAAAATTGTTCTCTGGGTCTGTCTGAGACCTTGAGCTATCTGAACTCATCCCAGCACCAGCAGCACCAAAGATACCAAAACAGCCATCCAAGGCACTGATACATCTAGTGCTGGCATGTGCCATGCTGCTTTTTTCTAACTGAAGAGACCTCAGTTCAGGGATTGCTAATGATGGACCAAAAGCCCAAAAGGAATTTGTACCCCCAGGACTGTCGGAGACCTTGAGCTGTCTAAGCTGGTGACAACACCGGCAGCAGCAAAGGTGCAGAAGCAGCTGTCAACATGTGGCTGGTGCTGGCGTACCCTCATGCTGCTTAGTTCAAGCCCTACCTGAGCTTGAACTGACCAGGAGATGTGGGGTAGAAGGACTGAGTGTTCACATACTTGGCAGAAAGGAAAAAAAAATAAAAGGGGGGTGGGGGAAGGCAAATTCTATCTTAAGAAAAAAATTTTCAAGCATGGAATTTTTTTTTTTTTAGTCTATAGATGAAGTTGATGGCTTTAGCGGGGAGCTTTGCCTCCAGTGCAGCTCCAGTGGACCTAAATGATTGCTTGGATCAGCAAAAACGCTTCAGACAGGTGAGGTATGTTGGTGATGGGAGGGGGAAACAAAACAGAAAAAGCACTTCATATGCTGAGTGCTTTTCTAAAGCACTCTGTTATATTAGTCACCTATGGGCTGTACAGAAAGTAAGCTGGGAGTTAAAAACAACACAAAAATAAATCTACTCTAGTAAAGTCCATGTATGATAAATGTATGATAGTTGGATATAGTGGGCTTGAAAGTACTCCTGCCTTCAAGGAAGGAAAACCTCTCTGTCCAGCTCTAGCTAAGAGGAATGTGCCATTGTAAAGAAAATAAGTGTGTAAATTCACAGTATCCTGCAGGGAAGAAGAAATGCTTTGTCTGGCGCATCTTCCTCTTGCTGCTCAGAGTACTGTCAGTGGGCGGTCAACGCTCTGACCTCTTTGCTGCTGGGGCAGGAGTCTGTGCTGAGCTCCTGGGTAAGGGGATGGGCTTCCCGTGTTCAGCCCAAGGAGAAAGCAGACTGAGCCCCTGAGACCTGCCCTCGTTCACAGCGTTGTCTCCATGCCCCCACTTTGCTGGCAGCCCTGCCAGTCCCGTGGCACAAGAGTGAAGGCTGAGGCTCAAGTGGTGTGGAGCCAACGCACAGCCAAGGTATACAGTCACAAACACCCCGGGGAGGTGAGTGGGAAGGTTTCTATTGCAATGGACACATTTTAGTTACCTAAGTGAGCGTATCTGGTGCAACTTGAGACACCCTGCCAGGTGCTGATGTTTGGGTGACTGAGTCAAGCTGTAGATCAGTGCATGGGAGATGCTTGCTCAGCAACAGTAAAAGGAGCCAAAATACCTGTAAGATACCTGCAGAAGAACAACGGTTTGCTAAAGTGCGTGTGATCTGCCTTTGGGATCATGGTATGTCTAAACATGCCAGTAAACAAGTGAACAGGAGTGTGATCCCTAATCAGGGCAGGGGCCAGGGGATGTGATGGTGTAACCTCTCCTGTATTCTGGTGCCTACTCTCCTCGTGAGAGGTCTGTGTTTCTACAAAATCTCTGATTCTGCTCTGCAACACAGTTGCAAGAAAATGTCTGACAGAAGTAAGAAGGATTTCATTCAATGAAATAGTTTGTTCATTGAAATAGTGGAAGGTGTCCTAGTGATTTATCTGGAATTTGAGCCAAGCTGCCTCTGTGATGCTGGTCTAGGGCTGGGAGTGATCAGAAGTGTGTGGTGTCAGACTGTGTGTGAGCATATTTGCTGTTTTCAGGTTTTTCTGCACTTGGAAGGAACCTACAGCTTTTTTTTTTTTTTTTCTCCTGTTATAGTCTTGTAGTCCTTTTTTCATCTATGCAAACAGTTTTGTGAACTTTGAGAATAGTCCTCTGTGCATTAAAATGTATTTGCTGTTGAAACGTTAAATCAAACAGTAGCCTGAATGTTTTTAAAGGTCAGAGTTACTGAGGCAAAATGCACATTGCATACACCTTTTTGAACTGGGTTTTTTTTTTGTGTTTTTTGTTTTGTTTCATCGTTGTTGTTTGTTCTTTTTTTTTTTTTTCTTTTTACATGGAATCCTGCAGTATATAGACAAGGTTGCAACTAAAATGTGTAGAGTGAAATCTAGTTTTGTCCTAAAGGAAGTAACAAGCATGATGAAGTTTGCATCTTCCATATACATTTCATAGGTGATTAAGAAGACTACCAGAAAAAGGGTAATGGTCTTTTCTAGGAAAAACCCAGGACAATTAGTAAGTCACCTTTCCAGTATTTTCTGCATCCAGGAGCATGTTTGGGGAAGCGCACCAATGGTTTAAATGAAAGCTGAGGTAGTGCAATTCTGCAACCAGGGCTGAATGATGCAGCAGCTTCTGCAGCTGTGAGGCTCTAAAAAAATGCTTTGGCTGCTATGGCAATAAAACATATTAAACATATATCAGATAAGCAGGCACACTGCAAACATATGTTATTATCTTACACTGGGATGATTCTGGTTTTAGTTATATTTTGTCATGGGGCTACAGTTAATATGGTACATAACATCTTAATTTGTCTCTTCTGACTGCAAACTATATGTTGATGTAAGTATTTATAATATTTACAATAATCCTAAGTATACATCTGTTTATAAAACAGTAACCAGTAGAACTGAATGGAATTTGACACTGATGTTTTGGGTATACCGTGTTCTTACTGTACATTCAGGATACAGAATTGCATGCTCAAAAGGGAAAACTGATTCAGTGATAGCATCAGAGATGCAACTGTCCTAGGTATTGCTACTCCAAGTGACAGATACAAAGGCTGAGAGAATTTAATAGCTTTCGCTCAGGGTCAGGTCTTAGCCAGGTAGAGCGGTGTTCAGCTTTTCAGCATGGGGGCACTGATAGCTGCAGGGCTGGCATTGCTTCTCCTTACTGGAGTTCAACTGTCCTTAGAGTGTCGGTTCATAGGTCCATCATCGTCACACAGAAAACGGGGGTGGTGGTGTTTATTCTTCTGTTTAATGACTGTTAGCTCCTAGCTCATCAATTTTAAGACCAATCCATCCATCCATCCTGTGTACATTGTATCACAGATTTTTTTTTTATTTTCCTTCTTCCTTTCCCTTATTTGCTAATATAAAACAGAGATGATGGTGCAAGGTAATGAATTTGGAGCTTAATATCATAAGAAAGCACTTATTCGATTTTTCCACTGTAGTGATGAAATTAAAAACTGAATCTTTCCTGTACTCCGGAGGGAGAGGATTCTTATAATTTGCATAAGTTTACATTACCAAAAAACAAGACAAAACCTTTAGAATTTAATGTAGATTAGGATTTGAAAAGGATTCATTTTATTTCTCACAGGGATGAACACAGCCTGCCATGCTACATGATCATTCACTATCAGCATCAGCAGAGGTTCCTCCAGTTGCTGCTGTGTGTTACTGATAGTAGAAACTATCCAGTGGAGCCGAGTCCTGCAAAATGCTGGATGTGTTCCAGCTCTCCTTCACTCCCATTGCAAGAAGTCCTCAGCACCTTATGCATCTCAATCAAATTGCTTGTAATTAAGCACTTGGGTCTGTGTCCCACAAGTATTTTAGTCATTTGCCTGCTTTTATTTTGGTTGTTTCTACCTGAAACAAACACAATATGAAAGAGCAAATGTTTAACCCATGCCTAAGAGAAGCTGCATTCTTTCTATTAGCCCCTGAATGCGTTATAACTATCTGCTCATAAGTCTTTTTCTAAACTAATATTTCTTTTTGTGTCTACGAGGAATTCATTAACATCCTTATGCTCTGAATCAAAATCATAAAAGAGGCCAGAACCCACCCCAAAACCACAACAAGGCTTTGTGATGCCACAAATGACTGAGTTATGATTTATTAATTTGGCGGACTATCATCTAGGCCATGTCCAATTTTGTAATTAGAAGTTCTGCAGTGTAAGCATCTGATAAGAGCAGAATGTTGATATGCATATGGCAGTGTGTGCAGGGTGTTTCAGCAATTCAGAAAAAATGGTGTGTAGGTCATCTGTGAGGATTCTGGTGGAAGCAATCAGGAGTAAAACCACCATTTGTTTCTGCAGCTGTGAGGTGGTTCATTCATCAGCATATTTTCGTTCTCTTAAAACACAGAAATAATGCATTCAAATCTGAGTACCTCCTTGACTCTTTTAAGAGTGTTTTGCAGAATTTGGTGCTATGGATGATGCATAGATGCATAAAGAATGATGTGATTTGCATGTTTTATGCATGATTGTGAACAGCAGGACTGGTTAACAGAAATTAACTGCATGTGTTTTTAAATAGACATGAAACATTGGGAAAGCTTTCTTAGAATACTCGTATGCTTCACATGCAAAATTTTTTCTGAAATGTAATTGGAATTGTAATGATTTAAAATTTCACTGAAAGGAGAATGCTGAACAGCCTTCTTAAAACTGAAAATAATTTGTCATCATGGTGAAATCCATTAACTTGATGAAGTGCTACAATCTGGGCAATGTCAAATTATTGTAATTAGCACTTCTGTGATGTAAGCACCCAGGAAAAACTGAGCCTCTGTGTTTTGCCTGTTTCTCTGCATTTTTATTCATTTATTCTGCTGGATGAGACCCTCCAGCTCTTATGAATGTCCACTGTAGCTCAACCCCCTCAAAACATGTTTGTGCAATATTTTAAAGTTACATAAAGTCAAAATGATACACAAACTGTACACCAAAATTTATGAGTGGAGAGCCAGAAACTCTTGCTGTTGAAACCTCGTGTGTCATATGGGGCAGCAAAATGAGTCATGTGAAATGCCTTTCCCCTCTGCCCTGGGTTCTGCACAACCTGTGCTGCTTCTGTCTGCTGGCGGTAAAAGAGAGGTCGTCGGCAAACCAAACCTTGTGGCTTGTCACTGAGGATGAGCAGCTTCCCTCTGTGTATCACAAAGGAGCTGAAACCATTGGTGCTGTGCACCACAGGGCCTTGACTCTTCGTATGCCCGGTGGCCATATTGCACAATCCCAGGGGAATGAACAGACGTTTTAAACCTGTTCACTGTAAAAACATATGGGGTGAGGTGTAATGCAGAAGGCAAAATATTTCAGTTCCAGTTAGCCCTGGATTAAGATTTGTGTGTTATTAGAGAGCTGCTGAGAGCACACAGCTTTTCTTTGAGGCAGGGGGGCAGCTCTCATTTTACCATGAATACGTGTTTGCCAAGTGAGGAAGGCAACCCTTGCCTGTTTTTATCAGAGTGGGTTTTGCTGAGCTGAACTGTCCTGAAAGCCTGAATAGGGCAAACGGCAGCTGCTGCGGCTGAAGCCAAAACAGCTCATTCAGGCAGGAAGCACAGGATGTTTTAGAAAACTGAGGGCTTCTTGTAGCGTTTTATTCATGATTAAGAGCTAGCTTGGAGAGGAGGGCAGAATAAATAGGGTGCTGCTGGTGGGGAAATGGGGAATAATGCGACTGCAGAATCGTTAGGAGACAATTTAGAGACCTTTATGTAGGCAGTGGTTCCCCCTCCTTCTCAAGAGGTACGTGCACATGTGCCACAACCTTGATTAGCCTTGATGATATCTTGCCTCCTTGGCATCATGCCTTAAAGGGGAACAGAGGCTCTCACCTGGGTGGCTGAGGCACTGGGAGCAGGTTGGGGACATACCCTAGCCCCTCATGACCCATCGCTGTTTGAGCAAGGCACGCACTATGCCCACCAGCACGGCAGGTCTGGGTGTGCTGTGCCCACACGTGTGTGCTGCTCCACGTGTTTCTGCACCCCAGCAGGCTGCCAAGGTGTTGGTGTGAGTTGAGGACCTCAGCCTGGTCATTGCCTCCTGACCAAAGACCCTGGGGCAGAGGCAGAGAGAAGCAGAGGCCAGCCCTTCACAGGTGAGCTTGCTGTCCACCTTCTTAACAAGCTGTCCCCAAAGCCATGGCTGTGACACGGAGAAGTTGTCACCTGACATGCACCCAAACCCCACAGGGGCACAGAGCACACCCCTCAAACCTCCCCTCACGGAGGAGGATAAATAGATACACAGAGGCGAAAGGATTTTACTCATCTTTAAGAATATCTCAGTGTTCTTGGAATTGTGTGTGTTGTCAGACTTAAAATCTTTAGTAGAGGAATGGGTAGGCAGTAAGATTAGGGTATTCACAGGTTTCCCAGTGGCTTCTGTCAAAATAAACATTATTTTATTAACAGAACAAGCAGTAATGCCTATGTATTGTATAAAAAAATGACTATATTTTCCCTGTGTATTACGACAACTTTGAGATAAGAACGTAATCATTTAATTACATATATATTTCTTACAGTAAATAGGTTACGTTTTAAAAAAATCCTAAGTGACTTATGGATCTAGATTTACTTCTGTAAAACCTTAAGTATTAGAAATGTGAGTTTCTTTGGAAATCAGGGGTATTTAGGCTCCAGAACTACTTACATGCTTCTAAAATTGTATTTAATGATTTGAAAGATAAGTGGTTTACAGATAAACTATTAATTCTGAATTAAACAGCATTTTAGGCTAATGTTAAGATTATTATGAGGTGTCCCTAAATCTAATACGGTAAATAAGTTTATAATTACACCCATGATTATCTTAATATATTTACATAAATATGTGAAGTATTTTAAATGCCCATTATGGGTTATGTTTCCAGTGTCCTTAAAAAAATATCTGATATATTCTAACTATGTACTGTCAGAACTACTCTCAAGCACTCATACCCATACACACCATTTCACTAAATGCTTTTAATGCTGTTGTGAAAAGCTTCTTTTTAGGAATTAAATATGTTCTTATTCTTCACAGGAATGAGCCCTTCCCCTTCCTAGGCAAAAGATGAAGCTCGTAATCCGGAGGTTGCTTAGGAGGTGGTTTTTTTCTGTTAAAAGCCTTTTTTTCAGATCAGGTATGTAAAACTCTTTCTCATGGGTGTGGTTAATGCTCTAATCATGGGGACCTTCTCAGGATCTTGGTCATGCTGGCATGGAGAAGCTGAGGGGCCCCCTGTTCTGCAGCTGGATATTCCACTGGGAAAGTGCAAAGTCTTTCTCCATGGTGAGTGTTACTTAACTTGACATATTTCTAGGAAAAATTTTGGAACAGAAACTTTCAAACAATGCACTGGAGAATCTGCAGCCGGTGTTTGTAGCAGCTGCTGTTACCACAGCATTGCCTGCAGGCCCCACATCACTTCTAACATGCTCAGATGCTCTGCACAGGGGAGAGTCCTTTCCTTGGAGGATTTTTCCAGGGACTGGAGAAACAATCAAAAGGCAGTAGGAGCAGAGCCTGGCAGCAGCCTGGACTGCTGGTGTGTGCCAGGCTTGGACCCTACTTGTTATGTTATCTGCAGAAATTACTTGGGGAGCCATAGGGAGCTTCTCTGCACAGAACTGAGAAGTTTTGTCCTTGCTTTTACAGCACTCACGCATTCCCCTCCTCGCCCATACCTTCACAGTGTTAGTGAATATTGCAAAGTCCAAGAGGGGTCTTACAGATGTAGCTATCATGGCAGGGGCCAAGGGCCAACATTTAGACACTGGTGTTGCATTTGTGTTATGCCTGTTGAGCAGACCATAGCTAGGTGGTAGCTAGTATGGTTGTTAAACCAGGTCTACCTTGCTTGTGGAGCTCAGTCTGATGTAAAAGTGAATATTCTTTTCCACCTACAAAAAGTGATCTTAGAACATACTTTCTGAGACTGCAACACTGTATGCATGTGTCCATTAGATCCCCCAAACAAGTGGATAAGGTGCTTCTTGGGCTGGAGGGAACTCTTTTTCCATTCTGCTTGATTTTGCACGAGGAACCGATTTCAGATCTGTATCCTAGGGAAACGTGCCAACTACAGAACTACTGGATACTCTGTAGGGAGCCTCTGAGTCTGTTCTGCAACTGTCCCACTCACTGCAACAAGTAGGTGAACATAAATCTGCCACTTCCAAGGTGAGTACTTCAGGCTTTTGAGAGGATCATTTTCATGCCAGAAATGTTTCATGGCAATATAGAAAGAGATACTGTAATTTAGAAAAGACAAGGTGCTATTTAATACAAAATATGTCTGCCTTTAATCACTTTAAAATTGAAATCAGAATAATGGATAATACAACAATATAATATCCGAATATTACAGTAATAGCTCTGTATGTTCTGGGTTATTATCAACTTTCATGAAATATAGAAAAGATAATATTTTTATAGATGAAGAAATATAATTTAAAATGCAATTCTAAACAACATTGTGGGGTTGTAAGTTAAAGGAAGACAAACTCAATGGGTTACCAGATCATTATTTTGAAATCGAGCAGAAGTTTCTAAATCTTTTTCACGCTAACTGAACCATCCAGGGTTCAGCAAGTCCAATGTCCACAGGGATTTACACTTGTGACCACCTCTTACATATGCATGAATATCTTAAAAACTTGCAGAAGCTTGCTCATGAGTGGTCACTCTGTGATTGTGAGGTCAGGCTCCATAATGAAGTTAATGGGCTTTTGGCTTGTGTATGAGGCGAACTACGCATTACCCAAAGGGTCTGCGCCTTGTTCTGATCCACAGGACTCAAGACGGTTCCTGACAACGATGTGCCCTGCTGGAAAAGGCTTGTGGGGGGGATCAAGATCTTAAATGTATCTTTGTGAGTTTCCCTTGCTCTGACTTTTTGTGATAGGGCTCTATGGGTTCCAGGTGGCTGATGGACAGCCTAGTCCTGGGGCTGGTGGATGATGCCCACCAGAAGTCATAGCCTGTGCAAGGATGTTGTGAAGATGGCCACAGGAAAAAAATCCCTGTCTGGATTCTGATATTTCTAGGTGTTATGGGAATTACATATGAAAACAATGACTTCAAGATGCTGCTGTTCAACAGCAGATGGAATTAGCTTTCATTTATTTATTTTCACTCATAACACTTCATGAAAAATAGACTTGCTCCCTCTCCAGGGCAATTTAGAAGTAATGGAAAAATCCCACTCCTCGTTTTCTTCTTCTTTTGACTGGATATAGGTCTGGTAAGTTAATTTTTGATAGTCACTGTCATTACACTGAACTCATTGTATCAACTCATAGATCAGATTGGATTCTTGTATGTAGATGGCACTCTGCTTTAGTCAAATAGATTTTTTAAAATTTTTTTAAGATAATTTCTGAAGCTATTGCCCGAAGAAACATATCATATGTGTTTTTTTGGTAAGAAACATTCTAATAAATTGAAACACAGATACATCTTCAGAAAAGGAAACTTGAACAAAACCTTTATCTCACCATGCAGTAAGCCTTCCTTTCAAATGCAAACGTAAGTTCATCAGTTACAAATTAGCTGTTATTGCACAATTTATGAGGTAAATAAACATGAAATTAAATAAAGTGCGTAGCTTGTCTAAGTTATTGTCAGTACTGTCTTTAATAACTAGCAGAAGAGAGATGCAGTTTGCAAATCATAGATGCTATTCCATTATAGTGTTCTGAAACTGTTTTTTTCTACTCCTCCAGAGGCAAGAAGTTTGGTTCAAAAATAGAAGTGGAAAATTGTTCTATGACAGAGGGCACAAGAACAACTTCCCCTGGCAGGTCCAGCTGATGCTGCAGTGGTTCAGTGCGGGTCCTGCTGCAGGGCGGCTGTGTGTCCCCTGGGAACCCACCCCTTGTCAGGCTGAACAGGGGTAGGGCACTGGGTGGACTAGAACTAAAAGGCTTTGATTGTGTGGTTATGTGAGGTTTGAGGGGATGTACCCCATTGTGATTCTGCAGACAACAGAATATAATATTTTCATCTGGAAGGAACCTACAATGATCATCTGGTCCAACTGCCTGACCAATTCAGGGCTGACCAAAAATTAAAGCATGTTGTTAAGGGCATTGTCCAAATGGCTTTTAAACACTGACAGGCTTGAGGCATCGACCACACCTCAAAGGAGCCTGTTCCAGTGTTTCACCACCCTTATAGTAAAGAAATGTTTCCTAATATCAAGTCTGAATCAGAACCAGAGTAGCTCTCTGACAAATCCCATGTCATCGTTGCCTTTTATGCATCTATAAAAAGGGATTTTGAGTTATAATTCAAGCATGCACATGAAATGGCAACTGAAATTCTGCTCCATCAAAGATGACGGGAAAACTCTAGGAGTGAGAAATCACAGACAAAAAGGACTGTTTTCTGAAAGAATGAGATATTGCTCCCAGGTAACTCCATAGGATTGCTTCAGTGGTCTTGCAGGGTTTTTCTGGTAAATATATTTCCTTCTGTGAATTACTGCTGGTGCAGAACAGAGGCCATGGTGTAAATACATATATATATATATGTATTTTTATTTTTTTCCCCCTCCATAGAGACTGGATGGTGGATTTTCTACACTGACAGTGCTTTTTCCCCCGGGGAGTGCCAATTTTATCTTCTGGTATAAGGTGAAACTGTTTTGCATTTTTGAATTAGGCTGAATATGAATCAGCCAATTTCGTGTTTCAAGAAAATTTTGCTTGGTGTTGCCTGCTTGTATTTTAGTCCTTAAGTTGTATATTTGCTTTCTGATGCTTCCTAAGCTTGGAAAACTCCCTTATATACCTTGCCTGTGTCTCCTTTGCATCTAAAGAGCTCATAAGCTTTGATGAGCTCTGTAAGGAAGTTACTGAGTGTCACCCTGGGTATTGCAAACTCACCACAAATAAGACAAAAGAGTTGACAAAATCTGTAGATTTGACAAAATGTCCTTTATCTTGCAGCTGTAAGACTCTGTTGTAGATGATGACTGTTGTATGTGTTTGGAGTATGCTTCCCACCCTTTCACTTAGCCACACTCTTGAACCCTATTGCTGTGTTCTGGGATCCTCTTTGGGTGGTGTTATATGAAAGCTTGACCTTCTGGATGGATTTTGACCCCTTTTTCTGGGTGCTGTGGCTGTACACAGACCTTTGGGCTTGTGTGAGGTAACTAACAGCTGGAGAGAGCATCTGAGCCCTGGCATCCCACTCCTCCAGCTGTAAATTGCCATCTCCCTGTTGAGCTGGTATCTTGCTGTGCTTAATCTGTTTCTCCCTGGACATCAGAGTTTTAGCTCTGGTGCTGGAGGCTGGGTTAACATAGAGGGGTACATCTCATTTCTGTAGTTTGAAATCAATCTCGCTACTTGTTTGGGCTTATGAGACCTTTCTCTTACCTGACCTAATATGCCTGCAGCCCTACCCACCAAGTGGCTTGTCTTAAAATAAATTAATTCATATCAAAGGCACTGAGATCTTCCAAATGTGGTAGAGAGCAGCCAGACATGCACAAGGGCAAGCAGTGTCTGTCTGGGGGGAAAACCTTCCATATGTGCACTTAACATTTCTTTGGAGAACGGGGTTTCACTTTCAAGGGTGGAAGAGGCTATTTGAATATTTTAAGGATAAATCAGAGAGGTGCAGGTCTGGACCTTATCATCCTAAGTAACTATATCACCAATAAGAGGGGGAGAAAGTTTTCTATCCATGAAACAGTAAAGCAGGGGCTACACTGCCTCGCTATCCTTGATGCTTCCAGTAAGTGTATTATGAGCTTCTGGTAAGGTTATTGCAATATTAATAATGACATTTGTTTAAACATATCCTGGTGCAGTGCTCTGTGCTGATTAATTCTGATCTCTAGTGTTGCTGGAAAAGATCATCACCAAATTTCCTACTTGATCTGACTGAGGAAAGGCTGAGCCAGACAAGTCTATACTTATAAGCTGTAGAAGGATAGTCTTTTCATGTGGAGATTCTTTGGAAACAACAACAAGAGAAAAAGGAAAACCACATTTTATCCTCCTTTTTTAAAATACAACAGGAACTTGGTAAAACATTCAATGTTGTGCCCAAACTGATTTTCTGCACTGCTAATCCCCTTCCTTAAGGGGTTGTGTCTAACAAGCACATCATGGCCAAGGAAAGCTCATGAGTATGCAGGATCCAGGTGACAGGTGATGTGAGCCAGACACCAGAGTATGAGTGTGTAACCGAGAAGCTCACAGGATAGCCTTGTTTCTGAAAAATAAACACATTACTGGTGCTAAAATGGCCTGACTACACTTCTAGCACGGATAGCTTGGGTGCTTGAAATCTCTACATTTTCATTACTATAAAACCAAAAATTTTCTTAGAGCAGTATGAATTGCCATCCTTTTGCATTTCTCAGTTTCTTCTTCGGAAAGTTGTTCAAACTTTAATTTGACTACGTAATTAAAGCAAGCACTATGGTATTGAAAAGAAACTTTTCATTTGCCTTTAAATTTGAAACTGGAAAACAAGTGAGCATGGAACAAGGTTACCCTTTGCAAAGTTAAAGCACTGGTAACTTTCCAAAGGAGTAACAAATTTAAGGACTTTTTGACAGGCAAAGAAATCTAATTTCTTCATTTCAGTCGGTGACTGTTCCCTCATCCTCGGTTTGTTCAGCTCCATTTTTCATCTACTTCTGCCATGCTGTTTGTTGCTAAAAACAGTCTTTTATTTGAGAAACACCCTTAAACAGTTCTATGGATCTACCAGTTGTGTTGGGTCTGTCTGAGCCCCTTAGCACCCTCCTCGTGCTGCGCTTGTGTTGGTAGCTGGAAAGGTGGTGATAACGCACCAGTGTCTTGGCTACTGCTGAGCAGCGCTCGCACAGCATCAGGGCTGTCTGCCCAACCTTCCCCCCATCCTCACCAGCAGGCTGGGGGTGGGCAAGATCTCGGGAGGGGACATAGCCAGGCCAGCTGGCCCAAAGTGACCAAAGGGCTATTCCATGCCATATGACGTCTGCTCAGATATAAAGCTAAGAGAAAGGAGGAGGGGGTGGGGGGATGGGGCAGTTATTTATGGTGTTTTTCTTCCAGAGAAACTACTACATGTACTGAAACCCTGCTTGCCGGGAAGTGGCCGAACATCATCTGAAGATGGGAAGTAGAGAATAACATCTTTTCCTTCACTTCTGCAGATGTGACTTTTGCTATTGCTTCATTAAATTGACTTTATCTTGTCCTTGAAGGGTTTTTTTCCATCTTATTTTCTCTTCCCCGGTTCTGCTGAGCAGGGGAGTGGTGGAGCATCTTGGTGGGCACCTGGCATTCAGCCAAAGTCAACCCACCACACCAGTGAACATTAAAAGCATGCTGGGACAATCCTTCTATTTGTAGATGTTCAGAGTGTTTTTCTGTGGCATGTACTCTGGTACTGTTTTTCAGGCTTAAGATAAAAGGTCTGCAATTTTCTGCCAAAATACTTGCAATCTATTTCAGTATAATTGCATCAGGAGTTGGTAGCTTGAGCATAGCTGTCTGCTCAGGCCCTTTTAGCTAGGGTAGATTTTAGAGCAGTGATATTCTTCTGGCCTGAGGGTTATTTCTGGTCTAAAAGACTTCAATAAGTCCTCTGAAAAGACTACAAAACTGTTTAAAAAAACCTATCCCACCCTAAAAAACCCAGAACACTGATATTCCCATGCAGGTATGCATGAATAAGGTAAATAGGAAGGAAATAAAGTTCATCTGAATGAAGGATTAGAATTCAACTTAGTTTTCACCTGTTATAAATTAAAATCGTCATGGTATCAGACCATGGGATGGCAGCTGGATTGTCTTTTAGAGCAGTCAGGTGGTTCTTAGGTTTCAAGAAAACCAAGGAACGCTGTTGTTGGGCACTCTTTTTACGTGTCCTTCTCGGTGAAGGTTGGAAGGCAGCAGCTTTGCCAGATGAGCTGGGCTGTGCATCATTGCAGGATTTCCTCCTGTAAGACATTGTCTGCTTGCTATGGAAGGACATGACCGCGTGGCAGTGGTCTGCAGTAGTTACTCTTCAATAACCTTTCAATAAGTTGACTTTCTTCAATGAAATCAAATAAAGGGGCCATTAGTGTGTCAAACCAGAGTGGAGGCATGGGCAGGGGAGCTTGATACTCATTGCTTAATGTGCTTTTGTTTCACACCTGAGGGCTTTTCTTCTTTCCCCTTGACAATGGTTTCCCTGGGTAGGCAAGCCCCCATTCACTGCCTCGAAGGTGGCTGAGCAGCTTTAGGAAGTCTGGTCTCATCTCTCTGATAAGAACTGGGACTGGAAATAGAAAGGAGCTGCTTCAGTGTGCATGTTAAATAGGCGTCTCTAAAAAACTTTTTCTGTACCGGATACCTCAGTACATGCCTGGAAACTTTATCCCTTACCAGCCCTCCCACCTTCCCCAAGACTGGCACAATATTGAAAAGACCCAACAAATCCTGGGTCCTAGGCCAGCTGCAGGAGCTCTCCCATCCTTTCATCTTAGTGGATTTTTTTACTTTTTTTGGAGTGAAAAATGCTTGTGTCTAACTTCGAGTAGGGGAGACTTTGTACATTCTGCCTGTTCATTGTCAGAAGTACTTCTGCCATACCTTGTGACTGCTTTATCCTAATGGATATCATCATGTTGTGTATTGCCTGAAGCTCTTCTATCTTGGTTATCAGCATTGTTATAGTCCCTTTCTTTTGTAACTGTTTTGTTGTTGCTGAAAAATGAAGATGCAGGACAGTGACTGAAAAGTCAGTTGCATTCAGGTCTCCTGATGATTATCTGTCTTCAATTTTGTGACTCAAAGTCTTTGCAATCTTGCAGCAATCTGAGCTTCCATGATTTGCACTGTGATCATCTTAACAGAGAAGCATAGTCCATGTTCTCGGTGTGGTCACGGACTCTTTTTACAAGGGCCAGAAAGCAGAAGATAGCTTGTTTTTAAATTGTTTCAGACATGCAGAACAATGAGCCAACTGATTAATAAAGTTCTGGTTTGTCTCTCTGAGACCCCCTGTCCCCACAACAGAAACCCCACGCTTGTTCCTCTAAAATGAATCTGGAACAAAAGCTTGAAACGATATTTTATCTCAAAATTGCAAAGGGGTTTTGAAAGCTTGCATTAAAGTCCCTGTGTGTCCCTGGCTTACCAGGCTGTAAAGACAGCTCTCCAGCCTCCTATATCAAAGTCCTGAAAAAAAGATAATCATAAAGCCTTCCCTCTGCCATCCATAAGTGTTCAAACACATTGAGGGAGCCAATCCCAAAATTTCATCATACACTGTTTTAATTGACATGACAGGCTGTTTAAAGTTAACAAAAGTTTGTATGATTTTAATTTTTAAAGGAAGCTGAACTGGTCAAAATCTTTTGAACAATTTTTTGTCCTCCTCCCGAGTTTGGTCAGAAAATGTCTCCCAAAGGGTTTGTGTCTGTGTCTCTGTAGAATAGAATAGGTTAAACTTGTCTCTAAAAGCCTCTAAAATTCAACCTGGAGATCGTGGTCAGGTTCAGGAGAAGATTTACTTGCCCCAGAATAGCAAATAGGACAGTGGGCTGGGGCATCAGCTGTACCTGCAGCCAGCACCGCGGGCTTTTGAGGCAGAAGAAAGGGCTGAGTGTGGGTATTTTGTTTTCAACTTGCTATGATGATGGAGGCAACATTGTTTACATCCGTTTTAGATTGGGATTCCTGCTCGGGCTGACAAGGCCTGTTTGGTCTGGAAGGGAGAATGTGGACCCATCCTGCATGGATTTGGGATAATGTTTTCAGCCCTTCATAATACAGATAAATGGCTCTTAGTCACTTTTGGTTTTCTATCTGAATGTCTGCTGTGGGCCTGCTCTCATACTGCAGTGTGGTGGTTCCCTCACTCACCTGTTCCTTTAGTTATGCTCTGAACAAAATCTCCTTTTAACAATATTTGCCTTGGGCATACTGAGCTTTCGTCTCTCCCTACAGTGTAGAATCAAGGGTTTCTCTAGGCTTTAGATATATTACATGCAGAGAGATAATGCTAGCTCCATGACAACACCAAGCATTTACAGTCTCAGAGGAACTGATCTTGGTAATGCATCAACTTGGGCAGACAGCTGCGGCGTTGCAGCAGGAGAAATCCCCCAGGCACACAGCCTCGTCCGTCCCCACAGCTGCAGTGAGACATGCCAGCAGCCTGTGGGTGTTGCAGAGTCAGAGCTTCCCACAGCTGTCTTCCTGCGGTTACAAGCCCACAAATAAGGTCCCCCCAGGGTCTACAGAGCTGCCCCAAGTCTTTCACATGCAGCTCCTCAGTGTGAAAGAAACCATCTCGGTTTTGGAAAACTTCTCTCTGATCATTTCCTTCACACCCTCAGTAAACAGCTTCACGTTCAGGTGTCTTCTTAGATGTTTCACTGCCTCATATATTTTCTTTTCTCCCGAGTGGTAGAAAAATTAATGGACTGGTGCTGGGATGGTGCTGGTTACTGCTACGCATTGATGGGTGGCCACAGGGGAGAAGCTCTTTTCGTCGGAGACAGACACTGCCTGTGGGTGCATCCTCAGGGAATAAGGGATGGAGGGGAGTGCAGCAGAAATGCAGTCCTGCTTCTGCTGCATGTTCAGAAATGAAGCATTGAAGTCCTCCCAAATGCTGAGCAGGCATTCTCTGAGCTGTGATGCTGCTTTCTTGCTGAACTGAGAGCAGCAACGTATGTTCATGTGTAGCTCAAAGTGTTGACGCATCTTGCTGGATTAGAGCAAAAGATGTCTCTTGTTTCTGCTTTCTTTTTTTGTCTTTTTCCTTTCAGTTTGTCTTGAATGCCATGGGTGTAAAGACCTGTTGTTTAAGAATGCCATGTGCAATTTTTTCATATTGATTTATTGTTTTCCTTTCTTTGAAGAAAAGTGACAGAAAACCCATGTGAAGAATGAGGTTTCCATATAGCAAAAATTGAATGCTGTTACACTTTTGGAAGCTTTAAATACACAGAATTACGATACTTAAATGGTACAAGCCTGTGTAAGATTTACTGTTGACTCTCTACTCCCTCTCTTATGACACAGAGGCAAAGCCTCATAGACCAAATATCACTGAAACTGTATCCTTGGGTAACTTTGCTGTTTACGTAAGCACATGTTTTTAAAGACATGCTTCAGACAGTAATGAGCATTACAGTACATCTCAGAGCACAGGATAATTCTATTTTAATTACAGAGGGTAGTTCTTCATTACTGAATGCTCAGAGAAAAGTGCAAAAGAAATCTGATTTTCATGCTGTTATAATTAAAGGAAATACAAAATTAAAACCAAAACCAAACTACATAATCACAAGTTTGAATTAATAGCAAGGGAAATATTTTGCTTATTAAAAATAAAAAAGACTGAAATACCAGAAATGAGACAATGCACCCTGTAAAGAACTAATATATGAGGAGACAACATGAATGGATGCCCCTAGTTTTGTTTCTTTGTCTCTTTTTTTTCTGTTCATCCTGCTTTTCCCTTTCCTTCTCACGTATTCACTATATGAATTGTCTCTTTGTAGTCAAAAGGATTTGGAGTTAAATTGCTTCAACAACAAAGTCATAAATTGCACTTAAGTTCCTGTGCAGTGGGGGGCGGCTTGCAGAAACAATGTCTAATTTTTGTTCATCACCTTTAGAATGTAAAAGGGACAGTTTATGCAAATAGTGCTTTTAGTTGGTCAAAATACTGCTTTTACTAATGTGCTTTTCTGTTTTCTGCAGATAAAGCATTGACTGTCCATATGCTAAGTGCACCACTATGTCTGAATGTCCTACTTTTAGAAACAAAAATTTTAGTGCTACAGACTGTAAAGTACAAATTTCTGTTGAAGTATTTCTTAAACTGAATTGAATTTTAATTTTTTGATTAGATCTTATTCTTCTTCAGAATTTAGTAAAAGTTTTTCAGTCAATCGTAAGAACAATACTGACCTAGATACGGTCCTGCTCTTTGATTGGTATCATTGCATGTAGGTGTACAGGGATATTACAGGACTAAATAATTTGTTTTTAACTTAAAGCAAGTGAGCTGAACTTCTAGCAAGAAAAATGACATTGCTCTGTCTTTCAAGTTGTTTTATACTATTCCTTTCTCTAGAAACATTTGGGTGTTTAGTTTGTCTGGTCTTGAATAGGTTGTTTCAGAAGAAACTTAACTCTCTGTCTGGAAGTTGAATTAGACTGTCTGTAGAGCACTTGTGTCTGAATTTTTGCTTATTTTAAAGATAAAGAAAACTTTTCCCACACAGACTTTGCACAACAGAACTTATGGTAGAAATACCACCTATGCAAAAATGTATTAGCAGCGTAGTTCCAGCCAGTCAGACTTATGTAGCACACTTACTGCCCTCAAAGCAATTTCTTCATTGTGTTCACCAAATAAAGCAGGCATCCTGAGGAGAATGCAATTGCATTACTTAAACACATTAATATGGTACCCAGGAGGCTTGCCTGGAGACTATATAGGTCATCTCAATTTTGGCATTTTTGATGTTGAATGATTGGATCTGGAAACTAAAATATTTTTATCTGAATTACTCTATGTGGAGTTATTACTACTATTGTTCTTATTATCTTTAATTTATCAAGGAAAAAAATTCCCAAGGTTGGCTTTTCCCTCTGTTTCACCAAATACATCTGACACTCAGGTAAGTGTAAAAATGTGGTGGGGATGACAAATGGACTGCTCTTATTTTGCATTTTCCAGGGATTTCTAGGAGGGATGGGCTGACTAAGTTTCTTCTCCATGTGATATCCTCAGCTGAGGACACTGGGTACGTGTGCAGGATTTGGTTTCCATCCCTCTTCTCCATCAGGGTGAGCATTATATACACAGAAAATTACTCCTGTTTTATGTATATCATGGCTGCATGTGGTGGTGCTTGGCATTCTGGAAGATCTTCTTCATGATTTAAGTTGCCTGAAATCAACGACTTTCAGGTTTCCCAGGAAAGCTGCACATTTGCTCCCACTGTTCCCTAGATGATAATGGAAGTAAAATAGAGAAAAATCCAATCTTTTCCCAGCGCTCATTTTGCATGGAAAAACTTTATTTCAAAATTCTTGGGAAACCATGGACACTTTAATTAAAAACAAACCAACCCAAAGCAAAAGCACATATTAGTTTAATTTTTAAGTGTGTTCTTTCTACAGCTGATGGAAAACAGGCTTCCCTGTTGAGGAACTCCGCTGAAGTTATGTTTTTGCACTGAGTTGGCCTTTTTCTTCCTGGTAGAAAAAGACAAGGAAGGTGAGTTAATCTAGACCAAAATCAGTGTTTAGGGTGCTTCCAGGCTAACTGTTTTAATTCAAAATGTTGAAAGCAGTAATCAGAGTTGATTTATTTGTTTAAAAAATGTAACCTACTTGACAAAACTTCTCTATTTTGGGGGTCAGAACAATATTTGGCCTTCTTCCAGGAACATCTTGGAAGCAGAGAAGAAGGGAGAGTTTTTCTCTTCCTCTAAATATTAATGTGTGAATTACTAGTGGTGTGAAAGATCAGTCTGCATGTCTGGTAGTCTTATTACTTCTAAGTGTTCCTGCATGGCAATTAATTTATTAATTGATTTACTGATGCTTTGTGTTTTGGGACCTGTATTGTGAGTAGCAGAGAAAATAAATCTGTTGGTAGCACATGGCCAAGTTGATTTATTTTGTTACCTTAACCTAAAATGCTACTTTAAATGAACTGCCTGCTATCACAGACAGGTATCCAGCCATAGCTGGGTGCTTTTTGGGTTCAAAAGAAAGAGCTCCTGCAGGCTGTGAAGGATTCAAGACTGTCCTTGCCACCTGTGGTGAGTTGACATTGACTTGAGTAGATCTAGAGCCTCCAAGCTAATGCTCACTTGAGAGCCGAGTTGTTTGCACCAGGGAAGACCTGAGCAAGGGAACTATCAAATCACTGTGGTACAAGGGTAAGGGTGGTCATTGGTACATGGCTTTGTAACAGCAGTTGTCTCTCCCCTTTGTGCGATATGGAGCTTTTTCCAAGTAAACCTCCTTGAATTTAAACAAACAGCAAAGGATTTACCTGCATCTCCTGCATGTGCCTTCCCTTTTATACCGCTATGATGCGATGCAGGGCCATATTCCCTTGCCACTGGGGCCATGTTCAAACAAAATGTGTATGAAAACATGGGGCTGCATTAGAGCATCTTGCATTTGGTGAATCTGATCTATCAGCACAACATAGCTTGATTTTTAGAGCAAGAAATCTGAAATTAAAATGGCTTATTAATTCCCTGTGGCTTTCTTAGCCAGGCTAATTCTGATATGCACCACAATTGTCCCCCAGGGGTGATTTTAATTTAGGTCAGAGTACCTACAACTGCAGGACAACACTGTGGTGTTTATGCAATAGACAGGGATAAGGAAAATCCAGCAGCCCCAAGCTGCTGGCTTGGTAGAGAAGTGCTGTACAAAATTAGCTTTGCACCATCCAGGGAATTTTCCTGGGACTTAGTCTTCCAGAATTTTATCCCATCTTAATGAGATAAACCAATATAAATGAATTTAGCATAGAATTTGATCTGACAAACCCTGGCTTGAACAGCTGCTCCAGGTAACAGGCAATGAGGAATCAGAGAGGGGGACTTCTGAATTTGATCTCCCCTCTCTGCTAAGCCATCCCCAACTTGTATATCTGATTGTCCATGAATTATGGCAGTTGATATCTAATGGTCTGGGACAGGCATGGCAGAAAAAGCTGCTATTTGTCAAAATCCACAGTCCTTCAAGCTGCAGAACTCCTGTTCTTGTGACAGTTCTGAATATGAAAAGATAGATAGGTTCTGCTATAAAAATCTTGGGGTTGGAAAATCTCAGCACTCTGGAAACAGAGGTTAATTGTCTGTATAGTTGCCATGTCCAGCTTCCCTTTGAACTGGCAAGCTTGAGTGGAAAATTTAATAAACACTTTGAATCCTGACCAGAATTACACATTTTTGTAGGTATCAATAGGAATACTAGCCTTCTGTATTCTTTGAGAATGATAAAATGTAAAAATGTCTGTTTAGAATGAACTGTTAAATAAACCAGCCACATTTCTTGAGTACTTTACAGGTTTCTGAGGTGCACATTCCTGTTCCCAGCCTGGGAACTCATTTACCCAAATAACCAACATTTAAAAATGGATGGTGGGCTTTCTGAAAAATATTTTTGTGAATTTTCTCTGAAGTTGCACGTCATTTACTCCTTTTATTCATCTCATTAGTATAATGGCTTCTCCAAAATACAAGTGCATACCCCTGACAAGGGCATACCCCCCACAGAATTTTTTTTTAGACTTGTTTTTAAGGTGCTAAATTTAGAGATAACAAAGACCAGGGGTGGGAGAAGAGCGGGAGGAATAAAACTCAAGAAAAACAAGTGAAGCACAATACAATCACTCACCACCCAATGACCAATGCTCAGCCAGTCCTCCAGTTTATATACTGAACATGAGGTTCTATGGTATGGAATATCCCTTTGGCTAGTTCAGGTCAGCTGTCCGGGCTCTGCTCCCTCCCTGCTCCTTGTGCACCTGCTCACTGGCAGAGCATGGGAAACTGAAAAGTCCTTGACTTAGAGCTAGTGTGTTATTAACATTATTCTTGTACCAAATCCAAAACACAGCTTTGTACCACCTACCAGGAAGAAAATTAACTCTATCACAACCAAAACCAGGACACTTATTAAAACCAGCTTCAGCTGATGGGGCTTGCATTTGGTAGACAGGGCAATATCCTGCAGCTGTGCACAGGCTGCACCAGCCGCTCTGCTACCGGTGCCGCAGCCACACAGGGCTGGTGAGGAGCTAATTGAGGAGCTAACCTCTCACATTGCTGGTGCTTATCTGGAGGTGTCCCCACTCCTAGTTCCTTCCTCCCTGAGTAAAGGGAGGGCTGAGACAGTTGCCTTGGAGTTGTAGTTTTTTGTTTAGATGTTGTTTTCCATATTGCCTGAGTGACTCTAAATTATACATATACATCTTGTCTGTGAACATGCCTTTTAAAGAGTATGACCAAACACCAGTGTCTGAACCTGCACTGCAGCTGGGTGATCCCCCCCTGGCCACCATGAGTCATGCAGGCTTTAGCTGTGCTTCCCCGCTTGCTGTCTTCATGGACAGTGGTCGTGCCTGGGGTATTTTTTCCTTGACACTGTTCCAATTAATTTTTTTTTTGTATGTGTTAAAGATAAGTGACATGTTGGGAGATCTCAGTCTGATCTGAAGTCCCAAGCAAGATATTTGTAAGGGTTGCAGCACATGCCTGCTGGGTGCAGACTCTAAAGCTACTGTTAGAAACCATTAAAATCTGAAATACTCCAGGCAATTTTTCTTCAGTGGCATTTCAAGGTGGTTATAATTGTTGTTCTGACATCTGTTGCTGAGATTAGCAGTAATCTTTCTTTCCTGTTTTCTGTATGACATACTAGTACACTCCTTATAAAGTCTGTGTCACTGCAGGAATATCAAGTACTTTAGAAATTATTTGGTAACTGAAGTATTTAATGGTAATCTGTGCATTTGTTAAATTTACAGGTGAGGTGGTACAGTGTAAATAATTAATTTGGGGAGAGAACAATGTTTATCAAGGTTTCCCTTTCCTATTTACAAAAACATGCTTTCCTCAGGAGAATACAACTCTGTTGGCGAGAGGCATACCAGATACTAAACTCACTTTTGAAGACAGTCCCTGCTCTCCAGGTTCAACTGTAGTGGATGTTTAAGCAGAAACAGTTAATTTTGAATTGCTGCTGAAGTCTTTCTCTTCAGGTTCTTTAGCTTGCTCATATCAAAAATGTGTTGATAATTATTTCAAAATTCTTTTATCATCAATACTCCTGTCAGGAAGTCAGCTTCACTGGGGGCCCAGCTTCAATGCCTCTATGCAAACACATACTATAGCATGGGGAATAAACAAGAGGAGTTAGGGAAATGTGCATGCCCATAGTGCTATGATCTTACTGGCATCGTGGAGATGTGGTGAGATGGTTCCTGTGACTGAAGTGTTGGGTTGGAAGGGTACAGGCTCTTTAAGAAGGACACACAGAGGAAATGAGGAAGGGGGTGTAGTCCTCTAGGTCAATGACCACCTGGAGTGCATGGAGCTCAGCCTGGGGATGGATGGGGAGCCAACCAAGAGCTTATGGGTCAGGGTGATCAAACGGACAGCATGGACAAGTGACATTATAGTGGGAGGGGTCTGCTACAGGCTGCCTGACCAGGAAGACCAGGTGCATGAGGCCCTTTTACAAGCCTTGATCATGGGGAAATTCAACCACCCCAGTATCTGTTGGAGGGACAATACAGTGGGGCATAAGCAATCCAGGAGGTTCCTGGGATGTGTTGATGATAATTTCCTTCTTCAAGTGGTAGAGGAGCCAATGCAGAAAGGTGCCTTGTTCTCACCAACAAGGAGGGCTTGGTGGGGAATGTGAAGCTTAAGGGCTGCCTTGGCTGCAGGGACCATGAAACAGTGGAGTTCAAGATCCTTAGGGCAGCAAGGACAGTGCACAGCAAGATCACTACCTTGGATTTCAGGACAGCAGATGCTGGCCTCTTCAGGGATCTGCTTGATAGAGTATCATGGGATAAAGCCCTGGAGGGAAGAGGGGCCCAAGATAGCTGGTTAATATTCCAGTATCACCTCCTCCAAGCTCAGAGAGATGCATCCCAACAAAGAGGAAGTCAGACAGAAACACCAGGAGGCCTGCATGGATGAACAGGGAGCTCCTGGAAAAACTCAAACACAAAAAGGAAGCCTGCAGAGGGTGGAAGCAAGGACAGGCAGCTGGGAGGAATACAGAGAAATTGTCCGAGCAGCCTAACCGAGCAGGTTAGAAAAGCGAAAGCCCTGATAGAATTAAATCTATCCAGGGATATAAATGGCAACAAGAAAAGCCTCTATGGGTACCACAGTGATAAAAGGAAGACTAGGGAAAATGTGGGCTCTTTCTGG
Source organism: Falco peregrinus (assembly GCF_023634155.1). Lineage (NCBI taxonomy): Eukaryota > Metazoa > Chordata > Aves > Falconiformes > Falconidae > Falco > Falco peregrinus. The sequence goes on from NC_073723.1 coordinate 49,126,915, forward strand.
AAGAAAACAGGACACTGGTTACCTGGGATACAGAGAAGGCTGGATACTCGATGACTTTTTTGCTTCAGTCTTTGCCAGCAAGTGCTCCAGCCACACTGCCCAAGTCACAGAAGGCAGAGGCAGTGACTGAGAAAAGGAAGAACCACCTGCTGTAATAGAAGATGAAGTCTGAGAACATGTAAGGAACCTGAAGGTGCACAAGTCCATGAGAGCTTATGAGATGAATCTGTGGTCCCGAGGGACCTGGCAGATGAAGTGGCTAAAGCCACTATCCATCGCATTTGAGAAGTTGTGGCAGTCCGGGCAAGTTCCCACTCACTGGAAAAGGGGAAATGTAACCCCCATTTTTAAAAAGGGAAAAAAGGAAGATCTGGGTCAATCAGTCTCACCTCTGTGCCCAGCAAGATCATAGAGCAGATCCTTCTGGAAACTATGCTAAGGCATATGGAAAATAAGGAGGTGATTTGTGGCAGCCAGCATGGCTTCACTAAGGGCAAATTGTACCTGACAGATTTGGTGGCCGCCTTTGATGGGGTTACAGTGTTGGTGGATGAGGGAAGAGCGACTGATGTCTTCTACTTGGGCTTGTGAAAAACATTTGACGCTGCCCCACACAACATCCTTGTCTCTAAAGTGGAGAGATATGGATTTGGTGGATATCCAGGATAAGGAACTGGATGGATGGTTGCACTCAAAGAATTGTGGTCAACAGCTTGCTGTCTGTGGAGACCAGTGACAAGTGGTGTTCCTCAGGGGTCCATACTGGGACTGGTGCTGTTTAACAACTTTGTTGGTGACATGGACAGTGCAATTGAGTGCACCATCAGCAAGCCCGCCAACAACAACAAGCTGTGTGATAGTAGACACACTGGAAGGAAGGGATGCCACCCAGAGGGACCTTGAGCAGTAGACCCATTTGAACCTTGTGAAGTTCAGCAAGCCCAAGCGCAAGGTCCTGCACATGGGTTGGGGCATTCCCAAGCACAGATACAGTCTGGGTGGAGAACAGATTGACAGCAGTCCTGAGGAGAAGGACTTTGGGGGTGTTGGTTGACAAGAACCTCAAGATGTGACCTGGCAATTAATGTTTGTAGCCCAGAAAGCCAACCATATCTTGGCTGCATCAAAAGAAGCATGACAAGCATGTTGAAGGAGGTTGCTCCCCCGTCTACTTTGCTCTTGGGAGATCCCACCACGAGTACTCTGTGTTCACTTTGGGGCCCCCGACATAAGAAGGACATGGAGCTGTTGGAACAAGCCCAGAGGAGGGCCAGGAAGATGATCAGAGGGCTGGAGCACCTCCCCTATGAAGACAGACTGAGAGGGTTGTTCAGCCTGGAGAAGAGAAGGCTCTGGGAACACCTAATAGGAGCCTGCCAGTGCCTAAAGGGGGCCTGCAAGGAAGCTGGAGAGGGACTTTTGTAAGGGCCTGTAGTGACAGGACAAGGCGGGGGATGGTTTAAAACTGAAAGACGGTAGACCTAGATCAGATATGAGGAAGAAATTCTTTACTGTGAGGGTGGTGAGGCACTGGGCCAGGTTTCCCAGAGCAGCTGTGGATGCCCCGTGCCTGGAAGTGTTCAAGGCCAGGCTGGATGGGGCTTTGAGCAACCTGGTCTGGTGGAAGGTGTCCCTGCCTGTGGCAGGGTGTTGGAACTACATGATCTCTAAGGTCCCTTCCAACCTAAACCATTCTATGATTCTGTGATTCTATGAATAAGTCTTTGTTGTCATACATTTAAAAACCTTTCTGTGACACCTTAAATTTCAGGATAAAATTGCGTCAGAATAATCTTCTTTTTCCTTTTTATTTTTTTTTCCCAACTCTGGTTGCAGTCCTGTAAAAAAGTTATTGAAATATATTTTTGAAATCTGTGATCATACCCCTCTAACAGTGTAACGACAAGGGCTGATTAAAGGGACTAAATCTCTGTAACCAGATACGTTTTCTCACAGCTCTTGTTTACTGGACCAAGTTTTTTTGCACTTAGCAAGGGTGCAATAATCTATAGTAAGCGAGTTGCTCTGATCTAATTTCCCTGATGATCACTCTGAGTATGCACTAGCTACGAGACAGCTTCCCCTCTTTTTAAAGGAGAACAAAATCCCTCACATGATGATGCTCTTGGGGTTCACGGGCACAGTCAAACTAATCTGCTTTACCACCCTTTTTTGTCATTTGAAACCTAGGTGTCTAATGAAAGTTAGATGCCCAGCCTCTCTTGGTAGCTAATAGAAAGATTCCTCTACCTTTAATTTTTGGAGGACATAATTATTAAATCCTTAAAACTTAGATAATATTTTGATGTTGTGAGATACTCAGGATACTTCTTTTATTTTAGGGGGACATAATTATTGAATCATTAAAGCTTAAGGGAATAATATTGTGATGTTTTAAGGGAAAGTTTATAGTTGTCCTGAAAAAAAAGCAAATATTAAAAGAAACTGAGTATGTACATACATGTGTGACTGAATTTGAATGCAAGATCTAATTTAATTTCAGATACCACCAACACTAACATCTTGCTGCTAATTATAGCTTTTCTGTATTTAAACCTTGTGGTAGCATATGCTACTGATACACTCTTTTTAAATACAGTAAGGTCTGTTGGGAAAGACTCTACTTTTAGGATGTTCATTCTGTTCAAGCTGTAGGAGAAAAAGCAGTCTTTGCAATGACAAGATGAAAGTATTATTATTATCATCATCATTATTAGCATCATATCCATCATCATCACATAGTAATTGTGTGAGGGGTCCTGTTTCAATGAACGCTTTCCATCAGTTGGGTTCCTGAACACTTCACAGAAAGGCCTGTATCGCAGTCACACCTATAAACCTGGGCACCTGAAGCAAAGTGTGTGGGAAATGAATCGTGCAAGGCCATTAAGCTGGCAACTAAAATGAGAATTCATACAATTACGGCATTGGATAGTGCGATTGTCCTCAGTCCTGTTTTGATGCAGAAAAGCTATTCAGGGTAGTGCTGTCTGCATAGCATGGTAATGCACCATGTTGTCTCCTCTGTCCAGGAGCTTGTCAGCATTGCAGGTGCAGAAATACAGAAATGAGTTTGAAAATCCACATTTTCTGATGTTTTTCAGTAAATTAGAGAGGATCAGGAAAAGATACCTAAAATAAGGCAGTAGTGCAGACATAATCCTGAGAATGGTGTTTTTGAAGCATAGGCTGGCTCCCTGGTCCCTCTTGCACAGGCAGTGGACGTGCAAGCTGGGTGTCTCAGGAGTAGCAGCAGCATGAGGCAGGGTCGGAGCGGCTGGCTGGCCATGGCAGTGGTTTTGGCTCTTCCTCCTACCTGTCCATCTTTGCTCAGCATTGCTGCCTGCCCAGGCTCTCCCAGCCCAGGAGGGCCCTATTAGTTCAGGAGTTCCTCACCAGAGAAATAACTGATGAGGTCTGTGAAAGCGCAACAATATATTTTGATTCCGTCATAAGAAAAATACATTTTCTAACAAGATTCAAGGTTTCAGTATGGAGTCTGCTTCTTTAGTTGTCCTTTTCTCTGTTTTTGTTGTTTTCACAAATTGTATTATGTTTAGGTAATTCTCTTACGGGACAGAGAGAAGAGTAGACTTTCAATTTATTCAAATTGAAGTGTAAACTTTGCTTTCTAATGTAGATTTTGTAGTAGTCTTTCACAAACATTCTTGCTTACACAGATACTGAGTGTCATCTCTGTGTCTTCGCACCCTTACAGTAAAAGTGGTGCAGCTCCATGGAAATGAGTGGTACTCAGCAGCAGAGGGGACAGTCTCCCTTCAGCTCTTCCTCTTAGACCCATAACCTAGAGTCATTTCAGTGACACCAATGAGTCCATGCTTTTTGACTGATCAAATATGTCACATGGAGGATGCTCCTGTGAAACTGCTGAGGTAAGACTAGATATAGCTCATCTGCTTGTAGCATCAGATTATTAGCTGTGAGGAACCGTTGTTCCATATTCTGTTTTATATGTATTAGAAACAAATATTCCATATACAGGAAAAAGAAACAAGATGCATTGAACAAATGATTTGCTTAATTATACTTAATAAGTTGTTAATGTGCCTTCTGGGCCAAAGCTTTAGCTAGCTCTTCTGTCCATCTTTATTTCAGTCAGTGAAAATCTGCATCTACCAATAATTACATCCCCAGCATTTCCATTTGAAGCAGTCTAGATAAAACTGACGCATGCAACTAATAAGGGTCACTGAAGGTCACTTGTCTGCCATTAATATTTAGACGGTAGCATTTTCAAGATGAAAAAATTTTACTGCGTGATGGTAACAGGCACATACTCTAGTATTTATGTTGTATATTTACGATTACTTTTATTGTGGACCTAAGTTTACAAGCAAATGTTGTACAAAGGGAAAATGTCCTAATGCTCAGTGCAGTGGGCTGCTTGTTCCGCGCACAGCAGTAACCAGGTGACAGAAAGGGAACATACTATTTTTGAAACAAAAAAGCAGCAGAATTATCTGCAGGATGTTAATAGAGAATAGGTGGATGATCAAATCCTTCCTAATAGATGCAGAATCCTTCCCAGTGAGAGAAGGCTCCAGGAAGATCTAAGTGCAAACAGTCTCACTGGAGCTTAATCATTCAACAGGTCAAAGAAGATTAAAGCAGATGCTGAATATAAAAGGTAAAATCTCCCTTCCTCCGTGCAACATCTGCTCATTTTTTTTTTTTTTTTGCCAGAGGTGTCTACTCTGCTGCTTCCCCCAGCTAATAAAATTAGCTAATAAAATTGAAAAAATTTGCTGCTATTTTTTCAAATATATGTATTTTAAAAAATTAAAACTGTATGTGAATGACATGCTGAGAATGAATTTCTGAGTACATATTTATTTGGAGGCTCAAATTTAACATTTCCTGTATAAAACCTTGTTTGCAAAGATGAATGTGGAGGATCAGCAGGTAGATGAGGAGAAGAGCAGATAATAAATAACAATTTAAAAGAAAATTGCTTGATGAATTAAGCTTACTGAATTAACTGTAGTGAGTGGTCCACAAAATAGTGGTGTTGCCCTTCTTTCAGTATTTATACTCATTTGGGTATAAATACTTTTTCCCTCACTTTTTACAGGATTGTATGTAGAAATGTGTCTTTACATCTTTCAATCAAAGTTGATTGAAATTGCCAGATGTGTTCCCTAGTTATTACAATGGACTGACCCAACACAAGGCTCAGGAATGTGTTTGTAAGAAACTCAGTCTTTCCTGGCCAGGAAATCTTCACCAATTCCAGGTTACAAAACCTGGAGGGGATTTGTACGTTTGTAATACCAAAGATATAGCACTTGTACAGTGTTTCTAAACTGGAGACCTCTAGAAGAAGCTTCAGATGGGAGGACACTGTAGTTTTTCTTATTCATAGCACTGGAAGTGAAGGAAAATGAAGGAATGGGTTGAACTGAGGCAACAGGGAATTCAGCCACAGGACACTGGATTACAGTGAAATTTTGAAGTATACAGCAACTCTGAATGCTAATCCCATGCATCTTTCTACAAAAAAGTTTTAAGAAATATCTATCTATATGCGCACATATATACATACCCCTTAAATTTATATAACAATCATTGTTTATTAATTATTAGGATTTACATAAATATTATGTATATTATATCAAAATTATCTTCCACTCTGTGTGTATATTTATAGAAATATCTAAAAGTGTAATTGAGAAATAAACTCCCAAAATTTGGGAGGTAAAGGAGGAAAACTGATAATATTCTTTCTGTCAAAGAAACATGAGACCTAATAAAAGCGAGGACACAAGCTAATAACAAAAATACTTTTATTTTTTTTTATTGCTCCCTAACCTTCTGGGTTTATTGCACTCAGAGATGCAATGTTTCTAGGGCAACAGCAGCATTTTCCAGTTCAACCCTGTTAGTGTCATAGCATGTCAGGACAGAAGCCTGACCCTTTCCTTTTCTTTTCTTTTTTTTCCCCTCTCCAGAAACATGGCAACAGTATTAACATTAAATAAAGCTATAGCTATATTTTTCCCCTAAAGTATTTGGTTTATTCATGGGAAATGTATCCCTTCCTCCAGAAAGGTTCCTCTGAAAACCATGAACCACTTCTGGGCGAAAGTATTGATTCACTATATTCAATCCCATCAGAAAAAAAATATTATTTTTTTTTGAAAATGACTCCCTGTTCATGAAGTCCTGTTACTCACTTCCTTCCTGTATTGCTTTTAATTTCTTTCCCAGCAGTTTCCAGTTCTTACTGAGATAGGATAGTAGGATGGATAGACGGTGGACACTCTACTTTTGAAAGGTGTAAGAAGTGATCTGTGGAGAGACTGACTCTTTTCACTTCTGCCCTCCCCCCCCCCCCCCCCCCTTGTGTCTAATAATGGAATGTCTTACTGTATTTTGTTATTAACCTGAAAACAGAGACATGCATGTACAGCTGGCCAGACTAAATAAATCTGCAGTTAGCAACATCTCTCTCAGTACCACTTTCCATTGCATGCAGCCTTTGTATACTTTTGCTCAAGATGGAAAGAAACAGATTAATGCAAATCTTGAGCTTCCTCCAGAAGATGGTTGCTATTTGAGAAGTTGGCTTGTGTGGAGGAATCTACACAAATTTTTCCAAACTAGCAGTAGATGGACACAAGATCTGCTGGAGTCCAATGGTGACTAGATAAAATCATGGCAAGAGGACTGCGGAAATATCCAACTGGATGCCAAACCATCAGTCATTCAGAAAAGCAAAAGTTAGGGGGTCATGGTTGGGGAGGTTCCTTCAGACACCCTTTGTGGTATGCCCAAGGAAGAGAAGTGACAGGCACAAACCCTGGTCAAATAAGTTGCCCTGGATCAGAGTTTGTCACCTACCATCACTGGCACGAGTACCTTCCATAGCCACCACCAGGGTGGTGGGCCCAAACAGGACTTCCCAGCGTGCTTCCCTGTGGAGCTGGAAATGGAAGAAAAAGTGGTGGGCTATGTGCCAACAGGTAGTTTAGTGTATGCAGTTGGTGTTTGGAGGATGGTTGCACATGCCATTGCTGTGTTGGGTCACAGAATTGTTCAGGTTGGAAGGAACCTCCTGATCATCTACTCCAACCTTCCCCACTCAGCCTGTTTCTTCATAAGCAGGAGTCTGAAAAATGTGCATGTGGGAAGAATAGTGCATTTATGAAGGGGAATTTGGGTGGCATTTTGTGCTTTCCCACAGTTAAATGGGGTACGTTGGCAATAAAAGGGAACACGCTCGCTGATACCTGCTAGTTGCACACCAGGCTTTTGTGTTTGATCAGGGCAGCTAATGCCCAGCATGTCTAAAAGCTGGGTCCTGCAGTGTGGTAAATGGTGAGCGTGATCGCCATGCTTTTAGTGTTGAATTTTCAGTGTTGCTCCAGCACACCTCGGAGAAAACCACTACAGTGCAGAATGGCTTGGAGCTGGGCATGGGACAGGAGGGTACCTGCTCCCATACTAAGCAGAGGTTGAGCAGGAAGTTCATTGTATGGGGGGATGACTGCAGTAAGCTCTGTGCATCACCTGATACTCAGAAATTGATGCCTTGCTCCCTGGAGACAAGATATTTCTGCAAACACACACTTGGAAATGTGTTTGTCATAAGATGAATACATTTTATTTATTGAGCAGGTTCTATATAAGCTAACATTTTTACACTAACATTGATTTTTCCAGATTCCAGCTTAGATTCTCAGAGTAAATCACTGTCATTTCAAAGGAGCTACCTACACTATAGCTTCACTTGCCTTCAAATGAACAACTTCAGTTTATACCAGCTCTAGAATAGGCTAGGAAGTTAGGAATTCTCAGTGCTATTAATGTAAATTTACTTGATTGTTGTGCTTTCTCTTTTAAGTGGGAAGAATGATCTTAATTACCCTATCTCCTGCCTTTCAGCATTCTTCTGGGAAGAAGCAAGCAGCAATAGCTCTGCAGAAGTGGTAGACCTAGAGCTAAAATTGAATGCTGTATTCAGGAATAACAAAGCTGGAAGCATTGGACTGACTAGTGGAAAAATGGGCTGACTAATGGATTAAGTAGGCTGGAAAAGACCTTTAAGATTATCTAGTCCAACTGTAAACCTAACACTGCCACGTCCACCACTAAACCATGTCCCATATAGCAACAACCAATCTTTCAGCAATAATCGATATAACAGCAACAACCAGGTAGGTGTATACTATTGCAGGTTAGTACAACCTTACCATTAGGGAGGGAACTTACCCTCAGAACAGCAGCAGATATACTGATGATAAGTTACTTATTTGGCTATATAATACCAGTATAAAGTGAATATGTATGTATATCTTGGTTATGTAGCTTCTTGAAGCTGTCTTTGTGGGTGAGGAATAATCAACTTACCACAAATAAACACCACCTTATAAAATATTTGTAATGAATTCTAAGTAACACACTATGCCTAACAGCGTGAGAACAGTTAATTTCCATTGACAGTTAATAACTAACGACACTGGAGACACTTGTTCAAAAGCTCCATGTTTCCTCATCTTCCTGAAGCCTATTTGAATAGTCACAGGCCAAAAAGGTGCCCCAATACCCTGTGATCAGGCTGTTCAGGGGGGCATTCGTTGAGAACTGGAGCTCCTGAAGGTGCTATGGGCTGAGTTTGTTTGAAGCTCTGCTCAGCCCAGAGCAGATGCGTTTGCTATAGGTTTGGGAGCCTGGCTGGGTGATGTGTTTGCCTGCAGCATGCCTGACCTGCTGTGAGCCCCTGTGCTGGACACGGGACTCTGCTACATGAGCCCCTGTGGAGGACATGGAGAAAACATGTTTTCTGTGGCCAACAGTATCCATCCAGTCAGGAAATGGGAAATGCAGCACTGACTTTATCTTGTGAGAAGGCAGAAAGATGCAGCAGAAATCCATACAAAATAAATTCACACTGACCCAAGGCCTAAGCACCAGCTTATGTGACTGAAAGCTGAGGTGACACAGCTAAAGTGATACTTTTATAAACTAGTTCCATAGCCTCCAAACACATTTGGTTGCTTTAAAATCCCTTTTCCAACTGAAATGATACATTAATTGTGTTACGGGAGAACTTTACGTTCAAGACTTGTGGAAGATGTCAGAATGATAGTACTAGACCTTGGAGTCTGCTTCCCTTACCAAGCTTCCCTTTTTGTATTTTTTTTTAATTTAATATATGCATATATATATATAAAACCAGCTCATATGTGGAACATACAGATATTTTGGAAATCATAGTATGTTCACAACGCATCCTCAGGAGTAACAGCCTGCAAAAGCCATACAGATCAAAACAATAACTCTGTGCTAGCTAGACAGATTTGACTTGGAGATAAAACACTCCAAAAATACATGCAAATTGAAAAAATGCAAATTAGGGTGGAAGGGAGGTTGGAAAGTTCCATACAAGGCACAAACCTTGAAAAATATATCAAAAAAACTCAGGGTGACAGTGGGCAGCAGATTAGCTATAGATGGTGACATTTGTAACCCTTTGTAATCCTGTGACAATTGCTTATGACAAACCATATAAATACAGAGGAAAACCAGACAGGTTTCTGCTGGTCTTCAGGTACAGGAAAATACTATCAAAGGATGTGGATGTTTTCACCACTAACCAGATCTGGAAATGCAGTATGCTTGACTGTCCCAAAGAGTATTTTTTAGAAAACAGGACGGAAGGAAGGACTAATTTGCAAGTACAAGCCATCTTCATTATTACATGTTCAGCAAAACTTGTTCTTCAACCTTGTGGTAGCTTTATTTCAATTAAAATTGGATGGGTTTTTCTGAAGGTAAAAATGCAGATGCCATCTGTGGTTTGACTGCTTATGCACTTCATTATCTGTAATAGAGTTTGATGATTATTTTAGTTTAGGCTACAGCATGTTTTTAGCTTTTGTTTGGTCTTAGATGCTTGTGATGGCAGCACAGATGTACCATCAGAGACATGAAATGCCTGCTTCAGAGAGATTGTCTTCTAAACCTTATAGAGATTTTTTCCTGGGTCTTAGCAACCTGGGGTGCCTGGGCAAAGAGCAATTAATTAGTATTGTGCCTCCAGGGAAGCAACATTTCCAGTGAACAGGAAGGAGGCCGGAGATACTGCATTCATTAATTTGACCCTTGGGATGTCTGGAGTTGGAGAGTAGGTTCTGTGGGTGGAAACCTCTCTGAGCACCAAGGAAAGCTATGGAGTAGCTCCAAGACACAAATCCATTGGTTTCATGATTATATGTGGGTGTAAATAAGAGCAGTAAGCTGTTTTGCACTAAAAGAAAAAAATGTATGCTGGATCTCAAAAGAGCTGTGTATGGTGGAAATTGCACTGTTCAGACTTCTATAATCAGAGCAGGGAAATATTCCAGAAAGACTATCCTGCATCAAGAACTGTGTTGGGTGTATAGACTATTGCTTGATTAATTTTGCAAATAAAGAGGCAGTTGTTCAGGTTAAATGCAGGTTCTACACTAAAAAAGAGAAACTTGAGTGGTACTGAAACAAATCAATAGAAATCAGGAACTAGAGTCTTGTTATCATTGTAATAGCAACACAGCAGGTCGTTTGAGAGGTTTGGACATACAAGTTGCATAGCAAGAGTAATGCTGAGTGATGAGGTATGCTATTCTCTTCCAAGGAAGTCATCAAGTTTGTAACACCATGATACCAGTTTGCCCTTGCAGATGAGAGAAGAAAAGCCTTGGGACTAGGAATTTGGAATGAGATCTCTGCTTGGCATGAAATTTTGACATATACAGTCAGAGCTACTTATTTTTAAAGCCCTAAATTTGTCATGCTTATTTTAACAGGAGCTGAAGCTATGTGTGGGTGTGAGTGCTCATTTCTCTGCTTTAGTCCCATATCCAGGTATTGATTTGGGCAGGATTCTTCTCCCCAGGTAAGGCTGACAGGGACCTTTAAAGGGGGGGTGGGGGCACTATCTTCTGAAGTTTGGGGACTGGTAAGATCATGGAGCTAAATGCGTTTTTGAAAGAAAGGCCTGAACATCAGAAGCAGCATGCTCTCTAGCTGTATTAGGTGTTCGTTTGGAGGACTGGAATATCTGGTGATTCCTAATAACCACTGACGTACAGAAACTTAGATTACCCAAGTTATCTTTATACACATTTATAGAATATCTAAAGACATGTGTCTGCACTATCACAGGAGCATGCATATCATCACTATATAGTGCTTTCAAAACTTATGAGCAGAAAGCTTGCTACTGCTCTGCTGTGAAATCAGGAGGCATCCATGTGTTTCAACAGTGATTGACTGACACAGTCATTGACCTCTGTAACTAGTGATCTGATGTTTCCTGTGATTAATCCCTTTTGGCCAAGCATAACTGCTATTCTTATAGTGCTGTTGTTGATTTGGCACTTATACTTCATCGACAGCTGCAGATGCAACCATAGATATTTTCTTTTTCCTTTAATTTGCTGTGGAAAATTGGCAATTTAAAGTCTAAAGACCAGTAGTAGAAATAGCCCAACTATTCCATAGGGTTCAGGCTAATATTTCTTTCTCTTCTGTTTTTCAGTGGTCTTTTATAGTTTTTGATTCCCTATACTGGTCTCCCATGGATTATTGGTCACTCTTCTCTCTTTCTTGTCTGAATGTGTGTTTTATTGTTTTAGAGCTGTGAACACTAACAGGGTCTGGCACAATGTAAATAGTCTCATGTGAAAAGAACAAGTCTGTTTAATTTGATTTTTCTCTTTCTGTGACATCTGCAAGATGCATATACTCAGGGAAGAAACCTCAGTTAGGAAAAAAATCTTTCCATCAGATTGGGAGAGCCAAAGGTCCAGCATGGTCAACAGAAGTGTGCTAATTCCTTGCTTGGCAGAGAGGTGTTTCCCTGGCACTGCCAGGCCCCAGAAACTGGTTGGGGGTTTGGGCTCAGACAGTGGTTGTTAATGAGTCATACTCTAACTAAAGGCTGGTGAGAAGCAGAGCTCCACAGGGCTCTGTCCTGGGGACCTCTTGTTTTATACCTTTACCAATAACCTGGAGGAGGTGACATTACACACTCATCAGATGAGCAGATAACACCTGAGGGGACCAGTCAATATGCTGAAAGGCAGAGCTGACCCATCCAGAGGGACCTGGACAGGCTGGAGGAACAGGCCAACACTGAACTTACGAAATTCAGTAAGGGCAACTGCAAAATCCAGGCCCTGGGAAGGAAGAAAGGCTGGCAGTGATGTAGGATGAGGACAGACTGGTGGGACAGCAGCTCTGTTGAAGTGTTCCCAGGGGCCATAGCAGACAGTCAGTGGCCCATGAGCCCATTGTGCTCTGTTGGAAAGAAGGCCAACGGCATCCTGGGTGCTATCGGCAGCAGCACAGACCGTAGGTTTAGGGAAATGATGGTTCCCTTTCACTCAACACTCTTTAGGCCATGTCAAGATTCTGCATTCAGTTTTGGGTCACCCAGCAAAAAAAACCAAAGACATCGATCAACTGGAGCAGGTTCAGCAGAAGGCTGTTGGGGTTGTCAGGGACTGAAGCACTGTACCTGTGAGGAGAGGCTGAGGGGATGGGGTCTTGTTTGGCCTGGAGAGGAGGCAGCTTTGGGGGCACCTAACAGCAGACCCCCAGCATCTATGGGGAGGTCATCAAGAAGAGGGAACCAGGCTCTTCACAACAATGCATGGTGGGAGGAGAAGATAGAACAGGCACAAACTGAAACAAGAGAGGTTCAAACTGCATACAAGGAAAACCTTTTCTCCATGAGGACAGTCAGACAGTGGCACAGGCACAGTTGTACAGTTCCCATCCTTGGGGTTTTTCAGGACCTGACTGGATGAAGCCCTTAGCAATGTGAGCTGACCTCATGGCTCAGCCTAGTCTGAGCAGGTGGTTGGACCCCTGCAGATCCTTCTAACCTGAATTTTCCTGTGATTCTCTGGAGAGATGGTGTCTGTCACACAGCAATTTGCAATCTAAATCGAGACCAAAGATGACCACAGGGGAACACAAAAGATGTAAAAATACTATAAAGCATTCTGGATCAGTGGGAAACAGTAGTTTTGGCATCCAGTGGTTTTACTGTTTTGAAAATTTAGACTAAATGTGGTGTGGAAATGTCAAAAAATTGTGGTAACTATGACCCATAGAGACTGTGCATTACCTTTTCTTGACAAAACTCTGTCAAACCAGTCCTGTCTGAAGGAGCATTGACTATAAACACTGGTGCCTCCAATGTGTTCCAGTATAGGGATGACTTTCTATCTGGAAGAGGTCAGTGAGAAAAATGAGTCACAGTTGCTTTCTTGGAAGCTTGCTAGTTTCAGACCAGGAGGAAAATCCAACATGGAATATATCTATTTTTCAGTTCACCCTTTTCCTGATTTTTCTTTTTTATGCAGATCAGACTGGGCTGCTTAACATAATGATGAGAAATCTGAATTACTCTTGTGTCTGGATTTTGTATTACTATGTCTGAGTTTTCTAGTCCTGTGGACTCTGGTTTAAATGTTCTGTTTAAAATTATGCTTCCTAGATAAACAATGACTGCATACAGCCTACAAAGTGAATGTGACTTTTATAAGCCCTTCATAGAATGCTTTAAAGATCAAAAAAAGAAAATGATCTGTTTGTATATGTGGTATTCATGTACACAAAATTGCAACCCATCTTTTCAGTCAGAAAGGTTTTGTCCATTTAGGAGGATTAAAACTTATACTTTTTCTTTCTATCATAACTCTCAGTCAAGTTTTCCATTTAAAATAGCAATTTGCAAAATTTCACATTCTTATTATCTCATTGCTTGTCATCTGCCTCTCTCCAAACATATTTTACACTTCCTCAAGCAGAAAGTGCAAAAGATGTGCCCAAACCTGTTAACAATAAATGTACAAATCTCTTTTGCCTGTGTGAAATGTATTCACTGTCATAAAGATCAATTGATGTTTAATTCATACCTTAAGTTTTTAATCTGCTCATTTGACCTTTTTGATATACTGTCAATAACACTGGTGCCTGAAAAATGAATTTTATCTGTTCTAAGCACTAGACTGCTTTACTGCCTTCACAGCAGGTTTTGAAAAGTGTCATGTCATTCAAGTGTTACTAAAAGTGAATGATGCAGTGTTATGGAAGAAAATGGTAAATATGGCCTTTAGCAAATATTGGAGGTATTGGAGCATGCACTTTGCAAGAAGATTAATGAAATATTTCTCTTTCCTATATAGGGAATTCTTCAACAGCTTTTTCCAAGGACTCCACACCTTTTTAGGAATATTGTTTCTTTTCTCATTGTTTCTCATGTATGCAGTGGAGTCTGAGGTGCCCCAAAGTTTTGATGTGTTCATACCAATGGCCTAGTGTGAACCAGTATTCAGAGTCAAAAAGATGCAAGAAAGCCTATGAGACTGTATTTATGTGTCAAGGTTTTGGTATGGAGAGAGGCTGCAGGGATGGTCTCTGTGAGAAGAGATCAAAAGCTGTCCCCATGTCAGAGCCACTTTCAGGTGGTTCCAGCATGCCCCACTGCTGCCCAAAGCTGCGCCCATCAGCTGGCAGTGCCTCTGCAAAAGATGTTGAAGAAAGGGTAAAAAATGCTGTACAGCAGCTGTGAGAGAGGAGTGAGAAAATGCGAGAGAAACAGCCCTGCAAAGAGTAAGGTCAGTGCAGAAAGAGGGAGAGGAGGTGCTCCAGGTGGCAGAACAGAGAGTCCCCTGCAGCCCGTGGTGCAGACCATGGGGAAGCAGATTGTCCCCCTGCAGCCCATGGAGGACCACAGCAGAGCAGGTAGCCACACTGCAGTTTGTGGAGGATCCTGCACTGCAGCATGTGAATGTGTCCCCTGCAGCCCATGGAGAACGTGTGCAGGAGCAGGCTCCTGGCAGGACCTGCAGCCTGTGGGAAGGAGTCCACACAGGAGCAGGTTTTCTGGCAGGAACTGCAGCCTTTGGTAAGCAATCTCCCTGTCCTTACCTCAACCCATGAACTTTCCCATCTCATTTTCTCCTTCTGTGCTGCTGAGGATGGGGAGTGAGAGAACAGCTGGGTGGGCACTTCGTGCTCAGTGAAGGTCAGCCCACTACAGAGACACATGGCATACAGACACCATTTAAGAACCAGTTGGGGGTAGGGGTGAAGATGAAAATTTAGAAAATAAAGGTAATTTCAGCCTGGTTCTGGACTGAGGGATTTCTCATCTGAGCAAGGCCGGAAGTGAGTGGATGTTGAATGGATGATCAATGTATATGGTTTGTTCATCTTTTTTCCTAACCATGGAGATAAGTAATTGTGATAGTTGGTAAATTAGTCTGCAATGAGAGGCACAGGCTTTATGTATTTATATGTACCCCAAGCTCAGAGTGGAGAGCAGTATTGCTACACAGCCCATACAACCTCTTATTTCCACTCAGGCTTGAATTAAGACTTTATTTCCTTTTACAGCTTTTCAGTTGTAAGAAAATGCTTGCATGTAGCAAGATGCTATTTAATTCAACCTTGATGTGTCATTGTGAGGTTGAGGAATATTGCTGCCTTCTTAACAAATCTAATACCCGGCATGACTTGTTCAAGATGACAAAGAAATTCGCGGTTGAGATTGAATTGGAACCTGAACTCATGCAGGATCCCACAGCTGCAACAACAGCATTGGGGTGCTCTTGGCACCAGCTCACACTAATCAGGACAAATAAAGCTGTACAGATCTTTTCACTACATCTCTCTGCTGAATGTGTTCCCTGCATGAGGCAGAAATCCTGAATGTAACAAAACAGTTAATCTCCTTTAAAATCTCCATGGTAATGCCTATGCACTTGATGGACAGTTGCACAGATGAAATCAAGTTAAAACCAAGCATTCTTCACTCTGCCTTTTCTGCTCCTTCCATGCCCAGCCTGGGGACCTTCCCACGCTGAAAATGTTGCACTTACATAAGTAAACTTCAACCATGGTCATTAAAGATAAATATTATTTCCTCAGTAATCTGAAAAATTAAAGCGGACATAAACACAGCACAAGCTATCTTCAAAGATTTAAATCAACTGTTATAGTTGTGACTCTGCATATTTATGTTTATACCTATGTATACATATATATGCTATAAAAAATATTAAAGTTTAGATCAGAATTAAGGATCTTTGAGATGAAACTTTTTTTTGGTGTTCATTACAAATATGTATGGACACTACAAAATACACAACATCCTTCATGTTCTACTACTTTGTTTTTTGGTGTTTGGATTGAATGAATGCTGTAATGCTGTGGTAAGGTTTTGTGACAAATGTTTATTCAAGCATTTGTTCAAATTGAAATTGTTTTGTATAAGACACAAGCCGGAAATTTTTAGCATTTGTATAAGACACAAACATTTTAAGGACAAGTTAGTCTTCAGTCTGGACTTGATTTTTGATTCCCAGTGAGATTTCAAGAATAAACCAAATAACTGCAGAAAACGGGTTGGCTAGGTTTGGAGGTATTTGTGTAATGGTAATAGCACTGACATATATACATAGTGTCCTGCTGGACCAGTGTCTTACCTGTTTTATGCCAATAAGTTGTAGTTGATAGGAATTCTGGTTTTTAATGTAAATGTCAGATGATAGCTGGCACTATTGGTGGTAAAGTTTAAAAACATTGAGATAAAATCCCTCTTAAACCCTTTGTGTTCACTCTCAGGATTTTGGGGTTGGTTTTTTTTTGGATACCTGGTGAGCTTTGCAACATTGGTGTTTGTGTAACTTGGTCTCCGTAGCATATGGAAGTAAAAGTCACACTTCTGTTCCCTGAAGCAGCACAGGGCTAAGGCAGTGCACGGTGCTGGGCTGTGCTGGCAGGGGTCTTGCTGACCACAGCGAGGGAAAACATGCTGCAGACCATGAAGGCTTCAGCATGCTGACAGCAGGGGAATGAATGCTCCCACCGGCATTACAGACACAGTAAAGTGGTCAAGATTTTACAGTCCTTGTGTATCTAAATCATCTTTTTTTTTTTTTTTTATGTAGGCGCAAAACATTTTCATTTTAAGTCCTAGCCTACAACCAGCTGGATACTAAAGAGCAGCATGAAGTTTGTTGGTGCTACAGATACCTTGTTTACAAGGTTAAAAAGCATAGCTGGGTTATATCAAAGAGAAGACATTTATATAGTCTCACCAGAGAACATTCTCCTGAAGCTCCTGTAGCTGCTTGGAAAACTGCAGCCTGGATTCCTCACACCCTTTTGCTCTTACTAAGCTGAGACAGTGTCAGAAATGACAGGCTACAGCTGACAATTTTGGATACAATCAGATTGGACTTAGTGAGGCTAGACTTTCAGCCTCAGGCTTTCTTACAAGGAAGAAAATGTCTGTTAATTAAAACAATTTAATTTAAAGCATATTAAAAACTGTCTTGCCCTTGCCTTAGATAATGGCAACTGTAGGGAAACAAATCAGCTGTTTATAATTACCTGTTTTATCATCCTCAGAAATTCCCTGTTAGAAAACCCAGGGACTCCTAGGGTAAACCTTGATCAGATGAAACAACCTTTTGATGATGTTTGAAAGCTTGACTGTTCTCATTGAAGCAAAGCCACAGTTGGTGTCACACCAAAGAAATACCAGCTGGTATGATATGCACCCTCTGCTGAAGGAGATGATGAGCTGATGCATCTTGCTGTACAAGGTGGGATAGTGTTACAGCTGTCTCCAAAAAACAGGTGATGAAGACATTGCAGTTGCTGAAATACAAGCAAGGGTAAGATTTTGTCTACAGAATGTTTATTCCTGGTCATAATGGGAAAATAAAAAAAATCATAAAATCCTCCTAAACTCCTACTTTGTGTTGTCTCTGAGGTGCAGATGGTTAGAAGGCTGCCTTTGTATTGCTAAATTGATATGTACTTTATTGAGACACATCAATGATGTCGCTCTTGCAGTACCCTATGGGCTGGAGTAGTACTCCAAATACAATGAAAGGAAGTAACTGTGTAGATATTTTATATTTTTTATCTCCTAGGGACAAAAATGGTTTTAATTTAAAATTCTCCTTGTTGCATTCAAGTGTAGATATGTACTGACACAATAGAGGAATAAAATGTTAAGCAATTTCAAAGTAAATTTTGTATCTAAAGATGAATTTTCAAAGAAGAATAATCAGAAGCAAGAAATAAAAGGTCCACACAGTTAAGTAAGTAAAATAAGAGTGGAATTTAGTACAATAATCACAGTCAACTTTAGGTCAGGAGACCTTCCTTCATTGTCTCCAGATGAAATATAATCCCACCAGAGAAGGGAAAAAAATAGCTGTCTGTGAAACTCCAATGATTTTTTCATGTCTCTGTAGGATTATAATCTCCTTAGAGCAGCAAAGATGTTCTGAACTTCTTGTATGTAACACTGGAGTCTAACATGTACTGAATCAATTTGAATTTCTTTGGGATGGGGGGTGGAATTCTTAAGAATTTTCCTTCTGTACTAAAGAATAACTTTCATATCATGCTAGAGAATAACAGTAGGAGAATTTTTAGGCATGAAGTATTTATCTAATCAAATGGCACAAACCATTTGAACTATGTGGTTGTAAAAACTATTAACATTTTAAATGAAGCAAGGAATAAAGCCTGCTTACAGTGGCTATAGACTAATTTATTCATCAAGACTTAATAGCAATTTCAAAGCTAATGACTCATTTTATTGACCTCTTAGCAACAGAAGTAAAGTCAAGCATTCTTTGGAGAACACTGTAGTAGAAATTTGGGGTTAGCAACAATACTTTCTTTTAGAAGAGTTAGTAATTCTGTTTGTAGCTATGAGCATGATTTGGGCTTTTCTTCAAACTGATTTAACGCTTGGACTGATTTCACCTCCGAAGCACACCCTGGAAACGAATGACATGATTTGAGATACTCATGGTTTGTTGTTTTGGATTTAAGAGCAATAATCTGTGACAACCTGATCTAGTGGCCACCCTCAGCACAAGCTCAGCCCAGCCTCACTGGTGCCCACACCAGGTGTGGTGAGTCTCTTCCACAAACCGTAGAGAAAACTTGGAGGACTAACTCTGAGCAGACAGCAAATGCTTGGTGCTCTGAAGGGAAGCCCCAGCCCTGCGGGTGGGCTGCCTGGTCTTTCTGGTGTGTAAGCAATTTGAAGCAAACAAAACCTGCCACTGTCTGCGTGTAGGAAGCTTGTTAATAAAGTATCCTCATTTGGGGTTGTGCTAAGCATGCCGCTAACAAGCACCAATGCTACAATGGATATGGAATAGGGACCTGGCGATGGGCAATGTTCATAATGCTGCTGTGAACGCAGTCCATTAAGCTCTTCTCAGTGCAGGGATTGTCTTGGCTGTGGGTACCAAAACTTGGTATGACTGTGAGCTGCTACCTGCCCTGAGCCTCTTATAGCACTCCTGTCTTGCAGGAGACAGGCCTTGGTATTTCTATCCCATTTGGAACTAAAATTTGGGATTTATTTAATTCCTTTGTGTTGGGGAGGTGGTGACTTAGTGACTACCGAAGTAGTGTACGCTAAGCACAGATAACGAGTTTTCTTGCTGTCTGTGTAACGGCAGCAGTGTGAATTCCTATGGATATTAAATGCCTCCCATTGCATTTATCTTTTAATTGAAAATTTACAATATTGAAGACAGGTTAGCACAAAGTAATTTTGGAAGCTCCTGGCACATACATGTTAGATGAGAGATCTAAAATGTTAGAGAGACCTTGATTTTAAAAAAATATAATGCAAAAAGAGCTGTGTGATAAAGTCATACTTTGAGGAAATAATACAGTGGATAGCTAGGTTAGCAGAAGGAATGCTCCCATCATTTACCCAGTTGGCTCTAATGTGTCTCGTACCACCAAGAGCAGCAAAAGTAGTTTGTGGGTAGATGAGTATTCTTCATTTTCCCTTTAACTTCTGATACAGTAATTAAAGTCATGCTGTAGCAGATGCCAAACATGAAGGCATCTAAATATAAGGTCACTATAAGGTTTTTTCTACCCACTTTAGGGCAGCATTATTTCCCATGTCAGAACTACCTGCAAGCTGTTGTGCCTGGCTAAACGTTCCTTCCGCCAGGCTCATGGGCATCCCATAGGCATTTTCCTTCAGGGCCTCCTGAGCTGTGCTCCTGCCCCACGCACGGGCAAGTGGGCAGGACTCTGACCAGTGCTGGCCATGGCAGAGGGATGTCTCCAGGGTCTCCATTTCTCTGGGAGCCCCAGGTGACCACATCTAGCAGAGCTGTGAGAACTTTCCAGGCTCTTTAATCCAGCTACTCAAGAATAAAATTAGTTGCCTCAGGACCAGGTGTGCCTGATTCAAGGATCAAAATCTCCTGAGTTAATTTCAGCAATTTCCTTTTTGGAGAAATTTGCCTTACTTCACAGCTTATGTTAAGGACCAAGATCTCTCATTATAATTTTCTTTCCAGAATATTTTGTAGGATATATTTGCTCTGTTTTCTTTTGCATACATTACCCTTTACAAAGAAAAATTTCAGTGCAAGTCTACTATCATTCATGAGGATTACTCCCTTTCCCCTGTGATTTAAGAATGTCCCAAGATTTCTGCCTGCTTTTGAAATGTGTTTTTCTAAAAACACTTCAGTCTATATTCATTTCCATAACTAGAAAAATTCTGTAACTAATCTACCCTGTTACTGATTAAAGTTTTATGAGTGCTGTACAAAGAAAAAAACAGTAATCTACTTTTGCCAAAATTATTTCTCTGTTTCAAACCTTTGTTTCCTGTTTCCTACTGATCTTGAAACTTATTTTTTCAAAGTATTTATTACATTTTGTAAATCTTTTGCAAGCCTCTCAGAGATTTAGTAAAAATAATGTATGATAAATGTGACTAAAATAAAAAGTCAATTGCAAGCTTAGTCCAAGTACTACTGATCCTCTCAACTGTAGAAATACAAAGTATGCAAAACTAATGAAGTTGGATCAATGTTAACTTACATAAAAAAACCCAACATGATGTTGATTACTTAGAGTTTAAACAAGGAGGCAACTATAAAATAATTATTGAACTTAAAGGAATCGACATCATGCTGTTTTGTGAAGATATGATATTTTAATCTGCAGCCAAAATTAAAAGTTGTAAGCTGCCTCCTTGGTTTCCACACACAGCTTTTATTCAAACCACCAACTTTGTAAGTGCTAATCCAGCCAGTAGATAACTAGCAATATAACGCACCTACCAAGGTATGACAAGCTTTGCAAATTCAACTTCTTTCATTGGTAGCTTAAATGGTAGTCCAAATAAGAGACTGACAGAGAAATGAGTTTATACATGCTTATCTATCTGTCTATCTATTTATGCACTTTGGTGGCTTACTTCTACATGAAATAGATGAAAATTCTGGCCTCAGAAACGTCTGTGTGGTAATCAGGGTCTCGTTCTTCTGTCTTTAAAATGAGGGAAAGGCTCCTTGTTTTGCTTTCTCATCTATTTCAAATCATTTGGCTACGTGTCATGGACCATTGCATTTCCCAACTGCAGAGACCACAAGCATTGTCATTGTTGCACTTCCTTCTCCTAGTCACCAATCTTCTTCCAGGAAAAAAAAACCAAAACCAACACCAAAACCCAAAACCCATTTATTTCTAAACCCCTGGTATTTTCCACACTTAATGTTTACTTTCTACCTAATTTTGACCTTTTCAGTATGAGCCAGCATGCCTGTTCCCTCACTAAATGAGCTTCGGCTGTGCTTCAATGGCTGTGCCTCATGTCAATGTAGCTGCAATATCCAAGGAAAGGATCTCTTTCTCTAGTAGCCACAGATGACACTGGGGTTCTGAAACCCCTTTCTTCCTGACAAAGACTTTCATTTTTATGAACAATGCTTGTAGTTTTCTTCCTTTCTTCTGGAAACTGATTTTTCTAAACAGATTGTTGTTCATATTGATTTTCATTGATTACAGGTAGCATGTTTTAATCTTATAAACCTTGGATAATACATTTGATTCATATTGAACAAGCAGGTTTCATTATTAAATTAGACTTAGATGGGATAAAAAGTATAGAATCATAGGATGGTTTGTATTGGAAGGCACTTCTAATGATCATCTAGTTCCAACCCCACTGCCATGGGTGGCAGGGACACCTTCCACTAGACCAGGTTGCTCAAAGCCCCATCCAGCCTGGCCTTGAACACTTCCAGGGATGGGGCATCCACAGCTTCTCTGGTCAACCTGGTCCAGTGTCTTACCACCCTCACCATAAAAAATTTCTTCCCTATGTCCAATCTAAACCTACTATCTTTCAGTTTAAAGCTGTTGCCCCTTGTCCTGTCACTATGGGTTTTGGTGAAAAGCCTTTCTCCATCTTTCTTATAAGCCCCTTCTAAGTATGGAAAGGCTGCAGTAAGGTCCCCTCTAGCTCTCTCATCTGCAGGCTGAACAACCCTAATTCTCCCAGCCTTTCTCCATAACAGAGATGTTCCATCCCCCTGATCATTTTCATGGTCCTCCTCTGGACCTGCTCTAACAGGTCCATGTCTTTAAAAAAATTCCTGTTATGGATTTTTTGTCATGTATAGGGGTTTTTTTGTTGACTTTTTTCTTGTAACTGAGCTCATATTCAAAGCCTTTATTCATTCCATGTTTTTTTTTTTTTTCTTTTCCTCCGTGACTCTTCTTTTCCATTTTCCTTGCTTCATCATTCTTCATCTTCTGTGGCAGCTAATGTCATCTTCCTCTTCTGGCAGACGGAAGCAGTGGATCAGAAATCATGTTGCCACCTTCGTCATTACTTTGTACCTATCCAGAAAATAGATTAGATGGTCCTTGCTGGAAGACAGTTCTTTCCTTCTGCTGTTGCTACAATCCAGATCTTCAGTGCATTCCACCATAAGGGCTCATTTTTCTGCATCACATTTATCTTGAAACAGGAGAAATTTCTATGCATCTTTAACTTCTCTGAGGTCAGTTCCTACTTATAAAGTATCACCTTCACTGGAACTGGAGGGCAGGACAATACTGCTTTCAGAATGCTATCTTATATTAATCTCCAACCATAGAAAATTTGTTAATTTTGAAGGTATGCTGTGACTGGCAGTGCCATAGTCTTATTGTGCTACATACAGAATGCCTACAATTCAGAAGGTATCAAATTACATTACTTGTGTTTAGGTAAAAAGAACAAAACTAAATGTCACATGTATCTTTTGGTCTGTCTCTCCTAATGGCTTTTAAAATCATTGGTTAATTTTAACCCAGCTTGTCAAAAGAATAATCAAAAGGATTTAATACGTGTGAGACGAGTTTAGCAAAATGGTAACATTGGATGGAGAAGAGAGTGCACATTGGAACCCCATATGAGGGAGAGGCTGAAGAAGGTGTTTTTAACTAGGACAGGAATTGTTCCAGTACTGCTAGGAAAACTTATTTTATTTTTAAAGCATTTATGAGTTCTTAAAGGTCTCCATGATGACCACTGACCTGGCTTGGCTTAGATAAGTTGTCTGGGGCACAGTGCCCTGTTTTATTATTTATATCAGGAAAGCTGAAACAGACAGAAGTAATGTACACCTAATTCCTTCCAAAGCAAGTACACTTAAAAACGTACTATATGATGAAGTGTTTAATAACTTTGTGTTTTCCAGATGTCAGTGTGAGCATCATTTATCCACTAGAAACAGTACATTTTTGCCAATGCATTATTATGTCTATGTCTGTGATCGAGTGGTCCTCTGGGTATAGCATATTGATTAATGTCAGCAACAACACGTTCTTCATTTTGTTCTAGACTGGAAGCGTTTCATCTCTGTGGAACGTATACAAACTAGATAGACTATCATGTTGGTTTATAGCTTGCATTCTAGATTAGCCTTGAAGATTACATTAACCTCACTGCAAAATAAATGTTTGTTATCTGTACATTTTATTCTAGTATTAAAAAATACCACTTGATATTCATCCTCTTTCAAATATTAAATACTTTAACCATGTTCATAATCAAAACAGGCTTGACAATTAGAAAAAAAATGCTTTCATACTAAATTAATGTTATTTTCCTTAGACACTTACGCAAGATGATAAATTTATGTAGATTTACTTAGAAGCACTTAAATGCCAGCTTAAATATCCTTCCAAATTCAGATTTGTTTATTAACAACAAAGAAGCAATTCACCAAATTCTTCTTGTGACAACTTACATGCAGAGTTTTCTGTGTAAGAGCTAGGCGAAAAACTGTCTAAAGATTTTTTAAAAAGGCAGGATATGGAGTTAGGAAGAATTCAGTGTAGAAAATTTCTGTCTTTCATGTACTCAAAAGTTCCTTTTTTATTTTTTCTAAAACCCATAAGTACTGGAAATTGCAAGTACAGTCTTGACAGTGAGGTAGTCAATGAATGTTTTTCTTTTGATTGGAAAATGGTCAGGATTTTCTCTCTATTTTTACTCTAGCTTTTATTGCCTCAGTTTTATTAGTCCTATTGGCTACTGAAGTACCTAGCTGGTTTGTGAAGTAATGTCTGGGTTTTTTCCTCCAAATACATTCTTGGACCAAAGGGTTTGGAGGGGAGAAAACTGAAAGGGAAAGACAGCGGAAGGGGAATTAAGCCTTTAACCCAGGGCAGATTTTCTGCTGTTTTGAGCAAATCTTTGTTTTCCTAATACCAAAAAAGAAGCTAATTTCATAGTGGTGGAGCTGAAGACATTCACAAGCAACAAATATTTATCAAACTGATGGTCCTGCCTGAGACAGTGTACTCTCATGACTGCAGAAGGTTCTTCGTATCAGACTACAGAAAAGCAGGTAACAAGTGGGGCAACAAAATGACCCCACCAGGTAACACGGATAGCACTGGTTGCACTACCGAGTACCTGCAGGCAGCAGGGCAGTGAAATCACTGAGAAGCACAGGACTTCAGAGGATCCTTATTTTCAAGACTAATTTTAGTTTATTTGGGTGATTTATTTCCAAACATCTTTTTTTAATAGACTTATTAAATATGATTGTAAAACAGGTTAATTTTTTCATCCACCTTATGATAAGGTGGAAAAGAAGTAGTTTTATGGTATTTCCTGTGGAGTCCTGAAGTAAATAGGCAACATGGAGGAAAGCATGAAAATAATTATTGAATGTTTTTGCCTGGGAGTTGCCCTGGTGGACATTGCTTGTAGAAGAAAAGGAAAAGCAGTAA
Organism: Falco peregrinus; assembly: GCF_023634155.1. NCBI lineage: Eukaryota > Metazoa > Chordata > Aves > Falconiformes > Falconidae > Falco > Falco peregrinus. Next base: position 49,152,025 of record NC_073723.1, read on the forward strand.
GTAGTAATTCCCTATAGTAGCAGTTCCCATCTGACTTGGAGAGCCTTGAGATCTGGGTTTCCTCCAGGCCAGATGAACCAAAGCTTCTGAAAGTTACTGGCTGTATTTTGGAAAATTGTGGGGAGTTATCATTCAAATCTTTGCATTTTCAGCTGGATTTATTCTATGCTATTCATTTTTTGTGTGCTGACTGGATATATTATGAAAGAAATGCTGAAGTGGAACAAGTAGAAAAAAGCATTCAAGTGACCAAAACTATAATGTTTAGTGTCTCTATTCACAAGCTAAAAAATAGTCACAGGCTATTTTCCTAGACTGCACTGTCTCTGCAGAGATTAGAATTAAAAATCAGTTTTCCTGTATATTTTCTACAGTTCTTATGTCTTATTCTAAGTAAAAGCTGTAGGCAAACAGCCAGCTGCTTTGCCCACCTCTACTTTTTCTTTGTCCAGTCTCTCTGGCCTTATAATCCTCCTTTCCTTCCTTTCCCTCTGTGCCTCTCTTTCTTTTCCTCTTCACTGCTTCAACACTAGGGTGAGATCTGATGAACGGAGATTGTTGTGTTCAGTTGGAGTCAACCTGCTCAGGGTGAGCAGACTATGGAGGTGTTGCTTTCCTATGGTCTGACAAGTCTCCTCAAGGCACTTACTAAATGAGATTATTCAAAAGCTTTCGACGTGGCACTATTTGGGAAATTTCCATATGAACAGTGCTCCCATAGTTCAAGGTGATTCTGTTCTGAAAAATAGGGAGCCTTTCCACTAAGCTGTGTTAGTACCAGAGGGCCTCAGCAAAAACACAAACTTGTTCTTGTTTTGCTGTAACTAAACTGCCTAATCTTCTTCTCCGGAGTTGTTGAATGGTTTTCTTCTTTGCTGATTTCTCTCAAAATCATTAAGATAAAAGATGAAAGTTAACATGAAGAAAAAACCCCACAGATCCAGTATTAAAAGTTTGTCTGAAAACCGAAAAATAGTGTCTTTTGTGAATTTGATGATTTTTAACTATTGACCATTTGACTGCACATGAAAAGGGGAATGAGTGTTGGTAAAACGGTATAAAACTCTCAGGAGGTGTTTAATGTCACGTATCAGTGATTTTGTTTATATATAACTATTTATGCTGCATAAATGAAATACTTGACAAGTGTAGAAAATATATTTTTTTTATTGAGGAAAAGTCACTAAACTCATCAGATTAGGACAAATTTGGTAATCCAGAAGGTAAAAAATCCAAATTTGAACCAGGGAAGCTACTATCCTACTTTATCTCATGTTGCATCTTCTACATGTGTCTACGTCTGTATCTCAAAAGGCAAATAGGCGTATAACGGAAATTTAGTTTGGATCTCATGGTGATAATATTAGTAGTTATATGTTCAGAATTTAATTGCAGCAGAACTGATTGGAAAGGAAATATTTCTTTTCTGCTGAGTGTAAAATGAAGAAAGACAAAAGAAAAATCTTGCTTAAAAATAAGAGTGGCAAGGGTTTAATACCAGTGCAGTCTAGGGACATGATCATAGGAAGAATATACACATATATTTTATAGTATTTATATGTAGTATTTTAGGAGCAAAAATATGTGCATCTTGTACTGTAGAAGGAGAGCTATGGAGCCGAATATCTAACACTGATAACTCTCCATCCTCTTTGGTTCCTAAAAGCTGGTCCTGTATTTTTGGTATTTCTAATAATGGAGGGAAAGTTAAGGACAAGAGGTATCCTGCATTGTTCTGAAAAGCATAAAGAAGAGCACCTTATCATGATCCTTTGCACTCAACAGACCTGCTTATAGAACCCAGACCCCTGTTTTTTTTGAACCAGGATTCATCCCTGCTATCATCTAAGATGACCTCTGAAACTCTCTTCTGAGATGACATGTGTACATTGTGATTTCTGAAACAGTACGGTGTGGGTCACTGCCATACAGCATGATAAGGATACATATTTTGCAATGGTACAATACATATTTTAATCCTGTTGCACTCACCTGACTATTCCAGAACAGCAGAACTTCATTCGTCTTGAGGAAGTTTTTCTTTATAACTTTTAACCTCTTCCATATCAATTTTAACATCATAAATAATAAACCTATCTTGCTAGAGGACCCATAGTTCTGTCTGGATTTATTGCTGAGTGCCGACACAATAAATTTAACCTGAATATTTTTTGAGACTTTCCTAACTCTTCATTAAATTTAGGGGTGGATTAAGCATTCTACAAGCATTGTGTGGCTTTAAACTGCACATCACATAAACACTTGGCAAAATTCAAGGTAAATATAATTCAAAATCTGCACTCACAAATTCAGATTTGAATGACTGAAGTAAGACACTCAGATTCACACCTAAAAATATAATGAAGTGATTTTATCAATTGTGTTGAAATATTTAAGTTTAATTACCAGAATTTTCAGGTTAAATTGCTATTGGCAATTTAAATGTGAATGCTCTGGATGAAACCAAACACATTACTGGTGGAACCCAGTAAGGACAGGCTCACTTGGCCAGCATGTCTAGCAAGCATTTAGGCTACTAGACTAGAGAGCAATCTGTCTTTGAATATTTCTTTATCTACAGTGGACTGGCTCCAAGGGGAAAGGCTAAAGCCTAAAGATGGGTTGTTTCTGTAACCCCGACTACCAACCCATCTGCCAGCCTCAGCTGCTGGAGCTCCCTCTCGCCCTCACTCTCCCTGTGTCTGTATATATGCAACCATATTCCTTCTTCAGCAGTAATAAAGTGGCATTGAAATAAGTAATTTCTACAAAAATTGTGTTCAGGAATGGGTTATTTGCAGACCTTGAGCTTTTCTGGCTTGAGGAAGACCTGCTGTACTAGACAGTGTCTTTGCCAGCTGGTCACAGGATAGTCTCAGGGAATTTGTCTGTTTGTGGTGCAAAATTACTTAGAGCCATTGGATGGCACACCTATAAAAAGCATTTACATTCTGGTTACCTGTAAGTAAATTTTAGGAGTAACATTGGGTTTTTGTTATGATGCAGATTTTCTTAGAAATTGCATACCTACTTAAGAAGCTGGTTGCCAGGCTTGGTCCCTGTAAGGTGAATATTTTTTAGGATAGTTTCTGTCTGGAGGATGCAAATGAGCCAAAGGTTACGTGTTGTCGGGAGAGTTACAGGCTGTATGCATGTCTCATGTCTTCTAAAGCTAATGAAGGATTTGTTTGTGTCATATGAAGTAAGCACTTCTGTGCATGTTAATGCCATGTCCTTTAATAGCCTGTGATAAAAGCCTTTCATAAAACTCAGACTGGTCTGACTTTAACAGCCAGCTGTGTCAAATACCTGACTGGCCGACTCTCCCTACTGGCAGAAAGCAGCAGCTTCTGCCACTTTGCATGACAGAGCAAGTAAAGTCACAGGCAGTAAAGACACACTGGTGTCTTCACTGAAAGCATGCTACTGAAACAATGCAAATAAAACCTTTGGGCACTCAAATACGTTCTGTTCTTGAGGTTTCAAAGGATCTTTGCATTTACTGAAAAAAGAAAATATCCTTCAGTGCATAGAGCAATTAGCAGCCTAAAGCAATTAGTAATCTTCTTTTGCCACAATTGAAAAGCGCTTTGGAAAAATAGCTGGTATGGGATTCTAATTTATTCAAATATAAAAAGAACTGCCTTGGTGCAATTTACATTATGAATATGCTGATATTTTGTAATAATAGGCAGTTATACTAACAGTAAGAGAGGTGAAATCAGAAAAAAGGTGAAGACAGCCTAGCTGAGGGGTATGCTTTAGTGCGGTATCTAAGCCTTTGATGATTTCCTGTGTTCCCCTGCCAAAATCTTAATTACACTCGATGTTTCTTTTTGATGCCACTTGCTCGCACTAATGATACCTAGTCAACACTTCCTTCTTCTGTAGGTTTTGTTCAGCTTGGGTTGCTCTTGCAGTTTTCTGTGTTACTTCTGGTGTTTCTCTTTTCCTTCCCCTCCTTCCTGTCTTCTAGAAATGAGATTTTTAGGCTGGTATTTTTACTCCATGAGCAGTATTACTGAATGTAGTGGCACTACATGCAGTAAGTAACGGCCATAAAATTGGACTTTGGTATTTTATATGACCCACTTAGTACCCTTCTAAGCAAGGCACTAGTTTTCCAGCTCGATACCCAGCTCGGCTGTAAGCAATTGACAAATCGATCCTCAGTCATTTTCTTCTTGCATAATTTATTTAAACAAATGCCTCAAAGGGCCCACTTCCATGTGGTGCAAAACATCAGCACAGAGTTTTCAGATTCATTTTCCCACCCGGTAACCTGCAATTTAGCAATAGCACCGAACAACATAGGGTAAAATGCCCGTTTGTCCTCTTTGTGACATTTTATACATGAGCTTATACATCTGTCTTCATCCTCTCACAGGTGTCGCCATTTCAGCAAATGGCTGCAAAAGGCTTAAAATACCTGCCGTCCCGTTGTGATGCTGCAGAGTAATTATAAATATAACCAAGGGAAATAAAATATCGGAGTGGGGGGCAGCTGGCAGCGCCAGGCAGAGGGGAGACGGCTGCGGGGGCATCACCCCAGGCCGCGCCTCGCCCTCCCCCTCGGCCGGGGCTCCTCGGCGGGGCCGGGCTCGGGCGGCGCTGCGGGAAGCGCTGCGGGAAGCGCTGCGGGAAGCGCTGCGGGAAGCGCTGCGGGAAGCGCTGCGGGAAGCGCTGCGGGAAGCGGCACCCTCTGCCGCTCCTGCGGGAAACAGCGCGGCGGGGGCGGGGGTGCCGGCTGCCCCCTCCCGTGGGTGCTCGGTCCCCGTCCCACACGGCGCACGTGTTTTTTTTCCCGGGGGTGCTCTGGCTACACGGGCTTTTTGTGCGGGGTGAGCGATTCTGGGCTTCCGCCTGACCCTTGTGTTTGGGTAACTGCTTGCCAGTTCTTAACCCGTTGCTCGGCGGTGCTCAAATAAACGCAGATCACCTCCGGTAAATCGGGGTTTGGTTTGCGAGCACCACTGGTGGAAGTGGCTGTAAATGATCCCTCTTTTATCTTGCTCCTGCTCCTGCACTGAGGAAAGCTTTGTCCTCTGCGCCTGATTTTTCTGGATAATCTTTGCTCTCAGCATCGCTATTAATGTGCTGTTCACACCTGCGGCTCATGCAGGTTCTCTGTGGCCCTAACTGAGCAAGTAATAGTGGGGAAGAGGGAAGGGGGAAGAGCGAAGGGAGCTGTAGCCTTCCCCACTCCATCCTGGAGTCAGTGGAGACGGGCTTAGTCAGCTGGTGCAGGCACAACCCCTTTTTCAGAGCCCTAAATTCACCCCTCTCTTCATCACAACACGGTTGTGTTTACACCATTAACCATATATGAATGGAGGTGTCAAAAACAGGAGGCAGAGGAGGTGGGAGGGGCAAGGTTTAGGGGTTGTGTGTGTAAAATTTACTTTTCTCCATCTTCAGCTTCATCATTTTTCAGTCTGATTCTTATTTCTGCCAGGCATCAGAAAAAGGCAACAAATGACTCTAAATCTTAAGGCAAGGAGATTAAGATTTAGGTATCGTTGGCATATAATCAACACAGTTCTTACCTCCTGGAAATGAATCATCTTTCTTTTGTCAAAAAGGTAAAGAGACGGCTCTGCAGGAGCTTGAGTTCTTTGGGGAGAAGTCAGTACTTATCCCACACAATCCACTGGGATCATCCTAAAAAGAAACAACCAGGCTAATCTTGAAGTGGCTTTATTTATTCCCATAAAACCTATTAATGGCATCAACAGCGTTCTGCGCCTCAGAGCTGAAGCTGGGTGGATGTCTGGGTTGTGTCAGCTCATTCCCTCCCTGGGGCAGTGTACCAGCTACCAGCAGAACTGTGCTTCCACATGCTGGGAAGCCAGCTTGCTGTGGAAGATGACTGATAGTGCCCCATAGGAGAAGTAGTTGTAAATAATAATTTGAGATGCTTAGTTTCTTTGTTTTGGTGTTTTTTTTTTAATGTTGAAAAACCTGACCAACTGTATCAGATGGGCTGGTTCTGTAGACCAGATATGTGTATCTGTTTTACAGATATCTGAAGAATGCTACGATTTTCTTTTAAAGAGAAGTGCTAAAAATGGTTCTTTAGCTCACATTCGGCTGCTGTCAGGAACCTTGTGTCTCTGGGAGTCACAGCTGTAGTCTGGTCCAGAAAAGTGGGAAGTTATGGAACTTTCATATGAGGACCTCAATGAAATGAAATGCAGGGAAGATGGCAAAGTGGTGACCTGCTTTGACAGCTCTGTCCCTGCTCCGAGGTGCTGGCCTGGGTGCCACAGCTGTCTGCAGTGGTAGTGCTGCTGAGGGGAGGCAGGGCCACAGCAGGACAGAGCAGAAGGCCTCCTGTTATGACCTAGTGAACTCCTTAATCCAGCCACTGGCTTCCTCACTGCCAGTTAGCTCTTGTCTGTGTGACACTCTTCCATGCTAAAGTCCTAGGGCCAGAAACCTTTCAACACCTGCCCAATACCTCCCTGCAGCTGGCAGTTGGAGGGTGGCTGGTCTCTCCATACCGTCCCAAGGACTTTCCTGTGGAAGGTGGATGTTCTTGAGACAGGCCACAGAGGCTGTCCTGGTGCTCAGGGTTTCATTGGGTTGGTTTCTGAAGGTGACAATGGAGATCTGTACTAGTAATTTATTTTAAAATGTAACGCAAACTTCTGTCATCTACAAGTGAAAACCAAAGCACAAGTCTTATGCTGCATATTTAGTCTGCTGTGACCAAAATATGTGTACAAAAACTGTTTAGGAAGTATTACATATACTTTCCTGCCTCTCTTTTCCCTCTTCCTCTCCCTTGCTGATCTTCGAAGAGATAAAATACACCATTTCCTGAGAACTCCGTTCACACGGAGAGCTAACATTTGTGGATGCAGAGAGACAGGAGAACTTTGTTTCCCTGGCAACAGGAGCCACCAGAAAGTGATTCCAGCATTTCCTCCCTTTACTCAGGCTCGCTATTATTATAGCCTTTGGTCATTCAGGTAGTAAAAACAATTATGAACTAAAAAAAGCATCTTGATAGTGTGCTTTACTTAACTCACCTGGCCTCCTTCATTACCTCTAGAATAAAAAGTGACCTCTGCAAATGATCCTGTACCAAAGCATCCAGTGTTACAATTCATGGTTGAATTTTAAGGTCTGCCCTACCCCACAGATCTAACTTAAACCTAGAAAGTGTCAAGGTCTTCTGGGAAATGTCAGCGACTAAGCAGCTTTCACTCAAAACCTGCATGTGCTGGAGGGACGGAGCTGACACTCTGCTGTGGCATGGTGAGCGGGTGTCGCACAGAGTCGTGCCTGTGATTCAGCGCGGTTCATTCTTACCTCTGAGTCAGGCTGAATTAATGTCCTAGCGCATTGTTAAGGTTTTGAAGCAGTGTGCTGATGGGGGCAGCTCTTTACTTTAGCTTTTGGTAATAAAAAAGACAATGTTGAAGCCCTTTCCCACCTGCTATTGTTAAATAGCACATATCTTCCTCCTCCCATAATCCTTATTCATTCAAAGAATTTCACTAGGTTTGCAAAAGAAAACAGTTTACAGATAAAAATTACCAACTCATGGTTTTCCTTCTACTTAAATGTAGTAATATTGTGTAGCTGATCTGAGAATGAGGCAGAGATCCTGGGGAAAAAAAAGGTTGCGTAAATGCATATGTATTGTAGTGCCTAGGTATGGGATGGCTGCATGTGGTATTTTTTTGCCTTTGAGGGCTGGAATTCACAGCTTAAACAATGTTCCCTAATTTGATACATAGTTTTGTATTATTAATGAAAAAAGTCTAGGTGAGTTCTGTTGTGTGTCTCAAAGTCCAGTGAGGTGAACACTGGCTCTACAGTATTATAGTGGAAAATATCGGTGGGCATGCGAGCCACAGGTTTGTAACAAGAGTGCTGGGGGAAAGTTGTAGCTGCATCGTGAGACTGTGCTTTTATGCTGTCTTTCTTTTCTAAATCTTTCCTTGATTGTCTTTCTTTCCTAGATCTTTCCTTGCTTTCCCTTGAATGAACAGGGCCTTTTGCCTAATGTGAGCCCTCAGAGGGAACAGGGACTTCTTGGCATCGGCGGGTGGACAGTCTGGGTTAGGTCAGCTGCAAGCCCTTTCTTTCTTTTCCCTTGTGCCTTCAGGAGACTCCTGTCCATTTCTACAGGACTATTGGGAAGGGCACAGAGGCACCGAGTAGTTACGTGTTGAAGGAGAAGATGATGCTGATGGAGCGTGGTTCTCCCTCTGCCCTTGTTTTTTTCTTTTGATATTATTGCAGATGTGTTTTCAGTGCCTGCAGTGAGACCTTACTGCTGAAAATCCAGATATTAAAGTTTTCATCAAGAAAACAAACACAAGAAAGGAAAATATAATTTTTAACAGTTTATACGAGTTTGATGTGACTTTCAGAAGAAAAAGGCATTTCTCTAGGTCAAGTACTTGCTTTCTACTGAATCGCAAAGGCCTACTGCAACTAAGAGCCAGAGCTGAGCCTCCAGCATGGAGCACACATAGACAGAAAACACTTGCCTCTGGCTCACTCTGTAATTTGCGGTGTTGTGGTCAAACTCCGCCTCACTCTACCACACCTCCCATGTAGCTGCAATGCACACTCCACTAAGGGTCAGTGACTGTAGCTGTGACCACATCTTTTTTGTGCTAAGATCACTGGAGAGTTTCAACACATAATTTGCTAGAGAAAGAGTAGCTTGCTGCCCAACTGAGCAGTGCTTGAAAAAGCTTTGATTCTGCTATTAATCTTCCTGAGCTTTTTACATCGTCCATGTTTTAGATTTATGCAGAGTGATAATAGACTTTTCCTCCCCATGTGGAAGTTTCTTATCCACCTGTAGCAGTTGCAGAGTGACAAACTGTTGCTTCTTTCTCCCTCACTTCAGCCTAACCATTAGAATCCACTTTACTGATCATTTTGTGGCTGTATATGCTCATATTTAAATCACTTATCCAAACAAAATGATTGCTTGTAAGAGATAAATTGTCAATGAATACTGAAATACTGCTATCTTAAAGCTCTCCTGTATATTTTAATTCCAGAATATGGAGAAGTCTGGGGAAGATATTAACAAGACATTGAAAACTGCCAAGTAAACCAATGTATGAGAAGATATAGCACTAGTAATTCCCTTCAGTAAGTCTGCAAGAGCCCATGGATTGCAGAGGATAAAAACAGGACTGGGGTACATTTTATGTTAGGATCTTACCTTACCTTCTAAAAAATTATTGTCCCAGGTCTGTGCTCCATCCTTCAAATGCATTTGGCTCGGGGGTGTTTTTATCACGTGTTTGCTATTTTGCATTTTTATCCATCTTAATTAAGGGTGAAACTTTTAGTCAGCCCTATACAGATGATAGTGAGCGGATGCTGATGTTCTGGAGAAAGCAGTGATTGCAGTCAAAGCCATCACCACATCTGCACAACTCTACACTTCTAACAGAGGGGATTCTGTACCTTTTAAATCTCCTACATGACTTTTGACTTTACATCTGACATAATTTCTTATCTAGATGGTAAAATTGTTTTAGAAATAGAAATTGCAGCCCCATCACTCTCAACAAGAGCATCACGAGGCAAAGTTTCAACATGGGAAAAGGATGAAGGAAACCCACAACCCCTTTCCTAGCCATCTAAGCCTCACCCAATGCCCAGAGAGGCACGGCAGCCTGCTGTTCCCTGCTGAAGCCTGCTTTCCTGCTGCACACTTTGTGATGCAGCCAGCCTGGCTGTTCCCCATCTCTTCCAAGGGAGTGGAAACAACTCAGGGTCTTACCTCACCTCTCCCAATTTGCCATTTAAAGGGATTCCTGCTGGGAATTTCAAGGTCTATATGTAAATAAAGGGATATCCTGAACACAGGTTGGTGTTTTACCAGCTCCTGCTTGATGGAGTATATTAGGGATAAGCTCTGAGGGACGTGGTTTCTGCGCATACCATCTCTCCATCCCTGACTGCAGCTGGAACTTGAGGGGAGCAGAGCTCTGACAGTGCTACAGGGAATCCTTGGCTTCTCACATGGTGTGGGACAGTTTGAATAAATTAAGGACAGTAATTGGGGTGCCTCTCTCTGCTTTTATAGCCAGCTTCTGACTTTCCTCCAGGTTGCAGGTGTAAAAGAACAGGGGCACAGCCACCCAGGAGAAGTGTTTTGAACGCACAGTTACGGAGCTGAGGCATGAAAGATCTGATGATCAGGCAAGGCACCTAAACTGAAAGTTCCTGTTTTACTCAGCATCTACTAGTCCATAAAAGCCTGTGGGATTCAATAAGGTAGAGAGGATCATTACCTGAGGCCTGGGATTGCAGGGGGAATGAGGAAAAGCAACTCAGAAAAGTGTATTTAAACAAGCATTCATTCTTTGCAGAACTTATTTCTCGCTTTTAATTTATCTGCCTCTCAGTGTTTAGACAGAAGTCATGTGAGCTTCTGAGCTGCAAGGACAGAGGAGAACGTGTGCATCAGTGCAGAGTGCTGCTGGAGCCCTGACAGTGAGAGGGAGGCAGAGGGAGCCTGAGAGGGAAAAGTGGTGGGAGCTGGAACAGCAGCAACTGCTGCTACCACGTTTCAGCTCATGCCTGGGAATCGACTCCGCTGCCAGCACTCCCCTCTGAAGGTGTAGGTGCCTCAGGTTCAAAAGTCCTAGAAGGTCGGTGGCACTTCCAGAAGCCAAGCAGAGCTGCATTATTTTTTCCTTTTCCTGCTTAGAACATCTGTTTGAGGACTCTGCTCCTTTTCCTGGACTGAAAGAGGTAATTTGTGTCATTAATGTGTCTCTTCTTTGAAAGCAGGTATGGGATCAGGAAAAAAAATAACTCAGGACAGAATGTCAGGGCAGATATGGGTGGTGGGTTTCTCTATCCCTCCTTTATAGCAGAGCTTAGGCATTAAGGAGCCCCTGTCAATAGGATACAGTCTGACTTAAAATATGGAGGATGGGAGAGACAGGGTTAAAGGGTGGGGGTGGATCTGAGCTGTTTCCCATCTGATTTGTTTCTCTGTGCAATCTCTGAAAGCAGAGGGAAACTTTCCTTGTGCACCTGGAAGGGACAGCACTTTCCCATTACATAGTGCGATGTAAAACTTGTAATTATTTAATATGAATGCAGTTTGCTTAAATCTCTGCTTGGCAAATTACAGTTCCCATCACAGCAGAGCTCCCCTTAACACACACAAGTTTCAGAGGTCTTAATGTCCGGCGACTGTGATAGCACTTTTGTTTCTTTCCCTCTCTCTTTCCAGCCTACTTGCCTCCTACTGTCTGCACTCCTCCTGGTGTTCCTCCTGCCCGTGGGAGCTGAGTCCCTATGGATGCCCCGGTACAGATTTTCCGGGAGGAGACAGAATCCACCTGCTCCCCGGTGCCCTGTCGTGCCCCCAGCACCAGCGGCAGCTGGCTCCTGGGCTGGGTGGACTACGACAGCAATGCCACCGGGGCCTTCGGTGGCACCCAGCACAACCACACCAGCATCTCCCCTGCCATCCCCATCATCATCACTGCTGTCTACTCGGTGGTCTTCGTTGTTGGTTTGGTGGGAAATTCTCTGGTCATGTTTGTCATCATAAGGTAAGGGGTTTTTGAGCTGAAAGAGGTGCAAATAGCCATCCCTAAATTTGGGAGGATGGGGGAGGGGGTAGTTTATGGGAAGCTCTCTGGGTGTGTATACATGAGGAACTGAGAGAAGGCAACTGGAACGACCCAAACCTTTTCAGTCACAGAGGTTTGCCTGAATGTGCAGGTCGAGGCAGGAGGGAGAAGCCGGTTCAAAATGTAAATTCTGCAGCCTGCGCGAAGGTGCTCTGTGCCCCAGCCGCGTTCATCGGGTGCCCTCTAGGGATGAGAGGCTGCTCTCGTCCCAGGGAAAACGCAAGTGGAAGGAAGACATTCCTGCAAGGCAGCACTTTTCCCCTGTGAGGCGAGCCGTGGACACTGATACATTGCTGCCTTGCCACCTAGCTGCTTGTTTAAGAAGGTGGGGGAAAAAGGAGACGATAAAGATAGGTGGAAATGCTTAATGTAAAGCATGGGATGTTTTGTCTCTGTCTAGTGGTGTTTAACTCCAGTTGTTGGTGTTGGACCGAAGAAAGCAAAAGCAGATGCTGAAATATCTGTCTTATTGTTTCTCAGGAAAGAGGAGAAAGCTATGTTCATTACTTTTTCATACTAAACCACTTAGTGAAATGCACCAATACTTACACTTGCAATTACACTTGTGTATTGGTGTATATTTTAGCTTGCATTATGATTTCTCTCTTTTTGTCCTTTTCATTTGCATTTGATACAAATGTTTGTACAGTACAGATCAGTACATGCTCATCAGATAATAAGCAACCAAGGGAACAGAAATCATAGAATCGTTTAGGTTGGAAAAGACCTTTGAGAGCAAGCCGAACCATTAACCCAGAACTGCCAAGTCCATCACTAAACCATGCCTCCAAGCACCACATCTATGGGTTTTTAAACACCTCCAGGGATGGTAATTCCCCCACCTCCCTGGGCAGCTGTTCCAATGCTTGACCACCTTTTCAGTGAAGAAATTTTTCCTAATATCCAATCTAAACCTTCCCTGGAATAACTTGAGGCTGTTTTGTCTTCTCCTGTTGCTTGTTATCTGGGAGAAGAGACCTACCCACAATCATGAAACCTTTTGGAGTCTTTCTTCATAGTCCATTTGCATCCAGCAAAAAAATGCTAAAAAAGAGTAATTGTGGAGTGTTCGTTGCTCAAATGAAATCAGATTGTACACAGAAAGAAAAATGGAGGTATTGGAAGGGATCTTGTTAGTAAAGCACGCATGTTAAGTGTCAAGCAATTGTGGGATGGTGAAATAACTGTCAGACTTGATATAGGAGGAAGTTAACTCGAATGATGAGGTACTTTACAAAAAATGAGTTATAACCAGGTGAATACTCTTGAAAAATGGAAATAAAAATCCCCTATGATAGTCAATGCAACAAATAAAGATGCCTGTGGTCAATTTGGGGAAGCTAGTTGGCTGCAGCTTTGTGATGTTATGATTTTTATACCCCTGCATGCCCTTTTGCCCTTCATTCAGAGTAGAGATTTCATTTCTTTTTGTATCCCTCTTGCAAGAAGAGAGTCTCCATACCTGACACACATACAGCTGCAAAAGCAGAGATTTTCTAGGCCATCAGTCACTAACAATGATAGTCATTTAACTGGCCTGGTCAGTGGAAATAAATTCAAACTTAGCCAGAGCCCTAAAAGTTAGCACATATTGATTATACTGGTGCATATGTATTTCCTTTTTTCTCTCCTGTTACCCTCCTAAAATTATTTTTGTGATGGCCTAGCTAGCTATGGCTCACTCCTACTAGTTCCTACATTAGCCTTTTGCTTCAGTTTCCTCTTGGTCCATCTTTGATTACATGACCAAAAACATAAATTAGTATGACAAAACACCTGTTAGTTTTTTTATTTTTTCTTTTTTTTTCTTTTTTTTTTTCCAGTATCCTCATGTCCTGGGTTTTATCTGTGGCAAGTGCTTTAACCACTGCTAGAATCATTAGCTGAATTGCATGTATACACACACGTACAGTTTCAAACGTTTCTTATGAATTTGAAATATTCCAAGGGTTTGTGCAAGAGGTGCATTTTCTTTATTTTTGTCCTAACTTATCATCCCCTTGTCTCTTTCCCTAACATCCACTCTGTATGATTGCATCTCAAGATGGATTTTCATGACCCATTGAAAAATGTAGCCAACAGTGATGTCCTTTCGTGTGGAAAGTGAAGGTCTGTGGGAAGTTTGTGAAATACGGTGGCAAGGGAGGAGGGGATTTTGTCCCCTGACCACCCCATGTTGCCTCTCCTCCAGCTGTCACAAGTTTAATGGAGGATGGGGACAGACTGTGGCTCTTCTTTACTCTCCAGCTGAGCACAGAGTTTGTGCGAGGCCCCTCACTGCTGTTCCTCATCTCTCTGAATTCCAGATCTGCTCTCCTCCTCCTAACTTGCTCTGGACTGGCAGGCAAGGCAGGCACAGCTGCTACTCCCTTTGCTCTTTTAAACAACATCTAATATTGTTAGAATGGTTTGGTTGAAAGGGGCCTACAATGATTATCTTGTCCAACTGCCTGACCACTTCAGGGCTGACACTGAGTCACCTTTTGGGTGACACAAACAAGATCCCTTATGTTCTGAAATTTTCAGTGAAACTGTTGAAGTGCCAATGCTGCAGTAGATTCAGGAGACTCCAACTAGTCTTGAGATGCCTCAGAAACAGGCTCAAATTCAGCCATAAGCTGTGGCATAGGCAGGCTTTGCCCAGTTCCTTCCTTTAATACCCCCACAAGAGTGTTTTTTCTACTTCTGCCCAAGGGCTGCTAAAGAAGCTCATGGAGCCCAGCGAGTCAGCATCTCAGCAGCTTGTGTGTAGAATGCTGGGTGTCCGAGATCTCCTTCAGGTGTGGTGGGATGTGTTTCTGCTGAGAGGGAAAACCCTCTCAGAGTTCCCTCAGAGGGAAAAAAAACCCTCAGGAGAATGGAACTTCAATCACATTTACAAGGTCCTGAAAGAAAAATAGCTGAGTTTGATACAGCTCCTGTAAACAGAGATTTGTGTTAAAGGCTGAGCGGGAATGGTACTTTAGTACGGTGGTGGCATCATGCCTGTTGAACCACGTCTCAGGAGACCTGGACTCTTCTGTTGGTTTTGCTACCAGGCATCAACACTTTTTCCTGTTCTGGCAAGGTCATTTAATGGCCTTGTGGCTTGGTTTCCTCACATGCAAAATGGAGATGCTGGTATTCACTGTCTTTGAATGCACAGCGACCGTTAGATTTAAAAGCCAAAGCCCTATCATTAAAAATCCTATCAGAGCAAGACCAGGACTATTGTAAGCCCCCCAGGCTCCTCGGGCACAATGAGGGTGGTTATTTTTAACGTGCAGAAAGAGCTCTGTGTTGAGTACTCAGTGCAACCTGCACTCTGCACGCCCATTGTGGTGTGGATGGTTTGTGGGACCTCTCCTCATGTTTGAATCAGCTGTGAGGCATGTGCACCAGCCCCAGGGGGTCTGCTGTCAGGTCAGCAGCCGGCCGGGTGGCTGGCAGTGCCTCACTCACGCTGAGCCATGGCATGCGGGATGTGATGCTCTCCTGTGACTGCCGCTTTTCCTGCGGAGGGAGTAGGAGAGAAAGAGGTCATCACACTGCCTCTTGCACTGGTGGGAACTGCAGATACTGTGTGTGAGAAGCACAGTCCTTCTCTTGTGGAAGAGGAGAGGAGGCATGAAATGAATGTAAAGAAACCAGGTGAAGTTATCTGACCTCACCTGAATAAAGTTATAGAGATATGTGTGTCTTGGCATGATCAAAATCTATCTCAACCCCAATCATTTTTCCTTTGAGATTGGGTTTAGCTCTGAAGTAAACGTTTCTGGAGGTGAACTGGCTGGCTGAAGCTGATAAATAAAATTACTTGTCCTTGGAAGCAAAAAGTCTTCTTCCTCTCTTCCTTCTCCCTCCTGACCTTATTCCTCTAAAATTTAGGGCTGGCTTTAAAGAAAATGGTACTTTCTTGTGATAGCTGGAGGGTAAGAAAAGTCACCTGACTAAAGTTACAACTTTAAATAGGGATTTGCCTTTATCAAAACCATAAATATACTATGGTAAAACCTCTGGTAGATGCTGTCTCTTATCCACTCCAGATTCACTTTTTCTATATATCTGCCTTACTCTCATTGTTCCTGAAGTCATTTGCTGAGAGCAGCTGCTATCATCAGGATCCTAAATAGTCAAACCTGCATTTATTTTAAAATTCTCTTTCAAGTTTCCAGTGAACAGAATAATTTCCTACATTCAAATTCAGCTTTAACAAGAGGCTGTGTCACAGATATGTAGATTGATTCCTAGGGGAAAAGAGAAAGCTTGTATTCCTCTGCTTAGTCTAATGTTGAAGAAAAAATGTAACTGGTAGTACATGTTTGTTCTTATATTCATCGAACTGAGTGGCAACTTATGTAACAGGAAGAGTCTATTAAGAAATGTCATATAAAATCGACTCAGTTCCAGTCTGTTTTTAAATCTTCTCCATCATTATTTCCAAACAAGAATGAAATTATAGAAGAAAATTCTGCAAAAAATAAATTGATTCAATATATTGGTTTAAATCAAGAATAGATTTTGATAATATCAAAAGATTACTTGTTAATTTGCTTTAAATTATTGTTCTAATTTTATTAAAATATATTTGGAAAGAATATTGCTCTGAAATAAAAAAATGAAGGTCCAGAAGATTCAGCCTAACTGACTACCTGTTCCCTATTACTTGCAGTTGGTATGATTTCATTCTTCTATGAAAGCAAAGGTTTGGCTTCTAAAAATAAAGGCCAAGCTGTACTATACTTTAGTGAAGTTTATGGCTTTTTACCTTTTTTTATCCAATCAAAAATTTGCTATCTTACTATTATCAGTACAGAGGTGTCAAAAGGATTGATAGTAATTTATCACAGGACCTCAAAGAGCATCTGCCCTTACCTCTCTGAATGGAGGTAATTTTGATAGGTTCTGCAGGGTTTGGCCAAACTAGGCATAATTTTCATCACAGCTTTGAAGACTGATCATTACCAACAGCTTTTACAGATGGCACAAAGACCAGGGTAACAGGGAAAATGGAAGATGACAGGTTTATGAAAGAGTATTGGTAGTTTGACAAGCATAGCACTTTTATATGATGTTTCTAAAACTTTTAATATCCTACTAGACAATAACTAAGTGAGACCTGGGGTTTATAAGCTGACAAGAAACTCAACATGAGTTCCTGGTATGATGCTGTGATAAGAAGAGCTAATACTGAAAAAGCAGAGAGAGCAGAGGGAAAGGTTGGAAGGAATATTTACTAGAGGCAATATTAGAGAGAGGCTATAGCTTATAGTGAGTAATCTGTTTGGCTTCTGAAAAGTAATTTGGTATCCATCCAGACACTTCCGCCGGGCTAGCAGCCAGGTTGTCATTTATTTCAGAGAAAGGCGTAACTGGAATCAGTGTAGGGAAGCAAGACGAATTACAGGGATCCCTTTTGAAATGGCAGAAAGTGAAGACTTACAAGAACTTTTGAGTTTGGCGACTGGCAAGGCAGAAAGCTTGAGAAAGCTTACCTGGCCTGTCCTCAGCCGGGAGAGCGGTGGGGAAGCTCACGCTCCTGGACGAAGTGTGGGGAGGAAGTGCAGTGGGGAGATGGTGCTGGGGAGGACAGGCTGGCTGAGCCCTGCTGGTAAAGGGGACAGAGTAAGCTAAGAGTGGGGACCCTTCATTTCGTTTTTCCTGCAAGGGGATTCTGAATTTGCTGAAAGGGTGTTGTCCCTTTGAGCAATAAGATTTATTCTCTTTGCCAGGCAGCCTCTGTCCTACTCGCTTCCCTCTCCCACAAACACACAGGAAACACTTTGCTAAGAGAGCTCAGGCCCTTCATGAAAAAAACCAGTCCTTCCAGGAGATAAGAACAATGGGAAAAGTGTATGTTACCAGAGACAGAGACTCAGCACTCACCAGGGCAATGCACCTGTAGCAAGTAAGAAGGATTAGGATGAGCAGTGTAACAGCCTGGGAGCTCCCCACAGCATGATTGGTCACTGGAACACATCTGCAGCAGTGTACAGTTTCTCAAGAGGCAGTCAGCTGCTTGACAAGGTCTAGATTCATTTTAATAACAGAGGCAAACAATCAGGTACCTAGTCTAAGCTAATTGTCTAGGCTCTCTAATAATAATAATATTAGGCAGACTGGTTTTAGATAAAATACTTATTTCATAAAATTCTTCATTCTCACTATTTTAGTTTAAGCCACAATTAATCACAGCACCTTGACAATTCTCTGAGCTCTCCTACCAAAATCATGCAAGCAAAAATTTTGCAGTATTGCTGTTTCTGACATTAAGAATTTTTCTTCAAAAAAAGGCTCTTAAGCTCACATAAAAATATTAAAAGTCCTTATCATAGAAGGAGGAAAAAGTTCATTTTTGTAAGTAGTGTGGATTTTTCATTTTGACCAGGTTATATGTAGACTTGAATCTCTTTTCTTCAGTTTGGAAACTGGTTCTTTAGCTCAAGAAGGAAAGCTTCCGCTTCTGATCTAAATCTGCAAGATCTTGTTCAATCTCAGTTTATGGCTAGTTCAGAGGAGTAATAGTAGTGGTAAATTGTAAGGTTTTTAATGATACCTTCTAGCATTCAGGTAGATTATCCTTCCTGAGGGGAGAATAAAAGACAAGATCATGCCTTTCTTCTTTAAGCTGTTTGAAAATAGGTACCTACAGGTGCTCTTTAATAAAGAAAATTCCACTTTAGGATACTATTTTGTAGGCAGCATGTGCAATTTTTTGTAGGCTCCTAACAATTTTAAAGACAGGTGATCTTCAAATATGTGCAGTAACAATGTTTGTTTATATTTAAAGTGTTTTCTAAGGTCCTATGTACTGCTAAATTCTGGCTGTCATTTGAAAGGTGATAATGACATATAACCCAACATGAACATGGAACCACAGCATATTGATTTTTATATTCTTTAAATGACCTCCAATCTTAGTTTCATACTGGCAATAAGCCTTTTATACTGAATTACGAAGATCCAGAAGGTAGATGAGCCACCATTTTTACCTGGTATGTGTTTGGAATAGATCCTCCTGGGTTGTATTGTTTATTTATTTTTATTTTATTTTTATTTTTATTTATTTTCATTTTTTCCACTTGTTCTGATGCAGGATGATATTGAGTGTGCCCTGAAAATAGCATTGAGATTTAGAGCTTTCCTGACTAAACTTTTCAGCTGCTTAATCTCTATATACTTCATTCAGAGGAACCTAGTGGAACAGAACCTGCATCCTGCTGATAGGTGTTACTGTAATTTGGTTTTAGATGTGCTTTAGCTTTCATTTTCATTCTCTGACTCAGGTAACTACCGCAAATATTTGTTTGTTATATCTCGTATTTCATGCTTTTGTACTTTCACTCTGCTACTGGAGAATGTTGTTGTAGTGTGTCTGTTAGTCTCGCTCCCTTCCTCATCCCTCATTTCATACTGCAGGGAACATTTCAGTCTATTACAATTACATGAAAAAAATTTGACCAAAGCCTCCTTCTCAGCTTTTATTAGCTTTACTAATGTTACAGTGCACATCAGAATCATGCTCCTCTCCTCTGCTTGAGATAATAACTTTAAGGGGCTCTACTAGCAGATTTAGTAATGCATTTCAATTTTTTTCTGAAATCATACCAACTCTTTAGTAATATGCTTCCTTCTATTACCACAATTTTGTTGATAAGCTTAGGCTGGAGGTATGATTTCTTCCTATTTACTGTCTTAAAAAACTGTTCAAATTAAGTTCTGCTCCAGAAGGAAAAGTACAGTAATGATGAATCAACTGAGAAATGGGGAAAATTTTCTAAGGGTCAGTCTAAAGTCAATCTCAAAGAACTTTCCACTTTTGGGAAGTGGACTTAGCCTAAATTGTGATAGTTTTGAGAATTTAACTTTTGACGTTATTTAAAATATGCTCCTTACAAACTCTCATCATGTATTCATAAAAAAAAATACACCCAAACCAAAGTTTTATTTTTCATCTTGACTATTTTTCTGCAGTTTCCATATATCTTCCAATTATCTAAAGTCTACAGAGGCTTGAGGCCTGCTTATAGCTTGACAAGCAGTCTCAAGATCCACCAACCAGCTTAAGTCACCAGAGGTTTTTCTGCCTCTTGAAATTAGATTCTAGCACCTGATTTGAGACAAGGACCTTCCATTTCTAATACTACATAGCTGTCACCTTGTTGTCGTAACAAGTTGTCACTTTGTTATGAAATCCCAGTATTTAACAAACCAATTTCTACACATGGGATTTGCCATGAGCAGTTTATGCAACAATGGTTTATAAATATTTTAATGGTCTTTGAAAGTTGCATCTCAAAGACAGTAAGAAAATGTTTGTAATTAATTACCAGTGTGCCATCTATGCGATAGCTATGTCCAGGCTTCCCCTATCTGTTCTGCTAGTCTAACTAAAGGAGATAGCAGGATTTTTTCCTTAAATGAAATTCAGGTATTTGATCAATAATTTTAATTTCACAAAGGAAGATGATTCCCTTACTTGAGCACTGTTTTGACCTTGTTCAAGGGCAGATTTGGGTGAATGGAGGGCATGGTGGGAAAACCCCAAACCACATAATATAATATATATTTTGGTGCAATTGAACAAATTGTAGAAAAGCGCTTAAACCCCTTGTCTCATGTTTGAGTCAAGACTCTGTCAGGGTCCACTTCAAAGTATCTGACAACCACAGCAGTCAATCCATTACTTTAACTGGACTTTTGATTAAGCCTGCAAGCACATATCTTCAGAGGCATGTAGGCATTTAATAATTTTTAGGTGTTCAGTTAAATACATTGAAAGGAGTTTGGATGATTGAGTCCAGATTCTCAAAGGCATTTCTGAATTTTATGAACTTCTAAACGAATAATGGTTTAATCTATATTGCCTAACAGCTTTAAAGGCTACCATCTCATTTAGATGGAGGCCAACGCTTCCACGTGAAAGAAATCAAGCTCTTTACATTACTAATATGAGATCAATGACTTTTAAGGTTGCATCAGTAAAATGTGCTTGTATATAACATTGCTGAGGTTAACCAGCACACCCTTCACCCCTGAGTTAGGTACGCATGATCCCTTTGCAGTGCCTGGGAGAACTGATTGCCTAAATGTAACAAAGCATTTATTGGAGCAGTTTTTATTGGTCTCCCACTTTCTTGTTCAAAGTCTGGCAAAAGAGAGGTCAGGTGCCTATTCTGGCTCAGAATGAGTGGCACAAGGAGGCATCTGTGGTCAGTGAACTGGGGTGGATTTGGGCAAGGCCAGCTAGTCATGGGATTGCCAGGCTGGTGAGCTACAGCAAAGCATTAGATGCACGTCAGCTAAAGTTGTCAAGGCTGGGATAGTTATGTGCATATGTGCCCCTGAAATAAGCCAAATCTTTCACAAAGAAAGATTTATGGTGGGAATGGCACACTGTAGGTTTTCTTCTCCCCTTTATATTTTCACTTCCATATAAGGCTTTGATTTGTTTACATTGGAAGTTGTCCAAATGCTGATGCTGGAATGACTCTGTATTTCTTACTACCTGTGAATGACAAGACATCCTTCATGTTGGATCAACAGTAGTGAGCAAAATTATTTTTCTTAGATTTGCATCGGTTCCATAGGCCAAAAAATCAAAATTGCTCACTTTACATATCTAACATAAGCATCACGTATACAGAGAACATGCTTTATGTTGCAGCTTCAAAATTTTGAATATTGAAGCTACCTGAAAAACTAGTTCTGTTTTGCAAAGGGTCTTTCCTATTCTACCACTGGAAGACTGGGGGAGGAAAGAAAGGGGTGGTGGAAAAATATGGTATATATGGTCACAGCGTCACACACAAGAAAGAATTGAATTAAAGTTGCAAGGAACAGGAAATGCTGCATATAAAGACTTTCAAATATTTGAGTTTTCAAGGCTAATAAAATCCTTTTAGTTATTTTTCACTAATTTTCTGATTTTCTTCAAGCAAAATGGGTCAAACTAATTCTTCCATATGTAAAAACAAACTTTCACTATCCAAACCCTGGGGGAAGTTTTTAAATATCTACAGAAGTAGTTCATAAGATCTGTTAGTTACTTCATCTCTGCTTATCACAGGGCACTTCATTCATTTAATTATTCTTGTATCAAATGTAATAAATTGCATTGGACTGAAGCACACACTTTGCAAGGCAGCAGACATTGATTTGATGATATCAAAAGGCGGAAAAATTAATCCTTTCTTATAGTCATTTTAGCTGTTAGGAAAAATCTGTCATTGTTCCTAAGCTGAGTTTGTCTGGCTTTGACTTTTATGTATTTGTCATCGTTATACTTTTTTTTTTTTTAGTCTGAAAGAGCTCTTCAGTACCTGCTTGTTTCTCCCTGTGGAGGTCTTTAGACACTGTAATCAAGTCACCTCTTGGTGTTCTTTCAGATCAACTAAATGTGTTGAGCTCTTTAAGCTACTTACAGTAAGAATTTTCTCCAGTCCTTTTACTTATTTTGTGGCAATTTTTATGCATCCATTCCAACTTTTCATAGTCTTTTTTGCAATGTGAGCAAGACAACAATTCCAAATATCATCAGTGATGTCCATAAAAGTAAAATCCCCTTTCCACTACTCCTTTTCAGACATTTGATGGGAATGAGTCTATTTTAGCACAGATTTGCAATCTGTTTAGTGAATTTTTATTTAGTCTTACAGCTGAGATGCACTTAGAGCAGGTTGGGGTTTTCTTACTGGAGGGAAAGTTACTAGTCTGTTAATATGTCTTATATTTGTTTCTCCTAGCTATATACTCTTGTATTTGTGTTTGAGCAGTGCTTTTTGGGCTATAACGTGATCAGGCAGGCTGCCTCCTCTGCTGGAGGGCCTGTTGAGGAGATTGATCTGGGAGGGGGCAGGACCCCAGCTCTGACTGGCAGGTGCCTCCTTGCTCTGCCTTTGATCTTGGAGAAGCTCAGACTGGGACAGAGGGAGTCTGGACCATGGGGGTCATACCATCGGTGTAGAGCTTTTCTTGCTGATTCCTTTTGGCTCTCTTTGCTCAGAGATTTCTAATGCTTCACTGGCTGTGGCTTTGTTCAGGATGTGAGCCTGGGCATGGTATCCTGGTGGGAAGGCTTTACTTTCTTTTCCCTTCCACTTCTCCTTTCTGTGCTGCGAACCACTGCTTGGCGTCATTTTGTCAGTAAGTAGTTATTAGAGTGTTTTAGAAAAAATGCTATTTTTAACATTTCATGTTGGTCATAAAATGACATTTCTGCCCATATTTTAATTAATAGCTAATTTACATATTGGGCACATTTTGTCAACACTACTCATCATCTTTTTAAAGTTATTTTTTAATTTATACATCAAAGTTTAAAAGGCAAATAGACACATTGCCCTACATGTTCATTAGCTGAATTGATTGAATATGATATTGCTGCTCCAAATTATTAATGACATACAGCAAAATCTAGCTAGATGTATTTCTGTGTGTGTTACACGTGCACATTTTAGTTTAGGCACACATTCAAAATATGGGGCTGAAACAGTTTTGAGAAATAAAACCTGTCATTGAATCTGATAATAAATTAGCAACAACGAGCAAAAGTAACTAACTGGGGGAAATAATTTCAGAAAGGAGTGTTAGGTATACCTCTGTGTTAACAGGCTCTCCTTCATCCTTTGTGTCCATAACAGAACTGGAAGCAGTCTTTTACACCCTGGAGCACGGGCTGTCCCCCCCCAGCTGTCACCGGAGCAGAGCTAAGCAAAAACCCAGATCCTATTCTTCTGTGTAGGCTGAGGTTCTTCCTGCTGGACAGAACAAGTGCTCCATTTCAATGAAATTAAAGGATGCAGAAAAAATATTGCTTTGATTGGGTTTTCCCCCCCGTGGTATCCAACTTAAAGAATAATCTTTTACATTAGCAGTCATGAAAGAAAGGACTGGCAAAAGCTGATGAGAAGAAAGGAGGAGAAATTGGAAATGAAGCAAAAAAGAAGGAAAATGACTAAAACTTGCATAAGCTGGCATCACTGTAGTGAATTCAAGGAAGAGAAACTACCATATAAGAGGCAACGTGGCCCAGCAGATGTCACAGTTAACATGGGTTCTTACTGGAGAATGGCATAACTCTTCCTTCCACAAAACAAACCCAGAAAGCTCGCGATCATTGACAGTTAGCTATAAGAAAAGGAAACACAAAACATTCTGATCACTTGCAAATGTAACAATGACATTTTCTTGGAGAAAGATCTGAGAAATTGAAAGGGAAACCAGCATTTGGCTAATTAGCTCAAATGTATTTATATACCTGGTTTTGCTTGAGGTGAATAGTTCTAACTGCTAATGCGGGTGCTGAGAGACTGAAATGTGTTTATAATTATCCCAAGGGTCTCACTTTTGTATGCACTGCCATCATAAATTAGGAATGACAGAAAAACCCCAACTATGGCAAAGACTGACTAATAAACTGTTACATATCTGAATGTGCATAATCATATTTTGAAATAATACAGCCTTACTGTTTTTGTTCTCCAGATACACAAAGATGAAGACAGCAACCAACATCTACATTTTCAATCTGGCTATGGCAGATGCACTAGTTACCACGACTATGCCTTTCCAAAGCACTGAGTACCTGATGAACTCTTGGCCCTTTGGTGATGTGCTCTGTAAAATAGTTATTTCAATTGACTATTATAACATGTTTACCAGCATATTCACACTGACCATGATGAGTGTTGATCGATACATTGCCGTGTGTCACCCTGTGAAGGCTCTGGACTTCCGTACACCTCTCAAGGCGAAGATAATCAACATCTGTATCTGGCTATTGTCCTCATCTGTTGGTATATCTGCAATAGTTCTTGGAGGTACCAAAGTCAGGGAAGGTGAGTGTGAGCTTTCAAAATTCAATCTTTCTGCTTCTCAAATGACATAAGATGTAGGTTCTAATATTGATTAAACCTGATCGATTCCTTGTTCAAAAATTATGTCTAAATTTCTGACATTTTGAAATACATTGTGGAACATTACAGTATGACACAAATCATTTAAGCTTAGATGCCCTGGCCGACTAAAAGAACAAAATGCACTTTGAAGCATTGTCTGTGCTAGAATGAGACCATCAAAAACTACTGGCAGACAGCAGGGGAAAATAATCAGGAATTTGATCACAGTGGATTGATCAAAGATCAGTTTAGGATGAAACTTGAAATGTGGGCTTAAGGTGCTTTTTGTAGGTGTTGTGAGAGTTGTTCTGATGAATTTCCAAGAGCAGAAACTAGATTGCCTGTCTTCAGTATAAATATTAAAGCTATCGTTAGCACTGAGACTGAGGAGCTTATTATCAACAGCCATTTCAGAGAACTTGAAGGCATGGTGAAGAAAGGAAAAGTCTGGAGAAAGAAAATCAAGCTGAATGATACATGTCAGTATTTCAAATTCTTGTTTAAAAGGGGACGGGGATGTATATGGAGGCTTGGGAAAGCTGAGAATAAGGATCAGCAGAGGAACTGGGAATGCAGATCATGGCAGGGAAGCAACTACAAGAACATGGAAATCTTTGAGATCTGTATGCAGACCCCTGTGGGCTCTGCTTGAAATTCATAATCCACGAAGGACTGTGGATTGAGCCCCTGTAACTGGTGACTCGTTACCAAAACTGCCCTACTATGGGGTTAATCTTACTTTGAAATCCTCCTTGAGAAAGAAAGGGGAGAAGCATTCTAACACACATATACTTCATACCCACAGGCATGACTGCAATGCAGGAGCACCTCAGTGTCTTCAAAAGGTTTGAATCCTCTAATGATGTCCTTGGGTTGGGGCCATCTTGTTAATGGATGGCTCAATAAAATACAAGACAAGCATATTTATGTGGTGGTAGTCTTTTGTTTGAGAAGTAAATAATTTTTTACAAAATGATAATAATTTCCTGAATTAATAACCTTTTCTATCAGAAAGGTTTAACTCCTCTGAAGAGAAACAGCAAATTTTACATAAGGACACTGTTTTGTCTGGCAGAGACAATAAATGCTGTGCTTTAAACTATTTGGCATAGATCAATGCAAACAAAACATTTCAGTAACAGCTGCTCAAGGGCTGACTGATTTGACTGAAGATGTATAGATTTTGTTCTTGTTGTTGGTCTTCTGGTGAGTAGATGACAGAAGAAGCCTCTAGAAACTCTTCTTTCAGCCCTTTGGGGAATCAAGTGTCGTGGTCTGCAGTGCTGTAACTCTTCTCCCCAGTACAGTTTTGACAGGGTCTATAAAACAATGTCTAGCTCAGGAAACATTAACTTTCAGGCATCTTCATTTGGGAAGAATGATTGTCTCGCTGTGTATGAGATCTTGAAGGCCATGGGACGTTGGCTTGGTCTGGTGTTTTGTTGGAGCATGCTTAACTAGCACAATATTTCTATATTATAGTTTCTATCTATATATTCACTATGAGCATCACACATCAAGGGGCTGCTCTGAGGCCAGCAATGTTTAAATGCCTTTCCCATGCCACGTGGCAGGAAGCCTGTTGGTTTTTTTCCTCTGAAACAGAGACTAGTAATACACAGCTCAGCTGGGCCAAAGAGGTTGGAAATTATTGACAAATGCTTGTCGGCCCCTACTGTTCAGGGCTGCTTGTCTGCTTTAAGGTCTCTCTTGAGCATTTAGCACCAATTATCTTGTCTGCTGTGTTCATAAATTGTGCTGATAAATGCTGAAGGGGAAAAGCAAGGATCCTCCCTTTGCCTGACAGCTGGAGCTCACGTCCAAAACTTTATCTTATGTTCATCAAAAATGTTGTTGTTTATATGCTACAGGGCCTCTGTTGGATTTAGATTTAAACAACAACTGAACATCAAATGGAAAGTGATTATATTTAAAGTTCCCACCCCATGCTCTGTTAGTCCCTTTTGTTCTCACAGTACAGGACGGCTGCCAGTGATGTCCTTCTGGGTACATTTTCCCTGCAGAATAAACTTTACATCTGTGTAAATATTCCCTCTCTGGCCTTAATGCTGAAGAATTGTTCACTTAAAAGAAATTTGAAAATTGGAGGTACTATTAGTATTGCCAGCAATAGTATGAAGGCTCCTTTTGAGTGCAGAGGAGTATGGATGCCTGAAGGTAACACAATTAATGTATCTAACAGGAATGTATTTACTATGTCAAGATTAAGATTAACGTTAAATGGTACCTTGTCATACACATTTAAAGATATATTTACACTGAAATACCATCTAGAATGCAGTATTTTTCCTTAAATATATCAATGTATTTGGAATATTTGGCTTTCAGAGTGGAAAAGGTCAGTATGAAATATTAAGTACTTAGTTTGTGACAACGTACTTCTGCTTAGTTCTGTTCTTAGTTTCCAGTAAACTTTAATGAGATGTAAGACATCATTAAATTTGTATTTGATAATTTTGAATTCTAGAATACCATTGCCAACTACAAATTCTATTAAAATGTAGCAAGCATGACCTGATTATTTTGATAAATATATGAAATTATGTCAGTAGATCTGAAAAGGCAGTTTCCTCTAGGAAGGGGTTTCAGTGAGTAGCTGGATGTGGTCTGGAGCTGTCATCCCTGATCACATCTCATTTTTATCTAGAACTGCACATCTAGATGCATCTTTACTGATCTAAATATCATACCTGCAATAATCACCATGAAAACTATTTTGAAGACAATTGTTGACATTTCTAGAATAAAATTAAGGAAAAGTACTATTATGAAAAACAAAGGATTTAGATAAGCTGATTGAGTGAAACACCCTGTTATGTCATACTTGTGCTTTCAGCTTAGCATCCTCCTCCAGGTTTAAAAGGTATGTCTTTTCACTTTTCAGTTTTCAGAATCATCCGTTAGTTGTTATATTATTTAAAATAAAACCTCAAAATATTTAGCTTTGTCTTCAACTTTTTTATTTGAATGTTTTAGTATTCAATATCATTCAGTAACAGCTTTCTGATAATCTAACTGTGAAAATGTTTGTATGATACCATAATGATATCTTCCTCCCCAATTGTTTTTCAAAACAAATTCTCTGCAATGTCACCTTGATTTTTGAAGCATTTTGATATCAGGGTAATATGGCTTGGTGGAATTTTTCTGACTAGTGCTGCTGGAGACAGATATGAAAACGTGAAGTGCAAGAGTATATTGAAACATTCTACCCTTAGATCTGATTCAATAAGAGCCAATACATAATAATTTGTAGAGGAATAACATATTCAGGAGGGAAAAAGAAGAAAATCCGAAGAATAATGCAGTGCTCAAGAGGATAAAATCTGAGCTAAAATTCAGAGTGAAAAATCCCTGTGTTACCTTGACTTGTCTTCAGTAGAATTTAAATGCTGATAAATTGTAAATTTATCCCTTCTCTTGCCTTGCCATTTATCTTGTTTCTTGGTTTTTCATACGTTTTATATGCTGGAAGGCTCCACTGAGGTCAGAAAATGAAACCTCAAATATTTCATTATTTGCTGCCTCCTGTCAGATGGAATATTTCTGGGATGTAAAATCAAATGACAGCCAGTGACTCTGAATCCTGGCATGGGCAATGAGGAAGGGAGTAGGCTGGTGTTAGTGGCCCAGGTCCTGCAGTCTCTGTGCAGGCTGAATTTTCAGTGGCATAATCTACAAAAAGAGCAGCCTCCATTTTACTCTGCACACACACATATTTTATTTGCTTCTATTTAACTGAAAAGAAACTGTTGCCAGGAAATAAGTTTTTCTGAATGCAAGCACTCCATTGGCACTGAAGAAGGCACGTGGGAAAAGATTATTACACAATTATCATGTATTGGCAAAATCTTCCTATGATCAAAAGCTCATTTAGCTCCCATCGTTCACAATTCCAAAAATCTGTCTCCACTCACAGACAAAAACATCTGTAGTTTGATAATAATTATGAGATTTCTATCCATTGAACATCGTACTCATTCTGTCTTTAAATCTCAGCAAGATTCAAATGGAAGCACCTTTACAAATTTTTTAGTTTTGTGCTCTGCATTTTTAGATCTTCCCATGGGAAACAAATTTTACACAATATCATACATTTTAAAAAGATCCATCTCTCTAAGAAATTTCTAGACACAGCTGCATAAAGCCAATGCAAAGGTAATTGAAAGGTTTCCTTGGAGTGATTTAAAGATAATTCTGTTTATTAATATCACATTACGTGATAATCACTTTTTTCTAGCTTATGCTATGATAATTACATTATTTAGAATATCTAATAATAAAGCAATTTTCTTCTTGGTTCTTTCATTCCTAGACACTGCTAGCACTGAATGTTCCTTGCAGTTTCCAGACAGAGATTACGTATGGTGGGACATCTTCATGAAAATCTGTGTCTTTGTCTTTGCATTTGTTATTCCAGTTCTCATTATAATTATTTGCTATACTCTGATGATCCTACGCCTTAAAAGCGTACGCCTTCTCTCTGGTTCTCGAGAAAAAGATCGAAACCTGCGCCGCATCACCAGGTTGGTTCTTGTGGTTGTGGCAGTTTTTATTATCTGTTGGACTCCTATTCATATTTTTGTGCTGGTTGAAGCATTAGGGGATGTGTCCCACAGTACTGCTGCTATATCCAGCTATTACTTCTGTATTGCTTTGGGTTACACCAACAGCAGCCTCAATCCAATCCTTTACGCTTTTTTGGATGAAAACTTCAAGAGATGTTTCAAGGACTTCTGCTTCCCCTTTAAGATGAGGCTAGACAGGCAGAGCACTAGCAGAGTCAGAAACACTGTTCAAGACCCAGCTTATACGAGGGAAGCAGATGGGACAAACAAACCTGTATGACTAGTCGTGGAAATGTCATCTTACTGTCCTCAAGAAAGAGAAGAGTCCAATGACCTAGGACTGACGCAGATTACCACTGCAGTTTGAACTGGACTGACCTAGACAGATGTTTCTGGAATATTTTAGAAACCCAAGTAGTTCAAACTAAAGCAAGTTTATTATCAACAAACAAGAACATCCTGAAAATAAACTCAAATGAAAAGGACCTGGTCAGGTTTTGGCACCATGCTTGTTGTGCTTGAGCTGGTACCAGCACACACTTTTGAGGAAGACAGGAGATAATGCTGTACCAGCTGATTCCAGATAACGAAAGTTCTGGCTTTTCTCTTTACAATACATAAGGTTACATTAAGCAACATTTGGTCATAACACTGAGTTATGCCACAGACTTCTGTCCCGATAGTGATTGCTTCTGAACTATGTAGTTTGATAACTTGATCTGTCATACTCTTTTACAGTGAAGGGTGTTGCAGAACAATGCCAGAGCTATAATCAATATTGTCCTCAACTAGTATATCTGTAACATTTGTCTGCACTGTGGAAATCCAATTTAAGCATGATCTATCTGCCTACACACCAAAGTGATTTAGTGTCTGTGTATGGTAAAATATTTTGGCATTTACAAATACTGGAATTTAAGGAGGATCGTTAGTATATTTTTAGCACGTGTTTAATCACCTGTGTGTAATGTTTTCTATGTGTGATTTTCCAAGATGATTGTGTACATATTGATCGTGAATAATATAATATGCATTTTCAGAATGTATTTTGAACCAGAGGCTAGAAAACTTTAAATACTTCATGTGTTACAAAACTGATGAAAAGCCATGCCACATTCATTATATGGGGGAAAAGAATCTCATCCCATTTTCATTAAAGGGGACAAATGGGCACACTTAAAAATAACGCTGTACTCGTTTTCCTGGACAATTTGTCAGCAGACTTAAATAAATATTTGATGAGTTAGAAACTGGTGAATTAGCACATGGATTAGCTGGATTGATACAAAGGAAATGAATAAATATACTGGATTCTTTAATGGCACTTGAATGGAAAAGTTTGTGTTTTATTGATGATGATACATTTTCTTTGATATGGTCCTATGAATTCAGTAAATTTCTCTATATTCCAGAGATGGCAAGGCACAGCTACACAAATTGCTGTCTTGCTGAAGGTAAGTTTATGGCAAAACTGAGACTAAACTTCAATCTGTAGTCTTTTGTCTTCCTAATTGGTATATATTACTATCCCTGCTTCTGCTGTTGCTGAAGTTTAGAGGAATGCTCTAATTATCTTCACTGGGAACAGATCTGCTCATTGGACATCTTCCTGGTAACTTTGTCTTTATGCAAAATGATGAACAAGGTGTGTGCCTTCATTGCATGGCATATTTTCTCAGAAACACAGTCTGGTTTGGTCATACTGGACCCGAAATCATTTATGCATGCCAGTATATATCATGGGATTTGCCCCTGCAGCTGGCAGTACCAGTTCCTGTGAAAATGCTGTAGATTCAGCCCTCTGCATAACTGCCACATCCTTTATTGTTAGCACACTCATTTATGTCAAATATTTTTGATATCAGGTCGATAAATGCAGTGCTCCTACATTCATCTTGCAGTACCAAACCAATCCTGAACAGTCAGAGGTGGTCACAGCCTTTCAGTGGCACTGCCATGTGGAGCAGAGCTGTGAGATTCAGGCCATGGAGTTTGGTACTTGAGAACTAGCTGATCTAATACAAATATCTTTCTTAATGAAAATATTAAAGATAATCCTTTCCAGACAAATCTAGCACTTTGTCATTGTTTCTACATGATGAGTGAATAGCTGGTCTCAGGATGCTTGATTTACCTGTGGAGATGAATAATGCTCACACAACTGATTGAGTGAGTCTAACTTCTTGCTTTCTCCCTTTTTCTATTTTTTTTACATGCATACACCTCTCTAAATAAAGTTATGACTTTTAAACAGTCACAGAAACAGAACGTTTAAGGTAAAAAATGACAATCTAAGGTATTTATCAAGTTAGGAACCAATAAACTGTGAAAGAGCTAGGCCCTAATGAATTTTTTTTCATTCCAAATAACCCGTGCTCTTGTTCAAGATTTACCATTTGCATATATGTGTACCTGTGTTTCAATACAGTTATTACTCTATACATTACGTGCAGTGATCCATATTGTAATGAAAAATCAGTGTTCTTAATTTGTAAAAAGGAGCTCTACAATAATTTTTATTTTTTGTCGTTATGATTTTAGTAAGAGGACCATCTTCCCTATCATAGTTGGAGGAAAATATGAGTTCCTAGCAATTTTTCTGTGGTATGGAAATATTAGTGTTGAAAAGTGATATAAGAATGTGTTCTAAAGATTTATTTAGTTCATGGAACATTAACAGCCAAATTAGTCTGGATGCAGTAGAAAGGAGTCTTAGAGGTTTTCTTGTCAAATTAGGCAGCTTACCACGTTTCGTTGAACAGCAGAGGAAAGTTGGCTGAGATTTTTTTTATAGCTGAGAAAGTATATTAAAAAATAATATTATATATTTGCTCACAGAATCTTCTTCCAGACGGTTAAATTCCCACTGTTCGTTCAGCAGTTCCCAGACTGGAATGACTAACAGGCCAACCAATTATTCTCACAGGAACATGCATGCTGACTTTGACAACCTGTATTTAAGCCTTGTGAAGCACAGAAGAAGTTACTTTCTGTGTAACTCCAGACAAATGACTTGTCTTTCCTCTTGTGTAGCTGCCTGTCTCCAGGAGGCAGTGAGGGGTGAAGGAAGGGGTAAGAGCTGCCTGGTCCAGCCATCGTAGTGCTGGGTAGAGGATGGGGCAGCAGGACAGGCTGGGCTGTCCCATGCGTCCTGGAGGAAGGCAACATGGGGCAAGTATGTGCACAAAGCCTGGGAACCAGCCATACTTTCTGCAGCCAGCCTCACCTCTCTTCCTTTTGGGAGGTTCCAAAAATTCAGTATTGCAAAAGTATGGCCCATGGTCATTTAACCTGCTTGTGGGGTTAATTTCCAATCAACTAGCGTGGATATTAAGGTGTCACCTTCTGTGTTCCCTCTTTCTTTTCATTTAGAAATCTTTTGCATGGGAAACATGCCAGGTGTTCTGGTTCAGTGCTTTTTTCTCTGCTTTGGAGAGCAGAGCAGAAAAGCGCTACCACGGAGTTAATGAAGTCTGCAGATCAAGTACCTTCTCTGAAATCTCAGATTTTTGCAGTGTAGAGGTACCAGATTAACTAGAGAGTGGAGGGCTCTTTCAGTCTCAGCTGTCTCTCCACGATAAATTTAATTATCCTTAACATTTAAATATTCTACAGCTGCCACTGGATGACCCCTGTAGCTAATCTGGTGTACTTTTTAATGTGGATTGCAAGAGAACAATTAGGTGTAAAAAAATAAGTAGAAAACCTTATTCAAATCTCTCTGTTCCTAGGGACTTAACTCAATGTACATGTTTGTGTATTAGAATTGCATCACAAGGAATAATAATGATTATTATTTTTTTTTTTAATTGGGGAAAAAACCCAGTGATATCCATGTGTGTCAATGTCCTGCGCTTTCTTTATTGCTAAATGTAATCTACACGGTGAAAGTGTCTTTCTTCAAACAAGAAAACTATTGCCTAGGTTTGACATTGCCCTCTAAAAACCAAGGTGGCCACAAGGTGTTCCTTTTGCCTTCAGCTAAGTTCTGCAGTGCATTGTTTCTTATTGTCCAAGACAACATTGTACTAGATTTTTTAAAATTTATTTTTTATTTATTGGCAGTCATGGTTTCTTCCTAACGTAATGAAAACAAATAAGCATTGAAAGAGAGACAATTTACATAACCAATTGCCATGACAGAGACAGCCTAGAAACAGAAAGAAAATACAATTGGTGTAATGCAAAAGCAGAACATCTCACCTGTGGTTCTGAGAATGTGAGGTAGGTTGTGTGCATGAGAAACAACTTTTCTTTTGGTGCATGTGGAAAACTGTTCAGTGCCTCAGTGCTAGTACATTCAGAATGCATTAAATTGGAGAGAAAACAAATACTCAGCATTATGCTTTCTAGCTACATTGATAAATAAAATATTAAAGGAAGATTATGCATCTTAACTCAAATGTAAAAGATATGTTCTGCTAGGGTTTGTGAATAGGAAGAGCTAAGTTTTCAGGTAGCTTCACCTAGTTTGGGGAAATTAGTGCTGAGAGGTGCTGTCTTGTTTTGGATTGGACAAATATTTTTGATTTAGCATCTGGCAAAGCAGCTAACTTAAGCTGCTACTCATACTGTCTTACATTGAAAAACTGGACACAGAAGGAATCTTTAGACCGATACAAAATACCTTTCCTTTCCATGTTTTTCTGTGCTGATACCAGCTGGGACCGAAAGAGCAAGTTTCACATACTGTGTGAGCAGTCAGATTTTGTATAGTTTCCAGCTAACTACAAGAAAAACTTGTGATCTGTGTTACACACGGTCACAGAACTAAGACAAGTATGTGATACTTAAGGTGCTTCAGGGAAAATATATGACTTTTAAGGGTCATAGGGGAAAAACGATTTCACACAAACATCATATATATGCCTTATAATCAGTAATAATGAGTTTTCAATAGGAAGTCTAAAGATGGAAAAGAATTTTTTTTCAAAAAGATGTTTTCGATTCCATATTTTGCCTAATATTTTTTCAGACTGGAGTATCACTCTCAACTTTTCAACTGTGACATTCAAAAAGAATTTATGTCCCAAAGGGCAAAGAAGCTACATTTAATGGTACACATGCAACGATATATACAGTTTTTAGTAGGCCTTGGGTGTTGTGCCATTGAAGATCTCTCCCACACATCCATATAGCTCTTTATTTTAAAGCCAGGCTCTGGTAATATATTCAAGGAAAGACAGGGATCATTAGTGTTTTTAAAAGAATCTTAGCCTTAAAAAATGCATGTCAAAGAAGTGATGCTATTTTACCGCAGAGGAAGAGGCAGCCCCTGAGGTGTTGCCTCATGTCCGAAACTGCTTTACATGTTCAAAGAGCAAGTCCATTACAAGCAGTGATCTCTGAGTAAACAGAACCTTGGTTAAAAATGCAGACCTCCTTAGTTCTGTCAAGGTATGGTCAGTGTAAACAGATCATTACTGAAAGAGTACACTTGCTTGTTAAAACATGTTTGATAGTCAGACTTCACGTTAAAATGCCCTTTTTTTTTCTGCTTGCAGCTGTTGTAATCAGCTAGAAAACTTCTAGCTGATCTGTTGATAGAGACTGGCTTGCTCTTAAGCAACTGTACGATAGGAATAGCTGTAACATTTTTGAGAGATTAGAGAGATTACGACAGTAGAAGGAAAAGAAGAACGTGGAGAAAGGCTGATTTACCTCACAGAAAGATGATGACTGCTCAAAAAAAAAAAAAAAAAAAAAGATACAGTTAATCTTTCCTTTCTATATTCTTTTTGTGAAAGAATGCATATTTTTTTCTTTTCTTTTTTTCTCCTCTCCCTCCCCAAAAGGTACATGTGGGACATTGTCAAGAAAGAACAAATTATTCTAGACGATGGATTTCAAAGTATTGCTTTGAAGGCTGATTGCTCTTTGATAAGGTTTGGTTACTCGTCATGCACACTAATAAAAGGCTCAATGGACACAGAAATGACCATAAGTGAGAATACCCTTGTTTCTCCTGTCTCAGCTCCTCACAGAAATGTGGTAATTTTTAATTGCTAGCATTTTGCTCCAGCTTTAAATACTTCTATGGCTGCTGAAAAGACAGAGCTCTAAGGTGAAAGCTGTGCAGTAATTTGGCACAGCACAAGTAAAAATCTGTTTGAAATGTATGAAACGGTGGGATCAGGAGATGACAGAGAAATGATGCTCAGATGCTGAGAAAATCCAAGCTTAGTGATCGAGCAATATCTCAACATACCGATAAATTTGGAAAAGAATTTAAAAGGAAAATTTTATCCTGTGAATGACAAAGGGAAAAGTCTCACTGATCTGAGCCAGTGTTCCTCTTGGTGCTGGTAAATGAATATAGTCCTTGCAAAGAAGACAGTCAGGGTGATTGTGCTGGGATTTTTTTTAAAATTGCTTATGAATTCTTAGTCAAACACAATTCTTGTAAATCTGGGTGGGTTTTTTTTTCGATGGGAGTATTTTGTTCAGAAAAATGTGGTTTCTGCAAAACTGGTTGAGTTTGTGATAACTTACCTAATCTGTCAAATACAGAAATTAATTTTGCCTGGATAATATCAAAGGGCTTAATTCTTAAGTGTACTTTGCAGGTGTGTAGTACAATATAGCAAGTACACCTATTAATTGTCAGAGTGATAGACTGGAAGGAGATGTTTTCAACTGTCTGAATCATTTTGGCTTGTTTTGTTTCTTGAAAAATCCTGGAAGTTTGATTTCTTGTCTTGATTCAGAACCAAATGGAAAGTTTCAGATTTTCTCACAGAACAAGGAATTTGCTTGTTAAATATACTCTTTGCATTACCTCTACCACTCAGGAAAAGGACCTGATGGCCACGTGTGTGATTGCAGCCATCAGCAGAAGAAAACGGGGGAATGTGGGGAGGAGAAGACCTCCCTGAGCAGATAGTACCCTGCCTGTCTAGGTATAAAACCAGGGCAGCAGTGGCTGTACAATGCTGCCCAAAACACAGAGCTTACTGCAGGAGTGGCACAGGTCAGTCGACTCAATACAGGTGCAGGATGTGATTTTGCACTATGTGAATTTTTCAGTGTGGAGTTCCATTAGGTAAGTTCAGGTTACTAAGGAAGGGAGCTGGGTGTGCCACACCACACACAGATGAAAATGGACACTGAAATGGGGTAAAGATGACCTGTCACCATAGCAGAAGAATAAAGAAACAGCTTTTGAAATTGAAAACAAGTTGAAAACTCATACATGAAAGTACTTTTATACATAGAGCATGTATCGCTAGCACATGAAATTAAAGTTTGTGGCTCAGTGATAGTCCAAAAGAATTATTTATGTAGCTGAATCTGAGTTAGGAGGATGAAAAGCTTGCAACCACCACTTCAGGCATTAAAACCAACCCTAACCTTGCCAGGAGCATAACACAAATTCCAGGTATTTAGGACACATGACGTCCAGCTTTGTTCCAAGCCTCTGCTCAACACAGCAGGGCATTTTGGTAGAGGGAAGGATACCCAGGAATTTTAGGCTGAACTAGTGTCTGATGGGAAGGGAAACTAGTTGTAAGAAGCAGCTTTTCCTTAGGACTGAGAAATGACAATGTTAAAATGGAATCTAAAATAAGAGCTGTTGCTCAGGAAAGGAATAGCTGATGATGTACTTTGGTGTATGTGCCAAGGCATTCTGTATCTGCTGGAGAGTAGAGAAGTGTTATTTTGGGGAAGCAAAGAAAGAAAAGATGAACATTTTCATAAAGTAGATTCTGAAGAATAAAGAAACACTGCAATTTTTGACCAACCAGCTAATTTTAACAACTAATATTTTCTTTCAGTGTTTATATTCTGTGCTACATTTTGATCTATACATAACTTTTAAAAACCTTGTTATCATAAAGCCAGTGCTCTATTATGTGTGAAATGACCTAATTGTGAAAAATAAGAGGTAAACCCCATGTTTTCTGCTTTGGTATCTGCAACAGTGCTGTGACATAGGGATAATTGACAAAATAATCCTGTTTCCAAAAAGCACACAATTTGTCCCCATCTTCCAAATCAATATAAATATTTATCACAAATTAGTCACGTGATTGATTATAATGTAACTGGGAAAATAAACAGTTTCCTCCCTCCTGCTGTGTTTGTATCACGTGCAAACAGCAAGGTGCGTTGCTCAGCATTACTTGACACCATATGTGATGAAGGTATCTCAAGAGGTGAAGCTTTTTAGTTGTGATTGCAAGTAAAATGCTAAGACTGAAACTTTCTCAGAAAGCCTGTAGTTAGATATGAATACATCAAGGAGGTAAAAGATCAAGATATTTTTTCCTGTATGATTTATCATGTTTCCAGGCCTAATTGGAAATTCTGGGGCCCTTGCCCCCTATGCTTCCTAAATGGAAGTTTGATGGCTTTGAGCATGTCCTTGGGGTAGATCAGGACTGTGAGGCAACTGATAATTAGAAAGCTAAGATTTAGCACCAGCTAAAGGGACAAGAAGGTAGCAGAGGGACTGGCATGAAGAGTATGTTGGTATGAGATCGTAAAAGACCTTGTTGCAGCCAGCTAGTTTGGAGAGTGCTGTGACAACTTACTACTACTGACTGCATTTTGTCCCAGACTGTCTCCTGTCAAAGAAAATACTTAGCTGTCTTCAAAAAAGCCGTGACTATTCTTAAAATATTTTGATGTACAAGAAGGGTTTCAGAAAGGCAAGACTAGGAAGAATCATAAAGATGCTCTTTAGTTATTGCTTAGTATGGGCAAGAAACCTGTTGACTGTATTTACTTTCTATTTCTAAAAATGTGAAATTCTGCATCTGCTGGACAATTGGTTGTTCTGTGAAAATACTTGTCTGTGAAGTTGTAATGTACCCGGCAAAACCACTGTTAATTAGCCAAGGAAACGGCAGGACACATTTTAGGGATACACACCTCTCCTCTGTCTTCCCTTTCTTCTAGAAGAATAATTTTGTATGGCCAAAATTGCCCTTTTTCAAAAATGTCTTTATTCAGCTCAAAACCAGCATTCATGTACTGCCCTTTGTAGTAGGTAAGCTGGTATTTCATGCTTTCAGAGCACTTTTTTCCTCAGTCTGGTGACGTTTCTTATCTCTGCTTTGTGTCACAGTGCAAGAAGTGTCCAGGGCAGGGTGGGGAAAAACATGAATGATACGATGCTCAGCAATGGCCTATGGTACCAGCTGAGGAAGGAGGTGCTGCTGGTGTTGCCACAGGTAGCACAACTCTTGCACAGGTATTAGGCTTACCTGGTGTATCATGCCCCCCTTTTCTTGCCAGTCCTGCTCCAACTCCTCTCTTCTTGGCTGAAAAAAGGACTTAGAAATTTTATATGTAGGCATAAAACTGTTATCTGTATATCCATTTTCTTAATTCATTTTAGTAACTCCTATGTATCTCTAAAACTCAGTGATTACCTCCAGCTATATGAATTATACTAAAAATAAAGTGCTTTAGCCTTATGTGAACTGTGACAGTTCTGCCCCATATGTAAGTATATGAGTATAGTGTTCCCTGGCAGCTGTTTCTGGGTATAGAGTTTCTTATCTGACAGGTCCAAGGGAAATTTAGCCACTCTAGTGCACCCTGGAGATATCACCAGCATATGATGTTATAGATCTTAATTGCGTTTATGTTTGTGCAGTTTAAAAATGTTTTGCTGCTGATTATGCCATTACCCAGAGGTACATACAAATTGATTCATCAGTATGGAAGCAATAAAAGGGAGCAATAATAATAGTAATAATAAATGGATCGTATAAAATGTTATGAAAGTAATTGAAATATTTTTCTTGACAAAATGAGACATTTGAGACATTTTATTCATTTAATGAAAAAAATGCATCTAGTGTCTCTGGGATCAGGGGGAGAACAGAAGCCCTTCTCATCCCAGAACATTCAGTTAAGGCCAATGGGATTTATTTGTTTTTATATGGTGGAAACCTTTTTTTTTTCCCACCATATAAAACTCTCTGCAACTTTCATTTTCAACAAACCTTCTGCAACGCAGAAAAGTTCCCATGTGCATTTACAGGGTGCTTTCAGCTGAGCAAGTGATATGAGTTTGAACCTCACATAGTAGGTTTCAGAGCTGCATTTGAACATTGTGTAGAGTGATGTCCCCAAGTTAATGCTGTTATTGCAGTGTTATTTTCACCTGCTTGCAAGCCAAATGGTGGCAGCTGCAACTGCACTTTATTGAAGCCCAAGAGACATGTGGGAGAGCTTTCCAAGTCACAGCTGTCAGGCAAAAGCACGACCTAGGCAAGGGGTTGCTTGAGTTGAGCGCAGGCTCAGCATACACAAAACAAAAATTTGGACATGTGGAAAACTTCA
Source organism: Falco peregrinus (assembly GCF_023634155.1). Taxonomy (NCBI): domain Eukaryota; kingdom Metazoa; phylum Chordata; class Aves; order Falconiformes; family Falconidae; genus Falco; species Falco peregrinus. Next base: position 49,191,427 of record NC_073723.1, read on the forward strand.
GGAACACGTATACGCCTATAGGTTTCTGTAGTGATTAATGGCAGCTGGGCAAGACATAGAAAGTATGCTGCTGGTGTACAAAATTCTGTTAAATTCTACCTGTTCTTTAAAGAGAAGCAGACCTTTCTCTTCACAGGCTTTGTACTGAAAATAATTGTTCTCTGTGTCACAGAAACCACATTTCTGATTTCACTCTGGTAAATGAATTTTAAACAAAAATAAAACACAGCTAAATCACATAGACCTAATGATAACATCACATCTGCAACTCAAACACCATTAAGATCAGATGACTAATATAGAGCTCTTTGTATGAACTTACAAGCTTAACTCTTTGTATGAGTTCTGGCCAGGAGCACACAAATTGCAAATCCTACCTATTAAAGTACTATTAACTGGTGTCACATGTGCAACATGTTAGATTAGATGCCCTCATACAACCACTGTACAACACGTGTATTACATCTTTGTTCATTTCTTAACCAGTATTGGAAAAGGTAGAAAGGTTTTATAAAGGGATATTTCTTGTTTATATGGCTTAAAAAAAATTGGATTATATCAGGACAAGCATCATGCTGTTCTGTAGGAAGCATTTTGGTCTCATCAAACAGCACAGAGCTTACAAATAAATTGAAATAATAAAACTCTATCTTTTTATAGCCCTTTTCATTTGGAGGGATCCCAAGGTACTTTACAAAATGCATACAATGAATAGAAATTTCTTTCCTGCTGAAGAAATGTAGCAAGCTATTTGATTATTGAGAGCAGTGAAAAGATCTTTTTGTTTAAATGTAAAGTCAGAGAATTTCAGGTAGGTGAATGACCAGGCTTATAACTAGCCCGCCCCTTTGAAGAAAATGCTATGGTTTTGCAAAAAAACAAGCAATAGGATTTCCAGCCAGTCTGATAGTCACCGGAGGTGTCCCCAGAGGGCCAACAGTGGCTCATGACAAGGGAAAGGTATTGGTTTGACTAAGTACGGGGAACCAGGCTGGAGACAGGACTGGACAGCACCCTGGTTAGATAAAAAGGCATGAAAAAGGCTCACGGAGAGGAATTGCTGGCAGCACCTGCAATTCTGAAGCAGGACTTTTATTCAGTTTCTCCTGTCTGACCAGCAAAAGCTGTTTCCAGAAAATATTTAGTCCCTAAGATGGTACTTTGAGGACCTCCTGTTTTACAAAATAACTGTATCTTGTTAAGGCAGTTCAAAGGCTGAAGCACCTACAGAGGTGTTGCTGAAGTGTCATCTTCTGGCCTTCTACCCATAACAAGAAATGCAGCTGAAAGCCTTGGTTTGTACATCTTCCTACTCAAAAAGCTTTGATTCCTATGCTCCATACCAATGAGGATGAGTTTCAGTGCTGGATATTGCTGATTAAGAAGCAGATATAGGTCAGAGTACCTTGGGTATGAGATGCTGCCATTCTCAGGTAAGGAGATAGAGTAATGCCATTTGCATCCTAACAATCATCAAGTTTTTAGGCAGGCTATTGCTATAGTTGTAATACATTAATCCACCTTAGCTTGTCCTTCACCACCACATTGTTCAGATGCTATAAAGCTGCTGTTAAGCTTATTTAATTAATTAATTAATACTAGAATTAAGATTTTTTTGTTTGTTTACTAAAGAACTATAGTGAAGTAATAGAGTTCACTTTTTCATCTTATCCAGCCTGTCAGTATTGGCTCTAGTCACAAGTAGTTGGACATTACATATCCCTGGAATTCTTACTTTACTATTTTTATTTCATTTCATTCTATCTTATTGCAGTCTAAAAGGGTTTGTGGCATCTAATGGCAAAATACAAATTACATGTAAACGTGCACAGAAAAGATTATGCTGTCTCAACATGTACTGTGAGCAATTCAGCCAGCTAAACTGAAAAACATTCCTCACAAACTAAATATTGTTACACTACTCTTTATTTCAAAAACTTCTGCTTTTTTAGCAAACAGAAGACACTTCTTGGAAATTGTCTTACTCTTTTCACCTTTTATCTGGTTTCCTCCCAAAACAAGTGATATGTGGCAATAGTTTTGCAATAATGTATTGAAAGAAAACATCTTTTTCACAGATTTATTTTCTAATTTCTGTCATTTCTGCAATGAGGGGTTAAAAAGTGCTGCCTTTTAAGCGATTTTAGCTCCTTCCAGAGCCAGACGGCACTGATATTGATAGGGACATGTATTTGGTTTGTATGACCAGTTTTTTGGGTTTTTGGAGGGGTTTTTTTGGTTGTGTGTGGGTGGGTGGGTGCTACTGTGGTGGCTTCTGTGAGAACTGCTAGAAGCTTCCCCTGTGTCTGCCAAAACAAACACCAGCCAGCTCCAAGAAGGACCCACCGCTGGCCCAGGCTAAACCCATTAGCAACGGTGGTAGCGCCTCTGGGACAGCGTATTTAGCCAGGGGGGGAAGCCCTGCACATCAGCAGTTGTAGCAGGAGAGGAGTGAGACTGTGAGAGCAACAGCCCTGCAGCCCCCCAGGCCAGCGCAGAGGGAGGCAGGAGGTGCCCCAGGCCCCAGAGCAGAGGTTCCCCGGCAGCCCGCGGTGAAGCCCCTGGCGAGGCAGGCTGTGCCCCTCAGCCCGTGGAGGGCCGTGGTGGAGCAGATCCCCACCTGCAGCCCACGGGGACCCCAGGCCGGGGCAGGGCGATGCCCCGAGGAGGCTGTGCCCCGCGGGCAGCCGGCGCTGGAGCAGCTCCTGGCAGGGCCTGTGGCCCTGTGCAGAGGAGCCCAGGCGGGAGCAGGTTTGCTGGCCGGGCCTGTGCCCCCGCGGGGACCCGCGCTGGAGCCGCTGTGCCTGAGGGGCTGCGCCCGGGGGGGGACCCGGCTGGGGCAGGCTGGGAAGGGCTGCTGCCCTGGGAAGGGCTCGCGTTGGAGAAGTCCATGGAGGACCCTGTCCGTGGGAGGGACCCCACGCTGGAGCAGGGCCCGAGTGTGGGGAGGAAGAAGCGGCAGAAAAATGTGATGAACTGACTGTAACCCTCATTCCCTGGTCCCCTGTGCCAGTCGGGAGGAGGAAGAGGAGGCAGAGAAATTGGTAATTAAGTTAAGCCCAGGAAGAACAGGTGGGTGGGAGGAAGTTGGTTATTTTTCTGATTTGAATGGTTATTGAACTAATTTCCCCAAGTCGTGCCTGTTTTTCTTGTGATGGTAATTGTTGAGTGATCTCCGTCACAAGCTTTTTGTTATATTTTCACTCCCCTGTGCAGCTGGGGAGGGTGGTGACAGAGTGGCTTTGGTGGGCACCTGGTGTCCAGCCAGGGTCAACCCACTGCAGAGCACTTGGCTGTTTGCCAGCTATGGCACTGCATGGTGGGGAGCATGTGCCATGCTAGAAGATGCTATAGGAAAGATTAGGGCAGGCCACTTTGTTCACATATCTGGTCTGTTGCTGTCTATCCACTCTTTGCTAAACATTTATTTTCAGAATAAAACACAAAGTGTGCTCTATTCTAGCTCCACCACCTACGTTTATTACTCTTAAAGACTTGGAAGAAACTCAGGCAGGGTCTAGAGAGTCATATTTTTGAAGTGAAAGGGGTCTTCACAAGATGAGCATTGTGGAATGAGCTTTCTTCCCCCTGCAAACACCAACAGGCATCAAAATCTGTCAGTGAGATAAGTGCTTGTGGATTACTATGACATTAATGGCTTTTTATGAATTTGTAAACTGTCTTGTGGCTTGGTTTAATATGAACATTTCACACATCCTGGGTGCTTCACCCTTACAGGAACTCTCTGAGGTATAATATGAGTCACAGCTTTAGTAATTGGAGGAAAGAAATGGAAATTTGCTTCTTAGCATGAAGGAGTTGGTAGATGGGGAAAGCTGCCTTGTTTATTAATACAGCTGATCTGACAATGGAATTCCTTTCAGAAAAGTGTTATGATGGATGGAGGGAAAAAAAGAGGATAGGAAAGCAGAGTATTTTTTTCTTCTTTTCTGGGGAAAAATAGCATATTGCTGGTGGCCTAGCATTCTGATCCCCAGCCTCTGAGGGGTAGTGGGTGGATGGAACATTCCAGGGAAGGAACAGCTCGGGAGCTAAGTTATTCAAGGAGCTAAACTGGCATCCTGAACAGCTTTCTGCTTGTGGAATGTCGCTGTGGCCTATGGGCACAGGCGTGTTAGTTATCTCACTGGTAAAACTTAGGTAACTAGCTTTAATTTTAAAATTTGTGGCTCTTGGAAAGAGCAAGGTAAGGTAAATAAGAAAACACTAAGCTTTATTTGTATTCTGTATTAGTTTCTACATTGCATTATAAGAGAGACATGTACAAACTGGAGAGTCCAATGAAGTGCCACAAAGGTGATTAAGGGGCTGGAACACCTTTCCTATGAGGGAAGGCTGGGAGAGCAGGGACTGCTTAGCCTAAAGGTGAGAAGGGTCAGAGGGATCTTATCAGGGTATATAAATACCTGAAGGGAGGGTGCAAAGAGGATGGAGCAAGGCCCTTTTCTGTGGTGCCCAGTGCCAAGACCAGAGGCAATGGGCACAATATAAAACACAGGAGGTTCCCTCTGCACATCAGCAAACACATTTTTACTATGAGCACTGGCAAGAGTTGCCTGTAGAGGTTGTGGAGTCTTCACCCTTATTCAACAGCCATCTGGACACAGTCCTGGGCAACCTGCTCTGGGTGGTTGTGCTTGAGCAGAGCGGTTTGACCAGATGACCTACAGAGGACCCTTCTAACCTCAACCATTCTGTGATACCATCTTTTTCTGGAGACTTGAGTCTATGGTTGTTGCAAGCAGAGCATTTTCGCTTTTAATACTAAAATCAAAATGTGATACATGGTAGAGACACTTGGTTCCATGGTGTTAGTATATATAAATAAAATGAATCAGTTCAAACTCTTAAAAGGTGGTGATTTAATTAAAGTTGAGCAAGACATTTTTGTAATATAAAAGATGGCACTGTTAAGTCTACTTTTTTGTCTTGTGATTTTAACTTGTAGTTTTAAAAATTTTTCTGCTTCTAATTACAGTAAGCATTATCACAAATTTTAGTTTTGAAATCCCTTCTTTATTCATATGTTCATAAACATTTTTTCCTACTCTTGAAACATATTTAACTACCTGGTAGCCTCCGATCACTTTAAATTTTTTTTAAGCTGGCATTCATCCCTACCTCTGACTGTCTATAAACCTTTCCCTATCTTCTTCTGGACCTTTTTACCCTTGGTGACAGAGTGGGAGATTCATCAAATGAGACACTTGCTAGCAGGCCATGTGTCTACTGGAAACAACAATGTCACAGTAGTATCTACTTATTCTCATGCATATAGTTGTGAAAAACTCTTTATTCAGTATTTGAATAGCAAACTTTGTCCCAAAAATAAGGTAATACCTTTGATAATGTCTCCCAGACTACATACATAGCTTTAGATTTCTTATTAAAGGGAAATGATTCAGGTTAGTCCCAAAACTGGGTCTTTGCAAGACTAGATGCAAGATGAGGTCTGTCCTTTTTATTGTGGAAAATGGGTTACATCAGAAATGTACTTCTGAAGTGTGGTAAGCAGCTCATAAAAGCTGTTAGAGTAATCATACCACCTTTTAAAAAAATATCTTGCTGATATATATTTCAATATATAATCTCCAAATACCTCATCTTGCATGTATCTGAAATGGGACACTGTCTCCATTTCCTGACCTCGCCCTTCTGTACTCATCTGGCACCCCTTCTCCCTCATCTCAGGGCAGGCATGTCTTGTCCTGTTCCTTGTTATGGCCCTGCCAGGAATAAAAAGAGAGTTTTTATTATTCCTGTGTAGCCCTGAAGTGGTCTTAGAATTCTTTCATCTGGATTGTTATTTGTAAGCCTTTCATACATTCCTAACATGTCACATACACTCCATGTGAAGGCTCTTTATAGCTGTTTTCCTCAGTAACATATTCTTGCTGTAGTTATCTATGCTAGAAAAATAGTATGCAATATCATGCTTCAAAATTTCAGTGATGTTAAAAGTCAGTGAGAAGTTAGGAGGTTAAAGGTTGTTCCATTAAATCTGGGTTCAGGTGTGTTGCATTTTTCCTTCTGCCAAGTCATTTGTCACTGCCTCTGTGGTAGAAGTACAATGATCTTGCTAGAGCAACAGTTCAATTTGACATGATAAATCCTACAAACCTTTGTGGCTTTTTGGCTAAGTCTTTTCCAGTCCAGCATTATTCATTGTCCTCAGTGGGGATAGGAACACTTGTATGGCAATTGTGTAAGGTGAATTCCCTCAGCAGATATGCAAAAATGGGCAGATAAGGAATGGTTTCTACTTTGAGCTATATGCAGAAATTTCCATCTTAGTAAACAAGATAAACTGAATGCTTTAGATCTTCCTGCAAACTCCCATAACGCTTTTCCCTTTGTCAGCTAATCTCTTCCTTTCCTTCTTTTCTCAACAGATACCTGTTTCTGTTTGTTTCCACTCCACACAGATCAGCTGTAGGCAGTGAAACCAAGCCTTGCATTAAGCATGCTTAAATGCTACACTTGTTTTTCAAGTCTGATAAATGTTCTCTTTCTGATTTTCAATTTTCAGGTTGACAACTTGCCAGAAACTTTCTTCAGTGAACACTAGCTTATTGGTAATTATGACAGCTGACAGAAAGAGTTCCTGCCTATGGTTTCATTTTGTAAACAGCGAACAAAGCTCACCACACCCCAGTAATTTGCATACATTGATGCACTGAGATGCAACTGTGAGAGCTGTACTTGTCACTAGGAAGTATTGTTTTGTCAAAACTGAAATTCTTTTAAAATGTATTTTCTCTGATAAAACTTTTCTAGGGGAGGTTTCTTAGGGAAAGGTGTTATTTTTGCTGAAAACAAACAACAGTCTCCATGAGGGCTGTTCAGGTGCTGTGTGCTTACTAGGGATGCAGGAGACAGAGTTTAGTATGGTTGAAAAGGAGCATTCAGGGAATGTGGATCTCCCATGTCCTGGGTAGTGGATTCATCCCTGGACTAAATGAAAACTGCTGGCAGTAACCTGCCAGTTGTGCAGACCTCTCCTCTGGAGAGATGTGAGACCCGGGAATGGCTCATGCCATGGGAGAGATCACCTGCATGGGTGCCTTCAGACAAGATACATTACCACAAGGGTCTGTGAAGGCAGGACACAGCCTTTTAGCTGGGCTTCCTGGAAAGCAGGCCCTGCCCAGGCAGTGCCAGACCTACTGTGTTAGACCCAGATACCCACAACCATGTCTAGCACAGAGCAGGAGAGAGGCCATGACACTGCATTGCAAAGAAGTGGGACACGGCTGTGCTCGAGGAGAGGCGCCAGACGGGAGCCAGCTGCATGAGTGTCTCACCAAGCGTGGGAGGCTTGTCAGGTCTGCATTTGAGGATTTTTCTCTCTCTCCCTGAACATTTTCAAGTGGTCTCAGTGTTGTTGCTACAAATTGAATTCTCAGCCTGGGCAGCTGCTTCCAGTTGAAAAGAGAGTTATCTTCTTTTTACAGCTTTTTATTTCCTAACTCTCTGCTTTGTTGGTAAGGGTTCAGGTAGGCAATGCTTTGATTGAGCTGAGATCTGATAATATAAGAATTCATGTTTTTGTGTATCATATGCCAGAGTACAGGGTGCTGGGCATAAGTGAATGTTCAGATGCTAGCTCTATTCCATGTCATATTGTTAATTTGCTTTCAACAAGTGAAGCTAAATAATATCCATGGGAAACTTGCATTGTTGGAAACTGGCTGTGAATCCCAGATTTCCTTTTAACAGAAGCTATTTGTATATTTGTGGCACTTGTCAAAAAAAAAAAAACCAACAAAAAAAAAAAGTGGTAATGCTTTGTCCCTTACAAAGCTTTTAGTTTAGCTCTTCAATTAGAAGATCCAGGAGTGGAAAGGTGATCCTGCAGGTATCCTGAACAAGCATTTGGAAAACTGGAGCTTAATCTTACTGTCACAGATACTTGTTGGATGATCAAAGAAATCAGGTCAGTAAAATTTGCAAGGCAGTTTCAAACAAGGTTAATTTGGAAATGCTAAAGCAGCTGACTCCCTGAAGGAGTTGGGTGCCGGTATGTTTTAAAAGTAACACTGGAGGTGTATCTACATTTTCAGAGACCTTTACAAAGATGGTCTATAGGTAGTTTCACAGCTGTGATGGTACCACCTCTTGTTGCCTAAAGAAACTGTCTTGCTATAGGTCTGACTGTGATGAGCAGGTTGGACCAGGAGCCCTCTGCCTGGGGTATGTGGCTGCAGACAGAGCTGGTTGGGAGCACAAACCAAGACCTAATATATGAGAGACACATAGAGACTGAACTGTGAAAAAGCCTGTTTCTACATATGATAATCTCGCATGACTTAGGTACTGAAGTGATGGGGTGGGTTCCTAGGAAATAGATCTGATGATGTAAAATCTGATTTTTTAAGTAACCTAGTTAACACTGGAAGTGAGTGTGAGAATATAGGTAGCATATGATGGGATAAAAATTGGTGAATGGTGTGTTTGCATAACCTTAATTCTGCCCAGAAAACCCATGGAGCATGAATTCCCTGTGTAGGACAAGTTGTGGTTCAAAAGCATTTAAAATACAACAGAAATTTCTTCTATAGTTCATGCTGGGACCGAAATTGTGCTTGAAAATAACATAGCAACCTATTCAATTTCAGTAATTGTTTGAGATAAAAAAATAACTTTTTATTCCTTTTAAGAAATTACTGAAATCAAATGACAGTGTATTTATCATGCAAGTTAACTACCTTGATATTTGTTTAAAATGCAGTAAGACACACGTCTCCTTGAGGGCTCCTTCTGGTGTTTTTTCTCCCAAAAGCTGATGTGTTATTTAGTTCTTTTTTTACAGAGCTTCAAAACTGCATAATTTTATCCACTTTTTTAGCTTCTTTGGAAGAGTTTCTGCTATATGTTGTAGGTACGTGCAACAGTTTAGATGGGCCATATGTGTAACCTTTGACCTTTCCAAGCACTGAGGTGGCTTTAGATATATTTTGGGTAACCCTGAAGTCTTCTGTAGGCATGCTATGAATCTTCACTCTTTAGCTTTATATCATCTCTCACACTTGTCTTACCCTGCATACGGTATATGAGAATTTTGAGATAAGAGTCAGAAGGTAGCACTAGAAATTGTTCACAGTTTTTTTACAGCAATCTTCCTTCACTGAGGGTTTCAAAACATGTTTTATACTCCCTACCTTTATACTCCCTACCTCACCATCAAGATGGGCGGATGCAAGCGTGGAGATAAAGATACAGGTAAGCTGATGAAAATCATATGGTTTAGACTTGTAGAAACACCTATACTTGCAGCTAAACACCTTCTTTTCATTAAAAAATAAATCTCTGTAGGCTCTGTACACTACTGAACTTTGACATAAGAATATAGGGATTAATGCTTCTCAAAGATAGGAAATGCACTCTTTTGAAGCACAATGCTGTCTTTACACTTATAATGAGTAGTTTCCAAATATCCCATACAGAAGCTACTCTACTGTACCCCATGCGGAAACTACTCTGCTTTCTTTTTTATTGATTACTTAGTTGTAAATACTATACCCAACTGGGGAACCAAAGTATTGTCAAACAGAGATTGGCAAACTCTCAGGACAGCTTGTCAGTTGAACAGACCAAAGACAACAGCTGCTAAGAAACACCTTCAACTTGTGGTTCAGTAGCAGAACAGAGGATACTAGATTTCTTTTTCTGTATCAGCCTATACCATCAGGAGACCCCAGTCATGAAACTGAAGTTAAAGTAATATGTGACATGCTAATAAAATTAATTAAAAAAAAATTTAAACCCACTTGCCTGTTTTTGTGCTGCCTGTTATGGGTTTCTGTGATATATCAGAGCTAGAGGCATGTCAAAAGTTACTTCCAGAAGCTGATATTTAACTATAGAATAATTATTTATTTTTTCGGTTCTGCAACCCAGATTTTACATTCATCAACAACTTATGCTGAATACTAGAAAAAAAGTTATCCTGGTAATTTTTTTCAGTCTTCTGTCTTCCAAATGGTATACTACCCTGAATTATATAAATATATATGTATCGTGACTGTAATGACATTGACTCATTCCTTTATTCAGCTCCTGTGCCAGAAAGTTTTTCATCTTTTTCCATTATGGTAATTTGTATCTCCTGACAAACATTCCTTACTCAAACATTTATTTCTAATTTGGTGTAGAATTTTTTTTTTTTCTAAACTTGCTGCTGTTTACTATAACCTTTCCTGTCTATTCCCTACTCCATCTTGGGCACTGTTTCTTCCATGAACTGCACCATCAAAGTTCTTGGAATGCTGGTCTGATGGAGGGAATAGGAAAGGAAATCTCTCTCTTAACCTTGTCATGCTTTTTAGTTAAAAAATTCCTGTTCTTCGCAAGTACAAATGTAAGATGTCACCAAATCCAAAATGAGGCCTCCAAATAGGCAAAGGTAGTGGAATATGAAAGAGCAATATGGTTAACATAAAAGACTATCACAGAAGACAAAGTCATAGGCGTATCTCCAAGGATTTTTTATTTTGGGGCATTAGAGCTTACCACTGTGCTTGTGATACTGTTTGTGTTTATTTGTGGGATCAAAATGTCCCTTGAATTTCTATGAATTATTAGTCTGTTATTTAAAAGTCCTGGTGTGAAAGAACAACGCTCAGACTTACAAGAATATTGTCAACTTAATTCAGGCTCTAAACATTTTGTCCAGGATTTGAGAAAGTTTGCTGATTTTTTTCCAATAAAATACGGAATCTAATTGAATTTAGTATCTCCTAAGAGGAACTGAATTTTAATCTCTATTCTGTAGGGTAATTCATCTTAGATTGCTGCAATTCAGTACTGTAATTTTTTAATTTCAATTTATGTGGGATTTATCTTGACTGTGCGTAATGAATGGCAATTTAATAATGGAAATTAAAAACACAAATGTAACCACTTACAGCTGGGGTTTACTTTGAGAGTAGACTACAGCCACAGTGCTTTTTTGGGGTTGTTTTTCTACTTACCATGCATTCCAGGCTTGTCTTTTTGCTTTTGTTAAAAAAGTAAGTTTTCATTCTTACTTTTGCTATTGAGCACCATGGAACTCTAAAAGTAAATGATTTGGATACTACTTTTCATTCAGGAATAAAATCCTAAATACACAAATGTAATATATATTCCTCCTGCAAACACTTATACCTGTGCAAACACAAAGTAAGAGGCTGTGCAAGTCATTGCCACACTCAAGACCCAGATGCTTTGCGGTTAACACTGGTATCCATTGGGGTGTGGTGAGTTAGCCAGTGCTCAAATCTGCACTCACCTGACCACACAGTTGTGGTCCTGGACTTGACTTGACTCAGCCTGCGTGGGCAGTGATTTGCTTTTGTCACTCTTGTGACTATTGTGTGGATATACTTCTAGGGTAGAATTTAAAATGTTATTAAAGATGAGATGGAAAAAAATCAAGTTGGCCTTCTTGTTGCTCGTTATGTATAGGGCTAAAAATCAGAGGAACTTGTAAACTAAACACTTCAATACGGAAAATACTGCAGCAGTGAGCATGGAGTGGCACAGAACTGACTGTGCTATCAGTTTTAAGAAAAATACCTGTAATTCAAGGTTATACAAACAAACTTCCCAGTTGGTTTTCTTATTAGTGGCTGTCTGAGAATGGACTTTTGGAAAGGGCTTAATCTGTCAAGGAAAGCTTTAATATCATTCTCCCATTTTCAACAAGCCACTAGAGTAAGAGGCATGCATGATGGGTTCGAACGTTCATCGTAATTTGCTTGAGTAGAGACCAGGATGTATTCACAATGGCTAACTTTAGTCTGTCTGGGCTTATTGGCTCAGTTCTCAAGCAGCAACAGAGGCAGAGCCACTCCCATCCATCTGTGGGAGGAATGTATTTCTCCCTCCTTTTTGCCTGCAAGAGCAATCTAAGGAGACTGAGCTCATAAGGGTAGCATTAGCCTTGGCCAGCTTGTGCACACAGGCTGAAGGTGAGGGACAGAGCTGCCATTTCTAAAGAGGATGATGTGCTGTACAGATGCAAGGTTATCTGCTCTCATGCTAAAGGAGAAAGCGATTAAGTGCAAGCTGTCAGAGCCAGTATCACTGGAGAACTCATGTCTTGAGTAGTTACGGGTTGCCTAGGCAATTTTCAATTATTATATGTGTAAGAACAGCTGACACTGAGGAAATTAAACATTTCATTTTAAATTATGTGTTTCCCTTTATTAATACCAAGAAAACATGGGTGAGAAAACATGCCTTTATCAAGGTCTAAGTAAAAATAACTTCTTAGAAAAAAATTTAACATGAGGGGAAAAAAGAGCTGAGTATACATTTCCCAGCCAAGTGGTTTAGCAATAAGTTTGTGTGTTTTTTGTAATGAAGATCTCTCAAGAGGAGGGCATGGCAAGGCAAGGAAGTTTTCCTCTCAACTATAAGTTAGATCCAAGTACCCGATAATTCTGATGTTTCAAATACTGTAGTTTACCTGATGAGATGCATCCGTGGGTATTGAGAGAACTGGTGGATAAAATGGCTAAGCCACTATCCATCATACTTGAAAAGTTGTGGTAGTCTGGTGAAGATCGCACCAACTAGAAAAGGGGAAACATAATCCCTTTTTTAAAAAGGAAATAACAAAAACCCAGGAAACTACAGGCCAATCAGTCTCAACTGCGTGCCTGGCAAGAACTTGGAGCAGATCCTCCTGGAAACTGTGCTAAGGCATATGGAAAATAAAGAGAACATTGACAGACAACATGGCTTCATTAAGGGCGAGTCATGCCTAAGAAATTTGGTGGCCTGCTACGACAGGGTTACAGCACTAGTGGATGAGGCAAGAGTGACTCATAACATCTACCTGAGCTTGTGAAAAGCATTTGACACTATCCCACACAACATCCTTGTCTTTAAACTGGAGAGACATGGATTTGATGGATGGACCACTCGTTGGATAAGATATTGGCTGGATGGTTGCACTCAAAGAGTTCTGGCCAACATCCTGCTAAGTGGAGACCATTGACAAGTGGTGTTCCTCGACTGGTGCTGTTTATCATCTTTGTTGGTGACATGGACAGTGCAATTGAGTGCACCATCAGCAAGTTTTCTGGCAGTACAAAGCTGAGTGGTGCAGTTGACACTCTGGAGGGAAGGGATGACATCCAGAGGGACCATGACAGGCTTGAGAAGTGGGCCCATGCAAATCCCATGAAATTCAAGAACCCCAAGTGCAAGGTCTTGCAATCCCCAGCATCAATACAGGCTGCGTAGAGAATGGATTGAGAGCAGTGCAGAGGAGGAGGGCTTGGGGGTGTTGGTGGATTAGAAGCTCAACATGACCAGGCAATGTGCACTTGTTGCCCAGAAAAACAACTGTACCCTGGCTGCATCAAAAGAAGCATGACCAGCATGTTGAAGGAGGTCGTTCCTCCCGTCTACTTTGCTCTTGGGAGACCCCACCACGAGTACTCTGCGTTCGCTTTGGGGCCCCTGGCATAAGAAGGACATGGAGCTGTTGGAACAAGTCCAGAGGAGGGCCAGGAAGATGATCAGAGGGCTGGAGCACCTTCCCTATGAAGACAGGCTGAGAGAGTTGGGGCTGTTCAGCTTGGAGAAGAGAAGGCTCTGGGGACACCTTATAGGAGCCTGCCAGTGCCTAAAGGGGGCCTGCAAGGAAGCTGGAGAGGGACTTTTATAAGGGCCTGTAGTGACAGGACAAGGGGGAATGGTTTTAAACTGAAAGAGGGTAGACTCAGATTAGATATTAGGAAGAAATTCTTTACTGTGAGGGTGGTGAGGCACTGGGCCAGGTTTCCCAGAGCAGCTGTGGATGCCCCGTGCCTGGAAGTGTTCAAGGCCAGGCTGGATGGGGCTTTGAGCAACCTGGTCTAGTGGAAGGTGTCCCTGCCTGTGACAGGGTGTTGGAACTACATGATCTCTAAGGTCCCTTCCAACCCAAACCATTCTATGATTCTGTGATTGACTTCTAGGGCCAATACATGCTGCTGCATGCCTGTCAAGTAAGGGACATGATTAAAAGGCCTTTAACAGAAGTGCTAATGATTTATTGATCCCTCTCAGACTAGCAGTCATGATATTGATGTTACTGTGACTGAATTGCTGAAGCACCTCTTCACACATAATAGAGTACAATGCAACCTGGGAAATTTGGTTTCCACAAAAATTAGATTTTTTTCTACCAAAATCAAATATATCTGAATACTGTAAATTGTGCCGGGAGGAAATATTAGTGGATTTTTCAGTTTAACAATTGCATATCTATCCTTTCTGTTGTAATAGAAAAAACATTTTTTTGTGTGACAGTGTGGATATAAATAAGTTCATGCTTTGACTGCAGAAAAAAAGTGAAATTTTCTGTACAGTTGTAATTTTATTCATACAGTATTCAAATATGAACAGACTTTACATAAGAAAATAAAAAAGGCATAGTTAAACAGATTTTTTTTCCAAGCTCCTGTATCAAAATGAAACAAATATGTATGTGAATATTTCCTACATGTAAGTACATATCAACTAAATGTAGACTGGAAAATAACTGCCTAAGCAGCTACTCTGAATAAAGTTTTAGGGTTGTAATCAGTCACTTGTATTTCACTGAGTGATGTGATGGTTTTGTAGAAACTGGCATAGCTTTTGCTGGTGATGTGCAAAAGAGAGTATAATCTGACAGTATTCAGCGCAACTCTTCTTGCTCCAAAGAACAAGCAACGTTTCTGCCTGAGGACTGTGTCCAATCATGGACAAAGAAAGACGTGAGCCAGCTGGAGGAAGTCCAGGGAATAGTCATAGGCACAGGTTCCACAAAATAAAGTTGTTGAGTGAGTTTGGTTTGTTCGCATTAGAGAAGAAACACTGAGAAATGTAGGAGTCATTATCTGTGAGTGTACTTCGAAGAGAAAATGAAAAATTGTATGTGAACTTTGTAACTGTAAAGGGAGTTTATAAGCTGCCATGGGGGTGTCTGGGGAGGACATGGAGCCCCCACCACTGGACCTATTTAGGAATGGACTTTTGATGAGCAGTGACCTGCTTGCTCCTGCCTCACAGAGAAGGTCAATTAAAACCCTTTCCAGGTTTTTATTCAATGGTTTCCATGCAGAAAACTGTTTTTTAAGGCATTATGCAACATTACAGTTTTTGAACTGGTTAGCTTCATACTGATTTTACTGAAAAGCTGGGAGTATCCTTAGCTGTTAAAAATGGATATACGTTAGAGTTGTATTGAATTCCATGACAAAATGACCTAATGAATTCTGCTTTAAAAAATATGATGTACTATTTATTGTGATTATTTCAGACAGGAAATTAATTAAGCAGTGCAAGAGTAGAAGAAATGATGAACTTAGAAGGTTTGGAGGTGATGCCCTCTGCTCTGTTCACTACCTGTTTTTGACACATGAAGTAAATTTCACTGATGTTAAATTTATTTACATGCTAGTTTTCAAAATTTCCTCTCAACTCCTATTTGAGTGACTCATTTGTGAATATGCGTGTGGTTTGTTCAAACCTTTTGACATACAACAACAAGGTTTGCTACTTTACTTACAAGTCAGTCTGATTCTCATCTCATATAAAGTGCTGTAAATAGCCATTTTAGTTGTACAGTAATGTAAGAGAAATAAAAATCAATCTTAAGGAGGTCAATTGGATAGCTTTGTCTATTACATGGGCCTATTAAAGTCCTCTTAGCAAAAAAAAAAAAAAAAAAAAAAAGTAAATAAAAGGAAGGCAAAGCTCTTTAGGGAAAGAAGTAAATCTGTTGTTTTGTTTTGTTTTGTTTTGTTTTTTTTTCCCAGGAATTGCAAGAAAAAAATACGTAGCTGATACTGAAGTCAAAGAGTCATTTTTCTCCAAATGTAGTTCCACAGGCCAAGTCTGGATGAAGGACTAGGGTGGAACATCTCATAATAAAAAACGGCTGTGTCCCACCTAATTTTAACCACTGATATACAAATATATTTGCCAGGACTGCTGTTTTCATAAACCTGAAAGTTGTGTTTCTGAATGACTGGATTACTTTATTGGTTTAATAATCTTGCTTTTATTTTTAATTAGAGGAGTAGTTGTTAATTTACTTATCCTGTGGAAAAGGAAGACCACAAGTCAAAAATCCCTTATGATTTTTATTATGGTTTATTAAGTTTATGGGAATTTGCCTTGCATAAAGAATAGTGTATCTGACTTGAGATTTTTTATACATTGTTAAAATTCTTTCTGGGTTAATTCAGATGTGCTGGTTTTGGCTGGGATAGAGTCATTTTTTTTTCGTAGTAGCTAAGATGGGACTATATTTTGGATTTATGCTGAAAACAGAGTTGATAACAGTTGCTAGCTGGGGTTAAACCACAATGTAAGCCCAGAAATAAAGTAGATGATGAAACCAAGAAAGTAACATTTACATTTGACTGCTTAGTTTATGGTGAACATCTACAGGGATTTTTTCTTGTAACTGAGAGCCTTAATTTGTTTTTACTTAATTCACTTTGAAAATGAATTATGTCATACCAGAGATGTCACTTTAATTTTGAATGAAAGTGTCCACTCAGAGATTTAATTTTAATTAATGTATTTAAATTTGTAGCTAATTTATCTGATTCATATTAAATTTCCTCAGTAGTAATATGTAGTCCAGCTCTCTTTTAAAGTTGGCTGTGGAAATTCAGCAATATTTTCTGCAGAAATTACTACAATATAATGCATATCCATATATGCTCTTACACTTTGGGAATGTTTTGTTATCTCTGGTACCTACTGTGATATTTTCAAACAGGAGTTCTTTAGCTTTCGTAATTTTCCCCAGTACGAATAAAATTAGCATTGACAGCAAAGTGAATTACAAACTTTATTGCCAATGTATTATGTTATTATGAAGTCTACAAAAGCATTCTCCATAGTCCTTGACCTCCTTTCTGGATACAATGACTTGTAGGACAATCAGCATGCATCTGTTTCTAGAGTCTCTAAGTCTTCTAGATGTCTATGAATTTCTTTTTTTTCAGAGTTACCTTCATGCTTAATTCCAGTAAACACTTACTTTACCTTGAACTAGGCAGAGTAACATGCACTCAGAACTGCACCTTATTTTTCCCCCTTTACTATGCCAACTCCAAGTCCTTACACAGGCCTCATAACTCCAAAATACCCTCTGCATAAACATGACCCTGGTTAAGATCAGTGTGGTGCCATTAACTTCCAGCCGAGTTGTTTCTATTTACATCCATATTGATGTGAAGAGAACTGGTTCTTACTGGAACAAGTGTGTCAAAATTGTCATTCATTCATGAGTTCACTTTTGTTAATATTTCCAAAATACTGATAAACTTCAGTGCTCACAAGTGAGCTTTTCTTAAATATTATCAGTCTTATTTCCTGCATGATCCCCAGAAATCCCATTTTAGTCCTCAGAAGCCTTCGCTATTTTCAGTTCATTTCAGCATCTCTCTCTTTACAGCTCGGCACTCAGCTCCCTCTGCCTGCCCTGGGCAAAGAGACACCGGGCTGACCACCCAGCTGACCTGGGCAGGAAGGTCGTTGATGAGCTTGCACTCACCACTTCCAGGGGAAGGAAGCGGTTGGAGGAACCAACCGGACCTTATGAATACTCTCTGTCATATTTCCCATCATGTAAACTGGGAACAGAGAGGCTCAGAGATATCCCTTCAGCACTGAATACTGAGCTAACAAAATGTTATGTTGTTTGTGTCATTCACTTTTAAGCTTATTTAGTATGGTTATTTTAAAAAATAACAATTTTTTAATTGTTAATATGCTAACTCAGCAAGGTAAGTTTTTCATAGGGGAAAACGTGATCTGTTGGGTGCGCAAAAAGCTTATGCCATATACTTTTGCCTATAATGTTAAGCTAGAGCCTAGAAGGGCTAAAAGTCATCTGCTGCAGTAGACCTATTCATTTCTCATTTTTATTAATGCTTGGTCTTGCATGGCTATAAACCACTTAAAATATTTATATTTTCTTAATATATATTTAATATATACTTATATATTAAAGCTAGGGAGTTTGTTGCAAAATGCCAGTTAGTTTAGATCTAAAACTGTTTATGGAAAAGGATTTTTCTCATTGACACTTCTTCCTTTTTGAGCTATGAAATTTTCTTATGAATTATGAAATCATATATAATTTCAGGTTTTTAAAAATGAAATCCAGTTGGGAATAAAAGGGCTTTGTGCTATGAAATATAGGTCTTGGTTCACCTTTTCTAGCTGCATGTATTTAAATACTATTTTTGTAATCCAAATTGAACTTCTCAGCCCCTTCAGTAACCGGTAGAGTAGATCTTCAGGGAGTAATCTATCCTATCCTACAACCAGCATTTGAGAATAGTGGGATAAATCACCATCTCAAGCATGTGTTTCTGAAAGCAATCTGTCTTTTATACAGTTGAAAATAAATGAGCTGTCTCATTTGCTATTTCTAACATATAGAAAGAAACCCCAAACCCTCCCACAGAAAACATCCTCAACCAAACCCAAGACTGAAATATTTTATTTAGATAATTTCAAATGTAAATAAAAGCTGAGTGGAAATAGTTTAAAGGATCTAAATAGCATGGATGACGGTAACTTTCAATGATTTTTGATAGATCTTTCAGGATCACGGGGTTTCTTTTAATATGAGACAAGACATTCTTCCACATCTGGTTCTAGAGATAGCTATGTCTGCATTAGCAAACAGTGTGGCTCAGTACCACTGGATTTATAGGGTGGAACAGGTGGTGCTGAGAACCCAATGTTCACAGCATATGCCTTTCAGGGGCATTTTCCTTTGCTTTCACCCTGGGGCACTTAGCTGTAGTCCCTGTGCCAGTTAGCAGCTGGAGCACAGGGGAGATTTGCTTCGGGAGCCATCTGCCAGGCTGGTTGCCAGACGCATCTTTGCAAGCCTGAGAGCTCTGTGATGTCTCTGTGAGGTGAAGCAGAGGTGTGACAGCAGCGATACTTGCTTAGAAAAGTACAGTCCTTTCAGGAACTGAAATGCAGGGTAGTCATATCGGAAGTGGTTTTTTACAGGTCTTATCCTTAAGACCCATATCGAGGTCTAGATACCCTCTGTTTAGCCCTGGGCACATCCCACAGCGTTGGCTATATAGGGATCCTAAGACAACACAGTTATGTGCCTTCAATTAAGCCTGTTAGATCTAGGTGTATAGATTGTTTTATTCTAGACACTGTTGGTGAAAAGAGCACAATCACAGGAAACAAGACAGGTTTGAGCAGCAGAGGAGGGCTGTGCCGGGCCTGTGGAAATCTTTCTAAAGATGCCAGCACCATCAAGTATTCCTCCCTCTCAAAACATAAAAATCTACCGTTTTTTCACATCTAAATCTCTGAAGTCACCCAAAGTAAAGTGCAATTCATTAGACCTTTTTCAAAAGCTGGGTCCATCTCACATTTCTGTGGCAAAGGCAAATCAGAAAATTATTAGTTTTAAGAAGCAACTGCTTGGTGGGCATTCTTCCGGGTTATAAAACCTCATGCAATTGTTAGCAGAGTGGGTTCTGATAAGCTATCAGATTCTTATTTTGAGAAAAGGGATTTGTTTTGACCTGGAATCTGAAGCATGAGTTTGAGGGACCTGCTAGATCCTGTTTCTAACTCCAGTAGTTCGCTCTGCTGTGCAATCCTGCTTTTACCGAATCTGTGTTCACCATTGACTGAATTCAAGGGGAGTTTCTCTGTGCACAAAAGGCCCTCTCAATCCATCTGTTTCTCAGTTTCTCCATCTGCAGAGCTGAAATAAAATCTCTTTGAGATTCTGGGTCTTGTTGTTTTAAAATATCTGACTTCTCTGGAATTGGCAAGCTTTCCTTCTTCTTTGCTATGAATTTCCCAAATGTAGGAGGTAAACTAAATCAGCAAATTAAGCAACTACAATTTGAGAGAAATCGGAAAAAGCTCTGTTTCACATAAGAACCAGGGTGTCTGCAAGTCTGCTATTCAGCCATCTGTCATGTCTCTTGGCTATGAAATTCTCAAAGATCTTGGTGATGTTCAGTTGGTTTGTTGATTTCTCATGTCTCTCCATATTGTGTTATGACTATGGTAGGGTTTCGGGGTGTGGATTCCTTTTTGTGAAAAATTACTTTTACTGATTGTTAGCAGCATCCTTACATTAATTCAATTTAATTCAAATTAATTCAATATCTACCTTACTTTGCCACAATTTACTTGCTTCAGTTTAATTTTTATCACCAGCCTTCAAAGAAACATAAATTCGCAAGCAGATATTTGTTCTTTTTCATCTTTCCTAGCCTTCCTCCTGCTGAGTGAAGTTTCTGAAGTTTTTAAAAATGATTTATGCATTGTAATTTACTTTTTATGGTAAGATTTTAAGTTTCTGTAATAGTAAAATGGTAATTTCCTCAGGAAATGCTTTAAAAACCGACTGAACAACATATGAAAGGATTTATTTTAAAACTCTTTAAAATCAATAGGAGTCTTCCCATAGGTTTAGTGGGTTTTAGATCAGACTCCATGTTGATCCCCTTTTCCAAGTACATGTTGATTTTCCAAGGACACCTCTGGTATAAAAATGTAAACATAGCAGCTGGTTGGGCAATCCTGATTATCTGCATTTATAGACATGTATACACATTTTTCCAGTATGCACTGGCATCAAATACAGAAGTAGGCTTGATCCTGCCTCCAGTTAAAAATAGCTGTGAATCAGAGTACAATGGTGAGGTGGAAGGACAAGATGGTGAAACAAGAAATATTCTACTGACTTTCTAAAAATGAGCAGGGCATAAGGCACCCAAGACCCTCCTGAACTGGAACAACAAGCAACTCTTCACTTTACATCACAGGAGAAACTCCTGCAGAGTGACTTCACCAGTGGAGAAAAAGCCAGGCTTGTGGAAGGGCTTGTGGATGAGTGTAAGCACGCCATGCATACAAAATGGAGCAAAGGCATAAAAAAGCAATGTATGAAAATTACAAAAAGGCTTGCCAAAGACAGGAGCAAGGTGAATAGGTAGGAACATGGCCAAAACCTTGATATGGGTAATTGGAAACTATTGGGACTCAATATATAGATTCATGTCTTTTTATTGTCTTCAATTGATTTTTTTTTTAGTATTGTTAAGACTATAACACTTCATTAAATACCTGCAGCTACTGTGTGTATGTGTTACTGTTAGCTGTTTGTGGTGTGGTGTGATTTCTTCTAGCTTAGTTTTTAAAGTTGTCAGAAGATTATAGATTATACAGAATTTGTTGAAAGCTGTAGATCTGCAATAAGAAATAGGAATCTCTTCACTGCTTTCTTTCTAGGGGAAACATCTTGAAAGTCCAAGTGCAAAAACATTTCTGTATTTCTAGCCTTTTGGAAAAGCAAAGTGCTTAAAGCTGTGTGAGAATCATTATTTGCTTTTGTGGGTTTTGAATGGGGCAACTCAGACTTGGGGATTTTCAGGAGTTACATTCAGCTATGAAAAGCCAGCTGGCAATGGCCCCACAGAACTGGCTCTGGGGCAGAGTGCCGTGCTGGAGAGGCTGCTGCCACCTGTCATCTGGGCTTAGGGGCATTCCAGGTTTTGCTCACTTTCCCTGAAAACATGGAAATGGACTACTGTATTGTCAGTGTTATGCAAGCCCATTATGAAGAAAATTCTGGAGAAAAAATGAGAAAAACAAGCTCTCTGCTTTAAGTCTAGTGCTTAGCGCACTGTGCTCTCAACAGTGTTAAAAGCTTGCTGTTCTTTCTTCAAGGCTGGAACAGAAGCTGAGGGTCTTAAACAATTGACCGTAATTTTTTTCTCAGATGGGTTCAGGGCCAGGCTGAATCGAGATATGATTAAAAACCAAAGTTACAAAACTGAAAACATATGAAGGCAACTGTTGGTGGATGAAGACACTGGTCCTGAAGATGTATATAATCTTATTTCTGTGTGCATTTATATCCATATTTTGCTCTCTGTGACATCTTCTAATGTTACAATGGTAACACTATAACTATCTGGTCAATTCTCTCTAGAGCTTCTTCATTGAGCTGCATTCTGGATTTAAGTCATTCAACACCTTTGCATGACAGTCCATCTCACCCAGCCTAAATTATGGCCCAACCCATAAAACTAACTTTGAGAAAGGCATATTTACCAGATCTTTTTAGGAGGAGATCCTTTGAATAGAGTTACTGCATGATCCCTTTATTTTTGGGAGAAGGCAGCACAGAAGTCTGACCTACCACATCTGATTTATAACCTAACTGAGGTTATTTTTTAGGGTTTTTTTCATATGTTATCTCCTGGGCTTCTAAAAAGGGGCTTGGGTATTGCAAAGCTGATCCTTGCACCCATTATTCTTAGGTACTTGCGCAGTGAAATCTCAGATCCTGCAGAGGGTACTTATACATTAGACGGTGTATGGAAAGTAGAGTAGGGAAGACCAGCCACAAGAAATCCCTTTGGTGTTTGGAATGAGTTTGAAGTCCTTCCTATATAGAGTGCAAATATCTAAACCTGGAATCCATGGAGTGGTATCTTTCTTCAGTAAGGACTTTCAAGTCAAACGTCCACGTCAATTCACTTTTAGGAAAGGATTGAAGTGTTTCACCCTGCTTCTACCAGGAATGTAGGATTCCCTGTTTCAGGTTTTGTCTTTGCCTTATGGGTCTGAAACAGCTCTCAGCTCTCAAGTTCATGCAATAAGCATGAATAAGATATACACTGGGGATGCTTTGGGTATGTTTTTACTCCAAGGACTGCATGTTAGCTAATATTAATCGTATTATGCTATACAAGGCCAGAAACAGACTTCAATATATGGATGGAAGGAAAATGGGGTTTGCATTTTCCCAAGAGAGCTGCCTAATCAGTAATAATAGTCATGTTGTTTTTCCTTTTATTCTTACTGGCCCTTTCTGATTGAATCTTTAGAAGCCAATAGTTTTAGATTTCTTGGGATGGAAAAAAGTCCATCTGCATCTGAGGTCTCTGATCAGAAGGCTATTGAAGAAAAATTGTGGGAAGAGTGCTGTTCTGTGTGAAAATGAGTATTTCTGCTCTCTTTGAAGACAACAGTCACAACCTGGTTTCTAGAGGAACTTCTGAGCTTGTTTGGTAAACTGGACCCTTTACAGTAGAAGGTGCAATTACAGTCATGAAGTAGCTGCTGAGCAGTGAAAATTGGAAACCTGCTGGTTATGTACACAAGCAGAGCTTACATACTTAAGTGACTTACCTGGTTAAAATACAGGTGCTTATGAGTCAGAAGCTTGGAGGATCATGCTGGTTCATCCTTTAGTGTCTACACGATACCTACATTAATTATTGGAATTTTTCTGCGAACCTTAGAGCTCATCTACTATGCAAATCCTGGTAAAGCGATATAAACACCAATAAATTCAAGATACAGATTTTATCTTGGTGATTTTTCTTTACCAGCTGCCTTACCTCATGAAATTTGTGGGAACTTCATACTTTTGAGAAGCCAGTCCTTCTGTCATACTTGATTGATATTTGATTACCAGGTTTAAAAACCATTAGGAAGAAATGTCATTCAGAGGTACATGGACATAGACAATTATTTAATCCGTTTTCCTGACATGTACTGGTCTCTCTTGTAAGAAATGAATCATGGCACACCACTGAGTTTTGCAAAGTTACCAAAAGTCTTTCAACAGCAAGTGCAAAGCTTAGCACAGGAAGCGTTTGTAAATATGGAAGGTGCTTTGCAGAATTAGGTGACCATTAAATGCAGGTTTCTTCAGATTCAGAGGTTTTGTTACAAAGGAAGAGGTTTCAGCTACATGCTCAGTGCCTGGTTGTGTTATTTACAGCATTTAAGACCGTCTGGGCTCCACGTAAAATAGGGTGATTGGCAACTAATGAAGGGGTGAAGGCAGTAAGAAAAGAGTCTACAGTCTAGGAATAATGGAGGGCTGAAATGAGCAACACATGACAGTAATGAAAGGAGTAATGTTCCTCTCCTAAAACAGACACAAAAGAGTGACTTCAGATCTGGCAGAAATTATTTCAGCTGCATTCTGAACTTAGCATCTTATCTTTTGTTTGGAAAATGTCTTCATATAAGAATAGATGTGATAGTAATGAAAAAGGTTCCAGGCAGGAAGAAAATAGTTCCTTGTACATTAATGAACAGACAGAATTACAGTTAATAACTAAAAATATTAGCCTGTTGAATTCCTGATAGGATTTTGAGTATTGGCAAGATGGGATGTGAATAGGAAAAGAAAGAAAGAAAAAAATCCCACATTTTAAATACATGTAAGGAAAATACAGTATATTTCTGTGATTAGCTTGTAAAATGAGACAAATTATTTCCCTCACGCTAACAGATTAGACCTCAAATAAGTACTTTTGGGAAGCCAATGCTTTACAGAATGTGATGCTGGAAATGAAAGGAAGGAAAATATGAAATCTGACTTCTGTCCTTGGTAGATGGCACTGTGGGATTGAATTCTCCCAGCCAAAGCGCTGTCCCTCAGAGGGATATATGTCTTGTGGTGTTTCATTTAAATTTGAAAATTCTGAATGTTGATGAAGGTTCTCTGAGTTACTAGCTGGAGATGCCATTGCCTTCATGAGAACCAGGCTTGGGAGTCAGCACCTGCCCCTCAGCAGTTGTAGAGTATGATGGCAGAAACAAAGGAAATGAAACAAAATGTGAAATCTGATTTCTTGCCTTAGTAGACAGGTGCCCTGACTTCTGAGTATCTTCTGCCACATTTCAGCTGGAGCAATTACTTTTTCTGAGAAAGACATTTTCTAAAGTGGTATATTCAGATATAATAGACTTACACAAGCTCTGATCTATACGTGTGTGTGTGTGTATATATATATATAAAAATATATTTCTAGATTTATTACTATGTTTTTGTGAAAGGTCATCTCTGCTAAGAATTGGTAGGATCAGATAAATGGATCCTGGCATACTTGGTATAGAAATGCAGAATGTCAAAGTTCAATAACAATAACATTCAATTTCTGATGTATTTTATAACAAATTACCACCTTGCAAGTTTCCAGGCTCTGGCCTCACTCAAAAAGGAGTTGCATTTCTGCTATGATTATTCTTTAGCAACTATAATTTTATATAGAGGACTCCAGCTGAAATGGGTTATTTGTAACTACTTAACAATTTACATAGAGTAAAGACAGAACATGATTAGCAAGAACTTTTTCAAAGCTGTTAAGAAATTAGACTATAATTTTTCAACAACTCAGTAGAGAAGTCCATGGTAAAGAGGATTTAGAAAAAATTTATTTTGATAATTGGATGTTGAAACAGATTAATACTCTGTTGCACATAATTCGTTTAAAATAATTTTAATGATGGTTTCAGTTGGTATACAGTGTTGTGATTGGTACTTAACACATTCTTCCCTAAAGATTAGACTATCCCTAACAGAAATGCTTTGAGGTAGAGGAATTGTCCAAGAAACACACTGAAGAATACCCATTCCAGTTTGTCATAAATTTTCATATACCCTTGCATTTTATGGCTTCTATTATGCAGTCTGTTCGGCTCCAAGGTCTGTCCTTTCCTCAAAACAAGTTGATGAGCGAGCTGCAGAGGCTGTAGCTCCTCTAAGAACATGGGATTATGTGGGCACCAACATAGGCATGTTCTGCATGTGGTGATGGGAATGAACATGGCAGTACCCTAGAAGCATGTCCCAGCTCCTTTGGGCAGTAAAGGCATTAACAGGTTTGTTAAATCTCTGTGTATTAAAATATGCCACTTAAATTTTCAGAGACAAAACTTGCTTGATGGACATATTTTTATTTTTGTCTGCTTCACAGTTTAATACCATCATGAATGAAAGACTGTTCATGTTAGAGTGTTCTTGATATGCTGAAAGCAATCACATCTGGCCTTCCATCTCTCTTGGGGTAGGTGTGAGGAGCAGATAGATGATCAGGGTCACAACAGTTCCACGAGATTGCTGTAAAGAGAAGAAGAGGATAAAGTGCAGTGGAAGCCCCAAGGCAGCTTTGCAGCTCAGTATCAATCTCACAGGTTTTGTCAGTGCCATTTCTGTCCTCCTACTCGGAGCGGTTCAGGCCTACCCACACACTGTCGGCTACAATTAAATATATATACCAAGCATGACAAACAGGATTTAGCACACTATGTGAGAAACAGATTTTGTGTACTTGCTTCAAGTGACTGAGTTACTGGAGGCACAAAAAGCCATGTAATACTGTAGTCTGAAGTAAATAAATTAAGTCTCTTACAAAGCAATAAAGATGGTGGCTAATTTTATATCAGTGCATCTTAAAACCTCTGATAAGCTGGGTCCTGACATGTAGGGTGCCACAGATGAGGAATGAAAAAACTAATTTCTGATGTGTTTCATAAAAGTCGTGATTGTCTCAAGTTTTCAGGCTTAGGCTTGCCTCCAAATGCAGTCCAGTAGGTTGGAAGTTGCAGGATTTTGTCATTTTAAGAAACCAGGCCTGGTAAGAAAAATCAATTATGTCCTTTTCATTTGATGCCATCTTGGTGAAATCACTTTAAGAAAACAAATTTTAAATCCCTCATTTCATAAGTCATATTGAATATAACAAAAAAAGCAGTTGATAGAATTTGTTTCTATAACCTCCCTGTTTTTGGAGTGAGATATCTGAAGGAGGTTCTTACACTCCGAAGGAACCAAACAACTTTTGCTGTGAGATAAATAAATAGTTTAGGCTAAAGCCCTAAATTTGCTATGTTTTATTATTATTATGTTATTATATATATTATATATACTATGTCGGAAGTGAACCCATATCTAAATCAGAAGCACAGACAAGTCTTTTTAAAGCTGATTCAAAAGTGTCAAGCTCTTGGACCTTGTTTCTGGAATGAGACTGGAAAAAGAATCTTACCATGCAGCAGAAAAATATGGCCAAAAAGAAATCCTGCCTGCTGCAAACTTATCTGCATCAAGAGGACATGGAGGATAAGAAGCTACTTCCTTCTGTTTATTATTTATTCAATAGCAAGAATAAAAAAATAATCCTGAAATATCCAGAGTTAGGAAGGAATTGAATGATTTTTAGAAATTACATTTAATAAAAATGGTCATGTGCCGTCAATTTCTGTAATGAAAAACTATATACCATTGAATTGGAAGGACAAATTTTGCACAGCAAATTACCTTAGCAATTTCAAGAGAGGGAGTTAGTATGGTATTCTACCAAATGCTTCAAATGAGAAAAGAATCTTCCACAGATGTTCTATGTTTTTCTTCTGGCAAAGAAGTTCTGCAGTGAGAAATCTTAACATTGCGTACCTTCTGTTTCCAATGATTTAAAGAGGCGCTCTCAGAAACATGTTTTCTGTGTATTATAATTATCCTGAAGTTTATGCAATCTAAGAGCTAAAAGACCTCAATTTGTAGATTCAAGCCCATTTCAAAGTTAAAGCTATGGTGATGCTAAGTATGAATAGGAGGATTGAACAATCCTGCAAAAGCCAGGTATGAGGTAGCCACAAAAGTTATTATTCTCTTTGAGGACAAACACTGTGCCAGCTTTAGGTTTGGTCGGTTTTTGGGCTTTTTTGTGTGATGATCATACACCACAGAAGAAGTTGTTGCAGTCTGATTGAAAGGTAGCTGAACTAGAAAAGTCACTGAGTAGACCTGGACTTAATGGGAACAAATTGCTTACATGTGTAATGAATAAAATGATACCTATGGATATGGCCTGTCTTGTCATTTTTCTTGCTGTCCTTTAAGTTAGTGACATTAGTAAAGTTTGAAGAGTCTGTTATTGTTTTCTATACTGGTAACATGATTTTGTTATCTCTAATTAAATCTCCATTTACAAGCTCATCTCATCCACAAAATAGGAAAGACCCAATGTTTTTAGAATCTGAGGTATTGCAAATGTACCAAAATCAAACCAGTAAATTTGCCTTGGCTTTTGGCAAAATGAAATATTTTATTTTCCCCTTATTATTTATGTACTTTTCAAAAGAGATCAGAGATTTAGAAAAGGTTCTTGAGACAAGAAAAAGAAATGAATTAAATGAATTTTAAATGCTGCTTTTCTAAAATGTAAAGTTCTCGTAAGGTGAAGAGACACTACAGAGAAGAAAAGAGAAACAAAACAGAAGCACAGAGAGGAGATGGTTGCCCTAAAAGCTGTGGGAAAAAACCCCAACAAATCAAAACTAAAGCTCATAAGTAGCATTGCCAGAAAAAAAAAAAAAGTAATCTTGGTGAGCATAAGAGGAATGTATTGTTATTTTGTACAAATAAAAAATTAAATGCTGCTAAAATGAAACAAAAAACCCTCAAACCAACTGAAACAACACAACATGTTGAGATACCCTTTTACTGAAATAGGAAAACATATTTCAAAGTGAATCACAGAAGGAAAAGACTTAGAAGAGAATCCTTAATTCTCTGCATGGGAAATTATTAAAGGAATTCTACTGATAGTGAAGGGGCTACTCAATGGGTCATAAAGTTATTAGTGGAAAATTATTTGAAAAATCTAACAATTTTTGTATCAGTTGAAAATGTTTTGGGTTTCTTCCTCCTTTGTATTCTTTAATTAAATAGAAATGCTTAATTTTCTTGCATTCCAGTGTAAAAAGTGTTGTGCACAGCTAAGTAACTTCAAATGAAAAAACCTCATTTGTAGAAACATCTTTAATATTAAGTTATTTAAGAACAGCTCTTTTGTGAATGCAACACCTTATTTGCTAATACTGGGATAGCATTAAGTGACATGAAACTGAAATGGTTTCCGTCTCAAAATATAATAGTTTCTTGTGCCTGGGAGGGGTCAGCACGTTCTGTCAAAGGTTCATCTTCTACAGCTGTAGAACAAAATGTTTTGCTGAAGTTCAAGAGTTCTTGCAAGGATCAAATGGCATTACTAAAGGCAGAGGAACTATATGCTTTAGATCCACTTCCATTAATTCTCCTTCCGTCCTACTTCTCACTTCTTTTAGAAAAAACTTCAACTCCTATTGTGTTTTAAACCCTGCTTACGTGTTATCCATTCAGGAGTTTGACTTCCTTGCTCTCCTTCTCCTATCTGTTTCTCAAGCCTTTTTGACTTCCACTTGTTTCTTTCTTATCAGGTGGATGGTTTACTTGGCCTACTCTTCCAAGAGGAACATCTCCTCCTTAGCATAGTCTTCCTTTCTTCCCTTCAGGAAGTCCAAGTCCTATGGGTGTTTGAGCATTCTTTGTCTTCTAACTACTTCTTTCTGTGTTTCAGGAAAAGAAGTGTTGCTACTGCTATGGGTAATTAAAGATTGCCATTAACTAATCCCTTCCCATGTAGTAATCCCAGATCCTTAATCCAGAAAGACATTTGCTGCAATGAAAACTTTCCACAAGTGAATAAAAACTGCTGGGTAGGGAGTGAAGCATATCACAAGATCTGTTAACAAGCAAATCCTTTCACATTTTATTCAAATGCAGAGAGAACCTCTATGCCCATTTGCAATGGACAATTGTTTTTAGGCATATATTACTCCGATTTGGAATTTAAAAGCTTAAGATGTTCTCTGCTACATTTTTATTGGAAGGACAGCCGAGATAGCCTGAAGCTAATACAGGTGATATAGGTGGCAGTTTTATGTAATATTGCTGATATAAAAATCCATTCAGCAATTTCAGGATCACAGTTTATTAAGCTTGCTTTCAGCATGCTGAGATGATACAGTGCAATATGCTATTCATTTCAAATAAAGCAATTTGAAACCATAATTTGTTGAAGTCTGGAAAGCCATTGCTTATCAGAGAGAAGGTAATTTTTTTGTGGGGAATTGTTTATGATCATATCACTTACCAGGAGTTGAGAAATAATTGTTTAAAACTACATTATCAGACCACACACATCTTTAGTGTAATTTTGCTGTACCGATAGAAGCATATCTGAAACACATTTGGCTATAATGTTCAATATTTAACATAACTGCAAAAAAAGGTTAGTTGTCACAGTTTTAAAATAAACACTTTTAAATAAATATTTTCCTTAGTTTCTATGTAGTCTTCTAAATTAGACACTTAGGAGTCTAGGTTGTTCATAATGAAGGGGTAGGTTTGAGCTCTGGATTGAGATACTTTGAATCACCTTTGGAGCCTTGTTGACCATATTAGTTCAACTTTCAAAATTAATTTTTCTGAAAGTTTCCTCCCTCCTCCTACTTATTTTCCCTTTCCTGCTATTGCCTAATAACACTACCTTCCTTAAGCCATTACTCTTTCCCCTTACCCTTAGTATAATGCACATATTTTACCAAAGCTTCATTCTCTATAACCTTTTAAAATAAAAGCAAGTAATGATTAAAGAGATTAAATCTTTTTAATACACATCTTTTAATATTCAATGAGTTCACTGAAGAGCAAGCTGTTCTGGCCCCTTAGGTTAAGACTGAAGTAACACCTTGTGGGCAGGAAGAACAATAAAAGACTGCAATGTTTCAAACCAATTAGTAAATAAAAAACTTTATCAGCATATGTTAAACAGCTATTAGCTTTTTAACACCTTTGGAGGCAGTAATTGTTTTCAGGCAGGTGGTGACTGTTTGAGGAGAGATATATATTGCCTGCTGGGAGCATTGATACCCAATCAATTTCAGGCTGTCTGTAGCAAAGTATTCCCCACAAGGTAAGTACAGAGTAAACAAATAAGCTTTTCTGCTCAGAATACTTATTTTAAGGCAAAAGAATGACTAGGTCATGATAGTGTAAAAAGTTTTGTCCTACCTGTGTAAAGACACACTGTTAAAAAAGAAAAAGGGGGTGAAAAAGTTTAAGTAGCAAATACAAAGATAGTTATGGCATTTTTTTGGTCAGAAAATGAAGGGAAAATAAAAAAGGCAGTGCACAGAAAGTGACAAGGAATACTCAAGGTTAAAAGTGCCACAGCAAAGCAGCTGCAGTTTGTTGGAAGTTCAAATAGGTGATATTGGCTAGCATCAGTAATACAGAGTTGGAGTAACTTACACCTGGATCTATGGGGATTATTATGGACCTAATTCTCATAGAAATTCTGTTGGAGAGGGATGCTCATTGTGTTTTCTTTTTTAAAACATATTTTTTTTCCATCTTGGTAACTAAATGGTGGATTTTCTTTTCCTGTTGTGAAAACAGCCTAGTCCTCCAGAAAAGGACCAGTTATTATTAAAATAAGTATTTAAGAAGAGATTGTAAAAAGGGACTTTTAGGGGCTATGACAAATTATCCCAGCTGTGGAAATACTGCTTCCATTAACTTCAAGTGACTGCTATCACTGTGCAAAACATTGCAGTCCTAAATGACTGGGATTTCTAAAAATTGTGCTCTCTTTTCCTCTTTAAGCCCTGTTGAGGAAATATTTTAAAACTGGGGAGAAATAGGGCTTACAGAAAGGACAGGACACTAAACTGGATCATGTCAGATAGGTGTTAAGAGAAACTTAACAAGAATCACATTTTTCTTATGACTAATCATAAAATGTGCAATTTCCACAGTTACGTGAAAGAGTCTTTTCTGAGAGAAAAAAAGGAATGCTGACAGAAGGAAACATCCAGACGCTAGGCTTTATAAACATATCTCTTAAACCAATCTTAAACTAGTACCCCAAAATAAGTAGCTGACACAGATACATGACTGGGATCAGCACACTGGCTGATGCAGTAACTGAGCTGAAGTCTATCACCAAGCACATGCCTTGGGTTTCTGTGCTTGTGGAGGGTCTCAGCTACTGGTAGTGACTATGCTGCTGGCTGTGGGGTCGGGAGGCTTACCATCCTACCTGTCGGTATGGCATCTCGTGTGCTAGTCTTGCTTTTCCCCCTGGTAATATTACCCAGGTAACAGTACACTGTAAAGGATGTTTGCAGCTTGTGTCGCCAAGGTGGAAGGAGTAAGGAATTTTAATGCAATTTATATTACTGTTATGTGCATCTATTTATGATGACAGACTTTGAAACATCAGCAGAGATGGATGAATCAGTTGCTTCCAATTAGAAACTGTTATTTTTTGCTGAATGCATGACCCTTTCCAAAAGACCCAAGCCTTTCCCTTCTCTTATGCTCTCTGAACAAGCAACAGACAATGAGAAGATGGGGCAGCAACACATTCAGGCTTTATTTATGCAGGGGAATAATAATGATGGCAGAAGTCAGAGAACAGAAAGCCCACCCCAGTACAGGGCTGCCTGGCTGTGCAGCAAACGCTGCAGTTTGAAAGACAAAAATGACCCAAGGGCTCAATTTTGCAGTCATGCCTTATTCAGTAATAGCAAAAGATGAATCCAGCAGTTTTGCTAATAGACTCCAGCAGTTTCCAGCCTCAAAAGACAAACAGAAAGCAAGGATAGATTTACGGGGGGTGGTGGTGGTGGAGATGGGGACAGCTAAAATTATGTCCTTTAGCTTCCTCTGCCGGTTAACAGGAGCAGCCATGCCTTGCTGCTGCTACCCCCAAGCACCCTTTCTATTGCAGTCAGGTAAAATTAGCATCTTCTTCTGAGGAGGGAGTTGGGATCTTGTTAAAAGAGAGAGCTACTGTCAGCTTAATAGGTTAAAACAATTGTTAAACTTTTGTCTTCTAAACACATGAGTTTGGGAGAGCAAATCAGCTACAAAATAAAAATGAGATGGAAAAGGCAACATCACAAACCCCAACTATTTCGTTAAACCAGGGGACAGCCAACAGTGTTAATCAAGATTAATATTGTGAAACAGTGAATTCAGTCCACAATGAGCTGTGAATTCTGGCTGTAATAACTTCAGTTGAGTTAGTGTTTCTAATCAATCTTAATAACGACTTTAGAAAATGGACAGAAAGGGAAATGTATTTTAATTGTTAACAAGTTGATTTATATGATGATCCCAGTGATGTTTACTTCTTTATTTCACTTGCCAAGTATTTTCTGATTGGAACTATACAGAAATGTGAAATTTTGTGGTATTTTGTTACTGAAAATGAGAAAAATAAGTGGGTTAAATGTGCTATCCTAACTGAAACTAAACACTGTAATAAATTTTCTGTTTGGATAGACACTGCCATTATTTTTTTTTAAGATTTACAAATATTTAGATTATCTTAAAGGAGAAAAACCCTAAACTTTTCATAAACTATTTGGGGTTTAGATATTTTTTGCTCCTTTTTTATGAGCTGAAATGGTTTGATTAAGGCAGTGTGAATTCACTATAATTTCTAGTCATGGTGGATATACATTACTGGTGAATTTATTTTTTTCTCAGCTATATTATTATATGGAATGTTGAGAGAAAATTAAAACTCTCTGTTACTAGAGGGGTTAAATATCCTCAGTAACACTGTAAAGCTCATTTGAAATAGATCCTTTCAGCTGGGGAAGGAAGTGGGAAGCCCTAAAACCAGCTCTCTGTGTGTGTGTGCCTGATAGGTTGGGTCAAATAAAGAAATCAATGAGGTTAACCCAAGATGTGAGTTTAGCTCAGTGCATTCCAAATTCTCAATGTAAATACAGCAGTGTGGTGTATCCTGGCCTAAACCCACAAGTTATGCCCCCAGTGGAAAAGATGAGGAGCACCTTGAAAAGCTCAGCAGGTAAGCATGTGGGAGTACTGAGAAGGTTCAATGGAAACAGTGTGCGGCAGAGGCAAGAGAGCACAGAAGGATAAAATTGTCATCACGCCTTCCTTCAGCCACCAGTGCTGTTTCCCCAAGTCCCTGCTGTTGCATGACATAGCCAGCTATTGCTTCAAAGCAGTGATTTCACAGGTAGCAGAAGCTTCTAGGCATGGGAAAAGGAGAAACATTCTTGGCCAAGAAATGGGAATAGTATCTTTTCTGCCAAAATACAAAGTGTTGGAATAAAGCTATGGCAGAGATGAAAGGGAAACGTGTGTCTTGCCGTGGGCCAACACTTTCAACAGATGCTTTAGCAACAGGCCAGAATATGTGAAAGATCGTACCAAAAGATGAGTTTCTGGGACATTTTTGCACTGAAGTGGGATTAGAAAAGTTAAGTGAGAAAATAAATAAAATTAGAAAAGCACTGATGTGCTGTTATATATATGGAAATCTAGCAATCTGTCAGCATTGACCCAGTAAATACTATGAGTTCAGGACTACTCATTATAAACTATGAGTGCTTACTTTAATGACTGTCAAATATCCGTCTAGGAGATAAAGTATAGCTGAATTTTGAGTGGAGAGATTATGGTATCCTTATGTAGATCAATGATAATTTTATTCTGCAGGGAGTTAGACTGATTTCAATAGCGTTTAATCTCCAGAGCCTTTCAGTGTATTTCCCTCTGCTCTAGTAGAGCTATTTTATATCATGACATTGTAAAGCAATAATGTAATCAAAATATGGGTAAAATTGCGTTCCACTTTGATTTAGATTGTATCAATATTTATTTACATTAATCTGAATATTATTACTCTTAATAAGAAGCAAGTGTTAAGGTTGGTGCTTGTGTCAATGTAACTACATTGCTTCAAATATAAAGATTAGATTACATTAGACTATACCTTTCAAGAGTCCACCTTAATTTAAGACAGAGCAAATGGGAGAAAGGATTTTTTCTCCTGGTCTTGTGTCTAATCTTAGAGGTTGTTAATACTTTGGTTTTTCTAATATGCTTTACTTAATAATTTATCAAATATCCTGCTAGCACATTGGCAGACATGAGGTTTAGCTCCAGTTCTATCTGGATGCTACAGAAAATCGAAGAAAAGATTTGCCTGCTTGTTTTGTGAAGGTGATGAATTTGTTGTAAACAACTTATTAGTTTCAAAACCACCAGACTGGATGTATCTTCTCCTTTGTCCAGCCTGGTGTGGTTTGGGCTAAATGGTTGTAGCTGATGAAGAGCACCTTCCTTCTGTCAAGGGCAGTGTCCTGAGCACAGAGGCATTTCTAGGCATAGGTAGAGACATTAGATTTTGACCACCGTGTTCCTGAAATTACCTGCTGCTGAATCCTACAAGAAGTTTTAGGGCTGCAGTTCTGAGCAGCAGAGCCTGAAATGAAGTTTAAATGCAATGTTGGTAACACAATATCTGCACTGGCAACCAGTAAGCAAATAATAAAGTGAAACGGCACTGAGGAACCAGTGCCTACACTGTATGCACTGTACACAGTCTAGCTCTAGAATGATAAACTGCACTGAACACACATTACCACTTCTAGGTGCACTCCTGAGCTCACCCTCATTCTAGTTTCATCTGAAGGGAATGCAACTCACACATGCTGAGACTGCAAACTGAAGATAAAAATGGTAAGTGGGCACAACTGGGAGATTAGCTTCAAAATTGAAACCTTGATTTGAACTAAATGTTAAATACATGTACACTATATACTTTATTTTTGGCTCCTGTTGCTTTTGGAAGAACCTTGGGGCTCTTCCATTGCAAGAAGTATGCTTGTGGGACATGATTCCTATGCTCACTGGGTTATATGACAGCTGATGCTATTGCTTGGCTTGTTAGAAAACATATTTTCTTTTCACGAACTATTTCCTTTTGGTCTAGGATTAGTTTGCATGTTTAAAGCCATATGGACTAATCCGGTAGAAATATGCAGGTGGTAGGGAAACAAACTATCCATTCTTCCTTTCGTCATCTTCCTTTCCTGCACTGCAACCATGAAAAGTCTTTCTTCTTAGCAAACTTTATTTTACCTCTGACTCTAGCTAATCATTGCATTAAGTTTGTGTTTGGCCAGATGAAGAATGATTTAACTTAGGATATTTTTCACTTTACTTTGAGTTTTGAGGATTAGACACAAATTGATGAAAACTCTTTTCTTAGACTGCATCAGCTGGTAGATGTCAGTTTCACTACCAAACTGTCTTCACAGTCATTCATGGTGAAATAGACTTTTGCATGGCATCTGCTTTATTTGGAATGTACTTCCCTATTGCTACATAGAAAGTAGAAATATGCAAGCAAAAATAACAAGACCAGATCCTACTTGTACTTCATTAACTTGTTCATACTTCTTTGTGCAAAAGGAGCAATCTTTCTCTTGCAAGGAGTGGGCAGACAAATGTCCTGGTTGAAAAAGAACCACTTGAAGTAATTGGGATAAAAATGTAAACTGCTTTGAAGCATTCCTGAGCTGTATGTGTAAGTCCTATTTCTATATATAAAAACAAAGCCAAAATGGTTGGCAGGAGCAACCTTTGATCCCCAGGCTGAGTGGCTTGCTCCAGCTAGTCACTGTTTCAGGTGCAAATTTCTCATGTAACCTGCATGACTGCAGGTATTTAATTGTAGTCACTGAGCTCCACCTTATGACATGACAAAGATATCTCAAAGGCACTGGGCTTTTGATGTCTCTGACCACTAACTGCAGAGAAAAGAATTCTCTCAGGGTGGTATACTTGTCCTTAATTGCTGTAAACACAGAGCTCCACAGTATTTTAAACATACTGAGGTAGAATGAAATTTTGGGGACTCGGCTTGTAATTGCTCTCGTTAAGAGGTTTGACATTATATGTGGTTTTGGAACAAAAATAAGAGAACAAAATTATTCATTAGTCATTAATTAAACTTGTGAGCAGAGACAAAACACTTCATAGGCTAAATGTTCCTTCACAGGCCAAATTTTGTAGTCCTTTGGGCAAGCCCCCAACTAAAATGGGAAATCTCATGGAAGGATGAATACTTTGCTTAGAATTTGCAGGCAAAAGACTCATTTGTTGACTACTGTGGGCTGTGTTGAAACCTGTCAAGTTTTTATGATATGACATAAACTGAATACACAGTAATGGATAACTTCGCTATTTTAGTCACACAAAATTTGTTGTTCATTGCCAAGACCTTACAAAAACTGCTGAAGCTGTGGAAAAGTTTCTTTAAAGCTGGCTAGGTGAGAAAACCTTCTCAGTGAGGCTTTTGAGTCTGAGTTTTCCCTACAGATGACTCACAGAAGCACTTAAGTACCTTTATTTTGAACTTTCAGTATATACAGGGTTGGTTTTGTGTGTTTTTGTTGTTTTTGTTTTGTTTATTTTGGGATTTTTTTTGTTATGTCAGAGATGGTTTTCCAAAGGAATACAGCAGTTCATCACATAATAAGCTAATACTTCTGCTGTCTCATGTTACTGGCAAAATTGCCTGTATGAAAAAGGTTTCATAATTGCACATTTTTCCCTGTTAAATTTGCTGGAGTTCTTTCTTTCCTTTTTTTTTTTTTCTTCCCAATGTCTATTAGTAGTTCATACTTGGAAACAGATCAGTGAGTAGAAATGCCAGCTGTCTGTAAACCCTGAAAAATTGGTCCTGTGATAATATTTAGTGGTTTCAACACACTAAATGAGGTTTCCTTTGGGATTAGAGCAAAATAGTTTGAAGTGCTAGAGAAAAATTTCAGATGTGGGGCTTTAAAGTATTA
This sequence comes from Falco peregrinus, assembly GCF_023634155.1. Lineage (NCBI taxonomy): Eukaryota > Metazoa > Chordata > Aves > Falconiformes > Falconidae > Falco > Falco peregrinus. Next base: position 49,228,753 of record NC_073723.1, read on the forward strand.
AATTTTTCCAACACTTCACATCAGGGTGCTTGGTTGGAGCTGTAGTCTGTGAAGAAGACTCTCACCTGGATGAACCCTGAAGGTCCCTCTTCTTGCTACAGGACTGATGAACTCCTGTGATGGCAAAAGGAATTTCCTAGTCATTCTCACATCAGGTTCGTAGTATGTGCATTACACATTATGTACATCAATCCTTGCTGTTTGCCCCAGCAGGCAGTCTGAGGTGAACCTCATGGTTTTCCTTGGTGTTTAGCAGATGGGGAATGAAACTGACAGGACACACACCCTGAAGACATGGCACTGCCAGTCTGACACTTTCGTAAGGGTAAATTTAACACACAGCTGGACTGTGCTCCATTTTCTGCACAGTGATTGTGAACATGTAGCTCAGGAGTGGGCCATCTACACCACTAAAGGTGGACTATGTTTCCTTTCCAGCTGAATAGTTTGGGCATCGCTGGTCATTGTAAATCTTTTCTCTTTTGCTCGCTTGTCTCACAGCTGGAGAACTTGGAGCTTGTATGAGTTGTGATGCAATATGCCAACCTGTATGCAGCATATCCAGGACAGAAGGGAGCTCTGTGCAGGCCACAAGTGGTCGAAATAGTTGCATGAAGACTCTTGTGAGCAGCTTGTGCAGAGCAAGAACTTATGCTGAGGAAACACCAGGGTTTTGTGATTTTTTTTTTGTTGTTTTTTGAGCTAGTGTGATGTTATCTACCTCCACAGCAGTGTGGTTTAGATATGTGTGGAATTCCAGGAAGAAACCAGAGAACAAATGCAGCCTTCTTGGAGGCTGGAGGGTTTCTTGCCTTTGGAAATGTGTGAAGAACTGTAGGGACAAGCATTTTGCTAGAAACCATTTCAATTTGACAATGTGTGCATCTTTTCCTTGCTCCTTCAGAAAAGAGTTGTGCAAATGGGTGTCTGAGGATAAACTTGTCTTTGAATGACACATGTATTCATGTATAAACATGAATTTATATATATCTGCAAGTCATACAAGGGGCGTGCACTGATAATATCTAGCAGTTCTAAAACCATCTTTCATGAGGGGGAGAGGTGAAAGGAATCAATTGAAAATTCTCCAACCTCTTGTCTGTGGCAAGTGGCTGTCCCTTCTCTGCAGTGAGGCTGAACTACTGGCTTTTCAGCAGGGTCAGTGTCAAGGGTTTAGGCTCTGTAGTGATTCTCTTGAAGTCCCATTTCCCCTGTGTAGAGGAGCGGTATGCCTTTACCTTAGAACAAAGGTGGTGGGATGTGGGGAACACAAACAGCAGACTTCTTTGGAGTGACTTTGTGCAGGACCGTCCAGTGGTGAGATGTGGTGTTGGGACATCTCTCTCACAGGTAACTCTCTGATTTTTCCCTGACAACTCATGCAGCAGATGTCAGAAGTAGCATGAACTCCAGATGCTGGGAGTGCATCAGGCTTGGGATGCCTTTGTCCAGTTTGTGCCCATGTTCTTTGGGATATATATCTGTGGACTGTGGAATGCATGTCAATGCCTTGCAGAAGAACAGAGAGGCAAAGGAATGTATCACCTGTCTTTACAAAAAGACTGAAGTCCTTCTAGAGATCTGGAGAGGATATGCACCCCATCTTTTCATATTCCATTTGTTGTAGTGCTTGGTAGGTCTCGTGGCATAGATTTGCAATGGTCAGTATGAAGAACTGGGAAAATGGAGCTCCTACTTTTCTTTGAACCTTGCTGCCAGATCCAAATGACTACTAAAGACTCCTTGGGCAGTGGCAAGCGGACTATGGGGTTTTACTGTGACTTTTGAGATGTGTGGTCCCTGCTGTTTGAACTAGTTCTTCCCTTTTCATGCAGGAGATCATTCTCTTACTAAAGGAGAGAAACTTCACCAACCCCAGAAACTGGCACAATATTGATCCTCAGAGGAGATTATGAGATTGCAGGAAAGACCATCTTGCTGAAGAATGTATATGTGCTGCGAACATAATTTTCTCAGATCAGACCTACGAATTTTGGCACTGGAGCACCTCTAACAACTTTTTTTTTTTTGATCTGTAGCTTCTTCCACTGGATGTATAAGGACTGTCTGCTGCTTGTCTTTTTGTCCCTTGATCAAGAAAGAGGTCTGACAAGTTGGATCATAGATAATCTCATGGGTACTGTAGAGGTGCTTGGTTTGCATTCCTACTTACCTGGTTCTTCCAGGTTCTCTGTGTTGCTGCAGGGTACTTGGTGAAGCTGGGTCCTGTGCGGGCCTGTTGATGAGGTGTGTGCCAGGACCATCCTTTGCCTGGCCAACTTTATTTCACAACTACTAAGTCCTTCCTTTTCCTCCTGTGTTGGCAGTTGAGGGTGTTACTGCTCACTTTACTGAACTGACAGATTGTCCCTTTGGCTTGAGCTAGCAGTCTCACATGGAACATCCTGGAAAGCACCTTCTTTTGCCACTTCTGTGGGCTGTGACATGACTGGCACATCCTTTGATTTGAAGGGTCTCCCCAGAGGCACCCCTTAGATTCCAGTCTTTTGCCAAGACCTCAGTGTTCTTAGGAGAAACCACGACTCTTCTGGCCCCAGACTGAGTGGATGTCCTAGCAGAGACCCTGTTGCAAAACTTCCCTGTCTTACCACAGATAGGTGGAGATCCACTGGTGAAGTGGGGGCGATGCTGATGTGCACTGACAAAATTGCAGACTCCTACAGGTGGCAGAAAAGGTAGACCCCACACGGCTTGCCCGGTGCATGGGATGAGCCAGCCGCCTTATTCCATTCGGCTCCAGAAGTGAAGTCCACCTTGAAACCACACAATACTCCCTATCCGCAAGGGGTAGGCCCTGTCCAACCCACACACCAGCCTGGCAGATCTGCCTAAGCCTTTCGGAGCCTCTCTGTGCTCAGCTCCACTCCTGTACACCATTCTTGTAGGCTGTGTGACAGTCTTTTGGACAACCCTCAAATAGCACCTCTAGCACATACTCATGCTCTGGTAGCTCCATTACCAATTTTTTTTAATGTCTTGGCAGGATATCTTAATGTCACAGGAGGATGATGAAACATGGTGGTCCATCTTGTACCTTGAGCTAATCGCATTGTACTCTGGGTGCATAACCTGAAAAATCCTTCATGGAGCACTGAGTGCAACTGCATTTGTAGTGTGTTTCATGAGGTCCTCAGACCTGTGTTACTTTTGTGATGAGAGGAGGATCCTGGAGCACATGGCCATTGGACATGTATAGTTGCACTTCACCTGCTTTCTCCTTAAAGACCTCTTGTCAAGGCCTTTCCCTCTTGTCTTCTATTTATATCCTCCACATCTGAGGCATGACCAAGTCACAGTACCTACTTGCCAACTGGCCACGGGACCAGGAGAAGAAAATTTCAAACTGTTGACCCTTTCCACTTATCTCCTTCCCGACTGTTGCCCTTCAAGTCTGATGTTGGTTAGTGCCTTTGGTGGATTTGATTTCAGAACAGTGCTTGAGAGTAGGTGTTCACCATAATCAGGAAGCTGAGCATCAGCATCAGGCATGGAGGAAGAGAGACAAACCTGTATGTTGAATATTCATAAGGAAGGCTAGTTTACCTCTGGATAATGGGGGGAATATAAAAAAAACCTCAGAATGAATTAAATCAGTGCAACTTCTCTGCATTTCCTCACTTAAGGCATGCATGCTTTTCTTTGCCTTAGAAGTGAGCAGTTAAACTGCTTGAGCAGTTCAGTCTCTTTTTTTTCCCAACTGAAATTGCCATAAATGATGATACAAACAATTATCATTCTCTCACTATGTAACATATGTCCTAAGATTTCTGATGTCCTTATCACTACTGTTTCCAGATGCTAATGGTAGTTAGCTTCACTGTGTGTGCTTCTTTAAGGTCTTGGTCCATTAGATAATTATGATAGGTAGCTCTTAGCAACAGAAAAAATGACAACAATTTACTCTCAGATGGTGTTATGAAATGATAATTTTTGATTTATAAATTGGTGTGAATATTCTTAGTTTAATGAACTTCAAGAATTTTAGTAATTTGTGGGTGAGGTGGAGGGAAGCTTAAACTGACTCATTTCTGGTTCTACTTCATATCTTCTACCTTCTGCTGTCAGGAACCACAGTCAAGGGCAACAGTGGGGGTGTGGAAAGTTAGACTTTTCTGAGCTTCTGAAATGAGTTGCTTGTTTTGTTCAGAACATCGTGAGATATAGCAGCCTTGATACTATGAAAATAAGATCTTGGATGTCCATACTGAGAAGAATGTTCAATGAATTAATGAAAGACTCATCCTATTAATAACTGTAAGATAAAGATTAATGTCACAGAAATTACTTAAGTATCCATGTCCTCTTGAATTTCTCCTTTACCATCTACGTGCAAAGCTATCATGATGTAGAAAAGAAAAAAGAATTTCAGTTGTTGACTAATTGTAGGAAACCTATGTTCCTTGAACTCCCCAGTTTCAGTTTCAGCTTCTGAGTAGGCCCAGGGCTACCTAAAGGTTCAACTCCTCAGTATCTGCTTTGTCGCCCATGGATTGACGGGGTGTACTGACAAAGTGCTTCAGCATATATACTTCTTTAAGGAAGGTCTTGATCCAGGAGGCATGTCTAAATGATCCATTTGGTTGTCCAAAAAGTAATGATCCTATATTGAAAGAGCAAGCAATATTATCAGCTTCCTCCAGTAAAATGCTGCATTACAGCGTAAAACTTACATACGGTATGTGAGACCTGACTTTAAGACTTTCTCTGCCTCAGGAGATGCAAATGTATAACATCAGGGTAAGTGCTATAACCAATAAGCTGTATGTTACTTGGGCTACACATCATTCTGTGAGGTTAGGTTGGTGTTGGTCCCTACCAGTCAGGCAGTCTTATTTTCCTAGAATACTTAAAGTCCCAGCGAGACAAGGGACATAATTTTCCAGGCTGGTTATCAGAGGTTTCACCTACAGGGGAAATGGATGTCCCAGTCTCTCTTTCAGTGACACTTTTAGGACCTTTCTGCCTCCAATCTCCGGCTGTACAAGGCTATGAAGCTCTGTGTGGAGAAGCTGTAAGAAACTAAAGTTACCCTAAATCAATGGTTATTCCCTTTGGCACAAGGAAGGATTGTTAGGTTCACAAGCAGTGAAAAACCTTGGACAGGAGGAAAGGCACATCTGAAATTTTACAAGGAACATGGGGAATTGGATGCTGCATCTCTTGTTGATGGGGTGAGGGGGAAACTCACTGCTGGGCTGATGGATTGGTGGTGACAGAGCGTTAGTCTTCTTTGGAAGAAAGTGTCTGGACCAGAATAAGCACTGCCTTCTCTTCAAAGGCTTATGCTAGTGTCTCCCTCCCATCAGCTGCATATTGCTTGATCTGACTGAATGCATAGGGAGCCCCAGTGCATTTCCTGTAGGCTGCAATATGTAAAGGCCAACTGTTGCAATAATGAGTCCCTTAAAGACCCAACATAAGGCCTGTTCAAAGACCATTGGCGTCAGTAAGATTTGATCAAAAGCTTCAGGCGTGCCTCTTCGAATTCATGAGAGCGTGGTGGATTAAATCAATAGTCCCACTGAGGCAAATATATCACAGGATCAGGCTACCAGTATATGAGGAGACAGGGTTGGCTCTTCAAGTGTTGTGGTAGTGTTGAGGCATCTCTGTTTATTTATCTCCAGTTTTGCCTGGCTTTCATAAACTGTACTTATTAACATATAAATATGTTCTCTAAGCCACAAAAAGTTGAACTTTATTTTATTATCTGACAGTTAAGTCTGCAAAAACTTGAGTCTGGAAACATTAAACTCACTTATCCTTCAATACAGTTAGTTCAATTTTCCTGTCACACTGAAGCAATTATTTTCCTTGGAGAGTCAAACATTTTTTTTTTTCACTCTTGACTCTCAGTTTTTTTAAAAAAAGACAAGATGCTGTTCTCCTGTGATTTTTGGGAAAATGCATTAATGCCAATTAAGCTGTAATTTTAACTCACAGCTGTCTTTCAATGCCACTGAACTAGGTAATATCAAAAACACTCCATGGAGTTTAGTTGTCTTGAAATTTTGAATTGTGTAGAACCTGTTTATTTTACTCTGCATAGCTGGTCTACATGCCATATTTGGTTGAAAATGAGCTAAATGTAAGTTGTTTCAATCTGTGTTTTTTCTAAGCCCTTTGCAAACAAAATTATACACTGCTTCACAATATCACGAGAGACTTTCAGGACAATTTTAATCACGATTTTAGCCTTATGTTCTGGTTTATAAACAGTTTTTCTAATCTCCCAAAATGCAAAAGAGATTTATATATGTAAATGTCACATTTAGCAACAGATTGTGTGCATTGGCTGGGCCAGGCACATATTTAACATTTATCTATTGGCTTGAATCCAAGAGCTCACTTAAGTTACTCATGTGCTTATGACTGGATAAGTGTTCAATGTATTGGGGCCTAGAAAGGGAAGCCTTTTTTTCCCCGATCCTAAACTTGTATGTAATGTTTGCCTAGCTTTTATAGCTCTGAAAGTTGTGCCATGAAATGCAATTTACCTTCTTATTCCTTTCTTTTTTTCCCAATGGAGCAGGACAGAGAGAGTGGTAAAAAGAACATGGTATAAAGAGTTAAGATCAAGCTAAATTAGTTATGAAAAATACAGTTCAGCTAGTTAGAAGGCATTTTTGTCAGTTTGAAGAAAAAAAAAAAAAGGAAAAGAAAAAGGCAAAAGTGGTCAGGTTCTCTCAACTTCCCTATATAGAACTCATTTAATGCAACATGAATTGCAGAGTAACGTAGTTTGAATCTTCCAGTTTACTTCATCCTTCTATAAGCAGCCATTAGAAAGCTCTTAGCTGCAAGATGATTTCTGAAGAAGTCATTGTTCAGCATGTGTTAAGTGTATTTTAATTTTAAACAGGTAAAATAAAACCCAGGAACAATTCTAAAGTCCCCTACCTCCTCTTTCTCTCCTACAGCTTTCTCTTTATATACACACAATGCTATTTTCAACTTTTCTCCAAATTTGCAAAACCATATAGGCATATTTTAATCTCACAAAGGGATGTGAGAAAATTTAAAGGCTGGAGCTAGCCATGTACTTTGTTATATGAAAGTCCATTGTTATACATTGCTCTTTATACAATCTCATTTCCTTATTCTGCATTGACACTTTCTTTTCAGATGGCTGTTTTGAGACAGAGACATATATGTCTGGTGTCTTCTTAGAGAGCTACCAGTGTTGAAATGATCCCCAAACATCTTAGCTTACAAACAGGAGTAAACTCCAAATGCTGTGTCAGTGTGTGAGAACACAATGCAGAACTAGAGTAAAGGAATGATGTGACTCTTCTATTGGCAGATTACACCAGTTCAACAGAACAGAAACAAATGGAATTCATTGACGGGCATCTTGCACTGAGCGTTCTCAGCTGAAGTGGGACAGTGTTTGCTGATGCCCTTTGCCTCGGGGTGACCTTGGCTTGAAGGGCTGACAATAAGCTGAGGTCCCTTCTGCTGAGGGTCCTTTCTCCCTCAGGGTGAGAGTCTCAGCAACAGGGCCTCCTGCCATTTTGTGTAATTTCTTTTTTTTTGGTGAAAGTAAATTATGTATATATGGATGAACTCAGTAATTCCTCTCCATTTCTGTAGCCATGCTGATGGTTTCCATAGCAACTTGCCTAGAGTTTGGAAGGAGGCACACTGCCTGCGGGAGGGAGAAGGCAGAAAGGTGATGGGGCTTCTTAGCATGAATATGGCTTCAATGCTAGCAGGAACTCTCAGCACATCTTTTTTTTTTTTTAAAGTATATATACATATTTTATTTTATTTTTTTACTGTCATAGTCATCTCTGTTATGTGAAACACAGAGCATGAAGCCAAGGGTATGGTTTAAATGTGATATGCCAAGATCTTTTGAAAATACTCCTTACTTTTCTTAGGCTTTTAATTTCCCCCTTTTCCCTCTAGTCTGCAGTGCAGGAAGACTTCTCATCCCCTTTCACTGTTGCTCAGGTTCCGGGGGCTGCCGCTGCACCTCCAGGTCCTGGGGTGTCCTGGTGACCCTTCTTCTCCTCTTCCTGAACAAGCTTTGAGGGTTCTCGAGAGGTGGCACTCCAGCCAACAGAATGTCCAAATGATTTAAGCAACTGCTGACACAACTGTTCGGCTGTACTTCATGGTAGTTGTCTCCTTTGTCAAAAAGGTTGGGTAGAGCAAGGCATGGATGAATAGCAGAGTGGCGGTGCGAGGTGCTCTGGAGTGCAAGCCCAGAGGGCAAGGTCTGAGAAGAACTGTGAGTTTACACAGCTGAGATGGCAGAAGATATTTGCCGGAGAACAGTACGATGTTAATTCTGCTGTCCAACTTTATCCACACTGATTAGTCACTGAAAGAAAAAATATATTTTAAATGCAGGAATTCAAAACCATGGCCCCTTGAAGAGGAGACAATGCTGCTAGGAGCAACTAGGTAACTTACTCCTCCACTGTAGTCTCCACCCTTATTTATGAAAAAAACCCAATTCCAAACAGTGATTGCTTGGCATTTGTGATATACAACCCTTTCCGCTCTGTATAAATTTTGGTTATGAGGGCTTTTTTCCCCCTCCTACTCATACTAGCTGGGTTTCAGTGCTGTTCATTTTGAACTTAGACCTCATGGGCTTTGTTTCAAGATTTTAGGTGGAAACTATTGACCAAATGCACTACTGAAGCTTTTAAAAAGGGTAGGTTTCCTAACTGGGAAAACCAAGCTAGAAAAAAGAGAACAGAAAATCCTCCCTGGAGTTAACTGAAAAAGCCAAGTTTCTCTTCGTCATGAAGAAGCAGTTGCTGATTGTCATGAGGTTACAAATGACCTAGTACTTTTTAAAAAATAGAGAAATTAAGAGCTTTAGAATGTTAGATCTGTCTTGTAGAACAGGATCTGCACAATGCAATTAATAAGTTGAAAATACTCTTCTGAGTGGAGAGAGTGAATGTAATTTTGTTCATTTGCCTTGTTTGCAGGACTGATATTTCAGGGTGGGCAATATAATAGAACGTAGCCTGTACCTTGGTGAGGTAAGAAGCTCTAAATAGAGACTAATTATTGTATCTCAGTCTCAAAAAGCATCACTAGTGCTGGCTGTGCTACAAGGGAAAGCTTAATACCAGCTACGGTCTCCACAGTGCAATAAATGTGCTCATAGCCAAGGGTATCGTTTGAATGTGATATGCCAAGGTCCTTTGAAAATACTACGTGTCCTCATACTGACATGTAATTACACTATTAAGGAACTGGGAAAATGGCATTTCTCATTGATTGTTCAGTGTGTATATTGTCTAACAAATTCACTCTCGGAACCTGAAGCCAAGATACCTGCGTGGAGTGATTATTTTACACTTACGCTATATGAGATGTTGCAAAGGACTCTGGTAGGATCATGAAGTAAAGACTCTAAAAGGTAGCACAGCAGCTCAAGAGAAGATAGTTTATTTTCTTTTAATCCTATTTTGATATTAAAATTGGATTGTGAAAATCCACCCTAAATTCTAGAGGGTCAGACTTCGAAGTGAGAAGGTAATCAAATGTGGATGTAGTAGGAATGCTTCCAAGGAAGTCAAATCTTATAGAAACCAAAATGGAAGGAGTAAAATTACCTATCAGTACCTCAGATAAAGCATACTTACAAATTTGTATAATTCAAATTAATAGTGAATATGCAGATCTGTTTTATCAAGGTATAAAAAGATAGTAGAAAGTTATCTGCTGCAGAAAGGTATTTTGAAGATATTTCAGCTAACAGTATTCCCATCTCCTGATCTTATGTTTATTCATCTTCATCCACGCTGAAGCAGCTTTTGAATTCAATTGCTGAAGTCAGTTGATGAGTATTTCAGATCAAGCCAAATATTGGTTGTCTTTCAAAGTCGGTAATCTTTCCTTTTTAGGTTTTGGCTTTCTGAGCTTTGAACAGTTCAGTTCTGACTCAAAGCAGAAAAGTTGCAGCTCAAGTTTGCACATGAACCAGAACAGTGCTGATGATCTGAAGGAGATGTGTCTTAGGAAAACAGACCTTGATGACTGACCCCAAATGGCTGTGTCTATCAGAAAATTTTCAGAGGTGTAATTAATTCTTTTAGCCTCACACTTAAAGAAACATTGCTTTATTGAGCTGTTTTGCTCCATAATGAAGCTTGCACCAGAATGAGACACTCAAACCTTTTCCCAGAAGATGTCTTTTCATTAACGCAATCAAGACAGCTAAAGCCTCCCCGAGCTGTCAACATCCATGCTGCATTAAAAATCTTATTTCTATATCTTAACACTATTGATTCCTGTTCCTTTTCTATCCCTGTAACAACCAGGTTACAAAGTGAAAAATACTTCAACTTTATAAACTTTAGGCTGGCTGGTAGAGATTCTCACAAATGCTGTTGCAAGAAAATCTGAATTCTGTATTCCGAATAGCTCATTAGCTCAGCTCCCCTCCTCTCTGAAGGGCAAGGACCTGTACTGTGAAGGTTTAGTTCACCTGGACGTCAGCCTGACAAAGCTCTCATCAACCATTTCTGTGCCTGAGTTAATATAGGACAAAGTCTTCATCTTCACTAAGTGACTGAAATCTTAAGATAGCTGTCTACTTTTCAGCTGCACCTGACAATGTGATGGGTTCTTAATTACAGTGAAGTATCAGAAATTCTAGCTTACACATATTGACTTTAATTTTGGCATCACAGTATTATTAAAACAAAGCAGTTGAATCAATCTGGACCTGGTGGGGATTCTGTTTGCTGTCTTGTCAGTTTGCTGAAATGGTTAGTCTTCCAATAATTCAGTTTGGGATTGATGCTGTTGGCATTTTTTTTTTAATTGACAAGGTTTTAAAAGGAAGAGTTAATTTCTTTCTCTCCCTCATATTTTTCTTGGAGCTGTGATCTCATCCACCTGCTGCTTGCAGTCCATGGCCAAAGGTGGTTCCATGTTATTACATGAGGAAGAAGAGTTTCAGACGACACGCTGTGCAGAACTAGAGGAACTCTTCATACTATCACCTCCGGTTTTCCTTCTTTTGAGGGACACCACGTTTCTTCATCTGCCTTTTGGCCAGTTCTTGTGTCTAGAAATCAGTGGGAGAGGTGAAACTGCCCACTGAAGATGGCGATAAAACTCCCAGTAACTTGCAGATACACTGACTTGTTTTTTAAATTTTTACCCCGGTGACACTTTATGTATTCTGCATAACAAGTCACCATGTAAAATTTATTTTGCCTGTATTCTCTTTACCACTATATCGATATGAAGGTCTTCATGTGTACAGAAGTGGAGAAACCAGTGAAAAAAACCCAAGGCCATTGGTGACACAGTAATTCTTATTGGGAAATGGATGAAGTGCTGAAGCTGGCAAAGAGTCTCGCAGGACACATGGACAAGTATGGCTGAAGAGGGCAGCAGCACCCTGCTGCCAGGGCTTGGGTAAAACTCAGCATGCATTTGTGTTTGCTCTGAAGTGCAAATCCCACACTCTTACCTGATCCCACAAACAGAGCTGTGCTTCCAGACACCACCCCTGGTAATTGGTGCCATTAGACTAAAAGCTCCCTTTGGTGCCTTTGTTCTTGGTCACTGACATTTGTTGCCTGACAAAGAATATACTACTAATTTGTTTTCAAGCATTTTTTTTTTTTTTAATCTTCTGGGTTAGAAACTCTTTCTAAACAGAGTATTCCCATTATAAAAGTACAGCCAAACATATGTCTGGGATCTTAAATACCTGAGATCATTTGTGTGTAGAAGTGGGAGGAACAGAAGTGTCATTGTACTTTAGAAAACCCCAAAATGACATTCACATTTGTTCCTTCCAGGCACCAAGGCTCCAGCAGTCTCTTGACCACCTCCATTGGCTCTAGCAAGTGTGCTTGCTGTGCTTCTGCTGCACCATCCTTGTGCCAGAGCAGAGCATCCTTCTCTGCTACGTGAGGGATCCTGCTTTTAGCTCACCCCAGCGTAGCACTGCTGGCAGCCGCCGGCTGCTTGCAGGGCCCACTCACATGTTTATTCATCTCTCTCCCATCATCCGTGTCACTGGGCTCTGCCTCTCAGCGCTGCTTGTTATTGCTTTGAGAGTGCAATCCCCTCTCAGTAGTGCTATTTCTGGTACACTGGTAAAGAATAGGGTTCTCTGTGGGTTAGAGGCATTCATTACAATGCTGCACTCTGGGCTGCTTCATTTATCGTCTTGGCAATTCTTCTGTAATTAATGGAGTGAGACTATCTGAGATTGCACTTCCTACAATTTCAATTCCCATTAGTACTGAACGTTAGAGAGATGAAGCAGCACCCTATATGTGCACAGGCAAAAATTTCCTGTGCTTACACTGTTATTTCTGCGTCATTATAGCTTTTTATTTGAACTAAATCCAATAACAGAAATAAGTACCATGTTTTAGATGAATTAATCCTTATGGAAATTGATCTTTTTCTTTTCATGCAGGATTTTTTGATCCTGCATGAAAAAGCATCATCAAAAATAAATATGTCTATTTTATAGGCAGAAGTAGCCCTCTAGCTTATAGTAGTGACAATAAACAGGGCTTTGAAGGACGGTCAGGTCTGTGGAAGGAAAAGAGACACCAGAATCATCCTGAAGTGTGGAACAGCAAAGAACGTGAAATAGAAGATAGCATATAACGAGAGCTCATAGATTACTGTATATGAAATTCAGTTGCTAAAAAGTTATAGATCAATGTAATAAATATAAAAACTCTATTTTTGAACTACTGGAAAAACTCCCACAGAAGTCAATGCCATTCCATTTAAAATAAGGCATTATTTTGCAGGTCTTTTTTGTGTGTGAAAGTAGTCTCTTTCATTAAGATAGTGTGTTATTACACAGGATTATTGATTGGACTACTGGTCTAATCTATAGGCCTACTAACTGTGGGATGATATAACCTGGATGAAAATATGTATATTGCCTGTATCCTACAAAACAGTAGGAACTATTAAAATGTCAGTGGTATTTACTTTGAACAAGGCATCATTAGTTTTTCCATAAAGAAAAACTGTTTCCAGCACTCAGCTGCTGGGATAAAATGCTCTCTTGGAAGCTTCAATGAAAAGATAGTTCCTTTTGAAGGTGAACATACTGACACAAATGGTGAGTAATCTACTTGTAACAGCCATAATGTTACCTTAAATGACTTTCTGACAGTGCAAAGACCATTTTTCCTACTTAGGGTTTTTGAACACTAGATGGCTACTTGGGTTTTACTTTAGAAAAGTACAGTCAAAGATCTTTCCCTCTTCAGCTCAGCTAAAGAAGGTTGCCAGAATCTGCTCAGATCACTGTATTTTCAGTCAGGCAGAGTTCCCTCCTGAGGAACTAGTTGGCAGAAGATAGCAAAAACAGGCTCAAAAAATTGGACATACCTCGATCAAAGCAAGTTACCAGTCCTTTTTATTTATTTATTCCCACTCTGTCAACCCTGAACAACAGTTCTTTGCAATATACTCCACTGTAGATATAATTTTACAACATGCTGCATTAGATTTTTGGCACGTATATCTCCCTTCTCAGCTCATTGATTTTTGAGCAGGTATTTCTTGTAAGAGGTGTAATAAAAATCACCTGTTAGATCACATTCTCAGAACTATTCCTTTGTGTTATATCTCCAGTGTAGCATATTTTAAAAGTGGAGGAAAAAATCAATACTCTCCTTGACTAGGATTTCTCTGGGAAATAGAAAGGTGTGTAAGGTTGCTTTCAGATGGCAATGTTTTTTTCTTTTTAGGGACTTCAAAATGATTTCAAAATCCTGGTTAATTTCTTCCATGCTACATTTCATTTTAAAGGATGAAATGTACTGAACAGGGTTGATTTAATTTTTATAGGACTGAGGCACTCTAGGAAGCTTTCAGAAACTTACTTTGTTTAAAAATTTATTACATTAAAAGTTTTGTGATTGATTGACTATTATTTTCGCATCTGAAAGCTTTTATGAGCTGTGTAGATCTTTACTGATGACCCCAGTGAATTTTCTGAATCATGGAGTTTTTTGTTTTAAATCACTCCATATGCTTACTGCTGAGTATAACAAGCACATATAAACAGATCCTGGAAATTTATTTGCTTGCAAAACAAATAGTAAAGCTCTAGAAAAATCCTCACCTTGTATTTTTCCTACTAACTTGTTATGAAACATGAAATAAATCATTTAAGAGAAAGCAATATTAAAAATAAAGGGGAAGAAAATGAAAAGCTTTCCTCTTATTAAAAAGTCTATAATTGTATTTCTAGCACTTTGTAATTACACAGTGCATAAATTTCTCAGGCACCTGCAATTACTTTTACTTTTGGTAAGCAGATTTCTAAATATACAAAAGATTCATTCTTATCCGTGGTTTTCTACCTAGCATGTTACAGCTACAGTTTAAAAACACATAACATGCAATACAAACACAAAACCTACAATCATATTTTTTGTTTATAAACAATAGTAGCTGCAAAGTATTTTGTGGTTAAAGTTTTGGTTAGATGGTGAATAAAAATGGAGTACAAACTCCTCAGTTTAACTCAGGAACAATTTAATTAACTGTAGTATGAACAGTGCTGGAAGCACAGTTGTTGTACCCATTCATTGCAATAAAGTTGGATAGAAAGTGATTGAAAATTTTATATAAGATTTGGATGATTTTCATTAGTTCAGGAAACTAAAGTTGGTTGATTACGTGTACAAATTAGTGTTATAACATTTAGCACTTAGCCACATTTTTCTGTTCATAGGATTCTTCTCTACAATTTTGTAAAAAAAAGAAACAATATGATTAAGTCCATAATTTCCTATCTAATGTTTAAATTGCTTTATTTATTTAAGTTTTTGGTAGTGATTTTTTTAAGGACAAGGAAGGCAAGAGTTGGTAGCACATAGTTATGCTTGTAAAATACGTAGAAACACTTCTCATTTTATTAGGCAGATGCCTTTTACCAGCACTTAATTGCTCATGAAATTGCTAAAGGTAACATAATATGCATTTTGAGCCACATATATTTGCAAGTATAGCATCTGGTAATTTTATTATTGCATGTTAAGGCTTATATCCCTTGCCCAAGAGTTGCGATGGGTCCCTTAAACTGTGTGCATCATTGCCAGCATGGGAGCATCTGAGAAAAATTCTTCTCCCCATTCCTGTTAACTTCTGCAAACTTTGGGTCAGTTTCTTTTTTGACAGTTGCAAGATTTTTTTCTGAGTATAAAAACATTTTAACAGTAAAGGAAGCAGAACTTCTTAATTTATGCCACATTTTCTTTTTCCATCCTTGAAGAATTAGCATTTCTGCTGCCTTGCTTTGCTTTTCTTCATGGCCCCTGACATGTGCTTCTTACTAGGTAGATGACAATTCCTAAAAGCTTTTGCAGCACATCATAAATGACAAATTCCCCTTGCAGAATCAGTGGGAGGCATCATTATGCAGATAGTGTTGGAGTCTCCTAACAGCAGACAATGGAGGAACAGAACAGCTGACACTACAATAAAGAACACGTTGCTTTCCTTGATCCCATTTTAGTGGTAGCATAAACTTGATTGAGGGAGCTCAGAAGAGAAGAGGACATTGGAAGGAATGCACAGTGAAGTCTGACTGTCTAATGTGGACATCGTAATGACCCTGAAAGGTGGAAGAAATCAGTTTTGCAGAGCATCTGTGAGCTTGTGAAGAGAAATTGATAGGGTATGGCTGATGGGGCAGAGATAAGGACACAAGGAAAAGAAGGTCCTGACCCAACATCTTCAATGAACGATGTCTGGACCTGATAAACAGCACCAGAATGTGGACTCCCCCACAGCAGTATGTGAAATGTACTTAATTGTAGTATTGCTTATTTGTGGCAGATGTAGACTTAATTGCTTATTTGTGGCAGATGTAGAGTTAATTTAATGTGGCATGTAGGTGCTGATAATAAAATCACATATTGGGTGTCTAATGGCATTGTATATCACTCTTACTTATCTTTCCAGTGTTATGGTAAACCAGAATAGGTATTCACCCTTGCTGTAGGGATTTCCTTGCCCATCTCCCTTGAATCAGCTGGTGAATGGATGGAAAACATCGCCTTTGCTGGCAGCTCTGCCTGGTGAATGGGATGGGGCTCTCTTGACATGCAGCAGGTAGGGTAATACTGTCACCTGTTCTAGCATGCTAGAGAGCTGCTTCTGTTCTCTTCTGTAAACTTCCTTCTGAATGTTCAGACCATCATTTGGAAAGAAATCTAGGTTCATCCACAGTTTCAGGGATGATCAAGCTTTGCAATTCCTGTATTTACTTTTCCTACCCTTATGATGCTTTAAAACTTCTTTTCTCCACATATTACTTCATCTTAAAGAGACTAGATTTAATTTTATTAATGGTCAAACTTTTTTAGTCAGTGTTTTGCAGAATGGCCAGCTCAGCAGAACCCTATTTAGGCCACTGTATGCTGTAATCATACAAATAATAAAAACAATTGTAAAAGGTTTCCATTTCTGCCTTGCCAGATTTAATTCTGACAGGTAGTGATGTATGCAACCAGCCCACACACAAGGAAGGTATAATAATGTCCTTGGAAACGGTTATATGTCACCATATCAAGCAATATAATGTAAAACCTGTTGGAAACAGACTACTTGGCTAAACAGGTTGTTGGTTTGGTCCAGAATGGTAATTCTGAAATAGTTAATTTGTTCTGGTAATCCAGCATTTTACAATGGATTGTTATTTTTTCTTTAATACTTTTAGTTAATGTGACTCAATGGTAGTGGTTCTTCAAAACACAAAAAATCTAACTATATGGCATACCCACTGAGTGCCACTTCATTTCTTACCTAGTCACAGAGGGATGGAAATCGGCCACCCCAGATTTAACCAGCCTTGAACGACAGTCCAGTAACCAATACAGCAAAAATTCAAAGGATCATCACTAGCAGCAACAGGGCCTGTTAGTGATTTCTGCATTGACCCTTCTGTCTTATATTCTGGCTTGTCCTGGTTTATTTAACTGTGTTCTAAGTTATCTATAGCAAGATTAGTTTCTCTGGATAATATTTCTTGATGCCTTTTTTTATTTTAGTGGAGATTAAGAGTCAGCAGAAAGCTTCATCACACTAAAAAAAGTTGTCATCAGGGTTGAAGCTTGTTCTGAGCTTTTTGAGAACTGCTGTTTTTGAGAAGACTTCTAACATTTTGGTATTTTTTTTACCAGCCATTGCCTATGTGAATGAACAAATATATCAGATGAGTATCAAAGCCTTACAAGAAGGGAAAGACCACCGTACTCTTTTGAACCTTTTCCTTTTAATCCTGCAGTGCTGCTTAGAAGATAGATTTGTTGGGTTTTTTGGTTGTGGGTTTTTTTTTTTTTTTTTCCCAAACAGGTCAAGGTATCCCCAAAAGATGACAGCTAGCTACCTTCTCCCATTATTTGAGATGTTCATATTTAGTTGTCCAAACTTCCCATTGCATTTTGCAGCATCAGAAACAAAAAAAGACCTATCACACCAGCTCTAGCTGATACTTGGGTAGCTTTAGCTCGTTGCAGAGAACAAATGTCATCTGTAAGGCCCATCAAATATGAAGACAATAGCTTCTATAGGTACCTAATGCAGAGCACATGAAAGTTTTATATAGTATATTGCTGCTCTGTCACTATGCCAACCAGAAATTAGCCTTGTTATTTTCTTAGCTGAAGATCCATTTTATAACGACTCAGTGGCTGAGGCATAAAAGCCCATGTGAATTTCTCACATTCAGTTTTAAGGTGAATTTAATGCAGAAGTAAAATGTAGACCTTGGAAAATACAGGGCTTTTTTGAGGCATGGAGGGGAACAGGCTCACACTTCTCTCAGGCTTTCAGAACACCAGCATCCCTAGGAAAGCAAGACAGCATTTGTCTCTTTTAAATTGCAAATCCTCTTGTGCAGCTTTTAATTTTCTGTAGGTGGTTAAGTGCCTATCACAATAACCCAGGCTGGTTAGCATCTCAGTGCACCCACAGTATCAGCAGTAAATAACAACAATGAAACAATGGTTCCACTATGTTAGAATTTTTCTACTTATTTGTCTATGCCTCAGTAGACAGTGATGTAACGCAGAAGTAATGCTCCTCAGAGCCAGAGCCGAGAAGTCCTTACTCCGCAGGTGCCAGGTAGCATAGTCTAGATTTCTCTCTGTAGAAAAGGGAACTGTGACAACACAGGCATGTTGTAGAAATTTCATCCAATAAGAAACATAAATATACATTACAGTATTTAAGGAGACTATAGTAACATCTGAGCCTGTAAGAATTTATAGAGGCAGATTACACTGTTGGCTATTCATATATAAAAATTATACTAATGGTATCCAAGCTCATTGTACTGTTTACAGCTCCCCAGAATTTTCCCAGGTATTTAAATGATGATAACCCATGCTCCTTATTAGAAACATATAGATTTTTTCCTTAATATACACCTTAAAAAAGAATTAAAAAAGCATTTGGAACACATTTCTTCTAAAGAAAATCACCATTTTTCTTTAAGGACTTCAGAGTTTTGGTTGAGAATCTCTTGCCTTACTGATCTGCCTACTGTCTGAACTGAGAATTTAAATCTGGGAGCAAAAAGGATTTTTAATCCAGGTTTAAACTAAACTACTGCAATTTCAGAGGACTTTGTTCAACCAATATCTGTTTAAAAGTACTTCAAAATTTTTAAATGCATATGGATTCATGCCATTTTACACAGAGTTTACAATAAAGATCCCAGTACTTTCATGTTTCCCCTGGCTAATTGGTATTAGTTCTGGAAGCAGTGATGGCTTGTTAGTGAAGAACCAGTGCCACCCAGGGGCTGAAAGCTGAGAGGCGGTGAAGTGTCCAAACCACTAAATACAGCCTGGGGATAATAGGAACTAGACAGGAAAAAGGGAAATAATGGAAGCAAAATCCAGCTAATGAAAATGTTGGGAAGCAGAGTACAGAGACACCCAAATCCTCTCCCACATACAGCTTGAGCTCCCCAGGGCTGCCTTGGCTTGGGGAACGGTGGGGAGGAAAGGTGGGCTCTGCCTGCCGGCGCTGCCTCTGCTTCCCATCACTGGCACCGGCCCAGTGCTCCCCCAAACCAGTGACTGGGAGTGGGAATGTGCGGGAGGTGGGTCCTCAGCTGTATCCAGACAGCAGGACTCTTGGTATTTAAGAGTACTATAGATTTGAAGAGGGTGCTTGTAAATACAGAAACACCAAACAGCTTTGGGATTGATTGCACCTTTAGAAAATACTGACCTAAACTCTGTTTTATATATATGTGTGTGTACATATAAAAATCCTTTCTTAAAACTAGTTTAATATCTTCTATTTATCATACTTTCGTGGAGCAAAATTTGAGAAGACACCTTACATAGCAAATGCATGCTCTATGTCCGGTGTGACAGCAGGAACTCGTTTCCACACCCGACATTTGCTGAGTAAGTTGTCTTCGAACTCCATCTGGTGGTATAAAGGTTTTGTAAGTAGAAAAAGGTTTTGGAAGCACTTGTGGAGCTTCAAATTCCATAGTTTTAGCAAAGAGTTGATTGTGATTTTTCTTCACACTTCCTAAAAATGGATGTGGAAGAAGATGGGGAAAATGGTAACGATATGTAAAATTTATGCAGACTTTAACTGTTTTTATTTTGTAATGCAGGAACGGAAGGTGGTTTTCTTTCACTTGAGATACAAATGTGTAGAGTTACCTTCAGCTGCAATCGTACTTTATGTTGGTAAAACAGTACAATTATAAAACTTTCTCTATTGTCTACAATGGAACCACCTGGAAACAGAAAGAGGCCAGCCAAGCCCAGGGGGCCAGGACCACTGTAATTGGAATGGGGTGGTCTGCAAGATCCTTACTCAGACAGGATTAATTAAGGAATCATTTCCTTGGCATGATGGGATTGCTCATGTAAGCAGCTGCTTAGCAGAATGAGCAAAAGAATCACAATTTTCTGCTTTTTTTTTTTTTAAATGAAAATGTCTACATTGCACATGTGAACATACGTGGGGGTTGCCAGTTGCATGTTGAGCTACATATGTTAGACAACAATATCAATATTAGACCAAATGTTGGCGTGTTAAATTCAAGTCTGTAAACTTCTGCTTCATATGCTGCCTGACCTTGGTGAATACCAGATCCTTTTGCTCTTTGATTAATTAGCAATTAATTAAGTATGTTTTATTTCTAAGCCTTTGGATGTTATTTGTTGAATTATTTATATAGTTGAAATTGCTGGGACCCCATAGCAATGTTCTCTGGAAATGTTATTTTTCTGTATTTCCAGGCTGTGGAAATTCCAAAATTTCAGAACTCATTGAGGAAAACTCCATCCGCTCAAATATAACTAGATAAAACTCAGCACATTCTTCATTGAAGGAGTGTTTATGGCAAAAGTGTTTCTAAAAATATTGGACCAAAAATAAGGTAACAATCTGCTTATAGAAATGGGAATACCTAGTTCGACTAAGTACAAAAAAACTGTGGAAGACTTTGCTCTAAAAAGTTTTATTAGGAAAAAATTACCTTTTAGTTGATTAAAAAGAGCAGAAAGTGAAAAAATTCTTAGGAGAGAAATAAGATAAAGTGATTCTTAGAAACTTCCAAGAATTAAGAAAATATTTTAAGTGGGTTTAGTTTAGTTTGCAACATCAATCTAAACAAAATATTATTTTGCGGAATAAAATGCTCCTTTCTGAGGGCACACTTTTCCTTGCCAGATGTGCCCAACAAGAGACACCTGCAGGGAACCATCCAGATATACTACAGGGATCACAAATCTGCCCATGTCACAGTTGTGTGCATGAGGAGTGTTTTTAAGACCTCAGCTTGTTATGCCAGTGACAGGCAGCCCAAACAGCAAGTCAGGAAAGCATCGCATAATGTTTCATGTCTCATTGAGTACCATATAGTTCTGTAATAGAATCAACATATATGCTCTAAGCCTTTGTATTTGGCCTGTTATCAACTATTCAGAACTAGGAATTAGGGGGCAGGTCCTGGACTTCCCAGTACTGCTCAGAGTGAGAACTTCTTAAACCTGGATTGTGCAATTTGGTGATGCTGTGGGGATGTGTCTGTGTCAGCACCTCAGGCCAGGAAAGTGCTTTTAAAGTAAATTTTCTGATCATTCCCCCTTACCAACTTCTGCTCCATTCTGCAGAGGAGCCTATAAATGTGCCAGCCAAAGTCCCTTTGGATGAAATTAAAGCAGCACATGCAATCCAGGAGCACAGCTAATGTGTTGCAACTGCTAATGCATCTGTGCAGTCAGACCTCAGCTAGTCCAGGGTAGAAACTCCTGAAATACAATCAGCATTGACATGGGCACTTGACACCAGTCATGAGGACAGATCTGTTCTTACTGCACTTAGCGCTAATATAGATAGAGCCCAAGATCTCCTTCCCGTACCCAAATGCAGGGATCATTCTAGCCTGACAGCATATGATTTTCCTCTGATGCTGTGTACTCCCTCATATGTCTGCCTGCTCCCCACCAATGTGCTGCTCCTGACTTCAGGGCAGCTTTATGCTGTGGAACAAATATTTGGAGGGATACTTGGAAGCCACTAAAGTACAACTGATAGAGGTGCAAAACGTAGTGGGTAAATGATTTAGAGATGACAGAGAGGTGTGTGTTTTGAGGGCTGCTTTGACCACCCAGTGCTGCAGAAAAATGTGCAACATGAAAAATAGCATGGTGTGATGTATCCCTTCCATTAAGCCAGCTTTCAGGGCTAGAGGTGCTGCAAAAGCCCATGTGAAGATCAATACCTTGCTTGAGCTGAGCATAAATCCTTCCTCTGGAAGAGAAGTAGAAAAGTTTAAGGGGAGCAAATTTTTTGAGATAATATCCTCTGTTGCTGCGCTGGGAGCTGAAGTTTAGCTTTGTACCAGATTGTCCTTGCTCACCAGCAGTGCTGAAGATCAGACTTCTCCCTCTCCTGCTGAATGCTGGTTGTGGTCACATTTGGACTCTCCCAGAATGTTCTGTTTCCCAAACAAAAAGAGCATATGGTGGAAGGCGAAGTATATATTGTCTATTTTAATGCTGAAGGTCTGCAAGATCAGAGGGGGCCTTATCGTACAGCACTCTTCCCAGGCTGTCTAGGCTCAACCTCCTCCTCCACATAGACACCCATTTGCAATGCCTGCGGCAGGACAGACTCCAGTCCCACTTCCCAGGCACGTCACGGACACTGCAGACAACACAGCCATGCAAGGGGAGTCCTGCCCAATGCATGAATTTAAGCTGAGCTCACAACAGCCCATGTCAGAGCTGGGCTGTTGCTCAAATCTTAGCCTGTTCTGTGACTAACAACCATGGGAAAACTCCAGGCACTTTGGGAAACACTGAATTCTTCTCAGATGTTCATCCTGCTATGAAGAGCTGTGGCTTCAGAATGAGAAAGAATTTAGAGAAGGATTGTGTTTACCACAGGTGATGTTCTGTTTGTATTTTTATGTTTCTAATACAAAAGAAGACAAGCATCACAAAATATTTTGAAGTGAAATCTGCTAATGTATAGCACTTATCATATTTTCCCCTATGGACAACAGGAATTGAGTATGGGAAAGAGAAAGGGATGAGATACTGAGTGTGAGGAAAGGCATGCTTTAAATGCTTTCCTATTTCCTAAGAAATATGGAGATTTTAAAGAAATCTCTTTACACTGATCTAGATTAGAAAGTAGACTGCTTGCTTGTTTGCTTAAATCTTGAACCAGACTAAATTTTGTTATTTTAAATTAGATAAAAATGAAATACAAGTCAGACTGTTCTTATAACCTACTGTTAATATCAGTCAAGTATCTCAGAAATGCATTTGATGTATTGGTACAGGCTAGGTACTGCAGAAGCACAGTAAAGCTACCTAAGCGTCAATAACATTTCTGGGTAAATAGAAGCCCCAACAGGTGATAAGACAAATGTGACTGCATAGCAGCTTGATCAAAATATTCAGTTGGTCACTGTCAGAAGCAGTGCTCAGATCTGTGCGACTCTATAAGGTGGTTGTTTGTCAGAGAACTGTATTTTACCTGCATTCTTCAGTCTTCAGGGAAGGATCAGCAACCAACAAGAGCACAGCAATCTTGAAAATGTCTTTTTTTGGGGGAATAATACTGTTTACTTTTAAAACTGTATGCAGTCTTTGCACAAGTAACATTGTTGTAGACATGATGGCTTAAATGACACGAGAGGTGGTGTGGGTATACAGATTAGCAGTCTAAACAAGCACAGACTTTGCTAGTTGACCCATACAGAGTAACATCTTTCTCCACAGCACTTAACTGACCACAGAGAAGCATCATTACAATTAACAAGCCCAGCTGAAACAGCAAGTAGCTGGTGGGAAAAGTTAATTACCTTTTGTTTCAGGCAGAAAGATGAGGTGAGGGACAACTGTTCCATTCCTGCAGCATGCTTTTGTGTGTGGTGTGTAAATGGACCCTCAGCATCTTTCAGGCTTGCTTTTTCAAAGGCTGACTTCTGCGTCTGATGGAAGTCACTCACTCAGCCTCCAATGAAGCAGAATTAGACACTGTTGTCACCCAAAGGCATCCTTTCATTTCCATGACACCTAGACTGGGTGCTGAAATTAGCACTGACTGCCTCAAAGAACATTGATGGCTTATAAGGAGAAATGATTTAAATAGCAACCCAGTTATATGGCATAATAATGTTCCAGGGTTTGCGTAATTGCTAAAATCTGCAAGTAAAATTTTTATTTGGAGTTTCTCAGAAGGATTTAGCAAAATAAACTTTCCACATGCCCATGTCAGAACTTTAGATTGCAGCAGTGGGAAGGGACCTGGTGCAAGGGTTCTCAGGAGGCACCTACAAACCTGAGCACGTGTCACAAGAATCCTTATGCACCTTCTGAAACTCATCATCCCTTCCTCTGTGGGTGGAAATGCAATTCCTTAGCCACATTTCCCTATATCCCTGTATTCAGTGGAGGGGGGAAATAATGTAACAAAAATCGTGTTACACTGATTTAGCATCTGCTGCAGGGAAGAACAAGCAACACCAATAAGATGAGAAGTCAAATGACTACAAATATTTTCCCAGTTTTCCACATTTTCCAGTTTTTCCCTAGAGGGTTGAAAGAGGAGAGAAGAGGAAAAAACCCTTCCTCATGCAGTTATGGGACATGTGAGTTCTGGTGAAACTTTCACTGACCCTCTCCCCCCTCCTCCACATAAAATTAACCTAATATTTTCTTGTTTTACGTCCTTTGTCCTCATTAAGAGAAATATTAAATCTCACCAGCAAGCAGAGTACAGGTGTGTGAGAGACTGTTAAAAGTAACCTAATCACTGCATATGTTATTTATGCTGTGTAGGGAAGAAGTCAGAATATTTCCCACACTTCAGCAACTCCTTTTCAAACCCTTAGAGACTTAGTTGTTGTGAAGATACCTTCCAATTCTGTTTTCTAGGATGAAAAAAACCCCAACCACAAACCAACAAACAAAGATTTGTATGTGCAGGAAGGAGATTGCCGATAAACATGTGACAAACAAAAAAGTAAACACCACTTCTGATGCAAACAAGAACTGCAAATTTTAAAAATTACAGCTACCAAGTACACTGTTAAGCTGTTTTCCACAGCAAGTGGCCCCAAACCCATATCTGTGTATTTTAGTCACTAGTGAGGGCTTGCTCTTTCTTCCTTAAAGCCAGGCTGAGGTCTGCTTTGCCTGATATCATGAATTTTGACTACCTTATCTCAGTCCCCTGTAAACTGAAATGAGCTCAGTACCCTGGTCTATTGCTTATCCTTTTCAGTATTGCCAGGTCTGCAAGACATTGGGTAAGCAGGTCCTGTGGATATGAAGGAGGCTGAGGAATCATTAAGCAAGACACTCATTAGCACACCTTTATAGTGCCTTGTGAACCATCACTAACAGAGGCAGTCACGTGGCTTGAGTTCACAGAGCGATACTTTTAAAAAGGGAAAAGGGAAACTGCGGCAGCTCTGTGAGCTACAAACCTAAGACAGAAAGCATGTTAGAGAGAAGGAATTTGAAAAAAAAACCAACAAAAAAAAAAAAAGCGGGTGGGTGGGGGTGTTGGGGAAGGGTAAGGGATGGAGAGCTCTGCTGAGGAAATGAGTGCAGGACAGTTGAGAAAGATCCACCTGTCCCCAGTTTGTGTCTTGTGCAGTGAGACAGTCTGAAGCCCTGAATCTGGATCTGACTGTCACAAGGAGACTGCAGAGAAAGCACTCACTGGGCTGGCCACCCAGGAAGAGCAGATGACTGTGAGAGGGACACAGGAGGGGGCAGAAGACTGACTTTATGAAGCGGTTCTACAATCTTTCTGTTTGTGAAAACTTCTCTGGAAACTGTCATCCAGAAAGGCATACAGAAAAGGATTGAAGCAGCTGTTGGTATAACTAACTCAAGCTAGTGACGAAGTAGGATATCCCAATGGTGTGTGGGGTTTATGGGATATCTGTGGTGAGGGCCACCACTATGCTAAGGTGACATGGCATCCAGAAGAACAGGCACACAGCCAGGATGAAAACCACCATCAGTGTCACCTCTTTTTTTGGGCTTTGTCCAGGGCTTTTGCATTGCAAGTGAAGTGTATGTGTTTCAATATGCACAGCAGGGTGCTGTAGAGGATGCAGGTGGTGGACACGGGGATGACAAAGCCTAAAATAAAGATGTAGATCCGACTGCCTTTCTGCCACTTGCTTTCAGGGTAGGGGAATACAAAGACACACTGGGAGTGCCCCTGCTCCTTGTGAATCCTAGCAAAGACAGTGAAGGGCAGGATGATGACTGTGATTAAGGACCAGACGCAAAGGCTCACAACCTTGGCTGCTCAATAGGCATGGTAGGACATCTTCCTGGACATTGTGGTGGCTGCCACAACCTGGTAGTGGTCAGTGCTTGTGACAGTGAGGAAGCAGATGCTGGAGAAGGGGTCGTACTGGTCTACGGAGATGATGAGTTTGCACATGAACTCTCTAAAGGACCACTCCAGGAGCAGGTAGTCAGCAATATTGATGGGTAGCACCAGGTTAAAGAGCTCATCAGCAATGGCCAGGTTAAGGATGAAGATGTTGGTGACTGTTTCCATCTTTGGGGCTTTGAGGATTACAAAGATGATGGCGGCATGGCCTGTCAGCCCCATGGCACAGATGACTGAGTACATGACAGGCACTGTGACATAAAAGCTGGAGCTCAGTGAAGGAGTGGACATATTCAGACCTCTATTCCCTACCTGGTACAGTCTCCTCATGAGGAATCGATCTCAATCCTCCATGGCCATAGAAGAGTGTGGCCAGGCCCACTGGTAATGGGGACAGATTGGAAGTGGAGGAAAAAAGGTGAGATCCCTGCTTTTCTCAAGCCTGTCTCCTCTGGTGCATCCAGCCACCGAGGTCTCACACACGCTGCTCACTGCTGCCCTGCCGGGAGCAAGGGAAGGTCACCAAGGGCTCAGCCAGCAGTGGAGGGTCCCACCATCCCCCCAGAGCAGGGGTGGTCCCCCAACAGTTGCCTATTCCCACCTCCTGCACCAATGGATGCCATGCAGGGTCAGCACCCAGCCTCGGACTCCCCCAAAGTGACCACCCCAAGGTGACAACACTCATTTGGGAGCCCAGCTGTCCAACCTGACCGCCACCCCCCACCCCTCCAAGGTGCCTCCGGGTGCTGGGTCAGACCACAGAACTCCTGCCCTCGGGAGGAGCTGGTATCTTTGGGATTCTCCTCAAAAACCAAAAACACCCCCACTTCCTGACGGGGCCGAGCACTTTGGAAGGGGAGGAAGGATGCACTGAACTCTGCCAGGCTGTCTGCAGCAGTGGGGCTCCCGGGGGGACGTGGGAGTGGGTCAGTGGGGAGATGTGTGTCCTGGCTCTGTGCAGGCAGGATCCTGAGCTTGATTCTGAGAGTTAAATGCGTGCTTCCCTGCATCTAGGCAGCAACAGATAGGTAACACGAACCATAGAGAGAGTGGTTTAAAAGTCGGGAGCTGGACCACTGGCAAGAGATTTGTGCCATTACCTGCAGTCACATCTCCTCCCGATGGTGGCGAGAGAAATCCCAGCTGTAGGTAGCATCTGCCTGTCGTGCTGGGGCAGCATCCACCACCTGCCTGGGCCAGGGGCTGCCCTGGCTGTCAGGTGATGCTCTACGTCTTGCCCCGAAAAGGTGTTTGTCATGGGGTGTGGGTATCAAACTGAAGCAGGAGGGATGCACAGGAGTTCCTGTATCTCTGCCTGACACTTTCACACCTTCACACTGTGATAAGGATAGACTTCTATATAACCCCAGGGAGGCAATGCTTTTTAGAGGGCAATTCAGATTTCCTGATTATCCTGATTTTTCAAGAAGTATGTGGTGTAAAAACTATTTCACTTCATTTTTATTTGGATAATGGTTTACATCTCTTAAATCATAAGTGTAAACAGCTTCTTTTGTGTTGTTACCAGCAGTACTAACCACATACATCAAAACTAATTATTAATAAATTTACTAATAATATAATACATACATCTTTGGGTAAATAATTTGGCAAAATTGTTTAATATCACTAAGCTAACACTATGGAGTGAGAGACAAATACAGCCTGGCTCTGATTGTCCCATATTCTGATGCATAATTACCTAGATTAGCAGGATATCACAAATATGAAAATACAAGCAACTAGATTAATGAGTAAATAGATAAAAATGTACAAGCAAAGAAAAGTAGCTTTGTTTCATTGTGGTTATGCTTTCTAGTGCTCTGGCTTATTTTATTTTATACTACTAAGTACATAATATAGCAAATGATACTTCACCATACAAAGCACACTGTCTGCTCTGTTGTTCTTGACTTCTTTTATGGAAAGATTTGAGAAGAAAAGGTGTTTGCATATTTCTGTGCTCCTACGAGAATGATGGAAGTACTGTGCTGCAAGGCTTATTACGGAGTTTCGATCCCTTTTCTGTGTACTTTATAGTTTCACAAGACAAGCAATGAAAGTGTCACCTTTGCTATGAAGTTTATTAGAAATTAGCACTTGAGTCAGGTTTTCTGACCCAAAGACAGGTACAGTTACCCCAAAGGGAATATAGCTTTGTAAAGTTTCTCTAGGAAGTATATTTCCCATTTTAGATGCAATGAAAACTCCCAGTGACCATATTTTCATTCACTCTTTTCTTTCAATTGATCTCATGCAGATAGTACCTCTATTAAGTATCTCTATTAAGATGAGATCCCTCTTCCCCTTTTTATCTACCTCTGCCCAAATAATTCCAATTAGAAAATGCTAATTTAATAATGATTAAACTAATTCAGCTGTTTTCCCTTTTTTTCCACATATATTTCTCTGGAGAAGCTTTGTGGCATTCCTCTTGTTTTAGAATTGTTTTGTTCCCTCAGGATTCCTACTGAAGTAGGAATTTCTACCGATGCCTACTGAAACCTTTCATAATATTTCACCTTTGTTTTAAGATAGCCATGGCACAGCTCAAACAGAACACAAATGCTGAGTAACGCCATAATAGCACCAACATAGTAAAAAAAATTGACTGTGATTTGCTTTCTGGTATTCTAAACAAATGTTTTTATGTAGAGATGTTATTGGAGAACCTCAGCCATAGCATATGGCTGAGTTATATCATTGCAGTAATATAGCAGATAACCTAAATAAATAAAATTTGTGACCCTCTACTCATAGTCACTAGGGAAGGCCTCTGGTGACTGCAAAAGGCATGTCATACTCACGTGCAGAAACAGCAAGGAAGACAATCCAGGGAACTACAAAGTTCTCTGCTACACCTCAGTCTCTGGGAAGACCATGGGGGAAAATCTGCTGGAAGCCATTTCCAGGAACACAAAGAACAAGAAAATGTTTTAGAACAACCAGCTTAGATTCCCCAAGTGCAAATCACACCTGACTAACCTAGTTGCTCTCTGTAATAAGGTGATTGACTCGGTGGGTGAGGCAACAACAACAGGTGTTTCTTGCCTCAACTTTTAACAAAGCCTTCAGCACAGCTGTGTTGAATAGATGGGTCAAAGAGTAGCCGTCAGCAATTGAACATCTAATTGGTGGTCAGTGTCAGAAAACCCCTAATGGTAGGTTTTTTTCAGGAGTTAGTACTGGGGCTGATACTTTTTTAGCGTCTTCTTTAGGGACCTCAACGATGGGATGGGATACACCTCTGGAGAAGTTCACAGGTGTTACCAAACTGGGGAGCGTGGTCAGTATGCTGGAGGGCAGGGAAGCTGTTCAGAAATGGTCTGACAGAAACCAAGTTAAGTTCTAAAAGGTAAAAATTTCCTTTGGCCAAGATGGACACCCCCCACCCCCACCCCCCCAAGAGTAGAGGTTAGACGCTGCCTCACTAGGGAGCAATTTTGCAGGAAAGAACATAGAGTACCTGGTAGAGAACAAGATGGTTGTCAGTGAGTAGAGACCCCTTGTAACAGTGAAGGCTAACCACATTCTGTGTTGTGTCAGCAAGCATGTAGTCAACAGGTCAAGGGAAGCAGTTTTTGTGATTTGGTGATTGTGATACCACACAATTTGGGCTCTCCTGCAGAAGAAAGACGTTGAGAAACCGCAGCTAAGTGCAGTGGAGGCCCATTGGGATGGTAGATGTTGAGGGAACTGGATTTCTTCTGCATGGAGAAGAGAAGGTATGGGGGCTGGGGGAAACTAATTGCTGTCTCCAGCCATCTAAATGTGGGTTATGGAGAAGACAGAGTCAAAATCTTGCAGTTGCAAAACAACAGGATGACTGACAGCAGTTGCAAATTACAGCAAGGTAAATTCTGACTAGATGTAAGGAATACATGTATTCACAGTGAGGGTGATTGAGCTTCTGAACACTGCTCCATCCCTGAAGATAATCAGAATTTGACTGGACACGGTACTGAATAGCCTGGTCTAAGTTTGAAGTTGGCACTGCTTTGAGCAGGGAATTGGGTTATGTGACGTTCAGAAGTCCCTCTAACCCAAATTATTCTGTGATTCAACCATGTTGAATTCTTATTTTAAGCCTTTGAAACCAGAATGATCCCAGCAAATTATACATTAATAAAAAATCAACTTTTTAGAGGAACCTACATGTTTTTGATGCAATTGCATAATATCAAACCTTGACCGAAAATGATACTATCTAACAACACTCTGTAAAGAAGAATATCCTTTGAGAAAGCACAGAACATCTGGTGAGTAATCCATGGCTGAACAAGAAACCCTTCAACAGAGCTGAAAGGTGATGAATACAGCAAGATTACATGCATAATGTGATCATTATGAATGCAGTTATGCTTAAAATGCTGTGGGTTTCCAATCTGGCTGATAGAGTCCTTGTGGTGATTTACTTATTCTCATTATTTTCCTCTCTTCTAACTGGTTCCTTTTGGTGGAAATAGCTTCAAGGGTTAACTATGTGGGAAGGAAATCTTTAAGAGTGTAGTAGAAAAAAAGTTCCTTTTAAGTATTATATAAAGCTAAAGAGAAGTCTAACAATTAATTACATTTTAAAACTCATATTTTATCCCTAGTGTTTAATTGGACTGATGGAGTACAGAGGCTGAATAGCAATGCATGAAAAATTAGATTTAGTGTCCTAGAACATATATTCCAAAATAATTTATATCCTACATCCAAAAGCTGTCAGGATTATTTCTTTATTTACTAGTACTGCTTGTTATGTATTTTGGCAATTCAAAAGGAGATTATAAACCTATAGGATAGTCAGTCTTTATCAGTATGCTGAATCTTGCCACTTCTTTGGTTACTCTAAACAAATGAGAGATGTTTACTATGTGGCATTAAAAAACCCCTAACAACAACAAAAAACCCCCCAAACATCTCAACAAATCTAACCAGCATTAAAACTGTCATAGTGATGCGTAGCACATTTTACAGGGAGATAGCATACTTCTGCACTAATTTAAGATATAATAAAAATGCTCTTTTATACAGTATATGATAAAGGAGTTGCCAGTGTGTGTGACATAGAAACTAAGAAAAAAAGGATTCATATTACAAGCCAGGACCACCTTCTCTCTTTACTTCAGGAGTTCATCTTCAATATGTGCCTTGAAAGAAGTCCAGTGATTTATTTTTTGACAAAAGCGATGCATAGGCAGAGAGGAATGGAAAGGGCTAGGAGCAAAGAGGACTATGAAAATAAATTAGTATACACAGTCTGATTTTTTTGGGGTGGGAAGGGGAGAAGCTAGATGTTGTAATGGACATCTATTAAAAAGTCTTTAGAAAAATGAAATAAATGAAGGAGCAACTATAACTTCCACAAACATAAAATGGGAGGATAAACAAGGAAGGAAACCATGTTGCTTTTATACATATATATAGGGGGACTTATACATAGATACAGTCTTTATTTTCTCTCTAGCTTACTGCTTAGGTGCTGGCTAACAAAAGATTTCTGTATGTGAGATGGAACACAAAGACTTACCGCATTTTACACGGAAAACTTAAATCCTTTCTTCTAAATACTTCACGTTAACTTTGAGCTGTGTGCAACACAAATAGCAGGAACAATACTTGTTTTTTCGTGCTTTGTTTCTGCATGTGCTGTTTATGGCCTATGTTCCCAAGATTGTTTCTGAAGTTTTGGGACACTGTTACCTATTTTGTGATGAATGCTCTTGAATAAAAACTTGTCATTGCTTTCTAGTCCAATTGTTTCTGTTTGTCTGTAGCTCCAGCCAGGCAGGAGTAAGTTTGATTGCTATAGTAAGTGACTCATACATTTGTGGCCTCTGGCCACTCTGTAGCTAGGTCTAGGTCAGTTTTCACCATTTTGACCAGTTCTAGGTCTATGCCAATGCTGGAACTTGACTGTTCCTTTTCATTTTACCACATGTTCAAGAGAACTTGCATTCTCAGCTGCTGGAGACTAGACTAATGCAACTTTGTGTGCATGTGTGTAAACTGTAGTATGCATTATTCCAGCATGCTGTTGTTCCCACCAAAGGTAAACGCAGAGCAATGTGCTTACTGATGGACTAATATTGCCTAAATTACCAGCTGGACTACCCCAGCCTGGGAATAGTTCTATCATCTCCTGTGTCCTGTGATGTGACATAACCTGTCCTTTCGTTTTCCCTTGTGTTGCTTCTTGTGTTGTTTGTTTTAATGTTTAGATGAAACTTAACAATCCTCAAGGTACAGAGGAGAGGCTTGCTATTAGTTGTGAAAACTGAAATAATATTAGAGAGCCAGCAGAGTAGACTTGGATCATTAGCACTGTCTCATAGGCAGCTTGTTCAAGAAGACCTGCCTCAGTGCCCCAGGAAAAAAATCAGTCAACCTGGATGGCACAGAAACAGGAGTCTGACAGCCTGTGTGTTGCCCTTTTTGCTGATAGCCCCTTCTATAGGACGAGGAAGGAGACTGTTCAAGCAATTTCTAATCACAGCAGCGCTAACACAGATAGAGGTTCCCAAAAGAGGGCTTTTTTTCTTTCTCAGAAAAAAAATAAATATGAGAAATTCATTACATTTTCAACTCAATCTGGATAGCACCAGGCAGAGAATTCTCCTGGAAAGACTAGCTCAGTGCTAACAAGCAAAGAATTGATTTAGATTTGTTCTTGGGACCTGTAATGCTGCCAGGCAGTATAAGGAGGAAAAAAAAAGTCAGGCCTCTGGCCAAGATTTTGAAAAATTGGTATGTAATTAACTGTTCTGATTTGCAGCAGAACCAAGCATCCAGCTTTTTCTTCCTCAACGTGAATACTCAGGTATGCTGTGACTTTTCTATTTTTAAGGTTTTTACTTTGGTTTTCCACTCCTTGATACCCTCACGGTAACCTACCTTTCACCTAAAACCACCGGCTGGTTGCTCTGAACTGTTGCTTTTCAGCGGACTGTTTCTTTTCAGCAGCTTTTTGCTCAACAGTAGGACAGGACTGAGCCTCAGATGCTGTCAAGAAGCCAATGCTTGAAACCATTTTGTATTTTGCTGGTTTCACCCAAGGATATGTACCTCAAGTGAACTTTAGCCTGATCTTAAGGTAGAACTGTGCCCCATACAAAAGGTTTTGCTCCCTGTAGGGAGCTGGTCAGTAGCAGCAGTGATGCTGTGGAGGGAACTGCAGCTGCTGCGAGAGGTGTTGACTCAGCACCAGATGCGGGCAATCTCGGCTAAGGTAGGAAGGGGCAGATGGGCAGACTGACAGCTTCATGTGTTATTCCTGCTTGTTGAGATGCTGCCTTTTCTGATCCGCAGTCCATGAGGATTTTATGGTGATGTTTTAGAGGGAGTTTCCAGAAAAAAACCTTAAGGATCTTGACTCCTGCAGCACATATGCTTTCTACCAGCTAGAAGTGCTGCTTGGGGCTTTTCAACACTGCAGTCCCTTCCCCTGTCCACAAGCATTGAATGGTTCTAATGGAAGTGAGGGTTCTCTAACCAGATACCTAATTCCTACTTGCCCCACTTTTTTTCCACCTAAGCACTAAAACATAATTCTTTGATTTGCAAAGTGCAGCAAATGGTGTGCAAACAAAACTAATTTGGGATAGGCAGTGCGTAGTTTCTGTGTCTGTGTGAGGAAAACTAAATGTTATCTGGATTTCTTAATTACTTTTCAGCACTGAGGCTGGTAGGCATAAACAGTCTGCACCCCAGAGTGCTAAATCCTGCCTCCAAATCGTGGTGGCTTGAGGAGTACTGCCCACCAGGAATGGTACCTGGCCTCTCCTGAGCCGTGCCAGGGAATTGCTTGGGAAAAGTGGCTGGCCCATGTGGACATCACACCAGGGAAAGTTTGCAATAAGACATCACATCAGGGAACCTTCAGAGTGAGAAAAGAAGAAATGTTACTGGTGGAACTATTTTGCCTTCCAAAAGTGATAATTAATTTTGGTGAATGATTGTTTTCCTGGGTACTGTTTAGTTTATATGTGTGCATGTGTGTGGAACCACAGTGTGTGGACTCAAAGTCTGTCAGGAATGAACCCAAGTGAGAAATCTAACACTGAAAATCCTGTTTTTTTGCCAGAAGAACTATTGACTTTTCCTTGCAAATACTGGTGTGCCATTTATTTCAGCCACAGAAAGTGGGATTCTTGTATGCCTGGAATATATCCATGCCACATTTTAATGCTGCAAAATAGGTAGCATTTAATTTTTATTTTCTATAATGTACAGTATAATAATTATACTAATCTAGATGTCGTTAATGGTGCATTGTTGAAACAACTGCAATAGCAAAAATTTTGTTGAGGTTACTTGAGGAGGATGCTTGGGTGAGCAGCTTGAAAATGGTATAGCAAGTATTTAACAAGGGCAGCTTAAGCACTGAAGAACCAGGCTGGTCATGGTGTGGGAAGCAGTTGGGATTGTAGAAGGGGTGCTTTGGAAGCTTTCTCATGCCAAAAGCATCTGTTTGCAGTTTTTTTGCTGAAAGTGAAGCAAGTTGCTGATCAGAAGGCAGGAGAATTGCAAAGAGGCTCCGAGTGGGAGGCAGGGACACGGGCCAGGGCAGAGCATGGCTGGGCAGGCAGTGACATTCATTCCAGGTCCTGTTCCCCAAACAGTGCATGAGTGTTCTGGGTCTCACCTTCTTAACCTTCTTTATGAAACAGATTAAGAATCCATGGGAGCAGCAAGCTGAATTTGCCTGAGGCTTGTTGGAAATGTTCCCTTCACTCTGTCAGTCCTGGGCATCTGCTTATCTTCCTTTCCTGGTTTTCTTTTTAGCACTTTTTTTTCATGTGTTAAGATGTTCTATGTTTCTAAGTCTCAAGTTTTTATGTAAGTTCTAAAACTTTGCTGCAGCCCCCTCCAAGTGATCCTAGAGAGGATATTCCCTATTCCGCTCCTACAGCATCGCCATAAGAAACTCCTTATTTTCTCCTGTTGCTAATTCTAACCAGTAAAATATACTTGTGGTCTCTGAAACTTAACCAGGACCATAAGAGAACCCTGGAGACTGGGCAGGCCTCTGAGATCTGTCTCACCATTGGTGAAAGTATATGTCATACCATTATAAATATATAAGAAATCATCGCTTCATTTCTGCCACTTTTCAGCAATGTTTCCAATGATCCAGAGCTGTCCAGGTGTCCTCAGTGAAGGAACCTGATCCCAAGTTTCATAGAGAAGCCCTTCTGCACTGTGTAGCTTTTGAGAGGTGGAAGCAGTACACTGTGCAGACACCTTTGTTTGCTGCCTTGGCTGGTGCCCTATACAGCGAGTATCAGTGCTCTGATACTATAGAATGTCATCTGATGCAATTGGTTATGGCACACACTACCTGCGGCTTCGCACAGGTGCTGATGACCAAGTGCCTGCCTGACACAGCTACAGATTAAATGACACCTTGTGAACTTGAGGAAGTGAAGGAAGACAGTCAGGGACTTGGGTTGAGACCTGGAGGGAAAATGGGGGAGATGTTCACTTCGGGTGAAGCTGGGGAGTTACATTTAAAATAAATCAGCTCTTGAAGGGTAAAATTAAGCAAAGGCGGTAAATGTCAAGAGTTTACTTCATTCCAAGATTGTGTCTTTTTCTATGGTCAGGATGCCAGTTCTCAAGGAATCTTCAAATAGAATTGCTACTTAACATGTCCACTGGGGCATCAAAGGTATCACACAGAAGCAGATGAAAAAAATCCATTTTTTTTTTTAATTTTTTGCCAGATACACTGTGAAAAGACATCTGTTCCATAAGCATTATCAGCTACTACACATTTCACATGTTCAAATTTGCCAGCTGCAGGATGAGAATACCAATGAATAATCATTTTGTTGTCGGAGTGTCCACTGCATCTGTAAATTGTAGCTCCTTTGGGAGTGTGGGACGGTAGGGAGACAAAAGGTTGTGGTTTAATTTGGCTTCATGCAAAAACAATTACTAATGTCTGTGGCTTCAATGGGGCATAGATGAGCAAGTAAAAATATTCTCCCCGAGCATCACCAGCTGGGCAAGTACACAATTTTTTCACCTATCAACTAAAGCAGAGTCTCCAGCATAGGCTGGTAGTGACTTTAAGGCCAACATAGACTCTTTTAGAGGACTTCTTCGTAATAAATTAGCATATACATGAGAAACGTAAAGCCATGAAAAAATATTAATGAGCACTGGACAGAAAATTATTAATAATACGCCTTTTGAAGCTTAGTCCTAATAAACTGCAGTAATTCAAAGCTTTTTAACAAGCTTAACCTAAATCTATTAATTCCTTTCTCAAGAATCCGTCCTTATGCTTGCTTGTCTTCAGAAATAAGTACTAGAATGGATTTATACAATCCTCAGGCAAGGGAAATAAGGGAGTGGTCTTTAATACTTGCAGGATACTTTGCTAAACCTAAATGTTTTCCTGCCCTATGATTTTAATGAAATGATGCTATGAAATGCAGCAAGACCGTGTCTGAGAAGTAAATTCACAAAGATATATTCATCTCTGCTTATAATACAATACCATGTCATTTGAGATGGAACTGTTAACGCTGTGATTTCTCTGGAGGTGAACGACTTGCCTCCATTCTCTTCATTTGCTGTAAAAGAAACTTCTATACTGAAGGAGCTGAGGACCAAGTCAATTTGATGAAAGGGCTACAAAAATGCTTGTAGGTGTGAATGGCACAGATTTGAACAGCCCTTCTTGGGCACCAGACTTTGCAAAACAACAAATGACAGATGGAGGTAAACAATTCTGTTATTTCAAATAACAGGAAAAAAATAATGCTATGTTACCTTTTTCCTAATTTCTGATGGTGATCATTCCTGCAGCAACCCCCTGCCCCCATTAAGGCACCTCCACCATCCCCGCCCCTGTTAAACAGTGGGGAACAAGTATTCTACTCCATCTCTCTGAAAACAAGGAACTGGCTCAGGAAAGATCCTTAGGAAAACATTTATCTAGTACTTATTATCCCTTCTGGTCAAATGCTTTCTGATTCAGTAATGAATTTCCATATGAAAGTCATTTGAGTGCTGGCTCTTTGCCCATACTGTAGAGATTTGGATATCTTTTTCCCTGGCTTGACTACTACAGTAGAAAATCTTCAGAGCAGTAACTGACACCGTATATATGTAATCTCAAAGTCATGGGGTCCCAACCTGGTGAGCTAGAGTCTATTACAATACTAATCCAGTATTAACTGCTATATTCTGTGTTATGGGTGGAAAATCCATATTGTCCCCAGATGAGAAACAAATCAAATTGTTTATGACTTCAAAATATTATAGATAGGTAATCACAATACTTGTGGAATTTAATGACCTTGTTTGGAATAAATAGATGTAAGAAATACTCTGTGCAATTACCAGGGAACTACCATGATCTTAAAAACCTGTTTGTATGTCCTCAGTTTTTATTTTATTCTCAGTCCCTTCTTAGGAAGAAAGATCTTCAGTGTTAGATGTGATATTTGTGGTTTTCCTTATAACACTTTCCTGGGGTGGTGGTGGTAATTTTGTTTCTGTAGCTGCTTTGAGAATCTCATCCTTTAAACATTCATTCATACTTGACAGATAGAGGAAAAGTAGGTTTAAAATAAACAGGTTTAAGAGTAGGTATGTTAAGCAGTGGTTTTACTTATCAGTTAAGCAGTTCATGTACTTTGGATACCTTAAAGCAAGGAGGGAAAAAATCCCATTTTTTTCTGGTTTTTACTGCCTGCTTTAGCTCGCAAAGTTCCTTAATGCAACTTGTTGGAAGCAGAACGGCCATTCCAGGGAAGTGCTGCAATATACTTGCTCTGCTTTTTAAATCTTCCTTAGAGACCTTCTCTTGCCTGCTGTAGGACGCTGGGTCTCATTGACCAGCTCATTTTCATTTATGCATTTTCTGCCTTGGATGAAAAGCAAGGCCCTTGGATTTTTATTTTTTTTTTCTTTTGATAAAGGCATCTGAAAGCTTCGGTCTTCTAGTATTTTTGTCAGGTGAAAGCTAAATGATTCTATTGCTGTTCTACTCTTTTTTTTTTTTTCTTTTTTTTTTTTTTAAATGCAGAATGGTACCTTTTACAGAGCAAATGTAAGCTTCAGGCTAACTCTTCTTTTGTCTTGTTTCTGAGATTTTGGGGTGGATTTTTCTTTTTAAGTACATGAGGTAAGTAAAGACAATGGTACCCTCTACATAAACAACAAAAAAATGTTTTAAAGTTAGGGAGAGTTTTCTCATTTATTAAAAGCTTTTCTTTAATTATTAAAAGTTTTCTGGGATCTTAATGCGCTACTTGATAAGCAGCTGCCATAGAATTTACACAATCAGGATTTCTCCCTGGAAAAGCCTTTCAACCTGTTCCTGATGTGGTTTGCAAGTGCATCTGACTTAAGTCACTTTACTGTGTTTATCAGTTCATGTTCAAATGTCCAAGGGTTTTGAAGGTGTTTTACTCCTTCATGCTTTCTATGTAATTACACATTTGGAAATGAAAAAATATATGTAATTGTGTGTTTTCTACTGTGAATTATTCTGAAATACAGAAGAATTAATTTAAATTTTATGAATATGGTCTTAGAATATACCCAAGGGCACTGTTAACTAATCTAAGATGGTAAACTTCCAATTAAAGGGTTATTTGTTAGAAAATCTGGAGGAGTTTCGTCTAACATGTATGCCCATGTGTAAAATTAGATGTCACTCACCCTGACTGTCAGTTCAGGCATCCCAGAATAATCATTGATAATTTTTGATCACAACCACAGACACAAATACAACATAAAACAGGAAAAGATGAATGGGGAAAAAATGACTGGAGATAAAAAGTTTCACTATAGATTTAGAGGCCTCTTGGAGGCTGAGGGCAAAGGAGCAAAACTCACTTGTATTCCCTGCTAGTACTTAGAGATGCACTTATATGCACCAAGTTGTATTATGCGATGTCAGTGGTGGAAAAAGAGACACTATTAATCAAATTTCTAAAACTTGCCATCTAGGGCTATTAATCACTTCATTAGATCTGTTCCAGAGACTCTGGGATACACACTGTTTGAAATATTCTGGACCACATTTTTTGCCACTTTTCAGCCTTGTGCAGTCCTGTATTCCAGACCTTCTCTTCCTGGTGTTTTTCTCTGAACTCTTCAGAGTTTGACTCAGTTTTATTGAAGTTGGATGTCTGAAACCATCAAATGTGCAGATCTGCAGTTTATTTCTTTCTACCTGTAGAACGCCCTAAGCCAGCTGCTGCTGCAGTCTTGCAGCCTTAACGTGTGTGATGTGGGATAGCCAGGCCCTCAGGCGCTCTCTCAAATGGCAGCACTCTAATGCGGTGTATGCACTTCATGAAATGATGAAAACAGAAAGTGATAGTAAACTATCATGGCTGGAATGCCCTTGCATTCTCTGTAAAAATTACTAAATGAGACAAAAGGAGCAGAACATAAACTTGAAAGAAACTGTCATAATGAAGTTACCAAATGTCTTTTTTTGCAGCAATCTCTGCCAAAAACATTAGAGCATTTGACGTCAGGGAGACAGCTGAAATAAATGAAAGTGAAAACCAGAAGCATCAAAGTGAGAAGATGCTTCAAAGAGCTTTTTATATTCCGGTCCATAAGTAGCCTGAAAAGTCGAAGTGTATCAAACACAGCATACAGCAAACTCCTTTCATGCTTTGAAGAAGAGGACAGCAAACTACAAGAAGATTGAGCTAATCCCCTTGCAGATGTTTTGTTTACCATATTGCAAAGCACTTTTTAATATTCTTCAGTTTGATTTTCTGTGGGTTTTTTAATGTCCTCCACTCTGATTTATTAATACTTTTGTTTTCTCTTTGATGTATGCCTTCTGCAGAGGAAAATAAACAATAATGGAGACCTTAAGGGTTTCAGTGAGTTTTGAGGAGGTCTAGCTTTAGATATAGAATATCAGAGAGACTTTGAGGGCTTTGAGATTTACCCCATTTATGTCTCATTTGCCATGCACAGATACAGTCTCTTTTCTATGCCAAACATGATGGAAATGAAGTTTGCCTGCCTTGGAATGAACTGTGATGTAAAAGACTGTATACAACTGGTAAAGCAGATAAAGTGCTCTGTGGAAATCTGTATGAAGCAGCTATTCATACCACAATACACACTGGTATTTCCAGGGTTGGAAACCGCAAGAGTCCTGGAATTAGATAAGTGAGTTTGTGTAAAACCACATTGTAAATCTTGTCTTTGGCACAAGGCAACATGAGACTTACCTTTTAAGAATTAATTTTACAGTATGTTGTGCCCCCCTTATCTTTCACACGTCTGGGTTTTTTGCCCTTTGGGGAGTAAAATAAGAAAGGATTCACGCATTGCTCATGCCCAAACACAGTGCTGTTTACTCATTGCTAAGAGGTTCTACTACTTTTTCAGTTTGATAATTTATACTAGAAATAAATAACCCTCTTGTACTGAAAATATTACCAGGGAAACTGTCAGCTGCTAAAACCCACATTATTCTTTAACAGGAAGCAAATGGTTATAACTACTTAATGTTCATTGGGGCACGGTTAGTTGGTGGTTTTATTTTTTGTTTTGTTTGTGGAAATATTTTTTTCCTGTTGAAAAATTTGTCATCTCTCATATCCAACTGTTTTCCATAAAACCGTCTTTTGTTCAGCATAAAATCTTATAGTTTAGGAAATGCTAGAACTCTTTTCTATTTACACATTTCCAAATAATGTTGTCTTCAAGTGAAGTGTTTCTGTTTCTGGAACATTCGGATTGACTTTTCTCAAAAGAAGCAACACTTAGCTCCGTTAGTATGATAACTGGACAGAGCTTTTGGCAAGTACTGAATAATCTTTAGGGAGGGATCAGCCTGTGAATGTATGGAGTGGTTAGTAAGAAAGCAATGAAAATGTAATATTAAAATATTTGCTTGAGGTCCAATTCTTTCTGAAGTACATCTGCTTCAACTCAGGGAATGTCATTCTGATACTCTAGATACTTAGTCTGAGACTCTCCTGGCACTGAAATTACCAAAAATAATTGCAGCTGGCATCAACAGAAAGCAAAAATTCCTGTTCCCATCAGTATAAAGACCTCAAATGTCAAGTTGTTCAGATATTACAAAAGAGAAACATTAATTGTACAGATTCTAAGGTCCTGTCGACATAAATGTTTCAAACTTGATTTCTCACTGGACATGTAGTTCATAGCTTATATTAAAGCTATAAAACTGTATTGACCTCAAAGAACTGAGTGTCTGGCTCAGAGTCAAGTCCATGGGTACTGAACTTACAGGCCTGCCCCGGTGAATTACATTTACCTGAGAAAGGAGAAAAGTTTGCATTTCTCCCTTGATGTGCACTTGCAGAAGCAGATCTGCTTGGTGAGAGAAAGCTATCTGCCTAAACTGTACCGCAGTATGAAAGAGAGTGAACAGGCACCCTACCAAAAGAGG
Organism: Falco peregrinus; assembly: GCF_023634155.1. Lineage (NCBI taxonomy): Eukaryota > Metazoa > Chordata > Aves > Falconiformes > Falconidae > Falco > Falco peregrinus. The sequence goes on from NC_073723.1 coordinate 49,270,073, forward strand.
CTTTTGGTCAAAGATGGATCATGTGCTGGGCTGTGTGTTTTCAAATTACTTCCAGAAACTTCACTGTGAGTGGAGAAGAGCTCCACTGGGGAAGATGACATGCTCTTCTCGGTGATGCCCAGCCTGCCCCAAATTCAAGCCACAGATCTGTTACACCTGTGTGGGAGGTCCTCCTGCCTCTCTTGCCTTTGGACCTACGCTCCTAAGCAAGTTCTGTGCTAAACTTGACACTGGATTCATGTAGTGTAGCGGGGTTGATCCGGAGCAGGGGTCCAATCAACTACTTTGGCATCCAAATGGAACATCTGGTCACCATGTAGGACATTCACTATTCTGTACTGGATCTTCACCTTGCTGTTTTAAATGTGTTGAATACCTCTCTTTTGCCAATTCATTTCCTCTGGAAAGGTTCCGCACTGGAAATCCTCAGCCTGGACAGTAACAGTCTGCAGAGTCTATGCCAGCTGCACAGTCATAGGCATTGTGCGATTTCTGGCTTTTGCCCCTGGCTAACTTGACTTAATTTACTCTATTTTTCAAGATCCTTGGGCACATGTGCTCATGAATTGTAAGAGAGTCATGAACAGTTCCAAGCTGTCTTTGAGATTTGTTTTGCATGGCAAGTGCAGTCATATCAAAGTACTCTAGAGGATCTATACCCTTCCATTTTAGACACTTGCTTCCCTTTAATGCTTCCTTTTCTCCATCTGTCATCTGTGAGCAGCACAGGACAGAAAATGTGTCCACTTACATGTCGGTACAGCAGCCTGAAAGGCAGAGCAGCAGTGCCCTCTGGAGCACAGCAGGTATCACAGGGATGTTATTAGATTCCCTGTTAATGTTACAGGTTTTTACTAGGAAGTAACCTGGTTTATGCTGAGATTTTGCAAATCCCACTGCCACAACGTGTATTTGTAGTAACCACCTGCAAACTAATAGTAATGATATTTTTGGTAAACAGGAATTGTTAATCTAAAAGACAATTGCCAAATGACTGAAAAAAACCTTGAAATTCTGCACACCTGCCCCATATACTTGAGAGTTTTGCCATTGACCTCATTATGAAAAATCATTTATTCTTAATTTCTTGAGGGTAAGGGAAGGTAAGGATTTTATTTTTTCCCCCAAAGAACAGCATCTTAACAGATAATTTACACTTTTGCCTCAAAGTAACTCTCATAAAAATATCTGTATGATAAAAGGAGCAGGTATCCATGGTGACCAGCAATTTACCATCTTTTGTTCTGAGTTCTCACTTCAAAGAAAGTAAAATAATGATTCGCTGTTTTGCCTAATGGCTAGTTTTTTAGCAAGAGAAGATGAACTGCAAAATGTCAGAGATTAGTTATAATTTAGTTGCTAAAAGTATTAGCTAAACTCATCTCTGGCAAACCACCATCTTCAATCAAACCACCTTATTGATAATATCATTTCATTCTAAATAAAACCAAGATATTATAAGATTTTATATAGGGAGAAGTAAGTTCCTTGCATCTTTCTTTGAAATCAGTCAAGGCTGAATCTTACAAGCAGCACAGGATCAAGAAATATCTATGCAACCATCTGCAGCTTCCTCCCTTTTGCTACAGAGGTGGTTGAAAATTCTGTGGATGGCAGAGCTGAATTCTTTCAAATTCACGTTACTATTGTCATATTATTGAAATTATGTTCATGCAAAGGATATTTTACATGTCTAATTTTCTTTGAGAACCACAAGTTCTTACTTTCTTACTGTAATTTTTATTTATATTTTTAACTGACACACGGTTTTAAAAGACAGAGAAGATATTTAGCAGATTGGATGTGGAAAAGAGGTTTGGTGAGGACAGAGGTGGTACTTTAACAACTGGAAAAAACACTTGGTTTTAAGAGATATAATGGTCTTCCATGACATTTAAAGTATTTTATTTGCTTTCTGTCATCTGTAACATATTGTATTTCCACTCTGTACTCCCAGTATTGGTTTAAATCTCTGTGGTTGTCTTACCCTTACTTGAAGGAGCAATTTTAATACAGTTCTTTGTATAAATTACTGCATAACTTTAACTCCTGCATACAACTGAGAATAAGATATAGCTTGGAATTTGAGTAGAAGAAAGTATTTTATACCACAACTTCAAAGAATTGTAAAAAAGAGAACTTTGAACACATCATTTTGTTGTTAGTATTCTTACAAAAAAAAGAGACCTGTGTTGATAGCAGTTGATTGGAATCTGTCACTTTTGTATTAGTGAATGCAGAGAAAATAAAGATATGGGATATATCTTTTGCTATTCTATTCTTCCAACGTTTCAGAAGATGCTACAATAGAATAGAACACCTGTCAATAGCAATTAAAGTGTCCTTTTATTTGATTTATGAATCTATGATTTAAAGAAATTTTTCTGTAAACTGAAAATGAAAAAAGTGAGGAGCAAATACAGCTGCCCTTGAGAGAACCTAGAAATAGAACTGTGCATTTGAGTGCTATTGGTCTTGCAGTCTTGTGATACTGGAGATGCCCAGATAGGCAGCCTAGTAACAATGGTTCTTCAGACTTCCAAGTTTTTCCTCTCAAAGTGATACTCTCTAGTGTCATTACAAATTATTTTACAAAAAATCACTGGTCACAGTTGTGTTTCCTGGGCATTACTTATGGCTGGATTTTACTCAAGGTAGGTGAAAAGCAAGGAAAGCAATGCTTTGCTTGAAAGTTCTTTGTAGTGCCTATAGCTGTTTCACAGGCTGTAAATTATCAATACTATTATGGAACCACGTGGGAAACTAACCCCTTCTTACCTAACTTATGCCCTCAGAGAACAATTGCTCAGCAATACACAGTGGATAATAAATAGTTAAAATGGAAAACTGGAGAACAAAAAGGAGTTGAAACTCAAACTGCTCTATAGATAAAAATGAAGGCTGTCTTCTCCTTTCAGGCTGTTGTGCTTTGGTGGGGACTAAAGCCAGACACCTTTGTACAAGGTGTCAATATATCCGTTTGGTTTGCTGTGTTCCATACATGCAATACAGCCAGAGTCCAAACAGCAGAACTCATGGATGGTGTCGCTGGAGAAAATTTGCCTTCCACACCCTTACTTGCACACTGATGCACTGGCTTGGCATTTGAGTGATGCCAGAGCTCCTACAGGTTGCTTTGGTTGACACATTAAACAGTGTACTCATCCTTCCTTTCCCTCCTCATGGCCTTAGAGGAAAATCAAACACCTGCAACATGTGGGTTGTAATAAGTCACTGGAAGACTTTTCCCCAGGGCATACTGACAATGAAAGAAAAGTATGAAGCTTTTTATCTGGGAGGATGGGGAGGGCATTGAGATGCCTATAGTGAGGGAATGCCATATTTTTGTCCTCAGGCCTCAGAATCAGAATAATAAGACAGTGACTCATTTATAGAACAACAGCTTGACAGATCTAGCCTTCCTATTGTTGAAACAAAGTACTGGTTTGTTATATGATTAAGTCTGTAAAATGAAAAACACTTGCCAGAAAGGAGTATTAGTTTATCGTACGAAATGTCAACGCTTTACGAGTGTGGAAATATGTCTCTTTCTTTAATCTAGGTGCTGAATTGACACTGAAGAATTGCTCTGAGCCCTGTGGGAAGGCCAGTAGCAGGTGTAAGCTAGCAGGAAGATGATGTATCTTTCCTTCAGCTTCAGCATTAATTGCCTGAGTGCTTTGTTGGAAAAGCATCATATCTGTAGCTAGGCAAGAGTAGAACCCTGGTACTTGTATGGCAGTAGAAAAGACTGGAGGTCCGGATTTTCTACAGTTATCATGGCAACTGCAGGTAAAGTCAATAAGTCTGGCTGGCTTGGTAGGACTTGCAGTCAGCCTGCTGTTGGGAGACCTCATGCATTAGAACCAGTCAATAGCCTTCACAGCTGCTGTTTTTAAGGTGAAATATTTCATCAACACCTTCCTGGAGGTCCTGAATTCTCAGTTATCTCACCAAGTACCCATCAACAGAGCGGGCTTTCCTCTGAATGTTAACAGTGCTGTTTCCTAGGAGTTACCTCATTTTCTGTATTTAAGCTTTTCAGGATAAAGTAGCTGCAATTTTTTTAGCTATGGCATGAATATAACATCTTTACTTACTATAATGATCCATATTAATCTATTACTACATTTATGTGTCTTTCTATTTATTCTTCAGTAGTCAACCTTTAGAATAACATTTTGTTGTTTGTATCAAAAATTATGTGTAAAGGGACTTCCTATGAAATAAACCACCTCAGTGTCACTGGGGGCTTTCACAGCCTTTCTCAGACATTGTCTTTGGTGTGGAACAACTACTATAAACAGATTTTTCAATATGACTTGCAGGAACAGGTTGTGCTGTGTGGTTTGAGGAAAAAAAAACTCTTTGAATAGAAGCCAAAGTAGTTCATAGGCTGAAGTTAAAGCTGTTGGTGAAAAGCATCACCAAGTGCAGTGCTGAGATCTATTGCACCCTCCTCAGCTGATGTGGAAGTGACTGTGAAGCTCCCACCTTGGCACTCAGTGCAGGCACCAAACCATCACCTTCATTATTTCCTCCAGAGTACCCACTCACTGCAGTGATGCATGGCACTCTGCCACACCACCTCATGCTCCATGGGTCAATAAAGTTACTGGCTGCAAGTGGTGACTTGCCACGTTGTCATTCTTCAGTAATTCAAAAGATCCAGTCATGTTTTCACAGGCGATGAAATCTGTTGCAACTGTTTAATGTTGTTTTCTGACCTCTGCACTCTGCTTCTCTGTGGGAAGCAGAAACTCAGCTCAGAGTTTAGAAATTTATACTTTGCACCTTTCTCCCCCTCCCATCTGCCTTTGGTTTAAGGCCAAATTTATTGAATACAGTGCCCATCTTCTGGTACTTGTGTGTCATTGGAGGGAGACTTGCACAGTTTTGGAGGTGCAATATGATATTAATTGGTATAAACTGAGATGGATGGAAAGAAGTGTTTGTGAATAATGTAGCATTTTTTTTCACAGTTTTTTGGAAAGTTCTGAAGTCTTTCTTGTTTTGAAAAAAAAAGTAACAAAAGTAGATATGTAACACGAGCATCAATGAGTTTAGGGACTTTCTTGCAGGTGCAGGGATATGTCCAACTGTATATGTAATATAGTTATATGTAATGCACTAAATAGTTTAAGAGTGTATATTACTTATAATCTCTTGATCTTTGATCTATGTTACAGCTAAAATATAGCTGTATTGTCTATCGTTGCCTTAACATCTAAAGTTTTGAATGTGTGTTAACTTAAATGTTTGCTAGGTGCATATCCTGCATTTCTTGGGACATGTTGATTTCTATTGGTGGACATCAGGAGCTGAGGCCTAATTTTTACTGTGCTGTGCTGCATTGGTGGTTGTACAATAGGCTGTGAAATCAGTGTCACAGCAAAAAACACTTTTACTGCATGTCAGAGAATTACTTGACCATGCTAAAGACTCAGGGGTTTTAGAGGGGCATGTTGGAACCTTTGTTTTGCTTCTGGGCTCCACACTGCTGGGTGTCACAAAATGCCATGGTAAACAGGTAACAGAAACTGTCTGGAGTCAAACAGAATGATGCACAATAATAAAAAAACCATTTCTGCTCACATGTCTTTTGTTAGTAGCTACCCAAATGCATGTGGATGGTCCCAAAGGAACCAAATGAGGAAAATGCATTTATAACCTGTGCCCTCAAACCAGTTCTCTGACTCTTTTATCTCAATTTTTATCAAAACCTCTGTCAACTATTATGACAGCTTTAGCAGCAGTAGAGCAGTGTGGTGTATGAAGGCATGGACTCAGGTTATGGTGCAACCAGAGACACTATTGTACAGAGAAGCTCCTATTTATACCTCTGAGCCCGGATACAAATTCCAGCTGCGTGTACCGCCAGGCTCAGGGCAGGAACCCTTCATGCAGTTACATGGCTGTATATCACTACAAGCATGCAGACACCTTTTTGCTACTAGATAACCATGTTTAACTTTCTTACTTTCCTTCTCAATACCCAGTTGTTCTCTTATCTCCTGACAGATCAGACACTCTCCATCCTCTTCTCATATATCTCTCTTCAGACATTCTCTATCCTGCTCTCTTAACTCCCATCAGTAATGGTCAGAAATTCTCCGTACTCTTCTCACACATCTCTCTTCAGACATTCTCTATCCTCCTCTCCCACAGAGCAGAGTGACCTGAAGGATTTATGATGCTAGGACATCCAGGAATTCCAATCTCTTCTCTTCAGTCACTATTCGCAGCAAAGGAAATTTCTGGTGTGCATAAGAAACCCATTCTGGCAATGAGAGAGGTCAATCCCTGGAGATGTTCAAACTTGCCTGGACATAGCCCTGAGCAACTTGATATAAGTTGGAAGTCTGGCTTATCTTTAGAGTCATTCTGGTTTTCAGCAGGGAGTTAGACTAGATATTTTCCATAAGTCCTTTGCAACTTAAATTATTCTATAATCTTGCAGGGTCTCCTTCAATACGATTTGGATCAAGAATCAGACTGAGAAATGAATGGACATTACACTGTTCCTCTCTTGCCCAAAGAACCAATTTAGTGTTGCACCATTAATTCTTCCTTATTTCTTTCACTGCTCTATTTCTTTTTCTTGCCTTTTTTCCTTTCTTTTAGTTATGTCAGCAAAAGCATGTGTTCCAACAGGGAATAGTATCACTCAGGTGACAAGCAGTAGCAACACAAAATTACTGTAAATATGTTAAAGAAAATCAGCCTTCCCCATTGAACTTTTGCTGAATTGAGGCATCAAAATGTCATTCATGACTTGAATATCAAAATATAGCACGTTATGGCTCTCCACATTAGCCATCCGAACAATCCACCTCTATGCACTTACTAGCCAAATTGTTGCATATTTTTAGATCATGTTGTCTTGTGTATGTTATCTTGTGTATCCATTCAAACCATTAACATCTTTTCTCCCTCCTTTTCTCCTGTTACTAATGCTGGAAATTATCTGTATATTTCACAAAACTAAACACCATCTGATTATGTTTGTATCCATTCAAACCATCAACATTTTTTCTCCCTCCTTTTCTCCTGTTACTAATGCTGGAAATTATCTGTATATTTCACAAAGACTAAACACCATCTGATTATGTTTCTCCCTGTGCTATTCTCAGACCAAGTCTGTGAATCTGTGTAGATTCACAATACTGTAATAGCATGTAGCAACATAATGAGACAGTCTGGTAAATACTTTAGAGCTAATGTAATTGTTACTTAAATTGTTTTGCATTTCTCACAACTAGTGGAAAAACAGCTCCTTCTAAACAGAAAAACGGAGTGTGAAAAGCACAAAAGTTTTACACCTTTTAATACAGGCTCCTACTACTTTAATGAGAACTGATGCAGGAGACAAGCTAGGCACATGAATTGTTTAACTAAATAATTTTTCATGTTTCAATATATCTTTCCAGAGTATTTTTTATACACGTGAGAAATTTCAGTAGTAATTATAAGAGCTGTTTTTCGTTCTAAGACTGGCAAACTCTTCAGTTATTGCATGTACTAAAATGTATATATATTTAACAAATTACTTCTTTCCTCAATAAATCTTTTCTTTAAGATTTTGTTTCTTAGGCATAATTTATAATTAATGACATCTGATTAACTCATAATCCTTCTGTAATTAATTTAATAATTAAGTAGAAGAAAATGTTGTTTTATCCTATTCAGGCTTAGCATATGCTTAATTGTACTGACAAATACGTGGTTAATCTTATTGGTGCTGTAATTAAAATTCCCATGCTAGATTTTCCTTCCCAAGAGTTACTATTTGTCTGTATTGATGGTGTTTTTGTGAGATTCATCTAACAACCCCGAAGGACAGTTTAATACCCAAAGAGGATAATGGGGTATAGATATTTAAGAGATTATCATCTGAATTAAGGACAGGGATAAAAAAACACTTTTTAAAATATCCAGGAGATGATTTCCAGGAGAGCAGGGGTAAAAGCTCATCCTACTTTTGAAGCTTCTGGGAGAATCTAGGGGTTAAACAAAAGAAAAACTACAGCTTTACTTGAATAAGCAGAAAAAGAGAAACATTTTGATTAACTTCAAATTTTACTGGCTACAATTACTTTGTTATTCATGTTGTGCTTTTTATGAAGGTAAGAACTTAGTTGCAGAGTCAGTTTGCAGAGAGGAGATATAAGCATCAAAATGAAGTTTTCCCCGTCTCTGTCAGTGACAGTTCCTCTTTCCATTACAGAAGAGTTGCTGTTAGAGGCAATGGTGGCAACTGTTAGAAATAACAGGAGTCTCTTTCTCTGGCTGTGCTTATGCATGAACTCTGTTTGTCCCTCATGTTCGTATCTTGGTGCCTTGATTAATTGTTTCATGTCCTGATTTCATGCTTGATATTTCCTCTATTTTTGCATCCTCCTTTTGTTGGTGGCAGTTAATAACTTCTAAATCTCCGTTTGACACTTGCTTCAAAGAAGCTGCAGGACTTGGGCATTTTGAGTGTCTGTAAGAAATGCAGAAAGAAGGGAACCAAACAGTAGCTTGTATAGCTCTTTCCCTAATGAGAAGGATAGGATGCTGATAGTGTCTTGTTATCTGAAGACTCTAAAGGAGTGTAAAGTCCTAGATTCTTTAGGGTGGTTTGTTTTTTTTTTTTTTCCTGTGGGCTTTTTGGTTCTGTTTTCATAGGGTCTGCAAGGTTTTCGCTATGGAACTATACCCTTCACTATTCTTGTAGACAAGCTTTATTTGCAAGTAAGCTTGCTGATTAATAACATTGCTACTACATGGTATTAATATTTTAAAACTGCTTGCTTGCTTGCTAATACTGCTTTGGAGACTTTCCTTATTTTTTTTTGGTGATGAAATGATGTAAACCATTTCACTTTACATCATTCCTAAATCGGCATTTTAAGACTGAGGGTGATAAGGAATAGGAAGCTAGTTTTGATTTTGCAGTCCTAGTTTTTTCCTCTTGCTTCTCCAGTGGCTTGCTCCATCATTTTAGATGTTCTTATACAAAGTTCTCCAGTTGAAGTGACAAGGTTTCTAACAAGGTTAGAAAAAAAGTGATCCTTTTATCAATACAAAAGCTCCTCAGACTTTTCACCTGTCTCAGTAATCAGAAACCTGCTCAGAAATGCTGCAGCTACAGTATACAAGAAGAGTTTTTTGCTTAGAAAAGGGATTCCAAAATACCTACTCTTCAAATGTCGGAGTGAGGCATAAGGCTTAAGAAGACCATTTCCATTAAAGCCTTGTGCTGTATTTAGATTACAATCTCTATAACATCTTCCATCCTTCTGAAGTGCTGGACAATCAGTTCAATAATTTGCTATTTCCTGAGCTTTCTCCTTCTTTATAATGGAAAAAATCCATCTGTTTGAAGGACGACTGGTTTTATATCTGGCATTTCAACATTTTCTTAGGAATGATTTTAGATAGGTCTGGTTGCTACAGTTGCAGGGGGCTTTGCATAAGTTGCGTTAGTTTGATGCTGCAGAGAATTCCCTTTGGAGAGTTGTTTGCATCAGGCTATGATCCTTTTCTGCTTCTCCTTATTGAGGAACATGAGAGCAGAGAGGCACACCGTGTGCCTCCTGCCATCACAATCTCACTGTACGTATGGCCACCTCCGGCCTGTGAGGAGACAAACAGAAAGGCAACCTTGAAGAGTCAGGCTAAGTTAACACCAGGATGTTAGCTCAGGATTTTAGCCTGAGTTTTCACAAAGTCTCAGGCCCATAACGTTGCTTTTGAAATAGTTGGTCTTATAATTCAACCTCTTAAGCTGCAGGTGCCACAGCAACAATGTCAGTATACCAATAGCAATGAATGAATAGAGGTAATGAGGCCCAGCTTTATTATGCTGATTACAAGGTGGTTTCTGAGTTATGGTCCTGCTGCTGGGAGAGAACTTCCCTACATCTGAACAAATTACAAAACTATTGATTATTGATTTTGCCCCTCTCTTTTTTTCTTCCCTCCCATAGGAGAAGGAACCCAGTGCAGAAGAAGAAGTGAGCTTTTCACTTTCCTGTTGTGTAAGCCCGCCATTAGGGCAATCAGCCATGGGTCTGAGCCTCAGGGAAGGACTGTATCAAGTGAGAGGGATTATTTCCAGAAATAAGGGTAATGATGTTTTTGAAGACTTAATCAAATACATTTGAAGGGAGGGAGTTCAGAAGAGTTTTTTCTGAGGAGGGAGAAATGGAAGAAAAAATCTGGAGTATCTAAAGGACTGCACCTAATCCTTGTGAAGGGAGGTTTTGAGAGGTTTTTCTTGGAGTGTGAGCAGAAGAAATAGTTTAAAGTGAGACTTGGCAGAAAATAAGCCATTGCATTCTGCACTTCTGTGACAGCCTACAGATAAAGAACCAGATAAGGACATATATAGTTATCAGAAATAGAAATGCAGAAGGATTTAGAGATGCACACCATTTTTTAGGAAAGGTGATGTATTTCACCACTTTGAACAATGCTCTCCACCTTTTCTCTCCTTCACTGACATTTAATGCACTTTGTTACAAACATGAAAAAAAGGCATATGCCACAGCTTGATCAGCCTATGTCATCTTCAGACATTTTCAGACACTTTTTACATTTGTTACTGTAATATGTCACCTAAGTAAAACAATGAAGCTGTTATTCTGTCTGTACTGTGTCCAGAAGCAGAGATGGTTTCAGCCCCTCAAAATAACTTTACCCCCCAAAAGATTTTCTTTGTCCAAGGAATTTACTAGAAAAAAAATAATATTTTGAAGATATTCTTATAGTTGTGTTTCTAACTTTGTCTATTCACTCACACTTTTGCCTTTATTCCAGATACTAACTGATATCAGTCCTATCTTACAGCATGCCTGCACAGAAACCAGGTAATTCAATCAATTTTCTCAAATCCTAATGGCTTCGATTTGAATTGAATATTCAATCTAATGAAATGCAATTAAACCACCATTCAGAGCATGACTGGAAGTGAGTGCCAGCATGTTCGTCATTCACAAGGTGGCTTGGTCAAACTAAAGGTTGAGGTTTAACACCAAAATGTGTGCAACAGAGGTAGTATTAATGTAACTTTGATATTGTTTTCTCTGCTAAGAGGGAAAGGAAGTTTTGCATTCAGAACGAAGGGATGGCAAGTACAGGCCACTATTAACTATGAATGGCCAGGCTTTCCATACTCCATTCAAATGCAGTAGGTCACCTAAGACTTCAAGCTAACATTCACATCATGTATCTGAGCTTCAGGTTCTGTGCTGCCTGAATCACATGCCATTTATTATGAAGTTTTTTACCAGTGGAATGGCATAGCATTTTTTTGTCATATTACTAGGAAGAAATAAATGTTTTATTATTAGCTATCAAGCTTACTTCAGTTGGTTACAATGCTTTCTCAGAACTCTTTCCATCATTTCAGATGTAAACATGCCCCTTGGAATCACTGCCTACTGCAGCAAACAAGCTACTGCTGTAATTTGTTGTGATTAGATCAGTGACAGATCTGTGCCTGCTTCACTGAAATGCTGCGTATTTTCACCACTGCAGTTTTAATGGAGATACCAAGTACATAAAGGAAAGTAGAAGCCTAGCAATTGAGAGAATGTACTCTGGGGAGGATTTCTGAAGAGTTGGGACCAGGTTCTCCTCTACAATGAAATTGTACATTGGGCACTTGAAAATAACATATGTGAGGAAGGTAACTCTTAACTCAGCTCTTAGATATCCCTGAAAGAATCAATTATAGCAAACTAAGGACTGGTCTCAGTTACATCAATAGTAGGACTCTCAGAAACAGGGATCAGGAGAAGCTGGATTTACGCTTTCCCACCATATTTTATTTCTCTCTTCGCATGCAGAGGAGAAAAATACAATAAAAGGGGGAAGACAGATACGGAAGATCTGCAGAAAGCTGTCAGATTTTAAGTTAGTCTAGTGTTATTACATTATGGCTGCTTTAAGATCCTTCTGGTGCTTAAATGGTGCAAAGGTAGTGGGAACGGACTGGAAGCAAATCATGCCAAAGATGCTTATAGTAATAGCTTCTTGTAATAGGACTTGACAATTATTTTTTAGAAATATCTGGAATTCAGCATTTGATCCTTACACCTGAAAGATTTTTTACTTAGTTTTAATAAGGAAAATTAGTTTAGTCTTATACTTTAGGTAAGTGTCATAGATGGGTTTAGAAGATTTGTGGCAAGATATAATCACCCTATTAATCCATATTCTTTATATTTGATACAAATAATTCAGAATTTCAGGAGTGCTTTCAACTAAAAACAATTTCATCTGAGTATGGAAAGAAAATATTTTCTTGTAAAATGCTTCTAAATTTACTTTGTTTATGTCAAATAGAGCATCAAGTATTAACATAATTAGTATAATGCACTTGTAACAAAATGCTATTTCACATAAAGTAACAATATCAGGGTTTAATTTTATTGCATTTCTTCCGAGTTTCAATACAGTTCTCATAACATAAGTCTCCTAATTGACTTAAATATGAAGTAGAATTAATCAATTTTTTAAAGAAGCAAGCATTAGGGCACTGGAGACTCGTGTCTGACACTTCCTATTTAAACATGAATTTAAAACTTAATCCTCCATATTCGATTTTTATTGCTCTCTTTTTTATTTATCATTTAGACAAACCAACATTCTTTGTGCACAAACCAGCGTTGTTTGTGAGAGTCCCCTTAAGATCACAGAGCAGCTGCAAATAGCACAATCATGAGATTCACTCTGTGGGAAGAATATAACCTAAAGATAAAAGGTTTTTAATTTGTCTTATTTGCAGCTTTGGCGGGATGAGGCTATTCAGTCCTTCCTTATCTGTGAGCTTTATTCTCATCCCAGCTGCCTTTTTTTTACATTTGAGGAGGTGTTGCAATGACAGAATCTGCTAGATCTTCTCTCTCTTGTCCACAGGTTTCAAGAACCCTATAGACAATATTCTGCATTGCCCTTCACCAAACAATGTCGGAGTTCTGGAAGTCTTTTTATGGTCATTCCTACAGAAAAGCGAATAACACTCACTAGAGTTCGCAAATGTCTTGATATATGGTTACAAAGAATTGAAATTCAGATTAAAAATCTTAAAAGCAGCTCCTATAGTAAGCTCAGCCTTTACAGCAAATGTGTTAGGGACTTGCTTTTCATGGAGTGTTCTGCTAGGAGTGGCTTAAGTAAAAGTAAGTTGTAAAATAGTCTTGCTCAAGTACTCTGCTGAGACCAGGCAGAGGAAGATTATGTGACTGAGGAAGAAAAGGTTGCTAAAAGACATTGGGTAATCCCAGGTTGTTCCTATACCCAAGGCATGAATTTTCAGTTCTGTAAAATTACATTAAGAAAAATTACTTCAGCTATGTGAAGTTTCCTGTAAATGCTGAGGGTGTCAAATGACTCCTGCTGTTCCCAAAGGTCTTGCATCTTCACTGGAAAAAACCTGCAAATAATCATCCATAGGACCACCCTCGGCTGTCAGAACACAGCTTCCTTTTTCATATGTTTTTACTGTAGTGACCGATTTCAGTAAAATCTTGCAAGGTTTTCAAATGTATTTGGTGCTTACCAATTTTAGGAAAATGATAGATAGAAAAATGTAAGTGAATCACTGAAAGTTTATTGCTTAGCTTAAGTATCAATGAATCAGGTTTTGTGAGTTTGAAATTTCCATTTGAAAATGGAAACATAATTTTAAGTGACCCATATCCTCAGTTGTGAGGTATTGTATTTCTTCTGAATGGTTTTATTACTGGAAACAATATCTACTTCAGTAACATAGCTATACAGCTTTTTTTCTCCCATTAGGAAAATTGTACTGTGTTAATATGATGTGACATTGATTTCTCTCAGTGATATAACCCCACTCCAATAATGCATTAGTCTTTGCTTAGGACTTTAAAGATTACTGTTTTTCAGAATTTAAATGGAATAGATACTTCTACCTAGGAGCTGTCACTGCTCTATGAAATATTTTTATATATTCATAGAATGGATCAGGGGCATGCTACAAACTGAGGCAAGTGAAATGTCAAGGTAGACTTTACAGAACAGTTTCCTTCTACATTAGCTGCTGGAAAAAAAGGCAATAAAGCCAGAGATATGAACATAATGAACTGAGTTACTAAGTCTGTACCAAATTCAGAGTGGTTGAAGCTCACTGCAAGACTGGTAGCATAAGTACAGTCCTACTTCCTCAATCCCAAGGTAAACTGTGATTACATTTTTCCACCCATTTGGACCATGCTATGTGAGATGACTCTCTGCATCCTTTTCCCAGTTCTCGATATCAGTGTTCAATAAATGCAGTTAACATGTAGTGGCATCCAGGAACAAAAATTAGGACTCTCTGTGTGGAAAGTGACTTAAATTATTAGGAAACAGGATTAGAAGTTGAATTCAGCTTGCCAGTTTATGTTGCAAAATACTTTCCAAGTGTTACTTTTCAGCTTATGGGCAGAAATGTTAAGAAGAACCACACCACAAAACATCGTAGATGGACATTGTAGTTTTAGTCATAATAACAAGTTTAAAGAAGGAATCAAGCAAGAGTTAAGAAATGACCAAAAGAGAAAGTCATAGTCTTTATTAGTGTCTCTAAAATATTTTACACAGCTGAATCTAGAAATCTAAAGTTTCCAGCTGATTTTTTCCTTGTGTCAAGATTGATTTATCCGAGGGGAGGTAGCAAGATGACATTAAGGCCCTTTTCTGTTATACTTGTCAGTAGGCATAACCTAGGGGACAGTTTCTTCCAGGTGCTGTACAAATGTAAAGACTGTTGCCACCCCAGAAAGCATGCAGAGTGATCTATATTACAGGTTACAAACTCAGATAAGAGTGCCTGGCAGGGAAACATGCAATGAGTGGGACATGTTCCTGAGGCATAAGCAATTTAGTCAGAACTACCTTTTCTTCATTTCTGAGAGACAAGAGAAGGAAAGAGAAGACACAAAAAGAACTCAAGGTATGGTATGTTTCCCATAAGAAATTATGTCAGAAACTCTCAGTTTAATATCTTAATAATAGAAATTAATTTTTCTTCCTTTCGTGCTGTGTTCATTGCCATAAATTCATGTGACTGACATTAGGCAGTAATTCAGACAATGTGGAAAAGGCAAACGGAATATCTTGACAGAACTGCTTCCCTGTTGCAGGGGGTATTCCTGCTGTATGCTTACTGTTGTGCTCTTCTCTTTATTGTTCAGGGAAGAGTAAAATTTGAAAGAAAAAGATTAACTGTCATTTGTGATCTGTGCTCCAGTTTCTGAGGGTTCCAGGGTTATTTTGTCAAGGTAGGGCTACTAGTGCAAGTATTCATCCCATAGTACCACACAGTGGTGTGTATTGTATAATATGATGCAGCAATGATGGTGCCACTGTGTAGTCCCCTATCATGGCACCAGCACTGAAACCGATGGAAGTGTTTGCAGTGTTGTGTGCAATTAGTTCCTCATTGCACTGTAGAGGAGCTTTTGACTGAAAATCCCAAGTCTTCTATAGCTAACATTCTGTATGAGATATCTTGGGAGTTAACACAGGGATTGTAGTTTTAAATACATTGTTAAAGCCACACAGAGCTCTTTTACAGGTGTAACATAAATATTCTCATTTATGGCATCAGCAAGTCACTTGAAGGAACCTTTGCCCTTATGTCGCCTCTGCATTAAAGCTTTAATATGCAACTGAAGTTCAAAGTTTAATCTAAAATTGAAAGGAATCCTGTGAAAATTTTGTTTACTATTTATTTGCATTAGTCTTGTAGTCTTATTGTTGCTCACAGCTGTTATTAACATACACATGCTTTATTTCAGCTCTGTGTGTTAAAGTTTAATATCTTTGACGTATAGGGAAAAATAAGAAAATGCAATGATTCCATGAAGGAGTAAATATTGTCTAACAGTGCAATGTGTTCAGTATAAGATGAACCATGTCACAGACTGTAAATTGTATTTAAAACTTCCAGGTTTGCTTGTAGTGTTGCCTTGCACTTGTTCACCTTGCTGCTTGCTCATTTTCCATTCCATGTTACCTATCACCTCATTAAATAATCATGTATTCTTCTACCTCAGCTCCCAGCTACATGTTACTTGATATATGTCATCTGAAGGACCAGTTCTTTTTCTTAGGCAGAGGTACCTAGCTGCAAAATGCAAAAGGTATAATCCAGTTTTGAGTAGATCTCAGACAACTAAGCTATTTATCATCTTTCAGTATATCTTTGCTATGTGTCATTACCAAAAAGCAAGGCTATTTTTCCTACTAGTGTACAGAACTAATATAACTTCTTGATGCTATCAGTCATAATTTCTTTTTAACCTTCTTATTTAACCTTCTTATTTAACTTGATTGTTGACTTTTCTTGGAAGCCTTTTTCTTTTCAGAATTCTCTGTCTCCTTAACCTTTCCAGCAGAGAGAGTGAAATGCTGTCAAGACAACAGCCATCCCTTTTGGAAGGTCCCAGTTTCTCACAACAGCATTTTCTTCCATAATAACTCTCCAAATTATTTACATGAGTGTGTTACAAATGTTTAGGACTGCATGTCTCTCTTGCTGTCTGCTCTAGTTTTTCTTCTAATGTTCTTAGTCAAAGCATCCTAGTGATGGTGGTAATGGCATAATGGCAATGACTCAATTTAAAGTTGAAAGCTACAACACAACAATTTTATTTGTTTTCAGAAAGCAGTAGCATAGATGTAAAAGGGACAAAAGAGACATTAGAAATATAGTCAATTTCCAGCTGTTAAAAGGAATTGCTTTCTCCAGAATTCATTACTGTAGGAAACTGAGATGAACAAATCTGCAGCATGTTTAAATAATTTCTTTACTTCGAGGTGTTGACACAAATTTTACAGAACTTTAAAAACATTCAGATTACATGGTGTCCCTGTTGTAGTGTGTTACACTTTCTGTTGAAGTATCTGGTTCTGGAACAAGGTTGGACTAAATGGTCAGTGAGTTGAATCTAAAGTAGATTACAGCTAGGAGTGTAAATACTTCTCTAACACTTTGCTATTTTTGAGCATAAACTAGTAAAGTTTTCCAGATTCTTTGATAGTTTGCTCTTTTCTCAATAGGCTTTGAGACATTACTCCATTCCATGGTCCCTCACTGCCTGCTCCAACTCACCATAGAAAATACCCTTTCTTTTGTAACCCCTCCAGTGAGGTGTTGTCCCATAACTCCCATAACGGTGACTGAAGATCCTCAGAAGATGACAAAATTACACTTGAATGCTCCTTTGGTTACAGTGATATACTACAGATTGAGGTCTGAACAACTGTTCTAGATTCATACAGGTGAAAAACGAGTTAGAAGGGGATTCAGCTCATCAAAAAACCACAAACTTAACTTACTGGCTTGGATTCTGTTGATCAGACTACGATAAAAAAAAATCTTTGGAAAGTCTGTTTCTAGCCACACAAACAGTAGAAATGTGTGAGGCAAGAATAAGATTTATTTTTTCAGTCTCATAGCTTGAATATAGGTTCAGATTCTTCAGAAATAAGCTTATCCACTCAAACTGGCTGAAAAATTGCACGTAAAAATTACAGAAAGCAATAAGGAATTTGTTGATAGAACTATTTGTAATTATTTGTAGTTTCAGAACTTCAGAGCTAAGGTCTGCCTCTAAACCTTTATTGATACTTTTTTTCCCCTTCAGTGCATGATCAGATATCCCACAGGACTATATTTAAGGCTGAGGTAAACCTGGGGCTGCAAGCACTACAGACATACCATTAAAAACTTAGGTTTTGACTAAGCTGACACTTAATGTTTATCACAAATGCAGGGTTTTTAAAGTGATTATGGAGAAATGAGAGCAAAGAAAATCAGCCCAAGAATATAAAGTAGATTAGTGTGTAACAACTGGAGAAAGGATTTTCTCATATCCTTTTTGATATCCAAGACACCGACACCCCACCTATTCTGGGATGACATTAGATCTCCAGACTTCGTTTATGTCAGAAATGGTCAAATCGCCAAGTTCAAGTCGGTTGCAAAAATTGTTCCACATTATTTTTCTGAAGTAGAAGAATAAAATCTGTAAAAGCAAATTAATTTTGCCCTAATGGGTTTTCTTTGCTTATTTTAAAGTGGGAATAGACAGGATTCATTTCAGGAAATACTGCTGTGTTTATTTTCACGATTGTCATAATTTCTGTTTGTGCCTCTATATGGAAAGTTACAAGGGACTAAAGACCCAGTGTCACTTCAAATACAATGTTCAGCTTCAAACTCCTGAAAAGCTTTTATTTGGTAAAACTGGCTAGTTTTTGCTTTCTCTTTCCATCACATTGCCAGTCATGAAATTTGTATTCTCTCAGGCCAAATTACAGTCAATGGCTCATTACTGTTTGTTTAATCAAGCTCCAGTCCACAAGGAGATAATAGCTATTGTCTATTCAAATCGGCATATTGTCAGGAAGAAATGGGTGCATTATGTAGATAAGTGTAGTAGACCCTGAACCTAAAGGCACATTGTTGCTTTTACAGGTAGGTAATTCAAAAAGAAATTTAGCTCAAGGGGAGAATCTTTATCATCTAACAGATATCATCTATTCCAATGTACAGTGTACACTGGAATAGATGATATCTGGGAAGCTTTTTATTACAATGGCTCAGTGAAATCTGTTTTTTTATTTATTTATTTCACAGTGTAGCTCTAAGCAATAACTTGGATTGGTTCCTGCCTCAAAAGTTCCATACCATTCCTGATGCTATTGAATATTAGAAGAAATGTCTTGACACAAACTTAATGTTTCCTGTAGGCAAAAAAATTCTATAAAATGCCATTGTTCAAAAAAAATGTGGTACCTTATTTTTCTTTTCTCATACAACTCACAATAAGTTAATATGTCCCAGGGAATGTAACTTGCAAAACTGTAGGCAACAATAAAACTCCAGGATGTAATGTTCCGTATGACTGATCTTAGGAAACAGTTTCTTCACTCTGCCTGCTTAAATTTTTTACTTCATTTCCCCTAGAAAATCTCTGGTTTCAAACACAAACAATAACCCCCAGAAAAAAACAGCTTTTAATTGCTTGTGGCTTTTTTCTTTTTCAGCTTGATCCTGCTCAGAGATGGCCTGACCTGTAACTGTCATTTTTTTTCCTCAAAACCCACTTTGTTTAAACTTTACTGGAAGGAGATAGAAGGATTTAGGCTGGTTATCCTTTAAGTCAATTTGTAATAATTTTCAGAGGGAATATTTGAAGGAAAACCTTAATTTTCTTGTGTTTTGGAAATAGTATTTTCACATGTATTAGCTCCTCACTCTACATGTCCTCTCTTTCTTTAGTGTAATAAAGTGAATAGTGCTACCCAGCAGTTTAGTCTGTATGTTGAAGAGACCCATTTGAAACCCTGATGCCTCTTTGATAGGAGTGATGAGCAATAATAGTTAAAACTGAAGTGCTCCACAAGGAGCAGTAGTACAGAAAGGTTAGTTCCTAGTTGTCATCAACTGGCTGCACAAGTGCTGAGATTTTTTGTGGTTTTTAATAGGTACCACTACACCACTTCATCTCTCCTAATTTCAATTAACCATTTTAGAATTTATATGATCTCATTGTATATAGTCATTTGAATGTACATCATATATGGGACTTAACGTCTCTCACATTCTGTGGGAGCAACTTGGGATAATGCCTTTTTTCACAGGTTCATCGTATTAGTGACTTGCAATTGGAGATTACTTGCTATACTCAGGTCATTCTCTTTCTCAGTTATCTCAAACTGGTGAGCATTTCTAGCAGCAACAAAAATGTAATTAAATATCAAGTGCCCTTTATTTTCCTATATCTTCTGTATTGACAGTATTAGAACAGGATTATCAGCAAATACCACTGATATCAAGTAACCTGGTGCACATTTTGTACAAAAAATATAGATGAAAATACTAAGATTCATCCCAACTTCCATGCCTCAGAGGTTCTGGTAAAGAAGTCTCTTCATGCAAATGTTTTCCCTTTCAGTGTTGTCTTCTCTCCCAGCAAATAATACACTTATCATTACCAGCCACTGTCAATCCATACCTTTGCTGGTTGTCTCTAAATTTTACATCTCTTCCACATACCATCTTCCTTTTCCTTTGTGAAATCTGCCCTTCATGCAAGATATGGGTTTTCTTCAGAAAACAAATAAAATAAATGTTTTCCATTGAAAAGAAGAACATGGTTTTCCAGTGGTCTCTTGTTCTTACTAGTAAGTCACTGCACCTTGTTGGAACTCTGAACATGCACATAACCCTTTGAAAGAGCTTAAATGAGAGAAGTCTTGCATCCATTTTGGCACTAAGGGGAAATATTACTGTTTAATTTTTTAACATATATTTATTTTGATTAGTAACCTTTGCCAAAGTTTTTGAGCTAGTAAACATTCTGTCTATGTTTCTTGAAAAGCTAAGATCTTGAAAAAGTACTAGAAAACCTGAATAGTGAGCCAGGTAAATATTGACAGAGGAAAAAAATTCTTGTGAAACAGTGGTGTAACACTACAATCAAGAGAAAACTGGAGAGGTGGTTAAAAGGCCTGCTTGATGGGAGACAAAATGTTCAGAAACTATGATGGGAAGATGCATTTGTTCATAGATGAACTGCTGTCTCAATATCTGAATAATTTCTAAGGGACAGACACTATTTTATACTTCTAATCAAGATTAAAGTTTTGATTTTGAAGGATGTCAAACCTGAAGGAAACGATTTTCAGATACAGCTGTGAGGGAGATATAGATGTCTACAAGACAGAGAAGAGAGATTTTGCAGTTTGCCATTCTTAGGTGCAAGGATGTGTTTAAGTATTTTATCCTAATAGTATTTTTATGTATATTACAGTATGAACTGTAGATCACTTTTATAGGCATATAATATGGCAGTCTAGCACAGCTTGCTTTTACCGAACAAAGTTGAGAAGGCATGAAAAAGCTGTGGTAGTCTTTAATATTTGTTGAATAAAGTGCCAGAGGGAAGATTTTATGTTTTTCCACATACTGCTTTGAAATGCAAATTCATTTCTACAGACATTGGTTACCAGAGGAATTAAGACGTTTGATGAAAGAGTACACAGTCAGGTTGGCTACTGAAAGTAGTCTGAGATATGAAAATAAGCACATAATAGGATAAAAATTTACATGATTTGAAGTTTTAAATGGAAATTTTGTGCCAAATTCTTTCTATTTGACAACAAAACTCTTTGGAGCTGTTTCATAACCCTAGGTATGTTTCAAATGTCTTTGTTCAGCTGTAGTTGTTAACTTCAACCCACATCTTTTCTGACAATCTGACTCTCTCAGTTGCATATATAATGCTTTTCTGTCTTCCAAGTCGGTTGTGAAGCTATCCAATTCCTATTGTAGCTATAGCACACTGCAGTGACTCTGTGTTGGTCTTGAACTTCCCTATGACTCAAGCTTCTGAACATGCTTGATCCCAAATACTGATCACTTGGACCTTTTTTTTTTGAAAGAGGTGGTGTGGTGGCATCTATTACAACAGCTGTCAACCTGAAAGCTGATTTTCAGCACTGTGTTTTGAAGCAAACTTAGAGAAAGCTTTTTTTACATGTAGTATTTCGGTAAGACATCTAGAACATGATTCTCTTAGCAAGTTCTAACACCTCCAGCTTCTCCAGTTTTTAAAAGCAAGTAAACAGCTCTTAGCTTCCTTCTTTAAAGTCTGCTCTTTAGCTTCACTTTTTTACGTTGATGCTACAAGTTGACAGCAATGACAAACTTGCAATGTCATTGGTATGGCATCTGCAAATATGACTTTGGAGCTTATAAAAAATGCCTTCCTTTCAGAGTGTAGTGCAGATAAATATCTCTGCTGAGGAGCCTGGTTGTTATAGTTTTTTGTTTGTTTGTTTGTTTGTTTTTTGGTTTTGTTTTTAATAAAGGCTAGGTAACAGGGTCTGAGAAGTGTGTAGAGGGAGAAAGGGGAGGATGACATTTTCCCTCCCCTTACAGAACAGATAGCAGCCTTTATAAATAAGGAAACAATGCTTATGGCCAAGACCATTACCCAGCCATCCAGCCTGAATTCTATTACTCGGAAGAGTATTCTGCACGATGGATGGAATTTCTTCATCGCAGGAGTGTCTTTCACTTCAGATGGAGAGCTGTGATGTGAGTGTACTCATATCAGGTCATACACATCTAATTGTTTGCCTCCCTGATTAATGCAGTTTTTGGAATACCTGCTTGTGAAGGCCAATTACCTCTGTTGTGTTCTGCTGCCTTGGTAGCATGGTTGTTCCTTAAATACTGACTCCTGACTCGCTAGAAGTGATTTGTCTGGAAATTCAATTTGACTTTGGCCTACAGCTCAGGAAAAACAATCCAGCATTCATTAACATTATTAATGACAAAGTTTTGATTTTCTGAATTTCTAAATACCTGTCTTATTAGATGGAAACATCATCTCTCTAGTGCAGAAAACACCACGCTTGATATTATCTTGAAGGTAATTTCAGGCTACAGGCTTACTGCCCCCCTGATTCACATAGCCTCATCCCAGATAGATGGCATTTATTACCCTGTTAGGCTTTTCTCAGGAAACAGGGATAAAAACTAATTTATCATGCTGCCTTTCAGTGATGCATTTTAGATGTGTCATTAGATTTCAGCTTTCTCTGTGCTTGGTGAAACCTAGCATAGTTCCTCATAAGTCTGTCTATAGGGTATAAGGAGTTTCTTTTTTATTTGATTTTTGTCTTCTATTTTTTCTTCGTAAGCGATCAAAAATCTTGTGATATTTCATGGCTTTCCTTTATTGCTTTTAATGTGAATACTTCAACAAATCATATGTTGTCTTTTATAACACTTCATGTAATAGTTTTTAACTTCAATTGGGCATATGAACTCAAAAGCAAAAATATGTCATGAGTTTGAACTATATGATATAAATACTATCTATTCTATTCAGTATCTATTCTATACACTACCTGTATTTATACATATATGAATATGAAGTTAAATGCAGAGGGCAAAATAATCCTAGCGTTGTTTACAAAAATGTGGGGTATAAGCTTGACCATTCCACTTTTTAAGTGAGATTTGGGGTTCATGAAATATTAGAATAGAACAGAACAGAACGCTGCTTACCAGGTGCTCCTATCAGGGATGTCACCAAGAAACTACCAGGTCTTGTACAGTGCACTGACTACTTATTATCCACTGCTGCTGTTTCACATGGGCTGTTTCAGAATGATGTCCCGTGGTACGGAATATCCCTTTGGCCAGTTTGGGTCACCTGTCCTGGCTGTGTCCCCTCTCAATTTGCTGAGCCTCTCCAGCCTTGCCTCTGGCAGGGCCCGCGAAACTGTAAAGTCTTTGACTTAGTATAAACATTAAGTAGTAACAACCAAAACACAGTGATTATCAACATTGTTCTCACACCAAATTCAAAACAGCACTGCACCAGCTACTGGGAGGAAAATTAACTCTATCCCAGGTGAAACCAGGACAACCTGCAACAAGGTCACGGGTTTAAGGGTGTCACATTGGCTCCTTCATCAGTAATTCTGCAGACTAAAACAAAGAAAAAGATGGCACAGGTATGGGATGGTCTAGAAATGAGTGGATGAATGCTGACGATATTGCATAAGGAAAGGTTTTATCTTTCAGCATGTTCTTTTTTCTTTTTCCAGCTCCACCTGTACTTTCATATTATATCTCCTTGTATTTTAAATGTGCTGGGGTTTGTATTCTGAGCCAGGTGTTCCTCCTGCACTGTTACAGCTATAGGTACAGGATTAATATTCTGAAGCATCAGAACAGTGATCCTCCAAAACAGTGCCCTCCAGAATATCCCATTCCAACACTTCTGAAGAGATTTTCTGAACACGGAAACTACTTTGTTATTTATTTATGTATGTGTTGCTGGTTACTGTTCTGTTTTGCTTTCTGAGGTTTTTTGCTTTTGGAAAAATAACCATTACAGTGCTTTACAGTTTCAAGTTTAGCCAGCAACACTTTTGACAGTTGAGGTAGGGGTCTTGCCAGCGAGACAGCCCTGCAGCTAATTTTCATCTTGTTTGAGGTGGTTGAGAGTCTGAAAACTATTTTCATAGGCTCATGAAACCAAGCAGTGGAACGGTTGTTTTTCTTTCTTGGTGGATTTTATTTTCCTGTACTGTAATTTGTAGTAAAAGAAAAGAAATTAACAATTTCAACCTAACAGGTAAAAAAGTTGTTTGCTCCCAGAGTAGCCTATACTTGGAAAAGCAAAAAGTTTACAAGTTTCAGGCCTGACTGACTGCAACATGTGTCATAAGAAAAAGACTAGAAGCCTTGAAAAAGTCACAGTGATTCATTTTAGCAGATGCTTTATCAACACTGTTTTGAGCCAAAACCCTCCTCTGCCTGGGGAGAGATTCTGAGTTGTATTTCCCTTCTATCATGTGCTTCTTTCTTGCTATGTGGCAGCTTTCCAGTGTGCCACCAAGTACCAGAGTGCTGGATGCTAGGCTGTGAAGTTCTCGTTTGTTGAGCTGTTGGAGCAGCAAGAATGCTGCTGGTGGTACTATCAGCCTGCTTATCCACATTACAATGTGATTAGAAGAGGTCAGTTTGCTGGAAGAAACAATTTCAGTCAGACAGATGATTTCTAGTATGCTTGAAAAGTAAAATTACTTTGCAATGAAATCCAAGCAAGCAGTATGGACTTCTTGGGCAAGATTTGCAAGGAATTTGGATATGATTTATGGAACTGCAGACAGAAGCTGTTCCCTACTACCCTTTCCTATTCTCCTGCAGGTTAATACCTTCTCTGCCTGATTTCAGAGCATGGATTAGAACCCAGGTTTCTCCCTCTTCTTTATTTTAGATTATTGCCTGGTGGAAAATCTGTGTTCCCCTACTCTGACTTGGCCTGAGGGGGATTTGAGACCCTCCCCGCTCAAACTCTAGTTCTCTATCTCAACCTTCAGTTCAGAGAGTGTCTGGAACCAATGTCTTTGCCAGGACAAATTTGTTATGGAGGAGGTAAAGTGTTTAATTTTCTACAAAACAACATAGACAAGAAATTTTAATTTTGCAATTTTGTTTAAAATATTTTTTACCTCTTCAGTTTGGCATCCAAGGTGATGAACTGATGATTTCTTCAGACCCCTGTTGTCAGGGTCTCTTCTCATATGCCAATTTCTGGCTGTAACTGTGACAATACTCTTGGTACTCTGAAGTCCTGGCTCAGGGAGCACAAGACTGGAATAAAATCTTAATGCTGTCTGTGATCCTTGAGGTCCTAAATTGGGCTGTGTGCTTTTGGTTCAGGAACAAGCACACTGGCTCTAAGATTGCCAGAACCAAGTGTCTGATTGTGAAACTGCTGCAAGCTGCAACTGTGATGTCCACTGACTGCATTAAACCTGAATTCTATATTCAAGTGGCATTTGTACATGGAAGTGGAACAAAGCATTTTCTTTTTCCTTTTAGCTTTATCAGCTGGAACTAGCAAGGGTGGAAAGGTGAGTGTGTGCCTAAGAGAGAATCATTGGACAATGGAGTCCATACTTCTCCCCCTTGCAGCAGCAAAACTCTCACAGAAAACCAGGAGTAGAAAAAGTCATGACTGAAAACAATGTTTTTACTAATAAAACTCCAAACACAGAAAACAAGGCAGAGCCTGTATATATTTTATGACACTGCCTCAGAAAAGGCAAACAGATTTTCAGTCCAACAGAATTTTAAGCCTGGATATTAATGGTCTCAGTAAAGTAAGAGTACAAGGGCAGTATACAAATAAAAAAACATTTAACTGAATATTGGACAAAAATGACATTTCAGTATTTCTGAGATATTTCTGCAAATGAAACGTTAGTATGGTGCTCTGACTTTGAAGGTATTTGTAGGAGTTGAAAAAAATGCTGCTATTCTGATCTGGGCATCTAACTTTTCTGCTCCTGCAGGATTTCATTCCCTGAAATGTCAGAAGTATGTGTTCAAAAGTATACTTTATGAGCATCCATATTATGAGAAATATAGCTAGGAGTTGAGTGGGAGATGTGTATCCTCAGCTTTACCTGTAATGTGTGATTTTATGTGACCTCAGCTTTTTTATATCCCTAAACAAGCAGTAACACAATGCACAGGTCTGGCGATGCATCTTGTAAATGAGTCTCAATTCCCTAGACCTTAGAAAAGGGAAGGGCTGCCCCAAAGTCCTCCAAATGTGACAAATTCAGGTGGTCTGTAACATTAATTCAGCTGTGTGTGTCTGCTGCTGTTACTTCTGGTTTTGCTGTTTGGACTTTAGTAATGTCACTGTAAAACAGAAACAAGCACAATGGGGTGTCTACCCTTCCACTCCCAATGCTGTTCATCCAAAGCAGGTAGATGGTATTTTTGCTCATAGCATATTTGTACCTTTAAAAGCAGCAACAGGTGGAGATTTTTAAACCCTTTATATTAAAAAAGACAACCAAATCTTCTGTGGTTTGGCCAGTGACATGTTAATTCATAGCTATGACAGTCCATGAATGGAATGTACCACTAGATCAACATTATATATCATTTTAGAGTGTTTTGTGCTTTTTGTTTTCTATTTGGCTTTAGAAGGTAGACTTGCTAATAAGACTTCATTCACAGAAAATGTTTTTTCAAAGCTCAAACTTTGAACTCAGGTTTGTGCATTTTTTTGTTTTAAACACCATTTTATATTAACTGCGGTGCACTATTTCATTTGTCTTCTTTCCACAAATGTGTAAACAAGCCTCTATATTGCTCTTCTATGAATTATGTAGTTTCAATGTGCCCTAGGCTCTATCTTCATTCATAAGCAAAATAAATAACCTTCCATGATGTTAAGTGAATACACACCATCTAAAAATGTAACAGTCCAGTCTTTGGTAGTGAAGTTGTATTTTTCATTCATTTTTACATACTGTTTTTGAGAAGGAGAGACTTAACTTGTACATAACTGTGGAAATGTGATTAGAGGAAAACATAAGGATCTGTTTACAAGTGAATGTCAGTAAAAATTCATTAGGATAAATCAAATAAGTAGAATAAACCAGGCTTTAAATCAGGATTACAAAAGAGATCAATAGAGCAGACAGAAAAAAGAATTATAGTTATTTAGCTGGTCAGGTTTTAGATTAAGTATAACCAGAGAACTAAACTAAGAAAATATGTAGCTATTTGTACAATTTTGCAAGCTCCTGTGATTCTCATGAAGCAGAGATTCTGTGTCGTAAGAAAAAAAATATCAACCTAATGGGAATATTGGGCTGCAACAGTGAATGGGCCAGGTATATTCATCTTAACAGAAAAGATACTTGAGTATCACTTTGTGTAATATCAGGCAAAAGAATAAAAGGCAAAGCCACAAGTGTGTGGAAGTCTGTTTAACTCTGATCAGGAAAAACATCTTGAAGCTCAAACATTTTTTTTTAAATACAATTTTTAAAATTAAAAAGAAACAAAAGAGTGAAAGAAATGTCTGTATGGGCCTGACTAGCTCTCCTGCTGAATTACACAGGTAACTTACAGGTTTATACAAGGGTTTTTTCATGTGTGTTTAGTTACACTCTCATTTACACATCTTACATCTACTGAAGAAAAACCCTATTCCCTGCAATGCTGTCACTTCTTCTTAATGGGAATGGTGTTCCTACCTAATGAAAGTGTTGAGACAAAACTGTTTAATAGTCAAAATATTGTATAGAATATAGACGATATATGCTTCACTAAATACCAGTGTCAGCCGAAGATTGGGGCCTACATGGTGGTAAGGCCTGTGCACATGCACACATAAGGTGGCAGCCCTCAACATGCACCAATTTGTGACACAAATAAATGAAAGCAACAGAAAATTAGTACAGAAATGAAGGCAAAGGTGCAGTGAATTTTGTAAGTTTTGAGATAAAAAACAAGGTCACGTTAAAAATTCCTAGTCTACTGTCACAATTACAATATTATCATTTGAAATTTTTTTTTATGGCATCATGGAAAAAGATTTCTAAAACACAGTTGAACTGAAACTTGAGCCTTTTGCTAGTGCCTTCTCACATACAGATCGTATGGACTCTGACAGGTAACTCAGGGCTGCATGGACTCTTCTAGAACTTGCTGAAGGAGCTTAGGTGGTGCAGGTCGTGGCACCGCCTACCTAAATACGTCATTGAGCCTGGCTCACATCAGTACAGCAATGCCCCGATGGAGCTGCAAGGAAACTTCTGACAAACTTCTGTATGTTGCAGCTATGAGGAGGGTAAGGTATCCTTGATCTAAATTGTTGAGATGAGTTTGGAAATCTCCCTCCAGAGAGTGCAAAAACATCATATGATGAAAGTCACAGAAACACAGTGCATGTTGCAGCAGAATTTGCCTATCCATGACCAGCCAGGTCTTTTATGTGGTGCCTGTTTATCAGGGACTTCTGAACATCAAGCGCCCTACTTAGGAGTTGGTAAATGGGGCACCACAGTTCTATTCTGCAGGTCTCCACCTTCTTTTCCTCTTCTTCCCGGCTTGGTAGATCTGTATTCAACTACAATAAGGTAAAATTTCTGTAGATTTACTCCCGAAATGAGCCATTCAGAGTTAATACCCATGATTTAAATGCAGTTCCCTAATTTTTTGGCATTGAGAGTGAATGTCATGATGGAAGATTTTGTTCAGTAGCCACAGTCTGTTGAAGTCAGTGGGATTTCTGGTAGAGCAAAGAGTTACTGAACATTATGTAAATGAGCCAGAATCAGTATAGAGTTATTAACTGACTGTGTGTACCAGTAAGGAAGAAAAACAGTTGGTGGCTATAAAGGCTTATAATTAAAACTGATGGAAATAAATGCAGCAAAAGACAATCAAAGCTGAATGCTAGAAAAAAATCTTAATAGTAAGATCTATCAAACTCTGTAATAGCTCACTGATTAATGGAAGCAGCTTTCAGTTATTACACTGGACTGGACAAAAAAATGAAATATGTTTTAGGAGCTTGTTCTGAAATAGCAAGCTGGATAGTGACTTTTCAGAATATGTGAATAATTTTTCTTTTTTCTTTTTAAATCTTGTTAACCAGGCTGCGGGTTAGGGCAGTAACTTCCCTTCTGCCTCAATATTTTGTATTCAGAGTTGCAGGTGTAAGGAAACATATGTAACCTGGAAAATATAAATCTGCATATGTGACAGGTAAACATTTTCCAGTTCCCTTTAGAAAGGGGAGTCCAGACGTTTCAGAAGAAATCTAAATTAAAACCTTTCACGCAGAGTTGAGAAAGCTGCAACTCACAGCAAGGAAAATGTTAAAGTGGGAAGTGGGAGAATTGAAACAGGCTAAACGAAGTTGTACTTAATTCCCTAACGATTCACAGAATCACAGAATGGCTGAGGCTGGAAGGGACCTCTGGGGGCATCTTGTCCAATCCCCAACTCAAGCAGGGTCACCTAAAGCTAGTTGCCCTGGATTGTGTCCAGTCGGCTTTTGATTGTCTCCAGGGGTGGAGACTCCTCAATCTCTCTCAGCAACCTGTGCCAGTGCTTGGTCATCCTCACAGTCAAAAAGTCTTTCCTGATGTTCAGAGGAAACCTCTTGTGTTTCAGTTTGTGCATCTTGTCCCGTCACTAGGCACCACTGTAAAAACCCTGGCTCTATCCTCTATGAACCCTTACTTCAGGTATTTCTATACATTAATAAGATCCCCCTCAGGCCTTCTCTTCTCCTGACTAAACAGTGCCAACTCTATCAGCCTTTCCTCACAGGTTGCCCTAGGTTTTAGGTGCCCATAAGACCACTGTTTCTCTGAAAACAAGAACAAAAAGAAGGCAAAGAAATCAGGAAGTGATTTCTGCATTCTGCTGCTCTTGGGCTGAGGCCTAGGAAGCATTAATATTAGTTAGCTGTGTACTGTTCTGTGTATGCATATGTTGTTAATGAGTCCTCTTTGTAAAATTTATTAGGCACTATTCTTTCAGGTACTGTACCTCTACTATAAGACACAGCTTGATGGCAGCTTATGTGATGGTAAAAGCGTCGGCTGCACGAGATGTCCCAGTGCAGGTCACATGTAACCTGACCAGAGATGGATGAGGTCAGCCCCAGCAGCCTCCTAGGGCACACAGCATCGTGAGCCAGGAGAAGAACCATGGCACCACACTGCAAGTCAATGAAGAACTCACAGATGAGCAGGAACCAGCTGTTTTGCAATGGTTGTGTGAGACTCGACAGGTTTGGAAATTACATTTGAAACATTGGATCTGAATGTGATTTTGACTGTTACCATAGTACAAGATCATTATTAATGGTTATACTCTGGAGACTCCAAAATCTACACAATAATAACTTGCAAAAGTGACATAGTGGATAAAAGAATTGTAACACAGATTCCTACATATAAACAGTCATAAATTGAAACTGATCTATTATGGTACATGTGTCAGAGAAAATAGCCAATGGTGCACTGAGAAACATACCATGTCTTAATTCCAGTGGCTTAAATTATATTAATTCATGATCTACTCTCCTTCACAGTAAGTAAAAGGAATGTTGCGAATACAAGAATAATCTTTCCTTGTTAGTGAAGTGAAAGCCCTTGAGCTTATTAAAAGTGTACAGCATGTGACTGAGGACAGCTCCTCGTGTGGTGAAGTAAAACTCTTCTCTGAATCCCATTCTGTGATAAAATGAATACAAAATTCTCTGCAGGGTTGAAAGCAAGCATCAGAAAGACAGGAGTGGGTTTCTGTTGGCAGGGAGCTGAATGGGGTGGATTCATTTCACTTTCTTCACAGCGTCTTTAATTCAGAACATGTTCTTTTGTTTCAATACCAATCCCCAAATAACGCTTGAGCGATGGAGAAGGGACAAAGAGAGGCACCTGATGAGAAGAATGTGGTGGTGTGCTGTTGCCATGTGACCTGCAGCGGGAGCACTGTGATAATCTGCCTGTCTCTTTGGGCATGCTGATCTAGTCATGGAATGGGGAGGCTAGGAACAGGCTCTGAAACAACAACTGTCATTAACATTATGCAGTAATTAAACATTATGCAGTAATTAGCAAGTAACTATTTGACCTGTCTGGAAAGTTTGGGGGAACCTCTAGGCATGTCCTACCTGTGCATCAGAAGGTCATAAAATCCTTTGGTGCTCAGGGTGCTGGCCTCACTTTCACTAGTCAGAGAAAAAATATTAAATTAGGATCATTGGAAGTCTGGAAATGGAAATACTTTTGCTATCTTAGAGGGCAAAAGGATATATATATATATATTTGTGTCAGACAGCTGGTCAAATTCAGTATATCTGTTTCCCTTCACTAGAGAGAATCTAAAACTAATTGAAAAATTTTAGAGTGATTATCTTATTGCCACATGAGTTTTGGGGTTTTGGATGCTGTTTAAGATTTTTTTTTTTTTTTTACTTAATTCCAACTTCGGTTGCCGGGACAGAATTCCTTACGCAGAGGAAGTTAACTTCGTAGCTGTGTTTTCACACTCTGATCATTTGATTTGTGAGAAGGTGAAAAAATATAGATGGCACATGGATTTCATATCCCGTCGTTGTGAGCTGATGGAGTGAAGCTTGAGAAGAATGACTGAAAAAGCTGAATGTGTAGGTCTGAAGTCTGAGTTGTTCAATCATGTGCAACTCAGTCCTTTAAGAAGTTGCAAAAACTATTTATCCCACCTTAAAAAATAGACTGGTAATATCTGTACCTTCTGCTTTTATGATTACTACTTAAATTGAGAGCATTCACTGTCCCTTTCTTAGATAGTAGTAAAAAGAACAAGGGGTTGGGTAAAGAATCTGCTATTATCCTCAGCAAAAGGAACCTAGAAGAAACTTCAAACTTGAAAATATTATTACTATAGACCTGACAACAGTTTGCCTTGGCTACCTCTTGGACCTTAGGTCCTGGAAAGCAGCATACCTCATGTGACTCCCTGTCAGGCCAGCAAATACATATAAGAGATTATGTGTGCTAGTTTTAATTCGGCTGTGCACAACAGGAATGAAACACATTTTTGGATTAACAACTTCGTGACCCTGGTTTGAAGTCTGCTATGAGAGACACTTCACATTTTCCTACAACCAGTGTCTATTCTGCTTCACTCCATTGACTGTGATCAGTACAGCAAGACTTTTATTACCATCTTGTCGGATAATCAGCTGCCACAGAAGGAGGGTTTCTCTAACCATCGTCCTTAGTACCTAAGTATTTGTGTATTTATTCATTCCTGCTTGTTCTGTCCATTTCCAGGGCCCAAAACCTCTAATGTGTATTTACAAATTTTCCTTCTTTCTGGTGCCAAATGTGCGTCATTCATAAGAAGTTAGAGAGAAAAATATTTCTCAGCATTCACTTAAAGAATTAGCCACTGTAAATATTGGTGGTGCCAAAAAAACTTGCCAACCAGAGACAAGTGAAACAATTTATATGTAAAATAACTGTGAGCAACAACCCATGACAACAGAATTGTCTGCTTCTCCAGCTGTCATTTCAAATGGGAATTTCATTTATTACCTGTCTATCCTCCTTATTTAGTAACTTTCCTTTTACAAGAAGATAACCAAAAGTAGTAACAAATAATTAACATTTACTTTACTTGATTCTGAAAGTTTGCTCTCACCTGACAGTTCAATCTGCATATAAACTGATGGCCTGGCAAAACTGGCCTCTGAAAAAAGCATATGGTAGAGTTAATCACTGTGAAATCCTTAAGGCTTTGCAAATCATTGGAAAGGCATCCAAGCAAGCTGTTTGGCAACATTAAATCTCTGCAACTGTATGTTAGGTACAAGAAATCAAAGTCATGTTTCAATATTTTATATCACATAAGCTAAAAATCATCTGTTACGGATATTGAAAAAAACTATTCTGTATTTGACTTATTGTCAAGTTTTTTTATTTTTTATGAATAATAAATCAGAGCTTATATGTGGAACTATTTATGCATATCTATTCACAAATAAATATCTATACATTATATATAAAACTATTACTATGGAATTATTGCTTAATTAAACTCAAGATATTTCTCTGGTGCTTAATTTTTCTCTTGGCAATTATGGTAAAGTATGTACATAAAGCTTCTCCCACCAGACACAAGACATCTATTGCAGATACTGAACTGCTGCTTCTGAATCTTCTGCAAAAGCACTCATAAAAACCCAAGGCAAACGCAAACTATTCTGTATGATGGAATGACTGGCTGGACAGATGAGGCAAGAGTGGTGGATGTTGTCTGCCTTGACCTCAGCAAGGCTTTGGACACGGTCTCCCATAACACCCTCATAGGTGAACTGAGGCAGTGTGGGTTAGATGGGTGGACAGTGAGGTGGGTTGAGAACTGGCTGATGGCGGAGCTCAGAGGGCTGTGATCAGCAGCACAGAGTCTTGCTGGAGGCCTGTAGCTGGCAGTGTGTCCCAGGGGGTCAGTGCTGGGTCCAGTCCTGTCCAACTTATTCATCAATTCCCTGGATGAAGGCTGACATACCAGCAGGCTGTGCTGCCATTCAGCAAGACCTGGACAGGCTGAAGAGCTGGGCAGAGAGGAACGTCATGAAATTCAACAAAGGCAAATGTGAGGTCCTGCACCTGGGGAGGAACAATCTCACACACCAGTACAGGCTAGGGGTGACCTGCTGGAAGGCAGCTCTGCAGAGAAGGACCTGGGAGTCCTGGTGGACAGCAATCTGGCCATGAGCCAGCAGTGTGCCCTGGTGACCGAGGAGGCCAGTAGGATCCTGGTGTGCATCAGTACAGTGTGGCCAGAAGGTCAAGGAAGGTTCCCCCCCCCCACACACTCCATCCTGGTAAGGCCACATCTGGAGTGCTATGTTCAGTTCTGGGCTCCCCAGTTCAGGAGAGACAGGGAACTACTGGAGAGGGCCCAGCAGAGGGCTACGAAGATGATGAGGGGGCTGGAGCATCTCCCTTGTGAAAAAAGGCTGAGAGACCTGGGTCTGTGTAGCCTGGAGAAGACAGAGAGGGGACCTTATCAATGCATACAAATATTTTAAGGGCGGGTGTCAAGAGGACAGAGCCAGGCTCTTTCCAGTGGTGCCCAATGACAAAACAAGGGGCAACGGGCACAAACTGAAGCACAGAATATTTCATCTGAATATAAGGAAGAACTTCTTCACTTTGAGGGTGACAGAGCATTGGCACAGGCTTCCCAGAGAGGCTGTGGAGTCTCCTTCTCTGGAGATGTTCAAAACCTGCTTGGACACGCTCCTGTGTGACCTGCTGTAGGTGAACCTGCTTTAGCAGGGGCTGGACTGGATGATGTCCAGAGGCATCTTCCAACCCTGACCATCCTGTGATACTGCTATTTGTATGTAGCATAGATTTACTATTTATAAATACATTGTATAATCTGCCTTTGCCCTGAGTTCTCAATCTCTTTGCCAGGAGTGAAAGAACATTTTGGCTCAGAAGGTCGATGAAGCGCATGTATCTGGTTATAGATGGCTTAGGTCACAATGTTTTCTAAAGTTATGGATATGTGAGAAAGTTATTCTCAGGAGAAAGCTAAGTTTAGAGTCCTGACTGGTTCCTGTTCTCAGAAATCTTGAAGTACAGGCTGGAAAAAGGGAAAAACCTGAAAAAAACCCAGGGATAGATTTAGGCCTAGAATTTACCTGTCTCCTCTGACTGCAGCGCCCTTCTAGTGTATCAGACCTAAGGTTTATGTAAGAGCAGACACACAGCTGAACTCGCAGTTAGATGACAAGAAGGGACTGGTGTAACACAGGCTGATGAAAGCTTGTGAATTTTTTATTTCTGTGAACCTATTCATAAAACCTTTCTAACTCTATTGTCTCCTTCTGGACTGTGAAAATTAATTACTAGTATTTATTTATCCTGTGTTCTCAGCAAACATTAAAGCATGTGGATAACTACTCAATACAAGTTGTAAGATACTTCTGGGGAAAAGGGGAGATGCTCTGGCCTAGTGGAGCTGAAACAGATCTTGTACTTGTAACACAGTTTCTCTGTGGTGGGAATATGTTCATGCAAGGAGACTCAACACTGACTCCCTGAAGATGGGAGAAGATGCCTGAAATTCAAGACTTTACAGCAAGTTTGTAGTAGGCTTGCTGCACTTTTCAGACGTGGAGAGATCTAGGAGAGTTAGTGAAATCTAAAATCAGTCCTGGTTTATATTAATGGATCATGCCATTAACAGTTTTGTTTCAGGAAAAGGTTTATACGCTGAACAGATAATTCACACTCAGAAACTAGGAGAATAATTTTATTCCCCTTAAGTGAAGCTTGCTTAACTATATTAGTAGCCACCATGGTAAAAGAAGTTAGCAGGATCCTAAAAAAGCACAACAGGTATTCAGGAGGATGAAGTTTTGTCTGGAGGAGACAAGTGAGAATTTTGAAGAATAAAATAGGTATCATAGCTTAGAGGTGGCCAAAAATTTAAATTAGAGGAGCAAATTAACACAGAACAAGAAAGAGGAAGAGAAGATGACAATTAAATGGATAGTAAGGAAATGAAAGGATTAATTATAATTAAACACTTCTCAGGGAGAGACAAGAAAATTAAGAAAGACTGAAGTGAGGAAATAAGTGATTTGTCAATATTAATCAAAGTAGCTAGGGGAAAATAAATGCATCAGGGTGATACATCCTAGAAAGAAGAAACTGCACCACCATGAATGTAAATGACTCAGTAAGAAAGAAGACAGTCAATAAATGCTGAGAGTCTAAATAAAGAGGAGGCGAGTTATATCTCATTACAAAGCAGGTGTAGGAGTACTTGGAAACACTGTGAATATGCTCATATTGACCATCTGAGACAATATATACTACACATGACACTGGTAAACAAAATTCATTTGCACTGAGAAGTCATTGAACATAGGGAAAGCAGCAGATGAACAAGACTTTTTTTGGCTATGGATAGATACTTAAGCATTTCTTTTGTATGTATTTGATCACCAAACAGGCAAAGTGTGGCTGCGGCAGCTTTTTATTCTTTTGCATTTCTGTTACTTCATCATGACATGACTGAGAGAAAGATCTGTAAGAGCAGAAGTAAAGACCACCAAAATAAAATTTTGCTCTGTGTCCCATGTTCTAGAAGAAAAAAATACTTTAATTTTATAAATACTTCAGCTATTTTTTTATAGAACTTTAAGAATATTGGAATATAATTTAGCTGTTAAAGGGAATGGATAATTCCTACTGGCAAAGCTTCTTTAAATGCTTAATCCTTATGGTTCCGGAAAGAACAAATAAATTGAACCATAAAGGTTTCCCAAATATAAATTCCAGGATGAATAATAAAATTAATACAAGATAGGTGTCAGGCCATATTTAGAGCTGCATATCTTAAGGATGTAATGAGTCTATTTAAAAGTTGTAACTTTTGTTTTGCCTTACCAATATCTGTTGCCAAGTGCAAGGAATTTGCCTCATCTCAAAAAGCTTTACAGAGCTGGCTTTTTTATTTTTGTAAGTATTTGTTCTGTGAATATATAAGTGGAGAATTCTAAGAGACCAGTTCTGGGAAAAAAATAGGTTTAGCAGACTAAAGGAGAGTCCTTTCTTAGATGATGTTAATAAATAAAATACGACAGTAATTCTTTCCTTGATGGACCACAGGAGCTTTCTTGGGGCAACCAGAAGGTGGAGAAGGCAGGTCACTAAGTCTGTAGAAACCTTGGTTGTATGAAGGGATCAACCAACAGAAAATGAAGATTTTCTGAAGCTCTTCCTTGGAGACAATATGGAGAAAGCATGAGGGATGTGGGAAATTGAATTGCTGACCTCCAAGATTTCCATGCCACCTGTGCTATCTAACAAGGAAAATGGAAGATTTCCAAATCCTTTAGAAATCTTGTTCCTTTCCCACTATGTGCACACATGTATGCAGAGACAGAAAACAGGACACTTGGAAATACAGTAGCAAGGAGTGAAGGAAGCAGTAGAATAAAAATGGCAACAAAGTACATGTAAGAAAAAAATAGGATGCCAAAGCTAGTGGACATAGTAAGGAAATAACTGACTGGTGTATTTTAGTAATTTTATGATGTTAGCCCCGGTGTTAGAAGAATATCTTTTATGGGTGTAACAGAACTGCTGCCCCTTTTTCTCCTTCTAATCTTCAGAATAAGGGTTAGCAAACTCTTTGCTTTTTGTCTTTCCTTCTCAGATTGACTTTGTGCAGTCTGTTTGATTTCTCCTGAACACTTTTCTATGAGTCCTAACAAATGTAAGGACATCAGGACACTGTGAATAACAAGCTTCTGTATGAAATGCCCAGAGAAGTCCTACCAGACCTAAAATACATGAAAGGAAAAAATCTGAATCAGTTGGATTACTCCTGATGAAAGCTCCAAGGGCACAAACTAATGCTTACTGTGTGCTTTTACAGGGATACACAAGAGCAAAATTTCCATTCACACTGGGACCCAGCCTTGTTGGAAAGTGAGTGATGCATATAAAGCCTAGTGTAGCCCAGATTTAGCATCTGCTTGATGTTGCAAATTAATTTTAAACTAATCAGTCTTCATCTTGAAAAAGCATGTGTGTCTAAAATAAAGTTCATCTAATACATTGATTGCAGCCTAAATAACAGGAAATCATGTAGACAGCCAAACGTTAATGGTTAGATGAAAGGTACCTGTTTCCATGCAACCATTATGAAGGAAATTAAAGACAGGTGTTACTGACGAACCAGAAGAAAACTTTTGATTCACTTTACCACTGACCCTAAAAAATTAATTTTGGTGATGTGAAGGTATATTTATGAACAAACCTGCTTATGATTTCTAATGACCATTTTTTTTCCCAGAAAGTCCAGCGTTTTACTTTTATGTCTAGAGATGTGTATCACAATTTCTTAAAATTATGTCAATTCTATCCAAATCACCTTTCCTGATTTTCTTATTAGAGGAAGTTTGTTTCAGTTACAGATATTATATACTGTAGCTATTTATTCTTGGATATTTTATGTCTGGATTCAAAAAAAATGGAGATCTTGTTTCTGTTGTCCATTTTTAACCCTGTAATTTTAATACAGGGTATGCTTTTGCAGCTATCTCCATGTCTTTTTTCTCTTCTAGTCCCAGTTTTGAGCCTATCAAAATTAAACATGTTAAATGTTTATGGCAAACATAGTGAATCTGGAAGTAAAATGGAAATCTTGCTAACTCCCAGCTATTGTGAATTATTATTAAGCACTGACATTTTAATCTTCGACCACATAACTGAGGAATAAACATACACTTTGAGATACCGGCCATACCCTTTCATACCAGCATGGAATCACAGCCACAGAATCACAGAATTAAAGAACAGGTAAGACTGCAAAGCACTTCTGGAGGTCAGGTAGTCCATCCTTCTGCTCAGATAGGGCCAAACCATTTTACAATTCTATGAACTTGAGCAGACTGCCCAGGACCCTGTTCAGTTGGGTTTTGAATATCTCAAAAAATGGACAACGTGTTCCAGTGTTTGATCACCCTTACCACAAAAAAAGTTTTTTTCCTTATGTTTCATCAGAATTTCTTGTGTTTCAGTTTGTGTCTATTGCCTCTTGTCCTTTCAGGGGATGCCACTAAGAGAAGCCTGGCCTGGTCTTCTTCACTCCCTCCCATCAGGTATTTATATGCAAAGTTAATGTCTCCCTGCAGCTCTCTTCCCCAGTCTAACCGGTCCAAGCTCTCTCAGTCTCGTACAACACTGTCTGCTGCAAGAACACATACCTAGCTGATGTTCTACCTGGTGTCCACCAGGTCTTGTTCTGCCAAGCTGCTTTCCTGTTGGCTCCCAGCCTGTGCTGGTGTCTGGTATTATTCCTATCCAGGGGCAGGACTTTACACTTCTGTTTGCTGAACTTTGTAAAGCTCTTGGCAGCCAATTTCCACAGCCTATTGAGGTCCCTCTGAAAGGCAGCACAACCCTCTGGTCCACTAACCACTCCAAGTTTTGCATCACCAGCACAGTCACAAAGAGTGCACTCTGTCCCATCACGTAGTTCATTAATGAAGACACCAAACAGTACAAAACCCAGTATTGACCCTTGGGGCATTGTATATGTGTGGGGTCATGACCTCACTCTCCTTCACGAATTAGTAACTCTGAATCTACTGCTTTTCTCATACTTTCTGTTGTATTTTAGAAGGCAAGGATACAATCGCTTTGCTTTGTCTTGTTAGTGTATTGTGTGACAGGAGACTGGCACTGTGGGAACAGGAGTGCTCAGCAGAGCTACCAAGAATATTGGAGAGGAAATT
This sequence comes from Falco peregrinus, assembly GCF_023634155.1. Taxonomy (NCBI): domain Eukaryota; kingdom Metazoa; phylum Chordata; class Aves; order Falconiformes; family Falconidae; genus Falco; species Falco peregrinus. Next base: position 49,309,252 of record NC_073723.1, read on the forward strand.
GGATATTTTTTTCTTGATCTTTTCATTTTCCCTTGTACAGGTTCCAAAATATTTCCACTCCTAGACACTATTCACAATACACACAATATATGCACAATACAACACAATAGCCATGATGCATACAATACCATCAGAGTACTGTGAAAACTGAACCCTGATAGATAGAAACAGTCCAGCTAGCCAGGGAATTTCACCTGGCAATCTTTCCAGAATTTCTGAAGTTCCTACAGATGATTTACACAGCAGAACATGAAAGAAAAATTTCAGACCTCCTTTTTCAATCTGGCAACAACATCCTAGCCATGGCAGATGATGATTCAGTTATGCTTATGCCCCTTATACGATGGTACTTATCTGGCAGATCAGGAAGCTGAAATCAACCATGAACATCACCATCTGGTGAAGCTGAATGAAGTATAGTATAGTTTTTGCTGAGCTCCCTTTATCTGAGCAGTTTGAGGTGAACAAAAGGTAAGTCTAGTATATACAATGTTCAGTTATTGAGTGATTTTTAAACAGATTCCTTAAGTGCCAACAGTGAAACAGTTTAATGAATGCATGTGCTCCTGTCTAATGCAGTCATCCTTAATCTAAGTTTAAGATGTACTTTGACCAAGGTATTTTAAATTTTTCTTAAATAATGGTCTAGAGGATGTAAGAATACGTGCATCTGTAACATACTAGAAGCTGATTTGAGTATCTCATTGTAACATTGATATAAGGGGATGTTTTTTCCTCTTAAAAGTATGACTGTCCTCATTACCTCATCTTACTCTGATTAAAGATTCTCAAGTTTGTAAGTCATATTTTTACATTTAAAATATTTTAAAAAGTAGTGTACTATCAAGATTTTTTCTTAACATCTGTAAGGGAGTTTGTGCATGAAACATGGTATTTTGGTTTTTGTCCTTCATTCTTCACTACTTTCTCTCTTAGAGATTTTTTCTATAACCAATTGACAAGAACAACCAGCTTTCCATCAGTCTTGCCTGAAAAAAACTCTTCTGTGTTTTGATTTGAGGGAAAGCTGGGCAACAGGATCAGCGTGCAGGTTTATATCAGTTAGTCACAAGTTTATTACTGTCACAGCACTATCAAAACCAGCCTTGCCCCAGCACAGCCACCAATTCCCCACAAGGTTTCAGAAGCTCATCTACTGTCCATGCAGTTTCCTCACCCTCTTCAGGCCAGACCGCTCTGCTCCTTGCCCCTGCTGCATCCAGACTCTTCTTCCAGCCAGCCTCTCCTCATCTGGGCCCCCTGTTTCTCCTACATCTGAGACACTCTCTTTCCTCCCTCTGCTTCTTCCAGGTCTCTCTTCAGCCAATGCTCTCTTCTTCTCTCTACTTCCTTCACCCCTTCCAGGTGTGTGTCTCTCTCTCCTATACTCCTCGGTGCTATTTAACTACTTAGCAGGAACCAGCCACAGCTGCACTTTATCCACATCAGCCAACCCACTGCCCCTGAAGCCAGCCCACAGCTGTATATTATCAATGTTAATTAACCTGCCTTCATTCCTCTACAATTCTTCTACATGTTATTGATGCTAATCCCTAGAAGATAAAAATAGGATTCACTCATGATTAATTTTTTTCTCTAGTTTTAATTCTCTCCTCCTGCTTTTACCTACACCACTACTAGTTCTTTATTTTGACTGCACTACTAATTGCCCTTGATTCCCATGAACACAATTTTTTTAAAAAGACTGTTACTACTTCGTGGGGTGGGGTGTTGGGCGGGGTGTTTATTGCAATGCAAACTGCTTTATCTGTTTTCCTCCTATTGTTTTTCAATTGGTATTATTCAATTTTTGAGTAGAGCTGTGTATGTTCAGTAGTGAACTGTAGGCCATTAGCAGCAGGCTTAATGTTTGTAATAGTCTTTCAGAGACTCTTTGGAAGTGGTACGTGGAGCTAGTGGTCATCTCTTGATATCATGGGAACTATCACTTGCCTTGCCTAGTCTTGGACAATGGGGCATGTTGAGCAAATGTCTTTTTTGCTTAATCTCTTTCATTACCAAACCATACTTTGACATGCTTATCTGGTACGTAAAGGATATACAAATACAAGAATAGCCACTGGGTATAGTTTTAATGTGACTTGTTGGTTAGATACCTCCTCTTCTGAGGATGGAGATAATCACCTCCAGCCTTACTGTCTCCTTTTCTGAGAATGGTGACTACCTCCTGCAGCCTCACTGCCTACTGCAAGGGCTTCTGCATCAAAGCAATTTGTTCTTGCAAGCTTCCCGGTTGCATTCTGTCAAAATAACCTGGGTTGCCTGGCCAAGAGAGAGGACTTCTGTGATAAGTCCAGGAAGCAGTACCAGGAAGGAAATGAGGGCACACAGCTGGGGCAATCACCTCCTTGGGAGACATGCAGAATCATGTCTGAACCTGAATATGGTTCTGTTCATATTTAGCTAAGGGGGTGGAAGAGCTTAAGATAATTCATGTATATCTGTCATTATTTTAGAAGCAAGTATCACCCACAAAGACAAATCTAGAATAAGTTCTCTTCTGTTGGAATATTTGATAAATGGAAGATACATTTACTTACCTGTGTTGGCTGAGCTTATGTAGTTGATACTGCTACCTGACGTAGCAGTAATAGAAGCTATTTACAGTTTTCAACCATTGTTTCCATATTGCCTTTTGAATCTGGGATCTTTACTCATCTGTTTATGGTAGAAATGTTACACACAGTCACAGAATAATTTAAAGGGATTAAAAAAAAAATTAGCAATTACAATATATTATTCCCCCTCCCAGGGGCAGGTGAATCTTGATGTAGAAGTTAATAATATGTCTTTCTTTTGCAAAACATAGTCTTCAAAGCAGAGGTCTGAATCTAGGTGTTCCCTATTTTGGGATCACAGGAGCACAGCATGGCTGAGGTTGGAAGGCACTTCTGGAGACTGTCGAGTCCAGCTCCCAGCTCAAAGCTGGGTCAACCAGAGGAGGATGGTAAGTATTACAGGTGGGTGTCTAAACCCATAGGTTACAAAGAATTTTGAATTTCTCCAAAGTCCCACAGCTGTTTTTCTAACAACACATCATATAACTGCTATACTTAGCTGTGTGCTGGGAATCTGGGAGCTGTAACAATAAATCACCAGAGGAGGTAAATAGACATATTCTGGATTAGTGCTCCAGCAAATATGTTACAGTTTGAGGCAAGCTCTTCCTCCTACTGTGCTTGATAAGAAAGCAGCTGCTATAAATGCATTCTGTTTGAACTGTCAGGATCAGACTCGAATTCAGGGACTATGTTTATACATTGTCTGGGAGACCACCGGACTGATCCCTTCTGTGCCTCTCTAGCTTGTGTAAATATGCTAGTTTGTTCAGCAATGTTAAAGCTGTGCAATGGTGCACATATACTGGAGAGGTATCTGGTAAACTTCAGAGTCAGAGAACCGTCCAGGCTTATTTTTATGGAATAAGAGATTCCCCGGGGTGAGATAACAGCTGGATAGAGGTTTCTAAAGTAATTCTGAATTTAGGGAGAAAGTTAAGTCACTCATTCTTACTTTAAGTGCATTTTTTATTCAAGCTGGCTGCCGGAATGAAGTTAGATAGAGAGTAACATAAGTGGCTGTAAAGTTGTTCTCTGCCCTTTAAAAGGAAAGTGAAAATAGCAAATCAATTTACTTCAGAAGTAATTACAAAGACTTCTTAATTGCTTCAGTGAGAGTTGCCACTCCAACTGATTAGCTGATGGGGTAATCAGAGGTAATCTGACATTTTCTAAGGCTCCGAGAGATGTCTGACATAACCAGTGGCAGCAGTTGAGCATCCAGCTGACCTCCCTGCTGCACTGTGTAAACTGCAGGTTGCTTGAGCAGCTTGTGAACCAACATCTTACTGCACCATTTAACTGCCTGCTCAATTAGATTTGCTGCTGGTGAAGGTGGATGAAATGAAGCTGCTGAATCATCAACTAGGGAAGCAAGGTAGAAGCATATATTCCCATTCCTGTCTCACTACAAGGATGCTCTGTTAGTGATGTGACAGAGAAGACCATAAATTTGTTTGTGAGTTGCTGAAGGATATATTGAATCACATATATTTGTGCAGAATAAGAACAAGAATCAACTGGTGTACAATACAGAGAATATGGCAAAAATTTTACCTGTCTCCCTCAGAGGTACGGGGATATTAGCACTTAAGACAAATTATCATGAAGGAATGGAGTCTTCCTGTTAGTGTATCTGGTCTGAAACACTACAGGAAAAAGATTCAGAAGTATCAGTCCTTGTCTGGTTTATCCCCAGCTGGCAACTAAGTAGCGTGTAGCTGCTCGCTCACTCCCCCTGTCCCTGCCCTGGTGGGACAGAGAGAATCAGCAAAAAGTAAAAGCCATGGGCTGAGATAAGAATAGTTGAAAAAAGTGCAATAAAGTAACAAGAATTGTAATGAAGAGGAGAGAGAGAGAAATAAAATGCAAGGGGAAAAAAACCAAGGGATGCATAATAAAACTGCTCACCACCCACTGACCAATGCCCAGCCAGTCCCCGAGCAGTGATCGGTGACTCCCAGCGAACTCCCCCCAGTTTATACACTGAGCATGACGTTCTATGGTATGGAATATCCCTTTGGCTAGTTCGGGTCAGCTGTCCTGGCTCTGCTCCATCCTGGCTTCTTGTGCACCTGCTCACTGGCAGAGTGTGGAAAACTGAGAAGTCCTTGGCTTAGAGTAAGCACTAGTTAGCAACAAGTAAAATGTCAGTGTGTTATTTTCATACCAAATCCAAAACACAGCACTGTACCAGCTATTAGGGAGAAAATTAGCTCTATCCCAGCTGAAACTAGGACAGTATAGAAAAACTGCCTGGAATTGGTTTTGGATCAAGTGCTGCACAATGCTGGGGTCTCCCATTTCCCATCTTCTTATTAGAAGTTCTCTAGAATTGCCTCTAATGCCTCCGTCAGGTCCTTCACCTGGAGGGAGAGCCCAAGCACAGTATTTTGCAGAGCATCAATGGAGAGAAATGACAGTGGTGAAGTATGACTCCTGCCAAAAGAGAGCTAGATGGGTGAAACTTGAGCTTTATTGCTAATTATATATCCCCTGTGTAGTCTTGCCACCCCTGAAACAGGGAAAGCAGGACTTTTCTCATTTGGTTTGACAGTCTACTTTATTCAAGCTAAAGTACATTCTTCTTTCCCTGAAGAATGAAAATATCTAAGTAAATCTTTAATATCGCAAATGTATTCTAAGGACAAATCCTGCCCTGTTGAAACCAAGTGGTAAGACTTCATCCATCAGAAAAGTTAGGACATTGCCTACTCTCTGATATTGTGTGTATTTCAAATGAAACAGAGAAACATTTGGTTTTTAATTTCAGGGTTAGCTTTTAATACTTTCAATACTATTAATGCCATACTAATGTGGCTTGCGTGACCTTTCGAAGTAGAAAATGAGAGGCTTAATGCAGATGCACTCCCCTCCTCTTTGTTCTTGGAATAGCTGCATGGATGAGGTTGTCTTTTTTGCACATCATGACTTGCGCACAAAGGGGAAGACAGCTTTCACTCTCCATCCCTCTCCCCACCATGCATATCCAGCCCCACACCTCCCCTACTCCCAGCCTTTGAGCTTTCCTGCTCCAACACCTCCCGTCCCAGCAGTGAGGCTGCCTGATTTGTAACCTGAACACCAGCAGCATTTGGAACCAGCACCATGGGATATGGTGTTGTACTAAGCTGGGGGTTTGCTGCCTTGCAGGACCCTGTGTGTGTGCACTGCTGCTTGATACAAGCACGCTTTAGGTGCAGTTTAGTGACTCCTGCTCCTCCTCAGTTACTAGATCAGCCCCTTGCTGGTTATCTGGCTCTATCAGCTCTTGGGAACAAAGAAGATAGGACAGTTTTGGGTGGGTTTTTTGTTTTTGTTTGTTTGGTTGGTTGGTTTTTTTAACGTTAACTATGGGGTTTAGTTAAATTTGCTACCTTAGGAGTTCCCCTGGCAGGACTTCAGGGAAATTTCTGAAGCTAAAAGTCTTCAAGTGTATTTTCATTAAATATTTAATTACTGAATGTTTTATCTAGCTGCACTAGGCATTCTCCCCAGTGACCACAGCACAGACCTAGCGTGGATGCTCAGCACCCAGTTACTGGGCACCTGAGAGCTGCCTCCACCAAACCTATGATATTCCTTTTGGTGATTGTGTCTTTTCCACAGCTTCACACCTTTTACTGTGAGGAGCATAACCTACTTAGTGCTCATCTTACTGATCTTACATCAATGAATTTGCTTAGTCTCTTTAGCCTACTGCTGGTAAATTCGGGTAGTCTTCAGAGTAACTTATTCCCACCACAGAAATGTTCTTAAATGTTCTTCAAACCCTGGTCAACTGTATAGGACTACAGATCATATTTAAACACAGTGTTCAGATTGATAGTAATTTACTTCATTCTGCTTCAGAAATTCCTGGAAGTTTTTTGGTTTTTGGTTGTTTGTTTTTTTTTTCTTTTAATTTCTCTTCAAATGATAGAAACATCTACCAAGACTAGATGGCAAAAATCTAGCAGGAGGAGTTGTTCCCCTCTATCCAAATGAACTTTTAAATTTTACCTTTTTGTGTGTGTAATTTTGTATCGATTACATGTATTGATCCATGAATTACAAATATATGTAACTAATCCATGAATTTTTAGTATGGTAATTACTGTGGCATCTAGAATGTGCATAAAATAATAAGAGGTTAGTCAATCTTGCTGTTATGCAGCAAAACTGTCCTTAGCCTTTGAAAATCATCCCACTTGAGTTTTTTAGTGTAAAGGCATATAGATTTAATGAGTCACATTTGTGTAGGGCCAAATGAACCTGGTAACAGGCTTTTTAATGCATCACAAGGTCTTCCAGCCTGTTCTAATCTGGAGCCTGCAAGCTACATAGACCATAAACTCTTGAGTATTTACAAATTTACTTCTATTTGGAAAAGTCATCAGAAGGAAACATACCCCATCCAATGACTTTTCCAAATATAAGTGATCCTGAAGCTTCTATCAACATTTCTCAGCTTTTGTGAAACTTTAAATAAATATCGTAGTAATATTCACTGAAATGTGAAATTTTAAATACTTGGGCTGTATACAACAAGGTATTTAATTCCAATGAACACTAAAATGAAAATACTGTATTACTGTAGTAGGCTGTAAGTAAGTGCTGTTTGCTTGTTTATCTATTTTCCTCTTTCTTTACAGGTGAGAATTAACATAAAACAGACAGCAAAATAAGTATATCTATTTTTTAATCATTTTTCTTCAGGTATATAATTTTGTGATTCACTTTATTAGCTCTTCAGCTAATTGCACTGCAGATCAGTATGAAAATGCATATTAATTTGCTTTCTTTTCTCTGTTCAAGTCTTGCAAAATCTGCTCAAGGCTGTCTAAATGGGAAGGTTTCTCTCTACCCTTGAAGACTGTAAAAGTGCTGATTGTGCCCTGTTTGGCAACAGTCTTTCTGCAGAAATGTCAGCCAGTCTAGAAGGAATCAGCCTGGATCCTAAAGGCTGCTCAGTCTTGAAGGAAACTTAAACCAAGGATTGCAGTATTTGATTTTGACTTATTATATATATATATATATATATATATATATATGACTTGGAAGTGGCATTAAGGATGTGGCTTCTCTGTATGCATTTATAATACAAAATAAGATACATTTTCTATAAACTTCTACTGCTGCATAGCACTTTCATTTTATGTGATTTTAATTTGCAGGGTTTTTGGGGTTTTTTAAATACCCTTTGCAGTTACTGTGTTGGCTTATATTGTGGTGGACTTGGCAGTGCTAGGTTAATGGTTGGACTTGATGATCTTAAAGGTCTTTTCCAACCTAAACGATTCTATAATACTATGATTCTATAGTTTACTAAATCATATGATGCTTCCCAAAATGGCTGGAAGCCAGCCTGGTTATCTCACTGGAAATTCTAAATCTTTAGAGATTTATTGCAAACTGGATTGAAAAGTGTCTGTTTCATAATCAACAAAGGAATAGAAGTCTCGGATGTTTGAATTTGAGAACAATACACATACGGTGATACATTTTTAAATGATTCCAAGACATTAGAATTTAAAAGGTGGAATTGTTTATAAATTTAATTTAAATGTTTATAACAAAATGCTGGGTTTTAATCATTTCAGAATGTTTACATTAAACATTCTACTGCATCATGCTCTTGTTTGATGGGGGTTTTTTGCGATGAGGGATGCAAAACACATCAAAACCCCTTTTTTAAAAAAATGTGAAAAAAAAAAATCTCTGTTCCTAGTATTAGTACACAGTTCACTGTCAATAAATATTTAGTCATGACTGCTCTAACTACAAACGTTGTGCACCATATTCTACTACATGTTAATTTGCAAAGCCACTTGTCTGGCTAAAACTAGTCTCAGTTTTCAGCACAGTTTTAGGCTCTCCATCAGATTTCTTCATCAGGAAAATATGATATCAACTTTGATAACATGGAATGAATGCTGGCCTGTTTCAAGGGCCCCTAGCATATCCCAAAGGCTGGACTGTGAGGTAATACAAGTCTTCAGTGGCCTTTGCTTAGGACTAATGGCATGGGTTTTATATGACACGGGACAAGCATTTTTTCATCTTTAGAATGAAAACAGAAGTCTAATACCTCTTTTTAATTGATCTTTGACCTAGGAAATTAGTATTTCAATCTAATGCCACTGCATATTTTTTAGGAAACTCTTTAGGACACTGGCTATTGTGCACAACAGCATATACTCCTCAGACATCTTTGGTATCTTTCTTCAGTTCCTTCTATTGTAACTGTTAAAAATAAAGATATTTTTAATAGTACTTTACCAGATGGATTAAAGCAGATGGCTAGCTTTCTCTCTTCTTTTTTTTTTTCCCCTCGCAGTCTCTAAATAAGTGTAAATTTCTTGCACTTAGTAAATTACCTATACTTTTGTATGGGGAACAAAATCAAAATCTTTCAGAAAGTAATTCTTTAGCCATAATTAGCAAAATTTTCCTGAAATTTTATGAACATTCAGAAAAATTATGAATATTCAGAAAAACATTAGTAAAAATTAATTTGCAAAATGCATAATTCAGTACATTTTCTTCCACTGAACTGTAGAAAAAATTCAAATGCAAAACCATAGCTTTTTTCAGAAACCCTTTATTTAAACTTCTGCTTGTAGTATTGCTAACACATTGCAGAAATTCAAATAAATACTTTATTAATTGCTCTTAACAATACTGTTAAAAGGTTTGTAGTACAAAACTGTGTGAAACCTAACACTTGCATAGCCAGTAAATTCAGGTTTGCACCTATGAAAAGCTTCCTAGGTGCTCATTCTACTCTGTAGAAGGAAAAACAGATAAAATCAGTAACTTCTTCATCAAAGGTATTTCATGCATTAGTTGAAAGCTAACCAATAGGTACAGTTTCAAATATTTCAGCAGACTTTCACAGGAAGCACCGTCTTCTAAACAGAAGTTTGACTGATCATCTGCTCCAGCCAGCCCAGCCAACTGATGTGTTTTGTATAGAGCGGGTGTGGGCAGAGCTGCCGAGATGCATTGACCCGGCCTGTGTGAAAACACAGGTCTGCTTCTCATGGAACAAGATAGCTGAGCCTGGAGGAGCCACTACCTCAGGTAAGGTCTGCTTAAGAAAACAACTATGTGAGCAAAAAAAGGTTTCAGTAAAGAGGCTGAAGGTAAATGCAAATTGGTTTTTTTTGGAGCTGCATGTTTGCAACAAGCAGCAAAGTATTGCAAAAGAAAAGGTAGGAACTGTTTATAGCTAGAGAAACATTCCCAAGCCGATAGCAAGTGATAAAAGACAAAGCCTTCTGGGAGAAGTCTTGGCTAGAAAGGCTTGAAATGAAAGAGAGCCTCCCCAGTCCTTGCTGAACAAGATGTTTACTTCTTAATAATTAAAAAAAAAGTAACGTCATTATTTTTTTGTGTTTTTTCCTTTTGGAGAAACTCACAAGAACTCAAATCTGTCTTAATGATGGGATTTGGTAGGGTGACTTTATGAGTGAGACTAAGTTATAAATGAACACTGTTAAGAAATGTGTGCCTACCCATCGAAAAAGGAATAATGACTTTCGTTCATCCTTCCAGTCGCCAATAGTGTACTTAGAGTCCTTTTTAAAAGCACAGAGTTTTTTGGCACAGGCAACAGGCACAGTCTAAGACTGTTCTTTGAGCTTTCCAAGTGTGGGATGGGCGTTGGATGATGCATCAATACCATCATGAACTCAGCTTTCACTGAGCCTTGTAAACCATGCCCGTGTAAAAAATGTCCAAAGCTCATACCAGATCTCCTAAAAAGACGTGATACCATCAACATGTGTAGTAATTAAGTTTTATAAGTAATAGTAAACAAGAGAGCAAAAATGTTATGTTTTCCCAATTTTAGGTGGAAAGCAGCGTTAACTATATGAAGGATTCTCTCATAAAAGCACATGCTATGACCTAAAATTATGCATGAAAGAGGGAGAGTAAATACAGGAATTTCATTTTAAGGCAAAAAAGAAATTGAAACCTCAGAGAAGTTTGAGTCTTTGACAAGAACCTTTACAGGACAGGACAACACCAGGTTAAGAAGCAGATGAAGAGCTTGCTTTACAAATGAATGGGATGATAGAGGTGCTATGCAAATCCTTCCAGTTAAGTGGAATTTTAACAGCATTGGGAATATTTTGCAATTTTATTGCACTATTGCAAGTCTGTGTTTTCAAAAATACTGAGTTTTATCTTGAAAAAGGTCTCTGGGGATCAAATTGATCCCTATTTCTCCAACATATCAAGCCATTCTGTTCTTACCAATATTAAAATCCCTTTTTAAAAGGATTATTTAAATTAATATTTTATTTATATAAATTATATAATTAAACTAAATTATTAAAAATAATTGTCACGTATTCATCTTTGTAATTGTCAACTTTATTTGCATTTCATTGTTGTCCATTTGAATTTCTTGCCTGTATTTCCCAAGTGCTATGCATTGGAGGGATGAGGAGTATTGTTTTCTTACAGTTTTTACTTCAGCTTAACCAGTACCGAGTTTAAATTAAGAGGGTTTTCTTTCTCTTGCAATGTTAAAATATTTTTAAATAATTCCCTTTTAATCCACATTCATATATTTGCATTTTCCTCTTCATTCTTGTGTAAGTACACTTCAATGGTAAGGGCTCTTTCCCTGTAAATTTTATTCACCTTGAGTTGTGTATTATCTTTCTAAATTTAAAAGCAGCCACCTTCTTTACTTTTTACTGACCATATTAGAAGCCATTTTTCAGCTTCCAGGTCCAGCAGCAATATGTCAACATTTGGGCACTGGAGTAATTATTTAATAACAAGCAGTTATTAGTTTTGTCATTAATATATGCAGGAAAACAAAATATAAATAATTTGTTAGAAATGCAAAATATATTTAAAAGGGAGAACTAAAGATTCAACCCACTTGTCTAAAAATTTTAATAAAATTGCTAATCTGCTGCTTGCTCAGAAAACAAAAATGAGAGCTGATTAATTGCAGTCATTTTCATCCTCACAATTTTCAGTGACAGAAAAAAATTACAGGGAAGCAAAGCCTACAACAATCCAAATTTGGTTTAGTACATATAATTTATCTCTCTACCCACACTCAATTAAACAGTTCAGTATGAGGCACGTCTAATTTCCTTGTTTCAACACACAGAACCTACCATTGAAGTTAATGCTTTTATTTTATTTTACAGAGCTATTCCAACTAAGCTAAATTAGCAGGAACATTTTAATCAAGTCTTGCAGTGGATAGTCCCTTGCTGGTCTCAGAGGGCTTACAGCTTGGTGCATGCAGAGGGTGTGTTTGGTTAATGCACTGATATGTGGTCATTTCATGAACATATACTGGCTAAACTGTATTATTTGCTCATAGCTTTAACAAGCTTAAATTAATGTCAACATCACCTTTCTTGCTTTTGTGCAATCTGCAGAACAAAATTACACCCTGAGTATTTGGAATACTGTGGGGACTATTGACCTTTGGAGAATTATAGAGCAAGCACAGGCAAAAGTAAGCTGGGAATCATGGCAGCTTCTTGCCTTGCTGTAGTTTCTCCAGCAGAGAAGTGTAGTTTAGTTCTCTATGAGTTGGACTTGTACATTATGAAACATTTGATATTTACTTCATGGTAATGTTTAGGAATAGGTTACCTCAATAAAACATCTCACTTTAATGTTCACTTGTTCAGCAGGAGTGTTCTTGTGAGACCTATTATACTTTCCAGTACCACTTCTTATCAGAGGAAGTAGAAAAGATACCACAGCATTACTTACGGAAAATAAAATTGACTTAAGCAAGCTTAGGTTGAGGTCCTAAGACATGAACCAAACAGCACTATATATCTAACAGTTCTGAGTCTGTTTTGGCCCTCTGGAAATGTCAGAATTTGCTATGCATTCCTAGTCTGCAAAAATACCACAGCCAATTGGAAAGGTGATTGCATTAACCATAATAAAAGGGTATATTTTTACACTACCAACAAACAGAAAACAGGTTTTTACTTTCATGCATAATACCTAAAATGCCATATCAAGAAGACAGAGATGGGCTGTTTATAGTGGAGCAGGGAGTATGAGACACCACAGGAACAAACTGAAACAAGAGAGGTGCTTTTCTTCCCCATGGTGATGTTGTCAGCCACTTACGTGGATCTGGTAATGCATAGCCTGTGCAGCTCCACCACATGGAATAAGAATACATACTCTTGGCCTTACTTATGATTATAGACATAAAAACGGGATGGAAAAAATTGCTGCACTCCTTTGGAAGATCTCAGATCATCCTCAAGAAATTTTTGAGAATATTTCCTATTGCACCTTCTTTCTAGTGCTATTCTGATTTTTTCTTAATCTTGAAGAGTATTTGAATTATTTCCCTTAAAACTTTGTTTTCCTATAAATATCATTTTTCTTGTTTTAAAAGACTTCTAACAATGGAGAATTTCAGTAACTAAAACATGCTAATAAATTTTTTTAAAGTAAAATGAAATCCTGTATTTTGTATTGCACACTTACATTAAAATGAATTGTGTTATAGTTGAAGCCTAATTCTCCAGATGAAAATAATCCACTAACATAAAAATGCCTTTATTTTGAACAGTTGTCTGAAAAAAATCAGTTCATGCTGTTGATCATATTTCATATTCACTGCTGTCTGTTCACTGTAAAAAAGATTGCTTGGTGTATTTTCAGTTAACATCTTCTTTGTAAGAAAGCACTTCTGTCGGGTGAGACTAGGTGCTCTGAGCCAATAGGCAGCAAAACATATTCTGCCCAGGGACTATGAACAGTGTCTTGCTCTTTCCTTGACCTGACCCTTGATTTATGTAAAAACTGAAAGCATTGAGGGCCAGAAACTGTCGGTTCCTTGTGTGGGTCTGAGTGCTCAGCTCAGACTTGATCCATGGCAGATAACTACTTGTTGCTACAGGTAGCAAATAATCCTTAAAAAGAAAAATGAGCAGCAATCTTTCCTGATCTTCCAGCAGACCTGTGTGCTACAGAGCTGATGACAGCAAATTTCACTGTGTATGTGGAGTGGAATACGGTGCACAGTCTTTAGGCTCAAAAGTGTAGGGCTCTTCAGCGTGAGGCCCCAAGTTGTCAGGGCTGATTATTCTTCATCATCATCTTTTTCTTCATCAACACTGTCAAAGAGGAGCCGTCAAAGGCTTTCATCATTACGCACACACCGCAAAGTGCCCATACTGGGTCTGGCTGGGATGAAGTTAACTTTCTTCATAGCAGCCCATATGTTACTGTGTTGTGGATTTGTGGCTAGAAGAGTGTTGAAAACACACTAATATTTCAACTATTGCTGAGCAGTGCTTGCACAGCATAAAGACTTTCTCTTTTCCCCACTCTGCCCCAGCAGTGAGCAGACTGGGGGAGCACAAAAAGCTGGAGGGGGGTGGAGCACAGCCAGGACAGCTAACCCCAGCTAGCCCATACCATATATCATGAGGCTCAGCAATAAAAATTGGGGCCATTGCTCAGATACTAGCTGGGCCTCTGTCTGCTGGAAGGGGTGACTCCCTTTGCATCACTTACTTTATTTCTCTTTCCTTCACTTATTAATCTGTCTTTATCTCAGTGCAGTGGATTTCTCACTTTTTCTCTTCCTATTCTTTCCCTTGTCCTGCTGGGGGAAGAGGGGCAGTGAGCAAGCAGCTGTGTGGGTGCTTGGATGCTGGCTGGGATCAACCCACCACAATGTCTTTTTACATATTTCTTTAATACTGTCAGGAGACATTGCCAGACTCCAGAATAGGTATCTTTAGCAGGGTTTTAAAGTAAAAGAAGTTAGTATTAAAATGTTGAAGAAAATTGCTAAGACAAGTTAAGGAATTTTGAATGTCTAATTTCTGATTTCTCATTAACTAACCACATAAGAAAGCAACAGTTACTAAACATGGCAGGGTGAGGTTATAATTGGATTAATTTTTAAGAAACAGATTGTTGAAGAAAGTTACTTGAAGCTAGTTACCATCACAGATCTAACCACCCACTTTTCAATGACAAGGTGTGCTTCTTTGACTTTGCTTTCTCTAATATAATAAATAGTATCACATATGTTTTCTTTCTATAATGCAAGGGAGAACAAAATATTTCATTGTACAAAACAAGACATACTTCATACCTGATACCCATGGTGCCTGAGGATAGAATGAGGCAACAAGCAATAAATTACTTCTGCACAGTGTGATTTTGAGGCAGCTACCTTGACTATAGTGAGGTGTTCCCTCACTATACAAAAGTGAGATACACACTTTTCTCTGCCTTTGCTCCTTGGTACTGCTATAGGACTTGCACTCAGGTCTGTAGTGTAAGAGGGATACTGAAAATTGGATATCTTGTGGGCTAATGCATGGGTGGGGGCAGTGTAATAACATTTAGTCCTTTACCGCTGTAGTCTTCTGTAAGAGAAACTGAGCCTTAACTCTATGCTTACCGGCAACGTTAAGAGAACTCATGCAAAAAAAAATAATATTTAACATGGGTGTCTGGCATATGATATCACACAGTTTCTACTAACATAGACAGCTATGAAGAAAAATAATGTATGCTGATTAATTTTTCATTTTCTAACATCATTCTCCAAACACCAGTTTTGGCACCTCAAGCAAGTAATAACAGCCGTTACCCTGTCTGGGAGCACATTTGGCTTTGACAGGACTGTTGGATGCCAAAGTAGAGAATGTGTTTTGTCCCCAGTGATATCTGGGCCTTTGCTTTGCTCTTTGCCAGACGCTGAAAGGGAAAATGCTTAAAATGTTAAATGATTTTTGGATCAAATGCAACATGATGTTTCTTTCTTCTAGAATTTATAAGCAAAGTAGTTCAAAACCAAAAACACCTTAGTGATGCCATAGATAGCTAAAGCAGATGGAAGAGACTATGTGTGAATATTTTATGTATGCATTTTGAAAAGCATTAAAAAACCCCTAATGTATTGCTCTATACTGATCTTCTAACAAGAGAATTTTCACTTCTCTATCATAAGAGCTCTGCTAATTTCTTCTCTTAATAGCCTCTTCACTTCTTTAATAACAGCAATAACGTTTCATTTGAAAAAAAAAAAAAAATCTGTGGGAAAAGTATTTCCATAGATTTTTCTGAAGAAATTATATGAATGTTGCCTTGTACTGACTTAAAATGTGGTCTGAATTTTATATTTTATCCATAGTAACCAATAGATCCAGGTCAACAGCTGTTACATTTCATGAAAATTGTTGTTTATTCACACTTTTCGTCTCCCAAGAGATTCAGCTTATCTCAGCTTGCCAAGTACCTAACACAGCTCCTCAGTGTACCGCTGCCTTTCCCTCTGGTTGAGCTAGGGAAGGATTTGATGTGCAATGAAAGTAAAGGTAATTAGTGTTGGAATTTTCTGTGGAATGGGATTTCCTTTTTCCAGTCACCTACAAACCCAGTCATTGTCTCCTCTGCATTTCTCCCTGGTCACATTCCGAAAGGGTAAACAATTTGATCAAGTTGCATAGCCAGATCTCAAGTGGTGAAAAATACTAGTGGAGAAAATAGCAGATTTTAAACAGTATAACTAGATTCCCAAGTACAAGAATTGGAGTTGTGTTTGAATCCAGGAATTCCCATGCCTTGCATGTTCCAGATGCCAAATTGTGCCTAACCTCCAAGCACAGGTAGTATGCTTCTTCCAATGAAAGAGTAAGATGCTTCCATCCCTAATCCTTGCTCCTGTCCTATTGTCTTTTTAATATATTATATTAATATATATAATTATATTACTATATAATAGATATATTTATTTATATAATTAATATATTTTAATATATGATAAACTGGAAGGGGAAATTCATGGTGAAAATTAAACTACTATTAAAAAAAGGCTATTTTTAACTCATTCCTGTGCCTTGTCTATCACAGAGCTCCACAAACAATTGCAGTGGTGCAACTAAAGTAATGACACTGGAGCAGTAGCTAACATGGCTGTTTAATGAAATTTAAGTATAAGCTCATTTTCCTTTGTCGTGATGAGCTGGGTACAAGTGCTTGTGAGTCTGCTTTCCCTTTCTGAAATAATCCTTACGAGAGCTGTGAACTGTCAGTTAAATTTAATGAAATACCGACTCTGAAATCTAAAGATGGTAAAGTTCATACTGCATATTGCTTCATCACTTACCATCCTAGCAGAAGCAGACAGCTAGCAAAATACTCTCACAATCCTGCATTTCCATTTCAAGTTTTTGGAAACCAAATGCACATAAAACATTCAACAAAATTACAAAAACGTTCTCAGGTCTCTGTTCCTTCACTCTATTTCTTTCCACACTTATGTATGTATCTGTTACTGAAGAACTGAAAATACAGAAGTTTCCTAAATACATATATGTGGTGGAATGTATGTTAATATTGGTTCATGCTGCCTTCTCTCCAGAGCATATTATTGTGCAAAGATTATGGTTGAGTAGATATTGTCCCATCTTGACTTTCCAGAATTATTACTAATCTTAGAAGTAATTCTTAATACCATGATTTTCTCTTGTTTAAAACTGCAGCTTTCCTTTCTTTTAGTTTCCTTAGCTTTTCTGTAAGCTTAATTTTTCCTGCTGTTTGATATTATTATTGAATGGTCTTGAAGATTGTGTATTTCAAAAAAGCAGCAAACTCCCAGCACCAATTAATAGATGGATAAAGAACCTAAGATGGTTTCTTTGTGCTCACACTAACTTGCAGCTCTAAGGTCCTCAAGCCTGTGTAAAACACTCAGCAGACATATTCACCAGACACTGAGAAAACATGTGAATGCCTCACCAAAACACTGTAGTATATCTTACTGTTATGAAGACACATTTTTTAATTTAAAAATGTAAAGTTGTTACTCATAGAAACCCTTAAATAATTCCACTATGAAAATCAGTTCCACTTGGAAATGGACACGATACATACAATGCACCCCCAGCAAGCTTGCAGGTGGCACTGAATTGGAGTGAGTACTCAATACGCTGGCAGAAAGGGCTGCCTGTCAGAGGTGCTTTGACAGGCATGAGGAACAGGTTTCCTGGGAGAAACCTCAGGAAGTTTAGCAAAGATAAAGAGGAAGCCCAGTGGGACTGCGACAACATAATCCCATGCAACAATAAAGATTGAGCTCTGGCTGACCGGGGATGAGCCCTATGGAAAAAAGCCTGGGAACCTGGCAGACAACATTAGGTGAGGTTGCAGTGTGCCTCTGCAGCGATGATATGGCTGTGTTAGGAAAAATGTATTGAGAAATCAAGGGAAGTGATTATTCCTTTCTAGTCAGCATTTCTGAGGGTAAGTCTGACATACTATGTCCTCTTCTGTGTCCCCTTCTTCCCAGTAAAAAAGAGAGATTGAGAGACTGGAAGAAGTCCAGCAGAAAGGTTCTAAGATGGTTAGGGCACTGTAGGATAACACATGAGGAGAGGCTAAAGAAGGTGGCTTATCTCAGCCTGGAGAAGAGGAGACTAGAGGTGAGTGAGTGTAACTGTAGTGTTCAGCTACCTAAGTGCAGGCTACAGAACACTCTCACTTCAGCTTCTCTGTGAAGTGTATAGAATGACGGGCAACAGCCATAAGCTGCATCAGGGGAAATTCTGACACGAAAAAAAAAAAAAAGATCAAAATGAGATTGGTTAACTGCTGGAACGTGTTGCGCAACGACCCTGTGAAATCTCCATCCTTACAGATATGTAACAATTGACTGGACAAGGCTCTGAGCAACCCCATCTAACATTGGGGTCAGCCCTGCAAGTTGGGCTGCAACAGTGGGAGTGAGGTAGATGCCAGAAGTCCCTTCTAACTTAAATTATTCTGTGATTCTAAGCTCAAGTTAAGCAGAGAGGATCTCATTCTTTCCCAGGAAAGTAATAAATGGCTACATCTAGTCACTCTGATAAGGTCAATGAAAGCAATAAGTGCCGCCTTAGAACTGCTGAAAATGGATTAAACACTGTCTTCAGCTAACCCAGCATTAGAGCTACCACGATCTGACTACTCTTTCCTACTCATTGCCCAGTGGCACATTTTGGCAGTGGTGATTTATTACATAAATGTATGTAGTATGCAGGGCTGAAACTTGTTCTGTTTAGTGATAGTTCCCTGAACATACATACCATTTCTTTAAGCATGTCCTATTGGCAATCCATGTACTGTTTACAATTAGTCTGTTTCAGAGTTGAAGGGTTTTGTGCATGTCCTCCATTTTTAAAACTATGACGCAGACACTATCATATTGCATTATACTATCATTCATGGATATAGGTGTTCGTAAGATGTAATCTTGACCTTATTGAAACAAATGATTAATCCTCACTAATTGTGCTAAGGATTTCACCCTAGTATTTCAAGAAGATTCACTGACATGTCAGTTCCAAGAACTTGATGCTTGTTTGGTGCCTATTCAATAATATGAGAACCAGGGGACCTTTGCTGATAAGAGATAAAGAACTAATCAAAATGGGGGGCTTGTATAGTTCCGTGTCTTATGATCCTGTATCTTCTGGAAATCTTAAAAATAGTTGACGATACAGAAAAGAGAGGCGAGCAGGAATGGTATATCAGAACTGATGCTTAGGAATGTGCTTTACAGAGAATTTGGCAAAGTGTTTTGCCCTGTTGTCAAAGATAAAGTTTCTGTGAAACTACATAGCTTGATGCATCCAATTCCTTTTTTATTGACACTTAAAAGAACAATTAAAGAGTCATTGCTGGCACTAACCAGTACCAGGATGTGCAGACATACAGATGACGTAACTGCATTATCTGAAACATTTATTATTGTATTAGTGCATTACTAAGCATCTTTGTCTTCAATATACAGCTTGAAAACCTATTCTATCAATTTGTGCACATTCAGAAAGTGAGAAACACGCTACATTTTCTCAGTCCTTTATGTGCTGGAAAGGCTGCCTTAGCGCTAAGATGCTTTCTGCATACTTGTATAACTTTTAGTAAGGGTGAGATAATGCCCCACTGAATAGCAGTCAGATTCACATATTAGAAAGCCAGTAGACACTGCCTCTCATACCCTACTGCTAGAAATGGTAATGGTTTATGATTTCTGAAGACAAGCACAGATGGTGAACTGAAAAGAGGCTTCAGCTGTTGAGTAGTATTTGGTATTTTCCCTACAAGGTATAATTTAGACACTCAATGATAAATTCTGAAAACGTTTAGAAGACAACATTAAATCCAAGAAAGAAGTACCAGATAGACCAGTATGTTTCAGGGTTATTGTCAGAAATTTAATGGGAAACAGATCATTAAAGAAAAATGAATTAAGTTATTTTAGACTTTTCTACTTTTCAAGAGTATTCAGTTCAGTTGTGGTGCTAGTTCAGTATTCTCATACTATTGAATCCATCGTTGTTTTCTTTCCACAGATATGCTAAATACACCCATTTAACTGTCATGACATTCTCTGTGGGAAAAGGGATACCCTGTGAATATTTAGGACCTCATCAAGTTTTCCTTTAACAGTCCTGAGGACCAGAGAAAGTAATGGGACCTCAGACAGCTTCAGTGTGCTTATAAATGTACAAAGTCCTCTTCAGACCCAGGTGAAAACACTGGTGGATTATATTGGGAATGCCTATCCTCTGCTTTGAGATTACCAGTGTTCAAGGACTCTGCAAATCTGTTTTGGTTTCATCGTTTTTTGTCTACATACTTGTAAGGCCCGGGATACACAACCCAGCTGGACTCTGTGCTGCAGAGGGCACTGGAGTCTTGGCTTTGGGCAAGTAACGATAGCAGCTGCAGTTTGAACACAAGTGATCAGTTCTTTACAGCATGGATAACAAATATTGTCATGGGTTTTAATTCACACATAGAAAATAAGTGTGGATGTCCTTAATCATACTGACTGGATTTATATCAAGATCAAGATGTTTATTTTAGATACTTTTTGATCATTTAATGCATTTGTTTTGACTGAATGCAAAGTTGATTAGAACTAATAATTACCTCATTGTTAAGTATGACTCATGAAAAAGTCTGGAGTGTTTCCAGATACTAGTTTAGCATGAAAGTTTATAACAAGTGAAACACTTTAAAGATATTTACCACACAACCCACTGTTAAAACTACTTGCAGGAATGCAGAGGAAATGGTTTCTGAAACTACCACCGTGTTCTGCTGTAACTCCAGTGAAATGGTCAGTGTTCTCTTTCAAATGCAACATTTTCCTCTGTATGTTAACCTCAGACTCTTTCTTTCCTACCATTGTAATCAGAATTGACTTCAACAAAACACCACAACATCAACATGCTCATAATGCAAAGTCTTTCCTCTTCCAATGCAAAATGCTAAGTTTAAGGTAAGCTTTTATTTGCTGAGGTCTATATTAGTCCTTAGGGGAAAAAAATCCATCTTAGTATATAAAATGTAAATGGTGTGTGCATATATATATATTTATTCGTGGCTTATGATATGTACCATATTTATCTGATATCTGTTAAAATCAACGAAATCTTTAAGACCTCTGAAAGACTGCTAATATTTTCTTTAGCAACTGGATCAGATTAGTAGACAATACAGGTTATTCAGTTTAGACTGTATTCAGGTTTTAGATCATACTGATTAAACCCAGCATTTATCTCTATATGTTTTGTTGTATCTATATTATCCCCATTATATCTTATCTAATATGAAATGAAAAATTATTTTTAAGGATATGAGATGAATGGCAGGCATTTCCTGGAATATTTTATTGACTAAAGGCTTATTTGAAAGATCTTTCCTATTAATGTGTGGTTAAGAATAACTGCTGAAGCATAAATTAGAGAAGACTTCCGTGGGCATGCAAGTCTCTCGCTACTTACAAATGGCCTCACAAAGCTTGTATCCAACTCTGCATAACTACACACTGTAATTTGAATTTCAAACTAAAATCTGACTCCTGCATCACAGAATTTTCAGTAGTTGGTAATCTTGTATTTCACAGTACTGTAACAGATTTAAGGAGTTTGTAGAAAGGAAAACATTAATATTTCTGACCATCATGACACTAAAAATTCATGTCTGTGAGAGTCTTTTGCTCTTTTTATATGTAAGTAGTTCCGGCAAGTTCCTGGCACATTTGTCAACTTAGAATTGAAATCTAGTGTGGTTTGTTGAAGTTTGGTATGTATGTGAAATCACAGGTTTGTTTCATAAGCTTGCAGCAATACTGCTTGGTCCAGATCCTGTATTAATTCTGACATTCAAGCATGCCTGCCTTTGACAGCAGCAAGGGCAAAGACTGGTAAAACAAGAGATGAAACAGAAACGTGTTTCTGCTTAATGTAAATATTTACAATGCTATCATTGCTACGTTAGTGAAGTTCAAGTTATAGGTTATATTGTGTAAGTTAGCAAAAAAACACCAACTGTTTAGACCAATTTCTTCAAAATAGTTCTCAGTTTCAGTAAAGATAATTTTGTGTCAGCTGTAAGAATCGTGGCACATCTCAAATGTCTAATAGAAAAATATATGCAGCTAATAAAAATAATATAAATAGATAAAACAAGAACAAAATATTCTGACTTTGCATAAAATTTGCTTTTTTTAGATTTCATCAAAATGGTGAAGGGAGAAGAGTCTGCAAAGAAACGCTCACAATGACTTCCAGCACTCAAAATGAACGAACAAATGATGCTTTCCCCAGTCATTTGTTCAATAGTAATGGCTGTGGCAGTTTTATAAACCAGACTCTAAAAATCTCTCTGAAAAATGCATATTTAGCCACTGGACACAGTGTTACCGTATCACATGTTGGAGGTCAGAAAGCTCTGCTATTTAACCACAGAACTGTAGAAATGAAAGGACGCATGTCCATGCAATAGCAAGTTTCCTGTTCTATCATCAGGAGACTGATGCTTTAAACAGTATGCATAAAAAAAAAAAAGTTTTGGGCTTAGCATTATTTTATACATTATCTATAAACCATTTCTTATTCTGTACCTAACTTGCCCCTATACCTCTAACAGCATTAGGTCAGGAATGTCTTCACTTGAATCTTTACCAAATGATGACACAAACCATCCAGACTGTATTTTATTTCCCAGGAATTTTTCCTGGCCCAAAACATGCCTCTGTTGAATAGTTTTAGGTTTTTCAGTCTATGATATAAGCCTCTGAGCAAAATGCATTCAATCCCAAGCAAGAATCTATGACACAAATTATTTGCTCTCCAGCCAGTGATTGTGGCTCTGTGCAGCCCCAGAACAGCAGCATTTCAGCCTCAGCTACTCTTGCTGGCCATGAGAGGCAGGCTTAGGTGCTTCACTTTTTTCTCAACCTAGCTACCTGCTGCTTGCAGGTGCTGAGGTCCAGCTGACAGTGTCACAGTGATGAACCTGCTCTTGAACAGCTGCAAATCCTCTGTGTAAACTCCACCATCTTCCACAGCTTGGTGCAAGGTAACTCTGAATGCAGCCAGACTTCTGGGAGGGCTTCTGTAAGGTCTCACCACAGGCTTGCAAAACAGTGTGTGGCTTGAAAAGATATCTCTGTGTTCGTTCAGTTCCACTTCCTTTTCAGAGAAAGAAATGAGGGGGAACCACTGGTTTGGTTTAACAGATTTCATTCTGCCCTAAAGCTTCTTTGACTGAAAAGGATCAGCCCTCTCTTCGTTTTTTCTTCTAGTGGCATTCATAAATCAGCATTTTTATGAGAGTTTACCATTAACCATACCTGAGTGACAGTAATGAAGCAATTCACCCATCACTTTGGGATTGTTTGTTGTGCTACAGTAGGAACTCTTGTCAGACATGAAGAGCTCTTTGTTCTACCAAGACAACTCATACTGCTCTTCTGTACTCAATATAAACTCCACTAACCCGAAACCAATTAAATCACATGGTATGTTAAAACAAGGGCATGTTTTCATTCATGTGTTCTTGGCTTACACTCACTGAAGAAATCTAAGGTAAATCTGCTGTTTGTCATTGACTCTAAAACATGTTTCAAAAAAACCTAAGTATTGTTGGAATATAACTTTGGTGTAAATCTATCGCTTCTTAATAAGGCAGGAACCAGCATTTCTAGTTTCCCCTTTACAAGCTAAATCCATCATCTGCCTCTTAGAGAAAGTGTTCTGATAAGGGACCTGGAAAATTCTTTGTGACTAAACCTCTAGAGTAGGTTCTCTTTTGCAGTGTCAACTATATATTTGTAACAAAGATTGACTAAGACTGTGCTTTCCAAAACATATTTTCTCCAGTCACCAGAAGGCATCATGATTTTTAAATTAAAGTTCTGGTAGACTATCTCATCCATACAATGTCCTGGGACCCATTCCCATAGGTTTATATAACTTTTCAATTTTTATTGTGAACAGAATAATCCTTTTATATCTGCCCTTTTAATCTTTCTGTTTTCCTTTGAAACATAAGTATGTTGCCAGTTTGTTTGCTCTGCCATATTTTTAACTACAGACCATCTTTATTTTGCTTCTTCCAAAGATGCTTATAAAAAACTCTACTTTTACTCATCTATTATTGCACTGGATTTATTGTTCATAACAGGAATAGCAATGGCTTAAGGCAAGAATAATTCAGACAAATGCTTTTTCAGACTTCAGAGCTTTGCTACATGTCAATTCCTAGATAAAGTACCTGTTTTAATCTAGTTTTCAGAGTCCTTAATGAGACTGTCAGTGATGCAAAATTTTGTTTTCTTTCCTTACATACACAATCAAACTTTTTTAGACCTGAAAGTCTACAGATAAAGAATTTAAAAGCAGATCTTTTGCCCTATGTCTATACATTCATCCAGCTCTCTTAGGTCTGGCTGTGAGCTGGCTGCAGGGAAGGAGAAACTGGAAATTACTGGATAGTACCTTACCAGGAATTAATTTAGACCTTCAACATCTAAGATTCCAGATACTGAATAATTTGTCAGAAATGGACATTCGGTTTTGAAATGACGGTGAGCCAAGCACAAGCTTACTTTACTTAGAAGCGTGATTTTCAGAAATACCCACTCAGTATAAGCAAAAGTTTCTGACTGTATCAAGATATGATAATTAGAAATAAAAAGAATGTTTCTTTAATATCCATACAGATACTTCCCCCCCCCCCCCCCTTATCATCCTCTTCTCTCAATTCTAATATGAAAGGAAAGTGGAGTATGGGTCCTGCCCTTCGAGTGCAGCAGGCTCATTACCATTCTGTTGTGTAAGTTTGGCTTTCAGCTGTTCAGAAAACCAGAAACCCTACCTATCTTTGAATTAAACACGCCATAAATTTCTGAGAAAAGAAAGAAAATGGGGGCATTGACATTCTAAATACTAAAACTAGGAGAAAATTATGCCAAACTGACAAGATCAATAATATTCCCTTTTACATGCAAAAGATACATATCTAACTCCAGAAATAACATTAGTGCTGTGTCAACAATCATAATGTAATCTTATTAAATACATGCTTCCAATTATGTTCTACTTCAAAATCCTGTTTGCAATTACTATCTTCCACTGTCATCTAGTGTCCAAAAAACTTTCTGCAAATGTTTGGTGATTACACTGAAGAATTAAATACTATTTTTCCCCAACTTAGTTTAAAAACTTTTAATCAGAAAGTAATTCCTAAAGTTTGGATATTCAAGGTTTTCTTCTGTCTATATAGTTACGCAGCCTTGAAAAAGTTTATGCAGCTGAACATGCATGTCCAGCAAGGAAATATGAAACTGAGAGGAAATACAGGGCTTTAGAAAACAATACCATTACAGAATATAGTGGAAGGAACAGGGACTGCAGGTCCCAGTTGTGTCAGGGCTTTAAGGGAATTATAGGCTAGAAGAAAGTACAGTCAAAATATCTCAGAACAACTGAACAGAAGAAATAAGTAAATATACCTAGTGAAGAAAAACATCAGGACATAATGCTAATAAAACTTCAGATGAACAAAACCAACTAAAACTTTAAACTGCTAAAACAAGACTATGCCTCAAATATATTTCATACTTTTATGTATGAGTTGTCCTTCTTTCCTACATACAGTAATAAGAAAGCAAACACGACAGGTTTGAGTCATTCTCTCTAAGGCACTTCAGCGAACACACTGTTTCAGCTTGCATAGTGAAGAACAGAGCTATATTCATAGCTATTACATTTAAGCTTTACTCTTCATAAACACCCATGTCCATAATTTTGATTTAGTAATATTGCACTGAATATATGATCACCTTCTCAAGGAAATATTTATCAATTTTCAAAGTGAAAGATCATATGAAACTGCTGTTTCTACATATATGTACTTGCCACAGTCACAAGACCAAATTCAGTTTTCATTTCACAACATTCAAATACTACACAAAATATTCTGAGAAAGGTGGGGACTATGCTCACATATCCAAAAGGAAACAGGATTAAAACCAATCATCAATAACCTGAGATGTTGTTAATATATTTAGCCCTGTTGAAATTAGCCTCAAAAAACCATGGCACCAAATGGTGCTTATCTTAAAATTATTAACTTAACACAGGGCATTAATATCTGCTCTTGAATGTAAGGCTTCTGCCAAATGTACATTATCTGTTTACTTTGTAAATGTTATTCCAAGGGTAAAGAGTAATACAGTGAAACTAAATAACCCCAAATGACATAAGGGCAATTTATTAACACAAAACATTCTAAGAAAAGGGTGATTTTCAAAAAAATATGTAAAATGTTGCCTTTGCAAAAAAAAAAAAAAAAAAGCAAAACCCAATACTGTCTATATAAGTGAATAGGTAATTCAAATATAGAAACAGCATTAATTCTACCCTCTTATGACTTATGTTATACAGATGTTTTAAAAGAAACTTTCAGTCTTTACAGATCAGACTCATACCACCTCAGACCACAAAAAAAATTGATCAGAACATTAAAATTACTCTCCAAATAATAATAATTAAAGAACAGGAAAATGTTGCACTGATTTAAATGTCTAAGAAGACTAGATTCATATCTATCTGCTCATCCTTGCTACTTGGCACCAATGTTCTTACAAGGAATCTTGGTGTAAAAGAAATTTAGGAACAACAAAAAAATAAACCTCTGACAAGAATGTAATTTTAAAATATTTATTTGGCAGTTGGTGCAAGAGTAAAATAAACTTGCTATTCTTGACCAAGGCAGATACTGAACTTAAGTGGGTAAGGGCAATAAAAGTTTCAACCTGTTTAACAGGACTTAACTGTTAGGTTTTCTTCCTGTATTTACTACATATAATCATATACATATAAATAATCAACCACATTTACTATGTTTTAGTGAGCAAAAGAAAGATCACACTGTCATCTTCTTTCAGTTGGTAGCTTACTGTCACAACACAAGCACACTACCAGGCTGCTACAAGGCCTTACTATAGCTCAGGGCCCACTATCCATACTGTTTCTCCATCCAACCACCTTTCTCACACTCCTCAGGGCTATTTAACTACTTAGTGGGAACCAGCTACAGCTGCACATCATCCATGTCAATCACCCCACTGCCTTTGAAGCAAGGCCACAGGTGCATGTTATCAATGTTATTTAACCCACTGCCTTCATTCCTCTATAGCTTACCATAAGAAGTGGTGATGTCTTGATTACAGTATTCTGGTCAGTGTTAGGATAAGACAAATAGAAGGTGATTTTTTAAGTCCCAGTATGGCCTCAGAGGTCCATAGGGCAAATACAAAGACATTTGGAACACAATTAAATATGTTTATCATTTATTATTCTGTCTATTGCTTCACCTAGTAACTGATGAAATTTCCATAGTTGGGGTTCTGAAAGTCTTTTAACTAACTTTCTCTAAACAAAACAATTTATTCTGTATCTTTGAACTAAAATTTCCTTGCAATAAAGTGTGCTGAAAGAAAATCTAATAGTAACTTTGGAACTGTGTAGAAAGTACTATACCAGAGGTGACTGTCCCACTTAAAATGTTGGTTTAAGAAAACAAAAATTTTGTTCCAAAAAAATTGTTTTGCAATGGTTATCTTTGATTTTTGAACATAGTAATTTTCAATTGGAACATAACCTTGGAACCCATTAAGCAGTTCCAACAACTTCAATCCTTTTTGAAATGAAGTATATGAATCTAGTAAAATATGTAAGTATCAGTACTTAAACATTTGATGTCATGCTACAACAGACCTCTAAATTTCTACTTGTCCTTTGTTACAGTATTAAAAATATTCAAAGGTATGCCTTTTTGCATCTTGTAAAGATGCATTGTGCATCTTGATTAAAGAAGAAAAAAACCCCAGTAATTCCTATCATCAAACTCTGAGAGCTCCAACACTTGCTTTCAGGCAGATTAAAAATGTAAAGACTAGCAAGGACCTCTAGTGCTGCGGTTTAACTACTGCAATATAGTGTGGCTAGCAATAAACCACGGAATCCATGAAACAGGCAATTTTAGACTCTCTTATGCAACTATGTGGTGTAACACAGAAGCAGCTCTTCTAAAGAATAAAAAAAAAATGCTTTGCCTATTAACTAAAGCTAACAGCAGTGGAAATACTCTTCCACTTTCCTTAAAAGCTAGTAAAAAACAGGAGAACACTGTTTAGATTCATAGTGTCTCTTTCTGGCAGTACGGGGGGGAACCTTCTATACTCTTTGCAGCTGGTTCAAAACCATGGATTACGTATCAGATGGGATGCCACTCTGGCTGGCTCATATGTCCAGGACAGGTAGGACAGGGGGAGAAGGAGAAAGTGAATTAAATCCCAACAAAAAGAGAAAATGAGGGGCCATTTTATTTCATACTACTGCTGGATATGCATCCTTTGGATCATTTGTGGAGAAGGGACAGAGGATACCACCTTCATGCAAGGTTAAGGCTACTACTGTCCCCTATACAAGCAAATGTCCCTGTTGCATATTGGCTTTATCAGCCATGAGCATGAACAGAACAAGCCTTAGATGCACAGATGTCATTCAAAAAAGACAGTATTAAAACCTAAATCCATTGCCCATTTAGGCTTCAGAGGAAATAGAATACTTCTCTTTGGTAACACCAGAAAATTCTTGACCTAGCCCTTACAGCTCAGACCTTGCTTTTAGATTTCCTGTGCAATTATTTAAGAAGTGGAATCGATTCATTTCTACTAAATTTTTTTTTAAGAAAAGTCTGTAGCGTCAGAAATATGCAAAGTTGTCTTTAGGGAGAAATCACCACAGCAGGATTGTTAAAAAGATCATATGAAATCTGCTGTGAAATCCTGCTGTGGCTTACCTGAGGATGCAGGGCTACTTCTCAAATATAGCGGAACTGAAAATGCAAAATGATCTTCCCAGGTTTCTCTAGGGCTTGCTCTGGTCACCAAGCACGGACGGGAGTAAAATTTCTGTGTCTAATTCCACTTTTGGATCTGGCTTGCTCTCACTTGCTCCTCACTTCTTTTTCTTCTTAATGTTTCTTTCTTTTTTCTCTTCCTAACAATGTTAAGCACACTGCTGAGCTATTCCTTACAGCTGTAGGACTTTTCATATGGTATTTAGCTCTTTTTCTTTAAATGCCTCTATTTTATTGCTGCTTCCTGTATCAATGTGGATATGCTTTTTTTCAGAGTACACCTTTGCAATACTCTACCCAAACTTTACCTGCCATATGAGATTATTTTTATCATGAACTTTCAGAAATGTCATCCTGTAATTACAGAGAAAGTCACCATAAAATCTCTTGTCAAAGATTTCACTCTGTTAGCCCTAAACTGTTTGCAGCACTGCCGATGCCACAGCTGCAGCAACACCGAGCTCAGGCTGGGTTAGCGAATTGTGAATCCCCCTCACTGGTTCCGCAGCCTCGGATGAGCCGTATGATGTTTCAGCTGTGCTGTCACCAATAAAAGACACAGTTGCATAAAGCAGGTTCCTCTCCACTTCTACAATCTGCCATCCTGCATAGAGTATTAGGACTGTGTGTCGATTCTAATGTTAGCTGTCTGCAGTAAAATCACAAAATACCTTGATTCATGCTAGAATGCTCCTCACAAAATAGTAAGCAGCACAATGATTTTAGGGGTGTGGGGAAAAAAGCATTTTGAGATGGTAGTCTGCAAAAATTCTGAATTAAAAAAATTACAGGAAATTCTTGAATTTCTACGTGGCTCTGGAGAGCACAATGCAAACCCAAGCTTAAGCAGGCTCAGAATCTAAGTGGCGTTCAGGACAGGCCAAGGGTTTATCTTCTGCATCATAAGCAAACTCCAAAGTTGAGTTAGTACTTAAAGAAATATTAAACAATATTCTTTATGAGTTTCTCCAGCTCTGTCTTACAAAAATAACCTCTTATAACTAAGCTGGAAGAAACAACTCCTCCTGCAGATAAATCCCGATAAAATAATTCTTCAGCTGGAATTTGTGACTGTTTAGTGAGCACTAATACTTTTTGTCTCATATTCAGAACAGGCGTGTTTTGGTTTTGTTTTTTTTTTTTGATTAGGCTATGTACATAAACTTGGCAATTCGTTTGCCTAATTTTGCAGAAGCAAAGGTAATGAGAAAAGTGTGGATGAACATTGAGTATTCTTTCAAAGGATTTAGTAAGTAGAGAAAAAGGCCCAACTCCACCATCTAGAGAGAGCTACTGTTCACCAGTTATATAAAAGACATAGTTCGAAACTAAACAGCAGCAGCAACCGCAAAACTAATCAGTATTATGTAATACACCAGCGGTAAAGAGAAACGGATAGGAGCTTTGTGAACTGGAAGCTACAAAACATGAAACACTGAAAAGCTGAAGTCCATAGCCAGTCGAGGCAGGGGTCAGTTGCTCTTGTTCCCAAAGTCCTAGACTTGAACAAAAAGCTTATAACAAGGTGCTGGAAATATTAATGACATTAAAATTGTTTGCTGCCAATTAAGGAATTTACTAGACGCTCACAGAACTCAGTAAGTTCAGCTAACTTGGCATTGTATGCTATGGTTCACTAAAGTTGATATTAATAAAAATGTGAAAATCAGGGAAACTCTAGAAGATTGAAAGTACTAACGTTTGGGCAATGTTCAAAAAGGGGAAACAGATAAAATGGCTTAATCTATAGTTTGATGTGATTCCTATATCACACTTTTTCTTTATGATGCCAATAGTTCAGTTAATACAGATAAAAGGATTAAGAACACAGTCAATGTTGCTCAGAAAGGTTCTGTGCAAATGGATTCAAAACAGTAAATTTCATTTTTCTGGGCTTATGTATTTGAGGAAACAATAAAACCTCTAACTTGCTTATTTCCGTAGAAGAGAGTAATTTGTAATTAGTAGATATTTGTATGTGTTGGTTTCCATTTTGGTGTCCTTCACACATTGCAGTATAAAGATACTAAATGCAATGATTTTAGAAAGCATTCATTTAAGAGCTTTGGATATTATTAACCTCAAAATAGCCTGCCACAGTCCCCACCTCTCTAAATAATTCCCTGTCTACACTGATTTGAACAATCTATACAGGGTTTTAAAATGCATAGCGAACATAAATGATGCAATCAAACCAGCAGTCGTCTTTGTTGTATTGGAAAGCGCAAATGCAGAGCAAATTCCAAAGCTGCAAAGCCCTGAAAGAGGATTCTACCAGCACCCACACCTGATCTCATCAATGAATATAAAAAAGCTCCTAAGAATGAGTAATGAATGCAAGTGTACTCAGAATAGTCAGATTTTTTTTTCTGAAAAGCATATAAAACCTAGTTTAAATTAGTCTACTCCTACATTATCTTTTAAAATAATGTAACTAGGTACTTAGGAATATTTGAAAGGTGTAGTCTCTTCTGGAGATGCAAAGAACCATAATTTCAGTTTATTTAGTTCATCATTTCAGTTTATTCCATTAATTGACGTCAATGACTAATTCTTTGAATTGAGACTCTGTGAGCTGGAAAAAAATGATGTGTTTGTTCCTATTCCATTCAGGAATAAAAATGAAACAAAAAGGGATGAATGCTATAAGTTACTAGAACAAAGGACAAAAAGTTAATTCAGTATGTTAATAGATGATATTTTCATTTAACAATTCATCTTCATAGAAGAACAAAGTGAGGTTTATATATTCGGTTTAAGGCTCATAGGAGCTTATTTAAATAGCATCAATAAAACATATTAAATGCAGAGTTTCTGCATCTTGAATTTCCAGTTTGTGTTGATACAAAGCTTGGGGAAGAGGGGAATTTATATGCTTGTTTAAAAAGGCAATTAGAAGGCAATTAGTTCTTATTAACAAATGTAAAAAACCCCAAATGTCTAAATTAGTGACTTAGATTAAATATAATCATTCTTTTCTAGTCTTAATAAAAAAAAATAGACTGCACATTAAAATCAAACTACAGAAGGAGTGTGCATAGTCTAGAAGCATCTGAGCCTGTCTCACTGGAGTGCCCGATGAGGTTCACTTCCAGGTGATTCTGGATCACTGCTTGCTGTGATGTTGGCTGGCTTTCAGCTGGAGATGCCAAAAATCCCTTGTTCCTGGGACAATACTGCCATTTGCAACGGGCTTCCCATACTGTTCCAGGGGTTATGATGAGAGGCAAAGTTCACTGCTCGGGTAAGGAAGGAGCTGAAGCCTCAGAGGTATGCCTGCACCCCTCTGTTTATAAATCCCTTCTTTGTGGTTACTGAACCAGGAGAGTGACTGATGCAAATCATAAAGGATCAGGGTATGTCATCTGTGAGCAGAAAGACTTAGATATTTAGAATGTTATTTTGCAGATGATGACAGTATATTCTATGCCATAACTGTAAAAAGAAAAAATAAATCAGGTTTCTAGCAAGGCAGGCCAAGTTAATTCCTGGTATAACTTCTGCAACTGAAATATCTGCTTATGTAATTAATTTTGGTAGCAGGAATTAGACATTTAAAACTATGACTGTATGTGTGAACAAGGAGGCCTGCATGGATGAATGAAGAGCTCCTGGACAAACTCAAACACAAAAAGGAAGCCTACAGAGGGTGGAAGCAAGAACAGGTGGCTGGGAGGAATACAGAGAAATTGTCCAAGCAGCCAAGGACAAGGTTAGGAAAGATAAAGTCCTGATAGAATTAAATCTGGCCAGGGACATCAAGGGTAACAAAACAGCTTCTATAGGTATGTCAGTGATAAAAGGAAAACTAGGGAAATTGTGGGCTCTCTCCGGAAGGAAATGGGAGACCTGGTTACCTGGGATATGGAGAAGGCTAGGGTACTCGATGACTTTTTTGCCTCAGTCTTTGCTGGCAATCACTCCAGACACACTGCCCAAGTCACAGAAGGGAACGGAAGGGACTGGAAGAATTAAGAACCACCTGCTGTAGAAGAAGATGAGGTATGAGACCATCTAAGGAACCTGAAGGTGCACAAGTCCATGGGACTTCATGGGATGCATCCATGGGTCCTGAGGGACCTGGCAGATGAAGTGGTTAAGCCGCTATCCATCATATTTGAGAAGTTGTGGCAGTCTGGTGAAGTTCCCATGAGCTGAAAAAAAGGAAATGTAGCACCCAGTTCTAAAAAGGGAAAAAAGACCTGGGAAACTGCAGGCCAGTCAGTCTCACCTGTGTGCCCAGCAAGATCATGGAGCAGATCCTTCTGGAAACTATGCTGAGGCACACGGAAAATAATGAGGTGACTGGTGACAGCCAACATGGCTTCACTAAGGACAAACTGTGCCTGACAAATCTAGTGGCCTTCTATAACAGGGTTACAGTGTTGGTGGATGAGGGAAGAATGACTGACATCATCTACCTGGGCTTGTGCAAAGCTTTTGATACTGTCACACATGACATCCTTGTCTAAGCTGGAGAGACATGGATTTGACAGAGAGACCACTCCGAACTGTCTAGATGGTCATACTCAAAGAGTTGCAGTCAAAGGCTTGATGTCCAAATCGAGACCAGTGACAAGTGGCTTTCCTCAGGGGTCAGTATTGGGACTAGCACTGTTTAATGTCTTTGTCAGTGACTTGGACACTGGTATTCGGTGCACCTTCAGCAAGTTTGCTGACAACACCAAGCTGTATGATGCAGTCGACACACTGGAAGGAAAGGATGCCACCCAGAGGAACCTTGACAGGCTTGAGAGGTGGGCCCATGTAAACCTCATGAATTTCAGCAAGGCCAAGTGCAAGGCCCTGCATGTAGGTTGAGGCAATCCCAAGTGAAAATGCAGGCTGGGAAGAGAATGGATTGAGAGCAGCCCTGAGGAGAAGGACTTGGGGGTGTTGGTGGATGAGAAGCTCAACATGACCTGGCAATGTGTGGCAAAGTGCTTGCAGCCCAGAAAGCCAACTGAATCCTGGGCTGCATCAAAAGAAATATGACCAGCAGGTCAAGGGAGGTGATTCTCCCCCTCTACTCCTCTCCTGTAAGACCCCGCCTGGAGTACTGTATTCAGCTCTGGGGCCCCCAACATAAGAACATGGACCTGCCAGAGTGAGTCCAGAGAAAGGCCACAAAGATGATCAGAGGGCTGGAGCACCTCTCCTATGAAGATGGGCTGAGAGAGTTGGGGCTGTTAAGACTGGAGAAAGGGAGCCTCTGGGGAGACCTTATAGCAGCCTTTCAATACTTAAAATGTAGTACCTGCAAGAAAGCTGTAGAGGAACATTTTACAAGGGCTTGTAGTGACAAAACAAGGGGTAACGGTTTTAAACTGAAAGAGGTAGGTTTAGATTAGATATGATGAAGAAATTCGTTACTGTGAGGGTGGTGAGACACGGGAATGGACCAGGTTGCCCAGAGAAGCTGTGGATGCCCCATCCCTGGAAGTGTTCAAGGCCAGGCTGGATGGGGCTTTGAGCAGCCTGGTCTAGTGGAAGGTGTCCCTGCCACCCATGGCAGGGGGGTTGGAACTAGATGATCTTTCATCTAGTTTCATCTAAGGTTCCTTCCAACCCAAACCATTCCATGACTGTGATTCTATGAACATGACTTAAGTACTTTAATATAAAAACTCAAAGCTGCTACACAGTAAAAAATGGGAACTCTGTTCTCAGCAATATTAAATATTCAGTAACACTAATATAGCAATATATTTCTATAAATGTAATGTTACTGTTCCATGTAGTCTTTAGTGTGT
This sequence comes from Falco peregrinus, assembly GCF_023634155.1. NCBI lineage: Eukaryota > Metazoa > Chordata > Aves > Falconiformes > Falconidae > Falco > Falco peregrinus. Next base: position 49,343,810 of record NC_073723.1, read on the forward strand.
TAGTTGTTTGGCCTTGTTGCATTCAGTATTGTCTTTGTGTTGTGAAGGGGTGGTAGTGGTGTGGTAAGGTCATTGCTCCAGCACACAAGTGGGGTCTCTTAAAATATGCAGCATGGGATTTTTATAGGATTATTTAGGCTGCCTGTTTTCCCTTGAGAGCTTCTGTTCTTAACAACTTCTGAGGGTATGTCCACTTTGACTATTTTTTCTGAAGTTTAAATGTCCTTTGCATATTTCTGCACAGGACCAAGAACTGATCTCATGACCTAGATGTTAAATTGAAGCTAAGCATTCCCTTCCTGCAAGGACCTCTGGCAATAAACCAGAAAAATCACTTATGAATTCAAAACCTGTGCAGTCAGAATTACTGAAACATATTGGGAAGCCACAGAGTGTTAAAATCACTGGTTAGGAATGATCCATAAAGGGGTCAGAGGGAGTGGCGTGCCTTCAAAAATGGCGTCAGCTGCTCCTGAGTCATTGACCATTCAAAAACAAATTACTGACAGCTATGTACCAGTCAGTGCTCTGGAAAAGAAGCAAGGGATGAGATAGTACTTGGTGTTGGCTATGGACTGCCAGGCTACATTAAAGGATAATTGAAGTTCTAGAAGTATCTCTCCATAACATGCAGGAAAACTTGTGTTATTGGAGACTGGTATTTACTTTGTATATTCCAGGTCAGAACAGTAACACTTACTTTGTAGTTTAAAAAATGACTTTTTAAAAAAGTGATTAAATTGTTCAGTTGAAGAAAACTTAAAATTGAAAATGAATACTTGTTCCAGTTTACTCTGCAAGATGCCACAAACTATCAAAGGAGAAGGAAGGAACTTGGGTTTAAAACATCAGCCTCGCTTAGCAGAGAAGTGAATGCCGCTGTCTCCAATACTAAAAAAAAAAAAAAAAAAAAAAAAAGGAAAAACCGACAAGACAAAAATGAAGGGAAGCTGATGAAGCTAGTAACTCTAAGGGAAGCAGAAGTACAAAGGGAGAATTTATGGCAAGTAGAGCTAAAGAAAATAAGAAGATATTATTTTTCAACTACATTTGGAACTAAGTAAATACTGGCAGCATTGGTTCCTTACTGGCATGGCAGGCTATAATGTACAGAAAAACTTATATGCTGCTTCTCTGTTTGATACTGAGATAATTTTTCTGACCTGGTGTTATCAGTTTAAGAGGTGTGCTTTGATGTGTTAAGAATATTACAGATCAGCTATGGGAATAAACTCTTAAGAGTAGAACTCAAGAGGCTTAGTTTATTTGGTACCATGGAGAAAACTGAGAGGTGTTAAAGAACCACATGAACAGACATCTCCAGAGAAACACATAACAAATTAAATGGCTGACAGTGAAACAGCCCACTTGAGGTAATTGTGTGATGTTAATTACCTACTGTAATCCTTGAAAGTTCAGATTCACACTCAATGTTTTTCCTAAAACACATCAAATAGGAGCTTACCCAGTCTTGACCCATTTGTTTTTGGAAGAAAGTGGAGTGCTCAAACTCCCATCTCCTAACTTTCTTTTGGAATTGAATGAATTCAATAACTTGTTTTGGTTTTTTTTTCTCTAAATCTCTCTCAAAAAGAATTCCTGACTTCAAGAAATCCACCACACCAATAGTTTGTAGTAGCTAATCAACCATGCTTCCAATACATGTACAATTTTGTTTTACAATTGGAATTTTTAATTATAAACCACATTACAGTATCCAGCTTAATAGACAAAATCTATTGAGAAGTGTATATTTAAATTACAAGAAGCAGTCATGGCATAAGCTAAAAGGGGTCATGAATGCAATAGCTAAGGTGTTAGGATGGATATAATTTGACAATAATTTGGGAAATTAATATTCATAACAGATAAAACAATTTTGAGATTGACTATAAGAAGGAGATGGCAATCTGTAACAGAAATTGGTTTACCTGTTTATTTTATATTGGGTTCTGTATCCACACTGTTTTAACTTTGCATATAAATATATTTCCAGTCATGGCAGCTGCCACAGCCCTGGAATTACTAAGAGGCTCTGCAACACCTTCTCCTCCTCTGAGGGGGCTGGCTGCTCCTGCTTGAGGCCAGCTCTGACAGAGTGTGGCTGTGGGACTTGGTCAGGCTGCTGTCAGAGTGCTGTGTGTTCGCTGCTTGCCCTTTGCTCAGGAGCCGTATTCAAACTCCAGCCCTTGGCCTTGGCCCTTTCTTGAGCTAGACTGCCGCTTGTGCTGGCTCCACCCCAGACCTGCCTTCTCGCCCTGGACTTGTCCACCAGTCACCGAACTGGTGGCTGAACCCGGTTTTTGCCACCAGACCTCACTCTGGTCCTGTGGGACTGCGCCCCTTGTCCCTGACTCCCTTGCTGCCAGCCTTAGCTCTCAGCTTGCCTCCCCCTGCAAAGCAGCCTGTTCTTTTTGCTCCCTGAATACAGCTGCATAAACATGTAGTTTGAAAGGCACATTCTTTGGTATACCAAATTTAGCACCCAAAGTTAAAAGCACACAGTGAAAAACTCCTTCAACCTTTCTGTCTATAAAAAAAAAAAAAATACCACAGGTGAATCCTAAAAACTATGTTGAAAGAATAATCAGCTACATTTAGTACAGCGCTTTGAAAATGTGAAGAACTATCAGCAACCCTGTTTAATGTTTTCTTTTCTTATACCCTGAAGTAAAATAATTTTCATAAAATACTGCTTTTTCAGGATAGAAGTGCTAGATATAATGTTAAATTTTTGGGTTTGTTCAGACAGGCTCATGAAAAAACCCTGTAATTAGTTGCTTGGCATGAAGTGGCTCTGGATCACTTTGAGAGGAAGCAACATAATGAAATGTTACAAGAACAAGCCAGACCAACCTGCTCTGCTAGCAGAGCTTTGCTTACTCCCCAGTTCCTGCTTCAGTCCAGCCTGAGCTGCCTCCCAGTTCAACAGTTGTCCCACATGTGCTATAAAAAACTGAACAGTGCTTAAGTGCCTGAAGCCTCATTTTATGCAATTGCTGAGAGCTTGAGTGGCCGAGGTGCTTTGCCAGAAAACTACAAACCCTGTCAGTGCTGTTGCTTCACTTGCTGATCTCTCAGCTCCTCAAACTGAAAGAGGTCACTCAGTATGTCAAGACAAATTGAATGAGACTCGCTGGTGCTTCAGGCTTACTAAACCTCAAAGCCGTTTTTTACCTCTGGCTTACCTCCCTGGTTGTAGCATGTATGACACTTATTTTGTCAAGTTCTAGCTGGATGTCCATCCCTTCACGCTAAATCTTAGTCCTTCATCACATTCATGGAATTTATGAAGGAGAGGACCATTTTAGGAGATGCAAAAAGCAGAAATTGATATCTGTACAACTAAACACTGAACTTTGACACAATCAGTGTTATATTACACAAAGCTGCCTTGAATTGCTTTCTTAGAAACTTGTATTATATATCCCATTACGTCTGTTCATCCAAGTACCAATGTCTTCTCAGCTTCATTCACTACTGTAGTCTGAAGTGCCAAAGATGTCTTTGAGAATGTGGTAGGACACATCTCCCAAGAAGCTGCAAAATGGGGAGTGCTTGTTTGCCATGTGCCACAAGGTGGCAAATAGGGGTGGTGAAGCTGTGCTTACTTTCAAAAACCCACAGCTGGGGCATTTTCTAAAGAATACCTGTCTGGACAAGCTGTGACCGTTCAACAGACTTTAACATGACAGACAGGCAGGAAGCTCTTGAACATGGCAGAAGTAGCTACTAAAAGTTAACTGTGAAAACCATAAGCCTGGTCAAACCTGTGAGAAGTGGTAGACTTACAAGCTGATGAACTAGAAGTAAAACATAAGATTAGGGGTAGGGCTGTACATATGAGGTTTAAACAGGCCTAAGAGGAAATCTGAGGTGAAGAAAATGCTGTACACCATGAACCTAGCTATTTTGCTGAATACATGTCCTACAGGCTGAAAATTGGATGTTTGCGCTTTCTTTTGCCTTACTCTTATGATGTGCTTGCTTCATATTCTGGCCATACTTTTGTGCTTTGATTTTCTTACATTCCATGGCCTGCTGCCTATGGTGTATTTTATGGAAGAAGAGGTCATGGTGGGGCAGCAGAGAAGGTATGACCCTGCCACATGCTGTGCTCAAGGCATCTTTGCTAGAGGGTATCTGTAACTCCAGCATCCCGATCCCCACCTGCAGTTCCAAGCTAAAGAACCTGCTTCCTTGCACCCCTCTCCAGTCCACTCTCCTCCAGTTTACGTACCTATGTCCTCACCTCAACATTCAGTAGGCTAAGCCTCCACAGAAACCTATAGTAGCAGAGAAATATGAAAGCGACATGTGCTACTTTCATTTTCTAGAGACAAGGCCTAGGAGGCCGCTTCCTGCCCTGCAGCTTTCCTCCTGCTTCGTGTCAAACGCTCCCTAAGCCCTCACAGGCGCCAGTCCTTCACCGCGGCCCCTGCAGGGCAGGGAAAGGACTCCGACCTGGGTGGTGAGTACCCCTGGAGCCGCCCCCTCCCGCCCGGATTTAACGTTCAGTTGGAGGAGGGCTGCTGCCGCCTCGTTACCCGCGCTGGGGCAACGCCTAGCAGCCTATAGCCCCGAGCCGGGGAGGCCTCGGAATCCATATCCCCACGGGCCAAGCCATCGCCTCTGCGCGAACAAACGGTCCACGGGGTCTCCCGGGGTGAGCGCGCGGGCGTGACTTCCGCCTCCCCCGGGCCCGCGCGCCGCCGCCGCTTCCGGCCCGCGGTTCCTCCTCCGGGCCGCCCTCTCCCGGCATGCACCGGGGCCGGAAGCGGCTGACGACAATAACAAACATCGGCGGCTGCGCCAGGACTCCCCGTCCCCGCGTTCCCCATCCCGCCCCACCGGCCCCGCCGCCTCCCGCGCCCGCCAGCCGCCACCACCCCCCACCTGGCCGCCGTGGCCGCTGGGGCGGTGCCTGTCCCTGCGAAGCCGCCGGGCCCGGCCGCGAAGGGGGTGGGGGGGGGCCGCACCGCCACCGCCGCAAGATGCGCGGCGCTGCCGCGGGACCCTCGGGTGAGTGCGGCCGGGTGAGACGCGGGCTGCCCCGGCTGCCCCCTGCTTCTCCTCTCGGCCCCTCCCAGCCGAGGAGAGGGTGGGGACCTCGCCGGCGGGCCCACCGTTACCGGGAGGGCGGCCTTGGCAAGGGGTGGCGGTCCCGGCTCTGGGCGCGGGGCTGCACCCGCGGGGCGGGCGACAGAGCGCTGGGACGGGGGTCGGGGCGGACCGGGGTCGCGCTGCCGGTGGCGGTCCTGGGGTGGCCGGGTGACTCCCGCTCGGCCGGGGCGGCGGCAGCGGGCAGCGACTGCGGGGCTGGCGGAGGGGCAGCGCCGGGCGGGCCGGGGTGCTGCCTCCCTGCCCGGGGCCCCGCTGTCAGGGCGAGTGATCGGCGATGAAGTTACTACAAGGGATGACTCAGCCCGGCTGCGCCTCCGTGCCCGCCGTCGGCAGCGGTCGGACGAGCGCCGTGCAGAAGCGGTGTGTTTACAGCCGTTGTCCTGCCTTTCCCTCGGTTGTTTACTTGTTTCTGCTCCCGAGGAAGCATATATTGTGCCTGAATTTCCCCGTCGGTTTGTCGTTACTGCTTTGTGGTAGGCTTTCAGCCGTTTTTGTTGATGCGTGCCCCCCGAAGTTCTGGTTGACAGCGATCCAGAGGTAGAAAAGCTAATATGAATGCTGGGAAAATTAATTGATCTTTGTAGTACTCATGTTTCTTACTTAATTTCATCTAGGGATAGAAAAAAACCCATAATATCTGAACCTGAGATACTTGTAACTGACCCAGATATGTTAGCTTAATCCTTTTATAATAGTTTTTTTATTAATTACTTCAGACAAAAAAAAAAGTGATAATAAAGTGGTATGTTCTGGCTGTGAGCCATTCCCTGTGGTTTGTATTTAAAGCTTTCACCTTTATTTCTTTCTGGGAGAGAATGAGGAGGTTGAGTATTTTTTTCTGCCAGTCGCATAAATTTGTGCTAGAAGTAGTTCATGCCATTGGCTTTACAGAAGAACTTACACTTCTGGAGGTGTTTGGTTGGCTGTATGGTAAAAGGTACCTCAGTGGTGGTGAAGAAATAATGAGGCTGGAAAACATGCTTCTTACAGTTGAAGTTCATACAGCTATGAAGTACTGGGAGGAACAGTAGATGCTGTAAATGCTGCATAACAATAAAGAAAACCTGTGTGCTATTATGGAGTATTTAAGCTGTAAACGTTAAGAATGCTTAATACCTAGTACCTTGGGAAGTTTTTAGAAGAGAAGGTGCATGAGGAAAGGACTTTACTGTTATCTAGTGTTCTAACATAAACTTTAGTGCCATGAAGCAAATATTAACAAGAAAGAAATTAGATGTGTAAACATCATGAAGCGTAGTTTAAATGAAAGTGTGCAGAGCATACTTATTCTAAATGCTGTCAGGAACTCAAAATGGTTTTGTTATGTTGGGACTAGTAAAGAAAACTGCTTACTGGTGAGTGAGGCAGGGGACTTCAGCTGTGCCAGTTACAGAGCTGGAAATGCAAACAATTTTTTGGGATAATGGATTAGTGTAAGGTAGACCTAATTGCACTTTGGAAATATATTATTGTATGCTTTGTACAAGTGGCTTTATGTTTTGTGGAATTAAAAAAAAAGGGTAAACCTATCTTACACTGTACTGTGTTGATCTAGCCTTATGCTTAGCACAGACTTGTGTTACTAGTCTCTGAGATCATATTTGAGGGGCTGTCTCTCTTTCCATGTCATGTTACCATATTTATAATTAGAAGCATACGCAGCAGAGTTGCACTCTGACTGGAGAAGAGGGCAAGGGTTATTCTGAGGTCTTTTTTGGTGTCTGTTTAAAACATTGTTTGTCCCTGCATGTTGTGTGAATGCAGCTAAGGTTACATAGTCTTGCAAAAATTAGGGAAAACAATAATTTCTAAATTATTAGTATATTTCTTAAAATTTCGGTTATTCTGGTTAAGGGGTGAGTGTATGTGGGGGGATGGGAGGTAGCACATGTTATTTTTTTTTCATTTTGATTAGAGAGTGGCAGTTACAGTAAGATCATTTGAAATAATTTTTCTTTATGTTGTCCTGTAGAGTAGTTTGTTACCAGTGTGTTTTTAAGTCTTTATTTGCTTTTAAGCTGGTAGGTAGTTTCTGTGGAAGACTTGCTCAGAGTGGTGTGAGGGTCTTGAGGCTTTTATTGCACAGGCTGGATTCATTCCCATATTGTGGTAAAGTGAAGCAAGTCAGAAAGAAAAACTATAGCCTGTGTAACCCCGGCTGTCACACAAGCTACTTCAGAGTCATTTGGACAGTGTCCAAGCAGTCATGTGTCTCCTGCGTATGCATATTGCTCAAGAAAGTTGTGATCTTCATTTTGGTCTGCAGCACGATGATGTTATATGAGGAATTTCTGAAGAGGGGAAAAAAAAGGAAATTTTTGATACCCTGCTACTTTCAAGAACCCTACTGATGGTATCCTAAGATGCCAACTTACATGATAATGTTGTATTATACTGCAGTATCTGATTGAATGCACTGATACTTTTTTGCCTGCTTGGTATCACTAATATGTATATTATTTATGTAATTGCTAGAATTACAAAGTACCTGTTTTTTAGCTGATTTGTCAGAGTAATTATTTCAGTGTACAGGCTGAAAGAGTCTTACATGGATGCTTTGTTGCAAAATACTACGTGTGATTCATTTTGATAGAGAAATTGCTAACAATGGTTTTTGTTAGCTAATTAGCATTCTGTAGTTATTATGAAAGTCACTTGTCTATAAGTTATTTCATATTGCAAATCCACTTCTAATTTAGTTTTTAGTTCAGTTGAAAGAGAAGTTGGAAGGCATCGTAGCCACGTATCAGCTCTTTCTATTCTCATTTGTAAGCATGGTTGGAAGTGGATGTACTTTAGTGTGTTTTCTAATGGGATTTGAGCATAACTAAATTGTTAATAATACATAAGTAGTATCTACACCACCTGGAACATCAGGGCAATTTGTGCTTGTCTTCTGCCCATCTCCAGGTATGTATTTCCTTTTTGTTGTTCAGGTTTACAGTCCGCAGTTCCAGTAGGGTTCTGAGCTCAAACTACCAGGTCAAGCAACAGCTCAGTGTAGAATTTTTACGTGCATCCAAGATGTTGACAATATCATTTGGGAGCACAGTTTGCAGCTGGGCCTGCTGTCTTTATTGTGCCAAGGTAAAATGATTACAGGGTGCTATATATAAACCTCTAGTAGTTTATACATCTAGAAAATTAGCTGTTGTCCAATGTGGTAGTCTGCTTTGTGTGAAATGACTTGTTTAAGTGTTATATTAATTTCTTTCTGACCTGCATTGATTACTTGCTGTTTGAAGGTAAAATATTAAACTGCTTTGTTGACTAGTCTGGTTCCAAATGTCCTGCACCTGCCTTGCTGTGTAATGCCGTAGGTCCAATAATAAGGATGATGTGTGAGAGCATCTTTGCTTAAACATGGTTCTAATGGGTCTCTGACTATAGACCATGCTTTTATTTTCTTGTTAAGAAATATCTCATGTTTTCTTACCACCAAAGACTTATTTTTGAAACAGCATTTTTGCTTTTTCAGGAGAGTAGGGAAGTTGTAGTGGTGGTAAAATAATATATTCAGTGTTTAAAAATTGCCTGTTCTTTTTATTTGGAAGGATTAAGTGAAACTAGTAGCTGTGTGATAGAAACACAATACACCGATCTTCATTATTATTCTTGAAGATGTGTTTGAAAAACCAGTATACTGTTTTCAGTTTGAACAGATTGAAAACAATGTATATTTTAGAGATGAAAGCATCATTGAAGAACTAATTAAAAGGTTTATTTATATTAAATCAGACCACTCTTAGCAGAGCTAAAACATAAATTAAGAATGGCACTTTGCTGAGATGTGATTTCTGAACATTTGAGGTAGCTGCTCCTAAATTCCCAAATTTTATTTTGATTTGGTGTTTGTTCTTTTGTAACTGACTTATCTGCCACTTCATTGTATGATTGAATATGTTCATGCTAGTCTTGTAAAATATGCTTTTTGTGTATTACATATATTGTAGATATGGCTGCAGCAATTTTTGCTCTTTATTTGAATGGCGATGTGTTCCTGATATTGCAGGGACTCTAAATGTCAGTGGTTTATCTCAATTTTTTTGGGGGGGTTGGTTGATGGCCAAGTAGCTGTGGTGATATGTCAAAACTGTGGATATTTGACCCTTATTTAGTGTAGTTGTGCCTAGGATAAACAGTTCACACTGACAAAATGGTGCTTATATTATTTATACAGTTTTCCTTCCATCCTCCAGAGTGTGTATTTTTATTAAATTCAGATGAAGTGGAGGTTCTTATATAAGAATATATTGTGTAACTGGACTAGCAGCTCTCTTCTAATATATTATGCTTATGTGATATTGCAGGTTTCCTGCTAGTAAACTCAAGATGACCGAATTGGCTATTATAATTAAAAAAAAATCTTTACAAATATTTGTGTTGTCCACTGATTGAAAGACAGTTGATTCAAACCCAATGAATTGTTTTTTAAACAAAAAAAGAAAATACGGCTCCAAATTCTCATTTCTGTCTGAATGAAAAGAGGGGGTGTAATGTGTAAACTTTCCTTTATTTATGTGAAAGACTCAAGAGATAAAATCCCTATAAATTTCAAGGAACAAATGTAATATAATAATGATTTCACATGCATGTTATGGCTGCAAACAGCACAGCCAGAGTACAGTAAGGTAGGAGTACAGTTGAAGTATCTCGACAGTTGTGGTTGTGTTGTTTTTGGTTTTTTTTGTCAGGTATTATAGTTCTCAAGTTGGTAATATCCCATAAAGGGATTTATTAATGTATTGTTAGCTGTTTTAAACTACCAAAGACTTATCCCAGAAAGATGAAGAAGGGCAGTTGAAAACTACTAAACATCTTCTTGAGATAAGGTAAAATTTAATATTCTTTAAATCCATCCTGCAGCTTTTCTAATTGCTCAGTACGTTGCTGTTATCTTTGTTCAGATTGATGTCAATAGAGATCTGAAGGTGATTTGTAACTATGTAACATGCAAATAGAGTATAAGCTCTGTTGCCAGAAATGTAGATATGATTTTTGAATGTTACAGCCTTTACTTGTCTGTTTCAGATACCACTGGAAAAAATAGTTGATTAATAGGAGGGGGTTCATGGGTGTGATGTGAATTATAAGGAACTTAAAAATGCAAAATTAGAGGAGTTCCATATTTAGATCATGCAAGTTCAAATGCTAAACTTACAAACATGTTTCAAAATTTTCTTATTCATATGGATGTTTGTAAGTTGCTAATCATTTGAACAGCTGACCAAGATGGTGGTGGATATTTTTATTACTAGAAAAGTTTAATGTTGTTCTAAAATATGACTGCTTATGAATAGAAATTGGTTAAGGAAGAACCTGTGGCTTTTATGTAGGCAATTGGATCACAATGGCAAAATAAATCACAAGGGTCTTTACTTGTCTTACATTTCATTATTGTCAATCTTTTACTTTATTTTCTACCTGTAGTGTTTTCATTCCTGTGAAAGAAATGCCATTTTATCAGACTTATTTTCTGTGCTTTCATCCTTTAAAGTAGGTCTGGCCAAGTTACCTTGTACTATCCACATAAAAAAAACCCTTGTAGTATTATGATGGTGTGTGTGGAGAGGGGAGGGCAGGAGGAGTAGCCTCATAGACTACATTTTGATAAACTGTCCTCAGTTGCATCTGTAGCGATTGCCCATTTTGGGGTTATCTTAGCCTGCTTTTTAAGAGGATACTGGCATTTTTTTTAATAGGTTACAATTTATCAGAAGTTATCTTAATAACTGATGATAGCATGGGCAGTTAGGAATGTGAATGATGCCTTCTGGAAATTCTGAATTCTGACTTGTCTTCTTGGCTAACGGTGCTGTATTCATCAGCTTCTTTCCAGCCTTAGTTGTAGTGTAACAGTTTGTGGAGCTGTGTAGTGAATTGGATCATGGAACTAATTTGAGCTAGCGGTAACCTGGGGAAGTATGCTGTTTCTAGCTTGTTAGAGCAAAGTGATCCAGTTTAGTCCATGGTAGTTTGTGAAGTTGTACCACTGAAAGCTGCTGTAGGGACAGGAGCAGAAGTGGCTGAGGGAAGGAATTCTTAAGTCTGGTGCTCTTAGTATAACCACTGTTTATATGATTATGGTCTTGGTTAACTGGAGAGTGTTAGTGAAATATGCATTGGTGCTGACTTGTCTGAGTTTGGTGTAAGAAATAAAGGGATTTTTGTTGGCTATTTCATGTAGAATTGTTTGCAAACACTGTGAGATTTTGCATGCTAATTATTTTTAAAGACTATGTCTACAGGGAGAACCTTCCCACCAGTATGGAGTCAGTTGGGAACTTGAATAAAACCACCTGAAGCTCCATGTACCCAAAAGCATGATTCTTTGCAAAGTGAATGTATTAATCACTGTAATTGGGGAGAGACTTGTGTCTACAAATGCTTTTGAAATGTCAAAACTATACGTTAAAAAAAAAAAAAGGCTGACAAAACCTTTGCTTAACTTTGTCAAAAAACAAGTCAGACAGCTGTGGAAAGACTGTTTCCATCAATTAAAAAGAAAAAAAGAAAGAAAAAGGGTACTTTAGCAGGCTGTGGGCTGTTCCCTAGCAATAGGAAAGTCAGAAACGCTTGATTTTTTTTCTGACTTGTACTTGTTGACTGAGGCACAGAAAGTGAACTTCTTGTCAGGTAAGAGATGTGGGGTTTTGGAAAATGTAAAATTTTTTACTTTTCCTCCTCCAACAGTAACAAAAAAAAACTTGTCTGACCCATTATTTGGATTGTGTTTTGGCAGCTCCTCAAATGAGTGAAAACTGCAATGTAAATAGATGCTAACACTCAGATCTGAAGTTTTATAATTATGTACATATAGAATCATGATCCAATGCCTAATAATGGGCTTGTTGCCTCATAGTCTGAAACTATCGCTTTCCTAGAACCCACAATATAAGTTGTCTGAACTTGTAAGAAGCTGCATTGTTTTGGGCCATGCCAATTTAAAAGCTACTCTTTAATGCACGATGTTTTCTTACCTGCCCAGGTGCAGTTGATTTTGATCTCCTGCTGTTCCACTGTTGATAATGTTGAGGATCTGTGAAGGTATGGCTGCACCTACTTTGCTGAATGAGGAGCAACTCTGAATGTGGGGATGATCTGTAAATCTTCAGTATTAAGTTGATATTGTGTAAAATGATTCATCTAAAAGAGGGGAAAAACAAAAGCCTCATATGCTGTGAATTACTGTATACTGAATTACTGAGTTTTGGAATTTCTCTTTAGTGAATTGGGAACTAGGGACTTAGGCACATTTCCTGGTTGCTGTGCAGAATTGCAGCTTGGTTCTTGGGTTGAGTGCAAAAGACTTGCTTTACTGAGTTGAAGAGCTGTTAACAACACAGTGACTTTTGGAGATGCTGTAATTAAGTAACTGCCTCTGTGCCTGATGCACATCTCAACACAGTATAAATAGAGCTCCAGATGGCACCTTACAGATGTCAGGGATTGACAGCCTTTCTTTAAGACTAGTGCGGCTTGAACACAAGGTTTATAGGCTTTGATATAAGGTGCTAATGGGAGATAGGATCTTCACCTGGAGTAACATGTATCTTGGTGGTTAGATGTGGTCATCTGGATAAATTTATTTTGGAAGAGTGGGGGTTGAAATTCTCTGAAACTGAGTCAGGAGCAGCCCTACTATCACATAGTTTAGGTTTTGGTTTTTTTTTTAAGATTTACTTCTTAAACTTAAGAGGCTTTTAAAACATGTTTCCTTTCAACACTCAGTTGTCCAGTTAAGGGTATACACTTGTGCTGTGTTTTAGAAATGAAGCCATTTCTGTTGCTAAAAGCATTAGTTAAGAATGTGTGCCCTCATAACGAGGTCATTCTGTCTGTTGTGGTGGTGGTATTTCTGATTAGATGCAGTATTGAAGAAAGCTCCTTGAAGTCTGCTTTTAGAGATAATTTTACAACTAACATGAAGGTGTTAGTTTCCTTAAATTCAGCTTCAAGCTCTTTAAAGTTTTCCTTTGATACTAGGATTTATGTGGTATAAAATCCTTCGGTTATGAGGTGAGGTATGCAAATTGGATCAAGAGAACATTTTTTGAGAAGGGTATCTAAAAAAGCAAAGGAAATATAGGTAGAAGACAGGTTTGTAGAAGAAAAACAAATTGGAAGGAACATTCTGCGCTAGTCTTGTACCTTTGGCTGTTGTAGAGTTGCTTAAGTTGGAAGTGAAACAGGGAATCCTGCTCTGAGAAGAGAGGAGGGTGAAATCACAGGAATTGCAGGATTTTGAATACGAACCTTAAGATTTGCTGTATGGAAACAGAAGCACAGCTTAGTAAGATGTTAATGCGTCCCAGATCTGGCTCCCCGTTTCCAGAGGTAATAAAAGTATATTCTCCTTGAGGGAAAAATGTTCTCCAGGTAAGATATTCAGTGAATGAGGAATAGCATTTGAGTCTTTCAAGCACATGACAGACTTGTCAGCCTTTGCCGCAGATGAATTGCCCTTTTGACAGGCAGGAATTCTGCAGCGGTGTCCTGTAAGGCACCTGACCCTTGTAGTCAGGGGTATTATTTATGACTCATATTGGAGGCGCTCTTACTTGCAATATAACCTCAGCTGGTCTGTAGGAAGAGAAGACAAACTTCCTCTATTAGTAGCATACAGATAATGTCCATACAGAGCTATGTGGATGTCTAATAATTAGCAATGTGGAATTGCAGGGCTTCTGAGTGAAGAGTGAGAGTCTTGCCTTGCTTAGGTTGTTAAGCAAGTTCTGTCTGTCTGCTTTTGGAGTTGAGCCCTTTCCAACCAGGAGACATATGGGGGGGAAAAGAGTTTGGGCCTTTTGGTCCTTTGTGACTCTAGAGTTGAAGCTTTGATAAGTATGGCCCTTACAGTGCAGATGTAAAGCAGCCCCAGGCACAAAAAGCAAGATACCTTATGCTGCTGATGTAGAAGATGGAAGTTTAAAGGAAATTTGAAGGAAAGCCATGACTTCGGCATAGTGTAGTTTAAATTCCAAGGAGTTAAAGAAAAATGTATTAATAACTTAATTTGCTTAAGTTTAGCTTGTAATTGGGTTTATAAAGGAGGTATGGGATATGAGATGTCAAAAACATGTGCATGAACATAAATATTGGGATATTGTAGAAGGAACTTAAATGACTTCAAAGTGAAGTTGATAATGCCCCTTTAAACCCAAACAGCATGAATGTTGATTTCTTTGTCCTACCTGGAAGGCCATACTTCATTGTTTTGAGTTTTTGACATTTGAAAGAATTGTACTGTGAAACAATGTAACCGAATTGAATAATGGAGCAGGGATTCTGCACTTCCGGGCAGAAATAGATGATTAATATTATTTGGATTATTTGTTGAGTGCTGTAAAGCCCATGACTTCTGTACTGCAATTACAAAAAGGAAAGGTTTGTAAATAGGCAGTTTTGTTTACAGATGTAACAAAGAGCATGTTCTGAAGTACACAAAATTTCAAACCTTCTAAACAACATGCACTGAAAGTATTGATCAACAGACTTCAGAAGTACTGTTTTGAATATATTGGATAGGAAAACCTTGCAATACTTCCATGAAGTAAAGCAGATGGAGTAATTGCATCTCAATGTAAACACAATGCATAGCAGTGAAATAAATGTTACAACCAGCATAACATATTCATGGTTGATTCTGGTGTTTTTTTAGCTAATGTAACAAAATACATATCTTCTGAATTAATTCTGAAAGTTTTTTCTTCTTTGTGCTGTTCTTTTGTTTTTGTCCTCTCTTACATGCCTGCTATCTTCTGTCCGCTCTGACAGCTGCTACAGAAATTTCCTTTTCAAACTTTTCAGCTATTTTTTGTAATGGTGTTAGTGATAATTCATGGCTATTGATCGTACAAGCTTCCATGCCATAATTTGAATGATCTAGTTTACATGATAGCAGGATCTAATGCTGCAAGTCACAGTTCAAACAAATAATCTGGGTGGATTAGTCATTTTATTACAGTTTGTCTGATTATTTAGTTAGCAGCTCTGTCTTCAGTAGCTGTCAAATTTAGTAATTGTCCAACCTCTATTAAAATAGTTTCAGCAGTGTAATGCTAAAAAGCTTGAAACTTTTAACAGTATAATGCTAAAGTCCACAATTCTCTTAATGGCCTTTTGAGGCAATACAAACAGAGGAGTAAAGTGTGTGTGTTCATGGATATATTTTTTTTTTGAAGCTTGATGATGCCTGACTTTCACTCAACGCTTATGTTAAAAATTTGTGTTACTGCTGAATCATAATATTCTTGAATATTGGGAACAAACTTAAAGGCTAGTTTGTGATACGTAGCTGACCTTGCTTGCAACAGTCTGCTGTAACCTGACCTTTCAAAGAAAAGAGACATAGACAACTGTGACTGGTTTTCATACATCTCCCCATTTAACTAATCTTGGACTTTGCCAGACACAGCCAGATGTTCTCCAGAGATGCAAGACTAGGGAGAGCTCTCAAAATTTGGTTTTGTCCACTGCTGTGAAAACAGGCAGCTGGAGAGAGCCACTTAACATAGTTCCTGCTGATGAGGGGGTGCAACCTGCCATTATTGGGCACCGGTGAATCTGCAGGAAAGCTTGGTGTTAAAGGCACATATTCTCTGAAACTTTCCTTCACATGATTCTTTGGTTTGTGGAAGTCCTCACTGAAATTTTTGGCAACCTTTGGAGTGGGTGAATTCTACTTCCCCATCCCCCCACCCCTTTTTCTGTAATGAGTAACTTAATATAAATTTGTCCTGCCTGTGTTAAGTGTAGTTTTGTCACCCCAGGACTGTTTGTTGAAATGCTGTGTGGAAGAAATGACAATTGTTCTTTGATTACTTAATGGTTGCAAAGGAATTAGAAGGATAGATTATAGTGTTGTGATTCTACTTTGTGGCAAAGTGTTTCAGTAGTTTTTTGTTATTTGTGTTAATGTGCATTACTTTGATCAGAAGCAAGTCAGAAATTGATTTTGTTCAAGTACAACTACTCACTATTGATAGATAAACAGAAGGAGGACACTTGAGTTACTGGTTTTCCAATGGTGGTACTTAATCATATTGCTTTTTTCCCTTTTGCTGTACCTTTGCTTCTGACAAGGTGATGTGTGTGCATTTTGCATAGGATAAAAGGAGAAGTGGACAGGAAGGAGGAAGATAATGCTGAAATAACAGCCTAACAAAGTGCTATCTGTTCCATGAATGTAAAATACATGGGATGGCTGGGTAATTTTTTTCCTTTTTCATAAGTCTTTCAAATTTAAGATAAAGGTTTTTTATTTACCATTAGTAACATGAGTTGTATAAAATGATTTACATGTTCTAATGGTTTTCAGGCTTCAGCAAACCTATTTTTAGTAGTGGATTATCACCCTTTATAGTACCTGATCATCTTCTCAGAAAGCTTGCTAGGGTATTAACATGATAGAAATAATGTTTGCAGTTCAGAGTTTGATTGTGCGCTTGCCTGACTGCCCTGAGCCCAGCTGCTCATTACTGCTTTCCTTGCCAAGTGCTCCTTCTATTTTGGCACTGTTACTTAACTAATAACAGTTAAAATAAACTAGGGTAGCCTAAAAAGACCACCTTTGCTGATCTGGCTCATTTTGATTGTTGTAGTTTCCATTATAGTTTAAACAGCAGTTCTGGGAGAGAAAGCCCCTGACAAAGGATGCCAGTGACAAGCAGCTGGGAATGGTAACATCTTCAGTTTATTAAAACAAACAAAAAAAATCTAACAAATGTTTTGAAAATAGGTGAATAGCTTAGCAAACAAGGTTACCTTGTTTCAGGTAAGGAAGGTGATGCTGATTCCTGGAGGGATCTGTTAGATACAGCTGCAGGATAAGACTGTTCATTCAACAGCAGTAGTATGTGTGCCTTTTTACACTGAATTTTCTTAGATAAATTGCTTTTTTTATGACTTCCTCTGTTGCTCTTAGTATCAGATCACATTTTGTGCCAGTTCTGAAAAATACGTTCAGTTAATGGAAGTACAAGCAATTCTTTTTAGTGAACTAAATTTGCCTCTTTGTAAATACTGAAGAATATTTTTAATGGTTATTTTTAACTAAATTTATGGGCAAAAATATTCAGGTATGTAGCAGTTTTGAGTGGGCTTGCAACTGGATAGCATTATTAACTAACAAAAAAGTGTTACCACTTCATTGTTCTTTCTGGCATTGACATACGCTGATTTCTGGATTAGATGTGATGATGACCATAAAATCCTGACATGTTAATAACACCTGTAATTGCATTCTGTATCTTTTCTTTGCAGATCATCTCTGGCTTTGAACAGCCATGCTACTGTGTGGCCAAAAATCAAGCAGAGCAAATGTGTGCATTTATTCTCCTCCTGAAGAAGGTGATAGCTTTGTATAGTGCCTGGAGGTAATTCTTTGCTTGAAGTTAAAAATCTTGAGACTGCTGATTTATGCGTGGCAGATACTGTCATAAATATTTTTGTTCTTGATAATATTTTTTTCTGTGTTTTAAATAGTTAGCTTTAGTGTTAAGGTATGGAGAGGTAAATGTTTAATTAAAATTTCACTTTATGTATGTGAGGTTTCCAGACAGATTCTCTTGTAAATATCACTTCAGCTTGGAAAATAATGTTGCTATGAAAACTAGATACCATACAACCCTTTACTTTGCTTAAATGGAAAAGAGCTTTTTTTGGTGGATGCTCCATGGTGCTTGCTTTAAGCATTGTGTTATTTAACGCTTGTTTCCAATTGTACGTGGGACACGGTCACAAATATACCCTATATAAAAAGGAGTTTTTCTGTGTGCATGAGGCTGATGTAATTCTGTAACTTAGGCCAAATAATTTAGTAATAAATTATTGCTAGCTTGTTCTTGATGTTCAGCAGTTCTTCTTTATCTAATAACTTTGTGGAGTATTTTCTGATGTAAGTTAGAACTGGTGCCACTGAAGAATTAAGTGTAAAGACAACAAATCTCAATTCAGATTGGATCTTTAGCTGGGGCTTTTTTATTTGATATGGTTCTGTTTCTGAAGCCTTGTAAAAATGCATGTTTTGACTAGTTTATGCACTGTTATTAATGCTTGAAAATTAGAAAGCTCTTTTGACTTTCTGGAATTATTACTCTGGTAAAACTTCTCCCCCTCTCCATTTTAATATGTTTGTTATTTTTCTGTATAGTTTATCAGTTTTTCCTCTGTGTAGGCAAAAAGATAAATGCAAATTCGGACTCATTTTAGGGTAATAGTTAGCTGTGTAGACCTTGTGTATGTGTCCTGTTCACGTTTCAGGGAAGGTGGAAATTAAGTTTCCTGTGAAGTAATTTAATCCGAAAAGTAATGTTTATAATGATAGAAGAACATTGCTTAGTGGGTAAAACTTTTGCAGCCTAACTTTTCATAACTCCTTCCACATTAAAAAAATAAAAAATTCAGGTCATTACTGACTGCAGTGCTAGTTTTACTCCTGCAGCAACCCTGTTAGTGTGGAGGAAATTATTCATAAACTTCTGAGCTACTATGGAGAAGAAAAAAAGGCTCAGAAGTGTGGAGTGTTTCAGTGATAAAATCTCAGATTAAATCTCAAATGATTTACAAAGCAGTTCATTACTTTTTCATGTTATGTGCAATGGAGAAAACGTGTTTATAGACGGTCATCCGGATGCTTGTAGGGTACAGGACTGAAAATGCTTCCAATGTGTGGGACCTCGCTTTCTTTCTCAATTGCTCCATATTTGCTACTAGCAACAAAGACAGGAGCCACAGATCTAGCTAGTGCTGGAAAGAGGAAAATACTTTTTTTAAAACTATTACTTAATTATGAAGAGATACAAAAAGAAAACTACATATCTTTGATACTTTTTGGTTTTTGCTAATGCTTCTGTATGTCTCAGTTAAAAATCTATGGATAGGGATAGTAGTGAGCAGATAGACTTTGTAGCTTTAAGTTGAGAAATTGAAGCATAGATCATGCAAAATCTAGAAAAGATGTCTGGAAATAACTCTCTGAGGCTTTAAAAGGCATTTCATAAGTGAGAAAAGCCAGGTAAATGATCTGAGATGGTGACCTCTGGTTCTTTTAACCATTTGTATGTGCAGAGGCTTACTTTGCCCATGTTCCTGGTCAGAGGAGCATCTTTATGTTTAGTAATGGATAAAGAGCCGATCCATTCACCTACTACATATCTAAAAACATTTTTTCAAAAGCATGTACATGCTTTTCATAACTGATATGTGAAACTAACACTTGGAATCTTTTTTTCAGTTTCTAAATGATTTTAGCAGTGGAACTTACAAACTTCAGAGACCTAAAGAAATCATCATGAAGCTGTATGTATTTTTGGTCAACACTGGAACTACCCTTACCTTTGATACGGAACTTGCTGTACAAAAGTAAGAAAGTAAATTAATTGCCTATTTGTGTTGGTTTTTTTTTACATTAAAGACTATATATACTTTTTGTATGCTGAGTTCTGGAGAGATTATAGTCAGTTGTTTTTTAGTATGTCCATGTAGTTATCTTCTAGGTTTTCATGTATTTGAGTGAATTTGGGATTTGTGTTCTGCTTTTTAGATTTATTTATTAGCATTTGCAATGCCTTGCAAGTGATTGTGTGTGTCTGAGGTCCCATGAAAGAGTGGAGAGGTTATTTACTTTCTGGGGCAGTGACAGAGGATGACCTACTCTTAACTGATTCTGGTGTTATGTTTCCTTTTTGGAAAAACTGTCAGAAAAACTTCTGATTTTCTGTGACCTTTTATTGGATGGCATTTTTATTCAGGATTCCTCTGTAAAATGTTTATTTTTTTTACTGACTAGCATTGTAGAAGAAATTCTGCAAATTGCTCTTTTTCCTGTCAGTATATATACATCCTGAAGAAAGTGTGTGCTCTGTAATATTTTTAGACTGGATGCTAAAGAACTGGCATGCAGGTTTTTGTCTCATATCCAGGATGGGTAAAAGTTGGTTCTGTCCTCTGTTGTAAGGCTCCAAAATGTTTTAGAGCATTTCATGTGCAAAACATGAATTTCTGAATGTCCAGCTGCTTTAAGCATGAGCAGTGTTACAGAATCACAGTTAAGCCCCAGCAGCTTTCCTATGTGTATTAATTTCACTGCACATTAAAAGCATCTTGCAAATATAAAGAAGCTTTTAGAGAGGTCTAAGAAATACTGGATGTATTGTATCTTTTTTTCCTTGTTCTCACGTGGGACTGATCTAATAAATGAATTGTGTGCAGTCTGATAGCCCATGCACATTGGAGCTAGCAAGAGCCAAGCTTACCTGCTGTCTTCATATTCTGTCAGTGATGAATGAGTTGCAAGTAACTGTGCTTGAAAGAGTTCTACCATGGATTTTGTGCTCACATCCATTGTTTCCTTTCTCCTGAATTCCTGTTTGCAATTTTCATGACTCAACAAGTGAGTTTGGATTTTGAAACTTGTTTGGTGTGGAAGGCCCCTAAGACTGCCTGCACCGTTTATTTTTGTCTGCTCTTCTGCAACACCTACTGACACTCAGGGTATTGTTGAGCATGAAGCATTTAGTCTCGGCCATTCTGGATTGGTTGGGTCCTTAGCAGATGTGTTAGCACCCCTCTATGCTTTGTGGTACATTGAGACATTCTGTTCCTAAATAATGGTGAGTGAGGTATGGCATCTGAATTGCCAGACCAGGTACCTAATAGTCAGGTATGGGCTGACACTTTGCTCAGTTGCGAATAGTTCTTTGAGGGACAAACTTTCCAATGTCTGACCCACACAAAATCCAAGACTTCAGTTGAACAGTTTAACTTCTTGTTCTGTATATCTGTGTATATATAGACTTGCTCTTTCTAGCAAGACTTAACTTTCTTGGGTTCTTTGCCTGTTTCTGTGGATGCAGACAGGCCGATCTACCTTCCCAAAGACCATGGAGGTGGTAGGTGAATGCTTACTGTAGCATAGTTTCCTTTGTAGTGAATTCACAATGTGGTATTGAATCGTGGTTGTTTTAGATAACTGATCTTATTTTTCAAGTACCATATAGCCAGTAATATCATTATACTTCCTGCCAGTTATATTAAAACCATTGTTGCTTATATTGGTTATTCACTTGATACTCTGAAGCTTTTTAATACCTTTGCACAGGTTCTACCCCAGTGCTTTATAGTTTGGGTCAGTTACTATATCATATTAGTAAATTCTTGTTCAGTTTGGTGTTTGCCTGTGTCTTCAAGACAGTCTAGAACTGTGTAAAGTAAGTAGTAAAGTGAAGATATCATCGCTCAGAATTAAAGGTACAAGGGTGGTGAACTAAAACAGGGATGTTTTATTGACCTACTGTTTCTTCATTAAAAGTGTCTGTAATGTTTATATGAATGTTGCATATATATAGATTGTTTAATTCTCTGTTAAATGCCATACTGTACTTGATGTATAGTAAATCAAAGTTGATTAGGTGAAATTGCTTACATTATGCATAATGAAGTGTTAATACTCTTGCTGCCTTCTAGGGTTTCAGTAAGTTAGCAGTTCATGAACTACATATTCAAAGAACATAATATGACTTTACAGTTACTATCCTAAATGCTTGGTGTGACTTTGCATGCTGAAATTCTGGATTATCAGATCTTCTTGGAAAAAGATTGCTGATAATTTACTAGTAATGCAGAGGCTGTCATCTTTTAGCTGGTAGCTTATTAGCTGATATCCGGAATGCAACACAGTACAGCACTTACAAAACTTAGAAATATGTCATTATGCAGAATGAAAAATAATAGGTCTTTTAAAAAAAAGTTCTTCTTTGACACAGACAAGTCAGCTATCTCTATTAGTCATCATGTTTGCCCATTTTTTTTCCAGTGTGGCTGATCTGAAACATGCAATTCAAACAAAGTATAAGATTGCCATTCAGCACCAAGTACTGGTTGTCAATGGAGGAGAGTGTATGGCACCAGACAGAAGAGTGTGTAGTTACAGTGCAGGAACAGTAAGTGCATGCTGCATTCTTTGTCTAAACTGTCAGTTTAGGGGGAAGAAAAAGATGTTTTACTAAGGGATTTTAAAGTATTTTTCTGCAGTGTACTGTATGCTGGATTTCTTTGCTTTCAGAAAAAGATGTTTGTGTTCAGCTTATGCATGTAAGCTTTAACGTGTTCTTAGGACACATTACCTACAAGACAAAATAATTGGTGATTGAACAGTATGTTGCCTTTATTCAGTGTTTGATTTCATTTTCTTTTTGAGTGTAGGATACCAATCCAATTTTTTTATTCAACAAAGAAATGATCTTGTGTGAACGTCCACCAGCTATCCCCAAAACAACGTTTTCAGCAGAGAATGAGATGGAATTGAAAGTAGAAGAATCTCTCATGATGCCTGCAGTGTTTCATACGGTAGCGTCACGGACACAACTTGCTGTGGTAAGTAATTTCTTACTGTACCTGCACACCAAAGAAAAAATTGTATGTCAGAGGGCAATCTTGATAAAAATTTTGAAACAATTTGTTCAAAAGACAGTAAGAATGGCATGTTAGTAATGATGTATTCTTCAGAGCCTTTGTCTCAAAATTTCAAGGTAGGTATTGAAATGTGCTTGCTGCTTCAGCATGTTCAAAGCTTCTTTTAAAAGCATACTGTAATACAGCTTTATGGATGTGTATGTTTACAGCATTTGCAAAACAAAAGCAATCTGATTGCTTTGAACCCATGCCTTAATGCTCTGCCTTTTTTTCATTGTCTTCAGTCTACCTCAGCCTGAAAACAGCGAAGTTACTTTGGAAACGTTAACCCAAGTAGAAAATCAGCAGTATAATTTTTAAGAGCACCTTGCCAAGATTCAGTTTAATCTTGCATGTCTAAACAACTGGTGAGGAGCAACAAAAACCTGTGCTTGCTTTTCCTAAAATTTAGGTCTTCTATTATTGAGTGCTGACTTTTACTTTCATAGAAAGAATTACCAGAATTGCAATTTGATTACTTCTGTATTATTTTGGTAGGGGAAACTAGTTCCCTGCAACATGGTCAGTAAGGTTTCAAGTGTGCATACAGTAGAAATGGCTGTGTGTTCAAGTGACACAATGCCTTCAGTAGCTGGATTGATTGCTTTTTTTCATGTTAGGAAATACTGCCCTCGTTTTCCTTTTCAAATTTTGTATTTAAATGCATTAAATATTTTTAATGTCTCTAAAGTTTATTTAAACTTCCAGCAGGTGGGAGTGGGGCAGTGGTGGTGTAGCACAAAATGAATAGTAATACATGATTTTAGCGTGCTGCCTTGGTAATAAAGTTTCTTAGTTTCAGTGACAACTTTAATGCAGTCCAAAAGAACATCTAGCACTTGAACTGGCTCGTTCGTTATACTGTACAGCTGAATTTAGAGAAAAGTGCGAAGGCTTGCATATGGTACACATTTTTCTTTTCCCCCTTGGCCTCCTGACCTGTCAGGAGGGGGAAGTTAGCCTGAATAATCTGACCTTGATATACTGTGATTTAAGGCAATGATAGAGTCCAGTAGACTTCCTTCTCTCCATCACCTGTTGACAGTTACTGCTGAGTTAGTAAATAGGACCTTGAGTTATTAGGCATCGGTAAATCATATGACTGTCATACAGAGAAGAGTGGATATTGATGTGAATTCAGCTAGGAGTGGGAGGTTTTCATTTGTGCTCCTTGAAGAGTGAGTTCTGGTTTTAGCAGCTGAAACTGAAACTGCTTTAAAACCATTTTTTTTGTGAGGTGTTAAGAGGATGTTATAAGTCAGCAAGACTGGTATCTGTTAAATGCTTAACATTGATTGATTTGATATGAAAGGCAGGCCATAGTAATTACTAAGGTCTCTGTGGTTTTTGCTTTGCTTAGGGTAATGCAAGTGAAAGGTGGTGGTACCCAGTCTCACATTTCTCATGGTTGATATTTTATCTTCTTTCTTCATCCTATCCATGATTTTGTGGTCTTGTAGATTCTTAATTTTGGTTTTGTTCTGGTGAAGTCTAGTATACGCTGACAGATTTTATTTCTCTGGAGTAAGCTTTTTTTATATTCCAGGAGTTTTATAAAAAATACTCCTACTTAATTCTTTTCAAGTTTTAGTGCTATCTGCTCTTCCCCCTTGATTCTGAGGGATGTATTAATATGCAGAGCAAGCAAGTTTATTGCGGTATTTCTGCTTCTAAATTATTTAGAGCTTTACTGGCTCGTTCTGGTGGCAAGCTTTTTGTAAGGGAAGCCCTTATTTCAGAAGTAAGTCTTAAAAGACTAAAAAGTCTGTGTATGGAGTACGCTTTTTATTGGCCAGCTGGAGCTGTAACATTTAGCTAGAGACTGAAAAATTTATCTAGAGAGTGATCTTGAGCTGTTTTGCAAGAAGAAAATAAATTTTTTCATACTTGATAGCATGTATTAATATTATGGGAAGGGGGGAGGAATTCAGTATTTAAAGCCTTTAAACATGGATCTAAGTAGAAAGGAGATTTTATTTCTACCCCACAGGTTTACCTTGAAAATTATTATTGTTCCCCACTTCCAGTTCTTCCCTGCTTGTAAAGGGCCTACAATGATATTGGAATGTTTTGTGAAAAATTTAGCAATTTATTTAAAGATTAAGTAGGTAGTAGTATTCTTAAATCTGATACACCTTTACACCCACAGTTAATTTTATCAAAGATTTTAAATCTTCGAAAGCCATAGGCTCAGCGTTAGGCTGTGAGAGTGCATTGGGCTCTTCTGTGGGAGTTCAGGGGAGTGACAAAACCATCACGTATAGTGGAAGATTAGTAAATAGGCTATTGTGACTTCAGATGTACCAAGGTGTGAAAAGTATATAAAGGAATATTGCAGCATTGTACTAAAGCAGATTTTCATTATGCCTGCTTGAAGCACATTGAGCAGTAATTCAGAAGAAACTGAGACAGGACTGGGAATGTGGTTAGAGTATTAATCTTCTTCGAGGTTCACCATAAGCCTCTTGGCTGGGGGGAAGAGGGAATGGGATATTAATCCTTCTGAAAATTGATTAAGATCTGGGGAGAACTTTAAAGGCTCTGAACCTCCGTAGTTGTGAAACTGATGCATCAAAAGCCACACAGAGTACTGTATGGGAGACTCTCTGCAAAACGGGCATGAAAAATCTGCCTTACAATGATCCAAGCTTTGTGGTTTTATTAATTTTAGAGACAGTAACCTGCTCTACTAGAAAAGCAGAGTGGCAGTACTTGATGGAGAGTCTGTGCCTGTTGTAATTACTTAGGGTAATTAATTGAATTTAATCAATATTTACTACTGATACATAATAAAATGTTTTGTATTAGGACAATAAGTTACAATTGAAATCACTGCTCGTGATATGAAGTCTTACCCGTTATCAACAATAAGAAACAGTGATATATAACTATGTAAAAGTAGTGGAGAGTATTTGATAGCTACCAGCTTCTATTTAATTTAGTATCTGTTCTGTCCAGAGGATATACAGATTTTTAAAATCAGACTTGATATGAAGTTGTAAACAGCATATGAAATAGTAAAGATTGTTGAGAAGATGGCTGCTAACTTACTGTCTAAGAGCTCTCTGTTATCTTTTGTACCTCATGGCCTTTGTCTAATTTACTAATAAGCAAACTCGTCATGTGGAAGATACTGAGTATTTCAGAGTATGAAGACTTCTATTTCTGTCTTTTCTCCCTCATTTTAAGCCTGCCTGAAAGCTGTTGAATTTAATAAAATTTTTCAGCATCTGTCACTTGAACTGTATACTACTTGGCAACTATGCTGTAGAATGCTATGAAAGGTGTTTTTTTACCTTATTTTGAACTTTATTTCGTACTGTGGAAAAAGTTGGACAGCTGTTACTGATTCACTTTTTCTGTTCCATACTTTGTATACACTTGTATATGGCCTTTAATCTTTTTTTTCACAATAACAAGTGGTTCTAGATTCTCCTTTAACAAGTATTAATACATGCCTTTATTTCCTCTCCATCATTTTTTGCCTGTCTAAAACTGACCATTATTGATTCAAATTCTGCTTTTTGCTTTCTGCATGTCTTTTGCCATAATTTTCAGATATCCTTAGTTACTATTCAGGTATTAAACGGAAGTAATCTTTGCGTTCACAGTGGAGGCCCTGGCATTCTTACAGCCTTTTGCCCATGTATGTATAGGCTATAAGTAGATGTAAGAGCAGCCATTTATTTTTTTCCCCCAGTTGAAACTAATTAAACTTATATGTAGCCTTCTTAAGATTTTGATACTTCCTAACCAGAAATAATTCCTGTGGGAAGCTTACTACTCCTGTTTGGTTTTCCACAGTACTGTGATTACCGTATTGAGATACCTCAGTTCTTCCGTTTTGCTTTCATGATTTCAACATCTATACAGATTTTCTTAAGTTCCTGTTGATTACCCGAGATCTCATTATGTAGAATTCATGGTATAAAGATAAGGTAGCTTAAAAGCAGCTGTGTTGGTTAACTTACTGCTTTACCAATTAAACAGAAGCTCTAGCTATAAATTCTGTCATATGTGGCACAATATCTTTGCTTTGTGAACTTTTTTTGTTAGAATTTTTTGGTCAGTGTTTGTTGCATATACCATCTGGCTTTTAAATCCCAGTTAAAGCAACTTTCTAAGCCTATTTCGGTTTTATGTCTTGACATCCTGGTTTCCCTTCGACTAAAAGCTTACCTTTGAGATATCTGTGCCCAAGGATTACAGCTTGCCTTTTTACAACTAGCCTGGTTTCCCACCTTTCTTCCAGTTCAGCAGTTTTGGCCTTGAGCTACAGTATGTGAACAGTGAGGTGCACAGCGTTTGCAAGTTACATACACACCAGCTTAGAAGACAAGCTGTTCTCTGCACAGCGCATTGTGCAGTAAACTACGTTGTGTGAATCTTGTCTAATCTTGTGATTTTTTAACGCTACTGCTTAAAATAATTTGTTAGCTAAGCCTTTGGGAAAGGATTATTTTTATTTATTTTTCTTTTTGTGATCTAGCTGAAGTTCCGTTGTTATTTGTTCCAGAAGAAGGATATTGGAAACGGACTTTTTGTTACTCATATTTCATGTGATACTGTTGCTGTTGTCATCAAACTGTCAATTCTGGTCAGTTTTTCTTTGAGAAATGGGAATGAGGATGAGAAACTGTGTGGTCATTTCACTTGGTTGCCTAAAACCATGGCTGTAGCTGTTACCTAGATCATTCTTGGTTTAGTTCCAAATGCTTCTTAATACTTAAGCCAAGAAGTAGAGTCATGCTTCCTGAAAGCTGCGTATCTACTACTTGGAGAAATGTTCTTTCCCTTCTACTAGGAAGCTGTTTTGAGACCCTCTGGAAAAGTTACTTTAAAATTTTAATGTTCTTGAAGACGTTGTAGTGTTTGTAACAATTATGTAGCCAAATTAATACTACTCATTCTTTTTGGAGAAATTTAGACTAATAGCCAGACACACTTCTAGCTCCTCCACGGAAGTCCAGAGTACTTTGTAATTTGGATTAGTGATCAGTCTCTTACTCTTTTAAAGTAGTCAAGCTGGGTGGGGTTAAATTGCAGCAGGTTTTAGCTTACCCTAAGGTATACCAAAAGATCTAGTGTTTGTCTTGGTTGGCCTTTGTAATGAGAACTGTTAGATCAAGCTTCTAGAAAATTTACCAGGAGAAAAAGACTTGAGTGTCTTGGAATCAAGCTACTAGAAGTTATCACTTAACTTCTACCATGGTTTGATTCCCTGGCTGTGGTGGTTTGTGTCTGCTTCTCAGTATTTTTATTGGCAGTGAATTCTCACTTCTCTAAGCCTGCTTTTAATGTTAGAGCAAAGAGGCAGTGGAAAACAGTACTGAAGAAAGTTATGAAGCTATGACTTAAAGAATAACTTACTCTGTATTATGCTGATGAAATAAATACTGAGTATGTAATAAGTCATGAACTGTGTGGACAGATGTCCAAAGGACAGTCATTAAAAATTACCAGTATTAAAGGAAAATGGAATAACCAGCTGTCTAATGAAAGGAGAGAAACTGCCATGAAGTATCAGTCTCCCTCACAGTGAAATTAACTGTTCCAATTACATATTCTAAAAGCTGAAACCTTGAAGTGGTTTATCTAGTAGCTCTGCTGATGTTTTAGTTGGAGGTGTACGAATTGGAGATACTGGTCTTGGTTACTAATTTTGGTAAGCAAGATAATGGTCACCTTTTCTGGAAGCGTGTATCTGCTGTTACAGTATATGGGTGAGTGTAATTTCACTTCCAAGGATTTTTTTTGTTGGCCTGAGGTTGATTTTTAGGGTGACTGAAACCTGTAAGGAGTCCTTCTAACAGGATTTCAGTCACATGGCAATAGAGGACTTTGATGACTTGTTTCCTTTTACCACAGGGTTGTAGAGAATGGAAAGAACCCTGCATTTCCTGAGAATTTTGTTCTTTAGAGGTAAGTCCAAAGACTACTTAAGACAAAACAGACCTTCCTCAGATTATTTTCATTCAGATGAGCAGAAATACAACAGTAGAATGCAAAGACAAAGTCTTGAAATTGATGGGAAAAACTGCCAGTTCATTTGTTATAGATAAAATGTGATTTGTTGCTTCTACTGATTTTGATTGAAATGTACTAAACAGAAGTAATTATCAGAAGAATAATTTTAATTTAAGTTATGATGATAAAGGAATTCCAGTAACATTCTGTTAAAGCACGCAGCCAAAGATATAATTCTTTCTGGTGGGCCTGTGAATTTCTTGACAAATTAGGAAGTGAAGATGCCTTATTTACTCTCCAATGTAACAGCAAGTTGAGATCAGCTTGGGCTTGTCTAGTCTTGTATTGGTAGTGGTGCTTCTTGAGGTCCACGTTCCGGCGGTATGGTGGAGCTGTCAGTGTTCTAGGTATGCTGGTACAGCCAAGTAAGATGGACGTAACTTCAGTTGCTTTGTAGAGCTGATTTTTATTCTCTGTGAACTATTGGGTGCCTGCCAATCACCCTTGAGTGGATCTGTGAAAAATCAATGACAAAAGCAAGCCTGTTGTTAGGCAGGCTTCATTTTCTGTGCTGGAGCTGGCAACTTTACTGAGAAGTGTTAAAGCATATGTTGGTGCAGGCCTTTATTTATATGCCTGACAGAATTCAGTTTTTAGACTTCATTCATTTAGCAAAGAGCTGCTTAATTCTCTGCATACAGACGTACCAGTTAGATGAAATAGATCTGTCTTGATCCTTTTAAAGCAGCCTGAGGAGGCCTCCCTAGAAAAGTTGTCTATGGAAATGGTAGGAAGAACAAGCCAAATCACTTGAAGGTGTATTTCAGTAGTGATGCAATGATAAGAAAGATATAACTGTGTAGTTTTTGATTTCTTAATTACGTTTAAGCCATGTAGATATTCCAAAGGAAGCAAAAACTTCACCACTCTATTTTTTTTTTTTTGCTGCACACCCTCACATTTTGAAAGCAGGGTTATAGAATTGTCTGAAACAGTGTTTTCTTCTTGACTCCTCCATGCAACATTAAAAACCAATGATTTAACCTAGTGTTTTTGTTCCCTGTAATGGTATCTGCTTAGTATGGGCTGAGACTGAAGCAGTTCTGGAAAGTGGACAGTTACTCCATGTGGTTTGAGCTTTGATAGAACCATCTACTTGGACCACCTGAATTCAGAGTAATATTATTTACTGTTTGAATGTAATGAGCTGATTTTATGATACTGCCCAAGAAGCCAGTACTGGGTTCCTGCAGACTCTTAATTGCATTCAGGTTCATCCATGTAGACAGAATTCTGCTTGCCCCCTGCCACCCAGAGAGAATTTCTTTGGCACTTGGGATGCACATGTGAAAATTACTTTGGGAGGATGATAATATGGAATGCTGTTGTAATATCTTGCATATGTGCCTGAAACAGTCATGTGTCTCTGTTTAGTTGTACAACTTGACTTGTAGCCTATTAGCTTACAGGTAACTTTGAAAACATACTTGAAAGCAACTTAGCTTTCAGGCTAATGAATTTTGCACTCAGTGTTAGTTCAGTTTGAGCTCTAAATAGTTCAGAAAAAAACACTTTTGTATATTAGTATCATACTTACGATGTCTTTCATAAGGGGATTTTTTGATTTATTGTCCACATCTCCTGTGTTACAGCAAGGAGCTGCAGCTGCTCTTAAAAATGCATACCTGGTTGAATACCTAGATGGCATGGGGGTATTTTTATATGACAGTTCCTCTGGACACATCTGCATTATATGACAGATTCTGACATTAGAATGCCCTTCTGTTACATGTTTCCTAAAACCAATAAATTAATTAATTTTCCAGTGTGGGCAATACTGTTGTTTACTCTCTCTTTTCTAGGAGTCAGACTGTTGAGACACAAGCTTCTGGTTTGGTTAAATTTGGGTAAATCGCCACAGATTAGATTGCTAGATCCAGTGTGTCAGTGCTGGTCATCAGCAGTGTAACAAGCAATCTCAATTGTAATGATTATTTCCCCCCCACCCCAACTAAGATTTGGTAACTTGTGATTTCTGTTTTTTGTTTGAAAGTGTTTTGCTGAGGAAGCAGCCTTCTTAAAAATGTTAATTTGACAACGCTTAGGTTCTCAAGGGAACATCAAGAATGACATATAATAAAGCTTCATAGGGCAGTACTAATTTGTAGCTTTTGACTTGCATTGTGAACACAATAAATCTATATAAAACCAAATATTGGCCACTAGTTAAGAGTATGTCTTAGGGTGGAAAGTCTGGTCAAAGCAAGCCTAGTGTATACATTTCCTTATGCATTTGAGTTGTCATGCTAAGTGTGTTTGTCCAAAGGAAAACAGAACTAACAAAAGCCTCTACCTAGGGCTTTTAAAGCAGCTCTTTTGTTTGAAGGTGGGAGAAGTCTAGGCTTTACTTTCCCTTATAAACAGAGATAATCACTTGAAGGAACTGCATAAAAAGGCTCTATGATCAGTTTTGATTTTGTAGGTGGCTTATATTGTTTTAGTCTTCAAACTAATGTGTGGTTCTACATATGCTCTCACTTCTGGAATTATTGCCTGTGGTTTGGAGGAAGGGTAGAGAATAGTGTTTGTGAATTGAAAAGAGTACTTGTACACATTCCCGGGACATACATTAGAACAAAATTGGGACATTTTGTTACCTTTTCAGCTTCATGCTTTTGGTGTATTTTTTTTAGTGTACCTTAGGGTGAAACAGCCTGTCTTTTTGGCTCTTAATTCCTGCTTCCTCAATTATCATATTCAGCTTTTTTATATGCTGCAGAATTTGTCTTTGAGTAACCTCTATACAAAGTGAATTTAAAAAAAAAAAAGATTGTTAAAGTTGTCAATATTGCATTAGTCAACATATGTGAATTTAAATCGTCTAGATGAACTGAGACAGTCTGAAGAAAATGACTTACAGATTTTAGCACTACCTGGATGCTGTCCAAGTTGTGGTATTGGTTGATTTTTGACTGAGGAAGTGAGAGCTCATGGAACAAATAAAATAACTTCATTTCAAACTGGAAATCCTTATTCTCATGTGCACAGAAACTGACCAAAGTTCAGGAAATAAGATGATCTACCATCTTTACTATGAAGTGGTAGAAATTTGTAGTAGCTTTTCATTTTATTGGAAGTGCATGTATAAGTAAGTTTGTATATTCGTGATTGATCTGCTGATAGTTTAGTTACCAGTGATCTGAAGGACAGTGAATTTTGTCATGCTGCTTGAGACAAGGCTTGGATTTTTAAAAAGGGGTGGATGTTCATAATTTTCAGGTTTTTTCAGTATTCTGAAAATTTGGATAAAATGCTCTGCAGTTTTTTTTGGGGGGGAAGATAAGTGTTGTTGGGCTTTAAATTTTTGGGGGTATGCATATGTGCTGCTAACCATGTGTTCAGCAGCAAATGCATTCTGAAATGTACTGATGTGTTCCATTCGTAACAGTGCTTTCTCACTGTATTTGTATAACTTGTTTCTTTATGCATGGTTTTCTCAATGTATTATAGCAGAGGAAAGTCATGTGTTCAGTTCTAGTTTAACGGTATGCTTGACCTGCAAAAAGTAGTAAGATTTTCTTTCTTGGAGGGTAGGTAGATACTAAAACCTGACATACAGGTTTGCTCAGGAGAATGTTTTCCACGTAGTATGTTATTGATAATTGTATTGAACTGAAGGATTTATTGTGTGACTGTTACTCATTCTGTATTTGAGTAGTAGTCCCACTGAAGGGAGCAGCCTGTTTTCTTAAATTGGTAAATTTAAAATAGTTACTCTTCCTAATAGTTAAAACTTTGTAATTGAATAAATAGGCATTGCTGTTAGTGTACTTCTAGTAAGATATGGTATTTGCCATATATAGGTGTCTCTCTTAACTCTGCCAAGTTGGGTGGTAATTAAATTTTCACCTTCTTACGGCTTTAAAATGCCTCAGTGTCATCCAGTTCTTAACAGAAAAGCATCCATGTTGGTTTGCCTATACCAAGTTTCAGGGTGCATTTTAGAGTTTTGTGGAGACTCTGCACTGCTTCTCATCATGTTGTATCTGGTTTATTAAACAGTGGAAGACCTCAGTTATCTGCCCTGCTGTTTTCCTCATGCATCTCTTCTTGCATTTTATGCACCTGTGCTTCTGCTGACTGATCTTACATTTCATTGTCTTGTTCTGAGCTTCTGCTTGGCTCATCAACAGTTTGCTCCTTCAATGGACCTTGTTTGCCAGCTCCTTCTACCAGATTAGTACAAGCATTATTGTTTGTGTTTGTGCACTGAGTATATTAGCAGCATTTAATTAATTTTATAAGGTTTTTTGGAACTGCAACTTTCACCTGCCTGTTTTGAAGATACTTCTCAGTAAATTACACATTTTTCATCATCTAATTAGTTTTTTTATTTACGAATAAAGAAAAGTTTTGTTATTTTTTTAGGAAGTTGTAGCTTAAGTTTTACACCTTACCTAAATGTAACATTTTTCTATGTTACTATTTTCTGACAGTCTCACTTTAATGCTTTATATAGTTACCACAGTAATAAACTGAAGTGATTTGCATTTCATTAGAACGTTTTAATTTTTTTTTTTACAGGAGATGTATGAGGTCGCCAAGAAACTTTGCTCCTTTTGTGAAGGTCTTGTACACGATGAACATCTTCAACATCAAGGCTGGGCTGCCATAATGGCCAACTTGGAAGATTGTACATACTCTTACCAAAAGCTGCTTTTCAAGTTTGAAAATGTATATTCAAGCTATCTGCAGTCCATAGATGATATCAAATTGAAACTTACACAGTAGGTTTGCCATTAAATTCATCCTCATTGTTTAAAGTTACTATATTTTTAAACTTCTTTCATGTGTTATCTCTCTGGTGCTAGTTCTAATTAATCAAGCACATATTTGTTCGTTTGATTATGTGTCAAGGAGAACATTCTTTCTTTTCTATGCTACTCTTTTTTTAACTGACATTTTTCCTTGCATTCATCAGCACACAGAAACCTGAATTGAATTATATGGAAGATATGCTCATTAATAAACTGATGTTTAAGAGCTGGAGTTCTTCCAAATGCATGGTAGAAATAGCTAGATAATAAATTTAGACATTAATCAACATTTAAAAAATACATATTTGCACTTTCAAATTAACTGCTTTCTAACACACTTGAGGAGATATTAAGAATTATGATCTATGTTGTAAGTATAAAGTTATAACACAAACTTTGGGTGTACATATATACCTTTGAGGGGAGTGTGTGTGTATGTATATATGTGTGTAATTGCGTCCTACAAACTCTGGATATTACTTCATGGAAAACCTTTGGCATTTTTCTGGTTGTTACAGTATTAGGGTATTTCCATGAGTGCTTTGCCTAATAGAATGTAAGCGGATGCTGAATATTTAAAGAAATAAAGTATATATAAGTTTTACCTTTAAAAGAAAGAAGTTGAACCTCATAGCTTTTATCAAATGTATAGAAACCAATGAAACTGTGCAAAAGTATTTGGCCAGAGGGTACCCTATCTTTGCTAATAAGCATTGGTATCTGTTCAGATTGGAAACATAAGTCCCACTTGTGAGTTTAAAAAAAATAACAACCCAAAAAGCAAAACTGAACCCACTAACAGGGTATATCTCAGTTTATCAAACTGTCCTTTTTCTCATTGTGTTGAAAACATAAGCTTACTCGTTAAAAGAGTTCATATTCAGCAGTGGGAGAGCGCAAAAATTCTGTTTTCACTGTCCTCCCATGATGCTGATTCTGAACGCTGTATTTTGAAAGGGCAGTCACTAAATTCTCAAATCTGCTTCAGTTCTACAATAAATAATACTTGATGTTATGGATGGTTTGTATCTAGGTTTTTGTCACATTGGCTTCTAGATACTGATGTTTTTTTCTTCTCACCCTTTTTAAAAAAGCTTGGGTTCTGCTGTTTCTATCATGGCCAAGATACCACTGTTGGAGTGCCTAACGAGACATAGTTACAGAGAGTGTTTAGGACGACTGGATTCTTCAGCTGACCACGGAGGGGCAGAAAGTGAAGAAGCTGAGGATGGGAAATCTGCTGAATTGGTGCTTTACTCTGATATATCTAAAGTGAACAATAAATCAGTGTTAGCCTCATTTTGCAAGTCAGTTGAACATTCAGCGTTGGAAGGCACAGATCCCGAAAACGTAAAAGATGATAAGGAATCTGGTCAAAATGCTACTGGCCAGGACAATGAGACATCAGTAGAATTGAAAGATGGTGATCAGCCTTCCTTCAATGTGTCTTTGTTAGACTGGATAAATGTTCAAGATAGACCTAATGATGTTGAATCGCTGGTCAGAAAATGTTTTGATTCTATGAGCAGGGTAAGTTAATAGTTTCTTAAAATTGAATGTTGCTGTTTATTTTCCAGATGCTGGTGCTTTTGAAGTGACTCAACTTTTTGTAACTCATTTCTCAGATAACTATCTGAACGGAGACCAAAGCAGAGACTGGGGGTGGTTGCGAAGTATTTTAAGAGTTCTTGAGCGTTAAGAATTTGACCTTTAGGAAAATGTATAATTTCACAATGAATGCTTGTTATCTGGCTTGTTTCTCAAATAGCCATTCCTGTTGGAAAGCCTATAGCTTCTTGTAGTTTATAAGCAAAGTGGCTTTGCTTCTATTCTTTCTTTGCCTTTTTCATAGAAATTATGCTTATAATGAAAGTAAAGATTTTTTTTCTGGACTAAAGTTAATGTTCTTTGTATTAAAAATGTTGAAGCCTTTATTAAAACATGGGACAAATTCATGTGGTTAATTATGATAAATTTATATTTTATATGTATGCTTTCTTCATTAGCTGATACAGATTAACTCAGAAGAGTCAAATATGTCAGTTCATATTTCTGGTGCTGCTAGAATAAAATGTTGCTCACTTTCTTTACTTTCCAAACGATTATTTGAACCAGTGAGCATTATAACTGTTTAAAACCTTTTGTCTGGAAATCATCTTTCACTTTAGCTTATATTTCTTATGTTGTTTAGCCTTGTTTGCGTGTGTATAACTTTATATTGAGTTGTAATAGTATAACTTAGAGCATCAAAGACAACAGAAGTTATCTCTTTTTCTCTGTAGGGTAGGACTAGAAGACTGTCTCAGTTATGTCTAAACCCTGTGTGTTGTAGGGAATGTGTTCAATTCTGTACACTGATTTTTCAACTCTATTAAAAGGAGTTGGAGAATTGGGCGTAATATTAAAGGCTGCTTAAGATTTTGAGCTCTCTAAATTTTAGTAGTACAGGGAAAGTGAAGAGAAAGATTGGGCTTTCAAGTTTTTTTTTTTTTCTTTAGCAAAAACAATATTCAATTTCTTGTGTGAAAGACTTCCTGATTGCTGAAATCTGAGACAATCCTCTGTCCTGTTTGAGTAACGCTACAAGGTGCTTTCTACTGGATTAAAGCAAGAGTAACAAAACCCAGTAGTTAAGTTGTGAGAGAATAAATTAACTTTCTACATAATATTAATTGGACACAAATGTAATGTCTTCTAAGAACTCAATATTTGAAGATAGACATTAAAAAGCTGCTTCCGAATAAATTATTGTGATACTAAAGGTAGAAAAATGAAAAAAAAAATCACCTTAGTTAAATATTATACCTTTTTTGATAACTTATAGTCTTACCTGATCTGATGTACATCACATGTTTTAGAGAGGCTATCTTGTAATTGTATGTATTTCTGTCCTTTTCTTATCTAAGACTAGTCAGAAATCCTTTGTTTCAACTATTGTAATTGTTTTGTAACTTAAGGTGATTTTTGTAGGGAAATAATGTAATTGTTCTTGCAAAAATGAAGATTTTTTTTGTTTTCTTGGTATAAGGAGCATTGACCGATAGGGAAAACACATTAGTCAGACTATTGTGGCCACCACCATAACAACTGTAATTGATTCATCTTGATCTGTCGTGGTTCACAAAACCCTGAAAGCTTTGAAGTAGTGTGATAGTTCATCAATGCATTTTACTTCAATAGCAATACAGACAAAAGACTGAATTTTTGCCTACCTTTGATTTAGAATTAGTTTGAAAACACAATTGGCCTGTAACTGTAAAAAAAAAAGAAAATACTTAGTATCTTGCAACACAATTGTGCTTTTAATATTTACTTGAGATGACACTTTAGCTTAGCAAGCTAGAATAAAATGGTAGTAATATATTTTTTAAAGTATTGTTTTTCCTGCATTCTCCCCATGCCCTTTCCTTCTTGGAAATATGAACCATACAAATGGTTTATGATTGCAATTCTTATTTGAAACTCTGAATTCAGGTAAGATTTTTGTGAAAGTATGAAGTATCAGAGTAAGAGCTTTATACCTTTGGTACTGGTAGTCATGGCAGAACTGGTGGGTTGCACAGTGTTGCTAGGTATCTGGTTCTCCTAGCCTCTAGGTGTTTCTACAAAATGATGCTTCTAATTAGAGAAACCTAGGCTGCAGTAAAAACAGTGGGTAAGTAGGAGCTAATCAGATGTTTCTGTTAAGTGCAGTCATAGCCACTTAAATAGAAGGCTAGAAGAGGAAGAGACTTTTGAATATGAGAGCAGTATTACCTACCAGTGAAAGCAGAGCTGAGTGCTACAGCTGCAGTTATGTCAAAAATGGGGTAAAAAGAATGGATGGAGGAAATAAATTACAGGGTGGAATGAGAGGAATAGATGCCCTTTGTAAAAAGAGATAAAACACAACTAGTTTGTGAAGGTAAAAAGAGGAAACCCCACCATATTCTTCATTATTTTATCTGCTAAGAAACTGTTCTGGATGCTGCATTGGAGTAATTTAGGATGCCACAGGGGAATAATCCTGAACAGGATGGCAGTGAAGATGATGCTATAAACAAATCTGGTTTGATTCCAGGAACAATTACTGGTTCCTGAAGATGGACAACTCACTTGAGAAAGACCAAGATTCATAAGATCTTTCATAACGTACTAAAAATTAGCCTTTGCTGTTTTCAGAGAACTTCAAAGTATTTTGACACATCAATAATAATATTATTTATTCTGAAAAGTTCTGGGGTAATTACTAGGTTTTGCTACTTCCCTTTGTGGTCTTTGTTTGGGTGTGTGTTTTTTTGTTTTGCATGTTGAGAATCAAAGAAGTTATTATTATTTGTAGTTGCTCCTTAATTTGTAATGCTTTTTCTCTTCAGATTCCTCTCTGTACCCTGGGGAGGGTATTTCCATAATGAAAAAGTGCTGTGTTGGAAAGCTTTTATACAGTTAAATAATAGATTGAAGGGAATATAGTACTTGTATGACTAAAGATTAACACAAATAAAAGTGCCTTCTCTTTTGAGAGTTAATTTGTGTGCTCTCTAAGTGGCATATACCATGCATGTGAGCAAAAGAAGCTAGTGCTGTGACAGCTAATACGACTTCACAGGACGGTGTCCTTTTCACTAGATTGTCATATAATAGATGGCACACCATAACCATTTTGGATAATTTTGGACAATTTTTTTCATATTCAGCTAACACCTAATGACTGTTATAGTGTGTTCCTAACTGATGTATTCCAGTGTTAGACTAAATTCTGTCCTATGTAAGTGGTTGCAATTACCTGTTATTTCTAGAACTAAGGAAATAGACTGATTTATTTCATTGTTCTTCTAATGAAAGCTGAAGAGTCACCCTTAGTATCTGTGGACATTGGTAGACTCTTAATGTTTCAAACACGGTTCTTTTTCTGGATAATGGCCTGTGAAGGAATACAATGAAATAATCTATAAAAATGTATTTATTAGGAAAAACATCAGCAAAAAACATTACAAATACATTATTTTTCTCTGGCTTGTTTTCCAGTTACTTAGAACTAATGTGCTTGTCGAAGGAATCAATTAAAACATTCCTTTAGTGGTAAAAGGCGAATGGGTCTTGCAGCTTTCTCACATCTCCCTCCCTACTGCACCTCCCACTGAGTCACATTCATCACTTGTTTCGACTGTAGCTGTATGGACTGTGTTCTAGGGTAGACACTCCATTAGTTTTAAACTGCCTCTTTTCCCTGCATGCTGTCTTGTCCCCTTAGCTAATGTCCCTTCCCGTTGTGTAAGGATCCTGATTTCTATGATAGTCTGGTTGGAATACTTCAAAGAAATTTGAGCTGTGGTATAAAATCCACAAACCCGGTAATTCAGAATTCTGGAGGAGGTGACAGAGGTAGGCACATGTTAGACTCAAAAAAAAAAAAAAAAAAAAAAAAAAAAAAAAAAAGGAAGAAAAATATTAAGGTTATAAAAACTCATTTACTTAGCTTGCATTGCCTTTTACTATGTCAACTGCTAATAAAAAAAAATATTTTTCTTTTCAGCTTGATCCAAGGATCATCCAGCCCTTTCTGGCAGAATGTCGCCAAACTATCGCCAAACTAGATAATCAGAACATGAAGGCTATTAAAGGCCTTGAGGATAGGCTCTATGCATTGGACCAGATGATTGCAAGCTGCAGCAGGCTGGTGAACGAACAAAAAGAACTTGCTCAGGTAATACACATTTGTGTGTGCAACATTGGAATATGGTAGATTTTTGATAGGTGTATGCTGTTAAAGATTACAATGAAACAATTGCATGTCTTAATGCAGGATAATTTTCAGTGTATCACACTGGAGTTGCTATATTAATAATAATATTATTAATATAGCTATATTAACAAAAATGCTATATTAATAATAAAAAGATGCTATATTAATAATAATTTTACATTTAAATATTGGTAGTTTTTACATCAGTCATATTTTCACCTCATAACTCCAACTACCACATTAATTTAAATACTTTTTTAAGCCATCAAGTTATTTGAAAATGCAACAGTGGGTGATGGACAACACCAGAAATTAAATATAGAGCTTCATTTATGTCACTTGATCTGTATTGGAGAAAAAGTCACCACAAAATAAAAAAGTCAGTCTTAAAATGTCCTAGACTTAATACACTAGGAACATGCAGAGCTGTTGTTCACTACATATTAAGTTGTCTTTATTTTTATAGCTAAACTATTTCTGTCAACAGTCTCTTGGTTATAATTTGGAAAAATATATTTAACTCTCATTCTGCCAATCAGCGTTTTCATAAAAGCACCAGTGTAACCTTAGCAGCTTCTGAGATACATCAGTACATGGTATTGTTTCTGGAATGGGATACATCTAGTCTATTTTCTTTTTAGAAATCAGATTTCTTCTGGCTGAATGAGAATCACTTAGAATATGAAGTATTTTCAAATTTTTAAGGTGTTTCTTGTGTTAATGTATCATGTTGAATCTAGTGAATACAAACAGGTTGTGCCGTATTAGTGTAACATTTTGCACATTAATGTAGAAAGCTACTAAAAATAGGATCTGATGAAGATGTCTGACAGCTGTAAATTTTGTAGATTTTTAAAGCTTATCTGAAAAATGATGTTTTTAACAAGTACTCTTAGTTTTAAGGAGAAGAAAACATCTGGCTTAAATATTAACTTAGTATCTATCCATACATATCTTCGTCAGATTTGTCTAAATTGCACCTGATTTACAGCTATGTTTAAGAGCAGACAACTTTTTGCTAATAGACAATCAACGACAGCCTGTAGTTTGCAATTGCTCGTATGCCGGAGACCAGGATGCTGAATTGATTCATCTTTGCTAGTTCATCCAGTCTCTCATAAAATGGAAAAAACCCCCTCAATGGGAAAGGAAAACGATGCATGGAATAGGCATTGTGGTCAGGTGGCGTATTCTGAACACTTTGTCACACCAACTAATTCATTAGTTTGTTCTTAATATGTTGTCATCTTCTGACCTTTGACTAGATCTAGAGTCAAACAAACAGAACCAGGTGATTGGTGAGCTACTCCACTGTCCTTTTATCCTTTCTCTTGGTAATGTTACTTAGCTCATGTGCCACTCCACGGAGTTAGTTTTTCTGAGAGGACATGTTTATTTTCTGAGCTGAAAAAGGGAGCTGTGACCCTGCTGCATTATATACTTCAGTAGTTAGAAAAATTGGGGACCTTCAGGTTTGAGTTATAGAGGGCTTTTGTTACCCTTATGGTCTAGAAATAGAAAAACAGCTAGAAAATCAGAACTTCAGCTGGAGATACGGAATAAGAGCTAAGTAGGTTAAATTTAATTTTGAAGGGAAATACTGAGTCCTTGGGGACTTGTCACTTAGTATAGGATCGGGGAAGAGGTAATGTGTTTAATGGTTGATCACCATCTTGTAGTGAGGTGAGAAAGCAGTGTGCGTGCAATAGATAGACAGTGTAATTTGCAGTAATAAAAAAATTTTATTAAAGACTATTCTAAATGTAAAATATATAGCTCTTTTTTAATGACATTTTACAGTACCATATCAAAGCTTCTTTATTAAACAGTTTCTGTGAAGAGCTTCAGTTAACTTTATATCCTAAGATTGTCCTTTAATGCCTTGTTTGCAACTGAAGGTATGGTAAAATCTGTATGTGTTAATTATCTGATACTCAGATTTTCACCATTACGTCAGAGCTGGGACTGTGAAGAAAGGCAAGAGTTTGTTATTGCTCCTTACACATTAGTATATTATTAGTTAGGAGTAAGTGAATAATATTGCCCCCTTATCTTGGGATGGCTAGAGCCCCCTTTTGAGGAGGAGGGAACTGGGGTGACAGTGGTGTAGGACCCAAGCTTCCTGCTGCATCTTCTGGCTGTGCTGCATAAAGGTGGGTGCTACCAGTACTTCTAGCAGCATTGTTTAAAAGTGGAGCCTGTCTTCAGGTAATTCCAATGAATAAGTTTAGAATTAAGTTTGTGCTAAATATCAGTCTTGCAGTGTTTATATTGTAGGACAGTGCTAAATCCAAGGGAATTTAGCATGATGGAAAAGCTGCTCTTCCATTCTGGTACTTGGTTCCCCAGTGCTGTGAGTGGTGACTTTAGCTATGTTTTCCCTCTTCATGGGGATGAAGAGCCTACCTCAAGTTTACCAATCCCACTTTTGAGTGAGGTGCCTGAAAGTCAGCTGGAAAGATACTTTGTCACCTCATTTTAAATGCTACTGTAAATTTATGGTTTGTACCTTTTTGAAGACTTGTCAGACTTGAACTTTCAAATCTTCATCTTTGCCTTTTTTTATAAATTGTCTGTTCCGTTACTTATGATGGTCGTGGTTTCAGCTGGGATAATTTTCTTAGTAGCTAGTACAGGGCTATGTTTTAGCTTTGCTGTGAGAACATGTTGATAGGACACTGATGTTTTTACTTGTTGCTGGGTGAAGTTTATACTAAATCAAGGACTTTTCTGTTTCCTGGGACTGGCCAGTGAGAGGGCTGGGGAGGCATGGGAAACTGGGAGGGAACACAGCCAGGACAGGTGACCTGAACTAGCCAAAGGGGGATATTCCATACCATATGACATCATGCTGTGTATATAAACTGGGGGAAGAAGAAAGAAGGTGGGGGAACATCCAACATTATGGAGTTTGTCTTCCCCACTAACCGTTATGCGTGATGGAGCCTGTCTTCCCTGGGGATGGCTGAACACCTGCCTGCCCATGGGAAGTGGTGGATGAATTCCTTGTTTTGCTTTGCGTACATGTGTGGCTTTTGCTTTTTGCTATTAAATTGTTCTTATCTCAGCCCTTGAGTTTTACATTCCTTCCAGTTCTCTTCTCCATCCCTCTGGGTGAGGGGGAGGTGAGCAGCCACGTGCTTGGTTACTGGCCGGGGTTAAACCACGACAATGATACAGGCGGTTTTAAGAACAGTCAGTTAGAATATGATGGTCTTAGGGTTTTTTGTTCTTTTTGAACTTCAGTTAATTAAATGCTTGTGGCTAAACAAGTGATTAAGTGTACTATCGTGTGCTTTTATTCCTTAATTTATGTATGTGAGTCTTAGGAATTATTTTCGTACCAGTTTTAGCAGTAGTTTGGATACTGTTTGGGAAAAATTAGATGGCTGCAAGATATTAGAGTTAGTATGATGTTACTCCTTTGGATGATAGTCTGCATAGAAATCTAAGAAGAATGATGAAGTTCAAGGGTTTATTTATATTTTAAAAATGAGGACTTGTGTATTTTTAAAAGTGCTCACAATTGGTATAGTAACTGATAATATTCAGTTTTGTCTGGAGGAAAAAACCCAAACTAATACAGTTTTTCTTTACATCACATCAGCAGTGAACTGTTTCTATTCGTAAGAAATAGTGGAGGTGTTTGTCCTGGTTTTGGCTGGGGTAGAGGTGATTTTCTTCCTAGCAGCTAGTAACAGTGTTGTGTTTTGGTATGAGAATAATGTTGATAATGCACAGGTGTTTTAGTTGTTATGAAGTGGTATTTACTCAAAATCAAGGACTTCAGTTTCCCATGCTCTGCTAGTGACCAGGTGCATGAGAAGTGGAAGGGAGCAGAGTCGGGACAGCTGACCCAAACTAGCTGAAGAGATATTCCATACCAAAGGATGTCCTGCTCAGTGTATCAACTTGGGGGAGTTGGCTGGGATGGGCTGATTGCTGCTTGGGGACTGGCTGGGCATCATAAGTGGGTGGTGAGCGAGTTTGTGCATCACTTTTTTTCCTTGAGTTGTATTTCTCTCTTTTTGTTACCACCTTTTTCATTACTATTATTATTGTTTTATTTCAACTACTAAACTGTTCTATCACAACCCACAGATTTTACCTTTTTTCCAATTTTCTTGCCCATCCCACTGGGGAGATTAGGGAGTGAGCAAGTGGCTGCATGGTACTTCATTTGCTGGCTTGGATTAAACCACAACAGTACTTCATAGAACAAGGATAAGGAACATCTTGGTGGTAATCCCAGTGGCAGTATTTCTGCTGGAAATTGTAGGCTTATTTTCCCCAGGCCTGAAAAAGCTAATGTTCTATCCAGAATTTGAGTTGACTTTCTACTCCAACCTTAGTTTCATTATTAATATTCAAACCAAACTTAAACCCACAGAACAAAGCAATCTGGTGCTAGGCAGCCTTCTTCCTTAGTTTGCTTTTTCCTGGACCTGCCTTAAGAGTGCTTTTGTTTCCAGTCAGCCTTTTTAAGTAACTGACTATTAAACAGCCCTTTATATGAAAAATTTCATCTTGAGTTATGTAGTTGAATAGTTGATCTCCAGCCCCTAATGTTTAATAGAGAAATCTGTTTTGTTAAATTAAAAATCATTTTTCTCTGTGGAAGCTGTAACATGAGCATATAGAACTGTGGTCAGTAGGTGGCATTATGTAATAAGAGTACACCTCTAGAAAACTTGGAGCCTCTCTAATCTTTCAGTGTGATTCTGCCCAATAGCTTATTGCTCCAGCATATTCTTATTTGATTTTATTTTTTTTAAATTTCCCTGTTTAGCAGTATAGCTTTTCAAAACATTTTGTTAATCCAAATGCATTTGCATCAGTTAGGTACAGAGGAGTGTTACCCTTTCATAACTCTGTTGAACTAAAAAAAAAACCCAAACACCTGGTTGGCAAGTGACCTTGATTCTGGGCTTGTTGGGAAAGAGCTTTGTCACTATTGTATTCTGTACTTTTATTTTCCTACTTTTTTGTTATGTTGAAGAAAACATTAGATTTATAGGCTTATAGTGATTCAGGGTCTTTTCAGTTGCTTATTACATCACTGACTGCTTTCCCTGTTGGTTGTTAGAACTTCAATCTAAAACGTTTTTAAAAACTCTTTGTTGTTGCTTTGATTTGGAAATAGTCATTGGGAAAAATCCATAAAAGCATTATCATACCTGTTTTCCGGGACCCTTCTTAGTTTAACTATGATACTTAGGCCATGAATTCTGTCATCTGATAAGGACCAGATAAGGCAAGAACTTGTGAGAACAGATGGTTATTTGGATATTGGACTTTCCCACACTTTATTGGTGTTAATCCTCACTTTGTTTTTCTGTGGTTTACTGCAGTTTTTCTTAACTGGCGTTTTTCCTAGTATGTTGAGATTTTGTCTCTGATTTGCATACTATCTTAAAGATGGGTCCACAGATACAGAAATAGCAAAAGATACTCAAATTTTATGAATAGCCTTTTGGAACTGAGAGTAAAGCTGGAATGGATTTTTTAGCTCACTGCATCCAGTTCTGTGTAATGTTAGACTCTGTGC
Source organism: Falco peregrinus (assembly GCF_023634155.1). Taxonomy (NCBI): domain Eukaryota; kingdom Metazoa; phylum Chordata; class Aves; order Falconiformes; family Falconidae; genus Falco; species Falco peregrinus. The sequence goes on from NC_073723.1 coordinate 49,388,445, forward strand.
CATGTGATTCATATAAAAAGCTTATTGATCTGCTGTTTAAAAGCAATTATTTTCTTGACTTGTCTATTTCTGTTGCAAATTTGTGTGGAATCTCATTGTCCTAATGTTTATAAGAATCTGTTAATCTCTGATCTGAAAGTATTCTTGGCTTGTTCAAATCTATATGCTGTCATGTCTGTACAGCCTTTAATTGTGGTGCTTGGCAATTCCCTAATGACTATCGCAGCGTATTTCTTCCATGTCTTTGTTTTCCTTGACTAAACAGCCCAAGTTCTTTTGATGGGGCTGTCCTTTTCTTCATCTTAATAGCATTCTTCTTGCCTTTTCTGGTTTCCATTGACTTGGTTCAGATAATATATACAGTTAAAATGTTTGCAGCTCGCTTGGTTTTGCAGAGTTTTGCATTACCTGAGTTGCTCTTGAGTTCAGTAAATGGTTAACTTCAGTATTCTTTTCCATCTTCAGTGTGCATCTTCCTGGTTCTCTTTTCATTACATTTAATATACTTGTTTGATACTTTGATTTCTGTGCTGTTCTCAGTGGGATATAAATATGTATTGCAGGCTTTGCAGATGTGTTTTATAGCACCTTATGACAAGATTGCTTTACATTAAACATCAAATCAGTAATGACTGGTTTCAGTTTTCAGCAGTTTTGTATAATTAACTGTGGTTTGGTGTTCTCATCAACTTCAGCTTCAGAAAAAAACACCTAAAACTATTGTCTGGTTTTGAACTCTTTAGTAAGAAAACAAGGGCTTAATAAGCAAGTTTGTAGAACTACAGTGACCACTGATGTTCAAGCAGCGTTTGAGACATGGTATGAATGTGGACAAAATCAGAGCTAAAATTGGTGGTGTTGCATTGTATTTTCTTGCCTAAAGAACCACATCCAGCAGTATTCTGTCTCATCTGTTGAATGTGATGGAGGTGATGGCCTGGCCCAGTAGTTATGCCAGCAGCCCCCTGTCTTCCCTGTCTCTTCTGTCTCTGTGTACATATGTTACTTCCTATAATCAGCCATCTAGGACGTGTTTATCTAAGGCAGTTAATTTTCCCTGTTTTGCCCCCTGCCCTTTTAGGGGTTGTCTGTTGCAATCTACAACAGGTAGTTTTTAGCTGTGCCCAACTTCTGCATGCAAATAAGATGTCTAGATGTCTAGCTCCAGTCTTGGCTCTCATTAATTTGTTTCATGTATAAATTTCTTTATGCAAAAAAGTATATTCTTTAGCCCACAGTAGTACTGAATATGCTCTAAGTTGATGTTAAGTCTAGATATGCTAGAGGTTAACAAGCTGGTGGTTTGCGGAAATTAAAATGATGGCTGAATCCCCTCCATTCCAGTAGTTACTTTTCTACTGCATTAAGGCTTGCGATCTTTTACTGGCATTGCTTTTTTGTGTAAAGTTCTTATAGGGTTGTGTTGGTAACTGTATCGGAGGGAAATAACAAGATTTATTTGGACTACATTATAGAATGAACAGAAGGCAACTTTGAAACTTCTTTATGTAGCATTCTGTTGTACTCCTCAATGGCTACAGTAAGTTTAAGATGCTTGCATTCTTACAGAGAAGATAGATCACTTTCATGCTTGTCACAAAGCTTGCATATAACAAAAGTGTCTCTTTTCCTCTAGGGATTTTTGGCTAATCAGAAGAGAGCTGAGAACTTGAAAGATCCTTCTGTGCTGCCTGATTTGTGTTTGAGTCATGCAAATCAGCTGATGATTATGTTAACTAATCACAGAAAACTGTTAGATATTAAACAGAAATGTACCACTGCCAAACAGGAGCTTGCAAATAATCTACAAGTCAGGCTGAAGTAAGTTACAACTTTTCAACTTTATATTGCTTCTACTTGCATCAAGACTTTAAAGAATGTGTCTCAAGAAAACCTTTGGTAAAGCATAGAGTTTTTCTTAATGGAGAGAAGTGAAAGTTGGATTACTTCAGTTTTTATATGAAGTTATTTGTAAGTGTGAAACAAGATATTATTTTGAGAGAGTATTCTTAGAGGTTTAAGTGGTCTTCATATCAATAAAGCAATATCTGAGAACCTACAATCACATTTCCTCTCATCAACCTCAGAAGCAATCAGTAGCATATTTAAGATTTGTGTGGTAATCATTGATGTTCTCAAAGGATTATAGTAAGCGTAAGTGAAACGCTCTTCAGTAGCTTGTGATCACATCGAAGCAGAAAAGCGTGCCAGTAGTTTGGTTTACTTGTAATTCATGAAAAATAATTATATCTAGTCACAGCCAGTAAAAATGGCAATTTTTCCTGTAAGCATTGTTACTAGATGACATAGAAGGCAGTAAGTAGCCTGTATTTCTCATTGTGAAATAGTTTCTCACACTACTGCACTTAATTAAGCTTTAGATAATTTGTCATGTCAGACACATAAGAAAAGGTTACAGACTTTAGAATTTTTGGAAGGAAAAAAAAATATGCTAGCAGCTACCAATTAGGCAGTGTTGTGATCCTGTTAGACTTGCATGTTGGATATCCATCAAGTAGACGTTTTCTTGAAGAGATTGGAGCTCATGTAGATATGATGCAGGTGCAAGCTACAGGAAGGAGTAAAGCACAATCAGTAGTGAACTCTCAGCAACGATCTTGTTAATGTTTGTAAAATAAACTACTGCTAAGTAAAATGAAAAGTGAATTTGTCTTTGTTGCCTATGCACATGCACTTAGTCCAGTGAAAAGATGACATTTTGCGTAACTTCACTGTAGCAGGTATTTAAGGGTAGCACGTAGAACATAGGCTGCCATAAATACGACTTTCATTTCTTATATTTTCAAGTATAGTATTTATGTATTTGTGTAGTATACGCTTAATTCATGAGTTATTAAAGGAAAAGACTTTCATCCCTTTTTAAGGAATGTTGAGGTGTGGAGAGTGAATGCATACAGGATAGGTCTCAAAAGAAGAATAAAGCATAGATGTAAAAACCGCCAAAACCAAAACAACAAACCCCAAAAATCAAAACCTAACAAAAAAATCCAAAACAACACCCAACCTAAAACCAAACCAGCCTCCAGTTTCACCAATCCTGCTACCCCCCTGAAAAAAAAAACCCCAAACCAAAACCATACAAAAAACCTCATTGTATTTTGGGTCAAACTAAAGGGGATTCTAGCTTGTCTTCAGTAGCAGTAGCAAATGACCTTAACGGGAATCTAATAATGAGGAAAACAAACTTAACTATATGTAGACATTCTTAGGGAAAAATATTAGCTGATGTAGAAGCAGCTCTTCAGTTTTTAATTGCTAGTGGAGGTTTTTCTCATAAACTAGTCAGACTTCTCTTTTAATCCACAAACCCCTGTTTTTTGCAAGTTCTGCAATTTAACAATATGTTCTGTGGAAAATATACATGTTTTGAACTGGCCACTTGCTGGCTTCACATAATACCCTCTTTTTATTTTTTACTACTCATTACTATAAGGAAGTCAACACTGCATATCTTGTAGTTTTTCTGTTAATGTTATGTTCCTAGTTGCTTAATATTGACTTATTTGTTGTTTCACTTATACTTCAATTCTGTTGTTATGGGGTGTGCCTCCACTTTATGCCTTCTCTGGTGGTAAAGTGCTCCTGATGTTTCCCCTCAAACACACCAGTTGATCACCTCTGCAGTAGTTACCTGATGGCTGTGCTTGAAGTTAATGTATTGATTGTTTAAATAAGATAACTGAAGGTGTGGTTACAAGGTGTGAGAATCTGTATGTTACAGGGACTGTTATTTGTAGCAAGTGAGTAGATGGTGTGAACTTCCCAAACAAGTGTTTTGATCTTATTTCTTTGACAGTATTCTTACCCTTAATATTTCTTGCTAATGCTTTTCAATAACTATTCTTAAGATTTACGAACAAAAAGTAGTTTTTCCTCTGGATGTACCAGCTTTTTTTAATTTTTCTGGAGAAAGTTACGTTATCATTCCCCCTAAGGTTATGTATGCCAAGAGCATTATTTGTCAAAAATAATACCTTAACTGAAATGGTGGTAAGTGTTCATTTTTTGAGCACTGTTGTGGAAATCTTACTGTGAGAAATTAACAGGGAACTGCAAGGTGACTACAGATTTCTAAATTACTTAGTACTTCCAGATAGCCTGTTGGTTTTCCATGTAAATTGATGTAATTGTTCAGTGTATCCAGACATGCTGTTCATATTAATGAAATTTAAATGCAAGAAAGATGACTAAGTTATCTTCTAAAGTGTAACCTGCTTTTGTAGGTGGTGTTGTTTTGTAATGCTTCATGCTGACCAAGATGGAGAGAAACTACAAGCATTGCTTCGTCTTGTGACAGAGCTCCTAGAAAGGGTCAAGGTTGTAGAGGCTCTCAGTACTGTTCCTCAAATGTACTGTCTAGCTGTTGTTGAGGTTGTGAGGAGAAAAATGTTCATAAAACACTACAGGGAGGTAAGTAAGTAGAACTTTGAGACCAAATCTTAGTGTCAATGTATAACTTAACAAATAACTATGTACTTTTCCTTCCACAGTGGGCAGGTGCTTTAATAAAAGATGGGAAACACCTATATGAAGCTGAAAAGGCAAAAAGGGAATCTTTTGGTAAACTGTTCAGTAAGTACTTTGTCTTCTGTGAAATCAGAAGTGCGGTTAAGTTTGACTTTTGTCTTTGCAGTTAAAATACTTCCATTATGTTGTAACTTAAATACCTGTATAATTTTTTTTACTTAAATAGTAAATGTATGCAGTGTGCCAGATGGTCCTACTATGAATAAAATATGTATCTATTAATTTTTCTATTAATCAAAATATTGAACTCTTTCATATAAATTATCCAAAATAATGTGAAAGTTCTAGTTAGTTTAATGTTTCTAAAAGGTAGGATTTCTAATTATTACATTTGAATGCAGTTTCTGGTTGAAAGTGCTCCATAAGCTTTACTTTTAAATAACACTTTAAAAACCATTACTGAATATTTTGGTATTGCTACAACTTCCTCTCTGCTACTTAAGAAAAAAACGAAGAATGAAGACCCATGTCTAAAGACCTTGAGCAGAAGTTTTTTAAAAAAAAAAGCCAACAAAACAAAAAACTGACATATTTTTTCTGCGAAGTCTGCAGCTTATGTTCTGAATGAACTGCTAAAATAAGAAAACTGAACAGAAGATTATCAAAATTGTGGAAAGGAAATTAGCAAGATTAGAATGAAAATTTGAAAAAGGATTTGAGGCTTTTGCAGGGGTGAACATTAAGCAAAAAGAGGCTTCAGCGAAATGAGAAGTTCTGTTTGGATGGTGGCTTTTGCATGAAGTTCTGTGGTCACTTGCAACTTTATGTTGTCACCAAATGGCATAGTGATGCTTTCAAATTTAGTTTAGCTATTAAACTGCAGTAGCTTGTTTTCTCTTGAGGCATTGTTTGTATATTGCACTTCTGTGTTGTTGTTTTTTTTAATAACCACTTTTTCTTTGCCCAGGGAAGTCTTTTCTAAGGAATCGTTTGTTTAGAGGACTTGACTCCTGGCCTCCATCCTTTTGTGTATGTAGTCAGTATATTTTTGGGGTTTATTTCATTTTTATAAATAGTACTTTAATAAATTAAAAGCCTAAGCTTAATTCATTCAAGCTATGTGCCTGCGACATTGCTCTGACACATGAAGCTGGGAGCTAGTGCTCTCTGCTATTTCAAGTTACCTATATTGACATTGGTTCATAACTTGCAGTGTAGTGGGAGATTTGATACTTGATGTTCCTTTTTAACAAAGAGTCTGTGGTACTGAACCAAAAATTGCTATTAATGATCAGAAAAAAGCCAGGAGGGATAATTTGATCATCTAATCCTCTCTTCTGAATAATAGAGCCATGAAATTAATTGGACAGTAAAAGCAAGTAAAAGGTTTTTGTGTTTTTTTTCTGTAATCACTGGATGAGTAGAAAAGCATTTTTGTCTCTTTATTGGCTGATGACATGAAGGGCTGAAAAAGTATAGCTGTAGTCAAGCATTGCCTGTAAACTTTGGTTTCATACAGCTTGGTTAATTCAAGTAAAATACTCTCGCTGCTTCTAATGTTGCCACATCACTTTGCCTCGTTTAACCTTTCCAGCTTCTAATTTTCAGCTTTTTTCAAAAGGATACTTGGAAAATAAGAATGCTACTCCTGTCAGTGTTTTGCATATTGAATAACTGAATTATTACTTGACTGTGTGTTTAGCACCACAATAAATGAAGCTTCAGTGCCGTCTCTTACCCTTTAACTTTTTAAAGACTTCCTTAATGTTTATGAAGCTTGGTAATAGGGCGGGAGTTGGACTAAATGATTGTCGTAGGTCCCTTGCAACCTAAATGCTCTATTCTGCTACTGTCCGAGGCATTATGGATAACACTAGTGACTACAAATGTGTATTTAATTTAATTTTTTTAGTGGGATAGGGCCAGACATGGTTTCTTTAAAAAAAGTATGAACTTTTTTTTTGAGAGAAATGAGTTTAACACTTACTTTTGTGTTACTAATTAAGCTTCCTTAGTTATCTCGATATTATTTGCCTTGTCAATGTGTAAATTAGTATCTTCTTAATACAGACACGAAAACCTCGCAGATTTGACAGTGAGCTTCCAGATATCTCATTAAGTGACTTGCAGTTTTTGCAGTCTTTTTGTCCTTCAGAAGTACAGCCATTACTCAGGTAAAGCACCTTTTTAAACTTTGTATGTTATGGCAGTAGCTTTCCCCTGGTCCCACCCTCTTCAGCCAGTTCACTTAATCTAAGGAACAGACAAGCATACTTTTTCGAACTGATATCATTCTTAAGGAATGGTCTTCACTAACAATGCAGACACATATTATCTATATGCTGCATGAATGTACACAAGTATTCTGTATTGAGATGTAAAGGATGTTGGACATTGCTCTGAGCTGCCTTACAGCTAAAAACAAAAAAAAAATTTTGTTAGTTTTAAACTGAAATAAACTCGTAACTTTACATATGTTTTTTCAGATCAAAATTAGCTTGAATTTTTGTTTTATTTGCTCTTTAAGTGGTATTCTGGAGGAAACAAACATCTTTAGCCCAGCATAAGATCATGGAGATCTCCTGTATTCAGTTACTGCTTTTTGTCTGATAGGCTGATTTTAATGAAAAGTTTGTTCTTTAAGTGCTTCTGCTTCCATCATTTTGAGCAGAAGCTCTATTTCTATGTTTCTTACCTCCCAGTGAGGCAGACATGCTCATGACAGGAAGGTTACTGTTTTGGCTCACAGGCAACTTGACAAGATTAGTTTCTTATCTAGAACTTGGAGACGTCTTTCTGGAGAAGTTGACTGTTAGAGTAGGCTTTCAAACTCATATGTCTTAAACCTGTAGCAATCAGACAGAGAAGTGCCAACCAAGATAATGGGCAAGAAATAGGTAGTAGCAAGTTTTATGTAAGGTCCTGTCTAGGAGATCTGTTTGTCAGGATGACCACAATCAGGTGTTGCATGTATCCACCATTCTGCTAGGAGAGATCAGCAGTCACAGATTTGCTGAAATTCAATGATTTTGTGGGTTTGGTTTTTTTTGGGGTTTTTTTGTGTGGTTTTTTGTTTGGGTGTGGGTTTTTTTGCCCCAAGGCCACAGTCCTGCAAAGGATGATAAGGTAAATCCAAAAGGAGGATGTTCCGCTGTCATCTGTCAGGTTCACCAGCAGCCTTAACCTGATGCCTGTTACTGCACAGTGTCAGAGATGAATTCACTACATTTTTCACTTAGATTTTATACTGGCATCCTTTTTGATTAAGAATTCCTGGCCAGCCATCCTTACGCTATTGCTGCTGGAATTAATAAGAAGTATAGTAAGCTTAGTCTTCTTGACAGAGGATTTGTCCTAGATGATGATACAGCTGATGTACCCTTTTTACTTTCTCTTGATAAGCTCTGAGGCTTGTTTCTTAGTGTTTCTGCAGTAAAAAAGTGCAAACTGTAGTATCATGCTGACGTTTGCCTGATTTTTGTTTGTAAGAATTTTACAGCCTTCCTGGGAAGTTTGGACCGAGTTGAGGAAGAGTTTTGCCTTAATGTTAAACCAGTCACAAACCCAACTGTTAGTTGGTCCGAATTGTAGCGACATAGCTTTCCACTTGATGGCAATGGAGGTGGGATTATGTCATGTTCTTCCGATTTTTTTGGGTTGAGGATTATGATTACGGTGGTGGACATGACGGCTTGAGTGTGTGAAGCTGTTATGTACCTTGGTAGACATAGCATCAGAAGAAACTTTAGAGCAGGGGTCCTCAAACTTTTTAACCAGGGGGCCGGTGTGCAGATGAAGTGGCAGGCAGTCATCTGTGGCTGCTTGGTTTCCCCCCCAACCCCCGGCGGGGGGGGGGGGGGCAGGGGGGTTCTGTAAATACCGGGGGCCGGATTGAGGACCCTGGGGGGCTGTTTCCGGCCCACGGGCCATAGTTTGAGGACCCCTTGAGCAATTACTGAAATATTATTTTTACAAAAATACAGTAGATACCACTTGCTTTGCATATTGAGTAGAGAATGCAGAATATGCTGAAGTGTAATCTGCTTTTATTGTTAGTCTAAATTAACTCGTGCTTCATGATTTCAGTGGAGCTATTCTTGAACAAATTAAAAAATCTGGGTATATGGACTCTAAAGAAAATGTTGATTTTTCAAAGATTTAGAAAACTGGCAATCAAAAGCTTATCTTGCAACACTTGCAATATGAATGTGACATCAATCAATCTTTTTATTTAGGTTACCTATTATCAAAATAAAATAGTAGAGAATTAATAGCTGCTTTAAAGGAAGAGCTGGATTGGAGAGAATCCAGCTGCACAGGAGAATAGTCATTTGCAAACATAAGTTCTTCAGTTACAGAGCTGATCACTCTCAGTTCTCTTCCGTTACTGTTGTAACTCTAGGTACTACTGGTAAATGTTTTCCTCAGGAGGAAAGATGGACATATTTGCCCATCATTGTGTTTATTGTTGTCTGCTCCTTAAATGCTCTCAAGTTCTTAATTTTAAAAGACAAATACCAGGTGGTTTGAGTGGATTTTCCATGTAAAATAGATGAAATGAAGGAAGTACAATCCTTATACAGAGGGAGGCCTAGTATTGTAGAGTATACACATAATTTATTTGAATATTAGATTAACAATGTGGAAAAAAGATTTATTCCTGTACTGTTTTTCAGGGTGCCCATACTTTGTGACTTTGAACCTCTTCACCAGCATGTACGTGCTCTACATAATCTGGTAAAGGCAGCACAGAGTTTGGATGAAATGTCACAAACCATTACAGACCTGCTGAATGAACAAAAGGTATTTTTGCTTTTCTTTACCAAGAAAAAATACTGGAAGAGTAGAATATTTTCATAATACCACTTTGTCAACCACTTCAGAAAAACTTTTGTTTTTCGAGGTGTAAAGATTAGTTTCTCAACTGCATAATTCACCTTTCTAATCACATACTAGTAAATATTCTGAGAATTTTGAGCTTTTCAGTGAGTAAAATGAATCTATGTAGAGAACAGTGAAAAGATATTGAATATCTTCCAAATATTTAACAGATGCTTATATGCCACAGAAGTTGTAGAAGTAGAATTTTCTGCTAATATTTCTGTTTTCTGTCATTTTCTGGAGCTTCTGTGTGCAGAATGTGTACATTTTGCTTTTGTTGCTTTATTTTAGAAGTAACAACTTAATTAAATCCAGACTTTTGCATTGCTTTTTGAGACCTTTTGGTGCAAGCAGTTAAGGCAGAATTTGGGGCCTTCGTTGGTTGTCTCCATTAGCTTGAATATTGATGTTATGTACTTTTCTGTTGCAGTCCTGCTTTTTAGGGAAGGGAAGAAATTTGTGTAGCCTTTCTTTGAGTATAGAAGGAATAGATGGCAAAAAGACCTCTTAGTTTTTGCTCTACCTGTCAAGCAGACTCTATCCCCTAGAAACTCGTTTCTGCCCATTGCTTTTCATTGCTTCTGTGTGTTCAGTCTCTTCTGAATTCTGTCACTGAAATCATTCATAATATACCAAACGGGTCCTTTTAGCTTCCGACTGTAGCCTGTCCCAGTGAAACTGCGGGTGAATTTAGCATTACTTAAAATTTTATGTATGGTTCACTGCTTCAGATTGGGTTTCTTTAGCAGCTTTGCTATAGGAAGAAGGTGGCATTTTTCATGTTACCTTCTATGGTGTGTTTGTATGCACTTGGACTAGAAGCATCTTTCTATAAATGTCAAGGTTATGGGCATGTTGGGTTTTGAATTGGCAAAATCCTGCTTAAACCAGGTGACATGAAGTCCTTTACCTTGTTATTCCTTTGAGATTTGAGCAAGAGATTTACTGGAAGTCTTTTATTTATGTAAAATATGAGATCTGGGCTGCTCATTGTTCTGTAATATAGGAAAGGTGTGTAACTTATGTCACTACTTAGATCTTTTCTCTCTTTATGAAGATTGTTTTTTATATGAACAGCCATTAAGAACAAAAGTGGTGGGGCCTGACCACTGTATGATTGAACGGAATGGCTAGGAGTAGTATAAATTTTGTGAAATCTAGGAGCCCCCAACTTGGAGCATCCTAAAATTAGTCTCAGAAACTAGGATAGTGACAGGTGTTCTAACAAAATAATTTTTCACTAAGGCTTGCAATGTCAAAGAGTGAAATAAACCCAAGGAGTAAGTTTTAATTCAAAGTGTGTATATCAGTAGAAAGATGAACAGGAAATGTGCCTTACTTGTTCAAGTCTTGATGGTTTGCCCTGTTTGGTTCAGAGTTGCTTATCTGAGATATTTTTATCAGTATCTGATTGCACAAAAAAAGATGCTTGCCCAATCAGGAGAATCTGTACTTCCCACTCTTACTTTTTGCTGTGCGTTGACCAGTTGGGATTCTTGGCTGATGCAGAAATGTCAAGTGCTTAGACAGGTTTGGATAATTGTCTCTTTCCTTAAACTGCCTTGCACAGTCGGAGCTGGGCCATTCATGATGTCACCTTGAAAATGCCCATCTCTGTGTGTCATTTCAGTGACTGGTTTGAACTAGTTTTTGGAATTGAAGCAAATAGATGTGTCAGACTTTTTCCTTCTCTATTGACAGTGTTCTTGTTATTACTTGATGAAAGGTAACTAGGTCTTTCTCTTTGTTGCTTTATTCTGCAGACCATCTGAAGTGTTTTTTTTTAAAATTACAGTACTTTCGCCCATGTTCTTTTCATTGAATAGAATTACTGAAATTTGAAAATGGTCTTTTCTTATCCTTAGTATTGCTGGGATTTTACATATATAATTAGAAGGATGAAAGAAACGTTTAATAATAGGCCTGAAGATGCCTGCAGCTTCATGCACCTACACATTCTGGTGGTGAAGTGTGAGATACTGTCCCAGCTTGGTGCAGGGTTGCTCATGACCATGCAGGCATTGAGTGTTGCCTGTATAGCAAAATGTTGGTTTTGTCCTTTCGCAAGGAGATGCATTCAACCCCAACCTCCCTTTTCACACAAGTGGTGGCAGAAGCCTGGTTGGTTAAGTTGGGCTGGGATAGCTTCCCTGGCTTGTTGGCAGTGCAGTAGTTTAGTTGTGTCTAGGTCAGGCAGGAGTTCATTCTACTGCAGGGGTCCTCAAACTACGGCCCGCGGGCCGGATACGGCCCCCCAGGGTCCTCAATCCGGCCCCCGGTATTTACAGACCCCCCGCCCCCCCCTGCCGGGGGTTGGGGGGGAAACCAAGCAGCCGCAGATGACTGCCTGCCACTTCATCCGCGCGCTGGCCCCCTGGTTAAAAAGTGTGAGGACCCCTGTTCTACTGCATCAGGTACAGCAGGTGGTCTTTTTGAGAGTTGCTTTAGGCAGGAGAGAAAAGCTGTGGCCGCAGACAGGTGAGCAAAGACCAAGTCAGACAGGAGATCCAGTACCTTACTGGGGATGTTAGTAGCATTTCTTTTTAAGTGTCCCTGTAACTTACTGTTTCAGCTTTCAAGTTCATAGAACGTTAGTGACTATATGCTTCTCTGGCTGATATGGTTTCTTTTTTTAGTACTGCATCAGAGTAGTTAAAGAATATTGTGGATTTTTGTTACTGCTTTGAAATCTGCTTAACGGTCTCACACCAGAGTTATTGCTGTGCCTTCTCATCTCCATAATACAAAGTTTAAGCAAATCGGTGATTGGGTCAAAGATGTCCAGGAGAAAGTTAAGGTGCCTGTAACAGTCGGGTAGGATGATTAAGGTGTCTTCTCCACAGTTAGGAGAATAATGTATGCAATACAATGGTATTACAATTTTCTCTTGTAAGAGAAGCTGCCTTTCCAAATCGGAATATGAATCTACTATTCTAGCTGAGTTCAAAACTACTGTTTGTAATACTTCCAGGAGTTTTCCTGTTCCCTGACTACATTTATTGTGGTAACATAACTAGAACAAGGCATGTAATACAGCAACATCTGAGAAGTTAAAATTTTAACTCTACTTCTCTGTCTTTGCTTTCTATTTTTTTCTTGTTTATTCTTGTCTCCTTGTCCTTTGTCATTACAGGAATTGGTGTATGACATATGTGTACATTGCTGCCTGTAAACAAACTACATGGCAGGCACTGGCTTCTGGGGGAACAGCTGAAACTATACGGAAAGCTTTGTTTACTCTTGCCTATCTAAAATGTGAGGTTTAACTCTTCACTAGTCAGTAATCTGATATTCTAGTTAGATATCTATCCCACAGCAGAGGCATGGAATTTGTTATAGGCCCAGGTCATGAGGAAACCAAGCTCAAGTAGCATGTTTGTTATTCCATGTAGTGATGATTATTGGTTTTTTTCTTCTTCAAGCTATATCCTTACTTTTTACCTTCTAGGATGATTCTGCAGGGGTGCCAGAAGTAGATGTCATCTTTCCTTTGCATGTGGCTTTCTGTAGGGCCTTTTAACATTCCAAGTCCTTGAAGTGCTTTTTTTAGTGCATACTTACTGACATCTGTGATGCTAGCTGTTATTAAAGTTAAAACTCTGGTTTATCAATGTGAAATGTTTGTCACTTAAAGCATATGCCTTGAATCTGGGCATGTATTAGCATATACAGTGTCCTTGAGCGTGTCTTTTCCTAAGTTTTCTTAGATTAACAGCAAGCTAAAATTAAACCCAAGGGAAATGCTTAAACCTGGACTAATACTACCATTAACAAAAAAATACCTTTCCCTGTAAGTTGTTTTTGTCTAGTGTCCTGTGTTCACTTTTGATAAAGGTATATCAAAGGTGTATAACTTACTATCATATAGATGCAAAGGCTAATGGAGGTGAGGTGTAAATGTAGCTTTACTAAATAGGTGAGCGTCAGAGCTGAAAATAGCTGGTTCCTAAATCTCAGTTTGGAATTCAGTCACACTACATCTCCATTAAGAGAATGTTTACATGGTACAGAGAAGAATAGGGTCCATTTGGGTAGCACACACTTGTAAAAGACTGAGGAAACAAAAATTGGCTATTTAAATATCAGCAGTCCAGTATCTGTTATTTCTGTCTTTTTTTTTGGAGTTCTGTTGCTGACCGTTTATTGCACAACTCCGCTAACCGTTGGCAGTCAAGTAACTGAGTTCAATGGATAGCAGAATTTTCTTCAATAAAAATTAACATACTGAAGAACACCAGGCACCCTATTTAAATGCATGGAGACAGTGTGCATAGTCTGGGGAAGAGGCACAAGCAGGATCATCAGGACTATCAGCTGGAGGCAGTGTTGAGTTTTTGGAGAAGAGCACCATTCTGAAAGATCCTCAGTAGTTGGAGACAGAACGTCTTATGGGAATCTGTCACTGCAAATATTCCCATGAGTCTGTAGGAGCAGTTTCTTTTCAAGATAGTCACATTCCTCAGATGAATAACGTAAGTCCTTCAAGCATGAAGGATGGAAAAGCAAGGTAATGGTTGGGCTATGGTGTTGCACATAATGCATCTGAGACTTTAGGGCAGTGTTCCATTAAAAAAACTCAGTGTCTCTTCCAGTTTGTGATCCTGATGATTTTGTTCTCAGCATGTGTCACAGATACTCTCCATAAGTGTTTTAACTGTGTGTATTTCACTGTAGTTTTCTTAGGAAAAATTGCTTTGCTATCCTGTTAAAAACTTGTTCAGCAATGTATCCTTAGTGGGTATGTTACTTTTTGGCTGTATGTTACTTTTTGACTTCCACTGGGATGTGTTCTACCCTTGTTGAAGCCTAAGGTTTATATTTTTATTCTGAGAATCTGCAGATGATATTATTGTTGTCATTAGGGCTTCTGTATTCCCTATTGTATTTAATAGTTAATAGTATAAGATATTGCAGGTTGACCATTTGTTCCTAGTTCTGGTAGATGTGAAGATAGTAATGGAAGAGGACTTCAATGCACGCTTTGCTTATTCTGTCAAGCAAAGCTTGCAAACAGTAAATTTATTATGTGAAATCTATTAAATAACAAAGCTAAGAAATTTACAACTGAAGTGCAATCTTCTAGATGCATCATACTGTAACTTAAATTGAGTTTCAGTCACAAAACAAAAATCTTGAAAATCACAGGACACAGGCAGTTTGCAGTGTCTAAGGCCCTGCTGTGCTTGATTAATTTTTTTATAGCATTTCACAATGGTACTTTACTGAATTTCAGGTGCATAGAAATAAATGCATGTGACTTGGCCTGCAGTTAAAACTATTATAGCTATGATGAATCAGACTTTAGCTGAATTAACTTAAAGTGTATATTCCATGGCAGTGTAGAAAAGTATGTCGTCTTAGAAATAGCAAAAAATGGTTTCAAACACTGATCATGAATGTACACTTTACAGCAGAGTAGGCACTGGGACTTGATCTTGCTTAATAATTCATATGGTAATGAACAAGAGCTGTTGATAATGAGATTTAAATGTGTTATCTAATCACAGTTAATTGGAAAATTGATTTGAAGGTAAGTTCTTAGCTTTTGAAGAATCAAAAGCTCTGAAATTGATCGAAATTACTTGGAAACAATTCCACAAAGGTGGAGAAGCTTTATTTAATCTTTCCATTTGTTTACAAACTGTTGTTACTCATGGATGATTATGGATGGTTATTCTAACCATTAGTTTTTCAGCTGAAAATTGAAGGATCTGATACTACAGTATCAGTTTAGGTGCTATCCAAGGTCTAGAGCCAAATGACAAAACCAGGGAGTGATGGGAGCAGCATGGAGGGGGAAAAAAAATCAACTCAGGCTGCGATGTCTTGCATTCTGAAAAGTCAGAATGTTGCTTTTAAATAGAATGTGCCCTGTGTTATGCTATACCAGGAGTCCTCAAACTTTTTAACCAGGGGGCCAGCGCGCGGATGAAGTGGCAGGCAGTCATCTGCGGCTGCTTGGTTTCCCCCCCAACCCCCAGCAGGGGGGGGGTGGTGGGGTGGTGGGGGTGGGGAGGTTCTGTAAATACCAGGGGCCAGATTGAGGACCCTGGGGGGCCGTATCCGGCCCATGGGCCATAGTTTGAGGACTCTGCACTATACTACTACACTCTCACAAGCAGAACAATTCTATGTTTTTAGTATGTTTAGTAGACAACAGGGTGTTTTTTTTTGTGGTAGAGCTTTTTGTAAACCACCTTAGTTTAGTGTATTAATAGGGACTGGATTAAACTGATTTTTTTTTAGCAGTTTTAGCAACAAAATAATCCTTTTTTTTAGTAACAATTATTAGGAAAACTAGAATCAGTAGGCTGTTAGAAAACAAAGCCTATTTCTTACTGGTTACTTCAGGGTTTTGTATCATCCAAACTTGTGTTTCAGCCTTTTCAAGTAAAATTACATGTGGTCTGTGTAGGACTTTTGGATAGATAGATGTATTTAGATGTATTTAGAAATGCTGCATTTTTGAAACTTACTAGAACATATCTCTGAATTTCTGCAATTTTTGCCTATATTTTAGTTTTACATGTCTTGGACTATTACAGTTAATATATCGTGACTTTCTAAGTTCTTGTTTTGCCTGGTAATTTTTAATCAATTTAAAATACTAAGTTTTGCCTATCACTTCGTTAAGTGTTTGTTTCATTGTTTTTTGTAGGCCTCCAACAGTCAAGCATCACCACAATCTGCTACCACACCAAGGATGGAAAGTACAATAGGAACTGCAATTGCTACCTCTTCGAGAACTCCTCCATCACTCAGTCTTCAGGGTCCCCTCTGTCCTCCTGTGTGTCCCCCAGCTCCATTAGAAGAATTATCTCCAGACAGCATTGATGCTCATACATTTGATTTTGAAACTATTGCCCATCCAAACTTGGAGCAAGCTCTCAAGCAAGGATCATTGGACTTGGATTCATTAGCAGAAAGTCCAGAATCTGACTTCATGTCAGCAGTAAATGAATTTGTAATAGAAGAAAATCCAGTATCTCCTAATGTAATAAGTGATCCACAAAGTCCAGAAATGATGGTGGAATCTCTTTATTCTTCAGTTATCAATGCAATAGACAGTAGACGTATGCAAGATACAAATTCTTGTGTAAAGGATGTTCCAGCAGAAAAAGCATCTGTCAGTGTTTGCGTGGAGAAGTGTAGGGTTATTGCCCAAGACTCAAAGGTACATTTAAGAGGTATAAAAGAGGATCTTTGCCACTTTAGAACACTTGTACAAAGAGAACAGTGTGACTTTTCTAATTCTTTAAAATGCACTTCGTTAGAAATAGTAAATACTATAGAGAAGGTAAAACTTTCACTTGAAAAAACACTAAAAGATAAACATCAAAAAGAACTACAGTCTTTGAAAACTGAATATGAAAGTAAAATTAATAAATTATTGGAGGATGGTGAAGAAAATAAAAAGAAGATTAAGAAGTTAAAAGGTGACTTATTAGGCCTTGAGGAAGTTCTTCAGAATAAGAATGATGAATTTGCAATGGTGAAAAATGAGAAAGAAGCTGTAGTTTGCCTTCAGAATGAAAAAGACCAGAAATTACTTGAATTGGAATGCCAAATGGAGACACAAAATTGCGAAATTAAGGAACTGAGGCAGTCACGTGAGATAGTACTTGAAGACTTGAAAAAACTTCATGTTGAAAACAATGAAAAACTACAACTTCTGAGGGCAGAACTCGAGAGTTTAGAGCAAAGCCATTTAAAGGAACTGGAAAACAACCTACAAGCCAGGCATTTACAGGAATTTGAGAAGCTGCTAGCTGAGCACAAGGACTGTTTAGATAAATTAAAAAAAGAGAACCAATGCAGACTTGAACAAATGCAGGAATCTCATGCGGTAGTTGTTCAAGAGAAACAACAACAAGTAGAAGAGTTACGACTCAAGGTTTCAGATCTGTCTGATTTGAGGTGCAAATTAGAAGTTGAACTTGCCCTGAAAGAGGCAGAAACTGATGAAATGAAGCTTCTTTTGGAAGAAAGCAGAAACCAGCAACAAGAGACCTTAAAATCTCAGATTGAAAAGGAAACTGAAAGTTTAAGGAAGGAGATAGATAGATTAAACAATAAAATACAGATTAACAGTGATGAATATCAAGTGGGCTTATCAGAACTAAGGACTCTGATGACAATTGAGAAAGATCAGTGCATTTCTGAGCTAGTAGACAGATATGAAGAAGAATCAAACTTCCTTAGAACTGAACTAAATAAAGTAACACTTCTTCATACAAAAACTTCTGAGGCAGAAAAAAGACTTTCAGAGCAAGTAACGGAACTACAAAGTAAGTTAGAGTTGGAAGTGAATGCCCTAGAAAAGGAAAAAACAGAAAAATTATTTCTCTGTGAGCAGCAGGAAAAATATGAAGCTATTATCCATAAGCTTAAGGAAGAGAAAGAACTGTTAGTATCTAACCAAGAACAAGACAGGCAGTTGCTCATTCAGAAGCTCAATTGTGAAAAAGAGGATGCAGTGCAAAGTGCTTGTAAAGAGTTTGAATTACAGAGGGAAGCTGCTGAAAAAGGGCTTTTGGAAAAAATACAGCAACTTGAGATGCAAGTAAACCGGAGGTACTGTAAGAATTAAGTTACTGTGTTTTCCTAGTATTTTAAAGTAATGAATATGGTATATTAGTGATGTGCTGTGTACTAAGTAAAACTTCTCTGTATTTGTGATGGTGTTTATCTGGGTTGGTTTCTGTATTCGAGTTACTTCCATTTTATAGATAGTGATAGTTTTGTGTCTGTAAAAAAAATTCAGTTTCTAAAATACCTTATAGAGTATTATTACAGACAGCAATGAAGGCTTTGTATTTCAGTTTTGCAATGATACATTGAAGGAATGTTTCCAGAGCATGTTCCTTGAAATTCTAATTTTAATGGTCTTGGCCTCTCTCCTTTCCCATCCATTGCTCTGGTATTAGCGCTGTGTGAACATGCAGTGGTTAGCTTTTAGGCTGGTAACTTTCTCTTATTGGCTAAGTACATATGCTTCTTGTTGCCAATGGTGGCATGAAAATGTGTGTGGGAATATATGTATGATTGACTGGGAACTGTCCCATGGCCACCTGGACTTTCTGTTGACTTTAGCTGCCATGGTTATGTATTTCAGGGTCTTCAGTTTGAGCTTCATAAAGAAACACACATGGGCAACATAATTCCAAAGAACATTCTAACATTGTTTTTCCATTGTTGATTTCTGTAGTGATTTTCCATTTAAAAAAAAAAAAAGAAAACATTTTCCTTTGCCATGAATGCCTAGCATTACTCTTTCTGACTTCTCTTACCTTATCTACTTACTAGTTCATAATGCCTGTCAGCAGAGCAGATTATGCTGTTATGGAATGGAAATACTAGGATTTTTATATGTGGCTGATGCTTAGAAACTAGTCTGTTTTGAAATGCTAGAGTTTGTAATTTATGTTCTTGTAGCGTGAAGGAATGCAGTGGATAGATCTTGTTTGTATAATACTCAAACAGATCATTTTTTCCTAGGTATTATGATATACCAAGTATGTGAAATGAGTATGAAGAAATGGACAGATAAATAAAATGGACAGAGTGGGCATAAAAGCCAGAAGGGTGCTACAGAACATGGATACAGACTTAAATTGGAATTTAACTTTCAAATATCGATGTCATGTTTAAAAAATAAAGGGGGGGAGGGGAGGTTATGCAGAGTCCAACACATGTGCAGAATTCCCTTGCACAGTGCAACAGAAAACTGAGTATGTTTCACTTGAATTTTCCACTTCAGTCCCATTACCTAAGGATTTTTCATATGTGAACATATACATTGTTAAATGGTGTTGTATCATGTCTGTGTTTTGTATGTCAGTGTCCAAAAAATACATCAAGATAATAAGATAGGGTTTTCGAATTAAGATTAGGATATAATGAAACTAAGAACTGCCCTTCTGAATTGAAGAAACTATTAATGAAATACGGTGAAATGAGGAAAGAAAAAAAGATAAACTATGTTCTTTTCCTTATATATGTATTAATGCACAGTAAGAGTTTTAAAAAGTTGAGTCAACAGAAAAAGATGTAGCTCTGTCATCAGACTTCTTAAAAATCCAGCATCTACACAACAGCTGCACACAGCTGTGTGTATTCTTATATGAACAGGATAAAACAGATAATATTTCTTCAAAATACATTGCTATCTGCTTCAGTCTAAAGTGTTAGTAGTTCGTTACGAATTCTGTCAATCTGATTTTGTGTGGTGATAAAATATGTATCTGCTCCTAAGGCTCCTCTTTATGTCTTTAATCTGCTGGTAAGGTTTTTCTCTGGGAATGAAGACATGCTGTGTTTTCTCTCCAGAGGGCATATATGTTAAGTGAATCTGTCTTAATATTTCAGAGTCACTGGTCTAGCTGTTTGGATTTTGAGCTCCTAAAACCCAAAGTTATGTCAGTAATCTGAGTTCATTTTTTTTCCTTTGGTTGTTTAGCAGTTAACTTGTAAAGGCACAAGCCAGCTTTTTTGTCATGTGTCTATATGCTTGTCAGATAAATTTCCTTTTCTGCATGAGCCGTGTTACATTAGCTGTCTAGAAGGCATTCACAGGGAGTTGAACTGTTAAATTTGACTCAAGTGTTGCATTGGTATCAGAACTTAGTTTTTGAACTTAGGTGAAAACTAACAAAAATATTTAGAAGTGACAAAAGTTTGTGACCCATGCATTGCCAACATGTGAAAATTACTGTGTTTTGGTTATAAATGTGCCTGAAATTCAAGTAATCATGATTAGGAAAGATAATATAACTGCAAGGCATTTGTTACTCTCCTATTTAATCTTTTTACTGTATGTAGTGTGTGCTAGCCAAGATTAACTGAAAAACACAGTTTCTGTAATGACTTCTGTTAAGTGGTTCATTGGTTAGTTAAAAGATACATAACATTGTAAAGAATGTTAAAAATAGAATAGGAATCCTGACTGCTTTGAAAACTAAAATACAGCTTTGGTGTCTTTCAGCCTTGGTATTATGCAGCCACTTCTATCAGACCATCATCAGTGGTGAAGCTTCCGTGTAGAGAACATGTGCTGTCTCATGCAGCTAGCCTCAGTTTAGAAATAAATTGAAATTTAATTCAGCACAGAAATGCTTTCTCAGTGGCACAAAAAAGATTTGCCTGGGTGTTTCATAACTTGCTTTCTTTTATTTATGATTTCTGGAATGTCAAAGGTTGCTTTGCTGCACTGAGTACTTCAGTTGGCTTTCAAAACTTTTATTTACACCTACTTACAGACTTTTTGACTGCTCAGCTACTGCTTAATAGTTTGTATCTTCAGCATGTACCCAAGTGGTGGAACAGTGCTGGTGTTGCTAAATAGATCCTTTGTCATCTTAGAGTAGTACTTGCAGAGGAGCCGTGATCTCTGAAGAAATGTGCTTTTGGTGTCTTGAAAACACTGAACATTTAGGCATTGTAATTATTGCCATAGATGTCAAGACCTTTTCAAATTAAAGCTGTAAACCCAATACTTAATACAGTGACCAGGTTTAAAAGCTGGTAATGTGCTAGCTTCCTGTGCAGAGTAACAGTATCCTTTACTTGGCTGTCATCTGCAGTCAGTAGTCCAGGCAGCCTGAGGGGCAGATGGTACCTGCTTTGGTTTAGTGCAGCTAACAGCTCTTTGGGTTTAGGCTGATGTATTAAGTTGGCATTTAGATTACCTGGAGTAGTATCAGTGATTTTTTTTTTTTTTGCTTGTAAAGTAAGGTGCAGGCCTACCTCTTTACAGTTCAGACAGACTTAACAGACTTAGCCTGTACTTGCTTAACTTGATGGGGAGAACTGGTGGCACAAACAGAGGTAGGTGAGTATGTGCTGGATCGTATGGTAAAGCAAAGACTGTAGAAATGGCTGGAACTGGTTGTTTCATGGATGTCCAAACTTCCATCCCATATGCAGTGATCAGAATTTTAGGCTCACTGCCTCCTCTGCAATTCAGTTTCCTTTCATGTTATCTGTACTGAATCTTTCTGGTTTCTCTGAGGTTCTGTAGTCCTTTGTCTTAACAGAGAAGCTTTGCATTATGAAGCAAGGATTATTCTTGGGGCATTTTTAGCATTAGGAGTTGTGCTTGAGTGTTAGTATATTAGCACACAATGTTTTGCTTTCAGCACAGCCCATCTAATATCAGGAGACCATACCTTCAGGCTGCTCCAACTAGAGAAAACCATTAACACATCTATGTAGATGGAGAGTTAGGTTTGGGCGATCCTTTATATTAAATTTGATTCTGTTGTAGAGGAATAATAAAAACTTAAAATAATACAGTTTTTTACAAATGTTGCCCAACCAAGGGATTTCTCTATCCTAGTGTTCTTCAGTGGTGGTTCTTGATAACTCAAGCCAAGACACAGAGTGTAGTTAAGGTTTTGTTTCAGTAATGGAAAATATTTGGCCTACATAACATTGCTTGTTTCAAGAGCCATTTAAAGTTGTTTTCCTTCCTTTGTCGATGACTGTTGATGTTTTCTTAAATCGCTACTACTGTCCTCCAGATTCTGCAACCCATAGTTCTGAGTTTCATCTCTGGTTTCCTTATCGGATTTATTGCTGAATTGCTTTAATGATGTGATAGTCCTGGAGGCTTTGCATTTTGACATGCTAAGAATCTTCAGGGAGTTGATTGTCATTGTTTCTCGTTTTACCGCTTTCTACACCTTCCATTAGTTAGAAAAGTGAAAACAAACACGCCTCCCCCGTCAAAAATCTTCAAAATTAGAGCCAGTGTTGTACCCTAAAAATCCAGAATGCCAAAGAGAAGAATTTGGTGAGATGGTAATGATAAAAAGTAGTATTGAAGATTGGTAATGACTTAATTAGAACACAGTATTAAATATTTCAGAAAAAAATGTCTGTGTGTTTGCTTACTTCACGTATTCTGTATATGCTGCGAATTTAAAGCCTAAACATTTTCTTTTAAGTCCTCCCACTGAAGCATCGGCTGAATCCAGCTTGGTTGCTGAACTTCAAGAGAAGCTTCAGGAAGAAAAAATGAAGTTCTTAGAACAACTTGAAGAACAAGAGAAGAGAAAGAATGAAGAAATGCAGAACATCAGAACATCGCTCACTGCAGAACAGCAGGTAAAGCTGATTCTATTTTATTACTTTTGCTCCCATGGCAGTTACGTGTTCTTCTGCTGTTTTGAAGTTATGGAGCTGGTTTTTAGGTTGTTTGGTTTTTTGCTATGTAACCCTTGCGCATTCTAAACTTGCACTATTATCTGGAGCCAAGAGATGATGTGGTAATGGAATCCAATACTTAAGCATTTAAAAAAAAAAAACCCACCACCACCCTGAAAAAAACCACAAAAACATACAAAACCCCCCCTACTCACAAAAATAAAAAATTGCACCTTAAGTATCGCTGAACTGGGCAATCCAGATTCAACTTTTGTTATTTGGTGACTTCTTTTGCTTAAGTTGTTAAGGTAGGTGCTGTAAGTGTTTTATGCATTAATCTCTTGAACTCCAGAAAGGTACTGGTTAAGTATAGTTTTAAGTTAACAACACAAAAGTTGTGGGCAACACACAACTAATTAGGAATGCTTCTTAATGGCTTTTAAACTTTATTAGCCTGGGCAGGTAGCATTTGATGTTCAACACAAATGTTACATCGTACTTAAACTTAGAAACTTTATGTACTCCACATGTTGATACAAAAATATATTGCACTGGATAAATAATTATCTGTGTCCACATACTTCTCCTTTCAAAGCATCTTGAATCTCTTGGATTTTATAGATGAGTCTTCAGTTCTTAAATTAAATCTGTTAGTAACAGCTATTATTTACAGTTTTGTTGCATTTAAACACTAGAAAAGGATTTTCTGTTTTAAGCACCTGTATTTACTTTAGCTATGGTAGGATCAGATAAGGACAAAGACAGTGTAGTGATCAGCCAGTTTGGTGAATGAACTCTATGAATCACGTAGTGCAGAGAGCAGAAAATTGCAGGCAATTACAAAAGAAGGAATATTTTTGAAATTTTGAACTGCAAACATTAATACCGAAGTGAGGCTTACATAGTCAATCTAATGGGAATATTTCATATGTTATAGTGCTAATCATAAGATTTCTTTTTCCATCAGAATATGCTTTAATAGGCCATTTTCCTCATCTAATATTATTCTTCATTTATGCAGCAGAGTGTGGAAGGGAAGGTTCTTAAGGCATTAGCAGCAAATTCCAAGGAAAGATGGAAGCTTTTATTAAAAAAAAAAACCCAAACACAAGAAAACAAAACAAATCCACCATGAAAACAAACAAATAAAAACAACCTTTCCCAAAACTATAAAAAAGTTGTATCAGTTTGTGCTGAAACCTTGCTGGACTGGCTCTGCAGATCAGTGAACATGCTGGGTATTTAACCTCACTGTTGATGTTGGTTTTTTTCTCAGTAAAATTATCTTAGAGGTGTTAGTTATGCTTGTGGGGTGTGATAGTTTTGTTATGCAGATGTATACCCAAGGCTGCTGTGCACTGTGTAAGGTGTGTAGCGTGCCAAATAGCTTGCATTTTGAGACTGAGAGTTGATAGGTGCAGGCTAAGACAGTCTTAAAACTCACAAAAATAAAATTGTAATTTAAAATATCCTTTTAGTGGATGGTTGGTTGTATTTTTTGTCTCTTCAGCACAGCCTTAAGAGTAAAGGGTTGAAGGCATAGTGGTTAATAGAAGGACTGAAGTGGAAAGATTTGTCTGACTGATACCAAAGGATATGCTAGGTTCTTATGGTCAGTTATTCAAGCTATTAGCCAGGATTCCAGTATGATTTCTGCATTAATGAACTGTTTACTGAGGAGTTGATGCATGACTTGAAATGTATTTTTAATTCAGGTTCAGTATATTATTCTAGTTTTGTTACTAATTTTTTATCATATGTAACGTTTTGATGTAGTGCAGCTTTGTCTTAATAATTATAATCCTTAAAGTAATAGTTTTTAATATAAAACAGGCAACTGTTGTACATTAGCTGGGCTATAAGCACTATGTTAAAAAAATAAACCAAAACCATGTAAATTACTATTTTTTTGACAATGATTTCTTTTATTATTATATGTGTGTGTATTGGGCTTGAGGGAATCAGAGGGATAAACTTAGTTACACAGACCTCAAAACAAAGTATACAGAGGTGTTGTCTCTTCACAAAAATAATACGTAAACAAGTTTAATTTCTTGTTTAATTATAATTTGGGAAACTGAAATATGTGATCTTTTGTACGTTTTTGTTCTAGTGAAGTATTTTGTGTTATATTTATGCAGTACATTTCTTATTTCAGTAATACTACTTTCTGTTTTCAGACCAACTTTAACACTGTTCTGGCAAGAGAGAAAATGAAAAAAGAAAACATAATTAATGACCTTAGTGACAAATTAAAAATGCTTACGCAACAGCAAGAAAAAGATAAGGGTAAGAAAACTTCTGAAGAAGTGTTCATTCTTTTTAATAGGACAATTCCATTCACTACAGATTGGTCCTGATCCTTAGTGCTGCTGTAATTAAAAAGCATGTTTATTCACTTGTCTCATAGATTTGATTGAAACACTTTCTGAAGATCGAGCTCGCTTACTTGAAGAGAAGAAAAAGCTTGAAGAAGAAGTTAATAAACTGAGAAGTAGTAATTTTTCTCCATCAGCCTACTCGGCAGCAGCTTCAGAAGTTTGTGGAGCCTGCGCAGCTGATATTCCCACTGACACAGACAGATTGGTTTCTGACATTGCAGCCGAAGGGAGAATGGATTCCGCAATGGAAACCAGTATGATGGCTGTGCAGTAAGTATGGGACGTTGTAATAGAAATATACAAAGTGTGCTCTCATTCTTTAAATGTGTGGTGTTAGGTGTTGTGAAGGGCAAGTGAGTATGTTTAACACACCTTCTGCCTTTGTTCTTGCTAAAAATAATCTTTTAAATTACGCATACAATTGTGATGTCATGATGATCAGAAGTGTGTGGTTTTGATGACTTAGAGGTATGCAACTTAAAGGCAAAACTCGGCCCTACAATTATGAGATGAAAAAATAATCCAAGTGTATGAAACATAAGTGAAACAGGAGAAGAACAGTTGTAATGGTGAATGAGCTGGATGGCTGTATGTTATTGGCATATTTTTCGAACAGTGGCTGGCTCTCATTTAAAGACAAGAAGTTTATTGTTCATGTACATGTGTGCTGTAAGATAGCATAACAGCATTCCTTGATAAAAAGGGAGGCTGTGATGGGTATGCTTGGTGGAAGTTAAGCTGAATCCTCAGGTTTCCAAACAAATAATGGGACTCAGGCTGACCAAGGGGCCTTGTTGGACTGATGTTTTGTACTATTGGAGAGAAAGACAGGTATTCAGCATCTCTTTGTATAACCTCTGAATCATCAGTACCATCAGCTGTGATGTACTGCTGACTTACTAGAGGGCAGTGATGGGGCTGGGAAAAAACTGCAGTGATTTAAACTAATTTACTTGAAAACAGCTAGGGAAGCAACTTACGTACTTCAAACTGAACTTTAAGATCCGTTCATTTGTGTTTGGATCTGGTTAATGCTGTGGATTTACAACAGATTCAGTTAGCATTATGTTGATATTTCACTGATTATCACTCTTTTTGTATGGAGGTTTAATTAGGGGCTAGTTTGTGAGCAGGTGTCTGAAGGTGTGCTTGAAATACTGAGGTGATTATAGAGATCAGAGGGAATTGGTTTCTGCAGCCATCAGCTTCACTGTATTCCCTATTTTGGGTGCCCTACAATAGCAGTGCGCTTTGTTATTGGCATATAACACCTTGCCTAGTGAGTTAAGACTCTACATGTAAAGCTAGTAGACGTTTTTTAAGTCTGGTTTTAGTATGTGACTATGAAGTCTTCTGAACTTCAGTAGTGCTGACTGGCACAAAGTTGTCCTGTTGGTTGTTGTCAGGAATCCAGCTTACTGCAAATGTATTTTCTGTGTTGTTCAGTAAGGACTACTGTAAAAACATATATCAAGTTCATAGCCTTGATTCATATTTCAAATGTACCTATAGTAATTTCGTAAAAATTTCTGAATAGTAAAGACTGTCTGATACTCCAGGAGAAGGGTTTATGATGATACATACAAATATCCTATTTTTTCCTATTTTTTAACAATTTTTGTATGTTTCTCTTAAATGTAAAATGTTAGACTTAGGAATTCTGTACTAAAATATGCATGTTCTATTATATTTACTTTCTGACTAGAACAAGACAAAATGAATAGTGCGTGATGCGTATGCATTGAAATAAGACTCATTACTAGAAGGTACTCGGCTATTATCATGCTTAGTGCAGTATCGGAATCCTTTCAGAATGGATTAGTGGGAGAGAATTCAGGCAAAAAGGGTAAAGAAGTTTTGTCCAGCATATTCAAATTGCTTTTTTTTAACCCCATGTAGAAACTGAGGAAAACTAGGAAAATTTAAGTCTACAGTATGAGTATGTGCTGCTATAGCAGCCTAAGAAAACTGAAATAATCAACATTTGGGTTTTTTTACTGATTCATGAGAACTATTCTTCATGCTAACACTTTCTACATCTTTGTGGTGGAAGATTGCATTTCTTTAATTCCCTTATACTAGTAATGCTCGTTTTAAGATCCTTTCCTACCATGTCCGATTAAGGAAATTTGGATTTGAACTTGAAAGCACAGCCACATGGAATGGTTTCTTTTATGCTTTTACACCTGCAGTAGTTTATTAAAAGACTTTTAATGCATACATTATGATTGCATTGTCACGTATCCTCTCTTCTCCTCATCCTCCCGTAGACTTTCTCATTTGTGAGGTTCCTAAGTATCACAGGCTGTGTCATGTTACCCTGAATAAACAGCAAGCCTGCTTTGTTCTAGTTACCTCAGTGCAATGAGATGTTTTGGGAAGACAGATCTCGTCACCTTGTTTAAAAGAAAACAGGAGTTCTTATTACTGAGGGTTTTCAAAACATCTGATTTATGCTTCAGAACTGTACAGTGTAATGTTGAATTCATTTGCATGGAAAAGAAGCTTAAAATCCAAGATTAATTTTATTATACCCCTAATATGATTAAAGGCTTCTTTTTGCTCATTAAGAAAACTTTATCTGAAGAAACTGGCTGCATCTTTGAATTACCCACTTGATAAAGCTTGCAAATGTTTACCGTTTTTGAAAGGAAAGCAGAAAAAACAGACTGTAAGCTTCTGGTTGTTACCCCTTTACCTACTTTC
Source organism: Falco peregrinus (assembly GCF_023634155.1). Classification (NCBI taxonomy): domain Eukaryota; kingdom Metazoa; phylum Chordata; class Aves; order Falconiformes; family Falconidae; genus Falco; species Falco peregrinus. The sequence continues at coordinate 49,416,047 of NC_073723.1, forward strand.
CTCCCTATTGACCTGCCTTTTAAAAATACATTTTGTGTTAAGTATTACTCTATGTTCTTAAGAATTTTTTTATTAGTATGTTAGATTATCTTGCCACGCTTCAGTGCTCTGCTTGTCACAGATAAACAGAAGAAATTAGCAAGTTCACATTGATATCTTTGTACCAGAGAACCCCATGGCATGGAAACTTTAAACTACAAAGATTAGGAAAATACGACATTTCAGAGCTTAACTGCAATATCACGAGTGAACTGCCAAAGCAGCGTTCGGAGCTGTATCTTTCATCCTGGTGTTTCAAAAATAACACAAAAAATGCAGAAACAGCCCCATGTAACTTTATAACTAACCAACGACTGAAAACTTGCTGTCTTGTTGCAAGAATTTCCTTGGGTTTAAAGGGGGGTGGGGGGTGGAAAAATCCCCCAAAACCTGCCAGAAATGTTGATGCTGACTCTTAAGGTATCTTTCAATGCTGTTCCCTCTGTGCTAGCAAATAGTTGGCACTCACTGAGTGAAGATGGGGGCTGTGGTGGGTGGGAAAGATAATTTTTGATCATGAGAAGAAGTTTCATTTTTAACCTGTCCATTTTCTTCCTTTTCTTCCAGTGAAAATGTCCATATGTCTGAAGAAAAACAGAGGATAATGTTGTTAGAAAGAGTGAGTAGACTGATTGTGAGGTTAAGTGTTACAACTAAGTACGTACAAGTACATGTATGAAGTTGTGCTGTGGTTAGTTACACACTCTGATGCAATATAGTATCTGCAAGGCTTATAAATATCATTCCAGAGAATGATTTTTCATGATACTCATTTTGGAACAGTACAATTCATTGAAATATTTAAAAATAAGTGTTAATACATTATACTTTGCCTAGCTTAAAGTTTGTTTATTCTGTTTATGTAGGCTTCAGAATGAATGAGTCACGTGTAATACTACTTCTTAGGAGTGACAGTTCATTGATCTAGGGAATTTTCTGTAGCAAAAAAGTTTTGATAAGTTTTTTCAAATTAAGACATCCAAAGCAGCTCGACAGAAATTAAGGTTGACTTACCTGTTTCTCTTGGAAATGAGTAGTTTCTCCTCTTTGGCTGCTGTTACCTAGATCATTTTAATTGGACCTGGAGTGCATTATAATCTTGACAGTATTACTTCTGTAAAAGGTGAAATAACACGTGCTTAATACTACCATTTTTTGAAGTAACTGTCATGCCTTTACAAGCTAGAATTATAAGTTTCTCTCTCACACCCCCCACCTCTCCCAAATACATTCCTTATATTTTCACCTCAGTTAAAACTTCTATTTTGAGCATAGCTTTTAATGTACAGTGCGTAATTGAACCTTTTTGATGAAATAAAAGTTGTTATTCTTGGTAAAAGGCGCTAGATTAACTCTCAGTAGTTACATTGGAATCTTTTAGATTCCAGTAATTTTAAACTATTCGGTCATATCTATCCATTGCAGCTGCCTTTCTTGCCTTCTCAGAATTGACCTTAAAAAAGAAGTGTTTGGCTTTCAGCTTTCTAGGATCACTTAGACTGAAATTTCTAATCACTTAGAGAAGATGAATGTCATCTTAAAGGATTGTAGCACTGTATGAGGCAAGTGGCTGGATGTTTCTGAATAGGAGCACTAACATGCTTTATTCTGTCATCTGCTTACAAAGGATAGATATCACAGGTAGAAGCTGTAAAATAGTAATAAATTACATTTTGTTTGCTGTTCTATCAGTGAAATGTTTTTGTACCTTAAGGATAAGTGTGAGTATGGAGATGAGCATAGCTTAGCAGTGGGCTTTATAGCACTGGTAATTGCTAGACTTGAATTTTTTTTTAGATGGCTCCATTCAAAAGATGTTTTGATATAGTTTTAAAACTGAAAGCTGTAGTAAATACGTATATTTTGTAAGTAGTCTGGCTCTGGTCATATCAAAACCTTTTTAGACAATTTATACTGTATAAGGTGTATTAATTGGTTAATCAGATAAGATTTTTTTTCAGACTTTGCAGTTGAAAGAAGAGGAAAACAAGAGATTAAATCAAAGACTGGTAAGTATTTGTGCAATGTATGTTTTTAATCACCTGAAAAAATAAGAAAAGCTTACTAAAAATGTGGAGGTTTATTAACTTGAAAAGTGTTTAAAGTGTTAAGAGAAGTAGCACGTGAGTGTAACCTAGTAACCTTTCAGAGGTACCTCAACTTAGCAGTCTTCTCATGGAAACGATTCACAGGACTGTAGAGAAAGAAACTTCTTCCCACAGAACACGGAACATCCAGGCTTGGGGTAGGGGGAGTTAATTTCAGTGGCTCCATGGCTCAGTTTTTCTACAATAGTAGATTGAAGGCCAGTTTATAAGAATGTTAAATATACCTGCACATTAAACATAATTAGTAGTGTTAGTAAGAACTTAAAGATTGTGCTTGGAAAAGTGCACCTGTCATTTTTGTGAGGCATGAGACTTGAATTCTTCCTACCAGCTGGAACTACAAACAGCCATCATATTAAACACTGAAGTAATAGTCAGTGCCTATGGGAGAAAAAAGAAGAGTGTTTACTTCTTCTGCTTACCCACAGTTTATCCTTACTAACAGGTCGCAACCTTGAGTCTTAACAAAAATTGCTGTGCATATGGGAAACAAACACATCCTTTAGCAGTTTATTGCTTGAACTGGCCGTGGAGATCTCACTTTAAGCGACAGGTTGATACCTAGGAGTTTGGTAGGAACTGATACCTGTGTAGTTGCAAGTAAGATTTCTAGCAAAAATGATTGATAGGATCTCAAGTAGGAGCTGCCACTTTTCTGTTTGAGGTAAGACTGAAATTTACCATGTAATTTACTCCTGCTATGTATTCAGGTATGAAATTGCAGTATCTTTCAAACGCTTTCCATTTCACATTACACTTGTATATAATAACCCTGACTAGTGCAGGGCATAAGAAAGGATTGCAAGACACCTAAAAGCATATTTGATAACAGGATTTTTCTTATTCAGAATGTCAGTGAAGTGTACAAAAGGTATTTCAGGCTAGCTTTTACAGTAGAACTCCAAACATGCTGGACGTTCCTCTAAACCTCTCTGTAGATTTCCTGAATTAAACTCTTAATCTCTTGTCATCTCAGAGTAAAGTGAAATTGAAGAAAAGTGTTGTGCAAGACAAATACAAAAATATGTTATAATTAATACCAAGCCTTTGTAAGAGAAATTGGCAGCTCATTGGTGTCTAACGCAATTCAAATTTGGTTTCTAAATGGGTTCTAATAAGAACATAATATCTTTTCAATTTGTTACTTGAAAATTGGTTATTTTGTAGATAAAATAAATCTTATTTCTTGTCTCTTCATACTTCTTTCTCCCCCCTTCCTTCCCAGTACATTTCTAAAACTGAAATACACTTAAAACACATGAATACCAATATTTAATTCTATTGAGCTGCTTCAGATAAGGAGCCCAGAAGGGGTTCTGCACAGTAAAAGAAATTCGTTTCAGGACACTGGCTTGTGCAGAAAAACTTGTGAGTTACCTCTGCAAGCAACAAAAAATAAAAAGAAGCTCCTTTTCATACCAGGAATGGTGGTATTTGGGTTTTTACATGAATTACTGAGAAAGGGAACCTTTTTTTCTGTGTAAACGTTACATAATTGAGCCTTTGTTTGGTCTTAGTGATTTTGACTCAAGTTTTGTTCAAGGGAATGCTGCTCTGTCTGTTACAGTAAACTTTAGGTTATGTGACAGTCTGTAGTAAAACTGAGAGATCATATAGAGTTCAACATCCAGAATTTAATTGTAATAAACATATTTAATCTCAAGTGTTTTACCATCAGCCTTTTTTAGAATGCCAGTGTCTTCTGTGTTAGGGTGCACAGCTATATCATAGGTCTTGTGTATACTCAGAAGAAATCTTCAATGGCACTTATCTGGAAAGCAGTTTTAAATAATGAGGGAGAAGTCAGTTATGTAAGAAATTTCATAATGGCAGAAAGGTGTGCTGTGTTCTTGAGTGAATATAAAATCTGCAAGAATAGACACTGTTTTGAAATCAATACTAAATTATTTCTCTTAACCGTATTGTTACCTGCAATATACATCTTATCATAGCTTGCCAATACTTCATGGTGTTTCTCTTTTTTGTATAGATGTCCCAGAGCATGTCATCAGTATCCTCAAGACACTCTGAAAAAATAGCAATTAGAGAGTAAGTACATGTTAATTTTCATATGAACAGATGGATATGCTTTCAATAGGTATGTAGTTAAAGAATGTCACAGTCCTCCTGTTCTTGCTGTGTGGTGAAAAGATTTATAGGCCATCTGTGTAGTTTAGCTGTCAATTATTGAACCATCCCAGCTGGCTTAATAAATAATAAACAAAAAAGGCCTTTCTGAATTCTGTGTGTTGGTGGCTGTCTTGTGTTCTGTGCCTTTCTTTACATTGTTCATGAGAATACTCCTTCATGGGATTTCTAGAATCCTCCCAGAGTTTTCTTTTAGATTACTTTTTTATTTATCTGTAACCTTCTTGAAATTGTGCTAAGAAAAAGTAGAAGGAATCCTGTTCACCCTGAATATGCATAGTGTTTCATTATATTTCAAGAGAAGTTTTACCTTTCTAGAGTCTTCAAAATTTTTGGCTTACCTTGACAGAATGAAGTGAAATAAACTCAAATATTCTGTTATATATTATTGTGTTGGCAGTGGCAGCTCCAGGTAGAATGGAAATTGCTGGGAAAAAAAGTATTAATTCTTGCAGAATATGAAAGCTACAGAAAACTGTTCTTAAGTAATTTATTGCTCTGATACTAAATGAGTAATATAAAAAATCTTTTTGCAAAGAAAACCAGCACCAATTATTCCTTTAATGGTTTCTGAATTACTGACCTTGTTGCAATAAAAATGCAATTTGCTGTATGTGTAGAATCAGATTTTCCTGTTAGCCTCTGAATATTCCGGTAACTGTCTTTGTAGTCTCTTGGTAAGTGAGGAAAATACTGTGAAAGAAGAATTAATCTGTCCAACAGAGATGTCTTTAAGTCAGTGTAGTCTGTTGTCATAGTAAATCCAGGCCGAAAAGCTTGGATTATTTATTTAATCTGAAAGTGAACTTCAAAGAAGATGTAAATTTCTCTCTAAATGTACCTGTTTACCTTTGACTATATATCTGGAGTTTGCTTTTATGGAGAAGAGTGTTCCCCTGTGCCATTTCCTCCCCCATCTTCAAGAGCAGTAGTAATACTTTGTTTTGGAGCCCTCTCATGGTCTAATGCTTAATTTGTAGCTTTTTTAGACTTTGTTTCATTAATGGGCAAATAATTTACTTCCAGCACATTTGCACTGTAAAACAGAAGTTGGAGACAGAAAAAGTTCTCTGAATATTGTGCTGTATCTTGGTATTAGAACGTGGTGGCTTTTTCTGTTATCCTAGTGTCAAAAAGAAGCGGCTTTTTGAAACTTCTCATGTAATGTCACTGCTGTCTGTCTTTTGCTTTTAACCCTTTCATGATGAACACTTCATCCCTTCTTTGTCCCGTGCCCTTAAAATTTTGAGATTTGAATAGCTACATAAATGTTTTGCTGTATTTTTCTGTGTTCAAGTTGACTTCAGTTTAAAACATCAAAAGAGTGTTTTTAAACACTGGTACACTGATCATTACCATAAGAATAAAAGTAATATAAAATTCTATTTATGTTTTAAAGCAAAACTGTCAGTTCTTCTGAAAAAATATTGAGTTGATGGATGTAGAAGAACATTTCAAAGACAGTTTTTAAAAGGTAAAGTTTTGTTGACTTCAGGAAATACAAAATATATATGAGTTGGCATAGCAGGCAGAAACATCTGTGCTGCTGTTCAACTGGGTCTCAATCTGTGCAGTACTTGGGGGAAAAAACTGTAGTGTAATTAATGTAGCTTTAAACTTCTATGCCTTTTTAGTTCCCTGATTATTTTTTTTTTTCCCAGTTTTCAGGTTGGCGATTTGGTTCTCATTATCTTGGACGAAAGGCATGATAACTATGTATTGTTTACTGTTAGTCCAACCTTGTATTTCTTGCACTCAGAATCTCTTGCTGCACTGGATCTCAAACCAGGTGAGTGTGGTAAGTGTCAGATTACTTCCAATTATTATCTACTTATGCAAACAACACTCTTAAAATCACTTACTGTTAGAAAGTCATAAAAATGTGATAATTGAGAAGCATGTAAGATAGCTATCAGCTGTCTTTGTAGCATTTGCTATTTGTTCTGATGCTGAACATCTTTCAGTGCAGGACATTTTAAATCAAAAATGTACATAGACATTGATGTTTTGGAAGAATAGGGAAAATATCTGCATCTTCAAAGTAAGCTGTTAAAAAAAAGAGAGAAAATGCCGATTTTGTACACACATGGAGTGTGTTAATGTGGCTATGGGGAAAACGTTCTCATCAGGCTGCTTAGCTGTTTGGTAGCACGAATTGTCTAGGTCTCAGGCATATTTTTATGTGGGTTTCTGCTTCCAATGTCTTTTTTGAGGCGGAAAGTAAATACAGAACTCAAGGTAACATTTCTGTCAAAACTGCATGCTCTCTTATTTTTTAATACCTATTTTTGTTCTTTGAAGATTGTCTTTTGAATATTTTTTTTCTTTAATCTTCCTCAAAGTGACTGGAATTTATGAACCCAAATACACATCTGAGATAACAAAATGTAGACCATAGTATATGGGGATTTGCAAGCAGTGTTTTGGCTGATAAAGTTTTTCCACCCAATTCAAATGGTGTTTAGCATGGCTCATAAGTTTTCAGAAAACAGTTTCTGTTTAATCTGCTTATGTTCAGGTTGATGGCACATTTGCTTTTTTCCCTCCCTTAATCTTCAGGTTTTTGTATTGACTGTTTTTGGCACCTATGTAAACTTTGTTATTTTTCCTCATTTTAAAAAAAGATTACTACTTCAATTTAACTTATGTTTTGCACTAAACTGTGAGCTGTGTGAAATAGATTCAGGTAAATATCTATATCACATGTAGTATTCTTGCAAACCCACTCACGCTGTCAACTTTGCAGAGATGTCTAAGAATGTGCATCAGAAGGAAATTTTATGTATTTATTCTAATTTACCAGTAAACATTTCTATATGTTATTGCATGTGCAAAGCTGTCAACTTACTTTCAATGAACAGGATCACTGTAGATGTCAGTTATGATGAAAGATGATAGCTCATAAATAATTGTGGAGTCTCTAGAAGACCGCCAAGCTCTAACTGAACTGAGACTGCTGAAGGATCTGTCCCATGTGCTCTGTGAAACATATGCAAAGAGCTCCTATCTTACAGATGTAATACATTCTGAACTGCGCCATTAGTAGTACATATATAACTGTGAAGTATGGTTGATTTTCTTACTGTTGGTTTACATATGTAAGGTAAAAGCCATGTATGTCAGTCTGTATTTTACCCTGAGTACACAATTCACTGATCTGTCTGTTTTCAAGTGGACTTGGCTTGCTCCACTCCTTATCACTTGCTAACCAGAGTTAGTCTCAAATTCAAGAAAACTGCACGTAAAACAAACACACAGACTTACCATTTGCTTTAGGAGCACATTTGTCTCTAGATCAGTGCTTCAGGAAGCCATGTCTTGATTCTATTACTGCATCAGGGAAGTGGGGAAAATGAAGCACAGAACACTAGTATCATTTGCAATAGATTAAAATTGTTGTGGACCTGGGTACTACAAATCATTGTTTTAAGGGCTGCCAAAGCATTGCATCTAAATCTGACCTTTTGTACCAACATGTACGTATAAAGTTAGTAATTCTGTAGATCCACCCACAGTATTGTCAGGGATCTGGCCTATCGTAGGTTGTCTCTGCCTACATTAAGAGCACTTAAAACGCTGTGACAACACTGAAATTGGTTAAGATTTTTGTCGTCCCTTATCTTCAGGATATGGGAGTTTTCATCTGCAAATGTAAGGAAAAAATCCCTGCGTCTTTCTCACTATCCTTGTTACATCAGTGAAGTCTGTCAGCAAAGAAAATAAAAAAACCCCAAGTTTTTGTTGTGATTTAAGTATTAGTTGTGGAGCATTCAGACCAGTTATGAATAATTTGCACTGGTTTGTAGGAGTATTAGGTAGGACAGAATCTGCTCCACTATCAATAGCCAGATTAATCTTGAAGAATAAGACCAAAATTTCAAACTGGTTCTTGAGTGACTCATGTTCTAGTCACTAGATGCAGTATCTCATTGTCATGCTTAGAAAAGCATTGATTTTACCATTACGCAGAGCGTATGTGAGCTGTTCCTTCAGACTGTTTTGATTTTTTTTTTCTTCATGCTGTGATGAGTGATAGTTACGAAAGAGCAAAGCAAGGAAAATGGATAGAATTTCTTGGAATACAAGACAAGTATGTTTCCTCACTGTTACAGAAATAGATACAAGCTGAATGTTTATTTATGCCCACTGTTGCTTTTCTGACCTGTCAGATTATTATTGAGGTTTTTCGCTTTTCTCCTTTCTGAACAGTATTGAGTACTCTCAGAAGACTGCAACCAAAACTAGCAGCCTTGTAGGGCTTTAAAATTATTATTTATGCATAACTAATTTCCATCAGTAATACAGAAAAATAATCAAATGTTTCAGTAAGAGCAATAATAATAGCTGAGTACAGAAGACATTCTTTGAAATACTTAAGGAAATTCTTACTTTAAGATCAAACGGTCAAGCTTGGTTGATGAGAATAATTTTGAATCATTAAATGAATTAGTTTTGATTTGCTTTTGTCTGCTCTAATGTTAACTTTAAAAACAATTTAAACTGAAAAAACATTTTTTTATTGAAAACACCAGTGAACTGTCATGACATCTGAACTTATTTAACTCAATTTCAAAAGGGTTTTTGAAGAATTTCTGCTTTAAATGAGATAATTTTAGCAAATAATCTTTAACCATATTGGATGTAATATCAGGTTTTGGTTATCTAAAATAATAAATATATTCTCTATTTAGCTTCAGGTGCATCTAGGAGACCTTGGGTGCTAGGAAAAGTAATGGAAAAGGAATATTGCCAGGCAAAAAAGGTAAGGACATAATAATGGAAAATCATCTGATGAGATTAATAGAGAAGAAGTTCACATTTAAATGTTTGTGAAAGTTGTGAAAACTACTCTCCGCATAATAAGCGAGATGAAAGTTGTTCTAGGTTCTGCCATTCCTGCTCCATTTTTCAGTCAGTGAATAGCAAGAGAAAGGAAACTAGAAAAAAGAGTGAGCGAGCAGTGGCTTGCGTAGTTGTGTCCATACAGCCCAGAACCTTGCCAAACTCCAAAGGGCCTCATAAATGCTGAGGGCTGGGAATCAGTTTCTGCTTAAAAAAATATAAAAAAAACCGGAACAATAATCCCACGTTTCTAATGTAACTTGATTTTTTTTTTTTTTTTGTAGGCACAAAACAGATTTAAAGTTCCTTTGGGTACAAAATTCTACAGAGTGAAAGCAGTACCATGGAACAAGAAAGTATAACACAACAGAGGTTTAGTTTGTTCTGTCTCCATTCTTTTTTGACTTGTCCTTCAGTGCTCGTTCATCGCTCCAAATACCAGGCCATCTTTTTATACGGGGGTCATGTGACAAGATACATCATTGATGTACTGCTTTTACTTTTTAACAGGTCACATTTTAGAAACAAGAATTTCATCAAAAACTCTGGCCCTAACTGTTCCAGTTTTTTTACCCAGACAACTTTAGGAGTGTGGACCAAATGAGTTCATTTTCTCAAAGGGCAACCACATGAAACATGGTTTGTTTACCATGTTAATTGCCTGTTAAATATACATTAGCTTGTGTTTAGATGTTAAATGTTAGTTACCATTATTACCAGCATACGTCCTTTTGTGAAATCATTATCAAAGTACTTGCACTCTTTAACAGATTCTTTATATGTATAAAATTCATCAACTATTTAAAGAGGAGTGTTCATTGCATGCAGATAATCATATAATTTTTCTTCAACATGAGTTTGCCTCAGTAGATGAATAAAAATAACTACTGCAACTTGTTTCATTACATGAAAATGCTCTTTAATGTTAAAAAAAAACTTGTTATTTGATAGACTGATTTTGAAAATCAGTCACAGTTAGATCTGCAATCTTCAAAAGCACTTTCGAAGGATTGATCACACAGATTCTGAAGGGAAGACACCTGTGCTGTTTGTTCAAAGTGAAGCACTTGTTCTTCCCAACAAAACAGAAATCTTGTATTAATCTATTTAGAAAAATCATATTGATGAAACTGTATTTCATGGTTGAGTTTCAGGAAAAAACTCATTGTACATTAACCATACAAGAGTCATTTAAGTAACAAATTATTGTAATTGTAAAAGACATGTAGAATTTTAAAACAATAAAGATTTGAAACTGTATGTGTTTGCAGTATTTGTGTGTTTTAAATACTATCTTTAATTTCATGTTAATCTGTTGCAGCTTCTCTCTGATTCCTCCAGCAGTTTCATTACATAGAAATACCTGCATTTTCTGCAACAGGCATTAATTTTCAAAACATTCAGGGATTACAAGAATTACCTTAAGATAAAGGATTTAAGCAGGCACAAATTAATTTTGTCAGCAAATTAAATGGATAAATGACATTTTTCAAAATAGAATGTAGTCTTACATTTTTTCATAAGTATAAAAAGATGTACTATAAGTATGTAGTCAATGGAAGGTGAAATTCTGGCTTCAACTATGAGCTTATGTCTAGGACTTAATCCATAGAGTTATTTAAATGTAATTTATCTTCAGAAGGTGTGGAGGAAGAAAAGAGATAAAGGGAGCACATGAAAATGTCAGTGCTTCAGCCCATATGTTGAAAATAATATTCTTCTAGACTAATCAGTCCACTTGAACACCCAGAGACTTATGTGTATGCTTTGAAATTTTGTTCTATAACAACTTTAAGTTCAGATTTCTATGAAATGCATGGGCTTGTACTTGTATCTCACCTTTCAAATAAATAGAAAAATGTAAGACAGTTGATCTCTGACAAACAGAATGTCATTTTGTCAAGTTGCATTCATACCTGATTAAATTTGCTAGTTGGTGTACTGACTCTTTAAATAACAAAAAAAATGCCCCTTGTTCTTCAAGAACATTACCACAGCTGAGTACTGCCCAGTGTCAAATAGGTAAACAACACAGAACTATAGAACAGGTTTAAAGAAAAAAAAAAAAAAACCCAAACCAAAAAAAAACACCCCAGTATCTTTTCTTACTGAATTTTTGGCCAACTACATGAGAATTCAGTTCTGTCGACAATTCAGTGCGGACTTGTACCTTTAGTCAACTGACTCACAAGTGGTTTAAAAAGATGCACATGTGGCACGATTCATTGCTTCTAACATGCAGAGTGTTTAGAATCCTTGACATCTTTTACCTTACTGACAAAACTTTCCCAGCCTCAGATAATCTCCCTACTGCTGTGAATATTGTGTCCTGCAGGGACTAATTGTCTCTTGGAAGTCACCAGCCTTTACCAAGAGGCACAGAGTCTTTCTATTTCTGGGAGGACAGTTACTCCTTGAGTAGCAGCAATGGATCTGTATAACAACATGCAATCCAGCACAACAATGTAAGACCGTGCTCTTCTGTTACTGAATAGTCTACTTCAAAGATAAGTAAAAGTCCCCCAGAATTTTCCCCGTAGAGGAAAGGATGTGCTTGTCAAGTTCTTCCAAGCTGGATAAAATCACAGGTTAGATGATGGCCCTACAGCACCGTGCATGTACAAGCAGCACTTATTTTTGTTCATATGAAAATGAAAGTGTTTTTTTGGATGCTCTAATCTCATTATGCACTAAGGCCTGTGTGTGTTGCTGCTCTGTGTGGATGACATACTGTGAAGCTCGTTGCAGGCTCTGGCATGGTGTCCTGAGCGCAGAAGTGAGGTGAGTACAGAACTCCATGCTGAGAATTATGGAAAGAAAAAAAAAAATAATAATCTTGCATCTTTGTAAAAAATCTGAGTTTTCTAGTCTGTTTGTTGTTGCCCAGATTAAAAATATGTATTTAAGCTTATATGTGGACAGTAGCAGTGATGATCTATGATGCTATGAAAGTTGGCTTGATTTCTAGCTTAAGATAGACAAAGGCGTGACTGATGTTTATATAATTCGGAACACATGAGCAATAAATGAAAGTGAACTTGTGAAGCACATAAATTGATTGGAGTAATGCAAACTATGAGGAAAGAAGTCGTCCTTTCCGGCTGATGTTTGCTGCTTAAAGAAATGCCAGGATATATCTGTTATTGTTACATGACATCATATTTTTAAAATATAAATAACCAGCAATGGCTTTACTTTTTAGGAATATTTGTCATGCGCTTCATTTTATAATATTTATGTATATTCAAAATGGAAAATCTGTCAAACAAACTACCTAACGTATTCAGTAATGATTCTGAACAGTCAAGAAAAAAATGTAGTTTACATATTTTGTGTATGTCACAGCCTTACTAGTTCTTGAAACTATGCTTGTTATGTACCACCTATGTGTTTCATCTTGCTCCATAATAAAACTTTGTATATATCTATGTAATTTGGATGAGGAGCATATTCAGAGGGGAAGTCGAATAAATAAATTTAATGATCTGAGATTTCTCTTAATTCTTTTGGGCAGCTGCGTGTTGGAAACTTACAGGTTACTAAAAAAGCCTCTTGTGCTACTGCTAATAATATATGTTTATTCTGTAAGTTTGGCTATATAGCCAACTGTATTGTTGAAGCACAAAAAGTAATAGGAATGGTAGAGAAAGTTGACTGAAAGCAAATGTTACCCTGTAGACTTAACACCAAAAGGATGTGATAATTTAAAAGGGATTTATTTTTTCCAGTGTTCTTGGAAGGCTGTATCTATTTGAATAATCTGAGAAGCAGATAGTTTTTTGCAGTGCTCTGCAGTAGGTCTCAAGTCAGGAGTTTGTGCTGTTTAGGATTCAGTTGTGGTTCATCTGAATCTTAGATGGTCTATGAGTAGGACCAGTGTACACTTAAGTATACGCTTTTCCCTAAATGTAGTTGTCATTATGTAGGTTGCATAGCAGGGCTGGAAAGTCTGCCCTGTGCTGTGCAAGATCGTGTGCCTTTTTGCAGCGCTAGTTTTCTTTGTGACCTAATATTGCATCCTTTCTTGTTGTGTGGCGTTTAGGTAGAAGCCAGATTGCCTGTAACCAGTTACAGCAAAAACTGGATAGTACTTTGTAGTGCTTATTCATGCCTATAAATTTTTCATTAATAAATTGTAATGCAGTGAATTACTACTTAGTGCCAAATTCTAGAAGTGGAGCATTCACCATAGAACAACTCTATTGCCTTTTCAAGCTGTATTTGCCTATTAAACTTCAGTGAGCTGTCTCAGTGCTGCATTTTAAGGTCACCGCTGTCTTTAGATCACTTTACAAGCCATTCTGCATTCCCAGCAGTGATGATAAAGGATAAACAGTTACTTCCTTTAGCTCTTCCTGTATTAACACTCACTCATACTACCAACTTCCACATAAAATTCTGAGGAGCCTGGAGTCCCCAGGCTCTAAATAGTGGCTAAGAATTGAGTTTGGTGTTGATGCACTTAAGCAGTGTCAGACTCACAGAACAGCTGAGGTTGGAAGGCATCTCCCACGGTTGTCTTGTCCATCCCGCTGTTCAGGCTGAATTGCTGTGACTTTTTCACTAAACGTCTTGAACGTACAACTAACTGGGCAAACATTCCATTTAGTCCTTTGTTTTGAAGCCTGGGTTGAAACTAATGGTATAATTTGAGTAATCTTAAAATTTTCCGCTCAAAAAATTCATTCTGAGGTAAATGCTAGTTTTTAACATGCTTTCATTACAACTTTTTGATTTTAAATGCAAGAAATGTGACTGCTGCCAAATTATTATTTCTAATACTTTCTATTATTACTCCAGTAATCATAGTAATAGTAAATCAAGTAATTGTAAAAAACAGGTTTTTGTTCTGAATATTAAAGTGTTTCATGTACTGTAAATTTATAGTATATCACTGCACTGCTGAATAGTTTTCCATAATTTTGTTTCAGTTCTTTGTGATTGATTGTGGGTGGCAGCCTTGCTTTTCTTTCCCTAACTTTTGCTTGTTGGTCTTAAATTTACCTTTTACCTATTCGTCTTGGGACTTACTTTAACAGATGGTTTTTACTGTGTATTTTACCTTTTAGGCAAAACTAGAGTAAGGAGCAGATTTTTTTCTGCAGTGGGAGGAGCGGTTCTGGTATCTTGCCTCCTAATCAAAAATTTGTACCATTTGTCAAAGGGTGTTAATGAAGAACCTTTGTCATTGCAGTCTTGTAGCTAATGACTCTTGGTTTTGCCCAAGATCTCTACATAAGATCTACTTATTCTAAACACTTGGATGCATGTTTGTGTACACACTTCTAACAAATGCTGATTCTTGCAGCCAAAGCTGCTATGTTGTGGTCCTGTTTACCTGTGCTAGAAGTGTTAAAGATTCAGAAAAATTCATAAAGTAATGCCTCATTTTTATTTTCAGTGAAGATTAGGTACAGAACTAGGAGCTATGTGTTTGTATAACGACAGAGTTTCTGGTTTGTTGGAGTTGTAACACTATGAGTTTCCCTGTTCTATAGTTATTATCAAGGACATGATAGTATATCAGTTATCAAGGAAGACCAAATAAAATAGCCTAAAGATCCTGGATACCTAAGGAGAAGCAGTCAGTTTTAAGTACCAATGCATCTCTGAGCCTGTATTAATTTAAGCAATTGAAATGTGAGCACTTGGATGTCTGATGCGATCGCAGTGGTAGCGGGGAGACTGCTGAATGAGGCCTCTCGCAGGGTGCTGGTCAGCGTTAATTGGCTGCCATGTCTTTTGTGAATGATGGGCTGTATTTTTAGCGCAGTGGTTGAAATAGTAGGAAAAGTTTATGGTAAATGCGGAACTTAACAAAAGTTCCTGATGATCACGTAGTAAAGTGTTTAAACTTCAAAGAGAGCTTTATTTTGTGTAACCACACAGAAAAAATGTACTTAGTTTCCATTGAAACACTGAAATCAATTGTCTGCTTTTAAGAAGACTGTAAGCTGGAAATAACCTTTCTTGATATATATACTAAGCTTTCTTGAATGGGACCGAAATAATTTTTCGGAGATTTTTACCTTTTAAAGTAGTTACTCAACAAAACAGCTAAGCAATGAAATACCCTCTTAATTTTAGACCTTGTAATACTCATCATATTTGTAATCCTTATGTTTGTAGCTCTTATGTATAAGGGAACTTTTGTAAGCACAAATAATTTACCAGTGATATGATGCATGCAGTTAAATATGCTTCTGTTGACATAACAGCAATACACTAGAGTTTTCAGAAAATTTCCACATTAACAGTGAAGTGTAACTACGTATAAAGTGCTGTGCTAGTCCAAATTACCAGATCTTTTGAACCTATGTATAGGATAAAACAAAATCTAGTGGTTTTAAACTAAAAGAGAGTAGATTTAGACTAGGTATCAGGAGGAAATTTTTTACAGTGAGAATGGTGATACACTGCAACAGGCTGCCCAGAGAGAGGTGGTAGATCCCCCATCCCTGGAAACCTTCAAGCACAGGTTAGACAGGGCTCCGGGCAACCTGATATAGTTGCAGATGTCCCTGCTCCTTGCAGGGGGATTGGACTAAGTGACCTATAAAGGTCCCTTCCAGCCCAAACTGTTGTATGATTCTATGGGTGATTATGTTGTGTGTGCATATACTGTGATGGCGTATGCTTCAATTTTTGCAATGATTAAGTACTGAAAAATCAGGAAATGTCAGCTTGTGACTGCCACTTTGCTTTCATATGCATGAGGATGCACTTTTCAATTGGCTAATTAGGTGGTCTTCCTGCTCTTGTCTCTTCCACACCTGTTCTCACAGTTCTACATTAAAACTGTGCCTTGAACATATGATTACATTCTCGTCCTTTCTATGATAGCAAGCATTCTGCTTGGAAATTGCCATGTGCCTCTTAGGTAAGGCGTGAGAGTTTCCAGATTATCCACTCTTTTTTGGTACCTGAAAAGCAGGGTGACCAATTTGAGATACTTGGGAGCGCTGTGCCAGAGTGTAGCAGTTGGTATTTTCAAATCCTGTGTGCTTTCATGGCTTGTGCTCTCTCCGTGGTGTAAGTGAGAAACTATTACAAAGAAAAACAATATGTGCAAAGGCACACAGTGCCAGAATTAACAATGACAGCCTGGCGTCTATGGACTGCTTGACACTTCTGACACACAAGCCCTATCCCTGTTGCTGTAAACCCTCGGTGAAGGTGACGAAGGCACTTTGAGGGAGTGAAGGAGGAGTGGATGCTTGAATATGTGCTGAGGAGCACTGAGGAGTGCTGAGACCACTGAGATCAGAGCTCTGACTGATGGTACTGGTGACACGGGATCAACAGGCAGGTACTTTAGGATGTTTGTTTGTCTCATGGCTTCCCTTGCGTTGAGCCAGGCTTTTGTGACTGTGTTGGCCTCTGGATGTGGATGTGAGGAAGAGGAGGGCGGCAGTGGGGGTTTGAAGGAGCCCTGCCACAAGCTTCCTGTGGTACCTCTTAACATAAATCGCAGGAATTGGTACCCGGACGGTCCAAACCATTTTAGCACAGGTTTTAGCTCCTTGGCCAGCAGAACAAAAAGTGATTTTTGAAACCATTCTTGACGTTTAACCTTCAGCTGAATGCTAAGAGTGTCTGCAAGATCAGTGGTGAAGCAGTTCTGTACATGTTGTTCTCAAAGAAACTAAACCCAGGACACTGTTTGAAGCTGACCACCTTTTCTACAAAGTGTGATGCTGCAAGAGGTACTGATTCACGAGCCCCCTCAAAAATCCAGCCTATTGCTCTGCCAGCTCAGGCTCTTGCCAATCACAAGTATTCAGAGTCCCAACCACTTGTGGTTGTGTCATTTGTATATCTTTAATACCCCTCCAGAAAGTACAGTCTCCACATTTTTAGCCTCTTAAAACAGAGGAATAGTTTCTATAGGATGATGTCTGTCACTGTTGCATAACCTTTGGTGGGCTCTTTCCAAGAGAATATTTAAGTTTATGAACGCAGTTATTAGGCAAATGATAGAGTAGCCCTTCCATTTCTGCATGCATAGTTATTCCTCCTTAAACAAGCATGTGATTATAACGTGAAAGTTAAAGTAGTTGATTTAGTAGTCATTTTCATGTAAAATCCATTGTAGATGCGGGGAAAAAAAAAGTGATGAAATTCCAGTGCTGGGGAGGTCTATTATTAAATTTTTGAAGGAACAAAATGGATCTTGTTAAGTTACTATTTCAAGTGTGTCCCAGGAATCTTTTTATAACACAAAATCCGTGGGTTACTTCAATGGAAAGGATAAAAGCAAACTATTATTCTCATACAATTTTTTGACATAAGTTATGTTTAAATCTATTTTTAGAGACATAAATCAGATGCTTTCTTGTTTTAAAACCAGAGTTAAAAAATCAAGGTTCTCTTACTGAACTGCATTCAATTGTGTATGCAGGGTAGTTAGTTATTCTGTGGTTTTGGTACACTTTTCACTTTTCGTGTGTGTTCATTTGAACAGTAGAAGTAGACAATAAATATGGTAACAGCTACAATGGAATTACTTTCTTCCTTCTGTGTTTCATCCTTTAGAAAATGGTTGTGACGAAGGCAGTATGTCTCAGCTTTAGAGCTCTGCCTCTAACTTATGTTTCTATATAGGTTACATAGCATGAAAACAGCAATACCATGTTGCTGTGTGGATAGCTATATGGTTGTGTGATGTTTTGAATGTGCTTAATGTAAAGCCGATAATTCCTGTCACCTGTTTCTGTCTGACTTGAAATTAGTCTTTTCATTAGACCATCTTTGTCTAGGCCTGCTTTTAAAAGAAGTTACATGTCTTGAATACATCCAAAAAGAGTAATTTCCTGCAAGTTATTAGTTTAAGCAGCCTGTGTTTCCTCACTTTACAATAAGTTCTAATTTTGATTTGAGAGTGAACATGTGATTTTTTTTTTTTAAACAGAAGATAAGGGAAGCATGGGACTATACAAGCTACGTTTCTGCTGTGGGAGAAGCAAAACCTGCAAATTTTTGAGTAGTTTTAGAACAAATCATGAAGGGAGAACTTGCTGGCTATTGGAGTGGAGCATAAAGATAAAAGTAACAATGTTTTACTACACTTATTTATATATAGTTTCTCAGTAAATAGCTGGTACTCATAATTCCACTCACTTCTCTCTATAACCTTTTGGTAGATAGAGGGTGTCAGAGTTGCTTCTCGAGGTGTGTGTTTCACATAGATTAGCCCTTGCAATCTGCAGCTGCTCTGCATCTTTTTCCTTTTCTCCTATTTATGATTTTTCCCCCCACTTTCTACACTGTATGTTTAGCCCTTGTTCTTTTTCATGTTTCCTGATTTCTCATCTCTATTATTTGATACTGTGGGAGAATATGTAGGGTTTTTGTTTGGTGGGGGTTTTTTTTGGCTTTGAGGAGATTGCATCATTTGCTACCCCAGAGTCCTGAAATGCGAAAGGAGAGAAGGAGCAGTGCTGTGCCAGGTAGCTAAAGCTCATCTGCTGGTAGTTTGCTTCTGACCTGAAGACTTCACACACTGAGTGCCTCAGTTGATGGCAATTATGAGGAGGAAATGGCTGCTTCCATTTCAGGAAGATATTACAACTATGAAGAGGCAAGCAAAATTTTGCTGTCGTCAAGGTAAAAGTGAAAATTGATAATTCATGGTATTAGCTGCTTGAAAACGCTGCAGTTTTTCTAAGAAATATTAGAGTGGAAATGATGTTATTCAGCTTTGAGGTGGAAATTAGCAATATGATACTGATTCTAGAATAATTCTGAAAGTCCTGTGACAGAAATATCTATCGACTTTGAAAAGGGAAGAAACTTTTGGTTGATTTTTGCCACAGCCAAGAGGACAACCTGGGGAAGATCACTGGGTGCAGACTGCTGGCAGGAGCAAGGCCAGCGGTGGCTGTGACCCCAGGGAAAGCCAGCCAGGGCTCCAGGGTCCCAGTGACATCTGCAGAGCAGTGTCTGCTGGTGCGTCTTTCACACCAATGGAAGGATTGTGTGCTGATAGTGTGCATATCACGAATACAGCCATAGCGTGGCTCAGTGTGAGCTGTGCTGCTTTTTGTTTGTGCTGAAGATTATGGATGTTTTCTTTAGGCTTCCTTGTGCTTTACCAATATTATGATGGATCCTCGTTTTCCCAGTATCTCTAGTTTTCTAGCATGGAAAAAGGTTCCCATAATCCTCACTATTCGTAAAATGCAAATATAAGTAGTTAGTCGTCTGATCCTGCATGGGGCTGTATTTCCAGGATACAAGGATGGTACCTCGTGTGGTACATAAAGATATATTAAAAGAATATGTGAAAGTCTCTGACCAGTTCAGAGATTTGAGAAGGCCTTTTCATACTGCTTTGACCAGAGATACTGAAGAAATGCTCAAAGCTTTACTGTATGTGCTAAAAATAAAGGCCAAGACAAGCAAGAGCACCCAGACTGGTGGCTTAGGGATGACCAAAGCTATCCTGGCTGGTTTGTGTTACCTGGGAGGGCAGGGTGGGAAACAGGCACTTGCTTTACGCTTTTACACTTAATTTCTTGTACCATTATCCCTGTTTAGGCTTTGCCATGCTGTTACAAAGTACATCCACCAACTGCAAAGTAACACTCTAGTGGCTTCAGTTGAAGGGTATCTTGATGGTCCCATGTTTGTAACGTTCCACAGTTTGACCATGAAATGTAGGGCTTTGCAGAGGTGTTCAGGCTTCCAGGTGCTCTTTTTCCTTATCCTGAAGCACTGGAGGGAAGATGATGTCCAAAGCCATTGAAGATCTAGGATCTTTAGTCTCAAGTTATTTTGCCAATTTCTGATTTGTTTAACAGAAAACACAGAATAACTGTTAGAAACCTACCTATCTGAAGTTTCTCTAACACCGAAGTGTCAAAGCAGGCAATGGTTAAAAATTTTTAAAATAATGAAATCCATGGTTATTTAAGATGCCAGCTGTTGATACTGTGGCAGTAGCATGATGTGTGCAGGGAGAAAGGTGGTGCTTTCTGATAAGTGTTTACAAATAAAATAATCTCCTGAGAAAATGAAGGTATCTTCAGAGACAGACAAATAGAGGATTAAGTGACTTCAAGACACATGAGAAAGTAAATTAAAAATGCCAGATCTTCCATCCTGCTGCAGGAAAGAATCTCTCTTGCTTTGAGGCCCGGTGATGTGAAATTAAATGAATGTAATTCCTCCTGATAGCAGAGAAGTGCTATTTAAAGGAAAACCTGCAAGTCCAGGCAACAGCAAAATATCAACTATAAACTGAATCTAGTGGAGCAGTCCTAACCATTCAGAGTTTGGAATGTTTTTTTAAATGCCAATTTTTAGGATGTAAAGCTACCTTCTTTTTTTTTTTTTTTTCTGGTAGCAGGAATTTGAAGCTTTGCACAACTGTTTCTCGACTCAAAGGAGAAAGGAGCAGAGGTTTTTCTGCTAGGGAAATCAGCGGCAACTGGATGGGTATCCATGAGGAAAGCAGATAGGGTTTTGGTACTATAAATCTGTGAATATCACAGGCATAGTAGTGGGAAATTCCCATGAATTTATGCAACTAATAAAAAACCTGCTGTTGCTTTGAAATAATATTTTTTTCAAATTAGGAAAAAGTCATCTGTGACAGGAAATATGAGCCAAAAGACAACTGTTGAAATTGCCTTTGATTTTTTGTCATTATTCATGAGAAACCTTATCTTTAGCAAGAATGGTTTCTATTAGTGTCTTGCTGAGACGAACCTTTGACTCCTCTAACATCTGCAATGCCATGGACAAGGTAGTCTATTAATCGATATGGAGTGTTCTGCAAGAATTCAAGAAGTCCTAGATATTAAACACGCCATGGGAGATGTTGCAGGATCATGCAATGGCCAGCTTGGTCAGAAAAATGTTGTTGGAACCTTTCTCCAATATCTTTAAAATAATAAAAGGAACCAGAAACAATCTACAAAGAAATACATATGCCAAAATAAAAATACATTTTGTGAGAAAGGATGCCTTCTGGGATTTTATTAAAAGTAAATAAATTTAAAGGTATTTTTTTAAACATGTATAAGCTAAACCTCTCAATATCTGTACTAGCTAATGTTTGGGGTTTCAACAATATAAAAAAAAAATCTGATCTCACTTAAAATACTTTTTCACGGGTTTATGCTGAATGTATTCTTAAAAATCATTTTGCATCTCTGATAGTTGAGGAAAGTATTGAAAGGGGGGGGAAGGGTGGGCGGGTATGTGTGTAGAAAAAAATTTGCATCAGCTTTTATGTCTTGGGAAAACTAAAATAATCATGTTAAAAATCTTGTGGCATTGTGCTGTGAGACTAAGCAAATGTACATTCATTATAATGAGCTTAAACATCTATTTTGGGAGTTGGCCCTTTAGAGCAGTCTTCCACTACGAGCTATTTAGGTAAAGTGCCTTAAAACCCAAAAACATCCATTGAGCTCTGAAATTCAGCTAGCAAGTATGTTCTTAGAGTGCTTTTCATGTTGAGAAAGAATCTCAATTATGGATAAATATGAATATTTTTAATGTAATTCAATAGTGATCTTTCTATTAAAAAATAATTATTTTTTGTTTAGACTGATCTATTTCTATAATGCTGAGTAAAGGCTTTAGAATAACTGTGTATTAAGCCAGTATGAACAATTCTTCCATCTGCTAGAAAAGCTGGAGATGACTTTTCTTGCTGCTGTTCTACTGGGTGTTTTCATATGGGTTTTTGGTTGTTTTTGGTTTGGGTTTTTTTTGGAAATTTTATAGTATTGAAGTCAGCTGATTAGATCACTTAATGTGACCTTAGTTTGACATGCTATAGGCCATATGTTTTCCTTCATTAGGACTGATTTGAACACAACCTGCCTAACTAAAAATAACTTAAAACACAAACTTGTCTTCCACAAGGACACTTGATCTTGGTGTCAAGACTCTAATTCCTAGCTTTTTGTTATGGTGATGAATCCCACTTTCTAAAAATAAGAGCAAAAAACCATGGGCCTGGCTTACTAAATCTTAAAGCATATGGCTTAGTTTCCAGCCCATTTTCTTGTTTGCTGGTCTCTGGCCCGGGGCACATTTGTCAGGGCCTGGGGGGTATGTTGCATGCAAAAATGCTTAAGTGACCCTGTGTCTTCTGGGCTATGGGAAGCAGGAAAGCATCTTCCCCTTCTGAAGATACTTGAGTCTTATTCTTCTCTTTGACTGACTCGCATTGATTGATCTCTAGAAGTCTTCAAGAGGTTTGTGGGGTGGGGTTTGGTTTTTTTACCTTTACAAAAATCTAACAAGCAGACTGACCACCCCAACCAAATACGCCTCCAAGGGCAAAGACTCCAGATCTCTCAGGAGGGAACATGTGGTCTGGATCCTGCATCCATTGTGTGTATCTGTGTACACGCTGCTTGGTGTTTGTCCAGTCTTCAGCTCTGTGACTAGAAATCCCCAAGCAGACTGTCTTCCTGAGGGTGGGTATCAAATCATCTCTAGGGCAAATTTGCATTGGCTGAGTGCTCTGTTGCCAGGTGAGAAAATGTCTGAAGGTGCTGTCCATTGCGTTGGATGTGTAGACTTCCTACTGAAGTATTTATTTAGAAATATTACTAATATTTTTAAAATTAGTATCCATTACATTCAGAGGCAGTAACCAAAACCAGTGTTGGGCAAGTTAAATACCAATAAAAAGTGCACTGATGCTTACAGTCACGGATGGACACAAAGGTGATTGACAAACCTCCCAGGAGACAATTCCCTCCAAGTCCCATTTAGATGCAATGGCATAATGGTTGGGTGGTGGAAGAGGTGGAGTCAGATCTCCTGAAGAAGGGGCAGGAATTTTGCTTTGCCCCTTTGTTTTGGAGTTTAATGGCTTAACTGTTACAAACGGGACTTTGGGTCGGCATTTTTATATTAAGTTGTGGGGGTTTTGTTTGCCCTTTCTCCCCCCAGCCAGCATCGGTCAACAGTTTGATTTATCTCTAGACTTGCTGATGAGCAAGGTCTCATTGAGGCATTTGTGCTGTCAGCTGCTGGTCTGTAATGACCTTGCTTCTCAAAGGAGTGCTAGGTTATCTTCAGTAAATAAGTAGTTTATAAAAAAAATACTGTTCAGGTCTTAGGCACCAAAAAGAGCCAATTTCAGGTCTCCTGTTAACCAGGCCTGTGATTTAAACCTCTGTACAGGAGGAGGGTAGCACTTTCACAGTTCCTTTGTGAACATTTTTTTGGTTTAGCTTTCCTAAATACCACAGAAATGGAAGTAACTGGTGGATGTGAGTCACTGGGAGAGGTCCCAGGTTTGCCTAGCTGGGTGACTGGAGTGTTGCGTAAAGAAAACCCATCCTGAGATCCCTCATGCTTTTCCTCTGTTCTTCCTTCTGAATGCGTGCAGATCTGCTATGTGAGTTGGCTTCTGTGAACTTAGACCTATTTTGTTGTCTGTCTGTCCTTCGGTTGTCAAGTACTTAGCTTGTAACAAAGTCCTTGTGAGAACCTGGGTCCTACTGACAAATCTTGCTTCCACATCCCACACAGGCATCTCATTTGCAGTGAAGCACTGTAATGAGTACGTCTCTGCTAACAGGCTGCTGCTGTCTGAAAGCTGCAGAGACCGAAGGTCAGGCTGGTTTTTAGAGAACAAAGCTCTGGGTTGCTCAGAAGAAAGAATGGTATAATATTTAAAATTACATAAAAAGCAATTCACGCAGCCTCTTGAGGCCTTAGCAAGGGAGAAAACACAAGAGGGATCAAAACAATCAAGGCAGTAACAGTTGAAGATAAATATAACTACTTATACTTCTAACATTTATGTAGACATAATGGTTTAAATATGGTTTTTAAAGGCATTTGTTGTTGGCTCAGTAAACAAAAAACTGATTTGGTTTCTGCTTTTCACACTCCTTCAAAACAGTATTAAACACTCTTTTCATGCTGGCCTTCTTGAAATGTGATGGGCATGATATGTTGGGTTTGTTGTTTTGGGATTTGGGGTTTGAAGCTGCTGTTAGCCTTTTGATCTTTCTCTGATCTGCTTTTGTTAAATAAAATGATTCCCTAAGCATTTTGATGGCATAGGTAATATCAGGATTCCTTCAAACACAGATGATGTTCCTCTGACAGCTGCTCCTGGAGGCAGAGGCCCCTTGATAGCCGATGAATGCCAAGGTTTCCCACACCTTAGGATTTGTGCTTAAGCAGGACATGATGCCAATGCTGGGAATGAACATTTAAGCTGGGGGCAAGGTACTCTTCCTCTGTGAGCATTTCTTCAGCTGCTGCAGCTGCCAGATGTGGAGAGATCTGCAAGCAAGTTATATCTCCCATGACAGTTGTGCTGTGGGAGGTGGAAACATCCAGTGCAGCCTGAAGGGTTCCCAGGAGTCATGAAAGATAATAAACGTGATTTAAAAACCAAAAAAAAAATCTATTTTCAGATACTAATCCAGCCAGAGAATTTGTCAATAGGGTAGCAATAGCCCTATTTAGCAAGTTATAAACTTCCCTTTTTCCTAAACATCCCAGGCATTATGGAATTTGCAGCTTAAACAGCAGCGAGGAGTGGAGCACAGCTGAAGTATTTGAGGAACTGCATTGCATAGACAAGTAGGGTCATTGCTTATTAAAGCATTTGCAAAACACATTCCACTGAGAAGTAGTTAAACCGCTAGAGCATCTTCCCATGTAAGAAAGGCATCGGGGAGCAGAATGGATAATCATGGAAACTGGCTGCCCAGGCGCATTCCTTGAATGGCTGAACTCATTTTTCATAACTCTGAACTCCCTATCATTGGCTTGTAGGGCAAATTAAATTGGTATTACAGTGTAAGTGATGCCGGAGTTTGCGTCAGAATTTCTTCCTTCCTATGTCCTGCTGTATTTGAGTTCTACGTAGGCTGCTGCCTTGCAAGCATATGTTTGGGTCAGAAATAGTGTGCAGTATACTTTTCCTGAAAATCTTGCTTATAAATAGTACAGGTAGGGAAGATGAACTCAGTTGTCCTCCAGTTCAATGGCGGTTTAAAAACTGGTCTGGCTGTCCTAATAGAATGATGTAATATTGGTATGGTGAGGAGGGGTACAGCCAGGGATTTCAAGTTCATGCACAGAGCCCCTAGGCTACTTCTCTGTGCCCCATCCAACGTGCAGTCAGTGCAGCTGCACAGTCATGACTTTCCCCTCCCATCCCTGTTAGCAATTGCATTTTGAGGGGCCAGAGCACTGGGTGATATATCCTCTAAAGAAGAGGCAAACTATGTGGGAAGCTTCCCTCCCCATCACTTCCTAGGAAAACTGTGCAGCTACATACGTGCAGTGCAGGTGCTTTCTCTGCACCTTTGATGGCAGATGTTAATAGTCGTGCAGAAGTGTGTCCTGTTGATGGAGATGAAAATGAGAGGTTTTCTCTGCAAGAAAGGCAAAACAGGTACGAAAGTTTCTCAGAGGTCTTTGGTGAGCTGGAACCACAAATCCCTTCAGAAAGCTGCAGGTACTGCTCTGAGGGCAATAAGCAAGTTAGAAAGGTTTTGTTCTATTTGTCGTGTCACCATACGTGGGATACATCCATACTCTGTACTCTCCACTACTAACCATTTAACAACGTACAGAAAGCCAACTGACAGGCTAAATGGAGAATTCCAGTGTGTCATCACTTAAAAGCTGCTTTGAATAATGCTTGCACACAACAATGAGTAAAACCTGCAGGTAAATCGATGAATGCTGTAACTGAAGGTGAACAATAAAGTGGATATCCTAGCTGTCATTGGCCAGTTCCTTAGCGGGATGTGCAGATTTAAGAATAACTAATCCTAAATCAGCATCCACTTCCGCAAGGCTGAGTGCTGATAAATGTCACATGCTGTTGTATTAAGTGTAGAAAATTTGTTTTTCTGGCTCTAAGGCTAAATGCTGTTAGCCCAAATGAGCTATCAAGTTGATATGATAAAGGCCCTGTTAAATATTCATACAAAATTAAATTAAATACGCATGTGCCGCTTGCTCTACAAAGAACATATGGGAAAATATGACTAATACCTAACAGCAAAGATTAGTTTACTTGTCAGTTCATGATCATGATATAGATGGAATTTCCTTCCATAAAAACAGCATGACAAAGAGTTCATGAATATTTTCATCAGTAGCTAATGTTTCCATTCCCAGAGGAGAGCTCTAAGCCCACAAACAAGAAAGGCTGCTACGTTTAATATTCAAGGGAATGTCATCACAAAATGTAAACTGTCTGCAAGAAACTTTCAGCTTTCGTAGTTTTATCGCATTAGAGACAAGTGCATCACAGCTGTGAAATGCATCATAGCACAGACATGACCCATACTTATAAAAATATTTGACTAATATAGCATTTTATTATGTTAGAAATCTGTGCTGCAACAGTGCAGGGCTGGGCTTTGCTGAGAGCAATGAGAGTTTGTAGGTGGAGGGCAGCGTTGTGTTTCCATTCTGTTATCATTTTCAGGTGAAAGGTGCAGATTTTACACTGCTACAAGTGTAAAATGTGGGGACATATTTTCAGAGGACAGCATGATGAATTTATGTTCCTTCACTGTCTGACATTTAAGTTTGTTCATAAATGCAGTAGATTAAATTACAGGTTAGTAACGTGTACATACAGCGTATATACATTTACAATATGGCTATATCATAGAAATTATTGGCTTTGTTTAATACTTTAAAAACAATTATCTCCTAGAATAATGATAGTCCTCATAAGTGAATAGGAATTAGTTAAAATACAATCTGACTGTGAGGCCTCGTGTTAAATGGTTTATGCGCCGAGCCGACTTGAAATTGCAATATCAATTATTTGAAGCTACATTATCTTCTGCCAAAATTAAACCTATGCATAGTTTTGGTCATTCACATGTACCTTTCTCAGCCTTTTTATCCCTTATTCTTGAAACTGGGAGGGATAGGCAAACAAAATTGGAAGGAATATTACCCAAATATGGGTAATAAAAAAAGTAGTGCTGTATCAGGTCTGCAGAAACAAACGCATTAGGATAAAGTAGCCCTAATAGCGAATGGAGGGGAATGGTGAGGCTAAACCTGGAAAAATATTCTTAAAAGTGGATACTTAGCAGAATGAGTTAGAGATGTCACAGGTGGGGGGAATGTTTTCCAAAATGTATTATGGGAAAAAACTTGCAGCCTTCAAAATGTGATAATTAGGAAGTCAACAAGTTTCTATAAAGGGAAAAAATCCACAACCATCTAGAAATATTTTTATTTTCAGTTGAGTCCTGTGACACCTTTTCCACAGAAGGAGTACAGAAATTCAGGAAGTTCTTATTATAGCTGTTGAGCAAACCCAAATGGGCAAACACTTACTTTTTTCCAAGCACATGCAAGTTCTGAAGGCAAACAGCAGAGTTCTAAGAAAATGAGGTAAGTTATGGGATCACAGACATTTACTTCTAAGGAAGACTTAAAGAGCATTTTACTACATTTCTATTGTTTATATTATTTTAGCATCTCTACTTAAGAGACAGCTGGCCTATGTCTGTAGACCATGTACGAAATTCTTCTGTTTGACGTGCAGTGTGGTCCAAGAAGCAGCAAGCACGTATCTGGAGTGGGATAGTGAGTGATGTCTCTCAGTGCCTGAAAGCATACTGTGGAAAGCAAGGAGTCTCTGGCTCCGTGCCTTCATGATGCTCTGTGCTTAGGGTACATGTGGGGGCAAACCCTGTGATGCATTACAGAGGGAATCCGTGGTACCGGACACGCATGCAGCGTGCAGTGCGTTGTTGCGTGGGCAGTTACACCCCTGAGGCTCACTGATCACGGTGTGCCTGTTTGTCCAGGTTTCCCAGACGTCCAGTGTCCTATGCTACTGAACATCAGGAAATGCTAGCTGGTTGTTACTACAAGAAATACTTTATCCCTCCAAGTAATAAATTTCTTAGTATTTTGCCCTCAAGTACCACTGAGAGAGCAGTTTGTTCTACTTTTCTGTAGAACCTGAGGGCAGTTCCACATAATATTGCGTGAATAGACAAGGCTACTGGATGAAAAATGTCTTCAGTTTATTGGGATGAAAACAAGAAGGAAGTGCAAAGAAGAAGTGGGATGTTGCGGAAGGAAGATACTTACAAGGGAAGATACACATGTAAAGCAGCAAATGGAGTGCAGTGTTATGCTAGGAACTTCTCTGTCCCTGCAGATATTTGGAAAGATACCACAAAAGCAGGGGCAATCGGTCTGTCTTTCCAACATGCCTTATAAGAGAGGAAACTTTGGCTTGTTTAGGGGATAGCCAGGCAAAGATCTACTGAGAAACTGCCACGGTGCCCAGGAAAGCAGTTGCTTTTCAAAGAAAATGCCCTGAAAGGTCAGAAGTACAGATAATTCTGTCAACAGGCCTATGTGGCCAAGGAAGGAGCTTTTTGTTGAACCAAAATGCAAGAGGGGAGCACATAAAAAGGGGGAACCATGAGAGGCTGCAAAGGTGTAGTATAGAAGCATTGCTTGGACATGTAGATATGAAATTGGGAAGGCCAAAGTCCAGCTGGAGCTAAGAGTAGTAAGGAACATAAAGGAAGCATTTTACAAGTTTGCTCACGGAGCTCAGGGAAAATGTGGGCTTTGGGTGAATGGTGGGAGACAACTGAGGGATGGATGATACAGAGAAGACAAGTACTCAACACATTTTTTTTTTTTTTTTTTTTTTCCCTCCTTCCCCCTCAGTCTTCACACAAAAAACAAACCTGTCGCAGTTTGTGAAGAAGACGGAGAGCCATTACTGAGAGTAACAGGTGACAGAGGATGGAAGGCAAATGGAAAAGGTAAATGGAGGATCAGGGGAGATTCAGGCTGCTTCATCCCTGTTCCTGGAAACATCGTGGACCATATGCCTCACATGATGATGCAGAGCATACCCTCAGCAGATTTGTGGATGACACTGAGTTAGAATGGACCTTGGGTTAACTGAGGCTTGGGCTAAAAACCCTCATGAGTTTCATCTGGGAGATGTGCAGAGCTGCTCCCCCAGAGGTATAAATCCACACAGCACAGTCTGTGGCCTGGCCATCTGAACAGCAGCTCTGATTAAAAAGGACCGGGTGTTACAGCAGAAACCTGTCTGAACATGAGCCCACAGTGGCCTCTAATCGCTAGTAAGGCAAAACCCATGCTGGGCTGTGTTGGCAGAAACATGGCCAGCAGAAGGTTTTATTCTGTCTGCTTGGTGTTGCTGAGGCTGCTCTAGTGTGTCCTCTTCTGGGTCCCTGGGTTTGAGAAGGATGTTGGACTGAAAGAAGGTCTAGCAGAGAGCTACCAAGCTAGTCAGAGGTACCTGACCTGTGGGGAGGGGCTAAGGGACTATGGCAGGGAGGGGTTAGCGGCAGCATACAGCTACTGGAGAGCAGGATAAGGGGGGATTCAGTAGCAGCCTCAGGTTACTTCAAGGGGAGTTACAAGCACAGTAAAGCCAAGCTTTTTTGGGTAGTGGAATATGATAAACCGTGGGACAAATCATAACTTAGGGATTTCAGAGTGGCCTTTCTTGGCTAGGAGGGTGGTGCAGCACTTTGGTAGGTTGCCAGAAAGAGCTGGGATCAGCATTCTTGGAGGCTTTCAGAACTCTGCTGGACAAAGCTATGGCTGACCTGCTCTAGTGCTGGAGACTTTCCTACCACTCAATCAGGAGGCTGGACTGGATGGCCTCCAGAGGTGGCTTCCAACCAGTGCTTCTATGATCCTATGAATCTGATGAGGTTTCATATATTTTTTATACATACGACTATATAGCAGCTATAATTTTCACAGTTAAAACTAAAGGAAAACAAAACAAGACTATAATCCTTCTGATTCAGAAGATGTCAGCCATCAGTAATAGAGATGTTAGCAGACTCTCATAGGATTAGAGATGCATTTGCTCCCTCGGACACGTTATATATCGGATGCACACTTTCAAATGTGTGAGGGAAACTGCTGGTCCTCACAGGCTCTGGCTTACTGACTGAGTAGCAATGCCTGTGTCAACTTCTAGTATGGTCATGTCACTTTAGCAGAACTTACAGATTCTTCTGTGGAGCCATGTAACTTCCAAGCTATACTGCAAGCACATATAGGACACACCTTTGGTTCCAATAAGGACATGGATTTAGTTACAATGGTATTAAAACATCAGAAAAGGAAATACTTATTTAATGTGTGAAAATAACCGTCATGAAAAGAAACAACAATCATGAACAGAATGATAATCCCCGAGTATTTCTGTCCAGGTTGCTAAGTGAAATCTATTTTCTCTGTCTCAGTTTGGAGATATTTTGTTGTTAAAAGGTGTGGTATGTTACTGAGCAACAAGGCCCCAAATAAGAACACGAAAGAACAGAGCAGAATCACATTAAGGCAGTTAGTATGTATTAATGTATCATAGATTAATATCTTGTTCAAAATCACATGATTGTAGTGGATTTGGTTATTTACAATTAATGACCGCTTGAGGGCTAAGGACTTGATTTTTTTATGTATGAGAAGGATGCTGCCTTTTGCCCTTTTGAGCAGCAAGAATGATCTATGTCCACTGCACTTTGGTCTGTTTTATAAACCCTGGGCACATACACTTGAAATACACGTTATTTAAGGAATCTATGTTGTTGAAGCATCTGTTGAGAAAAAGCAGAAACTAGATCTAAATGCTTTTTCTGCACTTCCTAGCCTAAACGTATAGACTGTTGTCTTTGTTGAGCAACAACATCTGTTACTCTGGAAAAACAGATGTGTGAAGTATACTGCCAGTCGAGAAATATCAAAAAGGTGAAGAGTCTTCAGCAGCTTTAGAGGCAGCAAGGAAATTGGAAGAGAAGGCAGATGCGGTATGTGCTTGTGAACAGGCCATGCAAAAGAGGAAAAAAGATATCATGTGAATTGTTTACTTTGGAACAATAAAGAAAAGCTCCAGGAAGAAAAGTACAATATTCTGAGGGTCTGTTCATACTTTTGCTTTATTTAATCACATTCCTTATTTATAACAGAGTTGATGACTTAGGGGTTTCCCAGGAATCCTTTCATAGTTCTGGACACTGATTTACACAATCTCGTGCGTTTGCTATCGGGGGACGGTGGATTAGTTAAACAATAGCTGGATATAATTCTTGGCCATGTTATAACAATTCATGAGATGAAAGTCTGGCTCCAGGAGATCAAATAGGAGTTCTTTATTTTATATCAGGACTTTACCCTGTTTTTTCATTTTTTTTTCACAGCTTGATCAGAGCAGAGGAAAAAAGAAAAGTCTGCAGGTATGCTGGCTGTTTTGTAATGGCATTAGAACTGAGAACTCCTAGGTCTTGTAATGTTTTGATTTTGGTTTTTTTTTTAAAGCCTTGAACCATGGAATTTAATGCTTCATGTATATGTGTAGGCTTGGAAAAATAGTTTGACTAAATGTTCTAATTTCAGAAGACAAATAGATTGAAAGTTAATGATTTTTTGAAAAATTCTTATGTTTTTCAGTCTATGAAGTGATGCTTTGGGATGTGACCTGTAGTACTGGAATGCTTGGATTAGCCAGTCTTGGATCTCCCCAGGTTTCTCAAATCCTGATGTATTTCAAAACAACCTTCTTGATGCTGCAAAAGTTGGTTAGAGATCTTTGCCCTTTCTGTCCAAGTCTAGCGTTAAAAAAGCAGTGCTGAGAAACAACTATTAAATAGAAAAGTATAGTTCAGACAATACATTTGAACTTCTAAAATTTTTGCTCCATTCTGTGTTTTCCCTGAACGTTTGCTTTTCCCTTTGCAGTGTTCAAAAATTATGGAAATTGGGAGATATTCTGGTAGTATTTCTTTCTTGTGGAGAAGGATTCATCTCCTGACCCTTATATCATGCTCTGTGTCTTTGAGAGCATTATAGTCTCAAGGTTGCAAACGAAGACAAATGCAGGCAACAGTTGTTTTGCTTCTGGGCACCTTGAAGGGGGTTAGCAGAAAAGCTAAAAGTAGAACTGAGCAGGCATATGGGAAATACCATCATGGATTAGGTCCAAAACCCACCTAATCCCATACCATGTCTCCAGAAATGATTAGCGTCATATTTCAGATTAAAATGGGATTATGTAGCCTTTGCTCGTCTACTAACATTTGAAGGGTAATTCTGAATTGAAATCATTTTAAATTGGCTTAGATCCTGAAGCCTGTGGTTTAA
Source organism: Falco peregrinus (assembly GCF_023634155.1). Lineage (NCBI taxonomy): Eukaryota > Metazoa > Chordata > Aves > Falconiformes > Falconidae > Falco > Falco peregrinus. The sequence continues at coordinate 49,448,317 of NC_073723.1, forward strand.
TGTCTTTTGCACTGGATCAGTTGTAATGAATTATGACACTGTGTACGTTCCTATCATCCACAGAAATGACTGCTGTCTCCTTGAACTTTGCAGATTTCTTGACCTTCACAGCTTTTCATGGCAGTATGTTATCAACACTTTAATTGCACTTAGGACGAAAAGAGCTTTGGAAATCTGCTTTGTTACTGTGTTAACAGGGAAGGAGCACAGAAATTTCTTGTATACATTCTCGGAGCACTGGTTATTTCTATGATAGCTCTTCTGTATGCTGTTATGACAGCACCGAGTTCTCATATCCCTTTCAGGCTACTTTTTACAATTTCACTTAATATGATTGAGAGGGGGGGGTTTGTGTGTTTTATCATTCTCAGGGCATCTCTTAGACTTCCTGTGTTTGGCCCTGACACTGATGTTCAGAACTGCCTATGGCAGGAGTAATGTGTTAAGCAAGAAACGCCGAAGACAGTAAATTCAGATAAACTTCAAAGGCAGAGTTGGCTAATTGGGGTGAAGAGCAGCAAAGAAAATCTTGAAAAGAGAGAGATGGGAGAGAGTGAGGCAATTTTATCATTAACAAAAACAGTGAGAAGAGCTCAGAGGAAGGATGTCTCAGGTGCTGGGAGGGACAGAGCAAGCAGAAAAGTTTGCAGCCACACCACCCCCCCCCCCCCCCCAAGGATGAAATATTGAAATGTCTGAGAAGAAACTACCATAAAGTGTGATGCTGAAGTAAGTTTTCATGTTTCCCTTTCTTCCTCCTATAACTCTTTACAATTCTGTAATGAAAAAATTATCCTCTAGTTTTCAAAGAGTCAATAAACACTACAAATACTGTAGTTTTACACTGTCAACGTAGTGCCAGGTGACTACAGATCACCAGTTTTCAGAGCATTGTTAAAATCAATAGTAATTACAGATTCCTGTTCTAACCCATAGCCCTGCTGCAACCACATATTAATTCATGATTTTGCTATCCTTTTGCCCCAGTCAATCAACTGAAATTTTTTATTGACGTTCAGACACTCGCCATGGTGGCCAGGTACGTAGGAGGGCCTGAGATAGGGGAGAGGAGTTCAGGGGAAAAATTCATGGTACCAAGCAAAGCTTTGGATTACAGAAGATGAAAGCAGATGTGGGAAATAGAGGAGTGAAAAAATTTAGATGTGGACAACATCGTGTTTCCTTGGGAAAGGTTGTGGGGTGAGACACAGCGATCAGGTGCAGCAGCAGCAAGACCCACCTGAAGCCAGTGTGACACCTGGCAAGCCATGCTGCTGGGGATGCTGCTTGTGACGATGCTGAGGCAGTTCATGTGGGGGCTGGTCGAGGTACCAGCTGGGATGGGCAGAGCATTCTGTCAGTCGGCCGCAGCACAACCACACACAATCCTGCACCACCCAGGGCTGTGATTTCCAACCACAGTTGAGCATGTATTGCTGCTTCTTGTATAATAGTCGCAGCAAAGAGGCCGGTTGTATGCCTGATAATGTTTCTGCCTCTTTCAGAGGATCACACGTGGGTACCTTGAATACCTGAAATTGGTATTTAGAACATGTCAGGTTGCTTTTAATCATTTCTTTACTCTTTCGCAGTAGGAGAAAGCTATTCTCAGCAATCCGTTTGCTGTGTCTGAAACACCAGTCCTGCCTGTCAAATGAGAGTAATTGCTTTGGGATGCTGATTGCTTTGCAGTTGCATTGTTATCAGCCAGGTGGGTGATGCCTTAGTGCCCAGCTGTGTGATGCTGTGTTGTGCCTGTGGGTGGGAGCCGCCTGTCTCAGGGCCCGCTGTAGAACGATATACAGGGAGTGAATATTCACAGATTTTCTTGACACAAAGTGCGGTGACCAAGTGGAATTACTAAGCAGCAAGTATAATGCAAAAGATAGTATACACAAAGTATAATAAAATTGCATTGCTTACTGCAGATATGTCTGTACATGAAGGTACCAATATAACTGCTGGCTCAGGAAGTCACTAAACCTTGGTGTGTTGGAAACCGGGCATAAACACTGTTGACACTTAAACTTCTTCCCTTTGCTTTTGTTCTTCACCATCATAAGAACTAGTTGGAGCAGAGCACCTGAACTAAGGACTTTTGTCTGGATCATATGGCCCTTTCCTATTTTCTTAGCCTGAGGAGGTGGGAGGGTTGCAGGAGTTTAATTTTTGGCACACAACAGTTCAAGAATTATCATTGGTTACTCCAATTTTTCACAAGTGTTCCATCAGCTAAGTGCCATAAACTAAGTTGAACAAACCAACCAACCAGCCAAACCCTCACACAACCCCCCCCAAATCACACTGCAAACCTATGGTTGCGACAGTACATGAAGTATCTTCTCACTTGTGTTGCAGTGACAATACTGGCACAAAAGCAACTGCTTATCCGACAGTACAGGATCCAGCAGTGTTTTGAAAGTGTGAAGGAATCTGTGAAAAATAGAACTAGGTACCTAAAGTATGCAATTTTTCTGTTACCCAGTCAGGTGCCACACTTCATCTGGAAATAATTCAGTACCAAGCATTTAAAGAGGAAACTTTTTTTTCTCCTTTTAGTATCCCTTCAAAAAAAGAAGGGGCAGGGGGGAAGGAAATTGTTTAAACAGTAAATTAAAGCAAAGTGGGGTGGTGTTTTTTCTCTGATCTATTGCTTTTATGGCATTTTCCAGATGACTCTCAGTGTGAAAATTACTGCATCCATATGTTCATCAAATGTCTTCCTTTTACTTCTGTCAGTCCTAGGGCAGCTAGAGCAATGGCACATCAGTGGTGTATTCAGGACTTTCGGACAAATGTAGGTTGGATTCTGTAAGGCTCCAGGCAGCAATGAGAAGGGCTAAGTTTATGTCTGTCCAGTGAAACCAGCGTAAGCCAAAGGTTCTCATATCATCAACTGAGAAAGCCTTGAAGTTGCCATTACACATGACTATGTTCCCTAAATCTCCAAAGAAAGAGGATATGGATCTTGACTTCTAGGGTTGTTGGTTTGTTGTTGTTTTTAGTCTTTGGGTGGGTTTTTTTGTTGGTTTTAGGTTTGTTTGGGTTTTTCTTAAGTCTAAAAACTTTTGGGCTGATATTAGAGAAGGGTAATGTTAGTAATGTTATATGGAGAGAATGGACTTATATTAAGCAGAGTTTTTTCTTGAGGTAGGACTGAGTTATAGGAAAGCTTTGTAATCTCTTGTTCCTCTCAGTTATGCTGATTCTTCAACACGTGGAGATCACTGCTGAGGTGTGGCAAACTGAATGATGAAATTGTTGGATGATAAATGCTGGTATACCAATTCACCAGTTAGAACTGGTGGAATTGTTCTTTACACACAAAACACATAAGAAAGCCCTTTTTTTATTAATTTGTGATTATTTTTTAAATAAGTTTTATTCTGATGTCTCTGAATATTGTTTGCATGTTAGATGATGTGGGCAGATTTTCAGCCCTTGGGCATTTGCAGACTCTTACCCCAGGGAGGCAGAAGGAACTGCAGTGGGGAGCTCAGACAGATGCTGCAGCATGGAGGCAGGACCAGAAACTGTACTTGGCTTTCCTCCTGCAAACATGGGCAGTATCTTACTGTCCAAAAAGCTGTTACAATTTAGTAGTGATGAGAGGAATAGGGCTTGATTTCCACCTGCCTGTCTTGGGAATGTAAAGTGACAAGGGGCTGAAGCACGTGGCAGGGGACAAAGTGGCCTAAGGTGGTCCTACTGATCACAGGGGTGAAACCAGAGAGTGTTCATTCAGCTGAGGGGCAACCTTCAAGTAGACCATGTGCACTGTTTCTCCCTGCTTGATGTCAAACATAGCAGCGATTTGCTCTAGTGGCCCATTGCTAGGATATGTGGTAGCCTCCCTTGCAGAACCCTAGGAACTGCTCTGCACAGTGCCTGTCTCTGTGTGTGTGCACACAGACACCCCCCCCCCCCACCCCCCCCCCCACCCCCCCCCCCCAAATGGTGTTCAGAAGGGCCAAATGCAAGGCAGTAAGCACTGGCTGGTTTTGCGCTATTTAAGGTTGGCAGCTGCCCAACAAATCCAGACTTGTTGCTGGAAGCAGTGGGATGGGGAGATGAGCACTGCAAAGACTGGGACCAGGTGAAGGCTTGTACCCAGCAGCCCAGCATGAACTCGGAGCTCAGGCTGACAGAATGGTGGGAGTCAAATTGGGAATGAGCTGTGGATGAGGACTAGTGGGTAACCAAGTTTAACCTTAATTACAGGTGGAGACAGCAGGATGGAGAAGCTTCAGTTCTTGCAGTAAAGTGTATTCAGGAAAGCTTTTGGAAGAGAAACACAAAGACAAATCCCAAGAAGCTCTATGCATCCTTTTCCCCATTCCTGCAATCTTACCTCTGGTGTAGGTATAGTCTGACCAGTGGTGCTCGCAAATGGGACCTGCTACTAACAGAGGACTCAGACCGCAGAGAAATTTCTTTTGATATTTGCATGCGACATAGCTTACTTCACTTAGTGTGATGAATTTGTTGCATTTGAATGGGATTTATCTTTGCCTTGATTAAAATCTTCATGCTTTGTTTTTCACTTGGACCTGCAGAGGACAGCAAACAAACAGGCTGGAACAAGGAGGAAACTGGTCTGTAACTACTATGGAGAGAGTCCCTGGGTCATACTGCTGATGCTAATTTTAAAATATCACTACTCTCTTTAAATATTTATGTAAGATTATATTTTTGCACAGTCAAGTATTCTTTTGTCTTAGTTATTGAAGTTATGGGGTATATATGGCTTCTGACATTCACACAAGCAACTACTGAAATGCCAGCAACCCGCTTAAGATGTGGGGCTGTGTTAGTGACCTTCTGGTTTCTCTGCAGATTCTACTAAAATTAATTCTGGACCACAAGGGGCTTTTGAGGGAAAGGCATTTGAATAGGTTTTTCTATTTTTTCCCTGTGGGTGTATTTCTATCTAGATTGTGGACCAGTTTATGCAAATAGAGATATCGGTATCTGCCAGAAACTATTAAAATCTAAAGGACTTAGCAGTATCTGCAAGAATGTTCATATTTTTATACTTCCCAGTAATATAAACCTAAACTTTATGGTAACTTGAAAGAAAACAAGCTTAGAACAATTCTCTGTTAAGTTGCCTCCACCATTTAACACAGGGCAAACCATTCCCTCTGAGTGAGCCCAACTTTTTAGAAAAAACAACACAAATGAAAATAACTGTGTAATTGTTTGAGAACTGAATCGGAAATAGAGCCTATACTTCTGTATAGTATATATATATATGCAGTTTGATTAAGTGTTTAATATCTTTCCTTAGCTGCTTGCCTCTTTACTTGCTGTGATACAGCATTTTCTGTGGAACTGTTCAAGTTCTTCCATAAGTGCAGTGCAGATCTGATGCTTAAGCTTTGTGATTTACAAATGAACTGGCAAAACAGCAAGTAGGCAACCTCTGATTATTACCTTCTGGGCACTGCAGATGGTGTTCCAGAAGCTTGTGGGTTTTTTTGCTCACCTTTAAATAGCGATTTAAGACTTCTTTATATTTATACAAAGGCTAGAATTAAACCTCTGTTAGTTCTGATTGAAATGTTTTTCAGCTGTAGTAGCAGTAGACAGATTAGGTTAAAATTCAGCTACATATTCTTAATTGAATAAAAATCACTTTGCTTGTTTCACTAGATATTTTTTTTGGTGCTGTTGAAAACATCCCCCTCCTAACCAGCTTGAACTGTTCTTCTAGGGAATATTTGTTGACACTAGGAACCAGAATTGCTACATTTAAATTGGGAGGGGGAGGATTCTTCAGAAATATTGGCTGTTTTTATGTACAAGCAAAAAAAGAATTCTAACAGGAACTTATTTACAGAAAAAATAGTAAAGTGTGAATGCTTAAAGAAAGTTTAGTAGGAGTGATTCCAAGCTGAGCTCTGCGTACTTGCACTTGATTGAAAAGATATCCTTTCCCAGGCAACCCTTCAGTATTTCAACTCTTTAATATCTCTTATAAATCACAATAAACTGGGTAATTTCCTGCCGTGGTCTTGGCTGGTGTAAGCTTCCAAGTCCTCTGATTGTTAACTGAAGCAATTACACACTTTAGATTGATGGCTGAACCGACTAAATTGACATGCAAAAAGTAAGTGTTTCTTTTCATATGGGAGGCATTCAATTATTTATCATAAGGGTGTTCTTAAAGTTGTGTTTACTTGAAGACCTCCTTTATCCTATTTGTTAGAATAAATAAAGCAGATTTATCATAAGGGTGTTCTTAAAGTTGTGTTTACTTGAAGACCTCCTTTATCCTATTTGTTAGAATAAATAAAGCAGATTTATCATAAGGGTGTTCTTAAAGTTGTGTTTACTTGAAGACCTCCTTTATCCTATTTGTTAGAATAAATAAAGCAGCAATACAACAGAAATATACAACATGCTACATTTTTTTGCAATGGGAAAAAATGTGCCTTTCCAAATAGTAAAAATGAACAGAAAACAGAGGGGATTTCAATTGCTGTCCCTAATGTTATTTGGCTTGGAGCTGTGGAAATCTACTTACTGTATCTAAGTGGATTCTTGTTTTGAAACTAATATTCAAATATTCTTTGACAAGCAAAGAATTTTTGGTGAACCTTCTGATTTGGCCTTTTTATCAAGAAATTAATTTTATTCACACTTTTTAATTCAACTTTTGTCACCTTTTTAAAGGGTATGTTGGATAATGAGGTCAGCTTGGAAAGGAGACTGCAAAATTTTGCAGTTGAGGTGTATAATATATAGATCAGAGATATTCAGAGGGTATGTTTTGCCTTCATTTCCAAAATGGCAATTATTACCTGACCTGACTGCTGCAAGATCCACAAGAAATCATTTGCAGGCTGATGACCTTATTTTAGCTGTTGTAGGTAAGTCAGGGTGTAGCCAAATGTCTGAACTTCACCAGTATGTATTTGCAAACCAACCCAATCTCTTCCAAGGAATCTACACCCTGCCCTGCTCCCTGTTTTCAATGTAAAGACATACTTTAGTCCTGCTGGAAAAATAACAGAAAGGAACCCCTGAATTCTGGAAGCTGCTATCTAGTTAGGGAACAATATAACACAGAGTTTTGCAGGCTTCCTCCAGATGATCTAGGGAGTGTGGCTCAAGCCCAGCATAATACATTCATCTCTTGGACTCAAAGGTTTGTAGGCATCCATTTCCTTTTAGGCAGGCCATCATCCGTTCCAACAACTATGTTATTTCTTTGTCTTGTCACTTGAAAAATGAACTGATCCCCAGATTTCCCACACCTTTAGGTTTTTTTGGCCATTGCTAATATGGGCTGGACTTAGTCAGCGTTTTTAGGACATATTCCTCATACATTACTTTAGACCTGATGATGGCCATTCAAAAAGGCTTGTTCACAACTCCTCCTGATGACACCACTTTAAAGGGATGTTTAAACTTAATCTCAAAGAAGTTTAAATATTTTAACTAGTGCCTTGTTCCTGAAGGCCCCCATTCAGCTGAGTTTGGGGATTGCTAGAGGGCACAAGTAGTTCCAGCACAGGCAGCAGGACTGTGAACTTTCAGTAGATTCTGTGTGTTGAAGGCTTGAGTAGTTTGCTGTCACTGACACACATAAATGTATCTGACTTTAAAGCCTTTATAGTTCCATTTGACTGATGAAGTAGTGAAGGTTTAGGGTTCCTAATTTTGTTTGGTCATCTCTCAATTCAGTTATGCTGATTCCTTGTCCCTGAAATGTCTTACACCAGAATGGTTAGCTGTAAACTTCCTGAGCAGGTCTGAGTTGCTCCAGCTTCATATTTTGTAAGCTAGCATTTCCCCCTTGAAGTCAAATGCTGCTGGACTGGTCTCAATCACACAGACAAAACTTGCCTTTGCACTACAGCACAGTCCCCCAACAGCAAGTGTCAGCGAGTAAGACCGAGCAAGACAGGAGCCCCTGCAAATTCACTGGACACCATTCAGCCTGCCGCAGCATCAGGTGAAAGTGCTGGCCTCGTCTAACAGCATTGTAAAACAGAAACATTTATTTTAAGAATCATTTCCTTTGAAATAAAATTGGTGAGAGGTAGTGGTTTGGATGCCCGCCAACCCAGACTGCTCATTCATGGTAAATTAAAGCTCTATTTTTAAAGTCTAGTGATCTTTTATTGGATTTTTACCCCATACCAACATTACTCTGGTCTCATACTATAATAAACGTACAAAAAGCAAAAGGTTCTGAGAAAGATAGATCCTTCAGAAAAATTATCTCCCTGAACACACATCTGTTACAAAAACAAAACCCAAACCAAGCTAATAGTAATTGTCTATCTGTAAAACCCATCATGGTACCAGATCAGAAAGACCAAATAGTGATGGTTTATTTTGCTTTTGTTGCAAAACCTGGATTAGAATAGGGTGTTCTCTCCTCTGCTTACCCTTAGAAAAAAATCTGCTGATGTGGAGCCCTGTACTGAAGAAAAGTGGCTCCAGTTGGACAATCCTAAAGAAATTGGTTGGACTTGTAGCCATGACCAACAGTGCACTTGCTTTTGGGAGTGTCCTGGGAGGAAATCTGTGTCTTGTCCCTTTCAGTAGAGTTAGGAGGAGCTGCTGGGGTCATTGTTATAATAGGGCTTGGCCACTTTGTTTATTTGATGAAAGGAAGCATTTAATGTTACTGATCTGATGTGGCAACAGAAGAAGATAAAGAACAGAAAACAAAAGGGAGTTTGACTTAGATATGAGAAATAACTTCAGTTTCTATAAATTATGATTCTGTTAAAGTTCTGTGATGTCTGAGGTCAACAAATACGTATTTAACTATTTCTGGTGATCTGTTCTATGAACAGACAAGCACAGGAAAGTGCATAGTTCCATTTTATCAAGGAAAACTAGTCGAAAAACCAGAGCCATCAACTCATCAAGAAATCACTTGCCATGAGTAGTTGGTGGCAATGGGGTTTAAGGTCAGTCATGAAATCCTTCACACTGCATTTGGTTCCTGGAAGATGTGGGCTTATCCTAAATTATATGCAACTCACCAGTTGTTTGTGACTGCAACCGCAGAAAAAAAAGGAAAAAGCAATGCATCTGGATAGCATTCTCCATGTACTTGCAGTAGTTAACTAACCCTCCCTCATGTGATGATGGTGCTTTTTTCAATTTACAGTAAATAAAGCAGGGAAAAGAAGACAATTTATGACAAGTCCTTGGCTTTTGTGTCACACTGCTGCCCGTATAAGTAGAAATTAAAACAGCCATATGGCAGCTTACTGATCCAAGTAACAAATCAGTAGGGTATTGTCCTGGTTTCAGCCAGGATAGAGTTAATTTTCATCTCAGTAGCTGGTACAATGTTGTGTTTTGGGTTTAGTGTGAGAATAATCTTGATAACACGCTGATGGTTTTAGTTTAAGTCAATGAATTTTCAGTTGTTTAGGCCCTTACAGTGAGAACGCTGGAGAGGCACAAAAAATTGAGAGGGCACACAGCCAGGACAGCTGACCCCAAACGGCCAAAGGAATACTCCACATTGTAGAACATCATGCTGAGTATATAAACTGGAGGAGCTGGCGGGGGCTAGTGGATGATGTCCAGGGACTGGCTGGGCATAGGTCAGCAACTGGTAGCGTCAATGGCGTATTGTGCATCACTTGCTGGTTTAGGGTTTTCTTTCCTTTCCCTTTGGACTTTATTCCTCTCCCTTTCTTCTCTTATTTTCATTACAATTGTTATTGTTGTTGTTGTTATTTCATTTTATTTCAATTATTAAATTTTTCTTTCATCAACCCTCAGGTTTTACCTTTTTCCCAGTTCTCCTCCCTGTCCCACTGGGTGTAGGCGGGATGGGGTGAGCGAGCAGCTGCATAGTACTTAGTTGCCAGCTTGGGTTAAACCACAACAGGTACATATATATGGGCCCAGGCAGAGCCCATGCATCCCAGTGGTAAATGAAAAATTAAGAAAAACTTCATAGATCAACCAATCGATAATATATCAATAAACTGATATCTATTCCTTGGAGACCACTTGTTTATGAGTGGGTAAAGGAGAGTGACATCAGAAAAAGAACTGATGCTTTTTTTCTGTTTCTTGGGTATGAAGGATCTTTTGTTTCTGCTGTTGCTAATATAGCAGTCTTCACAGCTACAAGCTCATCCTGCTGTGGTTACTTCAGCCCAGCCACAATGCTAACGCTACAAAAAGCCCAGATCTATCTGTTAATGCTGAATTCTTCCAAAGTTAAAATGATATCAAATATTCCCTGTCCTCCAACTTAATCTCCTGCAGCACAGTAAACCTCAGCTCAGTACCTGTTTCTGAGAACAGACCTCCTGGTACACAGGTGTGGTGGGTTGACCCTGGCTGGACACCAGGTGCCCACCAAAGCTGCTCTATCACTCCCCTCCTGCAAAAGGGGGAGAAAAAAATATAACAAAAGGCTCATGGGTCGACATAAGGACAGGGAGATCATTCAGCAATTACTGCCATGGGCAAAACGGGCTCAAATTGGAGAAATTAGTTTATTACTTATCAGATCAAAGTACAGTAGTGAGATATAAAAACTAAATCTTAAAATACCTTCCCCGCCCCCTTCCCTTCTTCCTGGGCACAACTTTGTTTTTTTCCATCTTGGAGCTGGCTGGCGCTGGCTCTGTTGGACATGGGGGAATTTTCTCACAGCTTCTCACAGAAGCCACCCCTGTAGCCCCCTGCTACCAAAACCTGGCCACACAAACCCAATACAACAGGTGAGCTAAGGTCAGGCATCAGGGATGGAGCGCTTGAACTAAAATGAATAGATCCTGTAATCAAATTGCTATTTAGGTGTGACTACCGTGACTTAAGGCAGCCTGGGCTGCAATGGTTTTAGTAGACTCAGGCCCAGAAAAAAATGTCTTTTCCACTAACTTTCAGAGCCATGTGTGTTTTGTTAGTTCTATTTTCTGTAACTTCTCATTAGACTAGCGATTACTTTCACATGAAATTGATGTGGTTTCAACAGTGAAAACATGTCACACATTTTGATGAATTTTGCCGAAACTTTCTTTGCAGTGCAATATTTTGCATGGTAGTTTGCAGTGTACTGGTGTCTGAAGTTTTTCTTTCTGCTCAGTTGTTGGTACCTACCACAGAAAGAGTGACAGCAAATCTTTAGACATGTTATCCACAGATCCGTAATAAAAGTGCTATATGAAAATGTTCAATGTGAAGGGAAATAGATCAGAACAAAAAGTCAGTACTCAAATAGTCAGATATGTAATGAGGAAGTCCGCTGTTAAATATTTTCTCATCTGAGATGTTTAAAGTTAATAAGAAATGGAAAGAAAAAAAAGTAGATATATCCCTGATAAAATTTGATTGATCTTTTCAAAATAACAATTTGAAAATTTGAGGTATTTCACTTTAACAGCATAGGAACTCTAGGACTATTAATTGTGATGAAAAGTCTTGATACATTTTACAGATTACTGTTATATTTACCAGTACTGGAAACAAAATGCCTTTTTGATAACATCAAGGTTTTGCATATTAACGCTGTAGAATAATAAAAAAATAGAATAGGCTTGTCATCAGCACAGTAGAGTTTTTTTGTGATTTCAGGGAAGTGGATGACAATTAACCTCCTGCATGGTACATGTCTGAGAAAACTTTATACTAACTAGCCTACTTTTTCAAAGGTGAGTTTAAAGATGAGCTCAATTGAGATCTTGGGTACTGAAAATTTTAAAGAGGACTGGTCTATGGCTTAGTTGAGGGCATTTTGTCCATAGTTCTTGTTCACTACTGAGCTAACAATTAATGGCTTTAATTTGGTTCATGGGTTTTTTTGTAAGTTTTTAGTTTATCGGTAATTAGGGCTGAAACTATGTGTAGATACCCAAGTTGCCTGGTAGCCTGCATGTGATATAGGAAATATTTCTCTGTGTCTTCAGTATGGAAATCATCTCTCTGGCACTCCCATTACTGGGGACCTCTGTGAGCACCAGCAACCCAGGGAACAAGGTTAGTGTCCTCCTGGCCAGCCACTCAGAAACCCACAAAAAACTGTTAAAGGACTGAAATATTTCCTGTCTTAGTAGTTCTCAGCTCCAGCAAGAAATGGTGATAACAGACTTGTTTGGGGTTTTACTGACCCCTTGGGGAAACTGGGTGCTGCAGATGCAGACAGTTCGAGAATAACAGGTATGTGTCTGGCAGTTTCCACAGAGAGCCTGCAGAAGGAAGATGGGTGGGTGGCCATGACTTCTCCACTCTGACCTGTCACCCCTCTCCCAAAGGGAGAGGGCAATTAGCGTATTCAGTTGAGTGAAAGTGTACTAGCATGAACACATCAGCTGTTAATAAATGCTTTGAAATTACATGCTGAGAGTCACAGTAGCTAAACAGTGGTTGCCCAGACCTTTCAGAGCTTTGCCTTCGTCAAGCTCAACAGAGACGCAAGAGTATCGTCTGCGAAACACTGTTTAAAAAGTTAACAGCCGCTTTCTTCTGCAAGGAATGCCACAAGCAAATTAGAGGTATTGTAAACAAAACTGGTTTTATGTGTTTGACATCAATGCTAATACTCTTTTAAAAAAAAAAAAGTTTTAATTTAATGTTAGCTGCTTATGTTATTTGATTCCCTCTGGATCGTTTAGCTGATATCTGTATGTTGTTGACAAAACAAACTGAATTTATGTTGCTGGAATCATCACGAGTCATTAAAATAATTAAAATGAGTCAATGAAATGAGTCATCAAGTGAGAGAGTTACACCTGCAACCACCTTCTGTCCCTGTGTCATGCGACTGAATGTTTGATGATGGGCTTAAAACCTCTGGCTGTCACTTTGAAGTGTTTCTTAATGGCTCATACTGCAATCTTAGTTGTAATATTCAGTACTGCTGAATGAGTCTTTGTAATTGAATTAACTTGTTAGTCACAGAAAATAGAATCTTCCACACAGAAAGGGAACATTGCTACTTGCAAAGAAGTATTCTGAAAAAGTTTTCATAAGCATATCCTTGGGCAGAAATTAGTGATATCAGGGTTAGCCTTCAAAATTGGTGTATATATGAAGATATAGCCTGCTTTCCAGATTTGGGTTTATTTACACCTTCATTCTTGCACTGGTAAACTCCTTGTTTATGTGAATAAAATGGTTTGAGGGGGGGGGGGGGGGGGGGGCGGGGAGGAAATTACTTTTGATAATTATATATTTTATATATATACACACACATATATATATATATGTATTTATATTATATAAATTAATCACTCAAGCTTTTTAAGGAGAGGGATTACACATTCTAAGTATCTGTATAATGCCTGCCATACCAGTTTTTCCCTGTTAGAGTTGGTACCTTTGCGATTTAAAGGAAAAATACAAGTAGTATCCTTATTTATTATATATTGGGTATTATTTGCTAAATATTGAAGGTCAGAAGATGTTTCAGAACTTCTAGTGATGGACGTTACTTCACTCATTTTGAGAAATTCAGCCTGTGTATTATTATTTTTTACTGACTGTAAGATGCAATAGTTAAAGCCTGAAATTTGCAGACCTGGTACCTAAATACTGACTTAATTCTTTTTCTTTCTCCAGATTTGTTGAACATTTTGCTTGATTTCAGGTACCAAAACATAACTTTTATTGTGCACCTTTGCAAAAACATCCTCGAAAACTTTGGCCCTAGGTATTGGTATCACGTTTGGGGCAGGTTAGACTAGAAGAGAAAATTTGGTTTGTTTTGACCACTCTTTTTTATGATTCTAGTTGTTTCTTTCCAACTCTTCCCAGTTAGTACTCAGTGGTATAACAAGCTTGTAAGAAAACACATTTCTAGTTCTTAGCTGATTAAGAAGAGGTTCAGAATGTTTTCCAGAAAGTACCAATAATAAAAGATCCATAATTCAATAGGATATTAATAATTCAATATAAGTCAACCAAGGCAGAATATTTCAAAATAAACTTTTTCAGCTGGTTAAAAATGCCATAATGCCATTGGCATATTATCAAACTTCATTCATTTTTTTATCATATATATTTTTCCCCTTTAATTTCTGGACTAATGTTTCAGGTTGACAGGGCAAATAAGCGACATACTGAAGATGAAGATTCTGGTTGTAACAGGTACCTGTACAGATAATATCAAAGGGCTGGGGGACACCAGTGGCTTAGCTACTTAGAGCATGGGTACTGTAATACAATAGCGTTTTGCACGCTTGGCCCAGGACTGGGCTGAACTCAGCTGCAGGTGGCTCTTAGGGGACCTCTGGAGAAATGGCCCCTTCACCCACTTCCCACATGTGCAGTCTAATTGCAAGGCAATACATGAGAATCAAGGAGATGCTTTGGAAGGAAAACAGGTTACAAATGGTGTTTTTAAAGACATAAAATCATGGTGGTGTGCACTGAGTATACTGCTATGCTGCTGTTTTGCAGCTGCTGAAGAGCAAGACATGCAAGAGCTAGGTTCTGCTTCCCAGTAGAGCTTAGCAAAGTGGTGGTACTCTGTTATTTCAGTGATTTGTGTCAGGAAAAAGATGAAGAAGCCTTGTGAATCAATATGTTCTTTTTAAAGTATTTGGGCTGTTTCATAAGCAGTGTAAGATGATGGAAGAGGAAACTCACACCTCTCTCCTGCCTGCCCAGTGCTTTTCCTTGAGCAGGTTTAAGAAGTGCACTGAGGAATTAAGGGGTTTTAGCCTTTCTTACAGGTTATCCAGTAGAAATTTATACCATGCAACAAAATGCCTTTTCTAGATAGATTACACAAATCTGTTCCATGAGTCTATTTCATAATCTGTCAGCTCACAGAGAGATACTAATGGGAACTGCCTTTTCTTCTGTCATAAGCTTCTATTTTAAAAGTGATTTACAATTCCCAGGCAGAAAATCAGAGCAGAAGAGCTGAAAAATTTGTTATTGTGATCATATCACCTTTCTCTGTGGACTTCCAAGCATTTAGTAAGTAAAGGAGAGAAAATCCATCTTCTGCGGGCAGTACATCATCTACACAGTGATGGCAATCTTTCATTTCACTTTGGCTTGTATGAACAGGGAGATACCATTTCTATGGGAAAATCTCAATCCCTTTCCTCTTGTAGTGACAGATACCTCATTTGGAGCTTTCTAGAGAGAACACTGTGCTTTTAGTCTGTTTTTTCAGCATACAGAAAAATAGGAGCTTGGTCACTAAGTAATGACTTTTTCTTCATATCTGTTTGTTAGCTAAGGGTCTTGTTTGTAGACAGACATGTACTGAAAGAGTCGTGCTTGGGGCTGACAATTGACATACAGTTTGGACAGAGGAGGGAAGGAGAAGGAAGGGGATTTTTGAGACACCTAGTTTAAGATAAACACCTTCAGTATGCTTGTTTGTAAAGCTAGAGTCAGATTTGGTAAACTAAGGCAAAGTAACACTAAGAGGAGTCCCAGATCTGTGAAAATGCTGATACTTTTACTGTAAAAATTCCCCTTTTTTCCAGCTGCTGGTGTCAGAATATTTCAAGTAAACCCATCATCCAGAAATAATGCCCCCAGCTGAATTCACTACCTTGTTATAACTTTGCTTTCAAGTTAAATAACACAGGATGAAAATCAAGAGTAGTTTTCTTCCTGTTCCTTTCTCAGTCTGAATGTTTCAAAAGTCTTAAGGGAAATTCTCTAAGGACTCTAATAGGCAATTTCAGTAATGTAGCAATGTTATAGATTCTTGGCTTTTCTGAAAGGTACACTATGATTTAAGAGACAGATTTTTTTATTGGCCTTAGTCTTCTATTAAGGTGTTTCTGTCTTCCTGGAAAAATACTTATTTCTATCATTGATTGATGTCTTCAGTGAATCATAGTTTAAAAACTGGTTCAAGGGTTAGGTAATTCTTAGTTATACGATTTCATATTTCCAGACAATAACTTTTGCCTTTGAAATCTAAAATAATGATATATTTCAGGAGTTGTTTCAGGCTTTGTTGTTGACCAGCTCAGATCAGAGTCAGGCCTTAAGCAATGGTCAGGAGAAAAAAAAAATTAAAAGAAAAAAAAGCCAGAAAGCTTTTCCTGGTCTCCTACTATCCTACTATGCCATGGGCCCTCAGTAAACAAATAACCAGCACAGTCACTAGTCTCCCCCAGAGATGGGTGTTACTTAAGGGAAGATTTGAGGAAGGCTTGATTATGTTAAAGGTAGACATGGAAGAATAAGCACTCACCCTGTTTTAAGCAGGACTAGGAATAATAGGTTTAAGTTAGAATAAGTGACAGTAAATCATATAGGAAGAAAACTGTCTTACAGCATTGAGGTAGTTTGCTCATAGAGATGGGAGAGTCGCCTGCCACTGTAGGCTCTTCAGAATAGATTGGACAAGCATCTGTCAGGAATGCCAGTGGTGTGTTCTAGAATAACAGAACTGTAGAATCTTTTAGGTTGTAAAAGACCTTTAATTAAGATTATCAAGTCCAACTATTAACCCAGGACTGCAAAGTTCACCACTAAACCATGTCCCTACAGCACTGCATCTATGCATTTTTTAAACACTTCCAGGGATGGTGATTCCACCACTTCCTTGGGCAGCCTGTTTCAATGCCTGACTTCACTTCTTTCAGTGAAAAAATTTTTCCTAATATTCAATCTAAACCTCCCCTTGCACAACTTGAGACCATTTCCTCTTGTCCTATTGCTTGTTATCTAGAAGAGACATACCTCCACATGTCTACAACCTCCTTCCAGATAGTTGTAGAAAGCAATAAGGTTCCCCCTCAGCCTCCTTTTCTTCAAACTAAGCAACCCCAGTTCCCTCAGCTGCTCCTCATAAGACTTGTGCTCCAGACCCTTCACCAGCTTCGCTGCCCTTCTCTGGACATGCTTTAGTACCCCAATGTCTGTCTTGTAGTGAGGGGCCCAAACCTGAACACAGTGTTTGAGGTTTTGGAGGAGAGTGAAAGGCTAAATGTTATAATTGCTTCCAGCTCTACTTTCCTACAAGAAGAGGGAGCTTGAGAACTGCAAGCAGAAAGAGTAACACTCATCTCCTCTAAAAGCAGACAGTGGAGAGTACACTTTCCATGGTACCAATGCTGGACCATCAGCCCGTATATAGGGGAAGTAGAAAATGAACAGTATGACCTGTAATGGAAGGATGATGGTGAAAGCAATGCCATTTCTCTGTTGTGCCTGCAAGGCTTAAGCTCACTCTGCTTTCATCTTTGCTAATGGAAAAGGAAGCATTTACTAGCTGCAGGCTACTTCCAGAGGAGACACTGACCCAATTCCCTCACATGCAGTGTGATTCCTGCAGGCACCAGGCTCTGAGAGCTCAGCTATTGCTTTCAGTGATTACTGCTTAGCCTGAGCATACAAGAAACGTACAACTGCACTTACATAAAGTCTTTCAGCTGAGGATCTCAGAGTGCTACTCAAGCAATTCTACTCTATTTTGCAGATAAAGAAAATGTGTCACAGGGTGGCTGAGTGGCAGTCCAAGATCACACAAAAGCAGTCAAGTACTCAGAGTTCCCAGTCAATCTTAAGTAAACCATATGAGTCTGGTTAGTAGTTCTTAGCTAAACGAAATATACTGTTCCTACTGCCAAATGGACAGGCACTGTATTCCCAGGAGATCCTCAAAGAAAAACTTTGAGAATTCTTCAAGTCTGAGCATTCCTTAGACGGGTTGATTAATTTCAGTCTCAATAAATTCAGAACAGTGAAAAGAGATCTAGTAACCTGCCAGAAAGGGATGCTTTGCCTGGAAAACAGTCATGCTAGAGCACATGGCTAAAAGACCTTGCATTTGAAAGATTCTTTTTTACCCTCAAACTGTCAACTCAGCACAACTACAGTGATATCTGAATTCTACTTACCAAAACCCACTGACCTGACCTCCATATTCCATGTTTTGCAGCTCAGTCTGGTGGGTCACAAGCCAGAATAACACCAAAGGAAAACAGAAACACTGGAAAGAAACATTTTTGTTGAAGCATTTTTAGTTTCATGTCACCATGAGTAAATCTGGGGAATGGCAAATCATTTACAACCACACGTCCGAGGAAGAATATGACAACAGTGAAAGGGTGAGTACTCTTCCTAGGGCATAGCAGCTAACAGAAACAGTGACCATTTCAAAGCCTTATAACAAAAAAAGTTATGTAAAAATCATCAAATCATCAGCAAATGAAAGGAAGTCTAACTACATAACTAATATCCCAAGCTTACGTGGCAAGGTTTCTCTAAATTATACAAAAGTTCTTGTAGACAATTTTGTCTTGAGAATATATTTACTTTATAAGGATCCTGGGATAAGAATGTCATAAGGAATATTCAGTCAGTAGAAACAAAACAGAAAGGTTTTTATATGGTAATTGCTTTTCCTCATCAAATAGATGTTGCTTCACTTATTCATGTATCTTGGAGATTAAATTAGAGTATTGGCCACCTTCTTTAGTGATAGAGTAAAAGTAGCTAAGTAGAACTTTCTTTACATGCTCTTTAAAGGATAATTATAGCAGTACTTATTTTTCTGGTCGTAATACCAGGTTGATAGTAAATCAGCAATTTCTGAAACTGCATTCAGTCACAGGGAGTGGAAAATGCATATCGTTGTGAGACTGAATTTTCTTTCTTTCTCATTATCTTATTATCTGTCTTATACAACACATGTGGATACTTTCCAATCACTCTAACTAACATATGACATCTTTCTACTCTTTCTCAGTCAGTATGAGGGGTTTTTTCTTTGCTTGGTTTTGTCCATGGCAAGTATTTTTTATTTAACTCATCAGTTGTGTTCCCCATCTCTGGCCAAGGTGACTCTGGCCTAGAAAAAGAGGATGAAGGTGGGTAGAAATAATTGTGTATCTATATGTGAGTTTTGTGCCTAGTGAGGAATGTACAATGAATTAAATTAGTAGATTCATGAGGCTGAGTTCAGCAATGAGGTAATCAAACCCAATGGAGTTCTGCAGATTTGATACACAGAAGAATTTGGTTTATTTAGACTGTTGTTTTTTTAATGAAAGCAGGTAGAGAATTGTCTGTGAATTCTGTTCTGGTTTTGATTCTATTAAGGACATGATAAGAGTGAAACCAAACAAATGCCCATACTCTTTTCAAAGACAAGTCTAAGTTTTGTCTCCTGAGACAAATGGATCAAAGAAGAGTTCTGAAGACTCCATAACTGTTTTTTCCATCTCCTTTTGCTCAAGGGGGCATCTTTGTTGCCATTTTGATTATCACACAGTGCAAGCCAGTTTGCCAGCCCCGTGGAAATGTGTTCACCTGTTATGTCAAGGATCCTGTTGGCTGAACAGTTATAGGAGTTAATCTAGACAGACACTCTGTCCAAATGTAATCATATTACTAAAAATGATGATGTAATAGGATTCTTTTCAGACATGTTTAAACGAGCAATGGAACCACAATAAAATCAGAGAAAATGGGCAATTTTACTTTAGTAAGTACTGAGTACAATGGAGTAATGTTGCTATAATTTTGAGGGATTAAATTTGTGCATAAATGTTTCACAATCAGGCTTCTCCCCTTGTATAATCCATTGGTCCCTCACTGCCTTGTTTCTTACCCACTTGCAGAATTTATGTTAACTGTAGTGGACTTCATTCAGTAAAACATAGAAATTAGGATTAATGTCACCTTTAAAGTAGATCTGCATTAAAAGCTTTTGGTGAAATTGAAAACTAAGAGGTTTACAGAAAACTTTGCTCTGTGAATCCAGCCAGAAGTTCAATTGGCACAAATCCCATTTTTCCCTTGGCAGTTACTGCAGACTCCTTCCTTTATGAGGCAGATTGAACCTTTATTTCTTTAGGTACCAGCTGCTTGTGCTATCTCTGTGCTTCACAGTCAGTGGAACAGGTGTGTAAAGCCTCTCCTGTTCCTGAATTTTGTGTTGCTATGATGAATAACTGTTGAGAAGACCTGCCACAGGTCCCTTTTGTAAGAAAAGTGGCAAGAGAAGTGAGTTAGAGGGAACTGGACAGCTGTGAAGCTTAATTTCCCAGCGTCTCCTTCCTGAAATGAAGATCATTTGACTTGCCCTTTCTCTTGACTGGACCGAGACAGAGTTTAGAAGGAAGTGGATCAGGGATGTTGTGTCTTGAAGGGAATACACATATTGCCTACTAGGGAAATATTTTTTCTCCCAATGTCTTATTCAGGGCATTTGGATTCTCAAGTGAATGTTGCATGTAAGCCATGTAAATCTTTTTTTTTCTTTCCATCAAGTTGTATATCCCTAAGGTCTGTGTCTGTAGCATTACTGTTTTGACCACCTTTTATCTCTTTGCAGTGGCTCAGACCCTTAATAACTTGGTTAACTCTATCTCTAGTCATTTCAGAATTTAGTTAGGACTGGTGATGAATCATTTTTCTCAGCTGAGAATCTTGCCTTGGTAGTGTGTTCTTTATTACGTTAGCCCTTTCTGAACTTTGTAGGTTAGAACCATACATGGTGTTTAAATAGAAAGTTCTTTGAGTTTGTAGCCCCCATTTATATGCCTGAAAACATGTTTATTCTTCTAATATTTAATTCCTGTTTACAGAAAGATTGTGTTGTATTGTAATACTTATGTGTTAATATTAAATGTTTGGGGGTTACAAATTAGATTTTTCTAATTAGCATCATAGCAAGTTAGCCAGAAACCAGGAGAGAAAGGTATTATGTATCTGTCATGATTCATTGAACAAATCTTTGTTGTCATTAAAATGACTATTCCAGAAGAGAGAAGAGATCCTATACAGCAGTTGCAAATTATGGGTGAAATTTTTAAATGCATTTGTTGGTTTATGGCATGTTGACTTCATTTTTTTTTTTTTTGTAGTTTAACATAGCCATGCCTTTGAAATGAATAGATTTGAACCTAGCCCCAAGTCTTCTTTAAACTTTTTTCTAGTTATGTCAGTGAGTAGAACACACAAGAGAGAAGGGACCTTAGAAGAGCCACCAAAGGAGCTAAACCACCTACAGTTAACAGGGTCAGAATTCACTGCAAATTCTCTGTGTGTCCTGGAAATGGCCCTGACTGGTGACTGGCCAAGTGGTGATAACACCAGCCTCAGTCTGTATCACCTTGCCCTCCCTCCCACCCTGGTAGATTAGGTTAACAGACTATAACTCTCATATATTAACTCAACTAATGCTTAAATTAAGTACTTTACTAACTCAAATACAACCTCTATTATAAACCAGAGGAAAATCAATGGACAGAGGAGCTCCTATCTTTGAAACCCTTGGAATTATTTGCTTTTCTAAAGTGATATACCAACCAAGTACTGAAATACATTTCTGGCAGTGACTAACTACTCTGGGTTTATTTTCCCTTTTAAACGCCTGCATATTATGCATGGGGCCTTGTTAATTAGGAAACTGTCTCTAGTCCAAAAATAGGTTATATCATTAATGAACTGCTGTCGTGCTCTTTCACTAAATCAAGAAAAGTTTGGTTAGAGCAACAGATTGTTTGACACCTATGCTCAACAAATAATCTCAGTTTACTATTCTTTATTATGAATGGATTGATTCTAACATATTAAGTGCATTATGAAGTATGCTTATTATACATATCAGTATGGAATTAAATATCTAGTAACATTTTCTTGCTTTTCCAAGAATTAAAAATGAAAAAGTGTATTTTCAGCATCTTAATGACTTCTACTCCTTTCAGACATGTTTGAGGACAGCAGTGAATTTGGCACTATGAACTAGAAGTCAATGCAACCATAAAAATTCTTCTGAAGCCAAATAGATGAAAAGCTTAAAAGTTTCAGAGCTACTATAAGAGGCAGAAAAAAGATTATGTTTCTGAAATGAAAAACTCATGCAGGTTTAAGGTAATGACTCTGGATTTATTCAGAAGCGAATGAGAAACCAGTGGAACTCATAAATAAACAGCAGTAAGGTTGTTCTGGCAACTCTTTTGGAACTGGCTGGAGACTCAAGAAATCATCAAGGCAGTCTGGAGTTCAGGAGTGAATGAGAAGTCTGACCTCCCTTCTGAAAAGGTCAAAGAGAAATTGCTAACACCTATCAAGACTCACATGAAAAAAGGCATTCTGATCTGGGAAAACTTCCTGCCACTTTGTCTTGGTGGCCTTAAGTTCTGTGTCATAAATTACGATATTTATGGGTGTCATGCATTGAGTCAGCTATGGAAGTCTGGGCCACAGCTGAGTTAAGATTCTACACTGGAATAAAATCTAGTGAAATACATGCCAAAAAAATGATTTATTCTTTTGGAGTCTAGGCTGATACTTTAGACTCAAAGCAGAAAACAAATCTAATGCCAAATTAAACACAGATTTATACATGAAGAGTAACAAGACAATATATGTACACTCACTTTCAAAAAAGCTTCCTGGCTGATTAGTTTTGTAAGATAAGGCAGGAGGCAAGAAAGTTCAGCTTGTTTTCTGTGTCTTCTGTTTCACATTCTATCCTTTCTTTTGCATTCTCCTCTTTTGAATAGTGTTGAGAGGAGAATAATGTTGGATAGGATGTTATTGGTACTGACTACTAAACAGGTACAATAAAGGAATCAGGTATTACAAAGGACAATAGCTGAAAGTTCTGTATTTTGGGTTTAGGTTTTGCCCAGCTCACCTGTGTAGCTCATGTGGAGGCATCCTGAGGAGAGAGATACAACAGATTATTTGCCATTTTCCTTTTGTCTTACATGGACTTTTTGTACCATGGTAAGAATTAGTTCTGCTGAGCATACTCAGGCTAGACCAGTTTACATGGGAAATAATATCAGATTATGTCTGGTTCTACTGAAAAACAGTTAGGGAGGTTCCATTTGAAGTTACTCAGTTTACATTTTCTATCTTCACTTCTAAACTATCACAGCTTGAATTTAATTATTTGGAGTGTAGAGTAAAAGAATAAAATAGGGTTTCTCTTAGTTTCTCTGAGCTGTGGCATTCCTATGAATAACTTTTAACTTTTGGTGTGTTTTATCATGAGTCATTTATGTGAGCATAAATTTAATGTAAGGCACTTCTATATGTAATAAATTTGATAATTAATTAATTAATTTAAGGCAAGGCAGTTCTGCTATATTCACTGTTGTAAGAGGATCTGGAGTCAGCCAAAGTCTGCTTGCACATTTCCTAGTATTGCTAAAGCTAAAAGTTTTAGAAGATAACCTAGAACAACATCACTTTTAAACAAAAAAGCTCAGCTAGGTTAAGACCAACATAAAAGGACTTGTAAACATATCTTCCCATCTTTGCTTTCTGTCCATGACAAGGGTGACTTATCTTCAGTCAAAATACTTTCAGTGATTTTCTGTACCACAAAACTCTCTTCAGTCAACAAGCTTTGAGTACTAGGAAAAGCTGGGTATCCCTTTCTCTCTGTCTGTCCCAGCTGGCCCTTTAGAGGGCCATATGACTACTGTTTGCCATACAGAAGGCATTATCTTCTCTGCATAAAAATAAAAAAAAGGTTTTTTTCCATAGATAATGATCAAAAAATCATCTACACTTAAAACTTCATGAAGATCAGATTTAAACCGAGAATAGCTTTAGTGCTAATATTATTGCTGGGAGCTCTGCAGAGACTGGTAAATGCAGAGAATGTGGCCTGCCCTACTTGGTGCTGTAGCAGCTTTCCTAGAACCTCTCTTTAGTGTCAGCATTTCAGGGAATTCTTCCTCATCTTCTTTGCATACTTTCAGACAGCAGTGTGAAACCAAAGATACAACAAATCATGGTTACCCAAACCTGCCCATGTAATGTGCTGGTGGCCTGTGTGATACTAATCTGCAGACAAGACTTCTCCTCCCCTTCTCAACCAGCCCACTCCTTTCAATACAAGGATGAAAGACATACAAATCCTAAAATATGCTTTGCCCTTGCAAAAAGGAAGTAATGTTAATGGTATTTCTTGAAGATAATCTGTCACTCCCTCTTCACTCAGTCTGCAGGGGAAAAAAATAGCTTGGGAAAAGGCTCCCTCCCCTTGGGTTTTTGTGTTCCGCTGGCTGGTGGGTTTGTCCCCTTTTAATTGTTTATGTGCTGTTCCATAACCTCCTCAAAAGAAGCACTCACTTGTGGTTGTAACGTATAATATAATGACTAATCTGCTAAAAGTACTGCCATCAGCATCTATGGCACTTTTGATAACCTTAGGGAAAATCTCAGGAGACAGGCTAGAGGTCAAAAATTAAAATTTGTGATCATTTTCAAAGAAAAACATTATCTGTGTGTAGATGATTTCATTAGTTCCCATCATTTCTAGCTACCATTGTTACACCAATCTCTTAGTGTACTTGTCTTAACTTCCAGTTATCCTGATCCTTCCCTGCTGCTGTTGGCAATATTCCTGCTTTGTTTGCAGTGTCTATCTGGCTTCATTATCTTCCTTCTTCCTTGCATCTTGTGTTCAGCATTCAAGTCTTCCTGTCTTTTCCCTTGTAAAGTGTTCAGAATTCCTCTTGATATTTCTGTCCCAATATTTTCAAATCCTCTTATGGCTTTGTTCTCTCCTTTTCAATGATGGACTAGGCAGACAATGAATGCTTTCAAGGTTTAGATTAAGGAGTCAGTGCGGAGAATGGAGTGGAGGCAGGACCAAGGCACATTAAAGCAAGAGCTAGAGCAGAAACCTGCTAGAGCAGTGCTACAGACAGCACAAGTATGAGGGGAAATGAATGTAGCCTTTACAGCAAAATATTTAGCAGTTATCTTCTGTGGTCAGTGTTAAGTATCATGCTGTATGTAGGTCTTGCAATCCCCTTCTAACATGGTATGATGAAGGTTTGCAATGGCATGTTATTAAGGGGCTACAGGTTGCACAGACTCAATTTAAACCTCATAGCATTTCAAAGAAAATGAAAGATCTCCAGCCACCATTATATTATATGTGTCAGATAATGCATTGGGTTTGCTTGGCCAGGTTTTGGTAGCAGGGGCCTACAGGGGTGGCTTCTGTGAGAAGCTTCCCTGGGTCTGACAGAGCCAGCGCCAGCCGGCTCCAAGACAGACCCATCGCTGGGCCAAGGCCGAGCCTGTCAGTGACAGTGGTAGCGCCTCTGGGACAGTGTATTTAGCGAGGGGGGAAGCCCTAAGGAGTGGGATTATGTGAGAGCAACAGCCCTGCAGCCCCCCAGGCCAGCGCAGAGGGAGGCAGGAGGTGCCCCAGGCCCCAGAGCAGAGGTTCCCCGGCAGCCCGCGGTGAAGCCCCTGGCGAGGCAGGCTGTGCCCCTCAGCCCGTGGAGGGCCGTGGTGGAGCAGATCCCCACCTGCAGCCCACGGGGACCCCAGGCCGGGGCAGGGCGATGCCCCGAGGAGGCTGTGCCCCGCGGGCAGCCGGCGCTGGAGCAGCTCCTGGCAGGGCCTGTGGCCCCGTGCAGAGGAGCCCAGGCGGGAGCAGGTTTGCTGGCCGGGCCTGTGCCCCCGCGGGGACCCGCGCTGGAGCCGCTGTGCCTGAGGGGCTGCGCCCGGGGGGGGGACCCGGCTGGGGCAGGCTGGGAAGGGCTGCTGCCCTGCGAAGGGCTCGCGTTGGTTGGAGAAGTCCATGGAGGACCGTGCCCGTGGCAGGGATCCCACGCTGGAGCAGGGCCCGAGTGTGAGGAGCCTCCCCCGAGGGAGCAGGAGCGGCAGAGGCAGCGTGTGATGGACTGACCCAGCCCCATGCCGCCCCTGTCCCCCTGCGCTGCCGGGGGGAGGGAGAGAAAATCAGCAGCGAAGTTGCGCCCAGGAAGAAAGGAAGGGTGGGGGGAAGGTGGTTTAAGATTTAGTTTTTATATCTCACTACCATACTCTGATCTGATAGGTAATAAATCAAACTAATTTCTCCAATTTAAGCCTGTTTTGCCCATGGCAGTAATTGCTGAGTGATGTCCCTGTCCTTACGTCGACCCATGAGCCTTTTGTTATATTTTTTTCTCTCCCTTGTGCAGCTGAGGAGGGGAGTGACAGAGCAGCTTTGGTGGGCACCTGGTGTCCAGCCAGGGTCAACCCACCACATATAACTGAACAGATTAAACATATGTTTATTTGTGTTTCCCTCTTTTTAGGACAAATTGAAACAAGGTTTTCTTGAATGGTAACCTAATCTCTAGGTACACCTCTTTTATGTTTCAAGGTAAGGATGGAGGCAACCAAGTTCAAAGAGTTTTTTGGTAGTATGTGTAATATGCCAAACAAATGTATAACTTTTTAGAGGAATAATATAAACTTTTCACTGGTAAAAATAGTGCAAACAGAGGTACTTACATGTATTTTACAAGGGTTGATCCAAACTGTCAATGTAAAGATAGACTGATTTTTTTTTTTTCTGAATACAGTGTCCAAATAAGGACAAATATTGAGGTGTTTCTGTGTCTTACAAACCTATTCACAACTGTTTGAATTGTATCTGCATTTGTGTATGTTTTAGAACACATTTCTTTGTGTAATTAGTGACCTTTGATGGATGCTTTTTCTGAAGGTTTGTTCAGTCTTCCTTTAAACTCATGTTAGTTTTCATCACCTGCAACACACTGTGGCAAGGAAGAACATAGCTCACATATCTCATGCACGGTGATCTGAGTCCTAGAAACATTTGATGCACCCTGGCTTCTGGTAATAGAAGAAAAAGTGAACAATCCAACCTCTAAGTCTGTGGCACTCATGGATTTGTAGAGCTTTAGCATGATGTCCCACAGTTTTCTCTTTTCCAGATTAAAGAGTTCTTCTTTGGTCCTCAGGGTAGGAGCCACTCCGTACATTTGACCAACCTGGTAGTCCACCTCTGAATACTTTTTTAAATTTTATTTTGTCGTTTCTGAGATAAGAGAACCAGAATATACGCAGAGTGTAAGTAAACCGAAGATTTGTAGGTGTCAGGATGGCAATTTGTGCTCTATATCTTCCTTCTCTATTTCTTTCCTACTAATTCCTAACAATTGGTTTGGGTTTTCTGACTGCTTCTGTGCTCAGAACTGCAGTTTCATGAATCTATTATTCACAGCTCCAACATCTTACTCCTGAGTGCTAATTGTCATGTCAGAGCTTCATTTTCTAAGTTAGAATTAGTTTTGCCCATGTGAATCATCATCCATTTATTTCCATGAAACTTCATCTGGTATTTTGTCATCCAGTCATGTAGACCTTCTGCAGTTCTTTACAGTTAGCCCTCATCTTTGTGATCTTAGGTAACTTGATATCAAGTCACCCAGATTTCCAGCTGACTTATAACAGGAATAACAACATTGCTTCTCTTTAAAAGAATAAATGTGAATGTGGTGATAATGAGGGCAGAAGCAATGTTAAAGCTTCCTATAAACACACATGCCATTTGACAAACGCTAGCCATGTTCTACATATTCACAGCAGCCGCCATTTGCAGGCTGCCTTGGGGCTCTGATCTCACTCAGAAATGGCAGAATCACAGAACAGTCAGGGTTGGAAGGGATCTCTGGAGATCATCTAGTCCAAGCGCCTGCTAAAGCAGGTTCTCCCAGAGCATATTGCACAGAGCTGCGTCCAGGAGGTTTTTGAATGTTTTTGAATGTTTTGAATGTGGAGTTTTGAGACTCCACAGCCTCTCTTGGCAGCCTGTGCCAGGGCTCTGTCACCCTCAAAGCAGGTAGTTTTGCCTCATCTTCAGATGGAACCTTCTGTGTTGCAGTTTGTGCCCGTTGCCCCTTGTCCTGTCACTGGGCACCACCGAAAAGAGCCTGGCCCCGTCCTCTTGACACTCACCCTTAAGACTTTTGTATGCATTTGTAAGTTATTTATACATTGATAAAGTATTTCACTGTAAATGGGCATGTCCTGGGGTGTTGTCTTTACAGTCTTTAAGAGGCTGATGTGGGACTTCAGAGACCTTGAATCAGTTTCTTTTGCTCCTATGAGCATTAAGGAAGCAAGCCATTTCATCTTTTTGTACCTCAGTGTCTCATCTGCAAAACAGAGATAGCAACACTTCCTCCTTTTTGTCTGTCTTGTCTATTTATATAGAAAATCCCTTTGGGCAAGATTTTGTTACTTTTGAAAGTGTCTAGTACAGAAGATCTCCTGTCTCACTTTGGGAGTTCTTAATGCTACTAGAAAAAATAAAAATCCTTACTGGAAAACACAAATTCTTGTATATGAGTGCATTCACTGAGTTAGGGGAAGTGAGAACATTCAAACATTCAAACCTTTTAACAAAAATGAACTGAGCATATTTTGCTTTGTGTAAGATCTTTAATTTCCAGATGAGCGTGCGAGTGTTTGCACACTTAAATAGCACAAGCAGGTGTTTTGGTGTTATTTCTGATCTGAATGAAAACCCCACTCTATCACCTAATGCATTACCGACCCACATGGAGAAATTTACAATCCAAGTTCTTGTAATAATGCAGTAGAAGTTTGGTAGGTGAGGAACACCCATTCAACCCTACCATGATCTGTCTTAAAATCCTAAAATGTTCCCAGCCTGAGACACTGTAACTGAAATTAGTAAATGGTTGTCCTCACACATTTACTGGTCCATGTTAATCAATGTATTGCAGCTGAGATGTGGAGAACCTAGTTATCTGAGGAGGGGAGATTTTTGCAACTAGGGAAAATGTGCTGGATACAAATTCAGTTAGTTGTACTAGAAATGAAGTGGAAATTCAAGCTGGTACTTGCAGTACTATAGAGAGATATTCCTTTTGTCTTTTTGTAAGGCTCTGACATGGATCTGCAGCCATCAGTAGTTCCTCTAGCAAGTTAGGAGCTTAGCTCAAGGGTGGAAAGAGGGTATTTCTGTTTTACGGTGCTTACCCTGTAGTTAGGAAAACCTCCACGCAATTCAAATGGTGGTGGGAAAAATAAATGGAGAGATGAAAGGAGAAAAATGAGTTAATAGCTTAGGAAGTTTTTTGGGAAGGGGAGTGGGCTCAGCCTCTGTTCCTGTGAATTTTCAGCTTTACAGATTGTAGCAGCTGGAAAATTTCTAAACTTTTTATAGCCTGGAGTTAGGGCATTCTCTTTAGAACTGTAGTCTGAATGGTTGTCAGGTAGAAGAGGGAGTCAGCCTTGATTTTCTCTATTCCAGATAAATTTATAACCACTGTTCTAATGAGTAAAAATGTGTTGCCACTTTTGCTTCTCTTTTGTGGGGCATGGGTGTGTGTAAATGCTGTCCTGAGAGTTGCCTCACCAAGGAAAGCCTTTATTTGTTAATCTTGCTGGAGCTTTGTTACAGTGCTGGTGCCTGGCTGATCATCAAATATTTAGAAGGTTCTGGAAACAGAAATCTTCAGACTACAGATGGAACCACGATTAGGTGATAACTGTGATATTTCGAGGATCTACAGATTGTGCTTAGGTATTTAAAGCAGGAGTTAAGTGTATAAGTCCTTTAATGACTCTATGGTTGTGAACGTCCATTTTTCTTTAAGACTGTGGAAAGTAAGTAACGGAGAGTGGCCATGGAAGTAGTTAAAACAAACTAAGTAGTTAACTCCTTTACTAAAGCTATGAGATGATTTGCTATGGACTGAAATATGTTGGGGAAGGCACAGCTGTCAGAAATAAGATTTGAGATGAGGTCACCTTGTGTCTCGGCAAGCTGTGCAAGTGCTGGAAAAGAAAATTTTGAAAGTGCTGCATATTTTACCATTTGCATACTCAGACCCTTCAAGGAGCTGGCTGATCTTCGTGAGGAGTGAACACGCATGTCTGCATGCTCTGAGTCACTCAATATATCCACATTGCTGAGAGCTATGGAGGGCTCAAGCCCAGTAAGTAGCATCTGGATCAGAAAAAGACTAACAGTGACTTGGTGAAGATTTGCTTTTCTGTTGCTTTCATGCTGATGGCACAGAAATCCTGATTTCTGTTTTGCTTACAGGAAGTGAAAAGAGAAATTTTCAATCTATCATCTCATACACCAGCTGAGGAAATTCTTTGCATCACCAGTGACACAAAAACATTTATTCAGACAATTTGCCATTCTCACCCCCCAAAGCTTATTGTCCTTCAACTCTGCTTTTGACTACAATTCCAAAGAGAGCAGTTACTGCCTGATGAGTCACTCTTGGTAGCTGCCTATTAGCATGACAGACATCAGAAAGCAGTAAGGGAAGGCTGCAGAGAAGAGATGCCTACAAACCATGTAATATATGGTAGCAAAGGAAGCACACCTATCTGCTTACCTCCTGAGGAGGGATGAATAGCTTACTGGGAAGGTTTCAGTCCAGTAGACTAATACCAGGACATGGAATTGGTTTCAAAGTAGGCATCAAAAGAGGTTTCCTTAATCCAAGGACTACCTGATACCGGAACATATGAAATTATGGTAATATTATAGTTAAAAGCACAATAATAATAACAATAACTGCAGAATTTATAGAAGGATCTGCCTGAATACCTACTCATCTCGACACCTGCCTTTTGTTCCACAGTTTTTACTGCTGCAGGAAACTGAGTGATCACTGCCATCTATTGGTAACAAATAAGCTAACGTTACTGTCCCACAGATAATGCACTAGAAATTCTATAATTGACCTGAAACTGAACATGCTACACTCTTAAAGATGATCATATATCTTCTCAGCCTACTGAGTCTCAAGATGATTTTTTTTAAATGAAAGTATTACACCACATGAAATGTGCACCCTTTATGCTAGCTTCCCTGTTACTTAGATGTTTTTGTCTGTTACAACTCAGCTCTCCATTTGTATAATTCACATGAGACTGTGCTCGTGTTTTCAACAGAAAACACCTGTCTGGAAGAGCTCCAGGGGATTAACAAATTGGAATTCCCAAGTATGAGATAACTTGGTTGCCTGAGGGAGAAATTCCTTGCTCATGGCACAGATTTTATGAGAAGTACCATAAGATGGTCTCAATGAAAGGCACTGACTGCCATATTTTTGTTTATCATTATCACATTGGCCTTGATAGAAAAAAAAAAAGAACCCACCAGGGGAAGGCTTGCTGCATGAGATTTCTACCCATTTGAATGTGTAAAGGAGAACTGTACCGCGATTTTGGGATCAATCAAAAGCAAAAGAAAATAAGTGACTAACCTCTTATTAATATCTAAAAAGTTAATCTCCAATGTCTGAATAGCCCTTAATGAGCATACTAAGTGCACAGAACTAACAAACATAATAACACACTAAGAAACTCTCAATATATTTATTTGTTCAGCATTCAAAAGATTTGCATACCTACAAGTAAATAATTGAAAACTAATTTTAACCACATCTTCAATGGCTCAATATCACTAAATTTATTAGAAATTGTAGCTGTTTGTGCTAGAAAGACAACAGCATAAATTTACCATAAGTCATGCCATAATTGCAGTTGTGTTGTAATTAATACAAAAATAAAGATCTTTGCTGTGTGCAGCTTTATACTTCAATTGCATTATTTGGATTCTGCATTAGGGAATTAGGCATAACAGATTTGGAAGAAAGAAATCTTTTTTTCCATTTTGTAGTAAATGGCTTATAGACCTTCCTAAACACATTGAGAGAAGTTAGGTCCTCCTACAAATTAACTTATGTAGTTTTTTAGAAGCCTCAAATTTCAGCCATGATATTTGTGTTGCTAATTATAGATTGGGATTTGAATTCCTCAGATGGCACTTTTTTTCTCTAAATACTTACTGTATGACCTGGATTCACCAAGTAAGATGAAAACTGGTATTCTATGTAAAAGCAGAATAGTGATTCAAATAGATAGCCTAAAATGTCACTTCTCATTCATTAAAATGAACGTTTCCCAGGTCCTTGGAGCAGCAAACAAAACTTTGGAAACTTGAATAATAATAATAAAAAAATTAAGACCAATTGCAAGAAATAAAATGTGCTGGTGTGAAGTTGAAAAAACTAAATGGATGAAAAAAATTGTTTCTGGCAGTATTAAGCAGCTGTGTGTCATAAGACTATATGGAAAATTATTAGGGAATATTTATTTTATTCTTTTTTATATATGAAAATCTGTTCTAAAATAGCTAACGGGCTATTTCCACATATTTGGGGAATGTTTGCCTCTTCTTTGTAGGCAGGTAGAAGTGCACTAAGCTCCTACCCTGACCCTGGGAACCACGGTCAGCCTGGGGAAGGGCCTGTCTCCATGGAGGCACCAGGACCACTTGTTAGATCTGTGGCTGAGCAAGGCTTGTGCATCCACAGTGGCACTTACTGCAGTGTGTGTTTGTGCAAAACAAGTACACGAGGTGATTCATGCTCGCAGTTTAGCAGAGCAAGAGATTTTGGCATCATCTTGCAACTGGCCTTCAACTGTCTCCAGAACAGCTACTTGCTTGCATGAGGAAACCACTCAACGCAGACCAAGGATTTCAGAGTTGTGCACCATGGAAGCACAAGGTAAGCAAAGCTGCCTATAAGCTTTATGAATATTTGTTTGAATTTTGTAAGAGAATATTTTCATAAAGTTGTAATACTTTTATCTCAAAAGGATTGCTGCTTAAATTACTGTTAACAAAATCAGGAGTGGCAGGCAACAAAGGCCTGCCAGTATTAAGAAGATCAAAGCACGCTGGCATCGATAGCTGTATTTATGTTGCAAGTTTACTGAATTAAATTATTTAGGTACTTTAGAAGAGAAGAAACATTTAACTATCAATACAAGAAATATTATATTGCTAACTTTAGTTAATTTTATTTTTTTTTTCAGGAGACTTTCTTTAATTTGCCATTATCTAATAAGTAAGATTGGAAAATTATTTCTTTAAAAGAAAACAAGATGTTACTTTTTCTGTACTTGTTTAAGGCTTAGGGGGAAAGGGTGGTTTCCACATCCAAGACAACCAAATCTTGAAATGATGCTTCCTGCCTCTTTTATACTCCGCTTCTTTGTTTTTATACTTTCCCCTTGTCATACGTACAAGGGGAGGAAACCAGTTTTTAAAGAGTGTTAACTGTTGCTTTGTATTGTTTGTCCTTCTGGTCAGTCACCTGTCTTTTCAAGACACCTGTGTATCTCTGCTTCAGCCTTCCCTCTATCCCCTACTCTGTACATTGGGTAGACAAAAGTGATAAGGTTGGTCCAGCCTGTCAGGACTGCATCCCTCAAAACACTACTTGAGCTTTTGACCAGCAGAAAGCAACACCCTCAGCATATTCATGTGTCTCTGCTGGCTATCTCCTTCGGTGGCTGCCAAGGCAGAGAGCTTGCTCCTCTCTCTAAAGAGGTGATGTCCATACTAGAGATATACCACAGCGTTTCCTGCCTTTGTTATTCTTTCCATTATTCTTTCCCTTAATTTGCCCTTTGGTTTAAAAACCAGGATCAGAAAGTCTTCAGAAAGACGTCAAGATCCTCCCTGCTCATGTTTCATCTTTTTTCTGAAGACTGTTAAACTGAGGACTATTTTTTCATACAAAGAATAAGAACAGGAGAAATGTAAGAACAAACATTGCTGATGCAGAAGCCCTACTTCTCATACATATATATTTGTAAATATAAAAATATTACTTGTATTTCTCTTCTCTTGCCTTCCTACTTTCTTTAAACTTAACAAAACTTTAAAAAGCTTTTAGTGATGATCATTTAATGCAGGACTGAAAAATCTACACTCTCTCAATTTGACCCCATCCCCTGGATCATTTTAATTGTAATAATGTGCAGTGACAAATGTCATGACATTTGCTTTAATCAGTTGGGGTCCCTGAATTTAGCATCCCTAATTTTGGCTTCTAGTTGCCTACTTAGAAACTTCATGGCAGAGGACAGCAGCAATTCATTACAGTCAGCTGGAATAAAGATTTCATTTCTTACAAGAAATAGCATTTTAAAATAGGTGTACATACACATAGGTATACACGTTATCTCTTTTTTACATATATATTACCTTTTTTAACATATATATACACACAAGTGTATATATTTCCTCCTGCATGGGGATGAAAAGTCAGAAACTTGACACTTCCCATGGGAATGAGATCCCTCTAATGTCTTGATTGATTTGCCAGCTGCCAAACTCCTTTGCTTCCCACCTCTCTGATTGCTTTCCTGGATGCTCAGCTGCCCAGATGCTGTGCTGGCTTGTTGACTGCCTGAGGAGCCAGCTGCTCTGACAGGGATGTGGAGGATCCCTGGGAGTAGGCAACCTGCCCATCCTGCTGCCAGCCAACTGGCTAGCACCTTTTCAAGGCAGGCTGCCTGGAAACCTATATTATTTCTGTTGAATTTTTTGATGGACCCCTGCAGGATCCATATGTCCTATTTAATCACTACTCTCTGATGGGGCAGTATTCCTTCAGGACTGAAGACTAATAAACTTTAGTGTTCCTGTGGTGTGTAGAAGTGCTCTCAAATGTGTCCTTTAGCTATGACTGCACTAATGCATGCTCAACACACGTTCAAGATGCACAGATGTATCAGAACAGTATTCAAACAGGTCTCAAGAAAAATGAAAAGAGAACCACGGAGGTACTGAAAGCTGATGACAGTGAAAGGCACTCAGGTATTACAAGAAAGGAGCAAGCAGGACATTTCAGAAAGATTGGGACGACCTAAGAGACTGGGTGGAAGTTTTTGGGAATTCCTGATGAGCCAATGTTTTAGCTTTTAGACATTAGAAAGCTATCAATGTGTCGTGCTTCAGTAATGTTCAGAGTCAGTTTGTAAAAGCTCAGGGTTGTTGCATGAGTAGATAATAGCTAATAACATCATCTGTAGTTATGCAACAGCAAATCAAGTTCACTGTCTTTCGCTTACCTCAGTAGCAAACCAAATGCCCATATAATGCCCTACCCACAGAAAATGTTTTGCTTTGGGATTTTTCAGCTAATGAATAGCATAAAATCCAACTAACATACCAATCAAAATCTATTTAAGACAATTCATATTTGAAAGGTGTATGAAATGTATCTGACTTATCTGTATGTGTTGCAGGTATGTATTTGGTGACATTTTGACAGTGGTCTTTCTCCATGAATTATTATATTTAAAGTAGTATTTCTCTTGTAAATGCCCCTGCCCAATTTTATAGAAGTTTAGGGTGGGTTTGGTTTTTTTTTCTTTTTTCACTTCCCTTTTCTGTTGTTCACCTCCAACTTAACTTTTCCTGTGGAAAGAACTCTTCATTTTCTAAAAAAAATAAGGTGAACGTAATATTTGGACCAATACCTATATCCCTCAGCTTCTTTCCCTCCATATATCAAACACATGTTTTTTACTTCTAATTTCCTCTCCTACCCTAGCTCACTATCCTTTTCGTCTTCTTTACCTGGTCTGTTCCATTTCCTTTATTTCTTCTTCATTTACTTCATTTTCTTCAGAATTTGAAAAAGGTGTGGAATACAACATCTTTCAGCCTATTCAGAATTTTCTGTGTTCCCATTTTCTTTCTCCTTGCCCTTCTGACTTCACTATAACAAAATTATTCCTTCCTTTTGGCATTCACTTTTTGATTCCTTCTTAATCACCTCCTCCTACTCTGCATTGACTCAGACTTTCTTTTCCTCCTTTCTTAACCCCTCCATGCCTTGCATCTTTCCTCCTCCCTGCATCATTGTTTCTGCACTCACTCAGCATTCCTTTCAATAATTTTTCTACCTCCTCCACTCAGCTTGTTATCTTTCCTACTTAAATTTTCCCCTTGACTCATTTAGTGTTATTATTGTTAACAATAATAGTAGAAAAGAAGCTTTCCACAGAAAGCAAAAGAGAAGGTCTCTGACAATGAACTCAACAATACAAAAAGAGATCATGAGACAAAGGTGAGGTGAACAGGACTGAAAAAGGCAATGGCACCTAATGAGACAATGAAGTCCTTTTTAATTAGTTCTCCATCTTCTTGTTATTTAAGTAATCTTCTAGAGGAAAATTGAGCTAGGGATTAAAGTACCTGCGAAGCTCATTTTAGATAGGCAGCTGGGTAGCTGCTTCATATTACTGAGTGGGAGTGCTTCGACTGTGTCACTTTTTTTTGTCAGAGACATCTAACATCTATATTCTTCTTTCTTTTCCAGCATTGTTTGCACATTTATTCTTCTCTATGTAGCTGACACTGTGTCATACAGAAGAAAAGGGGGCAGGGGGTGGTGGTGGTCTTTTTTTTTTAATCTGTATTACTCTCCAAATATTTACTAAGGCTTACATCCAAATAACTTAACCCTGCTCAAATCAGATTTAGTAAAGGTCCATATGTTGCAGGCAGGCAGTGTGAGAAGCTATAAAGGCTATCCTTACTCTTAGTCTTCCTCCTCAAACAGCTAAGGGTCTTTGTCTGGGACAAGAAGATCTGCTTATCGTAGATCTGCTAGCTTTAGTAACACATTTTTTCACCATTTTATAAAGTCTCTAAAACATCACATCTGGCAGCTGAAATCTATTTTACAGTTTTTTGTGTGGAAGTGGAGAGAAGAAAGGGCTTGGGAAATATATCCTTTGACTAGCCTTCAGTTGGGTTTTCCATGTCTTGGTGCTGCCTAACAGGTAAGTGCTAGCACCACTGCTGCAGGAGCCCTGTGCAGTTTGCTCAGCAACATATTCAAATTCCTGTGATGATAATGAAATGAGAATTGTGGAGGAGGAAAAACAGGAGGTGAGACAGGAGAGATGGAACAGTAGTGGACAAAGTACTGGGCCCGCCTCCTGCTGAGTAAATTCTCTCTCAACCTTCTGGGAAGGAGGGCAGAAGAGCAGAGCACCCCTCGTAAAGATTTTTAGTTCCTTTCACTCTCCACGCACTAATCCTGTTCTGCCTCTCCCTTGCTACCAGCTCTTCACTGACATCTCCATGGTATCTGCTTCTTCATATCTGCAAGAAGAGTTGTGAGCTGTACGGTGGGCTGCATGGGAAAACTAGCCTTTAGGAACGAATTCCAGCTTGAATCAGTATCTTGACCCAGTGCAGCAAGCAATCACCTGAACTCTGGTGCCAGCCTAACAAAGGAGGCAGCTCAAGGGCAGAAATTTTGTGGCCAGAGGCATGCAGTGCATGACATCGATCTTTTTAGCAGCCATTCCAAATTACATTTGTTTAAATTGTGCACGAAGCTGCAGACAAATAATGTAATTGGGTGAGAATTCACTGCCTCAGGAAAGCAGGCCAAAAAAAGGAAAGATTTTAACAAGGTATAATAAATGTTTGTGCTACTTTCCAGTTATGAAGAATGGAGTAGTGTTGAGAGGCAAAACCGAGCAGTGGGTAAATCACTGCAGGTGAACTTTGTAGGCTGTCCTCTCTGCCTTTCAGGTCAGGCACATAACTGCCATGACCACTCTGGTAAAAAAAGCCTCTCCAAATTTATCATCCAAAAAGCAGTCGCCAACCAAACCCAATAAATACCCTTCTCCAGTGGCTTGGGGTGCTCCCTTAGACAAGGCAAGCATCCCTTATCTCCGCACCTTTGAATCATCATCTGGGAATCAGATGCCCCTGGCCACTTGCCAGCACCCACATTTTGCTCTGTCAGCACAGGGTCAGCAGCTTCCCCGAGTCTGGGAAGGCAATGATGCTTCCAAGCAGCTGAGCGAGCACCTTTAGGGCTGTCTTAATCTCTAATGCAGCATCACTGTGTGCCTTGTATTAATCCTGCCAGTGATTGGGGAGGGTTGATACATCCTTATTTTCTTTGGTTTTTTCTGCTCCATTTGATCCTTTATGCACCAGCAGAGTTCCCCTTACGGGATCCCCAGTTTTAACAGAGAGACGACATTGATGTAAAGCTGGTTACCTGAATTGAGGAGCCTTTTCAGTGGTGCACAGAAAGGGATCCAGTGGAAGCTATTATAGGCACAGCTTAGCTCCCGTAGGGTCACACTGCCAAATGTCACACATTTGTAGCAAAAGATGCAATAATTCAGAATAAGGAATGTACAATCTCAGCACAACTTGCAGTTTTAATATTGGTTTCACCTAAACTGAAAATAATCTCCAACAACAATATACCATGTAATTAACACAGCTTGATTTTCTGTCAGTCAATCTTTATTCCCTTTAAAATGTCCACTCAATTTGGAAAAAGAATCCCACAAAAAAAGAAAAAACATCACCACCAACAATAAAGAAATATTAAAATTAAAACATTAAAAAATATTAAAAGTGTTACTTAGCTTGTTTATTGAATTGTCATGCTTCAGGTATCAACAAACAAACATTCAGCAGAAATTCTGTGTGTGTGTGTTTAGTATGATTTCTTCTTTTCCTTGGTAACAAAGAACTTAGTAAATGGTTTTCTGCTTGTTAAAAATACAAGGGATGTGTAAAAACCTGCATGAGTGAACACGTTTCATATTTCAGCTGTAGTGTCATGTGTCATTTTAAATGAAAAGAAAAAGAACAGTGTGGGGGATGGATGGCTGAAAAGAGGAAGGCAACCTCAACCAATGTATAGCAAGGAGAAACCGAGGCAGTTGAAGGAACAGGTAAGATTAATTTTTCAGATTTAGAAGTAGTATGGCAGAAAGGCAATAAGAAAAAAGGGCAGAAAGAGACACAATTTGTAGAGGAATGAAACTGGGTTAATTAGCATTGATAATATACAACTGTGGGCTGGCTTCAGGGGTGTTGGGTTGGCTGATGTAGATAAAGTGCAGGTGTGGCTGGTTCTGTTAAGTGGTTGAGAGC
Organism: Falco peregrinus; assembly: GCF_023634155.1. Classification (NCBI taxonomy): domain Eukaryota; kingdom Metazoa; phylum Chordata; class Aves; order Falconiformes; family Falconidae; genus Falco; species Falco peregrinus. The sequence continues at coordinate 49,486,796 of NC_073723.1, forward strand.
CAATGAAGAGAGAGCAGCTGAGAGAAGAGGGAGTGGACTCTGGATGAGGTGAGACTAGGAGAAGGCAGCAGAGGGACTGGCATGAAGGGTGTGTTGGTATGCGATGGTGAAAGACCTTGTTGCAGCTGGCTAGTTTGGAGAGTGCTGCGACAATTGGAAAGGATTAGGAAGATTCTAGGTTGGTTGGGTTTTTTGCATGAATTTGGAGCAGAGTTCTTCAACAATCCAATCTTGCAACACAGAAGGGAAAGCAAAATGAAGTGCTTGTTCTTTTCAGACTTACCAGAAATACCCATGTTTACATGATGTGTAATTTATTAATGCCACTTATGATCATCAAAAGCTTTGGTTGGGACCGAGGATATGGCAAGGTCCTTTAAAAAGATCCTTTACAAGGATTCAAAACCTGATGTTAACAAATTAAACAGTTTATTTCTTTTGTTTATAAGGCCCAAAGACATTGATATAATTGCTATAAGGTGATTTTCTCTGTTAATGGCTATAAGCTTTTACAAATTAACTTCTATTAAAGGATGGACATTTCAAAAAAAATAGACAAAATCTACTATCACATATTCCTTCTAATTGTTATTTAGTTTTGGAAACCTATTAAGAAAGATGGGGGAGGGCAGGGAAGATAAAGCCATTGGTCCCAGTGCCTCTGTTAACAGAACCACGCAACACCTAGAAACAGTCTGTTGAAAATAACCAATGGCTGAATCCAGGTGAATTTAGGATCACTGCTCACTTATTTCTATTGCTTTAACCACATGTTTTCACTAGATATCTGTTGAAAACAGGGACCATTTCTTAGGCATCCCTTTGATGCCTCAGTTGCCTCAGGACACGGAAAGGAGGAAAAGATTGGTATTTTTCCCTTCCTTTGAGTCACTGGAGACTTTCACAGCTGGAGACAGTATGTCAGAAAGATCCATTAGTAACTCATTAAATTCAGTTGCTTGGCTAGTGTATCATAATCACAGGCTTAGATATAAATCAGTCACCAGGGCTGGAGTCATCGTGAAATTTTTCCTCTAGCTCAGGTAGGCAGAAGTACTCTGACATTCATAGCAAGGGGATGACCTGCTTCTTCAGATCAGTTTATTTAAAAAATTCCCTACTCCTGCAAGGCCTTAAAGCTTTGGCATTGTTCTTGATTTTTTCCGTGATGTTCCTTTAGATGTAATAGGTTTGTTTTTTGGCCTGTTACAGGCATTTAGAATTTGCTCTAGACTATTTAAAAACATGATGCCATCTGAAAGTCTGTAAGGGCATGCGGAGTGCATGTTTCATACTCTTTTTGAAGTAGGTCTCTTGCATTCTTACTAGTAATTGCAGGTTTATAGACTGAATGACCACCACGGTCTTTTCCAAATTCATGGTCCAAAATTACTCTAATATAAAATATCTGTTTTCTGAGTAGCTATTTTTAGGATAAGCTCAAGATTCTCTCTGAGAAGCTTGAGTCTTTTGCTTTAATGTACTTTTTCCAAACTGAAAAGTGTATTCCTTATTTGTCTTCTGTTGTCATTATTCTTCCTGTGGTGTGACTTGGTGATTCAAGTAAAAGATCTGAGCAGCAGTATCATCAGTGAGACATAGTACTACTTGAGATTCTCCTTTCTGGATATCAACAGCATTGCTTTGGCCAAATATGACTTCCCTGCCCCGCCCCCGCCAAAGCAACTGTTTTTCATGTAGGAACTCACCCTCAGCTTCACTTTGCATTTGGCCGAGTTTTGATTGATTGGTCTCAGCACCCATATTGGTCTGCAAGAGAGATCAGTTTTCTTTATCTCTTGCCAGTCTAAAAATCAGTTCCTGCTGAAAATCCCTTCCCAAATCAATGATAATCTCCCGATGAAAATCTCTTCCCACTAATGTGCATGGTATTCAACTAAATGAGGTTACCCCACCAACTTTTTATTATGAAGCTTCTCAGTGAACCAGTTGGTAATCCACTGAATTCAGGCCATGTTAACTTTTTAAATTCTTGACTGAACTGTCATGTGGCATGAAGTCAAATGTTTCTTACAAATCTCTTGCATTGACAACATCAGTGTGCAGCAGGTCTGGAAACTTTGCCAGCCTACTGAGAAATCAGACAAGAAATCAGGTCATTCAAAAGAGACCACTGTGGAAAGCTACCCTTGATTTTTGCTACAGGGAATGACATAGAATGTCTGAACTTCTGGTCTGGAGGTGGTATGAGCGTGAGCTGGGTGACTTTCTCATTTGGGGGGATGGTCCACGCAGTTCATTTCTTCTAACTTTTCAAGCCTTCTCTTTCATCACTGACAGAACATTTCCATCAACATTTTCTTTCTTTTAAAAGTGATTACTTCTGCAGAGGGAGTCAGTGATCTCTAGACTCAGGGCACTCTGATGCTGCAGTGACTCTCCATCAGCAGAAAAGGCTGCCATTGAACGTTTCCCTCCACAAACCCCTAGGTGCAGGTTCCCCTGATTGAAGGCTCTCATTGTGAGAGGAAATGAAACATTTCTGCTGAATCAGAGACTCCGGGATTTGAATGTAAAGTCTTCTGCTTGATACTGCCCTACTCGCCAAGCCCTGAAAATGCAACTTCTCTTTCTTTTTTTTTTTTTTTTTTTTTTGTTAAAAGGAAATGGATCTGTCTATTTACATGATGGTCTTCATGCTGGCCAGAGAGAGCTCTTCAAGGAATTCGTGTCATATGCACAGTTATTCTGGTCACCAGTCGTTTTTTTGGTGGTTGGTGTCAGTATGTTCCTGTCTGCTGTCACAAATCTGCTGTCATGAAGGGCACATGGTGACGATGTCTTCTGTATCAGGCAGGAGATTTATTTTAACAGCTATAATGACAGGTGTAATAGCCTGTCATTGCCTTAGAAACAGAACTTTGTCTTCTGTGGTACATCTGACACAGCTGAGAATCCAGGATTAGATTTAAAAGAGAAAGACTCGAACTAATGGGACTACTTGGTACTTGTTTTTTATTTGATGATGGGGTAAGATAACAGCAGATGCCTGCTGCAGGACTACTGTGTGTGTCTGCTACTTCCTTCTTAAAAGTAATTATGGTCAAAATCAGAAGCTGAAAATAAACCAAGCAACCATTGGAGATCTTCTAAGACAAAGACTCTGTCAGTCTTCAGAGTCATGGTACTACAAACAATTGTTTTCAGATCATCTATGTCACAATGTTTGTGAAGGACTGCAAGTAGTTCAAAAGGGTCCTTTGATCAGACTGGTTACTGCGCAGCCCTTGAGACCTGTTCTCCTCAGTACACAACTCTTGGGTCCTGCAAAACCTATCAGGGTTTTGAAGTCTTTCCATTTTTCTTCTTTGGAAAATTTGCAGATCTTGTTCAGGGAACAATGTAAAAGGCAAGCGATGTCCATTTCTTGCTATTAAGTTCGCAATATCAATTGGCCTAAGATAGAAAATATTTGGATTAGATTCTTGTGAAATGGCATCTAGAGACCCAGACCTTACTTTTGAACATGGTAATTTCTCCCATATGCCACCTTCAGCTGAATACTTGCAGCTGCAGACAGTCAGTCAGGGTGCAGGAATAAAACCTTTGCAGCTGAAAGTGTCAGGAAAAATAAAAGGAGGAAGAAGGACTTCACAGTCCTACCGGACTCTGCTCCTCCTGGCTTTCTCCCCTATCCCCTCTTTGCTTCCTGTTGAACAACTTGTAGATTAGCTTTTGACTTTTTGCTTGAAATATCTCAGTCAGAAGCTGCTCCACGTTTCCAGCTGAGCCTTCCAGAGCACAAAGGAGCCAAAGGTTCTCCAAAAATGACTCATTTTGTCTTAATTACAGGTGCAAAATGCCCCCCAAAACCAAGTGGTAGTGACTTCAGGGTAGAATTTCTTAATGATAAAAACAGTGATGTGGTGGGTTGACCTTGGCTGGACTGCCAGGTGCCCACCAAGCTGCTATACCACTCCCCTGCTCAGCAGAACAGTGAAGGAGAAAATAAGATGGAAAAATGATCCTGGGTAAAGATAAAGTCAGTTTAATGAAGCAATAGCAAAACTCACCCACGTGGAACCTAAGGAAAACAAAAGATGTTATGCTCTACTTCCCATCAGCAGGCAATATTCAGTCACTTCCCAGGAAGCAGGGCTTCAGTACATGTAGCGGTTTCTCTGGAAGACAAACACCATAAATAACGACTGCCCACCCCCACCCCCCCTTCCTCCTCTCCTCCTCCTTTCTCTTAGCTTTATATCTGAGCAGACGTCATATGGTGTGGAATAGCCCTTTGGTCACTTTGGGCCAGCTGGCCTGGCTATGTCCCCTCCCGAGATCTTGCCCACCCCCAGCCTGCTGGTGAGGATGGGGGGAAGGTTGGGCAGACAGCCCTGATGCTGTGCGAGCGCTGCTCTGCAGTAGCCAAGACACTGGTGCGTTATCACCACCTTTCCAGCTACCAACACAAGCGCAGCACGAGGAGGGTGCTAAGGGGCTCAGACAGACCCAATATTCTGTAGCAAAATATCATAGACTGATAGAATGGTTTGGGTTGGAAGGAAGCTTAAAGATCACCCCCCTGCCATGGTCAGGGACACCTTCCACTAGACCAGGTTGCTCAAAGCCCCATCCAGCCTGGCCCTGAACACTTCCAGGCATGGGGCGTCCACAGCTTCTCTGGGAAACCTGTTCCAGTGGCTCACCACCCTCACAGTAAAGAATTTCTTCCTAATATCTAATCTAAATGTACCCTCTTTTAGATTAAAACCATTACTACTTGTCCTATTGCTACAGGCCCTACTAAAATATATTTGGATATGTTTGTAGTAATAGAACTAACCTGCTATTTTTTGATTGGAAAGATGATGATCTTTATTTAATAGAATAAATATTTGAAGATGCTACCTACAGTTCAGTTAAGAACATGCCACAATTGTCTGCTGTGCTATTTCTACCAAAACATGCTAAAAAATAGCATCAAGTTACGATATACGCTAAGGTTTAAGTTATGAGATATATATATACAACACACTGCTTCTTACAACTCTCTCAGTAACACTGTTTAACTGTATAGCCTTCCGCTGTCAGCCAGTTCAGTAGTGTGTCGTGTGCATTAAAAGCTGCTTTCAAAAAAACTGTGGATTCACAGAAATAAAGGACTGCAAAAGGTATTCAAGAGATCATGTGACCAACTCCTCTGCATTGAGGCAGGATCCAGTACATCAGCCTCAACAGGTGTGTGAATATATATATATATATATGGCTGTTTAAAAACTCTGATTTTAGTGTGATTGTGTGATCTGAAAACCAGTTGGAAACCTCTGTTACTTATCAGAACTTATGGCAACCACCTATAAATTACTGCCTTGGTTAATACATTCATATTTTTGAGGTCATTTTTCACTTCCTCACCCCTTCTTTAGTAACAACCCTGCATTAAATCCCAGCTCAACAAAGTCAACAGGAAAATTCCAATGGACTTCAACAGAACCAGGTTCTCTCTCTGATTTTCGTCTTGATTTAGGTGAGTGGTCATGGAAGTCTTTGGCTGACAGATTTATTTAGAAAGAGTGAGACACCTACATTTTAAATCTTTGCTTTAGCCTGTCTTTTATTTGAGTGTGTGCTTTGGGAATACATTTAGATAATTTTTATATTTCACTTTAAATCCCAAGGTAAAATGTCACTACTAAACCAGCATTTACCAATTTTTCATTTAATGGATTTGGGTTGAAGTGTTGAGCTTGATGGGAAAAATTAAAAGTTAGGTTTCTTACTGAGCCCTGATGACATAGGTACAGTTGGCTCTGCCTGGGGCAATGGAAAGCACTAGATCTTCTCTCCAAGTCCTTGTCACCCTATGATACTTTGATTTAACTCGTTTGCTTTTAAGTTCAATCAGACAGACTGGTGGCTAAGCCTGATCAGAAAATAAAAGGAACATGACACAGGAAAAAAATGTGATGTATTTGTTTAAATCCATTGGCTACAAGAAACAAATAACCAGACTTATTTAGGCTCACTATGAACAGGTTTTCAGTTTCTAAGTAAGATACTGAGTGCAGTCTTAAGATGCTGTCTTTGATGTAAATCTCATGCTGAGGTTCTTTCTTCATATAATGATAAAGAGGCATATTATCGCTACTAACAAAAGGCCCAACATAGTTGTGACCTGAGAATGGGTTTTCAACCTGCCAGGATTGCCTGGGATTAGTAAAACAGTCATCTTCCTCTGGTTGCAGTCTGGTGGTCATTCTTTCAAGTGCTCTCTGAAGAATTCAAGTATCAAAACAATCAAAAAAGAGACAGGGCTTTGTGCAATAATAGAAAACAAATCTTTTAATTTGTTTTGTTTTGTTTTTAAAAAAGTCTTTAGGGTTCTTAGGCATAGAAAGAATCTGAAAAAACTACTTAAAACTTGTGATTTAGATGTGCTGTGGCTCTAATTGGTTCTTTTCATTTTAAGTCTTGCCCCAGCTCCTACAGCAGTGAATGGGAATCACTGCAGTAACTTCAGGGCCTGATAGATCTGCCTCTCAAGCTGCTCTGCAGGGACACTCACTCTCTTGTTTCCTCAACTACTTGTTTATTCTTTCAAAAAACCACAAAGGATAACATAAAAAAACCCCACATCCTGGTAACAAATGACGCAACGAACCTGTTCATTCAATTCAGTTTAAAACAGTAATTTAAAAAGTGTATTGCCCTCTGGATAGGTATAATATTAATCCAAGGAAAGGAGAATGCATCTCTTCTAAAAGAGGGAAAGAAGTGACAGCAGATGCAAAGGACAAGGGTAAAACTGGGTGGCACATAATGGTAAAGGGTCTAGTTGGGTTCTGATAGAAAGCTTTTAAACCCTAAATACTCAACAGAAGATGATGTAAACCTAATCCATGACTAGTTATGAAGGTGGGCAGAGGAGGTCGAGTCAAGGTAATACTTTGGTCATTTCTAGTGGAGAATTCAGTCCCACCCTGTGGTGGCAATAGATGTCTCAGGACCAAATGAAGTAGAGAAACAAAAAGCAAATCAAGAGAAACTTTGGGATTTATATTGGAGCTGGTAAGTTAGTATGCTGCTTTATTTCTCAACTTGCCACTGCTCTCCCTTTTCCTCTTCAGTCAACCTAACAATCAGCTTGACCAAAGAAAAGTCCTTATATGCCTGCCCCCAATAAAGAGGTAAAAGCAGGAAAGCATGTAGCGAGAAAGAGATTGACACTGCCCTTCTGTTACCCTGGGAATCCACAGGTCAGACCAGTATATCAAGTGCAGTATGCTGACCTCTAGAAAGAATTGTGTGATAAAACCTTTTGTAACCCTTCATTAGTTAAATTCGGTTTATCCCTGATCTCTGTGGCATCACTCCCCCAAAGGTGAGTGAGGATAGCACAGGAGTAGGTGGATGTGGGGAAGAAGCTGGGTCCCATCACCCATGATGGTGTAGTCCCTGTGTGATACAGCCCTGAGTGTGCTCTGCCCGAGATAACCAGAGAAGGGTACAAATGACAGTTTTGGGTAAGAGACAGAGTTTGTAGGGAAATGTCATGTCAGACAGATGCAGAATGTTTAAATCTCTTTCAGATCTAAATTCCCCATTTTCACATCTTCAAGGATATCTTAAATCCTTTTTCTTCTACTCAAGTAAGTATCTCAGTGGTATGTTCTGACAAAGAGTGATACTTGCAAATTCCATCATACCATGAAATATTGTCTGGTATGATTTTAAAAATTTGTATTTCTTTTCAATCTACCCAGACCATCTGTATGTACTGTTCTCTGAAAGTTGAGATCTTATTCACTAATTATTTGCTTACACATTTAGGGCTCTAGGAAGCAAGTTTTTTAACCTGTGGGGTTTAATGGTTTCATTAGGTCAGTACCTGTTTTGCTAGCTTTTCATTAATTGTCTCAAAAATTGTCAAAAATTAAAAAAGCTGCTTGGGAGAAACAAATTTTTACAGGGTCCCTAGTTTGTGAATTCACTTGCCAAAGACAGTCTACCACTTTCTTGCCATCAAAACAGAACCCAAGTTATACACACTTCACACTTCAGACTGTGAGCAACAGCTTCTTTGTTCGGTAAGAAAAGCCGGGGAAAACAGTTCTCTTGCTGTATTCCCAATGGAATCCCGCTAAGTTAAAATACAGTTTAATCTCTTGAGCCGGCAGCTTTATTAGTAAGCATTTCCCAGTCTTCGGGGAAATCTAATTTCACAAACAGATCAGAGCTGCTTCAAACGCAGCTTTCAGTTGCCATCCACCGGGGGACAAACGGGGAGGAGGAAGTTTGTCAGAAAAGACCTTCTCTGAGCCCAAGAGTGATTACCAGAGGTGTCTCCATCGACTGCCACCCACCTAAAGTCGATAGTACTCAAATGAGTACGCCGGTGCGGACTATATAAGAGAAGCGCATGGCCCTGGAGGGCGCATCCCCCCTCTCCGGGCGCAGCACCGACCGCCCCGCTCCGCGGCCGGCGGAGCCTCCGCGGGGACCCGGGCGCTGCGCCCACGGCAGCGGACGCCTCTCCCCAGCCCTCCCGCTCTCGGCGAGACTTGCCTCCGCCTGAAGGTAAGCAGCGGCTCTCCCGAGGGGCCTTCGGCGTGCGGCGAGGGGGTGTCGCTGCCCCTGCGGCGAAGCGCGGCTCCTTCCCCGGTTGCTCCCCGGGTTTGCCGTGCGCCCCGGCGGCGGCGGCGGGAAGGAGTGCCCGGAGCCGTCGGGGAGAGCCGTCTCCCTGGCCGCGCCGGTTAACTCTTTCGCCCAAGAGGATTTGCAAGGGAAGCCACGTATGAAACACTTCGTAAATAACAGAATTTTCCTCCCTCCCCCTTAATCCCAACCGTTTGCTATAATTAGAATAGCTTACTTAGGGGCATTAAAGCGCTGCTCTCAGCCTGCTGCAATTGTTTTTGCCCTTAACACCCTGATTTGCAGCGGTTCCCGCTGTAACTCGTCCGTAACCGCACTCGGGCCAGTCGCCCGTCGGCACGCTGTCGCCCGCCGGCCGCCGTGCGGCACTGCCCGGGCGGGGGGCGGCCTGGCCCGCGGGGCTCCCTCGCCGTCCCGGGAGCTCTGCCGGCGAAGGAGCGAGGCGACGGCAGACGCGGGAGGGTCGGGGGCAAAGGGAGCCGAGCAAATCCCCCACAAAGCCCAGGACCGCAAATATGTGCGGCGGGTTAATACCCTTCCTCTAATCCGCGTCTATAAATGCGCCCTCCGGGGCGCCGGGCGAGCGCGGCGGGGCCGCCCGGGGGCTGGCGGGGAGGCGCGGCGGGGCCAGCCGGTGGCTGTCCGTCGGGTCCCCGCGTCGCCTCGGTGGGGCTGCGCCCGGCCCGGGCGGGAGAGCGCCGCCGCCGCGGGGGTGCCCCGGGCGCGGTAGGGGGGGCGGGGTGCGGGCCGGGCCCGGCGCTGACCGCCTTCGCTTTCTGCCTCCTCCCAGCGCCGCAGAGATGCGAGGGGCGAAGAAACGCCAGGCGCTGCCCGCCATCGTGCTCCTGCTGCTGGCCTCGGCCCCACCGCCGCCGGGCGCCGAGGGCAGGGACGTGCCCGCCGCCGGAGCCGAGCGGGGGGCGCTCCTCGACCTCCTCCTCCAAGCCCTCGGCGACGGCGGCCGCCCGCTACCGCCCCGCCCGCCGCGGCGGGACCGGGTGATCTCCCGGCGGTACAGCGGCGGCGGCGCCCCGCCGCCAGACCCCCGCGCCATCGCCGCCGCCCCTCGCCCGCCGCCGGCCGTCGTCGCCGCTCCGCCGCCCCCACGGCTGTTCGCCACCGCCCGCCACGGAGGTAAGAGCCACCGCGCGGGAGCCCGGGGCATGCAGCCTTCTCCGGGTCCCGTCCCCGCCGCCGTCTCCGGCCGCCAAGCCCGACGGCTCCTCCGGCGGGGTTGTCCGCGGCAGGCGGAGGGGGCGAGCGGGCAGCGGGGCAGGGGTGCGCGCCCCGGCGGTTTCAGCCTTTGCCGGTGTCGGGCCGCGCTGCGGGCGGCTCAGCGGTGGCGGTAACCCCGGCCGTCAGGGAGGAGAGGGGCGCTCCGTCTGCCGCACCGTCTGCCCAGAGCCCAGCTGCGGCCACAGCTGGTCTACGCGCCCTCTGCGCAAGTCCTCCCAGCTTCCCGGTGTGGGAGGGCAGCCGGCATTGAGGGAGCCCCGGTTCCCCTCAGGCTTAGGACGGCTCCTCTGATGTGCACAAAGAGGAAGAATGACTAATCTGAGAGACAGATGCCGGGACTTACTCCTTTAAACTTCCTCTTCAACTTGACTGGTTCCCGTGTGATGCATTTTTCTAGTTTTGCTGGGGCAGGTGCGGGAGACCCGGGCTGTGCTGGGCATGGGGACTTGTTTCCCCTTCTGGAGGCTGGGGCAGGGAGATGTCACCAGCACTGGCACAGGTCAGGCCTGGCCATGACACGCAGGGCCAGTTCAGGGCCAGGCACAGCTGCCTGGTGATGCTGAGCCAGTGAGACGGCAGTGGGGCAGCCCTGCTGAGCTCGTTTGGATGCAGAGCCACACCAGGCAGTTCCTGCTGGAGTGGAGCTGCCAGAGGGGTTCGTGTGGGTCAGGATGGTGCAGTTCAGCAAGAAGGAGATTATAGTGAATGTCTTTGGGCTGTAGCCCACTAACATTTTTCTCTTGTTTCCTGCCAGAGACCCTACTGGAAAGTAAACCAAGGTGAGGTAAACTAGGGAAGTTTGGTTTCTTAGGGATCTGTTTCCCTGGAGGGTGTCCTTGTGCCTGATGGCTGGTAATAGGTGAAGTTAGGATGCAGCCCTCCCCAAGTCACACTGGCAGACTTGCTCTTCTCTGTCCAGTGGTCTATTTTAAAGGCTATTAAACCACGTTTTGGAAAAACTTGAAGTTGGGTGACAAGTTCAGAAGTTAGGTGAGCATCTGATTTGTAGGGCAGGCACTTGCGCAGTGAGATCACTTCACAGTCTAAGGAAATTGGATTATAAAGAAACAAATCAAGCAAAAGTAATTAATGTTTGGGCCTTGGAAGCTTTTGCTGAGTGTGATCTGCCCCGAGAACCGAATCGTCCGTCAGTAAGGAGTTGTAGTGTCCCAGTGAACTTCCAGATATCCTTGCTTTTTCAGAGCATTGAGTCTCTGGTAATTAATAGAAAGCCAGGCCAAACCAAATTGCCACAGATTTGTTTGCTGATTGGAGAAGGGGCTGCAGGTTATCAATATGACTGGTCATGAGTGATTGACTTAATTGTGGCTTAAATTCTTTGTGCTGTGAGCACACTCTCAGTGTACACTTCTCCAGGGAAAAAAATGTAGAAAGGTCTTTTCGAGGCAGAATGCATGAAACTTTACATGTGTCTTCTTTTCAAGAGAATGAAAGAAAAGTATAAACTGCAGAGCAATAGTTACTAGTGTTGGGTGGCTTGAGGAAGAAGTCTGTTGTGGAGAGTATCTCCCATTTGAGATGTTTACTCCTAAACAAGTAATTGTCTTAAGCTATAAAACAGCGTGAATATCTCAATACTTATATAACTTTGAAGGGGAGTTTTCTTGAATTCATCAGTATTATACATAATAAGGCTTAGTTTTCTATTAATGGTTAGTTTTAGTAACTATGTTGTATACAAAAGGAGTGGAACTGCTGAATATCCTTAAAGAAGTTCTCCAGTTGTCCTGGGCATAGGTGCAGTGTCCTACGGGCAGCCATAAGGGTAGCTTTCTCTCCAGCCTAGAAAGGGCAGATCTACAGTTTAAATAATAATCAAGTTTTCATATTCATTTGATGTTTTTATAAGAAACAGCAAGGATACAAATTACTACCGTTGTGATGGTGTGTGTTTGTTTTTTGGGACAGAGAACTATGACAAGGCTTTTCTTAAGTCATCAGCCCTTTTCTTGTAACTCCTGTTTCCAGCACATTAACAGCAGCTCTTTACTCCAGCTGGAGGTACCTGAGTCTCAACTGAAGAGAATGGCTCATCTTCCCATCAGTCACAAAAGGTGTTGCGTTCAGCTGAGTACTCAGCCAACTTTTAAAACCAGAGTTATATTTGGATTGTCTGTTATTGCTGAAAATCAAACCCAAATGTCTGATTTAAAAGAAAATTGAATGGCTCAATTGCTTCTATTGTTTGAAACAAAAAGGATCCTGAACAGTACTATATATACAACAGAGCATGCAAGAAGCATAATTTCTGTGTTTTCTCTTTTTTTTTTCTTTTCTGAAGATGCTACTTCATATTATCAACGAGCTGAATAGCAGGAGGGTTGAAATATGTTTGCCCTCCTCTTCTCTCCCTCATTCTCAGGACTGGTTCCAGCTTCAGTCTCACCCCACAATGAGCTAATTCAATTTACTGAGCAGCACCTCCACACACACATTTCTTTTATTTTATCTCATTTGGGGATTGATTAGCTCTTTGCATAGGGAGGAGAGCTGGCCTGGAGTGCCACCAGCTGAATTTTAGGAGCAGCGCAAGGCAAGTGGCTGATGCAGATGACTAGGGGTGGGCCAGGTTTGAGAAGGGTTAGGGTGTCCTCCTTACAGCTATGGGGACCTGCTCATTTAGCTCAGGCCGTAATGGTAAAGCACAGAATCACAGGGTGTCTTCAGTGAGGCTGGGAAAAGAAGGGCAAGACACTGTCAGACATCCTACATGTGCCACTCATTTATAGATACATAAATCAGATCTAAAAGCAAGAGTGGTTGATCTGTGATGCCCCATCTAGATGTGGCTTGCAGGTGGTTCAAGGGCAGGTCCTGGGCTAGAGCTATATTATGGAAATAACAGCTGTGCTCTATGTTATGTGGGTTAGTTGTGGGGCAAAGGAGCATGACAGCCCTGGAATAGGATGGATACTCAAATCTGCCCTACCGTGTTGGGGCAGTGAGCTGCTGTGACCTGCCTGGAAATGACATTTTGGGTCTTTTTTTCCCTTTAATAATCAGAGACATATTCTGCATTGTGTGCTTTTTGGCCATATGAAGATTAGGATCATGTGTCTTGTAGGACCCAGAAGGACACCCCCATATGCAATAAAGATACCAATTTCACCATCACTTTAGCTGTCTTAACTTTTATCTCTTTTATCCCTACATGTTCAAAAGTCTTATCTGAGAGATCTATCCCTGTTTTTCTTGGTGACCTGATTAATGAGAGCGAGCAGTTACTCTGAAGAGTATATTCAGAAGAAATAATATATTCCAATTTACCAAAAAAGCAATCTTCATCTTTTGCTAGGATTTCTGGTAGGATGTCACTAAAAATACAAGCTGTTCCTTTGAATTATTATATCTAGCGGGATTAAATTTTCTGTCAAAACATCCTTTACTTGCCTGATTTCCATGAAGCTTCTATGCTTCAGTGTGGGCTTTTTTTTCCACTAGGAAGTGTCTCATAAAGTTTTTAAGCTTAGTGCTGAAAGCTCCTCAATGGGCAATCTTTTTCATATCTATCCCCTGCTTCTGATGTGTAATTGTGGTCAGTTTTTTTTAAAATGAAGAACACAAATATGTATTTTCAGAAAGAGAGGGTTCAGCATCAGGTTATTTTTGAATGCGACGTTGGGGAAACTAGAACAGTTTGTCATTCTCCTCAAGTTTTCTTTGTTACCTTCATCCAAACACTTTCTGTGGAACCAAAATAGCTTCCACGTAATTAGATTTAAAGAAGTCTTGGGAAATAAAAAAAGCCTGCATTAACTGTTCTTTCCTTACACATTCCCCATGACAGTGGAGAAATGAGCTATCTAAACCTGCAAGGGGTAGGGGGCTGAAATTTTTCTTTGTGCTGGGAGACCAGCAAGACGTTTTAAAACATTTTGATTAGTTATTTTTCAAGCATGAAGGAATGAAAATAAATATTGCTCTCAGTTTACTAGCATGTTCAAATTAGCCTCCTGAGCATATCTACTTCAGATTTAGAATAACATATCAGAGAAGGGAATTTGGCCCTCAAACTATTTAAACTTTGAGGTTAAACTTAAGAGTTCAGTTTTATGCCAAAATTTCTACACATCAGCAGAAGAAAACTAAGTTATCCCATGGCATGGTGCTAATTTAACCATTATTCATAATGAGTTAGATTTGAAAGATATGTTTGAGGTTTATTTTAGTTTACAATTGAATAAAAAACATGTAACCTTAGGTAAGGCATAAGAAAAGTTTTGTTCTTTTTACTCACTTAAAAAATCTGTAAGTATAGCGATAGTTACAGCTGAAAGTCCATAATTCTGCAAGACCTGTTGTGCCTAATACTAAACTACTTCAGTGAATGTAAGTACAGATCTGGAATAAAAAAAGAGACCACTGAGGAATGTAAACCTTGTATCTAGGAAATCAAAATGTATGATATGGCATAATACAGAGTTCTTTATAATACTTATGTCTTGTCCAATTATTATTCCTATTAATAAAATAGGTTGGGGGGGGGGGGGATGTGGGGATTTTTTTTAGTATATTGTATTAATAGGAATTGCTGGATATTCAGGAGGCTTAAAAGAAGATGAGAGTTAATACAAATTGCATTCTCCAAAATCTTATGTTTACCAAAGCAGGTAATTCCTCAGAAATTAGCAAAATAGTGGATGAAATTTATTTAAAAGGAGAATAATGTTTACATTTAAAAATCAAAATATTAAGTCTGTTGGCTTATAGTAATTATTCCTGATTCCAGGTCCAAAGTTTTTGAATAAATTATTTTTACAGTGAAGTTGGAGGGTAGGCTTTTCTGGAACAGAACCAGGCAAATATATTTTGCTTTTAGAAGCTTAATATAATCCATATTCCAAACAATTAAGAAATTATTTTTCTTTATTTTTATTGAGCGAACATGATAGGAAAATAAATTATAACTCTGCTTATTCAAGAGTTAGTAATTTAAAGAAAATATATTCTCATAAATTAACAAACTGAATGAATTGTCAGATATTGTGCAACTGGCTTGGGTGCTGGCAGCAGTAAAGATGTCATAGGATGAGATGCTGCCCAGGCCAGTGGTTACTGAGGCAGGATCAGAGGGGCTGTGAGGATCTCAGCACACCATGATCCAGAAGTATGACCACATTCCTAAGGAGTTCAGCGGAAATAACCATTGTTTCTGCTTGTTCCAAGGTCAGGTGTCAATTCTTCCCAAAAAATTCAAGTAAGCAGGGATAGATTTTTGTCACATAGTGTTTCATTTAGGTGAGGAGAAAGAATTACTTTTCATTAAATATATTGATAGTATTTGATCTCAAAGCCATCCTCAAATTTTCCTTGAGAAATTCTCCCAAACAATTTGATATTGGCCACTTTTTAATGACCCATTACTTACTGTTTTCTGTAATAAATATATAGTTACACACACCAACAGATCTAATTGACAAGTGTGTATTTGTAACTGTATTTACATTTGTAAGCATATTTTATTTTTTCCACCTTTTCTACTGGTTTTAATGGAATGAGCCTTGACCTTACTGCCTTTCATTCAGGTTAGCTGTTGTTTATCACCAACATTTCCTTCCAGACAGTGTTACCGTTGTACTATTTCCCCAACTTGTAAGATGTCTGTGATCTCATTGCTTGTAGTTTGTGGACTGTCTTAATTTCTAATGTTATTAAGTCCCAAATGCTTCAGAGAGAGTGTATTCACAGTCCTTGTGAATGGACCATGGAGTCCTTCAGTTCTACACAAGTGCTTGGATCTATCATTATGTCCAGCTCCTTCGTCATTGTGGTGCCTTTTTGATCTCTAACCCTGCTGCTACGTTTATTTCCTTGACTGCTTGGGTTTTTAGGTGTATTGTGCAATATGCCTTTGTAATACCAATATTGCGTGCTTGGCAAACATGACTGCCAGGTGGTAGTGCTAGGCCACTGAACAGAAGGCATCTGAAATCTAGGATAACCAGAAATCTTCCATATCACAGTGGAAAATGTCAAGCCCATGGGCTGGTCCTGACAGCTGATGTGCGAGTGAGCAAAGATGAAACATAGTTGTTACGTACATGGAGGTTTAAACTACAGCGCAGTCCATCAGAGCAGTCCTTCAAATGAAATGATGACACTGGCCCTTCAAGGGGCTCTGCTCTGACTTCCATTAATCACAGACAAACTGGGGGTGCTCAGTACCTTACAGTGTCGACCTGCTATTGCATGCTGCCCTGGCATGTGAAGGGAGAAGCCTTGTGGAGCTGCAGTGTGCTGGGCAGCCAGCGTTTCCGATGGCAGTACGCAGTCCCAGGAGCAAGAGAGCGTATGAAAAAGCTGTTTTGTTGAACTATTACGTGCAAAAAGTCAGTGACCTTTTATTTGTTCAATATGAGGGGGGTCTTTTGGGTTTTGTTTTAGTTGTGTTTCATACTTTTATAAAAATTGCATTTAACACTGCAAGAGACACAATTATTCATGTGTACAGTCCTGGCCCCAGAAAAGTGAGTGTCAGAGTCTTCACTGATTTACACCAGGATTGGGCCTGAAGTACACCAGGGCTCCTCCAGTACACAGGGGAGTGAATAACAAATAAAACAGAAGTTTCACTTCAAAGTAGATCCAAGTGCATAACTGTCTGTAACTTGGGAACTGTAGCATGCATTTTGAATTAGGCTAGCTTGGCCCTGAGCCTGTGAGCAAACTGAAGAGTTGGTATATTTTGGGGTGGTTTTTTGTTGTTGTTTTTTTTTTTTTTTTTTTACTGTAGACACGATTTGATTTTTCAGTCAAGAAAGAATGGCAGGTCTCTGTATTTTACTAGTTTATTTTGGATGGTAATCTGCTAGGAAAGCCTCTGAGAGGTGGGGGAATGTTAATGCATGGGTGCGAGGCCTTGCAGTACATTTATTGTTTGGTAGATAGGCTTTAGCCTTGAAAATGCACTGCTTCATGTCTGGAGATGATTTTGATTTTTAAATATGTATATATACAAGGAGAAAGATTTAAAAAGTTGAGAAGTGTAACTATCCATACATACTTACATGTAGCGCACACACTCATAATTTTGAGTTTTGTGGGTTTTGAGGACAATTTGAGGGAGAATGATGCAGTGTTTCAGGCCTACACGTGATTTGAAAGTTACAAAGGTGGCTTAAAAATACAGAATGTATATTCCAAAGTGCTTAAAACAGCATAAAAATTATTGCATAGTAGTAGTCACAGTGCAAAGCTATAGACAAAACCTCCTGATCAATGAGGCACCCAATAAAGATGTGCTTTCTAGGAAGATAGCCACCAGAAGGCTACAGAGGGAAAGGGGAGGCTAGTTCCATGTCTAAAGTGTACCTAGTGCCACTGTCCACATTGGGGCTGTTTTATTCTTAAAGATCTTGCCAAGTGATGTGACAGTAGTTTGTAGGACTTAATAACACCTGTTTTGAGAACTAAAATTTTCAGTGGTGTCTATCTTTTTTTTACTGAACTAAAATAAATAAATAGATACTTAAACGTGAGCAAATCTTATGTTACTATTTTGTAAGACATGTTTTAAAATATGTCAAATAAGTGCACTTTAATAGCCATAGTAAATATCTTTTCTTTCAATAAAAGCATTCAGCTGATGGACTGAAAAATAATTAGTTTTGGTAATTTGTTGCTTACATTAATATTCTCCCTTATCATCAAACCCAAAAGCAGATTGTTAGAAAAGAATATAATGGTTTCTGAATGTGTGCACAGCTGAGCAGAGTTACATGGGATGAGATACTTTTGTAGTTGCAAAACAAGTGTTCTTTGGGACTTTTTTTGTTGTTGTTGTTTTGATACTTAAGCAATTGCATATATGCCCTGCCCGCAAGACCACAACCAAAACTTAACTCTGGTGAAGGAAATGTGTCAAAATTAAACTTTCAAAATGACTAAAAATCAGGAGAAGATACATGGTAGAAAGTGTTTGGCTAGAAAAAGTGCAGCTGATTTCCCTTTGTTAGCCTCAGTTGGTGTTTAGGTTTTCTATTTAATTTAAGGATGAATGCTTCATTTTGTCACGTGTGAATTAGAGGTTACTACTTTAGTGGAAGCCCTGCAGGATATTAATGTGTGTTTTGGGCATTTTAATGTTGGTCAATTGGAAAACAGTTACTCCAGTGAGGGAATTGATTGACTATTGATTACATACTGAGGGTGCGATTCTTTAGGGTATAAACAAGATTTGACACATGAAGAATCCAAGCATTTGATTGGATAGTGGCCATTTTTATATTATCCTATGTTTTATTATGTCTGCTGGTCAAAAAATCAGATTTTACTGAAACAGTGCATAAAACTATATTTATTTAATACAGCCTTTAACGGCAATGGAAAATACTGTTTGGAGTTACAAATTGTGGCTACTTTTTAATCCTAAATTATTTTTTTTAAGCATACAATTAAAATGGTAATATAATCAAACAAAAACACTTATGGTAAAGGCACAATTTTGCATACTAAAGTATATTTAAACTTTTTTTGTAAGGTTTTTTTTTTTAATTCTGGTAGATGTGTCAGTCAATTCAAGTAAATTGGTTAGATGGCATTTTAGTGTATATTCTCCTACTACGTGATTTGAAGTCTGTGGGTTTGGCTTGAAGAAAAACATTTAAAGTTGCATCCGTAAAGCAACTATTATCATGTTCCTTGCAGATTTTAGACAGCTTCAGGAGTGACATGGCACAAATCAAATTTTAAGGCTTTGATTTTTAAATTATGTTCTCCTTTTTTACTTGAACCTGTAAAAGAAAGTTAAAAAGCAAAATAAACCTCTACAAGAAAAGTGTCAAGCACCTTTTTTTCCTTAATCTTTACTGTTCATGATATCAAGCTGTGATGTGTTTCAGGAGAAGGAACCTTTGAAATGAAGTGTTAGGAAATGCATCCTTGTCAGTATATGTGGCAGTACTGGATACATGCACTAGATTAGTAATACTCTTAAATCCCATTGGATTAAAATAACTGAAGACATAGCTGTGATGTTATTGCTGTAATCGTGATAGAGTAATTATTTCTTCCTTGTCTGATAATGGCATAGCATGCCTAACATGTGAGAAACTTCGCTTTTGTCACTGAAATTTTAATTTAGAAAATTTAGGAAAAATATTTTCAGAACTCCATGGTGGACAAAGACTTACAGCCAAAACACAGCAATATGAGGATTTCTCTGGAGAAATCTTCCAGGTCAGAAGACAATCTAGAGCAGGTTAACCACTTCCATTTGATGCTGTGGGCCTAAAGTGTGAATGGACTTGTTGGTCAGTACTGATATAGCAAGATACCCCATACAATTTGTGCTTCCCATTATTATATGATTAGATCCCAAGTTTACATGTAAAGTTAACATACACAGGTTTGCCCCCTTTATTCAGTAACAAGCTGCTTTTCCAGATGTCAGGCGATTTTAGACTTTCAGAAGAGGGATTACTACAAAATAAATAATTTGTGTGAATAAGACCTGCACAGGTCCAGCAAATTTAACACCCAGATGTACTGCTCATGAACTCTCCATCACCTACATGGTGGAGTCACTCTGTGTGTACATACATGATTTAGCTGCATGGAACTGTAGAGGGTCCCTTACGTAAGCTGCAGTCAGGGCTTTCAAAATCCTTAAAACAGATACAAACTGCGCATTTATCCTGAATTCCACAGACCCAGAACTGAGCAGCATCTCCAGAAAAGCCTTGCTTCTCCTTTACATTTTTCTGGGATAACTACTCCTTTCCTGTCAGAGCAAGGAGTGAAATGAGGAGATCTGGAGATTAAATGATACCTACAAGACAAGTGTTATCTTAGATCAGATAGAAAACCTCTTGAATATTGAGGGTTACAGTTTCTTTTCTCTGCAGTTACACTCTCCATCTCAGTACCAGAATGTTATAAGAGTGAGAACATTATTCAAAACCAGAGAAGCATTAAACTTGCTCTGTTTTTTTTCTTTTTGGTTTTTTTTTTCTTTCTTTTTTTCTTTTATTTCTTTCTTTCTGCTCAGCATATTTTGGCCTGCTGGAATGTATTTTACACCTGCTTACGATCTCCAAAGATAAAACCTCCAATATTAGTATGTCTAAATAGCTCATTATGCCTGATGCATTTATATGTAACCCTCAAATAAAATATTTTGATCCCAGTTGTCATTTATAAGATGTCTTTTTATATAACTGTGATAATAAGGTAAAATGACCTTAGCTTGAGTATAAACATGGCATACGTTCACTGGGAACACCTTTGAGGTAACAATTTAGAATAAAGTGCTTACAAGGGAGAAACTGTGGGTTATTAATCTGATATGATAGTTCTGAATCTGTTCTGATTTGGAAAAAAATAGAAACATTTCCAAAATAAGCACAGGAAATCTAAAATACAGTTAAAAATTACCATTTGCACAGCAATCAACCTGGAGACTGTTCCTATTTCAAAAAGAGCAGGCTCTAATTAAGCTCTGGCAAACTCAGTTCTATTTCCTTTCACTCTGATAAAGTTTGCCAGTGTTTGTCAGTGCTGAGTTTGGCTTGTATGCAGTTAAGCACGTCATCAGCTTTCATTCAGATGATTCAACTAGTTCATGTGTTGCTTTTGATGTATTGCAGCTGTGCTTGTGTTTAATTTATGCAGATATCCTAGAATCTACATTTATTAGCATCCATGATAGCTAAAACAGAAGACATGGGTAGAGTGCTTCAGAATTGCAAGAAGTTAATTTCCTCTTCATGTTTATCAATGTGTAGTCTCTATATCTCATTCTAAGAGTGGTTCTGCCTTCAGTCAAGATCTGTCCAATAACTTTCTGGGCATAATTTGGAGTCTCTGGATTCAGCTGAAATGTCTGCCTTGATAGTTTAGTGATTTTAAATAGTTGATAGATGAATGAATGGAAATTCTTATCTGTTACAGAAAAAAACCCCTGTGAATAGGAAAAGATAGCTTCAGTAAATTAATGCCTTGAATAGTTTGACCAGTCTTACCTATATGTCTCATTATTTTCAAAATCATCCTTTATAATTTAATGAACAATCAATAGTGTAATACATCTTTCCTCTTGGAAAGAGTGAAGTACGTATTCACAGCTTAGTATTCAAAATAATGGGGGTTTCATAATGTCGTACATTTTCCTACTTGAATTACTTGAGGGTATCCCAACCTGTTTATTAGAATCTCCTGTGGGGGGAAAAAGAGAGCTCTTCTGCATAAATTCACACATTGGGTCTGTAATTGTTTTGAGATTTTTTTCTTTTACTCTTCAAAATAGATGTATTCCAGTATTTTCCACGTTCACATCTCTGACAGGTGAAAAGAAGAAAAAGGATGTTTTGAATTATGCACGTAGTGCTTACCTGTATGTGTGGTGCTGTCCAAGAAGCTCGCAAAATAGTATGGCTGCTAAATTCTTTCTACATTTCTTTTTCAATTGTAAAACTTGTCAGAATATGTTAATATAGATCTGTATCCATTCCAGTTCTGTTTTCTAGAGTGATCACTGACAGTAATAGCAGAAAAGTAATTGTATACACTATGTTTGGCTTATTTCTCGATCCCACAGCATTTTCTGGTGGAAATAGGGATTTACAGAGAGGAAAAAAAAAGAAATCCGTGCTTCTTAATGTTCTTTTGCTCAACAAATATAAAGGTCTCCACAGGCAAGGATTAACTAATACAAATATGCTTTTGGAGCAGCTATTGAAGAATTACTAATAAACATCATTATAGCTGAGTTCAAGATATTCAACCTTGTAAATATACCCCATTATAATTTCATTACAGTAGGCTGAAGCCCTAGGAGAAGCCAATGTTTCAACCTCTTTGTTGAAGTCTTAATGAATTATTAGAAGGTGGCTGATTAGAAAGCATTGAATCAGAAGGGGCTGCTGCATTCTGAATGTTACTCTCTTTGATGTTGTTTACCTCCCAGGTTGACTCATTTCCTTGGCCAAAACTCTTGGCATGCAAAGCTGTGAGCCTACTTTGCTGGGCCTTTACATCCCAGTGCACGTCTGGAAGTGAAATATGGTAGGTAGGTGTTTAGTGAACCTTGTAAGTGTTCCCTGAAACTCATGCTATCCAGAAGTGTGACACAACTATATTGCTAGAGCTAAAGGGGATACAAGAAGAGAAGTTGAATGCCCAAGCAAAATTTTAATTTCTCCTTAGACAAAACACACTTTCCATACTTAATTCCCTACCTTTTTTCTATGTGGTGGATCTGCTTGCTTTCTGCTTCCACTTTCCTCTGAACTCAATGCCTCTTCAGCTGTCCAAGGCAGAGTCTGCACTGTAATGTGAAAATACCAGTTTGTGACACTCAGGCCACTTCACACGGCTGGGTCAGAGCTTGGGCCTGCCCCGTGTATTGGCATATACCTGAGCTTTGTCTTCTGGAGAGCTCCACATTTTAGGTAGTGAAATAAGAGCACAGGCGTAAGGAATTAGGATGTGAGTGCATCTCGTCTTGAGACTGGAGTGAGATCCTTGACTGACTCCTTAACAACATAAACATATTCACAGAAGTGTGGATCAAGTCTGAGGAATTGGTGCTGTCATCATCGTGCCTTAGTGGTGTTCCACTGCTTCCCAGAGCGTATTTACAGGGCAGTCCCTCTGTGAGGATTCACATTTCCCTGCAGCTCAGTTCCACAATGGGACGTTGCCTGAAGTAAACTCAGAATAAGAGCAGCAATAAACTATATCCTGATTTTTCATCTCCATTAGACTAGTATTATTTAAAGATCTTTTCATTGGGTACATCACCTAAAATAATGCAAAAGCAGCAGCTGTTAACCACAAGGTTCTTCACTCCAGCAATGGTCGACAAACTAATCCAAGTGGGTTTTTTTGGTTGAACTTGTCTTCAGGGTATCCTGTACTGCAGCCTCTGCTCTCCTGGGGTGGAGAGGGGGGTTTAAAAAGTTGCCTTGCTTGGATTGAGTGTCTTTTCTTTAAGGATTACCTAGCAATATGATTAAATTCTTGAGCATGGCCTGCACAGATAGGAGTGACCTATAGTTTAAGCGTTCAAAGCTTTTGAGATGTCTCGTTGGTAACGTGCCTTGGACAGATCCTCAATTTTGTGTCTTCTGAAATACCACAGAAGGAGCATCATAGCAGACTATATTTTCACTTCAGTTACAATAGCATCTGGATTATTTAAAATTAACTGGATACTTTTAATTTGAAGAGGCAAGTATGCAGGCTGAGATTATTTGAAGCATAGTAATGAGAGCTGTAGCCAGGCCTCTTATCGTGCGCTTAAGGAAATGGAGAAGGTTCGGAGGGTGCAAAGGAGGAGGAATAAACATAAAAGCTGGCTTTGCCAGACAGGTAAAGACTTATTCATGCTGGGAGACTCTCCAGCTGAGAAAATCCATGGTTGTTACAGCCTTTGTGCCACCAGAACAGAAAAAAAGGTTGGCTGAGAGAAGAGAATCTGGCTCAAACAACTTAAAATAAATATCAGATGTCAGAGCTGTGACTTAATTGTTTAGCTAAGTAGATCATGTGAATTACTCACAGATTGAGGACCTGTTTTTGCTTCTGTTGAAATCAAGGAGAACAGAACCAGGGCATACTCTCCTTCCCATGTCTTACAGCCCTCAAAACTGTGTTATTTTTGAGAGTACAACGGCTTCTAGAGTGATTTCTTGTACCAGTTGGGAGTCCAGAGAGCTGCTAGTACACAACTGCTTTGTGTTTTATTACTGTAGACATAAGCTAAGGCTCTAAACAGAATGCATTTCCTTAGTTGCTGTTGTTTTTTATTTCAAAAATTGAAATTCAGACAATGGCTTCTGTGACTCTTAATAATGGAAATTGGATCTCCAGGTCCAGACATTGGTTTCTGAAAGTAGCCAGTTTCAGAGATACATTGAGACATAGGTGTATTCTCCTTCTAATGCAGTCTCAGATTACAGCTCTGACAGTCTCAGAATTAGACCAATGCCCCAAATCAAAGACATTAGCTTATAAATACCCCCTTGAGAAACTGGTTCTGAAAGCTTTATGACTGTGTTGTGAAAAAAATTAGGAAATACATTAAATGTTTGTTACCTTTATGAACAAAGGGAAATAAAACATTTTTCTCTGTTATTATACTATTACATGTTTCCTTTAGCATCTTAAAATTATTAAATAAAAATCTCCATGTTTACTCACGAAGGCTTTGCAGGAGTGAGGAGACTATCAGAAGGCAGACAGTGGCAACTGGAAACTTGAAAGGATTGTTTAGTTAAATTACCTGGAGCTGACTGACAATCTTACATAGGAAGAAGGGAAAGATTTTGGGAGAAGGCTTCACATGTGCAATTGAAAGTACATTTCCATTACCGGTCTAAAAGCCATCACATAGTTCTGCTGACAGGGTGAAATATTGGTAGACAGGTGGCAGAAAGAAAAAATGTTCGGAAAGATCTACAGCCAATTTGGAGACTGACCTGTATTTGTACAAACTCTGGCTGGATGATGAATGACTGCTGGTACAGCATGTAACTGATGACATTATAAATGAATGAAGCATAGAGAAATTACTTAGTATCATATTTCTCAATGTACCAGAAGATATTGTGGGAAATGTTCTGATTTAGATAGGGCAGTTTTTAAGTGCTGCTTTCTGCATTCATATTGCAGGGGGCATCAGAGGGTGGCAAGCATCTCTGTCCCCTGGCCAGCTGGGGTCAGCATCTCCAACGGTCCTTATCATGAAGATGATGGTAATCATTACTGCAGTTTTAAACGGCAACAAGTTGTGTTTTCTTTTTCTGAGTAATGAACGTACAGTGTCTGAGCACTTACCAAACAATTACTTTCCTTTCACAAATGGTGAGTTAAGCAAAGAAAAAAGTTTGAGGGGGACAGAAGGAATGTACTGTCGCCAGTGATGAAAAACCTGAATAGTTCACAGCAGGCAAGACTATCCTCTCCATACCCTGTCCATCTATCCTGACATTTCATATGTAATTAAATGCTTTTTCTGTAGCTCAAGTTCTCTTCCCTTTAGCTCCTTCCAAGCTCAGGTTATGTGTTTCCCACAGTTCAGTGCCCAGGCTTGGAGGAGCCAACTCTAGGGATAATCTGTTGCCCATAAGAGGGTGTTGAACTGGAGCCTGGCAACCCCTTTCAGTCTGTAAATAGTCGTTACTCTGCTGAGGTAGGAAGGTCTTCCTGGAATTAAGGTTCATGCTGTTAGTTGTCTTCATAGCAATGATCGCTACTAACTATTCCTGTCACTCTGTTCCCACTCGCAGCTCCATGGAGACCAGTCAAGGGGAGGGGGCCAAGCGGAGCACAAGGGGGGGAAGAAGGCAAAGTGCAATGGCTGGGCAAGAGTAGGGCATAGGCAGGGACGAAGGGGGGCAGTGGCTGGCTGGGTCCTTCCCGTGGATATGAACAGGTCTTTATCACCTTCCCAAGACTGCAAGTCAACCTTTTCTGCTGCTAAGACTACTGGAGGGACTTAGTTAAAAATGGTTTTCCTCCATAGCTTCTGAAGAATTGACCCAAGTGTGGGTGGACATAGGAATGATAAATAGGTGTTCTTCTCCTGAGCCTTGTATCCTGCGTGGGTGATCCAAGTGATACAAGATGAACACCAAATGCTTCCATGCCTGTTTCTTCACTTCTGGGTGTTCTCTCACTTCTGGGTGTGTTTTCCAGCCTCCTCCCTTGTACCGTCACAGGTGCTTTCCCTTTTGTATGATATGGGAATGTGGATCACAGGGAGTGGTCAACTGAGACAACATGAGCAGTTGTGGTGTCTTAAAGATGGCCCTCTAACTTCAAGTCAGAAAGCTGGGTTATAAAGGAAAGAACTTCCATATCCTTCCCAAGCAGCAGCATAAAAATGAAAAAGAGTGAACTCAAGCAAAATTAGTATCTTATTTGCTTTGTTTGCTCTTGTTTTGATTTTGTGGAAGTTTCTGTTGAAAGACTGATCACACCTGAAGCATAAAAAACCCTAGAGGCACAAGGTCATCTCAGAGGACTTTGTCACTTCACTTGAATGAAAGGAGGCAGGTCTCCCACAGATTGTGTTTGGGAGGGATCGTGTTCGCGAAAGTGCCATGATACTAACTGTAATAGCACAGGAGCTTTGACCTGGGCACTCCACTTTCTCCAGTAGAGAGATAAAAGGATTATGGGACTAAAGGTCTCGCTTTCTTGAAAAAAGAGGACAAACTTCACTTTCATTCATTTTCTAACCCAGATGAATGGAGAGGAAACTGCAGCAGTGAAGAAAATTTAGAATACAAATGAGCACATAATGCCTTCTGAGGCAGCATCACAGTTGTGGTTCTGGTGTTTTGGAAAGGGAAACTTGAAAAAAGTGAACTGTTTTAAAATTTGTCTGTCTCATGAGGTACACCAAAGTTTAATTAGTTCTCATGAAAAGAGCAGTGTTTTATGATCTGAAACATCCAAAAAAGGAGCTAGATAATGGACATTCTTTTATAAAACCAAGCTGAATCAGTAGGATGTTACTTATGGATTTAGCCTGTGCTAGAAATATGGCAAGGAGTTTGAGACATTTAATTTCTAATCCCACGTACTCCTTTGTAATGTAATAAAAAGAAAAATAAAATTAATTCAGAAACTAACTCCATTTAATTTCCAGTAGACAAAGAATGAGGGAGTTAGCAATAAAACACTATAGCAAACAAATGTATTTCTTCTCAGGGTGAAAGAGTGTGTTTTGCATGGCTCATTATCATACATTTACAAGACTGCATAGTCTTTAGGTAAGACTTAGCACTTGATGAAAAGGACTTCATAGGGGCAGGAGTAGTAGGGATTCCAGGAGAAATTTCTCCCTCTTAGGTCCTCTCATAGGCCATGATCCAATAGGGATAACAGCACATAGAACATAATGGAGATGATGGAACTGAAGCTAGTGTTTCACACTTAGAATCATATGACTGGAACCCATTGTATTTATTAAATCCAGCCATCTACTATTTCAGGCACCATGTCCTGGAATCTTGTTCATAACCTTTTCAAGGAACTGCAGTGTGCCTAGCTAATATAAGACTTGTCTTGCCTGTTTATCATTTAGCAGATATAAATAAATACCCCTTTCCTCTTGAAGAAACGTCCAAGACACATTAGCCTTGCTCTTTAATGTTACTATTTGTATTATAGTATGTACAGAATCTTCCATACTATTTATAACAGAGTGTTGCTAAAGCTTACTGCCCCATTGCTCAAATAAAGGGTGTACATCCAACTGAAGTCAAGTGTCTAAAGTCAGTCATCTGTTTTCTTGGTACCCACCTGAAGTGCTCTGTAATAACAGTACAGCTGAAAAATATTTGGGTCCAAAACCCCTTCCATAATTCCCTTGCAATTACATTAATGGAGTATTGATGTGTGAAGGGGACTATGTGGCCATCAGCGAGAGTGGAATTTGACCTTGGTCACTATAAAAAGGCAGCACTTCTGTTTCAAGATTTTTTAGAAAATAATAATAATTCCATTCCAAAGAAAGGGTGATGAATGAGAAATTTGAAATACTTCAAATCTTCTCCAAACTATAGTGCACAGATGTCAATCCATCAAACAAATGTTATGAAGATATATAAACATATACTTCTACAGACAGAAACAAGACATGCTGAATTAGGAAAGCAGTTTACCTTTGCTCTTTATATGTTTTTTAATGTGTTCTTTCTCTGACTTTATTACAGTTTGTAGAAGGTGACCATATCTGATTTTATTGACAGTTTTAGGAATCCCTTCATACAATACTTTGTGCACTTTTTTAAATGTTCAGCATTTGCAATACTACATTTTGGTAGAACCAAATAGATGGCAGTTACTCTCCTGTGAATGCCCTGTGAGTATTAATCCCCCCTGGGTTTAAGGGAGCAACTGATGTAGATAGGGCTTACAAGGGTGAGTAAGAGAGTTTTGACACAGGTGAGCAGAGATTCTGGGGTAAGTATGAATGGTTGGCACTACATGTGATAGACTGGCAGAGGGAAGACAGGAAAAAAATAGAAATTTTGACTAAATTCCAGAATGAGATTTTATAAGCTGGTGCTTCCTTTTAAGCCCATCTTTAGCACAATTAAGAATTACACTCATTTTTTAAATGCTCTTGCCATTGGTGACTGACATGGTAAACTTTATAATCCATAATGCAGGCAGACCCTATTAGGCTTTCTCTTTGGGGTCATGCTATTTTATTTCTGAACTGACCGATGTCACAGCCCACTTTGTTGGTCAAGTTCCTGGTGAATGTTACTGAATGAAGTAACTCCAGATACTGTATTCATAATGAAAGTTGGGAGAATTTGGGGATATACCAATTACTCAGTATTTAAAAGGACTATTATTTGCCATGCTCACATCAGAAAACTATTACTGGAATGAATACCAGGGAAAGTAAATGTTCAGTCACTAGTTTAAGTATCCTTAGAAGCACTGTTTCAAACCTTGACAAGTAAATAATCATGGAAGCATTTATTTGACATGAGAGCTGAACTAGCATTTTAGGACTTGACCAATGAGGTACAATCATGTATCACAATGTGCATTCCAGATATTCTCTATAAAAAAGTTGGAATACCAAACAAGGATTTTATGGACAGGAAATAAATCCAAAGAGATTAGAATACTGTTTATGTCTACTCTGAGAAGCAGAAGATAAATTGACTGAGTCATTCATTATAAATTCTTAATTGTACTCTATCTGTAACCCTTAAGCTCTAGAGTACACTTCATACTGTGAGAACTGAAAGGGCTCCCGTTTGACAGAGTAGATGGGAAGCCTAGTAAACTGCTCTCAGAGCAGAATGGTATGCATGAATACATTCAGCATATTCTACATTCAGTAGATGGCAGTGGTATGCAGTTGTAGATTAATTCAGGATTTTCTCTTGAGCAGATGCTCTCATCTCTGTGTATCCCAGCAGTGTTGATTTGGAAGTTTATTTGTTTTGGTGTTTTTTTGTCAGAAAATAGTAAGATACCAGATAATTTTTCACCTGCTAGAGCAGACAGTGATAGAAAATGTAAAAAAAATTGCTAATTTATTGTAATCTTTATTACACAGCACTTGGAAGAATCTGGTAAGTTTTGAATTTCAAACAGAAAGAAATGCGTCTGTCTGGAACATTGACTCATTTTCCATCTGTGCCCCATGGAACTTAGTATGTACACATCAAAGTCTCAAAAGAATTCAGCAAGTGGGAGCTGTGTGTGTGTTACTTAATAGGAGTAGTAAGACAGTGATGTCTTGGAATACTGCACACAGAAGCAGATATTTTCCCTTGCCTAAAGGAATGAATTCCAGATCTATTGGGGAAAAGTGGGGTGTGTGTGTGTGTATAAGCAAAGAAATTACTAAGACAATTAGAAATTATTATAAAGCTTTTCATTGTGGAAAACTGGAAGAAATATAACAAAACAAAAGGAGAAATACAGTTTTATGTGGTAGAAACTGCAGATGAGGAGGCTAAGAGAAGTAAAATACATCATTTAAGAAGATATTTTCTCATATGGCAGTTATTTCTAATACAAATAATAGAAAAAGTTTAATGATTTACGATTGTTAATCATGGAAGGAGTTGCTCTCTGTTGCAAAGAGCAATGTTTTTTCTTGCCTCCCTATGGGAAACTGCAATAGAAAATGCATTAAATATATCAATCTGTGAACTGAGTTGTAACACAACCACAAATTTGTCCTAAGGATTTTGAGCAGTCTTGGACGGCCCCCAGAATCAATTGGTGGTCCCCGAGTAGGGAATACAGATGTCGCATATTTTCAACAAAGAACTGCATGCTCTCCTCTGCTGTATTGGACACCATATGAGGATCCAGAGGAACATTTCAATCTATATTAACATGGCTCTTGTTTGCAGAATAAAAAGTAGTACTGTTCTGGTAGCAGTGGAATAGCAGCATTAAAAAACCAGCATTTCCAACCTAGCCAAAGCTGCTGGAAAGTCTCGGTTTTGCAGGTAAGAAATTTGTCCAGCCAAGGGCACAGAAGTAAGAGTTTTGTGCAGTCTGGTCGCAGCCAAAGTATAATAATGAAAGTAGGAAATTTAAGACCTTTTAATTAGTCAGGGTACTGAAGAAAGAAGTATATGTTAATTGATTCAACTCTGCTTACCATCAGCTGCTGCTGAGGGCTGTGTTAGGAGCCATTCTCCCAAGCACTGTGAAACCGTGGGATGGCAAATGCCCTCAGGGAAGGGGACTGACTCCCTGTGACAGCTGCCTACAGTGGTGACCGCACATTTCTGTCTACTTGTAGCAGGAATACATGGATCAGATCTCTAGGTGCATGCTTCATGCTCTGTTTATTCACAGGGTGTTTTACCATGTGGTTCCCTTGTATGACACTGTAGTCAAACACTTAACACAACACTGTACTCTTATCAAAATGAATGTTAACATTTTTTTTCTCCACTAGGATGCCTTATCTTTGCACTGTTTCCTATTTTAGTTGATTTTGAGCAGAACTTCCTTGTTGTGCTTTTTGTTTGTTTGGTTTTTTTTTTTGTGTGTGTGTGTTTGGTTTTTTAACTGAGGCAGTACATCTCTTCCTAACATTTGTAGGAATTATTACATATGTAAATTAAGTCATCCAGAGGAAGGATGGTTTGGGTCATTAAGGTTTCTGAATATCTTTTTTTTTTTAAGCACTGCCTTTTAAAAAGATTTCATGTATTTTTAAGACAATCATGATGAGATACTTTCATGCTGGCATCACAATTTCATTTCGTTCACTCATTTTTCTACTATATCGCTTTACTTGGATATTTTCCTTATGTTCCAGTCTAGTTTCATCTCTGTTGATTAAATTCTTCTTACACTTTATCAACTTCTTTACGAATCTGAAAGATTTTACCATCACTTCTATCACCATACATTTTATTTTCACGTAAACTAAGTCCATCATGACATTGCTGAATGTATGCAAACCTACTACTACTAGTAGTGTTTCACCTTGTGGTACTGTCACAGCAGACAAGGGTTGCCATCTTCGGGCACTGTGGAGAGTTTCTAACAAAGAAAAGCTCCATCCGAATAAACGGGACTTGTCTATACAAGTACTTGAGAGACAGTTTTGCTGACAGCGTTCCAGTATTTGTAGAAGCATCGTATTTCATCCACTGCAAGATTTATTGTTATGCTATGAACAAACATAGGCTTTGTTTAAGCTGAAGCTTCAGAGAGTCTTGTCCTTCAAAGTGTCACTTCTATTTAAAACTTTATTAACACATTCTGTATTTATGACATGAAATGGTCTTTTAAAAAAAATATTAAAATTTCACATGCTATTTTCATGCCAAAACAACACTTTTAGAAGCCTGCATCTGAATTTATAATAGAAGAGTCAGCTGCATCTTACTGCTGACAGCTTTCTTCTACCATTTTACAGAGAGGAAGAAGAAAATACACAACAAAACATTTATTTTCTAAATGCCATAGTTATAAAATAACTTCAAACAAAATACATGGAAATTAAGATTTTAATAAGATTGTATGATGGTTTTGCAAAATTTAGATAAATCTGTATTAGACTAGGAAAAAATTATTGTAAGCTTGGTAATACGAGACCTGCTGAAATGTATTGCTTTGTACTAAAATTAATTTGGCTTGAAAAGGATTTAAAGTGGAAATACAACTAGGAAAGAAGAATAAAAAGCAAAGAAAGAGTTATTCTAAAGCATTTCTCTTTTCTGAAGAACAATTACATTAAAATGACTTTACCAGAGTAAATAAAACCCAAATCAGATCATATAACCATTGTAAGATATAATAAGATATATTATCATTACTATTGAATGTCTTTTACTAAGCATTGTGTTATAAACAAATTTATGTGAGATTATAGTAATTTGAACTGCCTAACTGTATTAAATAACTTCTTGAATTGCAGAGCAACATAAAACCAAGAAAGGCCTGTTATTCCAACATGTGACATGTCATTTCAAGGAATGTTGTACAACACAACAGGGGATATTCTGAATTCACAATGGATATTCTGGAAAATGGATAATTATTAAACCTGGCTAAAAATGCTAAGCTTTTAAATACTGCAGTTGTGTGTTGTGGAGAGCACTTTAGCATCTGCATCTGCATGTAAATCTGACAAATATTGCTTAGGTGGCAGAAAAAAAGGTGTAATGATAACTGATGTAATCACTGTTTTTATGTTCTTTTGGATATACTTATGTTTTCCTGAAGCATTTACCTCCTGTGGAGAAGTTTTCCACAAGTGCTTTGCCAAGCTGATTTTTTTATTCAGCCATTGAGGAAGAATTGCTTTGGATTTTGTTGAATTGCTTTTTTTTTTTTTTTTAGATGCATGAATATTCTTACAAGAAGAGAATCTTGATGAACAATGCGGGGTCTGAGCTCTGCTACTTCACGTTTTCTGTGCTTGCCTACAATACAGCCTGCAGTGAGATGTTGTAGATCCTCTGCTGTAGACCCAGACTAGGCCAAGAGCAGGAGTAGTTTTTGCTGGCTGATTTACACTGCTTCTCTGAAGAAGCTTAAAATAATCAAAGGCTGCCTGTTGGGTGCACAAAAAACTGAGATTGTGATTTTTTTCTGCCAAGGTGATATCTATCGCCTGAGGATGTGGAGTTTTCATGCCCCAAACCAACAAACTCTTGTGTGGATTTGGCTTATTTCAGTGCTGCCAGCGCAGCTCTTATTTATACTCCAGCAGGGTATGAATTTTCCAGGCACAATTATGATGACATGGTGCTGGAGACAGTGCAAACACAGGGTGAAAATCAGCATCGTCTGTCACAGCTTTGCAATCTGAACAGATGAAAAACAGAGAAGCTGAAGGCACAGAAAGGTGAAAAGCCTCACCCGAGGTGCAGCAGCTATGTCTTATATTGCAGGTTGAGCACATACGTGAGCCCAGGGCTATGGCTGATTAAGTATTCTACGTCTCTGTAATCATGTCCAAATTAGTGAAAAATTAAACATTTGTGTCAGCTACTGGGTGCTGAATAGCAACTAAAAGTGTGAAGAATAATGTTCTAGGGAATTAGCTTAACAACAGTAGTTTAAATCAACTTTGAAAAGTTTGCAACAAAAATGTAAGAGCTGGAGCAGCTGTTGCACACTGCTGCTTAGCTCAGACCTTGGTAGCTCTCCCCATCATCCCATTTATCCCAGCAGGGGATAAAACTCAGGCAGATCCAGTCACCTTTTACCTGAAGCCATGAGAACTTCTGTGAAGTGTTACAACTTGAGAAAATTAACAGTATGGATGGTTTAGAACCATATTTGCAGTATAAATTTAACCATTCTGTCTGTGAAGCAGAGCTTGAAAACCCTCTAAATTGGTCTTGTCCCTAGATTTTGCCATAAATATTCTTAGTATTTTAGACAGAAGATCCAGTAGCAAATCTGTCCTAGCACCATATAATAGTTGTCTATGTGCACTGCTGTCTGTGGAAGGGGTGTAGGATGGGCAGCATTTTGCCCCAGATGAGTAATTATCTAAGGACACGCATAGAGGTCCTAATGTAAATAAGAAAGAAATCCTTGAACTAAGATTATGTATGATTACAAACTGAGATTACCCAGGACAAACCCAGGTCAATGGCACAAATGCCTTTAACTCAGATGTACTCTCTGTGATGAGGAGTGCAGATTTTGTAAGCCTAGGTGCCAGAATGCCACAATCTGAATATTCTCCCAGCTGATTAAAAACAATCATTTACTATATCCCATGGGATATATGCTGGCTGTATTTTACTGATTTATGTAACATGGTATTGAGGCAAGAATGGATTGAATAAACTCTCTCCCCTCAATATTTCCTGTTCATGAGAGTTTCACACTTAAAACAATTTATTTTTTCATTTTCCTGTTTCTTTTGTGTTTTTGCCCAGTATTTTAATTTCAGTAATACTTTGCTAATCTATCTTATATATTCATGTTTCTGCTTCTCCTTTGTGAAATTAATATGTCAAAGGACTTTTAACTTTCACTGTGAGGATGTGAGCATACAATGTGAGAATGGACATTAAGCTGTCTGTCTTAATAGGTGATAACTACCACATGAAATATGACTAAAAGTGTGTTGAAAGCCAGGAAAAGCTAACACAAAGGTTTTGTTGTGATGATTTCTCACTGCTTTATGAACACATGCTGTATGGGCTTCAGATTCTGCTTCTGTCTGCAGTGTGATCTGTCTGGAAGTCAGTGATACGTATTCTGTACAAAAAAGATGATAAATATTTTAATTGAAAACCTAAGTCCTTTGAGACCTGAGCTTCACAGCTGTGTACAGGTAGTGGGGCTTGGCTATGCTGCTGGAAGGCAGAAGGGAATTACTGTGCTTGCGCTGGGCTATTCATAGTTCAGGCGGAGTTGCCCCTGCCATTATAGCCAGTGGATAGAAGTGTTCCAGTAACCTGCGCTGCTGGTGATTTGTGTAGAAATGAGCTTAGACTGTCTTTGTGGAGGGCCCGGGGCTCACTGGTGTTTTACCAAGCAAGTGCACTATGAAGAGAATGAACACTTGAAGAATGACAGCGGGTCAGGGGAGGAGCAGACACACGGTCAATATCGTTCAGCTGCTTTCCAACACATGACTGACCTAGTTTTCCCTGTTGGGACAGGTGTAGCTGGGCTGGTGTGAACCTGGGGCCAATGCAGATTACTTATGGGAAGCCCACCCTGCAGCATTCCTTCTCAGGCTTACCAGTACAGCTACAGTACAATTTTATGCTTGCAATGCCTAGCTCCTTGCCCGAGCATCAAATCCATTACCCTGTTTTACCTTCTGTGCATTTAGGGATGGGGGTTTGGCTGTATGCTGTATTATGAACTTTTCCTAAAGAATTTTATGGGGCAAAAGACAGCTACTGCTCCCATAGTAAATTCTATAGACTTTGAAAGGACCTGGGTCTAAATGTTCTCTGTTAGAGCAGGAACGGTCTGTTCCTAGCCCAACCTTTGGTTACTTGTCAGTACTGGTCCACTTCAGCCATCTCATTCAAAACTCACACAGATTGTTTCACTATTTTGGCTTTTCATTTGCTTCATTCCATGTAATGTCAAACCACCTGACATTTCACATCAGTCAAATTCTTAAGTTTAATGGAGAAGCAGTGGTATTTCTTTTGCAATAAGAAAACAAGTTAGTTAAAACAGATTTTTGAGGGATCTTAAGTAAATTGGGTCCCCTAACCTGGCTGAGTTGCAATAAGGCTTGGGCATTCTAGCTTCCATCCAAGCCTTGAAAAACACTGATGTGACCTGTGAGAAACTGCCTAAAGCCAGTGGTAAGGATTTATTTTGGTAGATAACCAGCATCTTCCTGTGATATCAAAGGGAACTTGCTCTTTTCTCAGCTAAGTGTTAATTCAGATGGGGAATTAAAAAAAAAAATTGGAGAACAGGAAGATTTAAAATTACATTAGCAGTAAAGAAATATTTGTAGTAAATAAATATGTTTAACTGCAGGTCCTAATGCTGTGAGTTAAAAATGTTCCTTGTATTAGTTCTAAGAAAGATACTTCTTTTGAATTTAACATAACATGCAGCTGTTATATATGATTGCTGTCTGCAGTAATAACTGCAGTTACCTAAGAAATTTTTAATACAGTTTTTCAGTGGAAGATTTATGAGACTGAGGGGAAATGTACTAGTTCTGAGAGCATTTGCTTGCATCTAATTTTTTTGCTGTAAGCCAGAGGGAGCATCCCATTGCAGAAAAAAATAGCGAGTATAGGTTTTGTGTTAGCTCTGATTTCTGTTCTGCCTGATTCCTTTGGCTGTTTGGAGACTTCTATTTTCTTATGTACTTTTTGGAAAAAATACCATATATGGAAAGGGAAAATCTTTAAATTCATATCCGTTTTTACAGAAGTACTATTTTAGAGTAATAGTGCAATGAAAATATGTATGGCCCATATCTATCTTAGGTGATCTGTAGGGGAATTTTCTTTACAGGTATTTGTTATTTCAAACCCCAAAATACAGTGTTTGGTTTGTATTTATCTAGGTATTTAAATAATTTATTCAGGTACTTAAATACTTATCATAACATGATAATTAATATTATTTACAGTCTTTCTGAAATTATAGCCCAACTCAGATGTAAGATGTGCAGAAATGATTGTCAGAAAATCTGATAGTGTGTGTTGTAGGATGACCATTTGGTACTCATTTGTGAATTCCTTGAAACATTGCACAATGTTGTTTACACACGCACACACATACACACACACAACTATGAATATTAATTTAACAGTTAATTTGGGAAGCTATTTGGGCTCTTTACAGCAGACATCTTGGAATAATACGCTTGCAGAAATTTTATGGTAATTCCTATACTACATAGATTTTTTTTTTCCTTCTTTCCTCAGAAATTTTTCCAAGAGATTCCAGTCTAAAAGACAAGTTCATAAAACATTTTACAGGTAAGGCAGCTGCTTGCTCTTAGTTTTCCTACATACGCATATTCTCAGTAGCCACAAGTGTCACACCATTAGCTTTTATGAGGTTCTGCACCAAATTTAACATTTGTGAAGTTAAATTTACATATTAGGACTAGAAATTTTTAAAGAAGTAATTACAGTGAGGTTTGAGTCTCTCTGAATAATCTAGCCTAAAATAAATTTCAAAACATGATACATTAAAACATTATTTAAAACTTGTTTCATTTTTATCACTCTGTTGTTGCTTGCCATATTTATTTTCACATTCACTGATTTTAAAACATGTAATTGGACTGCACATATCTTTCAGTATTTTGAGAATACTAAATCACAGAATAGAAAAAGAGCAAAAAATACTTGAAGGGCTGTTTATGGAGCCATTCCTTTATTTATTATTATTATTTTAATTAATTTTTATTTTTACAGTTTTTATATATACAAACCCAATAATTATCAGTTAATTATTATTATGGATCCACTAAATTAATAGTCCTTTTCTGCATGAGTAGTTGTGATCAAAATTGTCAAAATTATTTGACTAACATTAGCTGGAATGAGTAAGGAAAGCAGGCTCATTCCAAAATTGTAAAAGGTTATTTCTTTGTTGTCTCAGAATTTCTGCCTATATTTATTTGTTTTTAATCATACTCTTAAGATCTTCAGTGATGGGGGTGTTGCCTGTTGTTTGTTTCTTTTTCCACAGCTTTATTAGATCCTGTAATCTGTAGGCATTTTCTTAAACTATAGCCTAACTTTCTTTTTCTTTATTCTGTTCAAATCATAATCCTCTTTTAAACAACCTTAGTTAAGTAAACTGTTGAGTTATAGTCCTTGCTAGTTCAAGAGTTAGAACATCCTAAACTAATGAAGTTGTGAGAAAGAGGAGAGAAGGGGAAATCAACATTATCTTTACAGTCCATTATCTTTACAGTTTCAGGGTTAAGAAAATTATTGTACACATCTAGTATGCCAAGAATAGTAGACACATTTTAAAGCCAAATAAGAACCATATGTAACAGTCCTCGACTATAGGAAAAATCATAAATAATCTTGTGAGTCATAAAGCTATCTGTTAATTCAGCTTGAAAAGCCAGCTGACACAGAGTGCTCTGTAAGGCGCAAATAAAATTAACAGCCTATTTTTGATGGCAGGGAAAAGAGCTAGAAAACCATATATTATCTGAAGGGACATGGAATTTAGTGACAAAAGCTGATGTTATCTCCATATATCCTGGGTAATTTCAAATCACATATTTTCTCTCGAGCCTAATTACTCACTCAGATAAAAACCAGCAACAACCTTCCACTTCAAAGTTGCAGAGGCTGCTTTGTCAGTTTATTGAAAAGCTTATCTGTGGCTGAAAAATCTCACGAAATCCACATACTACTGTAAAATATGTCTAGTGTTCAAGTGTGTTCACTGTCATAGAGAGGAAGTTTCTCTCAAGCTTGTGGTAGTTTGGCTCTGCTGTCCAGAGAGAATTGGCTTGGTATGTTTTACCAGGCTGATAAACCACCTTTCAGATTGTAAAATAAATAATTTTTACCCAGAAATGCTTGCTCTCTTCCTCTGACCAGAAAGTTAGTCAATACAGCATGCTTCATAGGGATACTTTTGTAGCATTGCTTGGGAAAAGCTGTTCTTATTCAGGGTTCCTCTGTGCTGAATTTAGAAGATGCAAGTTAAATTTAGGCTTGTTCTGTTAGTGTCAATATATGTCAGTGTTTGCTGCCCAAATCGCAGGAATCTCATCCCCAGCTGTCAGTGGTAGTATTGCTAAGCAGGTTACATGTTGCAATGTTAAAAATATTACATTTTTACTCTCCTTTTCAATTTGGATGCCATCAGTAATACCTTTCATGGCCATCAGCAATTATGGAAGGGCTCTTTGGCAACTTGTTACATTTAGGCCATGTTTTGGAGACCAGTAGCTATATGTTCTTATCAAATATTAACACAGGCAGATGACACTGTATGTCCAGAGAAGGGAGCACAGGCTGGAAGAGCAAAGGTGGCACACTACACCCTGGGAACACAGGGATTTGCCTCACCCAAGTGTTGAAACACATGCTTCCCTCTGCGCCCTTTCTTTCTAGGACTATTTTAACAGGAGATCAGGTTCCTTGTTTTTCAGCTGTCATTTTTTTCCCCTCAACACCCACATTGAATATTAAGAACTTCATAGACCATCTATGTGCAAATTAGAAGCATTATTACATGAAACTACATCAACTTTCCAGGGCTTAGAAACTCCTCTTTTCTTAAAAAGTTGCTTTTATTTATCCTTAGAAATAATATCTGCATTCCATCTACATTATTCCTTCTACATTAGACTACTGATGACTACTGAGCAAACTAAATTCTGTTGTAGTCACACCATTCTATTTTTCACCATATAATAAATTTTACTGTTAATTTTGAATTACGGGAGTTTCAATGCTAAGCCAGTCCATCGTTTCCAAGGGCCATTTTTCTGTTATTCAGATCATGAGCATAATAGTGTAGCAATAGCATTTTTTTGTGTTATTTCAGTAGCAAAGTATACTTGTGTTGCATCATAACTGTTTAAGGTGTAGTAAAAGACTAAACGTAATTTTAGCCAAAAAAAAAATGATTAACTTAATTTTTTGTGTTGATGTCATTCATTGAGGCTGCAAAGCAGCAACACTGTAAGCTTGTGGTTAACTCCTGCTTACTTTCAAACAGGACCAGTCACATTTTCATCAGAGTGTAGCAAGCACTTCCATCGACTGTATCACAACACAAGGGACTGCTCAACGCCAGCCTGTAAGTAGTAATTAAAGTACCTTATAATGGTAGGTGCGCTACTTGTTTAAAAACAACCCACCTCTCATACTAAGTGTTTGGTGTGCTGGTCCTTTTGTGACTGTTGCTCTTTAGCACCATGCCACAAAATGTTCCCAAGGTATTCTAATATACAAGGTTTTCTATTCATGAACTTGCAGTCAGCTGCATATAATGGAGTTCCTTCAAAGTGAGACTAACATAAATGGAAGGAAAACTACACTGTGAAAAAAGTGTCAGGCATGCCTGTGCAGAGGGCAGATGTGAAGCCATATTCTCCTTCCTCCTCCCTCTAGCTCTACTTATAAACTTGTGCAATAAGGTAAAATATGAACCATTCTCTGCCTTCTCTTAACGCTCAATAGTATGGTTATCTTGGCTTTTTAGTATATTTCAGTTTGTGATGATGATTTTCTATTATATGCCTATTGAACTTAAAATCAATTCATCATTTCTGTTACTGATAGTTGCAGTTCTTATCAAACACTATTCCAATGAGTTCCACAGAAGTTTTGCTTTAATACAGCCTGAATGTAATTTTGTCAGAGAGAATGGAAAATAAGTGTCCTAGGATGTTATTAAATGAATAAAACACACAAGAAAATCAAATAAAAACCCCCAAACAAAATGGATATAACTTAAAAGGAAGTTACTTCAGCATTCTTTAGTGCAATGAACAGTTCAAATAAAGTGAGTGGAAAACAAGCAATAGCATTTAATTAGAAAAGGTGAATGTCATTAGTGATGTGTAAGCACAGGCTGTGGACCAGGGTGCTTTGGAATTTTTTTGGCATTTAACATGAAAAAATAATGACACTTCTTGTCTGCATCACTTAGAAAGATGGTAAGCAATTTTTGTGAGCAGCTGAGATAGTCTCTCACCAAAGCTAAGCACCTCAGAGGATCTGGCTTTTGAAAGGGGGTGGAGCAGCCCTTGTGTCCATCTTCCCTTATCAGAAGCTGGAATGTAGAAACCCATGGCCGATCCTCAAAAGATAGTCATACAGCTTTGTAAGTGGACATACGAGTAGGCTAGACATATATTACATGCTGCATTACAAAAATACCGTGCATGTTGCATATTGCATACGTTGATACATGGGTCCAGAGTATATTAATATTATTTGGACTCCCCTGTATTGCCTGAGTGCTTCATTTTTTCTATGGATAAATAGTCATAGTATTTCTCTTCTAATTAAATAGCTTTTCTTAAAGTTAAAACCAAGATTGTGGTTAGGACTGTGTGAAGAACTATTTTTAAGTTCAACTATCAAACAAAATGTACAATAAATAAATAAATAAAAATTAAAACCAAAAGCAGTTTTTTTACCCCTTTACATCACCCAAACCCAAAGCAGAAAATGAGTTTCATTCAACCTTAAATGTTCTGTTGATCTAAAAAGGAGAGCTAAATCTTCAGAACTGTCTCCACCTTATCCAGCACTCAGGGTTTAGAGTACCTATCAAGGCTGATCATAACCAGGATTTTTTCCTAGCTCTTTAGAGGGTTTTGATATGTTCTTTCAGGGAAACCTTAGTCACCATAGGATGTCTGAGGATGAGTTACTTCCTCTCCTGCTGACATGGTTATATTCTGTACTAAATCATTCCCCGAAGAACTGAACCCAGGTTAGCATTCAGTCTGTTGCTGTTTGGCACAATTTCTATTGTTTTATTAAAATACTTATCAAGCAAGAAAAGAAAATTGCACCTAAGTATTTTTTTGTTACCAGACAGTCAGTCTTTCCATCAAAAAGGATG
Organism: Falco peregrinus; assembly: GCF_023634155.1. Lineage (NCBI taxonomy): Eukaryota > Metazoa > Chordata > Aves > Falconiformes > Falconidae > Falco > Falco peregrinus. The sequence continues at coordinate 49,527,650 of NC_073723.1, forward strand.
GCAGTGGCTCAGGGGCCACTTGAACCAGGTTGTCATTTGAACCAAGGACAACAGAGAGAGGAGATAGCAAGTGAGACAGTAGTATCTCATAGTCTGATGACTTGGAGATGTACTTAGACATGGAAAATATGGATTTCCATCAATGTTAACACTTCAGTGGAACAATAAAAAAGTTTGAAAGAGCCTGACCTCAAACTATCTCATAATCTGCTGGTTAGAATAGCCTCCCAGTTAATGACTTAAATTCCTTCAAGTAAAGTTGGGAGTTGAACCTGGTCTTCTGCATCTTAGGAGAAAACTACTTGGTAGAAAATTAATTGCTACAATCAATCACATTTCCTCTCAAGCCCTGGCTAGGATAAGGTACAATCTAATTTTGCACGTTGGACACGATTTCATGAATTTCCATCAGAGAATAGTTTCCCTGTGTAGAGCGTCTGAAATTCTAGTACAAATTCTACATTTCATTTTATGCATTTTTGAGGGTATCTGGCAATGGAGATTCATTATTGCTGTGGGTAATTTTGTTTTGTAGATTACAAAAGGTGTGCAAGGTTGCTAACGAGATTAGCAATGAGCCCTTTGTGTACACAGTCCTAGGATGTTTGCTATGTAAGTATCATTTTCTCACCCATATTATTTGTTGAATGGTCTAGTGATTTACTTCACACTTGTACCTTGTTATCAGGTGTGCATTCAGAAATGTGGTATTAACAGAATGCATCAACATGCAGCCCTGGCATTGCTGTAAGGACTGACTGGTTCCTCTTGGAAATATATAGAAGCACAAATACCTGTGATGGGCCCCACTGTAATTTCCTACAAGTCACTTGTAGCACCATGCTCCATAATTACACATTGGGTGACCTCTTACTGTTCAAAATTTCAAGGAGTCTGGCTGGTGAAAGAAAAATGCATGAGAGCTTCATCAATGCATTTATTTCAGGTCTTTCAGAAAAGGACTTTGTTGTTAATCCATGGAAGAAGCAGAATGTCTTGGTCTTAGGTCTGCCAATGCAATCTTCATGGATAACCCCTCACTTTTTTCAACTTTGGGACCACTTTTCATTCCCAGATTGTCTCCTGAGAATTTATCTAAAGTGAATATGACTTCATGGTGATAGAAATAAACTGAACATAAAGATCTGACAAAGCTAAAGGCTTAAAGTAGCAGACTTTGAAAAGAACCAGTCCATTCTTGTTTATGAATAGCATGTTAAATGTGTTAATTGAACGGCATTGTCACTGATGAAAGGAACATCTTCCACTGTTTTCTCCAGTTGTTTGAATACCAAGAAGATGATTACACTTCCAACAGTAATTTGAAAAAGTGCACTGGTTATTACTGACCAAAAAATGTATACAATCAGTGAATTTAACTTATTTACATTTCTTCAAAGATGATTTCCTTTCAGCACCTCCTCCTGACAAATACTGCGAGCTTGGAGTTTGGCAGAGATGTGTATGTCACTTCTTCCTGCATCAAGACTTCAATTCATACTAATCAAGAATAAGAAAGGAAGAGTAGGATATGAGTCAGTGTTAGCTGATTTCACTTCCAAGTGGAGGTGGGATTCATTTTGCTGGCTGTGAGAAAATGCTTTGAAGAATATAGCAATATTTCAATGCTGAGGAGAAATGGTATAATTTCTTTCTCATCTTTTTTTTTTTCTTAACTATTTTCAGTCTGTTTGGCCTCTTGCCTTCCAGGTCTTGCAGATGGTTTTGAATATATCAGGGGCACTAAACCAGAGACAGACTAGGGATTTCATTACTTTGCCAGGATCTCCTTTTTCATGACTAAGGGCAGGAATCCTTTTCTGAATGCCTGCCTTTTATTTTTTTCTTTTTTTTTTTTTTTTTTGAGGTGCCTAAATTCCTGTTTGTTAGTGTTCTCTTTCAAATCTCAGCTTCCTAAAACATCCTACCACTCTCTCCTTTTCTGCACTTTCACATATTTAGTCTGTTTTTCTCTCATCTGTATCTCTTTACACCTCTGTGTTCATGGCTCAGGGCTTCCAGAATGATTTCTGGGTGGTCCGATACTTTTCTTTCAAGAGGATGAGTCAAAGATCTGTCTCCATGTCCACAGTACAGAAGCATCGATCTCATCCTATTTCTGTCTTTAAAATACAAAAGGCTCAAAAGTTTCTAAGATTTGCAAAACCAGGTGTTCTAATTCGCCTGCCAAAAATACACTCAAAGAGATGACATGTAGGGAAGGGAGGTTTTAAATGGTAAGCAGTGTTAGCAGCTCATGTTCACTGTATTCACTTAAAGTTGTATCTAGGCTTTCTATTTTGTTAAGAGAAAAAACATTATAGGAAAAAGTAGAGCTATGATCTGAGTGGTTCCCAGCTGCCTGTGGGCTCCTTTACCCTGCTCCTCCACCAAGCATACAGAGTGGCTCTTTTCCCCTAGAGATAAGGCAGTCTCAGGTCTTTACGTTTACTCACATCCAGTATCTTGGAATGGAAGCATTTTCCTGAGAAAGGCGAAAGGTGGCAGGAGTTCTTTCTCTTCCCTCCAAGCAGACAGGGCAGCACAGGAGTTACACATCATCGGTTCATCCCTCCAGAACACTGCATTTCTAGCATGATTCTGTGATTGCTTCTACTCCATGTTTTGGCACAGGGGGTCTGTTTTCCTCACCACCCTCACTAGCTTAGAGAGGACCAGGGTCACAGTGCCTGTTTACTGTAAGGGAATTTGCCCTTTGCTTTAACGTCCCAGAGAGTCTTGGAGATTCTTGGTTGCCTTGAAGAACGAGGCACTCCCACTCGAAGAACTGACAGCTGTTTTGAAGCATCTCTCCTGAGTGTACCAAAATAGGCAGCGTTTTCCTCATGAAAAAGAACTGAAGTGCTATTATGCAAATATTTTCCTCCCTCTCCTGCAAGTGCCCGGATAGAAAAAGACGCGTTTTCTTGTTCGATGCGAAGTTTTCCCTGGGAGCCGCCGGTGTCCCCGCGGCAGCCGGTGGCGCTGGCCGCGGCGGGCGGTTTCAGCACCACGGAGAGGGGCCCGCGCGGGGTCCGGGCGCGCCCCGCCGCGCCGCGCAGCTACTGCCGGCCCCGGGGATGCTGCGCGGGGCGCGCACTTCCTCTGGGGGCGTCTGTTTGTTACTGTTGGGGTTTTTGGTTTGCTTGGGATTTCCGCCCCCCCCCCCCCCCCCCCTTCGTAATTCAGATTCTTGCACATGGAAGTAAAGTGTTTGATGAAACACAGAATGTAGAAATGCACGGGACTGGATGTGTGGCAAACCTCCTCGTAAGATGCATGTGTGATGTTATGTGTTAATTAAGCCTCAGCGTCAGTGCTGAGGATTTGCCACGGCAAAACTCATTAGTGTTCACAGGAAGGCAAGACCCACTGGCATTCTGGAGTTAATCTTCAGATTTATGCAAGACACAGAAAACTGTGATTTATAAACAGAATTGTAGTAAGCAGACTGCCTCTGTGTTTTGAAATTAATTACAAGATGGCATGTCCTTTTCTGTTGCAGACTTTCTACTAAGGAGAGAATTCTGATTTGCCAAGAAAGTGCCTTGAAATCTTCCAAGACAGAGAAGACGTCTTTTACCTTTTTGATTTACAATGTTTTGTTACTAGATGCATTTTATTTTCATATATTTGCCAGACATTCCATATTTGTGTGAAACATTATTTTATTTTAATTTGTAAATTTGTTGCCTATAGTTCTTACAAGCCAATTATTTAAATGCATTGTATATAAAGAATACTAATGATATACTGATTAAATGTTATAACCATATGCAGGGACTTGGTAAAATTTTGCTGTTTCTCTTGTTCCATTGTATTTACATCATTCTGCTCAGGCTCTTACTTTCATTATTTGCACTAACTTGAAATGCAGAAGTCTATGTAACTGAAATCTGAATAAGCTTAAGTGGGGAAGTTTTACTTGCCATGGAAGATATTTTATATTATGAAGCTTTGTTAATATATACATATATATTATTGTGCATCAGAAAAAAATGCTCAGAAATGCACCTTGCTTTCAGGAACATTTGTATGACTCTTCTGGATTTCATCAGTTACATTTGTACTGGCACTTATGGAAAGAGTTGCAAATAATGTAAATATAAAGACTGGAAAACTGCAATGCAGTTTTGGTGGAATAAAGAACATAAAAATAAACTATTTTCCCGGAGGGGTTTTTTAGATTTATTAAGAGGTTACTTGTTTAATATATAAATTTATCTGGTGAACTTGAAATAATTTTCGAATGAGAACTTAAAACCTGTGGGTTTGGTTTTTGACAGCATTTCATTTGCAAGTGGCAATTTTTTTCAGTTTTAGTTCTTCTTAATTCAATTTAATTCTTCAGCTGAATGAGGTGCAAAGAAAAATGCTTCATGCACCCACTGTGAACAACAGAAATGTTTCTGTGAGGATGAAGAGAAGGTAATAAAATAGCCCAGTAGAAGAGAAAATAATGTATATCTTAAACCCAAGGTGTATAATGAATTAATCTGGCTGGTGATACATCAAGCTTAACTATTTGGGAAGGATCTAAAGCACAATTGCTATGTCTTTTTTATCTAAAATCAAATTGTGATGAAAACATTTGCTACTCATTTGTCTGAGCTCTTTTATTTCAAGCTTATATGATTGCTTTACAAAGAGCCTGGTATGAAGCGAGGTTTTTATGGTCAGGCCCAGAGTAATTGACACATTGATTACTGTGCCCAAATCGCAATTCTTGTGATTAACTGACCATTCAAACTAATCCCCTCAGATCAGATGCTGTCTCTATCCTTTCCCTCAGTGTGGGCTTCTTGAGTCCCTTAACTTCTAAGGCCATCCCTTTTCCCTCTACAGAACAGCAGGGAAGCTCTGCCCTGGGATTCCTTGTTAAATAGCAAACAGCTACCATATTATCCAAAGGAGGTTTGTTTCTTCTTTCTACATTGTTCAGTGTGTTTTAGCACCAAAGTTGTGCAGTGTCCTGTGATGCACCAGGCACTCCAGTCCACAACTTCTGCAGGTAGTAAGTACCATGTTCCATCTGGGCAACAGTATATTACAGCAGCAGTTTCTGACCAGCTCCTGAGTCACAGCTGTTGAAGTAGTTACTCTCTTTGTAGTCCTGGCTGGAAGGTTGTCCTGTGGTCTTTGTATTTATGGTTAAAATAGTTGCTTTTCAAACTTTTTCCCATCATGTTCTCTTGGTAAGAGCAGTTTTGAAGCCTGATTCTAATCCATGTTGGAGGCAGTATTCATACTGAAGATACAGTGGTATATGGGAAATTCTGGTGGTGGAATGGTGAGGTGTGGGATGGATAGCCTTGTTTCTCTGTGATTAATGTACCTCATAGAAGGATTATCGGCCAAAACACTTCACACAGAGGAGAAGGGATGAGGCCCAGAGTAGACATCAGAGACTCCAAGAAAAGCATCTGCCTTTAGTCCTGCTTTTGTATTTCCACTCTGGTTTGTTTTCTTCTCAATTTGTAAAAAAATCCCTCCTTTCTCTCCTCAAGGGACTTAAAACGGTGAAAGGAGAAGCAGAGAACATTCACTTTGGTTACTGCTGAACAATTAACTTATGTTTTCATGGAAATATTTCACTTCCAGATCGCACACTTTGGTAGAAAATAGTGGCTCAAAGCCCATCATTATCTGTGTGCATAAGTATGTAATATGACTTTTCTCATATGCATTGCTTTATGGTTATCTACACTGAATTTAATTTTCTCGTCATTGCCCTCTCGCTCTTCTTAAGGTGTGTTAGCAACCTTTTACAGGCTGACTTTCATCTTTGATACTCAGGGTGACTTCTTATCAGCAACAAAAATATTAATGATGGATTAGGTTTTGATCTTCCTTCTTAAGAGAGGGGTATATTTTGTATTTGGTTATAAGAGAGGGCTAAGAGGGAGAAGAAACTGCAGTCTTTCCTTTCTTCTACCTTTTGAAGCCTACTTCTCCCAGTAATATACCTCTGCCTTACATTGTGGTCCCTGCGCTGACTAGAAGGTATGAAGAACCATATAATTCATGCATTTTCTGCATGGCCCCTTGAATGCTTAGTTAGAAATGTGGGTGGACCTACCCTCCGTAGCTCCTTTGCAGATTGCTCAGATGAAGGGATAGGGGCATAAATACTGGTTTCTTCCAAGCATCCAAGACAAGCTGATGTTTGTCCACCCAAATTTTCAAAACTAACAGGTCCAGCAACCAAGCTGTCACATACGCCATTCATCTTCATTCTGTGCACAGATAGGACTGCACCAATGTCTAAAAACTAGAGTGTGAAAATAAGCTGTGACAACTGTTTGCAACTGCGTAGGGAGCTCAGCAGGAGATATACCAGCTCTGCCAGCATGGCTGATAGAGCTTCTTTGCTCTGTGCTACAGCACTCCCTCTGTCAGGGGGTCTGAAACTCCGTATTTCTTACTGTGGATCTGATTTCCTGGGAATGTTGTAGAACTGGTACTCAATGCTCTTTGGTAATGTTCCTGATACCTGGAGTGAGACAGTGCAGAACAAAAGTAGCAATGCACCAACATGGAAGTGATCCTTTAGGATCTATAGAAATAAAGAGCTGACAGGATTTAATGTGAATACTGGTTTGGAGAAATAGCTTGCATGGGAAATTCCTATGGGAATATCAAAGCTGCTACTGAAGATGGCATGACACTAATGTATAGCATGTGCAGAGGGGATAGCTATAGAGCACAGGATAAGAAAGAAGGTGCTAGAAGGGGCACAGGTACTGATCATTTGGATTCCTGAGAGCTACAGCGTCCCAGCTGATACAGTTGTTCTCTGCTGAGCTGTAAAGGAACAGGAAATTTTCATCTCATACAGAAACAATAGTGTAGGGTAGAAGTAGAGCCACAGGTGGTCTTTGCCTGACCATGGTGGGATCTAACCGGAGGACAGTCTTTATACCCTGCAAGGAGCAGTATGCAATTCAGTTCTGCTCTTCAGTATTTTCCTTCTGTCTTTGCCTTTTGGAGATGAAGACACCCATAAAGCCGTAGGTGTTCTGCCAGTTTTTGGCTAGAAAGAGAAGGGCTCAGACTGAGAATCTCAGCAGATGGTAATGGCAGCAGATTTAAAAAAAAATCTTTGTAGCCTATTCTCATTAAGAAGCTCAGAAAAGAAGATGAAGAATCATCACTTTGGAATGCCTGGGTTTTTATCCTGAAGGTTGCAGTGCAGGAATTCAGACAAAGTATAGAATAGGTACTTTTTATGAACAATATGTAATTTAAATTGTGTTGAATTATTTAAGTCCATAAGTTAATGATTTTGAAATAGTCTGTCATACTCGGTTTCTTATACAAAGATGTGTTAATATATGTCAATAAAGAGGTCATCTTGGACCTTTTGAAATGAACAGTATCTGGACTAACCTAAATGTACTGTGGTAAAGGTAAAACTGAAATATCCTTCATGAGTAATTCTGCCATATCACTCTAATAGTAGACCCTCATGTCTATCCATTGCATCACGTACTGTGAAAAGAATAATCAGTCCAGCAGAAGAATGTACATCTTCATTATGCTTTACTGTGTTTCTACTGTGACCCTTTTTTAGCATCTCATCTTCATTGAAATTATCAGCTGCTATTTACACAATTACGGGTTTGTGTTCCTATGGGTTTAACTATGTAAAGCTGCAAGTTCTCAGGAGCTGGCCTTAGAGACTCATAGGCAAGCTGATACGTGTGTCCAATGGAACTTTCTACTGTGCTAGTGCCTGATAGCAAAGTTTAATTTACTTTGATTACTGGTTTTGATTGGAGGATTGAAACATTTTGTTGAACGCTCATGGTGCAAAAGAAACAAAAGACTTGAAGCAGACAAATGTAGGGGTAAAACTGCCAGTGCACCTCATAAGGCTGGGCTGACTGCCAATTTGTGGCTTTGTCAATTGTATATAATCATCACAAACCTGAAGCCACAAATTTATTTTTTTTTAAAGTTAAGCCTCTCTCAGAGCTTCTGTATGTCTGATATACAGTGATAAACACAGCTATCTCTCTGTCTGTATCCATCAGCATTACTTCACAGTCAAGAATGTTTCCAGTCATAGTAAAATAAGAGCTGTCCCTATTCCCATATTTTATCATTTCCATCTAAACTGTGCTTTAGCAGCAAAATTGGCAATATCTGTTTTATAAGATTGTAATTAAAAAATGAGACAGTCTATTTCAGGGATTTTTTTTTTTTTAATCTGCTGTCTGCTTTTCCCGAATAGTGCTGCTAGTACAGTTGAATACCTTGTCTCTAAATACTGAGAGGAAATACTTTCAGAAGTGCGTATGAGAGCTTTTCCAAGGAGAGAATTTCTCTGCACTTCGAAGTCAAATCCCCACTGAGCAAATAAGGTTATACGAGCTGACTGAGCCTTGACAGTAGTGTATACTTAGGAATATTTTCAAATCAAAGTGTCTTCATCCTTCCTCCCATCTGCTACATATATAAACATTTACCAAACAACCTACTGGCTTATGTATGTGTACCTTATATCTTATTCTGTTGATCTATTTAATCTATAACTTTGCTTTTATCTTTTTAACCAATATACTGATGTAATTATTGTCTTTTACTTTTTAAGTTCATTCTAAGGTTTTATTATACATGGTTTTCCAACCAGCAGCAATACTGATTTCCTTATCTTTCATTGGACACAATAAATTTATGTTATAGTGCTGTCATGAAAGCACTTTGAGCAGATTTTTTTTTCGTCTGTCCTTATATTAGTGGATGATGCAAGTTAATGTGCTATATGAAAATGCAGCTTAAATGTTTTTGTATCTCTAAACTTCTGTGAACTTGAGCAATTTAGCACCTCTTATAGGAATGACAGTTTGTCCTACTTCCCCCCCAAAAAATTCATAGTGCAGGACAAGGAGTATGGTTATTTCTTATACCCAAATATTTAATGTAAAAATGCATTTGGAATTAAGTGTAGACAATATTACAGTGAAATCTGAGTTTACTCAGTTTTGCAAATGTGGCCAGGGATGTTTGAACATGATTTATGCAGGTATTTAAGAGGAATTATTTTGAAAATATATTGTAAAGTACCACCCAAATTATTTTTAAAAGTGCCAGACTGGCATAGAAAGATGTGCCTTATTCAAAGATCTCTTTCCAGGTAAAGCCAGTCTAGATGAAGAGGATCAAATCCTTTTCCATGATTTCCAGTCATTTTGCTTTCTATATCCTAGCCTGTGAAACACAAAATGCTTGCACTTGCTGGGATATGGAAGTATGTCCCAAGTATTGTTTTACTAGGTTCTGGAGACGAGAGGTTGGAGCCAAATATACTAGACAGCTAGGGGAAATCACAATTTACTTCCTGAGTTTTTCATCTGGACTGACTTCTTCATGTAAGAAAATCTGTCATTATCATCATGAACTAACCTATTCAGAAAGGAAGCTTCCTGACTTTTATAGATTGTATCTAATTTATTGAAAGTTTTGGGGATTATATCTCTGGTTAGAAAAACCAGAACCAAACTGCCCCTTTCCATTCAGTGTAACTTAGAAGAAAATGGTGCCCATTCTAAAATGGATGTATCTTCTCTGGAGTGCTCCTTATTAATTTTTACTTGTGTTTGTACTAGGCATTTGATAGCATTGAAGATTTTGAAGTATTGAGTTGAACTGAATTTGTTGGGTTTCTTAGAAAGATGCAGAACAGCAGCTAAATCAGTTCTATAAACATCAGGAAGCTCTTCAGTAATCACTCTTAAACAGTTTTAATACTCAAAAGCTCATATTTTTATTTCTTAGCTATGGTTCTATATACTAGTCTATCTTTGAACCACACAATTTCTTCATTCTTGAGGCACCTTTTATTCTACAGACAGTAGAATTTAGGTTTAGCATTGACATTTTAAAATGTGCAGTCAAAAATGCACTTTAATTCCTACAGTCCTTCAGGGCTTATTTAACTTATGGATAGCATTGTACAGTTGAACCTGCAAGTCCAAGGACCTATACATTAACTGTTGAGGCTTTCTGGACTGAGTAGGTGAAGACATTTTAAAGACAGAGCAATGAGTTTAGTAGACTAGACTTTCACTTTTGAAAACATTATGTCACAGTTGCCATCCTATCACATATGATCTTGACATCTTTACTGCAGTTCCCACACAGTATAAATCACTAACTCCTTGGCATAATTCACTGTCTGAAGTCTGTACGGTGACAACTCTAGGAGTTGGCTATGGACAAACTTCAGGATCATATTTAAGAAGTCTTAAGACCCTAATTAGTTTAACTGTCAGATTCTGAAACAGCCTTCCAATGGCAATTTTAAACATTTTTGTGATGGGACTCAATAGGTTTATGAATGAAAAGATTATAAGATGCCTTCCTATAATAGCTAAATTCTGTGTCTCAGGAGGTCTCTCCCATTCTTATGCAGCAAAGAAAGACAATAAATGAAAGTACAGGCATCAGAGACTGAGGTTTGCAAGATGGGAGGAAATGGGTCTCCTCCTGAAGAGTTCCTACATACCCCGGGATTAACGTGTACCTCTCTTACAGGAATTGTGCGGCTGCCGGGGCACGTTAAGCGGGCGCATGGTGTATTTACAGGTGATAGTCAGGCAGAAAGCATAAAAACACTGGTTCTGAACACTAGAGGACTGAAGATGTCAAATCACACACAGAGCCAGGGTACACAGCTGACTGGCACAGCACATGTCACTTGTCACTGGCTTATATGCAGTTGCCACCTGAATAACAGGAATGTGTTTTTAAGTTTATATGGGACTGAACTGTTCTTGGTGAGACTAGATTTTGTCAGTTTATGGAGTTGTAGTGTATTTTCCCAAACAAAATAAGCATAACCATGCTTGGATTCTTACATGTAATCCGTACACAGGCTCATGGCTGAAGAGTGACACTAGACTGAGTGCCAGACTTCTGAGGGACCTAACTTGTTCTCCACTGCCTGGTATTCTCAGGCCAGGATGGAGAGCAGTTCCTCCGGCCCAGTGCAAATATAATGGAGAGTGACGGCGTCATTGTCACTGCCTTGCTTAAAGGAGGCTTTGGACTGAAAGAATTTTCTGTTTGTTTTTCAGCAAGACTAATAGTAACAGTCTGAGAGAATTTTCAATTTTAATTGTCATCCACTTTGAATAATACAAGGACTGACTGAATCACACTCTTCATCTTTTCATCACAATAATGATTTTTGGAGAAGGAGCAAGGAACTCAGAAGCTTTATTAGCATGAAATAAAGCAATGTATATCAGGCATGGTTTCGAGTTGACTGGACTAAAACTGAGCTAGAATATCCCTGGACTTGAGATTCTGGAGACCTCAGAGTATGGTGAAGACTAATGTGCTTTGGAAGAGTAGTAAGCTTTATTTTCATATGTGAAAATTATAATCAGAAAGAACAGAGATGAATTGAAGACTGGTTTATGTTGAAAGGGGGGGAACAATGCTTAGAATTCCCAAAATTAAATTACATGCCTTTAAATTTGTAAACAGAAAGGAAATGCAGATGCCAGTGGAAAAACTCTGAATAAGTCAGGGATGAAGAAAGAAACCTGTATTCTTGACAGAACAAGTGATCATGGAAATGAAAAAAGCTCCTGAAATGTTGAAAATGTAAAATCTAAATAGAAGCCATCCTAGAGCTCTGGAGGGAGAAATATAGGACAAATTATACTAAACAAAAGAGAAGGGAGTCCAAGATGGCACGAATGAGTGACAAAATATATCATGAAGTATGCAGATGCAATATTTGGAGCAAACTTATCTCTTTCCTAACAATTAAAAAAAAAAAGGAAATAAACAGATAAACAGGACTAAAAGCTTTTCCAGATATTGTATTCAAGGCAAGTACACATGGGGGGAGCTGTTGGAAACCTGCTGTCTCAGGTGTAAGCTCAGTAACATGCATCCTCTTTTGGTAATAAAACACAGTCCTTCGGATTTGTTTTAATTTTAACTTTTCCAGCATAAAATAGTGATCTATGTTATTATTTAACGTTGGTAATACATACAGTGGGGGGACAGGTGAAAGCAGAGGAAAAGGTATGTGATGTTTCCAGTAGACTTTCTGGCGGAATGGGGAGTGCATATTCCAAGGCATCTTTCCAGTTGGTGCTTTGCCCAGAATAGAAAATCCTAAACCAGAACAACAATATGTGAAGCTGCTTCAATAAATCTGGCTTACACAAGTGTTTAAGTTTATTAAGACTTCACTGCCTGAAAGCTACTTGGAATTATTGCTACAGCTGGATTATAACATTCTCTCACTGGTCCAGTATTCCTTCCTTTGTGGAAATCCCATAACTTATGTCTACTCTATCATGATGATTGCTAGCTTTGAACTAGAAGAGGCACATGTAGGATAATATTTTTGTCATGTGGAATTTTTATTTTTGAATCAACATAAGGTCTAATAATAACTTGCAACATGATACTTGCAAAATATCTCAAGGAAGATGAGATCTAGTCAAAACTTTTGCTAGAAGAAGCTGTCTGTATGCCCAATCTGTCATTCCTAAATAGAACTCCTGTCACTTGTTAACTAAAGAAAATGCAATGTTAACAAAAAGACTTGGAGGTGACCTTGAGACTTGACTCACTCTCTACAAGGAGACTGAGAACTCTTCCTCACTATTAAAATTTAGATAATTTATTTTACCTTCTGACATCTAATCATAGGAAAGAGGGGACCTGGTGAATGGGGAGAAAATGAGGAGATTTGCTTAGGCACAAAAAATCAGTAACATCACAGCTTTTAACCAAGATATTCCAATCCCACTTCATATCTTGGAAAGTGCATTCTGGTATCAGGCTGCACTGTGTTTCTGTGGCTGTAGTCTTTGCTAAACAGTATATGCTCTCTACCTTTTTACCATCACCCAGTGCAAACTCGTGTGTGTGAGTAAGTGCAGTCTGCCAGTCTGGGAAAAACAGAAGATTAGAAGTGGGAGGAGAGCATGTCTCTTCACTTCATTGCCTCACAGCTTTGTGAGATCCTAGCTGACAATTAGGCTGGCTATATTGGGAACACAACATGAAGTAAGAACTCATACTGGGTTCCCCCCCCCCCCCCCCCCCCAAATTCTAGATTCTAGACACATTTATCCATATAAGTTTTATATGCTAGATTTGGTGAATTCAAGAATTCAAGCTGTTATGGAAGAAGTCAATATGTGCTTTTTTTTTTTTCATTTTAATAAACTTTATCATTTCCACAATCTCATATTTTCTTCTGTGTTATATATATGCTATATTTTGTCTGTGTAGAATCCAAAGGCACATTTAGACAGATTACAAATAGCTATCAGACTGCTATCAGACTGATCTTGATGGGACTGTCAATAACAGCTCATTATTAATTGGGAGAGTTGTTGAAAAGGCGCTACACAGCAATTAATGCTTTTAAAGCCTATTAAATATTTTTGATTTATGATTTGGAAGTATGAAGTTATTGCTGGCAACAGACATGTTAAGTAATCACAAAAATTTGATAATTATATGGCTTATTTGATGACCAGGCTGATTTATAAGGCAGGCCTGCTTTAACATATTTTTAATATTAGCAAAACTGAAGCTACACATCTAGAAATATGGAATACAGACCATATATACAGAATGAAGGATTAAATTCTGAAAATTCTAGGAAGAGTTCTAGGTTCATATTAGGTATTCTAAGAAGTTTTTTACTGAGAGACAAAAGTGGCTTTACCATTGTGATATGTTGTATCACAGTGTTTGTTTTATCTTTATAGTCCCATACCTGTATCTTATCTGTACAGCTCCAAGGTATGTAGATATGTGGCATAAGTGGAGAGAGAACAGAGAAGGAATACAAATGTCTGGGGGTTGGAAAGTATATGTTAGAATGACAGAATTAAAGGGCTTAGTCTGCCTAGTTGATTTTTAAAGGCTACCACGTAATGAATAGCTTTCCATGTTTAATTACTTTCCCAAGGGAAAGGCACAAAGGGACTTCATAAATTTGTATGGAGAGGTACAATAACCACCAAAAGCTGGAAGCTGGTGTTATGCAGATTCAAATTTGAAATGGCTCTAAATCACTAATGATCTGTTCAAAAAGTTAATCAAGGTATGATGGATTCTCTGGAAACATCAGCAAAGTATTAAAGATCCTTTTTTCTAAAAAATGTACTAAGTTGATAAATTATTAGGCTTAGTAAGTAGCTAAACATATTAAGATGTCTTGGCCTGTGACTCATAAAATGTGGATATTCTAATGATCCCTTCAGGCCTTAAACCCTGTGCTATTCACTCTGCCTGTTTCTTTCTAAATAGAACTCCAGGAGGAGACTGGCAACAACTCGACTCTATAATTAGGTTACAAGAAAATGCAGTTTTATTGATGTTTTACTTATAACATACAAATAATGCTGATGCATCTGAAATTTCAGTTGCAAAGGCACTTCTATCAGAAACCACTTGTTTATTCCAGGGTAAAGAATAAAAACTTTTGATTGACACTTCTCCTCCCCTATTCCCTAAACTATTAAAATTAAGGTTCTTTGTTCTTTCTTGACAGCTTTGTTCTAGACACAGAACAGATGCAAACAAGCCAAATATCCCTTTTATATGACTGAGTTAATAGGTAATGACATATCACATAGTTTTGGCTTTCCCTCTTAGTGGCTGTGTATGTGACAGAAGATCAGATAGGAGAAACAACTGTTCTGTGTAACTTAACTTTTTCTGAAGCTGACAGAACACAGTGAATGTTTCTTTTTCATTTTAAAATATTTAAAACACTTCCATGCTTTCCCATCATTATTCTAATGCTATACTTGGTGTATGCATTTTGTGTCTGACTATGAGCAGCTATGCAAGCACTGTACAATTGCTATGGAGAGAGAAATGGAAAAGACAATGACTCTCCAGAGTGATCCAAACTGCAAAACACCCAGGGATTCTTGCCCTACTGTGACATTAAATTTTCTCTGGATCAAACTCAGGCTTTAAGAAAAAATGTCAATCTAACAATTTTGTGAAAAAAACCACAACTTCTCTGGTATTTCAAAAGAATTTTCTGATTATTTTTTTCTCTGCCTGCTTTCCTTTAAGATGACATACTTAAAAAAGAAATATACAATAGTTTTTGGCCTACTGTTCACTACAGGAAAGGATTCTTGACAGCATTAAAGTATTGCCAATGAATAGAAAGGTGGTATTTTATGCGCTGAATTTATATATGTCACTATCACACGGGCAAATTTTTCTGATGTCTAATAAAAAAATAGAAAAACAATGGAGTCCTGCTAGCAATGTTTACTTTGGCTGTCATGGAATAGTCTATGTGTCTTCTTCCATGCTGAACTTCTTCTACATAAAGGTTTGCTAATGTCTAGAACAGTTCCCACAGTCTTGGCTTGTGATGAAAGTAACCTTCTCTGTGTCCTGCATGGCCTCCTTCCCATTTGGCCAAATCTGAGCCCCTGCATGCCAGAGGTCTGCACCATATATCCTTTGTATATCTGAATCATGACAAGGATCAGCTGATACAAAACATGAGGAAAGACATGAAGGCCATGTTCGCAAAAGCTTTGCGACTGCAGGGGGCAGATTTGCACTAATTCACATCAGTGGTGTGTGTCTTCAAAGTATGCAAAGCTACGGTTACATGCAGAAGAAAATCACATTAGCATTACAGTTATACCATCTGGCACTCAGCACCACTTGTCCACAACGTTCACAGTGCCAGACCTATTCTGTAATAGTAATACATATATCTTGACCCTTTGATCTTATGGATAATTATATAGGTCATCACTTAGGAAAATGTTCTATTCTGTAACACAGATGTGATCTGAAAACCAGTTACTCCAGTTAGGTTATTCCAGTGCTCTGGATCATCAGGGTTGACTGCGTTGCCTTATGAAGGATATTCTAACATGTCAGAAAACTGCAAGAACAGGTAGACAGTATGAAAACAATAGCATAATGCAGATTTTAGGATATTATTAAACAAACTTGTGTGTAATATGAGTAGTTCCATGCGCATCTTTTGATAAGCTGTGCAGAACTTGGACCATGGCCTTGGAACTTGCTGAACCTGCCTGGGACGCCAGCCTTTAAGACAGAAGATAGTTTCACTGTTTATGGTAGAGTTGCTTTCAAAGTATACTTTTGGATGAACAACTTGGAAAAGGAATCACTAGCTATGCCTGGACAAAACTCTTAACTGCTAAGTGAAAAATTCATGGCTGACATATAAAGAAACTGGCAAAATACAATACTTTGCTGGAATAGACTTGTCATTAAGAGAATCAATGTGTTCTAGGTCAATTGGTAAAATGGATGGCTGCTTGGGCTAAGTGGGTAAGTAAAGCTTACAGAATTACATAGATTTGACATTTTTAGCTGTCAAGCAAAGTTGCATGGTGTGTCTTAACGCCATTTTACCCTGGAATCTGCAAGCTCAGCTGGTCTGGGAAAGTCTGCCTAAGCCAGAAGGTTAATTATTCCTTAAGGATGGAGTAGCTTAAAAATAAATACTGTTTGTGGGGTTTATTCCTATTTTTACCACCAGAAGATATAAATGTCATTCTTGTGGCTGTCTGAAATGTAGTATTTCTTTCTGTCATGGTATTCATTAGCGTCCACCTTTTTTAATATAACAATTTAAGAAAAAATATATATACAATGAGAAGTTTGGTTTTGGCTTCCTCAACAAGTTGATATTACCATCTCCTGAAGGCAAGCACTTGGGTCTTCCAGCTTTCATGAGCTTCAAGTGAGGATACTGCAGACAACCTCAGTCACATTTGGCAGTGTGAGACTCTTCTGTACTTAGTTCACCTAAAAGTTTCCGGGATCTCTTCCAACTAGCAGAACATGACTACAGCCTCTTTCAGACTGCCATACTGGTGCTGCAGGGCAGTGGCTAGTTTGCTAGAAGCAAAGGCAATGGAACAGGACATGAGAAACTACTGGCTGTGACAGACAAGCCAGGAAAAGCCGCTGACAGCACCATGAGGGAGGGCTGGTTTTCACAGGTGGTGAGGGGGTGATGCAAGAGCCATCTGAACCTACAGACAAAGTGAGGGGAGCACTGGGGACCTGCTGGCTGCAGGAGCTGGCAAGGCCACCAGCAACCTGTCCTGTCCCACTGCCCCAGTCCATCTCAGCTTATGATGTGGCAGCAGAAGTGTCGCTCTGCGGCACTGAGGGATGTTTGCCCTTGCTGGGCCAGCACATTGTCTGCATGGGAGCTGCAAGGGAAACAGGTGAAAACACAGTCATGCCATCTCACTGCAGCAATGGCTTTCCAGATTACCTGGCTCTATAGGTTCTCTTTGTATCCTTAGCATCCCTCATATCTTTCTCCTTTCTCCTCTACTTGTTTTCTGCATATTTATCCACCAGTAATCTTGTAGATATACATACAAATGTATATACATATGTGTACACATCTCCTTGGTCTAGATCTGATCTCTCTGCTTACAGACCTGATTTAGCATTGGCAATAACCCAGCTCTGAAAGATTGGACTAGACCTACAGAAGTTTCTTCCAGCTAATATTTCTGTGATTTGTACATTGTCATATGCACAACACTATACTCAGTTTTCATCCTGCAGGTATCACTTTGTACAGTATTGTCCAGCTGCTCACACAGTGTCCCAGTTTCAGCTAGGATGGTTTTCTTCCTGGTAGCTGGTGTGGTGCTGTGTTTTGGATTTAGTATGAGAATAATGTTGATAACACATGGATGTTTTAGTTGTTGCTATGTAGTGCTTACTTTAAGCCAAGGACTTTTCAGTTTCCCACACTCTGCCAGTGAGCAGGTGCATGAGAAGCTGGGGGGGAGCAGAGCCCAGACAGCTGACCCGAACTAGCCAAAGGGATATTCCATACCATAGAATGTCATGCTCAGTATATAAACTGGGGGGAGTTGGCTGGAAACCACTGATCACTGCTCAGGGACTGGCTGGGCAGCGGTCAGCAGGTGGTGAGCAATTGTATTGTGCATCACTTTCCGCGCCCTCCCCCCCCCCCCCCCCCCCCCTCAGGTTTTATTCCTCTCTCTCCTTCTCCTCTGCATCAGTATTGTTGTTGTTGTTGTTGTTCTTACTGTTTTGTTTTTTTTTTTACTTTATTTCAATTATTAAACCGTTCTTATCTCAACGCATGGGATTTACCTTTTCCCACTTCTCCTTCCCATTCCAGCAGGGGGACAGGGCAGGGAGTGAGCAAGCAGCTGCGTGGCACAGTTGCTGACTGGGATTAAACCATGATACACAGAAATGCAGTTAATATTTGTCATATCAAAAATCCATCTTTCTTACTCAAGATACTTATTCATTACAAATCAAATTAAGCGAAGACAAAAGTGAATCTATTTCTAGTACACTGAAACAGTTTTTACTGTGCCATCTGACACTTCTCAGTTTTTGATTTATTCATCCTCACAATTAAATTTTTGAGGTAGAAAGTCTGTGTTAACTGTATTATACCTCTAAGAAATGGAAATGCAGAGACAATATGGTCTTAGAGGCCTATATTTGATCCTTTTTAGGATCACTTTTTAAAAGTCACTTTTTAGCTGCTAGCAGTCTTGGAAATGAGTATATTTCTGAGGCACATAAAATCTCACCTCACAATATTTCTAAGACCCTATACCATCTGTCCCATGACATAAACCACATAGTATTTATAATGAATCTGCTAAGCCTGGAAAAGGCCAAAATCCTAATGTAATACCTACAGTCAGCAAGGATACTACTGCTCCATTAATTCTGCATGCCCATGGTTCAAACATGGAGCTGATTTGGAAAACAGACCTGAAGCAACCTCTCCATCTCCCTGGACCATGCTGCTGTCTCTAGGCTCTGCTGTGCTTTCTACATGAAATTGTCATTAATGGGAGGACCAACCCCTGTTATCTACCTAATGTGCGTGATTTGGCTATTGGTTATTCTCATAGTTGCCTTTCTGTATCCTGAGGCACTATAATAGTGAAAATACTATTGTGAAATAGTGAAATGTGACATGAAATAACTTCAGAGAGAGAAAGCTACCCATGCTGAAGGATCCCTGTGAGCCATTGGTATAGATTCAACTCTAATAAGAAAAAATGAAGCAGTAATATAGATTGGGGGGGGGGGTTGTATATAAAATAAAATATTTTTATCTAATGGAGCTTGATAAATTGCATCCTTTTCTTAGCAACTTTGTAATGGAAAGGAATAGGCTGGTGACAAAATCTGGCTCCAGGAAAGGGCTTGTGGTTTTGAGTCATAATTAGAGGGTAGTGCCTATGTCACCCTCCTCAGTGTGCATCTGTGTATGTGGAGCTGCTATTTGTTTGTTTTCTTTTGCTTGTTTTTTAATGAAATCCCCTTCTTTAGCCACTAGCTCTACTGTTGTTGTATAGGAAGTCTATGGGGAGTTTTTTCTACTTCCTAACTTTTTGACACCTGCCTTAGGTTCTCTTAGTGGTAAGGAAGAAAGGTAAATCCCACTGAATGTTGTTTTAGAGCAGTTTCTCTCCACTTGCTGTGGACTGGCCTATTACATTCTCTGCCTAAAGTTATGAAGTAGGTCTATAGTGCGTCTCAATGACTTCAGTTGAGATGCATCAGGGCGTTTGCTACAGAATGGTGATCACTCATACTAGTTGAATTTTCACTCAGCTAACACTTTGAAAATATATATATTGGGGAGAGTTTAGAAACTCCTATTGTAAAAATATGGTTTAAAAATATGCAAATTGAATGGTTCAGAGGTAAACCCAACAAATTTATTTAAACTTTGCACATATGTCTTTCAGTGATGAATTTCAGTGGGCCAGTGAAGAGGAAATGTGTGATGCTTCACAGGAAATGGAGATTGAGCCCTGATCATAGATGTAAAACACCTGAGCTCCAGCTCCCAGGATGGAGACTGGCTGAAGCTCCCATTTTCCACAAAACTGGGTGCCACTGGATGGATGGATGGCCACGCAACCACTCCTCTCACACGCATGAGCCATACCCCATGTCACACCGCACAAACGAGGAGAGAGAAGGAGGGAAAAATAGCTGCCATTGGTAAACACTGTCCTCAACAGCACATCTCTACTTCACATTTTTGACATGTTCAGTTTTGGACATATACTACTTCTTGTTTCATGAGGAAAACACATTTTTCCTCTGCCTTTTCTCATTTTTTTCCATTGCTGTGATTGTAGCTCTCGACTGAACTACAAATACCTGTTCTTATCTAAAAAGATTGCTTTGCCACACCACGTGCTTAAGTTTTATTTGAGTTCCTGGTATCTGAGCTTCATTTCAATTACTAGGCAGAAGAAGAAATCATGTAACTTTAATCTTTCAGTTTACATTATGTTTTAGAACTGACACAGAATTTATTTTCAAGGCTGTTAACAACATGATAAATCTCAAGAGAAATCTGTATAGGCCAACAATTCCACATTCATTATATAGAAGGAAATATCTTCTATGCTATTGTTGTAACTATTTATGTGATGGAAAGAGATTTGCAGAGCTGGTAATGACAGCTTTGTTTGTAAAGCCGTCTTGCCTTCTGTGAATTTTTTAAAGAAGATTATTATTTGGTGGGAGGACCATTTTCTCTGATAAATTTCAAAAGTGTAAACTTGAATCTCAGTTATCAAGTTTGGTATAGTTTCTGGTGGGAGAAGAAGTCTTGTGTTGGGTCAGAACTTTCCCAGGCCTTGTGTAGGACTGTGTCAAATCAGACCTTCCCTGAAAGCCATGTGAAGGGCTGCTCTGGCCAGGTCGGGGACTCCCAGATCAGTCAGGCCCGAATCAGCTGTTGAGAACAGGAAAAACTGAAACTGAGAAGCAGTTTACATCTGTTAAACACCAGTTAGAATTTCAGTACTGAAAGGATATTTAAAAGTTAGGGTTTTAAAACTTCGAGGATACGTGGTTTTGAATCTGGTTCCATAGCTTTCAGAATGAAACTGAATTGTAAGGAAAAAAATGTATCGATATACAATTTTAAATTTTGTACAGAACAATATAGACTTTGATGCAAAACGTAATGTATGTATCTCAGGGCTGATTTGAACCACAAGTCATTGGTTTGTCTTCTCTTTAAATTTAGGCATGGAAATCGGGCTTTGAATCAATATTGTTAGAATTACTTTGGCAGGGATATAAATCTGAAATCTGCCTAAGTGCTGTAGGCTTTACTTATTTCTCAGGGGATTAATTACACCACAATAAACGTTTCAGCATGGAATAAGTTAATAAGAAGAAAATGGGATAACAGTAATATTTTCAAATATAATAAAGCCAAGATTTTAAATTTTCTTTCAGGGAAAAAAGTACTAATTTTAAAATTCAAAAGATATAAAATACAGTTCAAAACAAATATAGTAAATCTGAGCAAACTATCACACATACGAGGCAATGGTCTGTCTTTCATTTTCCATCTCTTCTGCGGATGTTTACTCATCAACTTTTCCCCATTTGTTGTCTTTAATATTGTGCAACCAGTTCATATAACAGAATCTCCTAAGTAGGCCTTTTGTATGTAGCTGATGTAGGATTATATTTATGAAAATCTCTAAAACAATTTAAAAATACTATGAAGAACAGTAGAAGAATACATGTCAGCAGCTTTGGTACTGCTCTTTGCAGAATAAGCTATGTGTGCCACCAAAAGTAAGTGTAGGAACTGGGGAAGACAGCTGAAATGTAAACCTTACTAGGCGAACACAGTATTGCTGGAAAAGTAGGGAGAGAATAACACTGAATTTACTCTTCTGTTTTTATGTAGCTATCTTTGCTTGCACTATCATGGAGATGGTCAATGGGCACATATGCTGAAAAAGACATGCTTCACTGTGAATAAGAAGGATGTAACATGTGTGTTTTTTCCATAGGGAGTGAATATAAATATTTGGGTACATTCTGCTAAGGACAGCCTTTCTTCTGGCCTTTTATTTCAGTCTTTTTTCTGCTTCCCAGCTTCTCTGCTTGTTCTCTATCCTTTCTACTTCAGGATATTTACTTTGTTTCTCCTGTCTTATGCAGATGTGTATATTCCTACATATGCATTTGCACAGGAGATATTACCATGTCAGAACCAGACTTTCTAGGAAGAGCCATGTGCTAAATATGGACCTGGAAGTATTGATGGGAAAGTATAAAGAGGCCAAGAGGATTCTCTGCTTGACATTCTTCAGCCTCTCATTTTTCCTGATTTGCTTGTCTTTTCAGAAGCTGGCTTGGAGCAACAGTAGATGGTAAAATGTTTTAAAAACAATATATAGTCTTAAAACCATTGATTGATACAGCTGTGTCCTAAATTTTTTTAGCATTTGTATGAGCATCTTTCATTTCAAATTGAGGAATGAGGAGAAACATAAAAACTAAAGGAAAAATCATGAAGTGAGTTCGTTCAGGTTTTTATTTTGTAGAGATTTCTGTAGAATAATTTCCCAAGAAATACAGTGGAGGCCTTACTGCTAGAATATTTAAATGTTAATTGAACAATTATTTAGAAAAGTATATTGTAGGGAACACTCCTTCTAGCAAAAAATGGACACCATGACCTAAAAGCCATTGCTTTTGAATTAGATCCTGCTCTCAGTAGCTCTTACCACCCAGAAGATCTTGCAGAGCTTATCTCTGTTTGCTGCACCTGGCCTGTGCAGTGGACTTGAGCTGGGTATGAGTCCATGATCTGAGTGTTATTCAAAACAGAAAAATACAATGTGTTATATACAAGAAGGTCTCTGTGTGAGTTTATAAGGTTTCCAATGAACTGTGCATTCATTTAATTTAAATGGCTTTATTTTCTGTGTGATATTCCAACAACAGCAGCTGATGAGTGGGTGACATGCAATGTCAAAAAATAATCAAAGGTAACACAGAGATCAGTGAGCCTAGGCGATTAGAACTTGAATGGATAAATGTTATTAGTATATTTATGATTTAAAGACAGATGGTGCAGAGTTGAGCTGAGGGAGATTGGAAAAGCACAGTTGGCAAGCAGTGTCTCTATTTTGGTTAATAAGACATTCAAGATTGCACACGCTATTACAGAGCTCTGTTTGATTATATAAGGAATGTATAAGACGGATAAAGTTAAGCTTTTGCACACACTGAACTCATTCCTCAGCTGTCTTCACAGAGGCCTGGAGATAGATGCCCTGCTCTCTTCCCTGGCCCAAGTCCTCTTCCCAGTCCCTCCCTCACCCCACTGCAGACCTTCTTCCCAATCTGCAGCAGAAATTGGAGATAAAGAGTGATTGCATTTGCATTCCCTTTCCTAAGGGCAGGCTGAGGGCATCACAGGACTTTCCCAAGATTTCCTGGACATGCTTTCTTCCCTGCCCAAAACACAAACTCATAGAGGTAATTCAGGGAGTAATGGCAGGAAGGAGGGACTGCCAATGGTTGCTCCAGGATCTTGTTTCATTCCTTGGAGCACTTTGTTTGGCTTCTATTCAATAATATAGTCTATATTGTGGCCAGAGATGTAGTCACTGCTTTTGTTCTAGGCTCACAATGATCGTCTTTATAGTGCTCAATAGTAGAACAAACACTTAAAATCTCTTTATATTTGTGTCTTTCAAAATGTATCCTTTTAAGCTCATAATAGCATAAGAAAATAAGAAACAGTAAGAGAGCAATGCTTTCTGTGGTTCAGTAGTAATCCATTCTTTAAGATACTCATTGCTCAGTTTCATTCTCTAAACCACCTCACGAAGGGTTGCATTCCTGAGTCTGAGTAGCAGTTTATTTTCAGTTGTATCTCACTACTACTGATGTCCTGTCATTGCCATATTTACCTTCGTTGTTTCAAAGTCCAGTAGCCAAATCCCTGGGATCGGGTGTGTGAGTAGTATGATAAAACGTTGGAACTGTATTTATATCCACAAATGTTTGTATTGTATCAAGCTTATCTGGGTACAATAAAACAGCCTGTGCTCCAGAAACTTGACCACCGGTATGAGAGAAATATGACAGCAGAGCAGCAGTGGTAAAATGCCAGTGGAAATTAAGATCTATTATTATGTTTGGATATATGTTTATGGAAGGACATCAGCTGGTTAGAAGGCTGGCAGCAGATAAAGTCACAGACTAATGTGTTTGTATTACTTGACTACACCTATAATTAAGGATTATTAAAATCAAATAAGAATTAATACCTAAGTTGAAATTGTGAGAGAGTCTCAAACACAAGTAGTGGCAAAGCTGAAGTTAAACTAATCACAAACTGGTCTGAAGTTTGCTGGTTAAAATATACTTTCATGCATATGATCAGGGACAGCAAAATATTCATGCACTTCCACGTATGAGGAAAGAAAAAAGCAGCAATGCTTAAGAGGAGCTCTTGGAGGGATTGTGTGAATTTTTGTTTCTGCAGAAGTAAAGAAGAACTTCTACTAATTTTGTCAGTATTTCCTCCATTTGTTTTTCAAATTACATTTTACCAAACCTACAGCTGTAACTTAAAAGTAACTGGCATGTTCCAACTAGCTTTTCAGTATTTTATTTTGTCAATATTATAAAAGTATTTGGAGCAGTCTCAAATGCTGAGATACAGTGGTTTCTATAGTGATGTATTTAAGCATGGCTCCTCTTCCAAACCACAAAGGAGATGTCTCAGAGACAGGAATCTCACATTGTTCTAGGTGCCCTTGGTTACCCTATCTGGTCCCAAATCCAGAAACGTGAGGTCCCTTATAGATCCTCTTTCATATTTCATAGCCCAATGTGTATCAGATACCTGTGGGAGTCTAAAATGGAACTACTCCTCTTATTGTTAAAACACTTCCTTGTTAGTGGTACCAAGTTTGGATGAAAATCTGATTCACTTACATAGATTTAGTTTAGTGGTATCACTTGAATATCTGCACATAACCAAGATCAGATTTGGCGCACTATATTGACTGCAACTTGTCAAGTTCTAATGAAATTATGCTGGATAGATAAAAGAAAATTATATTTGCTCTGCAGTTATTAAAAATTATTTTATAAACAGAAATAATATTTCATATTTGAGCAGGTTACTAGTAGATTAGTACTGAGCTTTATGTTTTTATTGTTCTTGCATGTGTATAGAACTGGAATCTCAGGTGTCTACATTTATTGATTGATATGGCTAAATGATCCTGCCTAGTGTGTAAGCATCCATATTCAGTAGCAACAAAATGAAAACGTATTTTTGAAAATGTAACAAAGTTCCTTTGGATAGAAAGTTTCATTGTTTTCAGCTGATTAGTTATGCTTTGACATTTAATTTATATTTTTAATCATTTTCTACTCAGTGAATGAACAAATTATTATGAATTATAATATTCTTACTTGTAAGGAAAAACACAATTTATCTTGGATTAGAGAACAGACTAAGACAAACATCTGTTGAAAACCTATGCTGTACCTGTTTCAGACAGTATGCACAGATACTCTGCTTATATGCATATGACTTTATCAGACATAGGAATATAGAGAATTATGGAAAAAGATCAGTGAACTCCACCGAGTAAAGTAATCAGTGAATTTTGAAATATTCATGGTGTTACCCAAGTAGTATTTGAGTATGCATAGACATTTTAAAATGTCTGGTTTAATATGTATTATCATTCTGACCCATCTGATCTGCATGCCTTATCATACATGAAATATAAAGTGTCTCAATTCTTTGCAATGGCATCATTAGAGGTTTTTCAAAACAGCAAAATGATACTGACAGCAATAGCTAATATCTCAATCATGGTGTAGTACCAATTATTCTGTTTTTTTTTCCTCAAGCACAGCACTAAGAACAGCATAGGCACAGTTTAGATTACTAATGCTGTCTACTCGGACCTCTGAGATTTTCTGATACACATCCAACCTTTAATCATGCCACACTGCTGCTACTAAATAAAAGAATATATTTCTGTGATTTATTTCATGACTATCTGGTTAATGCAATGTACCAAGTGAGAGTGTTTGTTCCCATTCATGATATATATGAGCGCTGCAGTACTTCCATATAGGCAAATAAAATTCCAGTAGTAATCTAAGGCCTGTAAGAAACGCTAAGTGATCTGCTAAGCAATTACACCATCATTCAAATATCTGTAGGCATATTTCTTCATTTTCATTCATCCACCTAAATTGTGAAAAAATGAACAACTACTTAATCTGGTCACTGACAGATCTGAATGTGAAACT
Source organism: Falco peregrinus (assembly GCF_023634155.1). Taxonomy (NCBI): domain Eukaryota; kingdom Metazoa; phylum Chordata; class Aves; order Falconiformes; family Falconidae; genus Falco; species Falco peregrinus. The sequence continues at coordinate 49,553,807 of NC_073723.1, forward strand.
TGCAATTAAAACCCCAGAATACTCAGTAGAAGGCTCCCAGCCAGAAAAATTAAACGTTGAATTCTTGTCAGTGATGTGGCCGGGATAGTGTGTTACCTTCATGTGATTTTTTAAAAATCATATGGAAATAAATCTCCCCCCAAACTGACTCTGTATTCAGAACTATTCAGACAATGTATTAGAAATGTCAGCTTGTCTTGTCTGGGAAGATTCTGAACACCAAGAGCATTTCTACTGTACGTACTCTCTGAAGTATGTGTAGTAGCTGTGCACAAACCAGGTGGAAATAAGTTTTTGTTTTGTCTAACAGTTCCACATTTTCTCTAAATTTGTCATTCATATCCTAGTTAGACCGAGCAGAATATACTAGTTTATACACTGCACAAACAGAATATTTAGTCTAAATGCAATTCAAGGTTATAATGTATTAACGTGCCTGTAATCTAAAGTTATTTGGCTGCTTCACAAGACCGTGGACTAGGTGCACAAAGGAGGCAAAGATGCTCCTGTCCTAGAGTGCTTACCTGTCCCCCTAAACCTTTTCTGTGCCTGGGGAACACTAAATTTCTCTAGGTGTTAGAGTTTCCAGCAGACCATTCCCAGGGGTGCCTGCCCATCTATTGCTTCACATGTACAGCACTGCTGAAATCTTGACAGAACTGGTGACTCCACCAGCCCAAGGAGCTGGCGGACCAGCAAACAGAGGTAGGTCTCCAGGAAACACACAGGGCAGTGATCTTGTGCTGCCCGCGCTGCAGCTGGATGTGTTTACCACCTGCAGCCCAGCAGCCATCTAGGCATTAACAGCTCTGCTGAGCAAGATGTTTTAGTTTGGGCACAGGGCCATGCTGAAATGAATCTATAGCTTCCAGACCACAGCTGGCTTGTGTCTGTGAGCTTGGAGAGCTGGCAGAGGAACTCTCAGATGTCTTAGGTAAATGTGTGGGGTAGATTTATGTTTCTCCAGACCCTGTGGAGAAGAGAGGCATTCTGTTGGATAAGCATATAATGCTTATCCCCAAATAAAACACAGCAGGGGAGAAAAATACAACTTCTTAGGTCAGTTCTGATCACTCTAAGGCCCAGTCGGAAATCCCTCAATGTCTTGGAATGATTCATGCTCCTCATTGCCAAATTCATGCTCATCATAGCCAAGTCAGAGGGCAAAGTTGTATGTGAACAGGGTCTCTCAGCTCTTTTGCTTGAAACTGTTCCATGTAGGGGTGGGTAATTGCACAAAGAAAACCCAAACTCGTTTAGTGATGTAACATCTAAGATTGCTGGTGAGGTGTGTTAGGTGCTTCCAACAAAGTGGGACAGCTTCACTTAGAGATAATGAATAAGCCCCAACCTGGAATACCATATAACTTTTAATAACCTGCGTGTTTCTTTATATGACAGGCCAGATTTGCAAACAGGAATTCAAAACAAAAGGACAGAAAAACCCACCTGTAATTTAGTATTAGAGTTACATGTTAGTACATGTTAGTATACAGGATAACCAACTTTCTTTTAATTTTAATGAAATAAAATACTACATATGATTTTAGGAAAGATATTAAGAAGTGCAGCAATTATTTCTGTGCCACAGGTCTATATAGCTGAAGTGGTAAATCTGTTTCTTTCCATTATGCCAACTCTAGTCAATTACTCAGGGTTAAATCCTGCGATGGATGTTTTCAACTTATATCAGCTTAGCATTTTACCCCAAGGCATTCATGCAAATTTTCAGTATTTTGAGAACATTACAGGGCTTGACTAAAAGCTCAATGTGGTCTTTATTAAACAATTTAATAGCAAATACCTACAAGAATGTTTGCCTTAAAACACTTCCATACAAAGAGCTCTCTAGCAATCAACATGACAGGCCCAGTTCTACAAAGTCTTTAAACTGGTAACCATGTCATTCCTATTGCCTTTCAGAACATAAGGACAGCACGATCAACTCCTTTGTGAAATTGTCCGTGAATATAAAGTACATAACACTTCTGACATGTTCAGACTCTTCTATGGAGCTTAATACCCTGCAGCACCACTTAAACCTCGAGAGCTGTCATTCTTTTAATCTTTTTCCCACCATCAGGAAACTGTCCTTCACATGGTAGCATGGCTAATTCACAAGTTTCAAATGCAGCTTTGAACCACATAACAAACTGGACCTAAATAGAACAGTGAACACTGAATGTACTTGGAGGAAAAGAAATACTTCCTCTCATTTTAGTGTTGAAAAAGAAAAAGAGATCCATAGTTTCACATGAAAAATGCTCTCCAGTGCCATTTGATCAGAGACCTAAAGTACTGTTTCAAAGTGATGTAGAAGTATCTCAGACAAAAGGATTTATCTGTCCCTAGTTACACACTTACGCTGGAAGGAAGGGGAAGTGTTATTAAAACAAAAATGGTATAGCTTCACATTATGCAGCTCAACTAAAAGGTCTTTTTCCACTGGCATGAATCCATTCAGTGCTTCTTTCCTATGACATGCATTTATAGCTTTTTAGGCGTGAAAGAGTCATTTATTTATGCTACACAGACATGACTCTGCAAAAACACCATGCAATGTTTATAAAATATATTGTGAATTAAGCATCTGTTAAAGAACAAAACCTGCAAGAAGAACCTGAAGAGTCTTGGTTAGAAGAAAATGAGTTCTTCTTTTCTTTCATAGTGTGTGGTGGCTGTCTGCTCTTGAAGTATTAAGGACATCCAGCCAGCACATTCCAATAAAATAAATTTTTGAAAAACATACAAATTCCTGTAACTCCAAAAAGCTGCGTTCTGAACTTCTTGTTGTAAGGCAAGAGCTGGAATGAAGTCTGCCTGAAAAGTTTAGTTGATGGCAGAGGGAAAATAGAAACAATCTGGCTCAAGCTCTGTATCTGCAGCCCTCAGTAACACAATTGGCATTAGGGGCAATGCAGCCACCCGTAGAAACAGACTCCATGTTTCTTTACATAGACTTGAGCTGTGTCTTTTTGATGCAGGGTATGAGTAGACACCATGTTTCAGTGCTGCGATTTATAACTGAATTTATAAAATTTATAAATTTATAAAATTTATAGAAGGCTGAGGATGTAGTTCAGAGAAAATGGATGCACATACAGGTGAAATTGGCACAGTAGTCCCAGGTAGTACGGTCAGACTGTGAAACTAAATGAGAACTTCAGCTGGATGATCAGATCTAGAGAAAATGAAGTTAACAAATGGATATTTAATGGTGGAAAAAAAAATCCAAATGATGTACAATACTGTAGGAAAAATATTCTTTTACAATTTACTCAAAATGTGAAGCTGCATGTATTTTTGGACAATTTTTTTTAATAAGCATACAATTTGCCTGCCAAATTGCTGTACAGGAAGAATAGGATCACTAAACTCTGGGAGGACGGGAGCACCATGCTTCACACCAAGAAAAAAGATTTGTCACAGGGTCAAGTATAGCTTGGCTGTAAAATTCATACATAGAGGAAATGTGTAATTGAATTTCCTGGGGATAGAAGAGTAGAGCTGGTTTGATTCAGTCATAATCCACCTTTGAGTCTCTGTTTCCTCAGGCAAACAAACTGGAGAGGAGATGTAGGTATCCATTGGGACAGGGGAAATTTGAGATGATCTGCATAGCCATAAATGAAATAAACCAACCCTTGGTGGGTTCAGTAATCATTCAAACAAGATGCTTACTAGACTTGTTTTATTCAAAATTTTAGTTTCCACTACTTCCATGTTACAGAAGCAACACAAGGACTTCTTAATTATGTAATTTTCCCATATTTTAGAGCTTAATAGGATAATTAGAAGCACTGTTTTTCAAGGTGTGAAATTTATTGATGGTTTCAGGGTAGCTAAAGTTGGAAGGAACCTTTGGGTCATACAGTCAAACTCATGGTTCTTCACTAACTGGTTACAGAAACAGCAGGCAGGCAGGAAGAAATGGTCTAAGTTAGGCAAATGCAATAGGAATATTAGTTATTTGAATAAGTTTGGGAGTAGAAAATGAACGAATCTATTGAAGTTTCAATTTGTAAACATCATTATTTCTTACAAGGGATAAGTAAATGGGAAGCAGAATTTAAAGGGTAGAAAAGCACAGCTGTCTGCCCCTCATATGGTCTGTGCAATAAGGAGAGAAAAATCCATCTCTTAATAGCAGGAAGAAGAAATAGGCAGCTCCCAGAGCTTTTTGTGTCATGAGAGAAGCAAGAAGGGAGGAGAGGTTAAATGGTCAGCCTCACTTTTAGCCAGGATGATGAGGATTTTCAAATAGCCATGAATTGATAAACATAGCCTAGAATTGTGTTTTCTTGTCTTGTGTTTTCCTTTTGTAATTGTTTCCGTTACAGGAAATACATTACAGTCCAAACTGCAGCAGAGCTGGACTTTTATATCCTATATAGTGATTAATATTAAAATCATCTCAGTAACCTGACAACATGCAGCCCCATTCCCACAGCAGCAGAGCAAACATTATTAGGGCGCATTGATTACTTCTGAATGACAGGCAACTCAAATCTAGGAGACCAAACAACCGACAGACCCCTTCACCACTAAGCTGTTAAAATTTGCCTTAAAGATCTTCAATTGATTGTCCCAGTGCTCTGGAGGGAAAGCTCTCCCTCAGTCAAAGGGATTGTTCAGTCAAAGGAAAGCAAAGTGATTTTTTGAGGGCAAGGGCAGGAGAAGAGTCTCTTTCCAAACTTTTTATGCATCATTCAGTACTTGTGTGACCATTACCCTTCAGGAAGAGGAGGGTGTTTTTAAACTTGGGTATCTTACACTGTTTAGCCAATTGTTTAGAGTTTTTCTATATTTTAAGTATATTAACCATATGCCTGCCTTCTGTTGACATCCATTTTCTTATGTTTATTTCTATGGCATTGGTTCAGATAATTAGGCTCTTCGGATCTACATGGCAAGTATTTTGGTTTCTCAGTAATATCTAACTGTCCCTAAAACTGTTAATTCCATTGAAATTACATTGTCAACTGGATATTTTTTGTATTTGTTAAAGGCTTTAAAGTTTTTGAATTTCATGTCTTGATGTATTTTCTAAATGCATACATTTTTTCATTATTAAAACCTTACAGTTCACAAAGATAAGATTTCTACTCTCTAACCTGGTTTTGCATTCAAATCACATCTCATTTTTATACAGACTATATACTTCTCCAATTTTAGAGTCACTGATTGTTTAAAAATAGAGCTACCTTTGATCCATTGAGTTGCATTCAGCATTTTCCAGAGTTCAAATCTTACTCAGTTATTCACTCCCTCCTCTTCGTAGCACAACATCAAGTAACCTCCCAAGGTGAGCTGCTTAACATCCATGCCTGAAATGTATTGTGGTCAACTGCCTCCATGTGACCTCTTCTGAGAGTTTAAAACTACTCTTCTGAACAATTAATTTTTCTCATCCACACACAAAGCCAAGGAGACTAAATCTTGGAAAATTTTGTTTCCTTGCATAGGTAGTGGTTGGTATGTGCCAGCAGAAAGGGAAGAGTTGAAATGGATCACAGAAATGAATACATGAAAAATTACTGCAAGATTTCTCCTTTTATTTCTTTTACATTTATGAAATTATTAGCAAAACAGTTTGATTTTTCAAAGCAGAGGATACAGGAATTTTGTTTTAAAAAGGTGCTTGATATGAGAGAAGGTGACATATTGAGACTGAAAATGACATCTAAGGAAACTTTGTCATAAGGCTTTGTAATTGTATAAGGTTTTGGTGGGAATACCCTTCCTAACCACTATTTACCAACTATTGAGAAGAATTTTTATAAAACAGAATCGTAGATCATAGAAGAATAAAAAGTTTTCATTTTAGATCAACTGCTGAAATACAGTTTTCACTTGAAAGAAATGAGTTCTAGAGGGTCTTACATTAAAAAATGGTGAATAATTACATTTTTTTCATCAGAAAACAAGTTCTCTCATAACTGATCTTACAAGGAAATAAAGGCAAAATTCTGGAAGATCCAGTAGGAAAGGTGCTAAAACCGAAAGTTAATAGTCTTTTACCAATTATGAGGAATTATTTACATTTCTGAGATAAAAAAGATTTTCAACATGCAATTTTCCATTTGACCATACATCTAATTTTTTAGCTCATTTCCAGTTAGTAATTTAAAGAGCAGTTAAAATTATTGATAAAATAATTTGACCAAAAGTTGTAGTCTTAAAGGTGTTCATTCTTCTAACCTGTGTGCTAGGTGGAATATACGGTCCTCCCATTTCTTTGATGAACTTTGAAAGAGTTGACAAAATCACCAAGGTCAGCTCAATTTGGTAAGGAAAATAGCAAAAATTAACCTGGATGATTTTACCTCTTGGCAAAGAGATTACATGGAGCTCACAGAATGCCTTCCAGCAGTACCTTGTATGTAGCAGAAATGGGTTAGGAAGGGACGGGGGAAGAGGAGCAACAAGCATCTGGAGAATGTACATTATCAAAGAAACACAACTGGACCTCAGAGAGGGTATGAGCCTTACAGTGTGCTGGCTGGATCTGTGTGTGGTACATCCAGCAACAGCTGCTAAAGGTACAGCTACTGCCAGATGACACCACGGTCTAAGGAAATTGAATGTATGGGGTAGGGGAATTACTGCAGGAGGGAAGCAAAACTGAGCAGCAGGAGAGTAGCTGTCTCTATACCCTGTTCCAGGAATCAATATTGTTTTTAATGAGCTCATTCCTGTGTCACTATTCCAGGGAATTAAGTGCTAATCCACCAACAATTGACCCTTCAACTGCACAATATTTTCGTAGAATTGTATTTTGAGAATTCTGAAAGATTCTTAGAGGGAGACAGCACTAAGCCATGGCTGAGTGCCACTTGCTGCCCCTCCATGCTGCCTGCTTCTGCTTGCTGACCAGAGATATTTTTGTTCACTCGATTGTATAATGGATAGACCAGACAGCAAAAGAAGGCCTAAATGGACCACCACAAACCCTGATGGCCAGTGGCTGATTCATATGGGAGCATGTAGATGAGGAGTGAGTTTGTTTCCACTGTTTTTCAGATGTTATAGGGGCTGCAGTTAGGTTCTGAAGAACATTCCACAACTTTTTGCTTTTTAAAAATAAAATCATATTGTTCCTAATTTAGTTGGTGAAGCAAGGACTGTACCTTGAATCATTCAAGCACAAAATCCAGTGTCTCATGGAATGCTATGTATTTGTCCATGAAAGACTGTCACGTGCAGTTTATGGCCTGACTGAAAAAGAAGCTGTGTGTCACAAGGGGTACCATGATGTTTGCTTGGCAGGCCTGTGTTTCAGACCATTCCCTTCATAACTAAGCTGAACTAATTGAATTTCCAATCACAACTGGTCTCTTCAAAAAAGAGTTAGAACTTAACCACTATTGGAAAGAAAGAAACAAAAAACCTGACTCTTCACACCCATTGCTAAAGACCCATAAGAACTGATTCTCCACACAAAGTAACTGCTGAAATAAGAAATCATTAATAAACAGCCATGGAGGGTTCCAGCTTATTTGTTTATGTCAGTTCTGAATCTTTTGAGATATTTATATGAATAAGCCATAAAACCAGTATTAAACTTATGTATGCATTCTAACACCTATAGGCCTTGGAAGACAGTCAGTTTTACTGGGAATTTTTTAGTAAATCCTGGAGATGTTTTAGCACTTCCCCATAAAATCTGATGGGAAAGAAGTATTTGGCAGTTGCTGGCCTACAGCACAGAACCATCATAAATAATTGAAAGAAAGAGTCAGTAAATCTCATAAAGATGGAAATAGCAAGTATAAATGGATTTGCGTTTTGTGTTAAAATTTACAATGATCAAAACTTTTGACCTGCTGTAGTGAGCAGCGAGAATGAGGGTAACAAGACAGTGACTACAGGGGAATAAGTTAGAATTAATAAAAAGCAGGTCTTTATTCTCAGTTCTTAAATTGCAAATGTGCTTGCCAAGAACACTGTAAATTCAGCAGAATGTACAAATGAAGAAACAGTTTCTTCAGCAGAGATTACTGTCACTGTGTGGCTTTAGTTGTTTTCTGTTCTTTAAATTCCATGTTTTAATTTATTCCAAAAACATTATGGTTGCTTTATGGGGTATTTTTCTATTTACTCTTTGACATTTAAGCCTTATGCACCAGGAGTCAAAGATATTATAATACCTTTAATCAAATTTCTGGATTTGATTAATATTACAAATATGGATGATGATTGGTCATGGAATAGGAACAAGAGAGCAAGGTCCTGCACTGATATTCAAACAGCAGCTCTAGAAGTCATGTGGGTAGAAGATGACTGAAAAAACACTAGGATGGAAAGAGTATCTCTGGTTGGTGGGGACACACCACCGTTGATAGAATGCAAGTTACAGTTGCATTTGGAAATTATTTGAGGATCTTAAAGTAGCAACCATAGTAGCCACATAGCACAGCCAGATATTGCTAACCCTCATTTTGTATTCCCAGTTTTAACTTGCTCTCACTGCATGTTTAAATAGACTGAGTAGAATTTTGCTTTTTTTGAGCTAGTGATCTCTCTCAGGATAGTTAAGTCTTTGTTTGTAGATTAATAGGAAAAAAGAGATAGAACAATTATTTTGTTGTTTCTCTCAGTCTCTCAGTAATGCTCTTGATTTTTATTTTTTTTATTCCATGTGTCTTGCAAACAGAAATGCTAAGGTAACGTTAGCAGAGATACAAAAATGCACTGGTGTAATTTCAAGGCTTGATGAACTGATGAAAAAGCTTAAGTTTCTTAAGACAGTTGGTGTCTTGTTAATGAAGATACCTGATGCTATCATGATAAAAGACATCCTTAAATAGAATAGGAATCAAAATCAATCTGGCTTGATTGTATCAAGACATAACCAAGTAAGTACTGACATAAAGTAGACGAGCACCAGATAACATACATTCTCTTGGAGTATCCCTGTATAATTTCCAGTATTCTGAAGCCAAAATATTACCAAAAAGATGAGTTTCAAGAGTTAACTGAAGGACAACATCAGAGACTGGAGATTCTGAAACTGAACAGCTCATGATTTCCTTCTACATTTTCCACTTGGTGAATTTTGCATAGAGTTAACAGAAACAGTTTAGTACACTGGAGTTCCTTTTAGTGTGAATTTGCTGCATAAGCATACTTGCAGACTGCACCCAAACAGTTGCATATCAAAACTACAGTCCTTTCCCCTTGATTTGCACCAGTAAATAGTGGAGACACATCTACTTTCCAGTGTCGCTAATTCCTACTGCACTACTTTATCCTCCTGTCCTGTTTGACAGTCTTTACTACATATTCATAAAATCACTTTCTTTCTCTTTTATCACTTCTTTCAAACACATCTAGGCGGTCATCTTCAGCTTCTTGAAACAGAAGTTCCTAAGTAAGTTTTGTCTTAAGGCATGTTTGTCTGTGCTCTTTACAGAGCACTGAGACGTGGTAAATTGCAGAGCAAACCCAAGACACACCTCAGTGTGCAAACTGATTGCACGAGTTCAATCCTTCCTCCACATCAATCTCATTACAAAAGTAGTGTACACCAACCCAGCTTTAGTCAGACCTCAGCTTAACAGTGGTAGAGATGCCCTCAGCATACAGTGGTTGTTCTTCCTGGATTTCCACATATCCAGCACATCCTCCAAAGAAAATGATTAGTGGTTTTAGCAAATGGTTATTGAAATTGGTGTGACTGTCAAGCCTGCTTCAGAGCTAAGAATGCTATCTGATACAGACTGTTCTTAACAGCCCAACTTAGCACCTCTAGTAAATTTGAGGATTATTACATTTCTGCCTGTCAGGTGAGCCACACTAACCCAGTGTCCATGCTTCACAGAAACAAGTAGGTAAAATTTGTCAACTTCAGTGCAAAATGACTCAATAAAACTTCCAAGCTAATGACTTTGTCTCTTCTTTTCCCATGGGCTATATATGTATGCATTATTTACTGTGGCTTGGGTAATGCATAGAAACGTGATTATGTCTCTTGGTCTTGAAGTGCTGTTGTCAATTTAAGCATTTAGTGAGAATGCAAAAGCTGAAACTTTGGGGTATTTTTTTTCCTGTTTCTTTGTTTGCAAAACAAGTTTTCTAGTGCTGCTTAATAACATAATTCAGATTGCTGAAGTATTCATTGCTAGACTAGGTTTACCTAATATATTTTTTAGCCAGCCAAATCAAGATGTTTATATATACTAATACTCAGAAGTATACCTCATAGTACACTTCTTCCCTCAGGTATAACTTTTTCAAACAAAAGGACGAGTCTTTTTGAGCATATTGTTAAAATATGATCATTCTCTCACAGGAATGCTTTGAAGTCAAGTGTTTATGCTTAGTTAGATTTACAAATGTCTAACACAAATACATCAGTTCACAAGATGTATGTTATGCTTCAACAAAATGATTAGTTATGAAATTGTGCATTAATAAAAACAGTTGGTTCTCTTTGTAGCTCAACTCCCTTTGCCCTCACTCTATATACAATAATGTCAAATAGCTCTCTGCAGTACTTTTCAATGACTGTAACTATACTATAATCATAATATGTGAATTTATATCATGCATGAAAGGTCATGGCCTATGAGGAAGTCAGTTTCTTTTCATGCATGTACTCCTTAAGATTTAGCACTTACGGAAGTGAGGCAAAAAGAAAAAAAAACAGGCACTGCAAGGAGTGTGATCTAAAACCCTGATTCTGTAAAAAAAGCGCATATCTAACAGTACATTTGATGAATAATGGAAAGCATACATAAAATATTCCCATAGATCAAGGAAAATGTGAATTCCAGTACCAAATAGAGGCCTGGATCTTGTAACCCAAATGAAAAAAAGAACTATATCATATCTCTATGAGATTGCCTCTGCCAGACAGCAGAATTTACCTCCTTCATTACTAGTGTAAGAGATGGAAAGATTTACATTTGCATCTCTTATTCAAAATACACTAACATCACAACACCATGGAACTTGTAACGAAATAGACGATCCAGACAGAACAGAAATTTAAATATTTTTATTTTAAGAGTAGTATTATTCCTCTTGAGTTGTCAACTAAAAATCTTGTACCATAGATATTTCCAATTGGGAAAAGGAAGTGATCACTGAATGAATACACTGGGTTTTGACAGTGCTGTTTATTTACCAGCAGTAAATTTACAACTACTCTTTACTTCCCCAATCACTGAATGAATAAAAAAGGAGACAGAATCCCTATTCACAGCCACAGGAATTCAGTTCAGAGAGTTTATCAGACTCAGGTCCCCAGGGGTTGTTCTTATTGCCTGCTGCTTTTTAACAATAGCCTTTTACTTTTTGTTATTCACAAGCCTTTGCAAAATAGCCATGGGAAACCCTGGATCAAAAGGACCTCTTCATTTACCTTTATTTGAGCAGCAACATAAGCCTGCGTTTGGAACAGAGCCTAGTCCTATTTTTAAAATTATTTGAAGTCTTTTTAATATTTTTTTTTAATTACAGGGCAGCAGTTAGACTCTCATGTATAATTACCAGTACCCCTTATCCTACTTAAAATAACTTCCTTCCCTGGTATATTTTAAAGAGCTACAAGTTTTACAAATCTTACTGAATTAAATGCATGATTTTGTTTCATCCAGAACTGTTGTAGATGTTCCATCCCTGGAAACATTCAAGGTCAGGTTGGATGGGGCTCTGAGCAAACTTATCTAGTTAAAGATGTCTCTGCTTGTTGCAGGAGGGTTGGAATAGACTACCTATAAAAGTCCCTTCCAGCCCAAACTATTATATTTTTTATGATTTTATGATTCCTCATAGGCCAGGAGGAAACTTTGCCAAAGGACATTCAGAGATGAGATTCTTCCAAACAATAACCTGATACCTGAGAACAACTGTGCTCCTGGCAAAAGATATCCAGGTCAAAGCACTTGTGAAGGCTGAAGTGCCAAGGGAGTTGCAAATTTTTGAAATATTATGCAAGTCTCCATTGAACAATGTAGGTGATCAAACCCAAATGTTCCTGGGTATTGGAAGAAGAACCATATACATATTCTGTAAGAAATAGCTCATATGGAGGTCCTGAGCCCAAAATAGGCCTTGAAACCTTGTCTACCACATCTTGGAGAAGAATGGGAGAGAACACTCATTAGCCTTACCTGATAATGATTTTGTGTTTAACAGAGAAGAGCAGGTTGTTTTCTTTGGGCATATCTCTCCAGCATAGGATCTGGCCTGTGGACCTGGCTTAAGCTGGAAACCATCTAGGGTGCAGGAACCAGCCATGAAGGAGGTAGTGAAAAGGTTATTGCTGACGTCCACCTGTGGAGGAGCTCAGGAGTAAGCACTGGTATTTTGTGTAAGAAAAAAAGACACTGACTCAAGTAGCTTGGCTAATCCACCTCTAGTTTCTCTGGACACATCAGCGTATTATTGTGGCTTGCAGTCACTCTCAGGGGCTGAGCCTTTTTTGCCCAAATACTGTTTTCATAAGAAACCAAGGTTTCTTTCAAAGTTTTATCTAAGGGTGATGTGCCTATCTCCCTCATCTATAGCAGCAGAGATTTGAACTGTGACATCTTCCCCTTACCCCATATCTTCTGGAGGTGTGTGGTCCTCATTTCACTCTTGTGGATCAGACCTTCCTATCAGTTCAGCTGGTCTGTCATTTCCCTCCCATTTTTCAGGTCTGCAAGTCACCCAGTTCTGATCTCTTCCTCAACTGAGTGGTCTAAAATGGCTTTCATTATTCAGACTGTTTTCAGCCTTACTACAAATTCATTTTTAACTTTTCATGTTCTCCTCCCTGCTCGTTCCCCACATCAACATCTCTTTCAATGGTCTGTGAAGCTTATAAACCTCATCAAACATCCCCTACATGGCAGAAAGCAGGGCTCAGAGGTCATTAGCCTCATACCATTGACACATACGTGCTTTTCTAAGTTCCTTGCAAACATCAACTATAAAAGGAAATATGTTTAAAAGCTGAAATGAGCACAGAACAAAACTCAAACTACTAAAACTCCCAGGCAGAAAATACATCAATGCTTTTGCACAGTTGAATCACTTTTCCCTTTTGAGTCCATATCTCAGTCTAACACTTACTTTACAGCTGCATCAATTAAGCAGTAGAAGAATTTGCAGCACCACATCCCAAGATTCAGCAGAAGCTGGGGGAGACAGGAGCTGGAGAAGTCACTTTTGTGGAGACCAGAGGGCATTTATTTTTTTTATCCACTGACAGCACAGCTCCTGAGCATTAAGGAAGCACCTGTTTTTCATGCGTGGTTCAGTGCCTCTTTGAGAAAACCCATCTCACTGTAGTACTGAAATGAAATACATGATTTGGTGAAGAGGCTGGTGGGCATACAGTGATAAAGACAGAGTCTACAAAATATCAGTGGGTTTTTGGGTGAGAGCTAGATGAATAAGATTTCAAATCAGACTGGGTTTTCTGTGGTGGAAGAGCCCTGGTAGGCTTCACTGAGGACAGGGTTTCGAAGAAACTAAGTGTGGGGTGGGTATCTTGTCTTCCTTACCAGTTCCTCTGCCCCTGTAGAGGCACAGGCTGTAAAGCACAGGACTTTCATCTCCTTCCTGCCCCAGCCCCTTACAGGCCTTCCCATCTCCTCTAACTGTGGTCTTCCTCTTTCTCTCCTGCCCCAGACTTTTACTCACTTCCTTCAACTGGCCTTACACGCTCTCCCAGGTTGCAGCTAGAGAGGCAAAAGACTTGGACTGGGCCTGCCCTTGCTGAGAAACCAGGCTCATATTAGCTGACTAGCAGGATTCTATTCTTCCTTCCTCTCCGCACTGCATCATTAGGAGCTAAGACTGCAGAACCATCCCAGGTGCCACCCTCTTGGTACTACCAGGATAAGTAAATGCCCTGCTGCCCAGGCAGTTGCCTACTTCACCCATGCCTGCAGCTTGTCCTGTTAGTACCGGTCTTCAGGAACTTTGCAGTGCACTGCCATACTGTGACAATGAATTTGCAGTATTAAAAGAAGGTAAACTTTATTCATATGTTTTCTATGAGGCAAAGGTTTCATTTTAGTTGATACTAGTGGCTTTTATACAATAATATCAACAGTGCACTGCATTTTATCTTCTAAAAATACAAATTATTTTGTAAACTATCAGGGTAGAAATATATACATTTAAAGCTAAGGAAGAGTTTCCTTCCGATTATATAAAAATACATGCCCTCTTGATATTTTGAATCTCTGGGTCATAGAGTTTTAATTTCAAGCAATAACTTCTCTGGCACTTGCACTAATGTTTTAACCAAAACCATTAAAGTCAGGAAATAAATAAATGAAGGAAGGAAGCAATCATATTTTTACAGGCAAATATGCATGGATGCCAACTCAACAAAAATTAACTAGCAGAATTTGGGTCTCCGTGACTGGAAATATGCCAGATAGTTTGGCAGATAATGTGTAGGAGCAACACATCCTGCTGAGGAAGAGGTAAGTGATATTCATTGGCTAAGAAATGGAAAATTCAGCTTGCAGCTAGTGTAAAAGCTTACAAGAAAACATTCTTACAATAATTTGTTTTCAAAGCAAATGCATTTCTAAAGCTCACATTTGCATGCATACATGGATAAATGACTAGTTATTCAATAATAGCTGCATACTCCTTTTCCTTTTTATCTTTAGATAAGTAAATATAGCAGTTTTAAAATTTTGTTTCAGATAAAATTTGAATATTCTTCCATTTGAAAGTTTATCAAAAGTAACACATAACAGTGACTGACAATGCTAAGTAGATAATACAAGTGTTGAATTCAACCCTATTTTTTTCTTTCTAATAAGGAAATGCTTATATTTATGTGGTATAACATTATTTACAATCTTGATTTTCAAAGGAATCAAAGCATATTACAATTACAATAATTACTAGAAAGCAGTATAATATTTATTTTTAGCAATAAATAACCATTGGTAATGTATTTTATTGGAAAATCCATGCAGATACTCTGTTCTACTCTTACTGTACTCTTTGTCATATTTTATCTCCTTAGCTGTCACCCATCATTCTTCCAGAAAAATGTTTTTCTTTGCTGTAATGAACCTAATTATTTAACTGCCCCTTTATTGTTTTGATACAGTACTTTCTCTTCTAAAACATGAAAGTAACGTTAACTTCTTAACTCTGGTTAAAATTCAAAATATGTTTCCAGATTTTGCAGAACATTCTCTAGAATTTTTAAATGTAATTATGTGCATATCTTTCAGTCATCAGAAACCCCTCCCAATTACTCTGACCTTTCAAAAGTGATAGATACAGCAACATCAGCCAGCTCCTCTAACACCCCTGGAAGCATGCTCATCTAAGTCCTCAGATTTGTGTATGCCCAGGTGAGTTAAATGATCTTTTTCTTCCTGTAGATACCACTTCACTCCTGCAGATTCTGCTATGAGTCTCATACACCTGGGACACCTGAGCACACACCTTAGTAGACAAATTTGAGGTAAATAAAGCACTGAGTATCCAGCCTTTTCCCAGTCCCTTTTCAGTAGGTCCCCTGCCCTACTAAGCAATGGACCTACACTTTCTTTAGCCTTCTTTTTGCTAACAGTGTAATTTTAGAAACCGTTCTTGTTGCCTTTCACCTCTCCTGTTAGTTTTAACTTCTGTTGAGTTTTGCCTTTCCTGACTCCATTGCTATACATACAAGCAATGTCCTTGTATTCCTCCCATGAAACCTGTCTCTGTAGAGGAATGAAGGCAGTGGGTTGATTAGCATTGATAACATGCAGCTGTGGCCTTGCCTCAGCGGCAGTGAGTTGATTGACATGGATGATGTGCAGCTGTAGCTCATTCCGGCTAAGTGGTTAAATAGCTCTGAGGAGTGTGGGAGAAGGGATTGGATGGAGGAGGGGCAGTATGGTCTGACTTCTGGAGGAAGGACATACAGCACAGGTAGTAGCATCTGACCAATGGTAAAGCCTTGTTGCAGCCTACTAGTTTGTTTGTGCTGCAACATGTCTTTTCTTCCACTTTCTGTGTACTTTCTTCTGCTGTTTGAGATCAGTGAGGAGCAACATGTTCATTTATGCTCGCCTTCTCCCATGCTTACATGACTTTGTGGACGTTGGAATGGATCGTTCCTGTGCTCTGAGGAATCTGTCCTTGAAGGTAAGCCATCTCTCCTGACTAATCCCCTTTGCGCTATTGGACAGTTTCTTCCTACCAAGTCCCTGAAGTGGCAAAAAATCTGCTCTTTCGAGGTCTGGGCTTGTAATTCAGCTGCTTGTGTTGCTTACTGCTCTCTGCATACTGTGGCCTTGCAGTCATTGTAGCCAAGGCTGCCTCAGCTAACAGCTCTTCCCAGGTTTTATAGGGTGGGTATACCAGGGCATTTCCCCAAGTTGTCTCCTTCACCACTTCCATCAAGAAAATGCCTTTGATGTATTCCAGAAATCTGTATTGCCCTTCCAGCAGAATGTGTGGTTAGAGTCACTCATGAGCACCAGGGCATGCAACTGTGAGGCCTTCTCCAGCTACTGAAAGAAGGCTTTGTCTGCCTGGTCTTCTTGATCACATCTGTAGCAGACTCCTACTACAATTTTACCTGCACTGGTTTGTCCTCTGATCCTTGCCCACAGGCTCTCAACTACTCTGTCACTTGCCTCAAGGGAAAGCTCTGTGCATTGAAGCCATATCTCTACAAAGAATGCAACCCTTCCTCCATGCCCACCCACCTTTCTGGAAAACTACACGTTCCTTTGTTGCAGCACTCCAGTCACATGGAGATACCACCATGTCTCCATAAACCCAATGAAGTCATACTTCTGTAGCTGTCCACAGACGACTCCTAGTCATTCCCTATGCTATATGCATTGATGTACGTGCATTTCAAATGGCCTCCAAAATCATTCTGCTTCTACATTGGCTTTGCATGGCTCAGGCTTTTATCTTTGCAGATTTTTTTGCAAAGGCACTGTCAATCTCTTCACTTTTGCTGCGCAGCCTGCTCGAGTCTTGCTGCAGCTCCTCCAGCTGGTGACACAAAATGCACTTCCCCAGCTCTGGGGAGTTGATACAGGTCCTCTCTTCACCCCCAGGGCCAGGCAGCAGCATCCTAGCAGGACTCAGCTGTGCTAACTGATGTGAGAGGGACTACATCTCGCTCTGCTGTTTCCCATAAGCCTGAACATCCCATCAGGGGCTCAGCACCTGGATCTGAAGCTAACAGAAACTTCCACAAGGAACCACAGCAGATATCTATAGATATTTTATTATTACTTGACAAAAACTGTTACTGATCACCGTAATCCATTAAGAAGTTAAAAATTTTTTAGCTTCAGTACAGAAGTATGCTTTTTAAACATAACTGTTTCATTAATATCTAGGAGAGATAGAAAACTTGATCCACACATCTGTTGTTATGTTCTTTTGAACTCAGCTTAAAATTTGTTACAAAACCTCATATGAATGTCATTATTAATTAGAACCAGAGCAAATAAAAAACCTTATATGATTACATTAAAAGGTAACATAACCATTATGCTTCAACAAGAGCATGGCAGTACAAGTGTTTAGTGCTGGTCAGTGCAGTGCATGGACTGGCACTGCCTTTTTATCAACTAAAAAGGTAAAATTTATTAACAATTCTCTTACTTCCCTTTTGGCAAAGTTAAACCATCCTAATAAGTTGATCCTGTGAAGTTCATCTCTGAATCTGAGGGGAAAAGGATGGGTTGTCATGAGGTAGTAACATCACCAATAAATGAGTGAACTGTAAAAGCGTTAGTGAGACCTAATCTTATTCTCTTTCAGTTGTCTATTATTTTCAGAGCTGTCATAGACAATAACTTTGAGATCCAAGTTACATTGTATTTTAATTCTTATATATATTTTCTTGCTAAAGTTCCTGATATTAAAAAAGAAAATTGCAAAATGATTTGCCCGTACAAATCATCATTCACGATTGAAGTTTGCATTGTGATGTAGTATCTCATATTTGAACCATATCAAATAAGAATTAAGGTCTTCATAACTTCTGCTCATTTATTTGGTATTCCTTCCTAGAAGTGAATACTCAGGAAGGGTGGCGTACTGCCCCAGGAGGGCTCCTGTGCTTTTAGTAGTGCCCTGTGTTTTCAACCAGATAGCCAAGGTTGCAGCCATATGGGGGGCAGCCCAGGTATGTCAGAACTCATGCCTTTTCCATTCATACTTCCTTACAATAGACTGTTTTTCAAAACTGATGTGAACAGGATTTTGTAAGAGTTTTTAAAAATGGATTTTCTTTGTATTAACACACAAGCAAAGATAATTGTTGATAAACAGGGTTGCTTGCTGTTCGTTCTTTCCATATTTAAAAATATTCCCTCTTCAGACTGGACAGTAGAACAGATGTGATATGAAACATAAATCACATAACCAGCTAGAGACCATGAAGTTGAGAAGTGTGAGCTGAAAAATGAGGTGATCTCCAAGCAACAACAAATCATTAAGAGTAATTAGGAAATGTGCGCATTCACAAAACACATAATTAATTTGCAAGAAACTAAACTATATTAATGAATCATTGCATTCAAAAGAAACAAACTAAAAATCTCGCACATCTCCCTGTGTAACTGCTTCCGTGGAGTAGAAAACTGAATAAAGTATATAGTAGGTTTCACATTTGTTCTTTAGTTTTTCTGTTCAATTTCAGTATGCTAGGTAGAATAGTATGTGACCACAATTTTCTTTGGATGCTTAGGAACAGTATGTCAAATTAACCTTGTGAACTATTCCAAAAGTTTATAGCACCGAAGTAGAGAAAGCCAGCAGTGAAAAACCAAAGCTTACATCCTCTTTTCAGAAACATTTGGCTAACACCTCAGCTAGTCAAACAACTCTGAACTCCTACAGTTTAGTACGCCTTTTGAACAAGGTTCTGAATGACCTCCTCTTTCACCATTAACCAGAGAGAAGCCTAACAAAAAAAGTCTATTAAATCACAGCTTGTCCTTGTGAATACCTCCTTAAATGATTTACAACAAGGATTAGGCTTCCAAGGCATAAAGGCTGGATCTGTTGAGGAAATGTGCTTGCAGCTTTAAAGGAACCATAAAAAGATGATGACCTTTGTAATGTTCACGGACCACCTGTTCAAGAATTCAAGTCACAGAGGTTTGTCTTTTTGGAAAACATGGCAGAATACTTCCAGTAGGCACCTCTCACAGTCTGCTTAGTATAGCGATTCTCCTACTTGACACCTTGTGCACGGCACAGATGTGAGTTGTTGGGGATGGGTGGTTGCTGAAGTTGTACTGTAGCACCTGCTTCCCACAACTTGAATATCTTACCTGCCTGGGTATCTCACCTAGGCTAGGATGAGAGTCTCATGCCCAGGCATTTCTGTTCTGTATGTGGGCTCATTCAATGGTATTAAACACCAACTTGAAACTGTTGCTTACAGGCATGCAAATGATACAAATACAGTTATTTTTATTCTTATTTCTGTTTTCCCCACCCTCAACAATTCCTACAGTTTTCATTTGGAGAAGGGAATGTTTACACAGTGGTAGTCATAAATATATATATACATACACATATATATATTACTCTCAATTAATACAATGTATGAATGACTAAGCAGGATTATGTTTGATATGCATGTTTTTCTTGGAAATCCTTGTGTTGATTAATATGTGTCATCATTGGGTGAAGCACTACCTATTTTTGGTCTCCAAAATTAATGTCTGTCAAGTTCTCAGATAACTGCTATATTTCTGTCCTAAAATAAGTTATTCTGTGACCTATATTATGTTTGAAAAATTTTTGAGAGTCCTTATTGGTCAATTTAATTATATGATCTGTCTGTGTACTCTTGTTACTGCTTTGTCTCCTTAGAAATGCTTTGTGCTGGGATGAAAGTTGCTGTTGGCTTGCACTCATTTCCCCATCGCTTCAGTAATGTGTTGGGGAAAATCCACAGACTTAATTAACAAACTCTCACATCACAAAAGATGCAGCCAAATCCTGACAAGGGATGGTGCTGGTGTTCACTAGTAAATCCTTTGTATCTGCTTGTTTGTATATCTTTCATCAGTTTGTTTTTTTTTTTTTTAAATTGTTACACCAATTTACTACAAGCAATACTGGAGAATAGATAGAAAACTAGACAAATCTTGCAAACTAGCTAAACCTATCTGCAGAAAATAATTTGCAGGTAGGTTTTTAGTGTGAAATGATATACTCTATCCTCTTTTTATTAAGAGATGAGTGCAGATATTATCTTCACTGTTTCATCTTCATGTACTCAAATGAACAACAGCATGGCTTCCTAAAAGGTTCTGAAAAACCACAACCCAACTAATTAAATCCTTTACTTTCAAATGATGCAGCCAAGTTTTTTTATAATAAAACACTTTAGATTATGAGATTGACTTCCAAAGAAGTTTTCACTTCAAAACAATCTTGTTTTGTGGCTCATTTGCTGGTTTTGCTTTTTGATGGTGCAAGAAATAGTTGTGTGTCCTAATCTCAAGCCAAGTTAACATTTCTTGCTTCAAGAGGGACCACATTGCTAAAGCCTTGTTCGTTACGTGTTTAGGTATGCTAGAGAGCCAGGAAACTTATACCACATATACTTAAACATCTCTATTGATGAATGTTGTCTCTCTTGGTCAACATTAATGAGCAATTTTACAGGTCAGGTGGCCTGGCAGTCCTCTAGTGTCTGAAGATGACAGGGCATCTTTCCTGAAGTCTATTTGCTACAGTTCAATTGAGTATAAAGTTCTTTGCTCGAGTTTCATTATCGTTTCTACTGCATGTTATGTGTGAGGTCTGATTTGCTTCAGTTCTTCTCTCTCTTGCTTTTCTAGTGGTCTTGTTTTTAAGGTTTTCATGGCTTGTACTGAGTCATGTTTAACAGTCTAAAAGAAAATTAGTGGTTCTCCTAGGTCAAAGGAGCCTGTAGCAGAAACCAGAATCACAGTGGTTGAGGATGAGGGGAACTTCTGGAGACCAACACACCTGCTCAAAACAGAGCCAACTAGAGCAGGTTACCAGACTGTATCTGGTTAGGTTTCAAGTGTCTCCAAAGATGGACGCTCTACAGCATCCCTGGGCAACCTTTTCTAATACTTTACCACCCTCACAATAAAGATTTTTTTTCTTATATTTGAAGGGAATTTGCTGTATATCAATTTGTGCATATTGCTTCTTGTCCTGTCACCAGGTACTACTGAGAATAGCCCTCAGGTCCCTCTGAATGACAGCACATCCATCTGGTTTATCAACGACTTCTCCCGGTTTTGTATCGTCTGCAAACTTGCTGAGGCTGCACTCTGTCCCTTCATCCATGTCATTAGTGAAGATGTTAGACTGTTTTGGACCCAATTTCAGCCCCTGGGGGACACCAGTATTGCTTGGCCTCCAGCTCAATTGCGTGCTGCTGATCACAATCCTTTGAGCCTGGCAGTTTTCAGCCCACCTCAATGCCTGGTTATCTAGTCTCTACTTCCAGAGTTGTGAGGGTGCTGTGGGAAACAGTATCAAAAAATATCAAAAAAAAAAAAAAAGTTGAAATAAGCAACAACCACTGCTTTTCCCTCATTCACCAAGCCAATAATCTTATTTTAGAAGGCAGAAAGTGTTTTGGGACAACTGGCTGTGGGAGTGAAACATCAAATTAAAAATGATCCGTTAAATGTTTTGGCTCCTTTTTGTGTTCTTCTCAAAAATATGTGTCAAGAAGACAAGCTATTTGTGAATGGTAAGAATTATTGGCTGAATTCACCAAAAGAATGTAAATTATTCTATTTTTAAATTGGCTTTAAGTCTCCATATTGAGTTCTGGTTTTATATTCTTAAAAGCTCTTGCTGCTCACTATTGAGAATTAAGCTACTGACTACTTTTAGTCTTTTGATTCAGAGCGTACTAGCAGTGTTTCTCCCAAAGACTTTATAAATAGAGAAGGAAGAAAAAATATAACATGTATTTCCCACCCCCACACACAAGCGGCCTCTGATGCAGTAGCACAACATTTACAGAGAGATTTTACTGCTTAACCAAACATTTGATTTTATGTGTTTTAGTCTACTTTTCGAGAAAAGCACTCTTAGAATATTTTCCTTCTGTTTGTTCACAAAGAGATTTTACAACCTTTCTAAAGAAGGGTACAGCTCCAAAAGGCCGGAAATGTAAATTCCATAATGCTTAAAGGGAAAAACTGGATTCCACTGAAGTTAGTTTTGGATGCTTTTTGCCAGCTAAAACTAGATCACTTAGAAAAACATTAAAAGGAGAGAGTGATTAAACTAAAACCCAACAAAATATCATACCTGAAAAGATTTGCCAATCTATCATTTATCTAGCTACACTAAATGTGCACAAGTCAAATAAGAGAGACAGATACTAAAGGTTTTTATTTATCAACCCTGACTAATGCTAGGGGCACTGCAAATACCTCCCTGTCATCTGCTTCCTACACTGCTTTTACAGATTAGAATACAGGGCTGACTCTATCACAGCATATCATCAGGTTATTTGATGGCTGGCTGGTCAGTCTGCATTCTCTGAGTGACAATGTGTTGGCAGCTATAATCTGACTAGGTATGAAGACAAAAATATGTGTTGATAAAAAGTTGCCCTGCCAAGCCATGTGTGGTATAAGCCTGACTGTTTTAATGAAAAAAAAAAGAAAAAACCCAGTTCCAATTAAAAATCTGCAATCAATAGCTCTTCTCCTTTCTTAATCTGTCTATAGTTATGTACTCTGGAAGCATGCTAAGGACCTGATTTTTAGGTATAGTATTTTATTGACTGCCATTGGAATTGGGTACATAAAACTGTGAATTCCAATATCCCAGTTGTACCTCTTAAAAACTGCAGGAGGATGTGGCAAGAAATCTGTAGGAGCACCGATTGGTTTATTGCTATGTGATACATATGATTCAGGAACAGGGTACAGACAGTCTTATCTTCTTGTAAAGTAAAGGTTTTCTAATTTTACAATTTAAAAATATGTTTTTTCTATCTAGTGATAATTTTATCACAGTTGTTTATTCTAGTGTAAAAATGTTTAATGGAACATTTATATATAAATGTAGCTCAGAATTCTCTGGCACGTATTCACCAGAAAATGTAAAACAACTTTGGGTAGACATTAGAGAGATAGATCTGCAAATAGTTTTGCAGACTTAACAATTATTTAAGATTAAGTACGGGAGAAAAAGTTCTTGGAAATCTAAATGATAAACTTAAAGATATGCAAATTCCGAATTTCTGTCAGTAGAATCACATCTGTAAAAGAAAAAAAGAATTGTGAGATTTGCTATTAGTACTGAGTTGCCCTTTCAGAGGGAAGATAACCTGTTAGTCAACACTGTGAAATAGTCCAGCAGTCACGCTGAAGTCTAGACTTGGTAGAAAACATGTCTTTCTAGGTAAGTAAAACATAGTTTTCTATTGATGGTTATAACAGCTGCAGAAAAAAGAGAATATATAGATATAGGATACATGAGAAGGAAGCACAAACTTTAAAGGATAGAATAACAAAGAAGCTAAATTTAAATATTACTTATGCTACATTAGCATCTTGGAACACCATTTCTTACCTTGTACTTTAATATTATACTTGATGTATACTCACACTACAAATAATTTGCCAAAGAACTGGGTTCCCAAAGCAATCTAAATTGTATAGTATAAAACATAAGACTATGCCTAGATGAGGACTGATGGGAAATTCCAAGTGGTAATGTTTATCAGTTTAATGGTCAGTTGCTTTCACATTTAAACCAACACAAGTGAAAATTTGGAACAGTAACATTCAGGGAGGTGGTCCTACCATTTTATTAAGCTGTCGGCATTTGCTTATCGAGTAGTAGGAAAGATGAAAATACAGTTTATGCCCCCAGAAAATGATAAGCACGTTACCATTCAAAATCCAGATGAAAAATGTTGAAACTGTGTGATGCTTTGGTAGTCTGTACTGAGAGCTGAAAGGAAATCGTGCATATACTGTTACACTAGTACCCATGTGAAAAAGTGCTACTTGTGGCAGGAGCTATAGAGCTGCAGAGTTTGAGTTGTAAGCATGGTGGAAGGATGACATTTAGGTCTGCCCTATAACTACAGCTGTGGTGCAGTGGGGTAGTGCCTGTGTACACACCCTGTACATTTAGGTTGTTAATTCCCTGGGTAGTCCAGAAACTCCCCTCCTAGTCATCACATAGATAAGACACTGAACTGACTTGAGACAAAGTGATTGACTGAACTTATAGCTACTTTCACAAGGAATACTTGACTAGCTGTCACTTGAACTCTCCAGGTGGGAATTTTAGGCAGTCCTGAAGATTCCCTCAGGCTGCCCCTTATAGGTCATTCTTTATTCTTAAATGTGTTGACTGATACCCTGTGTGGAGAATCTGGCAGCCCCAGCAACACCCCCAGGTGGTTTCTGCTGATCAAACTGTACTTGTAAGTAGTCAGTAGAAACTGTTCCTGCAGATGTAGAAATGGTCATGCAGGACAGCCTTTCGTATATAGGTAAGGCAGGTAGGAGATTTTTAATACATAGCTTAAGATAAGCAGTAGGGATGGATCATGAAGTCACGGAGGAACACAGGTCAGTAAGAACTGAGCAGAACAGAAGGCTGGAGAGTCTCCTTCAGTCCAGATGAAGACTAAGCTGTGAGGACACTTGCAACAGAGGCTTTCCCAAAACTAGTGATCTGTTGATGGTGATTCTTAAAGAATTAACGTAGTTGTATATGATTATATAATGATGATTAAAACATCCTGTGATGTTGGTTGTGAAGCATCTTCCAAAACAATGATAGTTTGTTTTTTAATCTATTTTTTAATCAAATTGGTGCTTCCTTCAGTATTTACAGGCAGATATGTGTCCCAAAATCATGCAAAATTGATCAGTAACTACTTACACATTGCTGATTAGACTGCCAAAGCAATTCTTTTTAGACACTGACTGAAATTTCTCTGGCATTTATCATCTTTAAGGTCCTAAAATGTAGACTGATCTAATCAATAGCATAACTGAAGAGACAACTTCTCTCATCTGTTTGCAATTTAGTTTCTTCCCTGAATCCTCCTTCTAAAAAGAATCGAGCTTCCAGATAGTGATTGCTATTCCAGTTTCCTGCTGCTGCTGACATTAGAAGTTATCTTTATTGGCTTTCCTGGAGAACCATGTTCCAGTCTTTACAGAAAGCACCACAGGTCATTCAGGGTTCAATTTGACTCTAATGTTCAATTAAATACCTTCCTGTTTTTTCATGTGATGGATTTATTCTACCTGTATGTTATCTTTTTAATCTTCCTTCCTTACTCTCTAATGTAAGTGGCTTTTCAATAACTTTAAAGATTTTTAGTTCAATTCTTTGAACGAGACTAAGCGAAAGATGTGAAATAGCTTGCTTTCTGAGCAGGAAGAAATACTTGCAGGTCTGTCACTTTTCTTAAGCTGGAAAACAGATCTACTTCATTTGCCTGAAAATTACATTATCAAATACTGTTTAGCCATAATACCATTTCTTCTATGTAGACATACCACCTTAGAATTATTTCTAAAATATGTTTATTAAACTGATCTGTCAGTGATCTTCAGTCTTGTAGTCAGCCTAGCTAACAGCAGAACTGAAACAATAGCTTTGTGTGTGTTGTGGTTACATCCTTGGAGACAGGGCTATCTCTGAGGATTCTCAAAGTGTAGCGCAAAGCATAGGTTCAAAGCTTTTACATGCACACTACTAGAGGAATAAAAAAATTAAAGCTAATCAATATTCATAGAAATGCTTTAAATATTCAGCTGCCATAGCTCCGTCTAGACTTTTGCATTGTTTTCCATACTGTCCAGTTTTTGATTCACAGTCGGTGCTTTTTTTTAAGTCCTTATTTGGAAGGATAGGGTAGGTAGGATAGTTAGGTTTGATTTTTTTTTTTCTATTTTTCATTTCAGTGATTAACTTACAGCCTCTGCTGTGCTGGTTTTATGAACTAGATTCTTTATCCATTGACCTTAATAGTATACGGTTTTAAAATCTTAGAAAGAAACAAATTAAAAGTAATGCAGATTAATATATCCATGAAGATACTTTCCTACAGAGATAGGGGAAAATAAGCATTTTCAATAAAATTATTGAATAGAAACTTATCAAAAGGCAGTACGGTTTAACACATGACCAATTTTCAAATCTTAAGAAAAACACATAAGAAAGGTACTAGTCCAGGAAAGTATTTTAGTTATTGTACTTTTTTGTTTTATCAATAAAATTGGGCTGGCTACAGAACTACATTCTTCCTGGTTTTTAGGGATGAAGTATATTTCTTACTACATAGGTACAGTTGCTGTTGGAGGTCTGGTGCTAAGAATCCCAGAAGGAACACAGCAAGATGTAACTGTGCTCATCTGCTTAGCTCAAACCTACGTGGATCCTTCTACTAATAACACAGTGTTTAAGAGATTCACAGTATATCTCTGTTTAAAGTTATATTTTTATCTCATTGTACTAAGTCCCTGTTATTTTGCGCTCCCCTAAGGCAGTGCATTGATGTGAAAACATTGAAAAGAATGCATAGCATACATTAATGTAAAGGATAACTGACAGCGTACCCTATACCAAGGCCAGCCTTCTCAAAACCAGCCCTAATCATGGCATTGATGATGTAAGTATTTAAATAGTTAATAAATTCCCTGTTACACTATGATCTTTTCTATTTTATAAATAAAATACAATAATATGATAAATGTCAAGTAAACTCTGGATTTCTTTAGCCAAACTGGCTAGTGGGAGCATTCATTAGACGCTAATTGAGCTTTAATAAACTACAGCTAAAATGCAGTGCATGAGGAAAACCTGCAGAGTTTTGGAATGTGTTTACATTGTCAGTCTTCAAACCTAAATCTGATTCTTTACCTGGATGCAGGTTTGCTGCAATACGTGAGAGTACCAACCCATTACAATCACAGGTGAAGTCATTTTAAATTGTAATGAAAGTAGGAATACAGATTTTGATGATATCACTTAAATGTAAAAAGAGAAGTTCTTTCTGAGGGGTTGTATCTGTCTGTCTGTTCAGCTTGTGTGCTATGTCCTTCAAGGAAGGTCACTGGTCAGAGGTGCCCCCTTAGCCTTCATGAATTTATAGCCTTTTTGATCAGCTATGGGAAGCTTACTGTGAAAAGCAAGTTTAAGTGAGCGAATTTCATTCTGGCTGCCTTTGGATTCCCTCTCCATTTCCGAATGAAAGAATTTGTTTCTTTAGAAAAGCAACTAACATAAAACACTGAGAACAATTTAAAAGAAAAAAAAAATAATGGAAATAGCATCTAGAAAAAGAGGAATATTCGCTACATCAGTTTCATTGATAGTTATGCATTCACGGACAAATTTTTAATGGCAGGCATATTAATTGTGCTCTGCTGAGTGTAACTGCAAATAAATGGATTTATCTACAAGGATAATAGGTCCTTCACTCACTTCCCATAAATGCTAAACTGCCAAGGAACCAACTTTTTAACTAGGTCTTCACAACCATCAGTATCTATACACACAGACAACCAAGAACTAGTATCTGGTTTTCATTTTATATACAGTTACCTGTGAAAACTTTTATTTTTCATGCAGGGTTGAGATGCTAGATTTTCTATAGTATAGCTCTTGCCAGTTTGTCCAATGGCTGAATATAGGAGTCTGATGAATAATTTGGGATTTTTCAAGCCTGCAAAACCAGCATTTACTACTACAGCCTGACAATGAATGTCATTATTAAGGGAGGATTTAACTCAGAGACAGTGGGCCAGATCCACATCTGGAATTAATTGGAGATGAATTTGTCATTAATTTGGCCAGATGTATTTCAGATGAACTGTCCAGCTAAGGATGTACCTTCACCTATAGCAACCTACCTATGATTCACCAAAATGATCTAGTAGCATAATTGTTAAGTTCTGAGTTTCTTTCAACTTTTGCAAGTATATAAAAGTCTGGTTTACCTTACGTTTTTTTTTTAATGGTATTTTCAGGTTTTCTTATATGTAGATCCTTGTGCAAACACAAATATCTTTCATGTTCCAACAGAAAACTCATTAAGTCAAATCCTCTGTGAAGGGGAGGTGCTGCAGTTAGTGCTGGAAAATTAAAATATTGGTCTAGTTGAGTCTTGGCTGATATGCTGCCTGTGGAGTTCCCTAAATCTTTCATGTATAGAGCTCCTCTGAAATGTATGTAGGGCTGTTGTCATGTCTAATTCAAATTTTATCTTCAGTGACAACACAGGAGAGCTTTACAATGTATGCAAGAGCTACTTTAACAGCTATTTATATTGCCAGTGTGTTTATGTAAATTTAAATGACAATAGGGCAGTGTTCCTTAAGAAACAAATTGCTTCAACATATATTCCATATTGAACTGCACACTTTTGCAATGTTAAAATATTACAGGGCATAACATAAGCCATACGCTTAAGTATTCACCATGCAGCAGCTAGTCCCTGACCAGGTACCTCACTTCATCTTGGAACTGTTTTATTATTCTCTTTATTTTGCTCTCTTAGATATAGAGAACAAAATAGGTAACACCAGAGTTGAACTCTGGTAATTTAGATTAAAGCTAAATTTTTTTAGACTAATATAAAACATGTACTAACAATGTGTCACCCCCGTCCAAATTGGTGTAATCTAATATTATGAACTAAGGCACTGTGCTTTTCTGAAATTTCTATCGATGTAGTATTTGTATTTCACTTGGGTTAGGTGGCTATGCTTCCCTTTCCTTTTCCTGAAATGCTTGTCTATAAACAAAGCAACATTATATATATCAAAATGTTTAAACATGCATTGAAGTTTCTGTTTAGACAGAACATTAGTGTTTCTGAAGATCCTTTCACCACTTTATTTCTGCTGCAGATTTTGAGTGTCTCAATGGCTTTGGGATGTTTTAGGATTTCCTACATCATAGCAAAGTGAAAACACATGATATAATATGAGCACACATTGCAAAGGCACACTTCAGCATGTTCCTAACTGCAGTTTGCAGAGCTGCTAAGCTACATGGGAGGCTTACAGGCGAGTTGCATCCTGCAGCAGTGGTGGAACAGTCCCTCTTTCCCTGCATGCTCTCTAAGCCAGTAAGAGGCACTCCCAAAGTTAAGAGAACAGAGGCAATGTCTTTCCATAAACCATGTGTAGGGTAGAGCACCTTGTGGCTGTAGCTACAGTTAAGAAGTCTTTAGGCTAAATGCTTGATGTCTGCTGTGGCTATATGTACAAACAGCGTATCTCAGAGAAACTCCTGCTTCTGGCAAGTAGATTCCCCACCTTTAACAGCTTGCTGAAACAGTCCAAGTTCAACTGCACTCCAGACAGGTTTATGCAGCAGATATTCTAACATAGTGAATGTTACTTTACTGGGGACATTTGGATTGGATGCTGCTACTTATACTTCCAGAATTTATCATAAATGGTTAATCCTAACTTCAGCTCCTGTGCCCCTGGTCCAAATGAAAGTTGTTTAATTCCAAATATTGAACTTATTCCTTCTGCAGGCAAGCAACTGTAATGAGTATTAGTGTAAGGAGTGTTGTTTGGCCTAACTCCATATGCCATTAACTGCCATAACTTTTATCCTAACAGTCATGTTCTGTGTTTTAACATCTTTCAGGTGCTAGGCTGTCTTTCCAAGAATAATATCCGTATTATGTGTAAGAAATGTATTGTGAACACTTAAACTGGATGCTAAAAATTAAACACTTTTTTCTCAGCTTGACAGGATGAAAAGATGTTTGAACTTGTTTATAGTTCCAAATTTTACCTTGTAAATTGTGTTCAAAATATGTATTTTTTTAACTTTTAGATGCTCTATTTAAGTTAATAATAGACACATGTGATTTATGCAGTGTCTATATAGGACTGCAGTTAATCTTTAGACTGACTTCCATTAGATACCCTTGTTTCCTCTTCAACTGAAATTAATACAAACAGTTTCTAGGGAAAAGGCAGCAAATGCTTATGTAATACATACTACCTAGTATTTTCATATGTATTAGAAATGTGTATATGGTTTTTAGGTATGTATATGTATGCATTATCTATCCCAGCTACATACAGGGGAGAGAAGCTTTTGAAGCCAATTAGGTTTAATGTCCTCTTGAATAAACTGCAAAGCTGACTTCTATTTAAATAAGTATTTCACAGGCTATTAATGATTTACACACAGAGCTTCTGATAATGAGTGGTTGGAATTTGACTTAAGTCTTTTTTCTTTCCAAAGGAGGTCACTTTATGTGTATACTTACTTTGTTTGTAAGATAACCAAACTACATGGATATTTTCTGCATTGTTATTACATAGTATTAAAGAACAAAGGCTTTCTCTTTGTTTTAAAGGGCTTCACTTCTAACTGTATATGAAAGGACTCTGCTGTGTCAGTAGCCACATACCATATATTTGTGTGAGCAAGATATAAAATATGCTACATATGGAGTAATCCCATCAGATTTAAGAATAGCAACCATTAAAAAGACTTATCCAGACCCTAGAGAGCCTCTCCAAGTTTTTTGAGCAGTTAGAACTGTTTTTAATAGAACTTTAAAAAAAAAAACCTAAGAGAAAGTTTTAAGATAAATTGTATCTTATTTAACACTTCTTGACAGATTATCATTTACCTTAATGCTATGAATTTTTGCAGTACTATTTTTATTATTCTGATTCAGTCCAAAACTTCTGTTTACTGTTGAAAAGCCTTTTGAAACTCCTCCAAACCTGGAATCCTGTAATTTAGCAAGCTCTAGTTGGAGATCTGTCCTTTATATCAAATTTTAATCTCCTTTGTTGCAAATTCTGTAAGTTATTGCGTGCACTGTCCTTGGTGAACATAGACAACAGTTGATCATTGTCCTCTATAAAAAAGGCATTATACATATTTGAAGACTGTGCTCATGTCCCAGTTCAGTCTTTGCTCTTGTAGACTAAACAAGCTCCATTATTTCAACCTTTCCTCATAGGTCATTTTCTGCACCTCTTATCATTTTTATTACTCTTCTCTGGACTCTATCCAGTTTGTTTACATCTTTTGTAATGACTCAAGCCTGATCTGTGTCCGCTAACAGAATCTGGTTTTAAAACAAACAAGTAAGACTAAATGGTTTGATCACAAAATGACTGAGGTTTAAAGCATGTTTGTTGAGAGCTATCTCTTTCTTACTAGCCCTAAAACAATGCTTGTACAATTTTCTTAGCCAAGGGGGGTGGGGGTGGGGGAAATGTGCATGATTTGTAACATATGCGAATGATTAACTTGGGAAAAATCGTGACGTTCATTCTGTCATTTCTGACTACCTCTGTCAGACAGGAGATGTCTATACAATTGTACTTCTTTTTTGGGGAAAAATGATTGATATGGTATTCCTGACCTACTGCAATGCTTCGGATCTGCTGCTTAAACACAGACAGAAAGTCATTGTCCAAATATTATAGCAATCACTTTCTCTGTAGTTCTATAAAGTTATGCTTTGCTTTTTAAAATTATAAAAATAAAATTCTATTGTAAGCATTTAAAAACAATTATTGGTCAGGAATTTAGAGCAAAATCATAGACTTCACAGTCATGCAAAGTTGAACATTGCCTTTGACCTGGTACAAATCATAAGCAAATTAAGTACAACTTGATCTGGTATTTAATATTTGTTCAGAACAGTGAAATAATGCATTGAGGCAACTTGTGTCTAGAGCACAAGTCTTATGAGGAACACCTGAAGTAACTGTGGTTGTTTAGCCTGGAGAGAAAGGAGGCTGAGGTGAGGGGGACACCTTATTGCTCTCTCCAACCACCTGAAAGGAGCTTGTAGCAAGTTGGATGTCCATCTTTTCTCCCAAGTAACAAAATAGGACAAGAGGAAATGGCCTCAAGTTGCATCGGGGGTGGGGTGGGGTGTGTGTGTTTAGATTGGATATTATGAAAAAATTCCTCACCAAAAGGATTGTCAGGCATTGGAACAGGCTGCCCAGGGAAGTGGTTAAGTCACCATCCCTGGAGGTATTTAAAAGATGTGTGTGTAGATGTGGCACTTAGGGACATGGTTTAGTGGTGGACTTGGCAATATTAGGTTTACAGCTGGACGTGATTTTAAGGTTCTTCTCCAACCTAAATGTTTCTATGAATATCATACTGGTGGTAATCAAGAACACACAAGATTATTTTTTTCTCTGAAATCAGGTGTCCTTCAGCCTTAAGTGGTATGTTTTCTAGTTTAATTTTGTTCCTCTTGCATGGAATTTGGTTCTAGATGGAGGGATGTTTTCCCCCTTTGTATTATCCATTTAGTTTTGTTTCTTATAGAAACCCTGGAAGACTTTAGAATTTTATTGGATCATACTTGTTTAATGGTTAGGATTTAAAGTGTATCTATATTAAGCATGTCTCCACCAGTAAACTAATTGTGCAGAACTCCAAACAATACCACGATTTCAGTTTATCAGAAGTGAGCATACCCTCTGCAAGTATGCAGTAGAAAACACCAGGCTACTGCAAAGTATAACTGCCTGTGATCAAGAAGCTACTTTGGTTTTGCTATGCTGCTGTAATCTGTGCAGTTTCATCCTGGTGCTCGGAGCAGCTAACTGTTGGAAATATTTTTGCCTGCTTTCCTCATTTGGTGACTGCTTAGTAAAAGCTGCTTATAACAGCTAATAATAGATAGTTAATTTTTATCCAGGAAATACACTGTGGATGGAGAAACAGTTATCAGTCATCTCTCTTTCCCTCCCCACATTCCCTACATCCTAACTCCTCTTCTCTATATCCATATCCCCCTGGTACTTTCCCAAAAACCTTAGATTGCACACTGCTCAACTACCAGTACCCTCTCTGCGAAACACTTGCTATCTTTCAGGCCCTGTCAAGCCTTTTTCTTCCTCAGAAGACTTTTGTGCACATACAGATTCAGAGTACAACTCTGTACCCATGGTTCTGAAGAGCTGATCTGATGGCTTGTCTTCAGCAGGTTGCTCAGAATTCCACCCAGACTCTCTGCCAGGCACTGAGTCAGTCTGTGCTGGCTAGTGGGCAGCTGAGGGGGTACCCATCCCTGAATTACTCGTCTCAGGGAGGGGCTGCACCCCCTTCAAACTTATTGGGAAATCTTTTTCTGAAATGGCAAAAGTTCAGATCCTCATAGAGCACAGAAGATGGGTATCAGACCACTAGGATCAACAACAGAATGATTTAATGTTCTCTAGACCTTAGAGCTAGCAGACTGGTCTGATCAAGTCCAACAGTCAGTGCACACTGCAGCCAGCATTTGGGGAGAGAGGCTGAAGGGGTTAATGATTAGCAGAACCACTCAAAATCATAGAAAAGGAAGGGAAGAAATCCTAAGACTGAACTGCATTTTGTTATTTTTTTAATAATTACTGATAATTTCTGATTTAATATTCCTGGTCTTTATCATCTTACTGATTCCTAAATCATTACCATTGCTTTTTATACAGATTCAAGTTTTTAACTTTCAGCTGCCTGCTAGTCATAAATATGTATAAGCTATGAGACATTATTTTTTTTTTTGTTTCTTTTCCTTAAGCAATCCCTTGAGAACTAGAAAACATGTCTAAGACAGGGGGTCAAAGAGATTTTATAACATTCTAGTTTTACAAATATCTGAAAAAGGCCAGTTTTCTCCCTGGTCTCTGGTCTCCAAAGCTCAGCTTTTGACCCTGCGACGCTGGTAGATTCCACTGAAGGCTAGATTTAGTGTTTTATATCATCATTCTTAGCTCCCCTTATGTTCATACTTATTTGTGCCATGCTAAATATGCAATGTGGGTCAAATTCAACGGAGTACAATCAGAGTACAATTACTTTAGTATCATATCCTTGAAAAGATATCTAAAGAAATCTTTCTCTTTTTTTTTTTTCCTCCCTTTCTATCTTCCCTGCCCCCCCCCCCCCCCCACCCCTTAGTAATCATATTTAACTCTGATACCATGATACGGTGCTGTATTTGTCTGGTGATTTTTGGTCGCCTTTAATCTATGTGTCTGCAAAACTGGTACAGCACTGACAGTTATGTAAGAAGTTACACATCCTTTTCTCTGTGTCTAGTATAACATCGGATTCAACTTGAGACTGACAGCTGAATTTAGCTGCTGTCTAAAGTATGATAGCTGCCTGGCCTTCCAGTACTGTGGAGGTGTACTCACTATCAATGAAGTCTTAATCTTGGACTAAATCCTACGCCCAATCTTATCCTAGTTTTGAAGCATTTGCTCTGTACTTGCTGAGACTTTAAGTTGAAAGCAATTCTTAGCTGAAGAAACTTTTCACTAGAAAAAAAAAATATTATTAAACTGATGGAGAAGAGAAAGCTTTGGATTTTCCTTTTGTTTAGACTAGGAATCCAGAAGCTATAAACCCAGCCAAAATTTCCACCTGTCTCAGACCCATAAAATTAGAATAGGAAATTCCTGCCAAGTTCTCAGAGCATTTTGGCATTTCCCTGCCCAATCAAAGCTGTAAAATTAAGTTCAACTATGGAGGAAAACTCTAAAAACAGTATCTCAGTCATTCATCCTCATGAATGGTAGAATGTTTCACAGTTTCAGTGGAATATATCTGTTCATAATACTTTTTTTTTTTAAAAGTATCTTCTAAATAATCATAGTGCTTGGTTTTGTTTTTCTTTTGTAAAGTACAGTCTCCTTTCCCTTTCCTTGTCCACCTTCACACTTCACAATACCTTGCCGTTTAGAATGGCATATGGTGCATCCTAACACCTGACGAGCTAATGGGTGGCCTGAAACAGTGAACACATTTGGAGACCCTATGTGCAAAATGAAAAAACAACAGAGGGATCTGAGAGCAAAGAAACATTTTGTCTAAAACTATTGACCTCAGTTCCTGCAAAAAAAAAGACTATGTCGATTTCATACAGTTCATCCTTTCTGCTGGCTCATAACTAAGTGCTGTCTTGTTATTTGAAATAAAGCACCAGATTTTCCTTGAATATGTCAGTCAGGAAAGATTTATATGAAGTGCATATGGGGATGTATTCAAGTGTACTCAGAAGCTTAATAATCAGACAGATTTTTTCCATTACTGTTAATCAGGAGGTAGTGATGCAGGCCAGTGATACAACCAGGCAAGCTCACGTGTCTTGCATGCAAGGTTTTTAGTCATGCTCTAAACCTTAAAATAATCCTGAATACTCTCCATTTTTAGCAACGAGGGGGAAAAAACCACAAGCTTTTCAATGTTGCCTGTGCTTTCCCATTCTTCATTAGTCAGAAGTTTGGAAAAAGAGACCTACCAGGCAACATTCAAGGGTTCCTTATCCTTTTTTCTAACGGCTTGTCAGAAACTAGGTTAAGGTAAAAGTAGGCTGAGGATGGGAACAAGCCAGTCTTAGAAGCCTGCCCCTTGCCAGTAAGGTGCTGAGCGACCAAGGGTACTCTCCTCTCCTGAGTCCTGCACATTCCCATCACAGGGCTTAGTGCCTGTACATTAAATGATTTTACCTAGGTATCTCCTTTCTCCCAAGTTTATCCTCAGCAATGCTTTTAATCCATAAATAGATGACAGCTGTGTATACAACCCAGTCAGCTTTAAAAGAAACAGGCACTCCGTGTACTAGTTTACTCAATGTGAGTAATATTTAGGTTGAGTCCTTTCGTAGTACTGCCAGCAGTCCACAAGATGTCACACTGTGACAAAAATGGCAGTTTCTGTACCTAGAAAGTACTGCAGTACTAACCTTCCAGAAACAGCACAGTCTGTTCAGGCAGCTTTGGTTTAGTGTTCAGGCAAGCAGAAGGCCACCCTTGAGCAAGAATGTTCTGAGATTTATTGTAATCTCTTGCTGAGCACTGAGTTGCCAACTTGATTTCATCTCTAAATTATTAAAAGAACATGTGAAGAAATGCACCCTCAAGCTGTAACTCATAGCTCCACACAAATTGTAGACTCAGTGGAAGGGAAAGGAATTGCACCAGGTTGCCCAGCTAGAAACTCGGTTCTGTTGTCTATTTTGAATATACTCTATGCTTACCACGACTGGATCATACATGTACCAAACCCATGAAAGTTCATTGCAACTCTCAAAACTCTCACTTTATGCGATGAGTACTTCTTTGAATACTTATAGAAATTGCCGTTCTTTTAAATAAAAAATACTCTATTACTGCACATATGAGTTTATTACTGCACAAATGAGTTTATTCGTCAGAACAAAATTATCTTACTTCACCTTTCAGAAGGTCATGTTTTCCCTTTAGGTTTTTTTGTGCCCTGTGCTGATTTTTTTGTGCTCTTCATACATTTATAGACTTTAATTTCTAAGAGTTTTATTTCTTGGTTGCAAGAAAACATCTCTAAGCTCAGAATATAAATACTGGGTGGAATCTCCAGTGTTTGTGAAGACAGGGAGAAAGTTTCAAAGTGGAGTTGTCAGACACTCAAGTCATAGAAGTGCTAAAGAAAGCATTTTGTGCTAGTTAAATAGCAGATCTAAGTGGACTTGTGCAAAAGGATCAAAACCCCCTGTGACACAGTCAGCACCATGGCTATGAGCATCTGTCCATGCAAACACTCCAGGTCTGACTGCATGCAGAAAGAGGCTTTAGGTAAGTTTCATACCAGTTGTACATAGTAGGCTGTGAGTGAGATGGTGAAGACAGGAAAGGTAATGAATGAGGAACCAATGGCATGAAATTATAAGAAGATGACTGCCAGTATCTTGGCTTACCAGTTTTGGTGAAAACCTGTCAATGGTAGGTGTAAGTTGATTTCAAATGAAGGAAAAATAACTTTAGTGATAGGCATGTAGATGCTTCATTACACAAGAAAGATGTCTTTAGATGGTTCCAAACAACTTTGCAAGTTTTGTTATGCTCTGTTGTTTCTTGGGGGTTTGTTCGGTAATTTCTTAAGGTTTAGAATGTAGAACACAGTAATTAAGTGTGAAAGGAGCTAAGCTGAGTAAAATCTGGGTTCTGTGTTAGGAAAAGGTATTTAAAGGGCTTATTAAGGAAAATATTTCTTTTCTTTACAAAGAAATATCAAATGTAGTTGAGTTTTTATAAAACCAGATACCAAAGAAGAAAAGTAAATATGAATCAGTGGAACTACCTCCTCCTCCTTTCTATTGGAAAAAACTTTCACTGAAAAATCCCTTATTTAGCTGAAACTAACAACTATATTGCCATTGCCTGGAGCGTAAGAACCACCAGTCAGTTTGGCAAAAGGCTGGAGCAGAGCTGGTAGAACATACAGCTGAGTTTGGGCATTCTGTAGAAAAAAAAATCAGGCATAACAACAACTGTTACTGTCATTTTGGATCCATTGCAATAATCATTGTAACATTTGTTTAAAATATCCTCACAATATTTGCAACATCAATATATATGATTAAAGTAAAATCGATTTTCCATCAACTCCAGACTGAAAGATTCCTTACCTCCCCACTGTCCTTCAGTATTTGTTACCAAATTATGAATGATTTTCAAGGCCATTATCACTTTTTCTTTGAAATTGTGAGCTGAAGCACTGCTGTTACAGGACAATAGTACTCAGAGGGGCAAAGGGTTTAGCCAGTCTATTCAGGTAACTTAGCCATGAACTCTGATGGGCCTACTATGGATCTCAGCTTCATTGATGAATTTATCTGTAGATATTTTTTTTTTTTGGCTGTTGATGGAGTGAGAAAAGGGTAGAGGTTTTCTGTTTTTCGTCATGGTGTTTTTAAGCTACCTAACCAGACAGTTTGTGGCATCTCTAAAAAAGACTGTTGAAATTTGATTAGCAGAGCTTACGTATTCCCTGTTTATCCTGAGTTTTTATAGACTGAATACTAATTTCATGACTGAGCACTAATGTACTGACTAGCAATGCTTGTTGACAAGATCTTGTGAAAAACAAAATAAATGCAGAAACATTAGAATGCATAAATCCTGACATTTAACATATCCTTCCTATTTACTTTTGTTGAATATGGTAGGGAACAATACAGCTTTGAATGAGCTATTTGCAATTTAAAATGCTGGAAGTACAACATAAGGAGGAGCACCATAGTGCACGGTAACTAATATTCAGATTTATTTTTGCAGATGTTTAAAGAATAATATCTTTCTTGGACTGCCTAGCAATTCATTCTAGAGCTAGTGATGTACTTATTAATTGCACATCTCTAATGTATTTTGAGACACATATATCTGTCAGGACTTATTTTCAAGTGTTAAAATGTGTTAAAAGTTACAAAACGATGAGAAATAGAAATGTGCTCCTGAAATGTGAGTACCAGATAGTGAAGGAAAGCAGGAAAACACACACAGTTAAGTCCTATTTACAAGAACAGTTTCAGTATGTGCCTGACTATAAGTGAAAATAACAAGTTTTCTCCTATGGACTGCCTCTACTTAAAAACATAAAAAAGCAAACCTGTACAGTGCTACTTTGCTTCTTCCTTCAGTCCTTAACCTACCCAGTAGTCAAAGAAATGCAGTAGTTCATTATGAAGGAACAAAATGGTTTACCCAGAGCAAAGCAAGGTACATCTTTCTTCCTGTCTTGACCTCTCTTTCTTTCGCCCCTTATTCTTTGACCAAAAGTATCCTGTCTTTGAAAGACTAATGCTATTCAAAAGATGTTGATAAGTTTGTTTCACACTAGAGAAAATGAGAGGAGATAGAAATTTGATAATTATGTAGTGGTTTGTGCAGTACAGGGCAGAATGAAACTGGTTGGAAAGAGACAATTAATGAACAAACTCTGTTTAAAGACTTCATATTACACCTTTTACATATTTCTATCTAAATACTCATGAAAAGGAGCTAGAGAAGTAACTGATACTTTGAAGGACAGTCCCATCTTTCTGATGAAAAGAATTAAGTTGAAAATTGAGGACCAAATTATTTTATCTTTATCTTTTTCTGTCAAGGGGTGCATTTATTGTTTATTAAATAAAGAGTGACAATTTAACATATACCAAATGACAGTAATGGAGGGATGAAATAGATCTGCCAGCCTGAGTTGCAGCGAGGGAGGTACTATTTATGGGGAGAAGTGGAACATATGTGATGTTCTATTGGACAAACTGTTTATTTGATGTATTTTAAGACACACAAAGCCTGTTCTTTAAGTAGTGAGAAGAGAAGCTTTTTTGGTCTCTTTCTGAGTGTTGCAATACTTGTGTGTTTCCCCTTATGCCTATGCTCAGATCAGTTAGCTGCGTAAGAAATATTAACCTTCTTTAAATACTTGACTCACTACAATTTCAAGCTGCTGTGGCCAAAACTTCAGACTCTTATAAGAAATGACTAGTTAGGGCAGAGAATATTAAATTCTTGATAGTAACATGGTTTAGGAGCCAGCTAATGAGGAGGGGAAACCTGGCAGTACTGAAAGATAAGTACTGATTGCAAGAAAAGGTATTAAACGGAATCCTCAGGGAGCTTAACTCTGCTATTTTCACTTATTGAGTGTGCCAGTGAAATTTGCTGAGGATGCAGGGCTAGGATGTGTGATCAATATAAAGGACATCTGAGATCTCAAAGATAAGTAATATCTAGGTGATCCTGAAGCCTCAAGGAACAGAATTGGAATAGAAGTGATTAGTGTAAAATATAATATTTAAGTTGCAAAGAACAGATGTAAAGTAGGCACTTTTTGGCTTTCAACAGCTAGGGAGAAGGAAATGAAACAGTGATTCAGTTATCTTGTGAGCATGAGTCATGTCATAGAAATTGCGTTTACCATCTCATGGCACTATTTACCTCAGCAGAGGTAGGCACATGTAGCATCACTGTAGAAAGGACAGGTGTGAGTTCCTCTGAAATGCTTTTTAAGATTATGGCCACTGATACTCAAGAAAGATGAACTCAGCTTGGAGTAAGTGTGAGAAAGGGCTATTAGGATGAAGCAGGGAAGAGATCTGAATGCTCTTGTTTGACCAGATCCTTATCAAATTCAATTTTTCTTAACACTGCCTAAAAATATATTAGTGGAAGGAGAGGTATTTGAGATAAGGTGCAATAGGCACAGCAAGAACTGTGTACAAACTTGCCAGAAATTACTTTAGCCTGAAAACTAGACAATCCAAAACAATCTTTTAATAGGAATAATGACAGAGACTCTTTTTGTAAGAATAGGCCTTAGCAAGTAATATGGTTATAGGCAATAATCAGGAAGTCAGTCTGACAGTCTCAAAGGGACTCATCCTTGCTCATCCAGACCACTGGTTTTAACAAAGGTAGACTTATAGTTCAGTGTTCTTTTGGATTATACAATTATGCTCCAGCTTCTCCAAATTAATGTTCTTAAGAATTTAGTTTATGTTTTTCAGTATTTCAGGCTCCTTGAGAAGTGTCCTGTGCAGAGCACTTAACAAAACGTTAATTGCAACTTGCTCTACTTCTATCCAGATAGCCAAGGTAGACAGTGGGAAGAGACTAACCTAAATGGATGAATGGCATTCTTCCAAGTCACAAGGAGATAGAGTATGTGACTCATAATTTGTAG
Source organism: Falco peregrinus (assembly GCF_023634155.1). Classification (NCBI taxonomy): domain Eukaryota; kingdom Metazoa; phylum Chordata; class Aves; order Falconiformes; family Falconidae; genus Falco; species Falco peregrinus. Next base: position 49,594,250 of record NC_073723.1, read on the forward strand.
CTTACAATGCAATGGTCAGGATTACAAGAAAAATAACTACAGTACATTTCACTGGCATATGTAAATTCCTAAGATATTAATTTTCTGCCTTTCAGACTTCCAGGTTACATATATATCTAAGCACATGTCAGCCTGCAAGAAAGCAGTTCTTTGACATCGTCTACTTAGTCAGATAAAACACCTCTAAAACATTGGAGATGTTAATTGAGCAACCTGGTCACTTTAAAAATATTAAAATTTACTGGCAAAAGTCAGAAACTCAAGTTTTCTACCTGCTTGGCTGAAAGCAATTTTAACTCACTTTATGCTTTTTCTTATGACTAGCAACATCCTTGCGTGGAGGTAGGTCATGATTCAGATCCCTGGCCTGAATGATGAAAGGGCTTGGTTTAAACTCTGGTTTCTTACCTCTCATGTGAGAATCCAAAATCTGAAGAATCTTTTAAGGCCCTCCATCAATTCCTTCTGTTAGGGCTATTCCACAGTGTACTATTAGGAGTTTTATACAGAGGTTTTGGCAAAAGTTTAGTTCTTAAAACATGTAGTGCCTGAAAGCACTCTGCTGTCCCATCTGGTGAATAGGGCTTTCCCATGGATTAGTGTGCCATAATCTAACAGAAGCTGAACTTTGAGCCTCTGAGTTCTGTGGGGATCTTTATCAGCAAGCTACAGGCTGAGGTGGAAAAACAGCCCTACTCCCTAGCCTAAACCATGAACATTTTGTCCTTTATTGTTTTGTCAAGAAAATGCCAACAATTTGGATGGGGGGCAGGGGGGAAATCAAACAACAAAGACAATAACTTTCTAGTGCTTTAAATTAAGGTGAACATGTGGATTCCGTTATCTTGACTCTGTAAATCTTGTCATTGTCTCTATCTTAAATATGCTTAGAAACTATTAAATAGACTTCCGGGGAAGTAGTGAATTTATCTTAAATGAAATAGCTTTCTCAGTCCTATGCACAAGCCAAATGCAACGAGATAATTTAACAGTTCTTTTCTGCACCTGTACTCAGCAGTTTTGTCACTCCCATGTAAGTGAAATTTCAGAGTGTTGATGTGATTAATTTGATATTTAAACACATAAAAGAGATTTTGTTTCTTTTGTGTAGAATCACATAATGAATCATTGTTTTCTTAACATGGCTTATTTAGTATTTTAAAAAACCCAACAAGCAACTTTTTTATGGAAATAAAGGTACTAAGGTACTGCATGGGGAAACAGTTTAATGGTCTTTGATACTGAATCAATAAAACAATGTACTTTCCATTAGTTACTTTACATTTTTCAAGTATATTGGATATTAAATCTGCCTTTTACAGTCTCTTTTAGCAATGCAGAAACTTTCAAAACTGTAATTTATATACCACATTTCCTATCATTTTTGTGATGGAAAATGTCAAGACCAGGCTCCTTTTGAATCATGAAAGTAGAAAGAAATAATATTTATTTTGCTAAATTTTGCATTTGTGATTAAAGCTCTTGCTTAAAACAATTAAGAATCAATTAAGAAATTATTCTTAATTAGTAAAAGCAATGTTGTTAGCAAGCAAGGCATTATTTTATCTTTTTAAGAGTTTCATGACTCACCACTACTGTCTGACTGGTGGCAAGACTGCCTGAGACTTGTTCCCCAGTGTACTTAGTATTTATTTTTTTCCAAATTACAATGTCTTTGATGGATCAACAGAACAGTAATAATTTACTTTAAAAAAATAATTTACTAAAAATTACTTTAGCCTGCCTGCAGGTAAAAAAAAGCTCTGGAATATTGCATTCCAGTCTGTTATTCCTTCTGTATAATCATTTTCATTGTTTACTACCTGCCAGTCTCTGAATGATGGTGAATTGGAAGAATTGACCTCTCTACTCCCCTCCACCCCTGTTTTTTTGTTTGTTTGTTTTTTTTAAGAAAGTAAATGAGCCTGAACTTCAGTATTTATAGGGGAGTCCCAATCCATAGGACCACTGGAAGGAAGCTTTTTGACGAAAACTTTCCATCTTTAGAAATTTGATACCAAATCTAAGAAAACCACAGAGAGTTTAAAGGAGCATTCCATTTTATAATGGGATTTCATTTTTCTTATGATTCCTACAAGGAATTGTCAATAATAAGGAAATAGGCTGAAAAGCTGCTAGATTTCTTATGAGGACTAGAAATCTGAATGAAAGTGCGAACAAAGTTTTGGAGCAGAGAATCTTTTTCCAAGCTGCAGGCAAAAGTCCCATTAAATAAATGCTATATAAGTGGGTGTAACAGTGTAATTTGTGTTATTGAAAGTATTCTTTTTATAAGAATTCCCAGAATAAATTACTGTTTTCCGTAATATTTATGCTTTTCTAATTCTCAGTCAATGTCTATATGACATAATATCCAGAAGATCAGTCTGGCTTGTAGGTTTAAATGAAGGTTATGGCAAATTTCTTCGGGTCTAAAATGACACCATATGGAACTAAAAAACTGTAGCTGAACTAGACAATATTTGTAAGTGATTCTTTCTTGAAAGCGTTCAAACCACAATGGGATTAAATTGAAGAACCATCAACACATTTATTTTGCTGTAAAGAGGGACCTCTTTTAACTGTGTAGTTAAAAGTGTAGCCATCAGCCACTCACATTTTGGGTATCTGCATGAAACTTACCTCTGATGAGCTCACTGGTGTGAAGCTTTGCTGTAGTGAAAGCTTTTTGCTCAAAAACGGGTAGGTCAGAAACAGTCTGCAGAAGCTGCTTTTGGAGGTAACTCTTTCCAGGAAACTCTTACATCACATGTACCAGGTAATTTTAACCACCTGCTGAGCAATTTCAAAGAGCCAGTTAATTCCCTTTCTATGTCTTTCCCCCACTCACCATACTACTTTGACTTTTGTAACATTCTAAAGTGTTTAAAGTGTTCTGCTGTTTAGTCCATCTGTTCCTTGCTGACAGTTGCCTGGCCCTCTCCACTCACCATCTTGGCAATGGTTAAACTAATGCCAAAAATGGCAAAAACGTGTTACCTTGTTCTCTTGTTTATCTTCCCCTTGTTTATCATTCTTTAAATTAGAAAGCTAAATCCTTGCTCCAGATGCAGCCAAATCCATCGCTGATCCTACTAATAATGGAAAAAAAAGTAATAAGGGTGATATTTCAGTAAACATGGATTGTGGTAGTGCTTTCCAAACCTATTTTGGAGTCTGTTCAGCAAAAGGGTTTAATTTTCCCAAGGGCTCATATCACAGTAGCCCAGAAGTATAATACACAAATAACATTAATAAAACATGAAATTTCAAAGGCATATAAACACTATCAACTCTTGCTTTTGTGCAATAAGATTACAGAAGGCACCATCAAAATCCCCTGAAACAATAGTAACATGAATAGAGAATTGTTCTGACTAGTCTTGGGTTTTAATAGGAAAGAGATACAAATCCAGCATTTTGCTTTGGATCAGCTTTAGGTTAACATTTCTTTCAGTTTAAGGCTAAATCAGACAAGAATCTGATTTGGCTTCGGCTGAGTCAAAAATTTCCTGAGTTTTAAATCTCAGGAGAATTTGGCCATCTTCAACAGCCAAAATGAAAAAAGATATTATTTACCTTCCAAAATGCTTAAATGTCAGCATTCTTGGGGAATCAGATTTAAAAGATGAAGCATTTTAATGATTTTGTGGTGGACTTCAACATATATAAAGAGAAGAATTCCACAATAATGATTTTTGTAAATGTAAAAATCAAAGAAAGAAAATATGTTTAAATAGTAAATCATTTTTCTGCCAGGAATGCTTTCCAGAATATTATGCTAAAATTTAACATTTGATGTTAAAAGTGGTTTACAGACAACAAATGATGAACTGACATACTCTGTTATTCTTAATACAGTTTTTAAAAAGAGCAAACTTAAAAGCCTGAAAAATGTGCAAATGAAGAAGTTTATGTGTGTTTTCTCAGAACAGGTTCTAGGCAGCTCAGAGGTTTCTGCCATTCGGAACAGCAGAAATAAATGTTGGCTTTTGTGGCTGCAGCAGTTTTGGGCTGCAACAGGACTTTAACACTGGCATGGCTGTTTGGCTTGGTTTAGGTTGGCTTTTTTGTAGGAGTCTTTCACCTATAATTGGATACAATTTCAAGTGTGCAGCGTGGGATTGTTAGGAAGTGAGTACAATTTTAATTCCAAGTATCAAAGAATCCACAACTTCTCATCTCTCTCCTGATTTGTTGAACAGTTTCCTGGAAATCTCAGTGCTCTTAACTTCTTAGTGACCTTAATGGGAGTGAGTGGCTGCTTAATCATTCTTTCTTAATTAGGAATTATATTTTCCCCCCTCCTCTCCTGGTGAATTTCCACCAGTATCATTAAAAGTTTTTCCTTCACTCAGTTGTTCCAAACCCAAATTCTTGCTTCCCATGACACTCAAGTTTTAACTTTTCCCTAAGATAAACGATCAGATGCTGATTGCTATAGTTTTCACTGTCAGGGAGAGACTATTCCCCTTTTACCACCAGCTTTTGACCTGTAAATTAACAGCAAGGGTTATTCCTCGGGCATATACCAGAAGGAAAATGAGGATAGATTTGCCTGCCAAGGACCTTTTGGTCTAATCAGGCACCCAACACATTGTCAGAAGCAGAGGTAAAAGCACTAGTGGGTATAAGAAAATAATACATTGGAGAATAAATACTTGATCTAATTAATAATCACTTGACTTGATGAGATTCATTGCAGTCTCACAAAGCAGTGCTGTAAATAATGGACAATGCTCAATGTCATGTTGAGCAAAATGTTGGATAAAAGCAATTTCAGGCACCTAGGAAATAAAACCATGGACTTGTCAGGAACTAGCTAGGTTAAACTAATCTAGCTTCCTCCAAAATAAACTAATAGTCCTTTTGCATAAAGGAGGTGCAATTAATACAATACTTGACTGTGAAAACCATTTTGACATGGTTGTTGAATGCACTGTTATAAGCAATGGATACCTGATAAAAATAAAACCTGACATCTCTTAAGCAAGTGCATAAATTGAGAGGGGTGCACACACTTTTAAAATTACCTATTAAATTTCACTCTAAAAGGGTCTGTTCTGCTTTTAGTATTGGTCAATACTTTCCTTTTTTGACTTTGAGATGGAATTGGAAGTCATTGCCAAATATATAGTTATTACATTAGGAATTCAAACTCACTTTAAAAGTAACATTTGGATGACCTTTCCTGTAGTGAACAGTGGTTTGTTGTTTTGTTTTTTTTTTTTTTTCCCAGCTGCAAGCCTAATTAGTCAAATATATGGAATCACACCCAGGTAACAGTAGTCAGTGGTGTGTATAAAGGTTGCTGGCTGCATTTGGAGGCATGCAGTTTAAGGAAGCTGCTGGGAGAATACTGAATTGAGGAGCAATGAGAACAATCAGGGGTCTGGAAATGGCTGTGTGTGAGGATCAGCTGCAGGAATTAGAATGGTTTACACTGGGGAAGATGGAGGAGAGATCTGATGATCCCCTTAAAAACTTTAAATGTTTCTAATAAAGAGAAATACAAAATCTTCCCCACAGACACCATGGAAAGGATTTAGAGGGGTCTTGTACTTCAGTTACTCCAAAGAATGTTTAGATTAGCAGGAATAAACCACTTTTCTAGCATAGAGGATTATTTAAAAGTGAAACAGACTCCTGTGATCTCCAAAACAGTGATGTTATATCCAGAAGCTCCAGTTGTCGTTGCTGGGCTTCTTAGGAACAACTCAACAGGTACTTGCCAGGAGTGAAATAAATGAACCTGGTTTTGCTAGCGGTAGATGGAAAAGCTGTGTAAGTCTCTCTGCTTTTATCATTCTCTCAAATGTTTGACATAATCTAGCCTACATGTACATTTGTAAGATTTTTATTTTTAATTGGGGTTCTCTTTGTCTACGCCTCACCTCCTTCATCCAACGTAGCTTGATAGCATTAATAAATATGGTCGGCTCTCCCTCTAGTGGCATCACTCGTTTGGGTTTTATTGAGTGGAAAGGTTTGCTTCTCTGGCCGGTGAAGCCTGATACCCAGAGGCATGGGGAATCCGGGGACAGGTGTGCTGTAATCTCATGTGAGGTTTAGCATTTCCCACCAACATTCTTGTTGTCCCTTATACTGCTGTTGTAGTCACACTGAGAGGCTTATCTGAGACTCCTGGTTGAAGCAGACAGTGTAAAGGGGGCTGCTTTATGGTGAAGGCTTCCTAAATTCAAGTTCGTGTTAGCCCTGGTAGCAGCAGATAGTATCTCACATCTTCTGCATCAGTCTTTTAAATCTTAAATAAGCAATATATCTAAATCTTCAATAGGTTTCTAAGGAGTAGGCACAGTTTTTAATGGGGAGGCAGACTTTTTAAAAGTAAAGCCACAAAAAAGTCAATGTTGGTCAGAAACAGGAGAAATCACAGATGATCTCCAGACCCTGAAAATTAGTTTGCAAGTTGGTGTTAGGGATCAAAATGGTTTGACAAGATGCTCAACTCAGCTTTCCAGCCATACTTGCAGTGGCAACCCCAGGTGCTTTGCCAGCTGCTTGTTCTGTTCCTCCTGGCACCCAGCCTTGGAGGGAGGCAGTGGACCTTGTCACTCAGGCAAGGGGGCTCTGATGCCACGTGTCCTCATGGAGTTAGGCTCACCATACACACACACTTCTCTGTTCTTGTTGGGAGAGAAGAGATATCTAGGTATCCCTTCGGGGGCTTTTATATCCTGTTTTTCATCTTTCTCACTACTCTTTCCCTGGGTTGTAAGAGCAGGAAGTTTCATAAACTAAAACATAGATTAGTTCTTTGTTTTCTCAGTGACAGTGTGGCACTGTACTTTTAAATTTGTATGGTATTGTACACTAAGGGAATTGTACTCAGTACAGAGGCTTTGATCTGAGTGAATATGTTAGACAAAGGCACTTGTCTATGTTTGACTGGTGGTGCTGATTCAGCATTTGTCTTGCTGTGGTTTAATTTGTACTTTTATTCAGACAATTTAATACAGATTCAGAGTGGGGGAAAAAACCAAACCAAACAAAAAAGGTTCAGGAACCTAATCATGCTTATACATGCTTTTTTGCTAACAAGTTGAAGTGAAATTGATCTATGGAAACATTATACCTTTATGGAGAAATGTGAAGTTTAGAAACTGTTCCGATCCCAAGTTAATTTTTTATGTGGAAATGTAGATTGTTCCTGAAATTGTATTTGTTGTATTGCTCCACATTTATCTTCTCTCTGAATAGCAAAACCGCTCTACTTTCAAAAGTTTTTTGTTTGTTTCTTTCTCTTTGTTTGGCAACAGCAAGTAAACTTAACCTTGAAATGAAAAGCTCAAGATGGAAAAGGAAGGTTTTATAAATTGGATGATTGTATAGCTCAGACACTACCAAATTTGTATTGAGGTTCTCAAGGAAGTTGAGAGGATTTGGTATTTTTAACCTTTCTACTGTGCAAAAGTTTCAAGACTGTTATTCCTCTTTAGTAAGGTTTTGTGCTTTGACTTTTCATTATTATACATATTCTTTATAAGGGAAAAAGATTATAGTTTAATGCATAAATTCAAAGCTTTGAAATATGTATATATCTGAGTCTTATGTTAAAAGCAAGGAAATCGTAGCATAATATGAGCCTTTTAGACAGGGAACCACAATAAAACCTACTGCAAATGGTTAAGTATTTTGTACTCTATTACTGAAATTCAGCCTTTTCATTGAGTTACTTTCTTCAATTTCACTCTGAGGAGTTATTAATAGTGAGTAATTCTAGGAGATAAAATTGACCAACACTGCACTATAAACCAGAGTTTTCAGGCCAGCTACTGGCTCCTAAATCCTGATGAGCTTAGAAACTGAGCTCTGTTAAGGCCATGACAGCAACAGAAGTAGTTTTTTCTGGTTGCTGATTGATTTGCATCTGGTTTTTGATTTGCATTTCTGCAAGTACAATTTTTCCTTTCAGAATTCAGCTCCTGGCCTCCAATCAGCAGAGTTGGAGTAATATTATGTATGAAAATTTGTTTACATTATAATTGACATGAAATGAAACTGTTACAGCCCACACATTGTTTGATAGCCCATTTATACTATAAATAATGATTAAACCCCCTAACTTAGTAAATAATGCTCAGAAAATGATACAAAAATATCTGTTTTGTAGACTCAGAGATTTTCTTTTCTATAGGAATGTTATTTCTGATTGAAGTAGTTGATAATTATAAATAACATTGCAAATGAATGCTGAATGAGAGAAGATATAAAATGTTGCTTTCTTGTGACTGATTGTATTAGTCATGCAGACTATAAATTACTGATGATTAATGGGTGCCTGTTCTGAATAAAATAGATCAGCATTTTATCAACCCTTGCTATAATCCTCTGTTAGAAATGTGGAAACATCCTTCTTCATTCTCCAAATGTACTTTTAGCACACTTTAAATATTTCAATTTCAAACCATTCCTAACTGTTCCACGATGATACAGTATCTTTCAGTAATTACAGTGAAATACGCCTAATAAATAAGGATGAAATAACACTGTCTGTGTTGAATCAACACAACAAATGTGTTCCTTAGCAAGCAGTGGTTTGATGTGTGCTCTTCTGTACTTCACATTATAAATTGATCATGGCATTGCACATGCAAGGCAAAATTCAGACCTATTGCAAAAGGGTGAAATGTCAGGACTGTATGAAGGCTTTCAGTTAGTGAATTTAGCAATGGAAAATGCCTTCACTCATAAGTGGAAAGAAAAAGTTGTGGTGGAATTTTGTTCTGTCTACGTTTTGTTGTTTATTGCCTATGATTTAACAACATCTTCCAACTTTGCATCTCTTGTTTAAAAATGCATTTTCAGTAACAGTGGGAAAAGTCTGATATCAGTTTCTAGACTTCATGATTGTAGGATTAAGCCTTAAAATATGACCTAAAGGTTCAAAAAATGAACAGGAGAAATACTGAAACTTTTTTTTTCCCCTTAGTTCCTTAACTATGGCTTTTAGGAGATGGAAATTCTGCTAACCTCAGCTGTCTGCAAGTTGTGTGTCTAGGTTATATACTATGTACTTATGGTCTGTAGTAGTAGAGAAAGTGTTTATCTCCAGAGGATGAAAATTTATATTATGATGAAATAAATCAAACATAAATCTAATTCGAATTTATATTGCTAGCAAATTCCAGTAACCGAATTTAGATACACTAGGGCACAGCTTGGATTTCCCCAGGATGCTTTCCTTATGACCATCAGGTCATTCTGATGAATGTGAGGGAGTTTTCAGTGCCACTAAGAGCCACTGGAAGGTGCTTTTACCTGCCTGGAGCCTTATGGTGCCCACACATCGCCTGGCCTTTGCCTGGCTTGTACTGGAAGCACTGTTAGAAGCAGTGGAGAGCACACTGGGTGAAGCACTTGTGCCAGCAGGCCTGGTTGAAAGATTCACAACAGCCTTGGATGAAGGACCCAGTTTGTTTCCTAACTTGAAAAACTGTAGCTTGTTCAAGTCAGTTTAAATACCTATACAAACACTTATTTGCAACACATAAAAGAGACAACACAGTTACAAATGTCTCTTACTTTGCAAGGTAATGCAGGATAAATAGAAGAATTTATTGTTCAATTTGCTTGTACCGAGTAAAGTCTCTTCCCCCCACCCCCCCCCCCCCCCACCCCCCCCCTCCCCCTTCATCCATCTCTTTCCCTCTTAGTCCAGTAATGCTTAGGGTATCAGTCTCTGCACTCCTGCTTCCCCTTGGGAAGCTGCCTGCAGCTTATATGGGAAGAATATGTTCTCTGCTACAGTAAGAATCATCTTGTGACTTTCCTTGTTAGTAAACATGCTTTTGCTTCCCTTTTTTAATTAGGTGACTATTTGGTATTCCTCACTGAAGAAAGCATCTTTCACTGGACCTTATATAATATGTCAGTGTGTACATTAAAAATACACATGACAAAACCAGCCAAGTTCCGTGCCCTTTTCTGGTTAGATGTACAGTAACATAAAGTTAGGAAGAAATTATTTTCAGTTTGATCAAACCATATTCTTTATCAGTGTATTCTATGGTGGTTTACAGCCTTGTTTTTCTCTATTTTTAGCATGCAAAATAGTAAAAGTTGACAAAGAGCTTTCATTAAAGACTTTCTGTGCCTTTTTCATGCACACTTTTTCATTTATAAACATATAAGGAAGTTGTAGGAAAAGATAGTATCTCCCTACTCTACCAATCGAGAGAATGACTCTCAAAAAAATAGTCTGACATCAGTATAAAACAAAATAATTGTTTTCTATTCATAAGAATAGAGATCTCATGTTTAATATTAGAACTTAATCCTCACTGAGTTTACAAATACTATGGAAAAAGTCCATGGTAGACAATTGCAAGTTGTTTGATGATGATGTTTATGGCTCTTATATGGCAGCTGGATATGCAAAACCAGTGAAATAGTGAGCTCTCAGGCTTTGCATACAGGCAAAAACCAAAACATTTTCATGAAAAGGAGCCCTGTGTACTCAGAGTGAAATAACCTGTGGAACTAGACATTAAATCTTCCTGTCACAGTTTCTGCAATGTATGAATTCAACTATAAAACATTGCTAATCTATGATTTACTACTTTTAGGACTTAAAGTGTAACTATAAGGACTGCATCTGAGACAGCTTTCAGATAAACTGAATTTAGGAGAAAATTGTAACTATATGCTATTGCAAGGCAAACCAACAAATTGAAATGCAAAAGGAGTTTCCTGAAAAAAAAACACCAAACAATAAATCTTGAGCTGATATGAACATTATGATATGTGTCCTTCCTGTGTCTCCTCATGAAGTTCCTGATGGGTAACTTTGTTGCTGAGGTGTATTTTGAGTGACCCTAAGAAGCAAATCACTTAGCTAATGGAAACATTGTTTTCTTATACATTCACAGCAGAAGAAAACCTGAATATGAATTTTTACCATCAGCTCAAGTATTACACTGAACTGTGGTACTTCCTTCATAGTATAACTTATGGGTCCACATCATGTATAATGTTGAAAATCAAAGATAAGAACACTAGTGAAGAAAAAGTTCACAATTCCTGCTATGGTTTTCTCTCATTTTCATTTAAAAAACAGGGAAGTGAAACATTGCTTTCTCAAATGTCCCATTGTTTTAATACTAGCTATAAACAGTGCTTAAGTACAAAAAAATTCTACAAAACTCATGACAAAATTACATAATTACTATAATCCAATTTAAAAAAACCCTTCATCTATGTGTTTGCAATTACAGAAGAGTATTAAATTTTATTCTTAGAAATAATTATAATTGAGTTCAGTTCTTGTGACTTCTGCCCAAACTGTTTCTGACATCAATGGAAATACTTCTTTAAACTGAAGGACTTGGTGTGAGGGGTCCAAAGTGTCAATGCTCAGGCCATCACATCCGACTGGGGAATAAGCCAGGCCAACCAGAGTGGCAATATATGCTCCTTAGCTGCCTCCCAAGATGAGTACCAGGAAGCCAACCACCTCAAGGGTGTGTGTGGCCATGGTGGATCCTCTTGCACCCCTTCTGGGAAACCTGCATGCTCCATTACCTCTCTGAAATGCCTGTACACCAACACACCCAGCATGGGGAATAAAAACAGGAATAATTAGAGATCTGTGTGCGGTCGCTGGGCCATGATTTCATTGCTATTACAGAGGCATGGTGGGATAGCTTTCGTGGCTGGAATGCTGTCATGTATGGCTATGCACGAAAGACAGGCCAGGAAGGAGAGGCGGTGGAGTTGCTCTTTATGTGAGGGAGCAACTGGAATGTATTGAGCTCTCCCTGGGGTTGATGCTGAATGAGTCAAGAGATTATGGGTAAAGACTAAGGGGCAGGCCAATATGGGGGACATGGTTGTGGGTGTTTGCTACAGGCCACCTGCTCAGGAAGAGGAGGTCAATGAGGCCTTCTACAGACAATTGCAGGTAGCCTCATGATCACAGGCCCTGGTTCTCATGGGGGACTTCAGCCTCCCTGGTATCTGCTGGAAAGACAGCATAGCTAGGCACAGACAGCTCAGGAGGTTCCTACAGAGCACTGTTGATAACTTTTTGATGCAGACGGTGGAGGAGCCAACAAGATGAGGAGTGCTGCTGGACCTTATACTAGCAAACAAAGAAGGGCTGATTGGGGACATGAAGGCTGGGGGCAGCCTTGGCTGTAGTGTCCATGAGATGATGGAGTTCAGGATCCTTCATGGAGGAAGCAGGGCACTAAGTAGGGCTGCAACCCTGGGCTTCAGGAGAGCTACCTTTTGCCTCTTCAAGGACCTGCTTGGAGGAATTCCATGGGTTAGGGCTCTGGAAGATAGGAGGGATCCAAGAGAGCTGACTAATATTCAAGCATCACTTCCTCCAAACTCAAGATCGGTGCATCCCTATGAGTAAGTGTCCTGGTTTTGTCTAGGATAGTTAATGTTTCTTTTCAGTAGTTGGTACTGTGCCGCTTTTTGGATTTGGTGTGAGAACAATGTTGATAGCACACTGATGTTTTAGTTGTTGATAATTAATGTTTATACTGTCAAGGACTTTTCAGTTGTTTAGGCCCTGCCAGTGAGAGGGCTGGAGGGGCACAAGAATTTGGGAGGGGACAAAGCCAGGACAGCTAACCTGAACTAGCCAAAGAGGTATTCCATGCCGTGGGATGTCATGCTGAGTATATAAACTGGAGAGGGTTGGATGGAGCAGGACGATCACTGCTGGGGGACTGGCTGGGCATCGGTTAGCAGGTGGTGAGCAATTGTATTGGGCATCACTTGTATTCTTTTTCTTCCCTTCCCTTTGGATTTTATTCCTCTCTCTCCTTTCTTCCTCCTTTTCATTACAATTGTAATCGTGGTTATTATTATTACTCTATTTTATTATATTTCAATTATTAAATTGTTCTTATCTCAACCCATGAGTTTTACCTTTTTCACAGTTCTCCTCCCCATCCCTCGGGGGGGCAGGGGGAGCGGGGAGTGAGCGAGTGGATGCGTGGTACCTAGTTACTGGCTGGGGTTAAAGCACAACACTCCTTTTTGGTGCCCAACATGGGGCATAAAGGGTTGCGATAATGACAGATCTGGCTAGAGTGTCTTAAAACAATTTTTTTATAAATATTCCTTATGTTGGTTTAATAATCACTGGCCAAAATTTTAATTTCTTTGCTCTCAGAGTTCCTGCTTATGATCTCAGGGCTGCACTATATACTTTACTTGCGATATGTGTTCCCTGTTGTGCTGTTTATTGTCCCTGGGGCCTGGGCTAAAGTTATCATTGTGTTGTACTATGCAGTGCTGACTTCTGATAAGATAGACTCACTGGTTGAGAAATTAATCTGGTCTGTGCACTCAGCATTGCTGTCACCTCTATATTTCAAGAATCATCTAATGAGAACTGTTAATAATTATACCTTTTGCCTTTTCTCCTTGGAGAGCCAGTCTGTGGAGGAGACAGTCTACCATATCTTGCCCTTCTCTGCCAGGTTAATTACAGTAGCAATTGAGAACTTTGAAAATTTTGAACATCCTTGGCACGTTGAAACCAGCATGATTCTATTGATAGGAAAGCTGAATGTGTTCCAGGTCTTGTTTAAGGTTGAACTATTGAAGAATACAACCCAAAGGTCTGCCCTGAAACTGGATAGCTATGAGTGGCAGGGTGTGTGGGATAGTATGGGCAAGTACCTAGGACAGTGGCCACCTCCAGTGTTCTGGAGCTTCACACCTGAACAAATGCAAAATTGGAAAAAAATAGTAAAATATTTGGAAAAAAGTATGCTGTCACCCTGGCAATTCCAGAGAGGCACAAATCAATACAACATGTTGGGGTTTAGCCCATGCTTACTGAGCCCTGTTCAACACTATTCAGTACCCTGAAGGGAAAGAGAAGGTCTCTGGATCTGATGGCAAAGCAACAGGCATTGTGGCTACTCCAACCCCCATGACAGACACTGCAGCTGAACCAGAGGACCAGCCCACGCCCCTATCAGTTACCCGTATACACAAGAAGAAATGGACACAAAAGTCAGCTCACTTAGTAAAGAAGGATGAAGCAGGGTCATCACAGGAACAGAAGGAAGATGCAGAACAAGAGGTAACCGCTTCATGCCTATCCCTGAATGAACTGTGGGACATGCAAAAATATTTTAACCATCATCCAGGTAAGCACATTACACTTGGCTACTTCAGTGCTGGGGTAATGGAGCTAACAGTTTGGAATTAGAGGGTAGGGAAGCCAGGCAGCTGGGATCACTTTCTAGAGACATTTACAAGACAATTGGAAGAGGGACACAAGTCCTCAGCCTCTGGAGGCGACCCCTGTCAAGTGTGAAAGAAAGGTATCCTTTCAAGAATGATATTACATTTCACCCAGGCAAGTGGACTGCAATACAGAGAGATATCCAGTACCTGAGGGAATTAGACATGAAAGAGATTATTTATTTTGACCAGGAAAATGTACAGCTACCCAGAGATCCCAGCAAAGTCACATGCATGTGACCCACATGGTGGAAATTTATATGGAGCATATCATTGCAGTATGTCAACTCATTAGCAGTAATGAACTGGAGAGATGAAGAGCCACCAACAGTGGATGAAGTGTCTCACCAGCTCTGGGAATACAAAAATAACATCCCTACCTCCCTTGTCTCAGCTGTTCAGGAACTCTGAGAGGATAGATCCTATTTCCCACCTGCATGGACCCATCTCTCACTTATTAACAGTAATCACCCTTCTGCATGAGAGGTAGAATATAGGTGCTACACACCCTGTGGTTTTACTTGTGGGACTGGGGAGAGGACATGATGAGGTGGGATGGAAGCCCAATCTCATCCCTGGAGGCACAGGTACATGAATTGCAAGGAAAATCAATCATAAATAGGGGTTCTTCCAGGAAGGTTCCTGCTCCAGTCTCCAGTGAGCAGTTTCCCAGACAGAGTAGAAGGGCTGATCTTACTCCTGATCCTAGGGAAGGGAATTGTAATACATTTTTACGAGAAGTTGAGAATCCTATGACCAGGATTAGAGGGACCCTACCTCCAGCCATGTGGAGGAGAGAGGCAACTGGGTTTACTGGACCATGTGGATCAGATGGCCTGGCACATCAGACCTGCAGGAGTAAAAGGCTTTAACAGATACTGGTGCACAGTGTACTCTAATGTCATCAAGCTATATAGGAGCAGAACCCATCCGGATTTCTGTAGTGACAGGGGGATCCCGACAGCTAACTGTATTGGAGGTTGAATAAGCCTGGCTGGGAATGAGTGGCAAAGGCACCCCATTGTGACTGGCCCAGAGGCTCTGTGCATCCTTGCCAGAGACTTATCGCAGGAGAGGAGGATATTTCAAGGACCCAAAAGGGTACTGGTGGACTTTTGGTATAGCTGCCTTGGAGATGGAGGAAATTAAGCAGCTGTCTACCTTGCCCTGTCTCTTGGAGGACCCTTCTACTATGGGGCTGCTGAAGGTCAAAGAACAACAGGTACCAATTGCTACCACAATGGTGCACCAGTGTTAATATCACACCAACCGAGACCCCCTGATTCCCATCCATGAACTGATTAATTGACTTGAGAGCCCAGGAGTGATCAGCAGGACTTGCTCACCCTTTAATAGCCCCGTATGGCCGGTGCAAAAGTGTAACGGAGAGTAAAGACTAACAGTAGACTATCACAGCCTGAATGAAGTCACACCATTGCTGAGCGCTTCTGTGCCAGACATGCTAGAACTTCAGTATGAACTGAAGTCACAGGCAGCTAAATGGTATTGTCACCGCTGATATTGCAGCTGTGTTTTTCTTAATTCTTTTGACAGCAGAGTGCAGGCCACAGTTAATTTTCACTTGGAGGGGTGTCCAACACACCTGGAATCCGCTACCCCAGATGTGGAAACACAGCCCTGCTGTCTGCCATGGACTGATCCAGGCTGCACTGGGACAGAGTGAAGCTCCAGAACATCTGTAATACATTGATGTCATCATCATATGGGGCAATACAGCAGAAGTTTTTGAGAAAGGGAAGAAAATAGTCCAAATCCTTCTGAAAGTTGTTTTTGCCATAAACCAAAGGTCAGGGAACCCACACAGGAGATCCAGTTTTTGGGGATAAAATGGCAAGGTGGAAGTCGTGAGATCCTAATGGATGTGGTCAATGAGATAACAGCTATGTCTCCCCTGACTAATAAGAAAGAAACTCAAGCTTTCTTCGGTGTTGTGGGTTTCTGGAGAATGAACATTCCAAATTAATGTCTGATTCTAAGTCCTCTCTATCAAGTGACCCAAAAGAAGAAAGGTTTCAAATGAGGTCCTGAGCAACTACAAACCTTTGAACAAATTAAATGGGAGGATTTCAAGCAGTAGTCCCTGGCTAGTCCAGGCAGAGCAAGATGTAAAAAATGAGCTCTACACTGCAGCTTTAGAGAATGGCCCTACCTAGAGCCTCTGGCAGAAAGCACCAGGGGAGACTTGGGGTCAACCATTAGGCTTTTAGAATTGGGGATATAGAGGATTGGAGGCCTGCTATACTCCAACTGAAAAAGGGATACTGACAGTTTATGAAGGGGTTCAAACTGCTTTGGAAGTGATTGGTACTGAAGCACAGGTCCTTCTGGTGCCCTGGTTACCAGTGCTGGGCTGGATGTTCAGGGAGAGGGTCTCCTCTACACATTAGGCAGCTGATGCTACATGGAGTAAGTGGGTTCCAGTGATCATGCAACAAACTCAAATAGGAAACCCGGTCATCCAGGAATCTTGGAAATGATCATGGATTAGCCAGAAGTTAAGAATTTGGGATGTCACCAGAGCAGGAGGTGGCATGTGCTGAAAAGACCCCATTGCATAATAATTTGCCAGAACATTAGAAGTGATATGCCTCGTTTACTGATGGGTCCTGTGTATTGTAGGAAAATACCAGAGGTGGAAGGCTGTATGGAGTCTCCTATGACAAGTCACAGAAACTGCTGAAGGAGATGGTGAATTGAATCAGTTTGCAGAGGCAAAAGCTAACCAGCTGGCTTTAGACATTGCTGAATAAGAAAGATGGCCTTTATATTGACTCAAGGATGGTGGCAAATGCCCTGTCGGAGTGGTTGCAGCAATGGAAGAAGAGCCATTAGCAGCACTGAGGTAAACCCATCTGGATTTCTGTATTGTGGCAAGATATCGCTGCCCAGGTGGAGAACCTGGTTGTGAAGGTGCATCACATAGATGCTTATGTATTGAAGAACTGGGCCACTGAAGAGCATCAAAGCAACCAGAAGGTAAATCAGGCTGCTAAGATTGAAGTGGCTTGGGTAGATCTAGATTGGCAACATAAGGGTGAATTATTCATAGCTTGGTGTGCCCATGACACCTCAGGCCATCAAGAAAGACATGCAACATATAGATGGGCTCATGATCCAGGGGTGGACTTGCCCTTGACACTATTGCACAGGTTATGCATGAATGTGAAACATGCACAGCAATTATGCAAACCAAGTGGTTAAAGCCTCTCTGGTATACAGGATGATGACTAAGATATAAATATGTGGAGGCCTGGTAAACTGACTATATCACACTCGACGAACCTGCCAAGGCTAGTGCCATGTGCTTACAATGGTGTAAGCCACCACTGGATGGCTGGAGGTGTATCCTGTGCCCCATGCCATTGTCCAGAACACTATCCTGGGCCTTGAAAAGCAAGTCTTATGGTGAAATGGCACCACAGAAAGAATGAGTCAGACAATGGAACTAATTTCTGAAAAAAACTCATAGACACTTGGGCAAAAAAAGCATGGAATTGGGTGAGTATGTCACACCCTTGTTGTGCACCAGCCTTTGGAAAATGTGAACGATACAACAGACTGTTAAAGACCATGCTGAGAACAATGAGTAGTGGGACCTTCAAACATTGCAATACACATTTAGTGAAAGCCACCTGGTTAGTCAACACTAGAGGATCTGCCAAATATGCTGGCCCTGCCCAATCAAAACTTTTATGTCCCATAGAAAGGGGTAAAGTTCCTGTAGTGCACATTAAAAATATACTGGGGAAACCAGTCAGGGTTATTCTTGCCTCAAGCAGAGGTAAACCCATTTGTGGGATTGTTTTTGCTCAAGGACCTGGATGCACTTTGTGGGTAATGTGTGAGGAAAGGGAATTTTGATGTGTGCCTCAAGAGGATTTGATTTTGGGTGAAAATAGCCAATAAATCAAATTGTATGATGTTAATTGCTATACAAAATTGTACATTGTCACTTCTATATGCTTGTGGCACCTGTTTCCACCATTCCAGATTTGGAGATCTGAACCTGACTTCCTTCCAATTGCCACACTAATGAGGAATAAACTTCGATGAAACCAGACCAGCACAGCAGTGATAAAATCAGAACTGGCTTCCACATACAACAATCCAACACCTTGCACCATCTTTCCTGCCTTGAAAGATGATTATGACAGATGGAACCCAAAGTCAATGGACTAAAAGAACTCAACGGACTTTTAGAGGGATGGTCCATAGACCAAGGGAATGGTATCTGTGTGTTTATATCAAGAGACAGGGAAGATGATGTATTAGAAAGTGTGGCCTGATGTAAATGGTATCGAATAAGGGGTGGATACTGTCTTGGTTTTGGCTAGGATAGAGTTAGTTTTTCTTTTCAGTAGCTGGTAGTGTGCTGTTTTGGGTTTAGTATAAGAACAATGTTGATAACACTGATGTTTTAGTTGTTGCTGCGTAATGCAGTGGTTTGGACTAGATGATCTCCAGAGGTCCCTTCCAACCCTGACCAATCTGTGATTCTGTGATTCTACATTGATTTGCAAGGGGTGAGAACAAAGCAGTTTGCTTAGAACAGTTTTGATCTAGCAAGGTTACATGTACACTTTGATACTTTGTGTGAAGATATTTAATGTGCTGTGATGCATAGTCTCCAACAATAGTACATTGCACTAATTTCCTAGCCAGGGAAATACGAATTAGCAGAGTCTGTTGGAGGCCTGCTAGCAGCGTATGGAAATGTTGATGACTGTTCTATTCAGATAAGGCTGCTTAGGTTTAATGTCTTAGTTTCTCCCTTCTTATTATTACTAATAGTCTCTGTGTGAAGAATGTGTTCATTGTACTTTCTGTGGTGCTTCTATTCCTTGCAATATTTTGATTTATTACCATGAAAGCAGTTAGGTCACACACATAAAATTCAAAAAGGAATAATTGGCCTCACTGAGAAAACTAAAATCCAACCAACTAACAAACAAGAAAAAAAAATTTCCAGCTGGAATGTAGAAAATTTTGGTTAAATGAAAGTACCCAAATGAATTAAATCACTTTAGGCTACAGTGGCTAATAATTTGGTACATCTCAAAAGTAAGAAATTGTCAAAGTAAACTAGGTTGCAAAACATATCTTTTAAAATTCTTATTTTAGATCATGTACTGACTGATTTAACTTTTGACCCAGAGTTATTTTGTACTGTGTTCAAGTTCAGGCACTTGTTCTCTGGTTCCAGGGCTTTCACTGGTAAGTGCTGTGGAAGCACATCGGTGTTTAAAGCAGGGAACCAAGACAGCCAAGACAGAATTAATGGACTGTTTATAAATGTTTCAATATTTAGCAGTTTTGGGGGTTTGAGTTTATTACCTTTACAGTTTAAAGAGATTAGACCACACGTCCGGAGATTAAAAAGTAGTATATTTTAATGTCTTCTGTGTGTCCCTTGCTTGTTGTAAATAAATGCACATGTGCAATTGGAAGAGATTCCAACATCTGTAGATCACTCTGCACTGATATTTTGTCTTACTGTGGTGTGTTCTCCTTAGATAACCCATCTGTACAAAGCCGTAAAGAGAGAGTATCTATCTTGAAAGGTGCACAGAAGTGATAAACATGGTGACAGGTCTGTATTGTGGCTGCTGGAAATGAGAGGGACAGTAATCTTACAGAAGGCCCAGCAGATATCCGTAAAATTGATTGTTTGGAGAGATATCACCAACTGAAACATTTGAAAACTTCTATACTCTTTAATATTGTCCTAAAATCCAGGTCTTCCATCCTTACATCCTTCCTCCCATGTGTGCTGACATGACACTTTTGAGAATGAAACAGAGGTTTCTTAAATCAAGGTCAAAATTTCATGAAACTCCTGCACTTGGGTTGAAACAGAGTGTGAATCTGTATGTTCTTATAGGGGCAATACATGCTAATGATGTATATACAGCAAAAAGGCAATAGCTGAATAAAACCAAATCTGTATTTACTTTTAAGTATCATGTTTTGCAAAATAAATAGCTATCATGCAATATAAGATTTTTTTCATGCCAACATTTTGTTACAGTACTGGGACCTCAGCCTTCAGATACTGCAGATAGCTTCTCTGGCGTATATGCAAATGCTGGGACAAAGCAGGCAGTTATCCTCTGAATGAACTAGCCCATTAAATGTAGGCATTATCAGGCAGCTATAGAGTACTGGAACAGAAATGAAACACTGGGAATGAAAACCCTGCAAAGCTGTTACGTTTAATTATAACTCACTCTTGTTTTTGTTCATCTGAAAGGATAGATACTTTTCCATAGGCATCTGTGTTGTGACCAGGAGAATTCCTGTGTTATGAAATATTCTAGAATGGTGTGTTGTCAATTCATGTGCTGAGGCTATTAATTTTAAGATTATTTAACAAGATTAATGTCACTTACCCTGAGAAGTATTTAATTGTTAAAAATGAGAATGATTCTTGAGTTTTGTGGCTAGGATGTTCCCATGGAGGAGACACATAGCTTTCAGACCTTTTACATATGTGTTATCTTCTTACTGAAACAGAGCCCAGGCATCAATATATCCACTTGGAAGATGGTGTTGCAGTTCTCAGCCTGAAGAGGCAATTGGACCTTGGTCTTAGTAAGAGCTAAATGTTCTGTTAAGCTATTTGTAAGTGGTTCAAGATAAAAACAGAGTAGGAAAGTAGTAGTGCTTTAGGTAGTTGTTTTACAGAGGACGATTATGTTTTGACATTCTGTGATCCTTCCACTGCTGCAAGAGAAACCATCACCTTCCCACTTGTATGCTTACTTCAAGCACCTCACCTTTCCGTGAGCCCCATGAAAAATGAATGATAACATTTAGGAGATGTTAGAGAAAAAAATAAAACACCTCCACTCAGAAACTATTACTTTAGTTCTTTTTTACTTTCCATGTGAAATGTTGACCATAGCTGTACAGGGTTTTTTCCTCTGCACAGTAATCTTTATACTGCCTGTGAGGTCTGGTCTGTTCATATAGTCAATCATAAATAAGTTCCTTATATTTAAACTCTGCGTATAATTTCTTGTACTGTGGAAGCCATTGAAGAGTATCTTGCTGTCAGTAATCCTGTCTAAGTAAATAATAATAATGGTGTTTTATGGAGATTAATTTGCCTAAGAGAATTGTGAGTAACCTTCATTTTTGTATAACTCCAAAGTGATTTTCACTCCAATAAAAACAGGTTTAATTATTTTTTTAAAAAAAACCCTCTCTGTTTTGTCCAGAATGTAAATATCTGAAGCAAATTTGGACAGGGGAAGTTCTCTTTTTAAATGAGGTTCTCTTCTTTTAATTTGAGAATTTGTCTCTAAAAGGATCCTGTCCATAATGTGGAAGGTTCAGTCTCTTCCTTCTGTGCCACTGGCTTGGAAACTTACTAGTGTCTGTGTGTGGAAGAAGTTGTAGGAGGTACTAGTAGTACTGACAAATTCTATAATTTACTTGCTATTGCAAACAGTTGCCAGGCATCTGCAGAATGCAAATACCTAATGAATAACCCGATATGCTGAAATAACTTGTATCCTGTGTATTACAGATAGTAGTATGAGAACACAGTTAGGAGAAAAGAATCATATTTTTAATGAAGCTTGCTTGTTCAAGCTGTACACACCAGCTTGTGAACACATGATCCAAAACAGTATTCCAGACCATAGTCCTCTTTGCAACCTCACCCTGCATGCCAACGCTACCAGTCTGACTCTACCTAGGAAGGTTGATGCTGAGTGGGCGCTGCCTTGCTGTTTCTCACAGCTCTCCCCAAGGAGCTTATGCTGGCCCATTAGAGCTACAGAATTTTGTCAGGGGCCCTTTAACAATAACATTCTGATCAAACGAGCTTACGACACCCTATACAATGGCACTCTCTGGTGACTATCTAGCGATTCCGGTGTCTAAATATACTAAATACAACTAAATATACTAAGTGTTCAAAGAGGAATGACCAAGCATAAGTGAAAGTATCCCTCCCTTGCTACACAGGTAAAGTGTTTGACATTTAATTTCAGAAGTAGCCCAGCTCAGTAGCTACAGGTTATAAATATTCATTCATGTAATTAATTTATTACTCTTGTTGCACATTTCCTCACTATGCATGGTCCTCATTAAAAATAAAGTTTGAATATCCTCAATATATCTGAATTCCATTCATTTTCAGCCTTAAACATTCTGCTCTTTAAATGTATGCACCTGCATCATTATGGGAACACCTGCATAACTGAATGTCACTCTTTATTGTGTGTATCTGAGTGCTAGAGTGACAGAAACAAATAGGGAGAAACATTACAGAAAATGAGGTTTTGATAGAGGAAGAAATGAGCTGGAACTGTGCCAGGCACACTTTGTCAGCACTAACAGTCATCTTAAAAAATTCTGAAACCTCAAATCCCACCCTGCAAAGCAGTAAATGAGTGAAATGGTATTAGTATTGTTTATAATGTAAAGAGTTCAGGGAAGAAAAGACATGTTCATTAACGCTGTATTGAGAAAAGTAAATAGATGTCCCACAAAGCAGTCCATTTGAGGACTAAAAAAAGTTTAAATGTGCAAGAGAAACGTTGGCAAATTACATGATTACTCCCATATAAACTGTTCCTACAAGATTTTGTTTACTATTAAGAGAGGTTTGTGGTGTCCTTAAGAGGGATATAAAAAAAGTCAGGCTTCACTACTCAAAGTTTTATGACCCTGGTTTTTTTACTGACAACAGGAAATGAATAGTTCCTTAATTCTAAAATGAAACACATACTAAGGTAGTACAAGTTGTTATACATACCTGTCAAGGAGCCCTTATCTTCATTCTGCTTTAAAATCAAGAAAATACAAAACCATTTCTTTTCCCTTTAGTATTATCTAATGTTTCCGATGTTTCCAAATCACATCTTTTCCTGACTAATTTTCTAACCAACAATTATGTATTTTCCATGTTTCTTTTGGATTACTGATGAATACCTAGTATTTAGTTTCCATCTGACTTGAATAAGAAAGGAACTCTATTCACTTATACTTTATTCTCTTTAACAAATCAGTTTTTTCTAACATGCTATACATGAAGCATCTTATGAAATCTTTCAGGAAAACTTTCTGAGTTTGTTACAGCATACAATGTCACATAAGTTTAACCTTAAGCTGTATGCAGTCTTGACGTATATGTGTAATATTTTCAAGAGCAGGTAGACTTCATGCTAGCTCTATATTTGACTCTTCTAGTTTATTCTAAACTTCTGATCACAATGATCTTTGAACTGAAATAAATAATTCGTATGTAAGTGTAGGAGAAATTAAAATTTGATTCTCAAAACCACAGTATGAGAGACTTGCTAAAGTTTACCTGTATCTTAACTCCAAATCAGCACTTGGTTATTAAACTAAACTAAGAATTCTACATGATATTTCACTAAGGGAAACAATTCAGAGTTACTGACCAGATAAGAATTCATGTTGTAGAGAAGAAAATCTGCATCTCTACAGAGTATTCCATAAGCAACTCTGATAAATGTGCCATAAATTAGCAAAAGAACAGCCCAGAAGGACTAAGACTTCTACTGACTCACCAGGCAAGCAAAAGATTTTTCTGCACAATTGTGGCATAAAAGTGTGCTTTCTTCACCGTGCTACATGAAAAAGTTGCCTTTTTTCATGAGGCAATGGGGCAAAGTAATAAGAGGCGTATCTGTTCTTTTGTGATTTGATAATATCTGAAACTGTAGCTTTAACTGAGGTAAGATTATTTAGCTGTGATGGGGGAAAAGATGACCAGCCATATATTTAATGCCCTCATTTTTCTGTGTACTTCATGGTCTCTCAGGGGCACAGCCAGAGACACTGGTGTTTTGTGCCCCTCTTTGGCTGCCGAGCTGAGATAATAGCCTTTCTATTTTAAGGCAGTAATGGAACCACCAGCCTTTGAGAGTGGAGATCATATTTGAGAAGATTAACTCAAAGTGCATACTTAGAAAAGAAGGAGGTGTACAGATACTTCTCCCATCTACGTGTTTGTGTAAGTCTGGCAACAGAACAAGTCTGCTGCAGCGCTGTTGCCAGATAGGTAAGCAAAAGGATGGATCCCTCCTTTCTCCTTGTAAAGCATGAATAGAGATTGTGAAGTGGGTTGTGGGTAAATTTCAGCCACAAGAAATAGAATATTTTATAGCCTCTAGTAAATTTTATTTTGTATTTAATATTTTAATGGACTAAATTAAAATTTTAATGTCTAATTAATTTAACTTATTAGGAATTTGGAGGGCTAGGGAAATGAAATTGAAGATTCAGAAAATCTTGTCATTTATTTGACCTTTCCATTACTCTGTTTCCAAAAAAAATAATGTGCCTGTAAGAAAGGGAAGAACTTACATATGGTTAATGCTACCAAGATGTGCTGTGGTGCTTCAGTTAGAAAATACAATAATGTATATTTCATTCCAGGTATCATTCTGGTTGTTTAATTCTGGGCTGCCATTTTGAAATCGGTGAAGATAAAACCAGCACTCTGTGTTCAAGTCCGTTCCATTACCAGCGGTTCTATGTTCTAGGCTGTACAGGGTACTTTGCCATCAGCAAGAAAGGGGATTTATACCAAAGTATTTCTGCTACTTTCTCTTCATGGTAATGACTTGACAGTTCCTGGGCAAAATCTGAAAGACTTTTAGTAACCGTGGAAAACAGTTTACTTCTTGTCCTATGATCTTATGGTGTCTTTTGTAAGTTGTAGCTTGCTACAACCTTTTTTTAAAGAGACTGGAAAGAATGATCATGTTTCATTTCTCACTTATGAAAAATTACTTATTTGGAGATTTTTGAAAAGCAGTTCCAGAGTAACTGCTGTAACAGGCTGAAGACTCTAATCCAAAACTTTGAGGTTTTGTTTTGCATGGCTTAGCACAGGTAGTGAGATGAAGAACCCAATTTGCTGCTGACAAAGAGCCACTTCCTCCTAGAATACCATGTCACTGCCTTCTCTTTCCAGCTCCCACAAAAGCTTAGACATTTCAGAAGCTGTCAGTCACTTTTGCAGAAATGCTCTAGTTCACCACAACAACAATTCTATGGGAACATCAAACAAGAACAGACTGGCCTGTTTGCTTATCTCGCAGTTTTAAAATATGGGCTTTTCCTAAGGAAATTTAGGACTGATTTTAATGAAATTTGTGTATGTGTCTTTTATGTTGATCAGTGAATCCACCTTTGAATTCAAGGCCTAATCTTTGCAGCTTGTATTCATCTTCACATGTCCACGCAGCAGAATTGTGCAGTTTTAGCAAACATTCATTGTGCCTTACTTTAAAAAAAAAATCAAGATGAGTACAGGCTGCCTACTTTACAAAAAAGTTCTGTTTAATTCCATTTCAAGAGATGTGCACCATTTATAAACAAACACCTGAGGTTTAAATGTTAATCTCCTTTATATTGGTAATTCTTGCTTTCTCCCATGTCCTTTCTAAAAGCAGGTTCCACAACTGATTTGCATTTATTCTTGTTTCCTCATTTTTATCTTTCACTACTGCATGAGCATCTTTCTGCCTTACTACAATAATACTTGCTCCTCTTCTTGTTTCTCACTCTCTCACTCTTCCATTTTACTCACAGTTGCTTGGTGTTTTCTGCCATCTGTTTCTGCAGTTGTTATCACTGTTACTTTTAAGTGTCCTTTAAGGAAATTCTGTTTAATACGGATTTTTATTTAAAGTTCAACCCTCTCTTTTTCAGTGACTTCTACCACCCTAATTACATGATTATTGCTATACTGTGCTCATTACACAGTGAGGCCTGTTACTCTTGTTCCTCTTTATCACTTCAGGACAGTTACTATTGCACGTGACATAGGGTAATCATAGTGACCTATGCCACATTAATACCCACATTATAAATCTGCAGAGAGTTGGGAATTTTAGTTGGTAAAGGTTAGAAGAGGTATTATCTGACTAGCTCCTTTCTGTCAATAATGTGGATATGTCTCAGTCTGTCAGTTATTCCCAGCAGCGTTACTCAGAATGCTGAGGTTTTTCCCCATTGTTATTTCCACTGAGTGTTATGTTAGTGATCATTCAGTCATAGCCAGCACTGCACCAGGACTTTAATCATGATTTTTGAACAAACCTTCTGGAAGCAAACACTGAACACATAATCACCATCAATACAAAACTCTTCATGCAAATATTCTAGAAAAGAGATGGATGTTTCGGCTGTTATATAAAGGAGTATTTCCTAATTCCTGATTGCAATCAATTTTATTGTATTTGAAGTATGGTTTCCAAATCTACCAAGTGCATGGATTTCAGTACATTTATTCTGCATTGACCCACTCTGATCCTGATGTCCAGACTTCCAAAATGTTCCTCTCATTATCTTACAGATTCATCTTCCATTTAAAGACCCTCAGCCCTGAAGACTGGGAAGTTTGACCAGTTTTCTCCTCCCAGTTGCCTTTTGAGCCTGTGCATCTGACAGTGCAGAAGTGTGCTGTGTAACTGTTCCTCAGGCTAGCTCGTGCCCCCCTGGCCCAGATTTAGCTAGCCCCCCATTACTGTAGACTATAAATCCCTTTAATATTTTACTCTTTAGGAGGATATTAGAAGAGTTCAGATTAAAATCCTTTCTAGCCTTTGATATTTCTCAAATATCAAATAGCTGAAACATTTGTTACATTTTTCTGTTAATTAACAGAGTGATTGTGGTATAATGGCACATATATACGCTAAGTCGTGCTTGTGTGGTAGTCTACGGTTTGTTGAGAATGCTGTGAAAAGCCTCTAACCTGACCCTTAATATGCAACATTTTTTATTTGTGTTTGAAATAAACAACCATGTAGATGCTTCCCTGACATAAGCACCAAACTCCAAGTTGCTGGCAGCCTAGAGCCTTTACCAGAAAAGAGGGAGCTATAAAGTGATTCTTTTTCCCATGTGTTATTGTTTACATTTCATTAAAAAATATGCTCAGAAGACCTAATGGGGGGGTATGTTTGGTCCTGCAGATTCACTTAAATGTTTCTATTTATAGATTAAAGATGATTTTATATGTAAGGAAATAAATGAAATTACGTAATAAATGAAAGCCTTTGAGGGTGGGGGACAAGAAAATTTACTATCTTTGAGATTTGTTCCAACATTCCCCCTGTTAAAAACCTAATGACTTTGTGTTACTCTCTTTATGTGCAAAATATATTTAGATTCTGTGTCCAATCTGACTAATAAGACACTAAATATAATCACAGTACTGGCGCGAGGAGGAAGTAACACAGAATTTCAGACATTGCTCTTCAAATTCTGATTCTTCATATATGTCACTTTCAGGAAAACAAATGTTATTTTAATTCTTCTATGACAATTTCGACTATTTTTATAAGCAGGATGCCTAAGATAGACAAAGTGGTGAAATTTGTACCTGTGCACTTTTAACATAGAAGTGAAGTTTCTAGAAAGGGAAATTCTTCACATGGAGCCTATTCCAACATTGTCAATGGAGAAATTCCTGCTCATAGATTTTATAGCAAACTGTAACAGATAAGTCACTTCTAAATCATTATGAGCATTTGTAGCTATGGTAGACATTTTTTGGACTGTTTTTAAGTGTAATGCTATGTTAGACTATGACCAGATTTAGCCATAGCTTAATAAGAAAATCTGATGAAGGCAATTCTAGTTAATGATATATGAGTAAGGATGTATGAATGTATATATATTTTCCTCCTCTAGTTATGTTACTGTATGCTCATACAATATGCTGTCCTGATGTCTAAATTGTGGTGTAAACCAGTTTGAACATAAGAAAAGATCCCCAAAAGAGAATACATCACTGCAGTGTATGGGTGAGACAGGAATTTTGTGCTAATTGCTACAGACAGACATGGATGCTGAAATCAGCCAGGTGAAATCAGAACTTAGTTCTATGACTTAAAAAATTTTACTCCACATATGCAAGATAGTAATTGAAATTCTCAGTTCATTAACCCTTTTCAGCCCCATATTTCTCTGAAGAGTATAAAAAAATCAAGATGGGCTTTACAAGAAAAGTGTGAGGAAGTTCTGAAGAATGTAACATATGAGGGTTTTCTGTGGGAAGATTTATATCTCCCATAAAACGACTATAAAATCAAGTATTAACTGAACTATATAAAATTATAATTTCTAAACATATTCAATATTGAATTCAAGATAATATTGAGGAGACATTAACATTTGACTTAAAAACAAGACAGTTTTTAAGGCAGTTTACAAGGATAGTATCCCCAAAAGATGTAATGGATTTTATCTTCTATTTTACCTGGAATATTTTAATAAAATCATAGGATCATGATAAAATCGTTCAGGTTGGAAAAAGCCTTTAAGATCATTGAGTCCTATAGAAAATCAATTTTTAATTAAGTAATAAAAGCTTAGTGGTGTTGTTTACTTTCCTAAGATGTAATCCCCAAAAGGCTACAGTTATTTGGGATATATACAGTGTACGGCATTGATGTATATAAGTATTTGCAGGGCTGGAGGACTAGAAGTAAACAATAAAGATCACAAGGAGGAAGTAAATGCAAAGTAATCTGCATGCAGTAAGTAAATCTGTGTACATTGGAGTGGAAGTTTTGAATATGAGTACATGAGGAAAGGAGAAGCTGCTGCTGAGGATAAAGTTGGTCACATGAGTTCAGAGTTTGTGGAAACTTTTTGTGTGTGTATGTCTGTGAAAGGGTCAGGTTTTAAAATCAGAGTTCTTCAAAAGTTTGTCATTATAAACTTCCTTTCTGCATAATATCACCTTGTCCTTGGAGCTGTTTTTCTAACTTCTAACAAGTAAGACTTTTTCTTCTTTTTAAAGGAAAAGAAATTTAGCATGAAATGGTGTTACTATTGGTGTTTAAAAGAAGGTGGGAATTGGGGAAAATGCTAAAGAAAAAAGGGGATTGGTTAATGTGAAACATAGCAACCTAGTGATTTTTTTAATTATATGACAGAAACTTTAGCACTGTCTTTGGATTTTGTAGGCAATTGTAAGTAAAAAGTGTTATGTAGACCCAGATAGGAAATTTTATGTGTTCAGAATGAATGGGATCTGGCTTTAATTAGGTGATAAAACAAGAACACATGACCTATGGTGCTGAAGTGATAACTTCCCCCTTGGATATCAGTGAAGGAAAGCTGTATTTGTTTTAATTTTTGTTTGATGGGTAACAGTAGAAATCTTTCTTTGGGAACTAAGGTAGTGGCTCTGACAGTGTGAACTGAAATACAAAAGAAGGATTTTCAAAAATGAATGTTTCCTCCTTTGTGAAGTTGCTTTTGTCACTATGCTGCAGTCCCACATGAAAATTTGTGAATATCTGAGGAGGGCGGGTTGCCCCCCAATCTCCATTTTTTTCAAATAGTTTGCAAAATTAAAAAGATGTTTCTCGCTGTTAAGGTGCAAGTTTTATTTGTAGATATCTTCAGAAAAGTGTCCAGAACATCGTCAGAGAAAGCAATCCCATTGGAAATACTTAATGATAA
Organism: Falco peregrinus; assembly: GCF_023634155.1. Lineage (NCBI taxonomy): Eukaryota > Metazoa > Chordata > Aves > Falconiformes > Falconidae > Falco > Falco peregrinus. The sequence continues at coordinate 49,623,977 of NC_073723.1, forward strand.
AGAATATTTGTAGATTGTGCTCTCCTAGAATTTTAATCAGCCTTTAGGAGAATTATCAAAAATATTTTTAAATATTAATTATAAATTAATAATTAATAAATTAAAATATTTAATAAAAATATTAAAATAACAGGTGAATGGTCAGAGCTATTGAGGATGTCATTCTTATTATCACATGTATAAAACATGAAGATGGTCAATTTTCTTAGGACTTACTTAGAAGTTTGCTTTAAAAATATTTTTTAAAGTTTTTCTTCTACAAGAATGTGTCCAAAACGTTTGTAATTTCATGACTGGCTGGAGATGTCATTTCTGGCAGTTCTTGGGCCAAGTGACTACTGAGGATCATAAAGGAGCAGGCATGGTTTATATCCAGTTGTCTCCAGTTTTGTGCAAAGGGCAGCTTAGCTTCAAAAGACAGATCATAAAAAATGAGATCAGAGATGTCTGGTCTGGGTTTTGCATGGCAGCAATGTTTTACAAAACAAACTAGCTCCTTCCCCACCCCCCACCCTTTTTTTTTTTTTTTTTTTTTTAATCAATTCTGAGTTACTGAGTTTCCTCTCTGCGCTATAACCAGAGATGAAACTATATTCACTACTTTGGCAAAGGCAGCTTTATGGATTTTACATCATTAAAAAAAAATCCATCTGCAACACTATTAAGTATATGTTCAGTATGTTTCCTTCCCTGCTGTTCAAGCTGCTTTTACAAAAGTTGGCTAAATAATAATCTGTGTTATTAGTGCCCAGAGAGGTAATATTTGGGCTGAATAAAGTAAGGGGCTAAAGAGAAACTACCAGTTCTATGAAGATGGAAGCTTTACCACACTCTGCTACCTGCACTTATTAAATTTTGCCTGGGAAAATCTTCCTCACCACATAGTGCAGAATATCAAAAAATTTAATTTTACTTCCAGTTTAGTAATTCTTTAGGACCTTTGAAGTGGAACAGTGGGTACTACTTTATGATTTTTAAAATAATGATAATAATTATTCTAATGTGAAGCACATCTTTATTCCCTCTCTGCCCAGATCCATGAGATACTCTTTTTACTGCTTTACCTTTGGTAGAGAATAAAATGGGAAAGTGGCTGAAATAAAAACACCTTCCCTATTCATTCTTATTGTGTTTGAGGGGGGGGGGGGGGGAATTAATATCTTTGTAATTATTAGACAAAATTTTCAAATCTATTATGATCTCTTTCATGATATGACCCTGCTCACACACCAGTCATTTATGTACTGTCTCCTCTCTGCTTCATATTTGGTTATTACTTGTGCTTTCTTAATGACCATGTCAACAAAACCTTAATAGGCAGAATTTATGCTAGTAGACTTACTAATATCAGATGTCAAAATGAACACACTTAGAAAGTTTAGCTTTTCTAAATAATTCCATAAAACCTGAAAATTAGTAGAAATAGTACATGTACAATTTCATTTGCAGAGCTGTTAATAAGGGCTTTCTTGTAGATGTTCTCTTTATGAACACCCACTTTGCTGAGAGTACTGCCCTCTCCTGTCTGTTAAGGTGAAGTTGAGTCAGCTGAAATCAGTGTCATTCTACAAGACTTCATCACCGTGTTCTGCGATACAGGGTTTTGAGACAGTAGCCTGCCACATTATGGGTGGATCCATCTCTTCCATCTGAGGCTTATTTCCAAAACAGCTTCACTAAAGTCACTCACCTTTTTGTAAGGAGCAACCAGGATCTGCCCTGCCTCTGTGTGAAGTTGTAGGTTGCAACAGCTTTGATCTGTTGGTGTGGGCAGCTAAGTGGTGATGTTAAGTTCCATTTTTCTTAGTGGGCATTCAAAGCAAGCGGTCAGGAAATTCAGTTTCCCCTGACATCATACAGCAGCAGGATGAGGCGTTACAATTTGCCAGCCTGTTCAGAAATGCGATTCAAATTTGTATTCCAGGACAGTAGCAGCTGCCTCAGCTCAAGGTCACCACAATGCCTTCAGCACCACCTGCCTTCTAAGGCTGCGCTTTGCTTTTCTGCTCACACATGTATTTGTATCCATAATGTCCATTGCTGCAGGATTTAATTACTGAGATAGTCTTGTCCCTTTCTGAATTGCCACCTGTCTTCACTGTAAGAATGAGCATTTCAAACATCTCCCAGTCCTAACATCAGCTTTTCTTAACTAAATTCTCCCTGCAGAGTTTAGTTCCTCTAAACTACCCTATTCCTGTAAAATTCAATTATTTATTGTTTAGCTATCTCACTGTGACTGTCGGAAGTCTTTTGGCTTCTGTATATTTATTTTTTTTTGTATTACCTGACTTTCACTTTGTGTTACTGTCTTTTAGGCCTGGATGCTAAATGTTCAAAAAGAAACATAACTGCTTTCTAATGTTGCTTCACAGGGTTTGTTATGTGGCATTTGATCTCATGCGCTGGCAGTTGTCCTGGAAGGCCTTGGTCCTGCTTAAAAAACAAACCAAAAAAATCTCTGCCTTTGACAACCCTCCTTTGTAAGAATACAGATGTAGCTGATTATGATTCTAGGTAGAAGCAAGTTCCTGAGTACAGCTTTGTGCCTCATATCAAAACTCCTGTCCGTCTCCTCAGAATGGCCCTTTCAGAGGTAATCCTGATAGGATTGAGGAGCTCCTTTGGAAAAGGCGTCAAATGCTAAGATGGGGAAATAGATGTCAAAACATGGTTGTGTTCATACTTTGCGCAGACTTAAATGCACACTGCTGTATCAAATATGTATTTATTTATTTCTAAATGTGTTGAACTATGTCCAAAAGAACTCATTGCTACTACCTGCATCAGTTTACTAGGCCAGCAAACCCTGCCACAGCAGAGAATTGCTGTTTTGCTTTGGTATGTTTGGCAAATGTGCCTCAGTACCTTTGTCAGGCCCTAACCGTTGGCACCCATTGTACGACGGCTACATGTATGCATGGCTTTGTGGGCATACACTGCACCACTGTGCGGTTTTCCATTCTTACCTCCCAGGCCTTACATAGAAGAAAAGGCAGTGAACTTAAATGATACAAACTCCTGCAGAGGTCAGAAGACACAAAAGTTGAGTTCTGCCTCAGTGTTCATTATTTTACTGTTCTTTACCTCTCAAAGGTAACAAGATAACAAGATTAATAACAGGATAAGTAATCAACTGATTTTGTTGTGAGAAATCATTAACATTCTTCCCGTAAAGCAGCTTTCATGGTTAATTTTCCATATTGTCATTGCATATAGTTCTGCAACTTCCTCTTTACAGATAGATGTAGTCAGTGCTTTATTTAGGATCAATATATTCCAAATAATTACTTTTACCTCATTCCTGGGAGAAATATTTGCCTTTAAATGGCATCTAAATAAAGCCAAGGAACTGTTCAGCTGTTTAACTGCTGAGATAATAAAGGTAGTATAACTGACAAGGCAAACACAATAAATTATTTTCCATGGTGTGTAGAGGAACTCTGAATAGGTCTTGTCATCTAACAGAGGCTCTGAAGCCATGAGAGAGTGAGACAACCACAGCTTACTGTTATAGAGCAAAACAGGAATTGTGTTGGGTCACCTCTACCGCTGGTTTTCTTCTGTGCCTTAGACATGCATGATGACTGCACAGAAGGCAAAGGTGAACAAAGACCGTACTTGCTGTCTTACTGAGCCAAGAGACCCTACGCATTGCTCTAGAGAGTGATCATGAATATATTGGTTCATCTTCTCTAGGGATAAAAGTTTCTGTAGCTTCTGTTCATGGGGAATGATATTATATTTTTGTTATTTTTATCTCACTGTTTTTTACTCTTAGGTGTCCTATCTAATCTGGGTTTTGACCTGTGTGTATTTAAAGAGCTTGATAGGTTTTTGGCATGAACTAACTAGGGAACTAGCAGAGTCCATTTGTAAACACTTCTGCCCTGAAAGCTCACTGCTCAGAAGTGTAGTGCCTGAATACTCTGACTCTGGCAGGCGTCTAACATGGTTTGACAAGGTGGGAAAGACACTGTGAAGCCACTGGCTGATTCAGTGGCTTCTCCCTAGACTGCTGGATGCCAAAGTTGGAGACATGGCATCATGTATTTGCCTGCTGCAAGTAGAGATATTCTTCCCTGTTTATATCTAGGTTCTGTTGCATTTGGAAAATGTGGTGAAAACAGGATTACCCACGTTCTCTGTACAGGGCAGATTTTAGTGGTGTTATCTCATTAAGTGATTGCTCAGTCTTCTCAGCCATCTAGCTGTCTGGTCCTGTAGGCAGGGGATACCTGATCTGTTCCCTCCTCCAGTATCACAGCTGAAGAGAAAAAAACAGACATTTGTAGTCTGTGCCTTTGCTGAATCTCTTCATGACCTGTTTGAGTGACTGAGATGTTTGTATCAGAGTGTGTTTCATTTGCTCTAGCAGATGCTTGGAAGGGGAAGAGACCATTTCTTCCTGAGAGGCAAACAGATGGGAGATGCAGATGCCACTTAGAGCTGTGGTGATGGAGGTAAGCATGGCAGACACTCCACATCTCTCTGTGCTCAGAGGACCTGACTATAAATACCTTAGAGCTGTCTGTCTGAGCCAGGTTTTTCTCTATTAGAATGTACCTTTCTGCAAGCAAGGTGGGACACTCTTATCCTTCCTCTTAAAAGTATTTTTATTTATTGTCTCAGTTAAGCTAGGCCAGAATGAAAAACTTTTGGTTAACATATTGCAGTAAAAATCACTTTCTCGCAAATACTTTCTTCTGTGTGTAAAATAAAAAAATGAAAAATTAAAATTGTCCTCTAAAGCTAAATTTTTCTGGAGAGTCCCAGAAAGAAGTTACAGGGATCATGTGTTTTGGAGGAGTGCTTTTAAGGTTTCTTCTTTTTCTTTTCATTTCTTCTTTTCTTTTTTCTTTTCTTTTCTTTTCTTTTCTTTTCTTTTCTTTTCTTTTCTTTTCTTTTCTTTTCTTTTCTTTTCTTTTCTTTTCTTTTCTTTTTCTTTTTCTTTTTCTTTTCTTTTCTTTTTTTTTCTTTTCTTTTCTTTTTTTTCTTTTTTTCTTTTCTTTTCTTTTCTTTTCTTTTCTTTTCTTTTCTTTTCTTTTCTTTTCTTTTCTTTTCTTTTCTTTTCTTTTCTTTTCTTTTCTTTTCTTTTCTTTTCTTTTCTTTTCTTTTCTTTTCTCTTTTTTTTTTCTTTTCCAAGATGGTACAATAGCACAGATTCTGGTTTTCATATCAGACTGACATGTACTTTACTATTCATCGACATCAGTGTTACCCCCACCCCATGAACTGGAGCCATGCTGGTAGTAAGTGCTGGCCATGCTTTCACTGTATGGTTTCTTGTGGATTACTTGTACAAGACTGCAGTTGAGAATTTTGCTAAGACTTCTGAAATTCATGTCTTTATTTCTGGCTTTTCAAATTTTTGTAAAAGTACTGTTCTTGAATAAATTATTGCAAACAAAACTTGCCAAGACCAAATTCTTCTTGCTTAATGGATACCTTTGTTCAAAGCATAAATTTTAATGAAAGTTAACTTTAAATTTTATGATTAATTCTGATATGTGTAGTGCTCCATAAATCTTAGTGGTATAAAATGTATGCTACTGAATGTAGTGTTGCAAGGTGTAAATCTGTTGCATAGAACTTTCAACAACAGAAATGTCATAAACCAGAGATATTGTATTTTAAGTTAATTTTCTTTTCTTAAAATATACTTCACACAGTGAGGGGGGGGAAAAACACACCGCAACGTATATTTGTTGATAGGAATTATTCTATGCAAACTCATATTATTGCAATGCACATAGAACCATTAGGCCACCTAGGTACTATCATACTTGTTAACGCAATACTTGATCTTGTACAGAAAGAACACATTTTTTCTAATCGCTGCTGTGAACAGTGGTTGTGAGTTATCATTAGTAATATTTATACTCTTCAAGGTTTATCTCTTTTATTAATATTTGGTATCTACTTTTTTAATGGTGGGAAATAGTTGAGTGCCACAAAAGGTTTTTTAAAAAAAATCTTGTGAATTTTTAAAGTTAATGGTTATTTATTTGCATTTTTTAGCATGGTGGTACTTAGAATTTTCTGAGTACTAGACCTTACAGCATTACGATGAAAAAAGACAAGGCAGCCTTTTCAGGAAGACAAATTTTATGGAACAACAAGGATGAAATGAAAATACTGCTCAAAGTATAATGCATTCCAAAGCAACAGATATGACAATCCCAGGGAATTTAATATTGTTACATGCTGGAAAGCAAGTGTAGTGAGATATCTATCATCTCCTAGCTGTTAAGATACAATCCCAAATAAGTGTCTGTGTAAAAATCAGGTATGTCTAAAAAGTGAACAAGTGCTATAGGGTGTCTGGGTTAAAACTGTTGTTCAGCACTCTGCAACCTCTGGAAGGGAACATTTTACTATGTCCTTAAAAGTGAATACTATGCTACTTTCCTTGCTGTTCTCTTCCTAAATATTCCAAGTGCTTCATTGTCCTTTACCAGTTCTCTGAGTAGGCTTAGCAGAGGCAAAGAAACAGTAAAGGATTTTTCTTAAATAAAAGAGAAAAAAACCAAACCAAAAAATTTATATTTCCATTCCATGACTTTTGTGCTTGTTGTCCTTCATTCATGACAACTAAGAGATGGTCAGAAGGGTAGAAAAGAGTAAAGTACAGTTACAGGAAATGTAAATCTCTCCAGTTTATCTTGGCAGAGGATAAATATCTATAGAGTCTTCTGAATATAACCAATTGTGTACTCTGTATGCCATCAAATGAAATTCGGCAAAGCTCCTTTTTTTCCTGGGCCCTTTCAGGATCTGTATCTTGTTCTTTACAGACATTTCTTGTTCCATTAGTTGTAAGTTCTGTCTGATAACATGTAAGGTGTTTGTTTCCTTTGAGCATTTTACTGTGAGCAGCAGTAGTTACAGCCTTAATGCATTTCCCAAACAGCATCTAGTATCACTACTCTTAGGCATGCAAATAGCCTTGTCATTACCTCTCGCTCAGTAAATTTAGTGAGATTTAAACAAAAACTTTTAAATTATTTCCTTAATATTTAGTTTTAATATATACCATGTACCTTTATATATAATACATCATTCAAACGTGAACCATCTATAACAATATTTTTGAGATAACTAGCTAAAGAACAATCAATTTCTGAAAGCTTGCGTGTGTGAAGGGAGACACGTATACATATTCATATGTACTTTTGGTACTAGACTGAACCAAAGCCTCTCATCACTAAAGTCAGTTGTTCAAGGTGATGGTGGCACAAACTATAAGCTATGGCATAAAGGCAATGTTCTTTGGAGACTGAGCATCACTTTTAAAGGAAAGCTGCAACCTCATGCACTGATCATCCATGGTTTTGGATGGTTTGGCTGTGCTCTTTCAAAAATCATTTGCTCACACAAAGAAGGTGTAGCACAGGACACAATGAAGTCAATACTGACAGGTCTGATATCCCTGCTTAAGTGTAATAAGAGAGTATAAGATTTGGGATCTCAGTTGACAGGGAAAAAAATAAGCACTGATATTGTGCTTTAAGCAGTAGAACTTGACCTGAAGAACAGTGACTAAAGTGTTGTCATGTAGAAATGCATATAAGGTTTCTGCTTGAAGGCCTGGCCTCTTTAAGTACCCAAGGACCTGGTCTTGTGTAGTCACTCGCATTTGTGTCTCTGTGTATAAATATGCCAAAGAAAAAATCCTACATATTTATGAAAGCACTGAACATGATTGTGTATTAAACCAACAGACTCCAGTGTGTTTTCTATATTTCTTAATGTATTTTCACTGGCAGAAGTGCCTTTATTCCCTGCCCATATTAATGTAAAAGGTCTTTGTAAAGTCTTCAATTTCAGAGAAGCTCATCATAAGAAAATAAATAAATAAATACTATCATGAGTCCCAGAAATCATTGCCAGCTCCTTTGAGGGTGAAATTTAAAGAAGCCACATTTGGCACCAGGTGTTGTATTAAAGGATGTCATTTGTCCTGGGTTGTATTTGGGGTCATGATTAAAAAGATGTTAATTCCCTGCCACAGCTATTATTCTTTGGTTCAGCCCTAACTCCTTTCATCAAAGTCTGGCTTTGTTACTCTCACTGCCAGTAGTTTGTTTACTGGGATCTATTAGTAAGGCTCTAGCCTCTGTCACAGCCTGGTAACTCAAAATTACACTGACCCAGAGCTGCTGCATTAACAGGGCTTGCAAGAGATACACATGATGGATCCACCAGACTATTTTGAAATTGTGAAAGTAGATTTATTAACATCTGTTAATAGGCTGGCTCCTGTGCTCAGTAATAAAGGGATAAGACTTCTCTTCCCGCTGAACCTGCAAAGTGTACTCAAATCCTGCACTCCTATTTTGCTGTCGACAGTGTAAGTCTAAGGGCTTTCACTTCTCTGTTGTGGAATGGGTGGGGAGGGAGATATGAATTCGGTTGATTCTTTGAAGTAGTTCTTCAGACTTAGAAGCACTGCCAGTGATCACCCAGAGGAAGGAGTATCCACAGTGGTTATGGGAGTCTGCTCCACCCTATAGCCTTCAGGGTTTCACAACATCGGGGTATTATGCATGCAGAGTACTTCAATGAAACAGAAATTCATTTGGTCAACAGAAAGTATGTTTGCCATTCCTAAGGAAGGAAAATAGCTTTTGCCAAAAGGACACAGTGAGTTTCAGCTCTGAACAGCACCTGCTGAGGTCAAGAGCAATATCACTGTTCCAGCAACAACTGAGAATCTAAATTCAAGTGGCTTGATCCTGTCCCCATTTCTGGCTGTTCCAGGTGAAGGTCTGTTGTTGGGAGGTATATACATCTATATACAGTGTGTGTCCACTTGCTGGCCTTAAACACCCAGGTCTATACAGTAGCTGGCCCTGGATCCCTGGTCTCTCATCCCAGCCACTGGCATGCACATACATCCCCAAGGTCCACAGCTCCAGTTCAGCTGTTGATACTTCAACCTCAACAAAGATGGACAGATACCTGCACTGTGACTCCTCCCAGCAGCTGGACTCAAACTCCCAGTTTAAGCAGTAGCTGGCTACCAGATCCACCTCAAATAGATTTTGTATATATGGAGTACGTATTCAGTTTAGATTTTACATTTGTATACAAATGCACTTACTGCCTCTGAATATCAGAGCTGATGTCTAAAGCATTTACAGTATCTGGTGGCTTTTGCTAGTAGACAGTGATTTTCTCTAGAAATACCTCTCCCCACTTTCTGTTGTTCTGCTGTTGAGTTTTGCTTTTGTTCTTCATACCCATTTTCTTTTTTCAATACTTTTTGGGGCTACAAGGGCAAAGGGTTGAGAGTTTTGCTGTGTGTCCTGAAAATGGCAAACTTTATGCAGCACTCTACAGTCTGCTAGTCCGTGCACTGGAGATGACACCCCATGAGTTCCTGCATGCACCCTGATCTTTGAGTCCTTCAAAGCACTGCTGCACCCTGTGCTGCCAGCCCACCAGCTGGGGCGCAGCTTGTCCTCTTCGTGGGATAGGGAGGATACAGGCCTAGGCAGGGACGCAGTGGCATTGAGGTGACTTCTGCCAGCCTCAGACACAGTTTGGCTGCTGCTCTAAGTGCTTTCCCACTCTCAGGTTTCCCCTCACCCAGTCATAAATGTTCATGCCTCTTACACATCTTGCCAAGCTGACTCCTTTTCTTAAAATCTTGCATGGCTTCCTGGTTACTGTTTTATCCCTCTAATAGTTGTCCTATGAAGCTTCACCATGGTTCATTTTCTTTTTAAAGGTAGCAGGGTTTGGGCAAATGCTCTTTCAGGCAGCTGCTTGGGTGTTCCCTTCTGGGTATTGCACTTGTGTAGACCGCTCACGCCCACAGCCCTACTGTGATTCTGGTGTTACACAGGCTGTGTTATGAAGGAACAGCCTGTGAATTCCCCAAAAGGAAGAAACAATATTTCGGTACAATGCTAATTAATTTTATAAATCCTGTTTTATGACATTTTGTTATAAATGTGATGGCTATGCTACAATGTATGAGTAGGTAAGAGTGCCTAAGAAACTATATGGGGCTTTGACATGTCAGTGAAGATGTGTATGTGTTCCTCCAGTTAAATTTATCAAACTTTTGAGCAAAGTTTTACTCAGATAATTTTTTCTTTATTGACAGTTAATCACTTAATACTGTTTTTCAAAATAACATTTCAGGAACTCTTTCTAAATAGCTTAGTCAAAAAAGGTATGAGGTCTGTCCCACACAAAATTTCATTGTGGATGCCAGCAACTCCACATTAGTTGCTATACTGTATTTTCTGGGGTACCACTGCATTGCTATGCATTTACATACTGAGAGAAAAGACGATATATTTATGGACACATGGAATCCTACTGCAGATGTGCTATGATTTTGATTACTGCATTTTTCTTAAGTGGGACAGTGATTGTGGTGGATGTTTGCCAGATGTCCATCCAGTTGCTCTCTTGCTCCCCCCTCATCAACTGGACTGGTGGCAGAGGGAAAGTAAAAAAAGCTTTTGGGTTGAGGTAAAGACAGGGAGATCCCTTACTAATTACTGTCACAGGCAAAACAGACAGGAGTTGGGAAAAAAATAATTTATTTAATTCATCAGTATGGGATGAAAGCAAGGATTATAACTGTTATGTTGTGCTTTGTGTTTTCTCAGACCCAGATTTTGAAGAGACACTTTTTGAAGAGGTTCTGGGTAACTTTCTTCAAGCTCAATGGAAGACGAAGGAAACAAATTGCAGCTACAGTAGAAGCCTGGAATCCTGGGTCTAAAATACAGGTACAGCTGGGTAACAAACAGCTTTATAAGAGCTATGATAAACTTGCTAGCACAACCTTCAAAAGTGTGCTTTTGTGATGATTTTTTTCACATTCAGTATGTTTCTACTTTTCTAATCCATTTATTGTGTTCATCTGAGCACATACTGGGTAACTTGGTGATAACTTGATATTCAATTCCATTTATGCTCATAGTACAGTAAGGAAACCTTATGGGTCATCAGCTCCTAATTGCATCTTGAAGGGTGCAGGGAAGGAAACTGGAAAGGAATATGAAGCGACTCTTTCTGGTGAAAGGGACCACTGACATATTTAAGGGTGATCCATAGGTCTGGAAATATATTATGGAAACCAAGAAAAACCCACTGTGGAAAACACGGTCAAAGGAAATAAATTCGGGTTATGGATAAGTAAATAAAGGGGGTTTCTATGGTCAGTAGGAGGTTGATGTTATACAGAGGGGATGTTCGCAGTTCCTCACTGCTTTCTGTCACATCTTAGAGACATTGTGTTTAAGATTTGCAGGAAGTGTGAATGCTTCTTAGTGGAAAACCAGAAAAAAAAAATAAAATTAATGAAACAGTCATTAAGGATTACAGATATAATTTGTCTGTAATATCTAGTTATAGGCCTCAAAACCACAGTTAAATTAATGGCTTTTTTCAGATTATAATGTTCTAAAATTAAAAAAGGGATATTTTTAAGCTTTTTAGAGGCAGGGTACATTTATGAAATTTACACTCAAGTTTATGTTGTGGAGAACCTGGGGCTTTTTGCTGTAATCCTTATATCTTCTCTCTCTTTTTAGCCTGATATTAATTTTGGATTCTTTATAATTGCCACTGAATTATCACCTTTGTAGTGTTTCTACTGTATTGTTTACACTACTCTGAACACTGCTAGTAGTTTCTACTGTAGTATTTAGAAAGTGAAACTTTCTTACAGAACTTTCATAATCATCTTATTTGTACTGCAGGGCTCTACCTTATTTGTCAGGTTCTCCGTTTAACACAATAACATAGTAAGTATATGCTTGCAGAAGCATTGTAGAGCTTGCCTGAAATATTTTTTCTTATCACATCAGTATTTCAAGTTTATATAAAAAAAATTTTCATTACAAATTGAGTTCTTCAAAACTTAAATTAACCAACGCAGTTTTCTCTGCACTGTTTTACAACCGCTGGCTTCAATTTCAAAATGAAGTGTTTCAGTGGTTTCAAAACTAACCATTCCCGTTAAACAAAACTTGGGTCTTTATGGAGCTGCATTGCTTGTATTCTTTCTTCCCTTCCCTTTAACATATCTCTGTCAAGACAAAACGTTTTTTCATTCAACCCTCTGAGCAATTTAGTTTCAGCTTTAAATAATTATTGGCCTCTTTGAAATGCATTGCAATAATGCTACCAATCCTGATGTGGAAATATCTCGAAAATCAGCACAGATTTCTTTTAAGAAGCTAATTTGTTTCACTGTTAACAAATGCTTTTGCAAGGCAGAGCAACTTATTACATTAAGGACCTTTAAGAACAAGTTGAATAACTCCAGAGTTTATGTCCTTTTAAAAAGAAACACAGGTCTATTGCATTTGACCTATTAAATGAAGAGGGGGTTCTGTATTGAGTATTATACAAGACAAACTGCTTTTGTTAGGGGTTCAAACATAAAATTGTTGAACCTTGTTCAGTGTTAACTGTGTACTGATTTTTATAGAGAGTATCATTGCCTTGAAGAACACAGGAATATAAAATAATTTAAAGATTATTAAGCTCAATGTGATGACTGCAGGGAAGGGGCTGCCTTAGTTTCTGAGTAAGACCATTAGCAGTGTTTGTTTTGCTTTCTACATTTTCTGCTTTCTGTCTTACATTCTTCTTTCTTTCCTGTCTTGCTCTTTAATCAGTTTAGGTTGCTAGATATTACACAGCTGCCAGAACAAGTATGTTCTCTAGTTCACTCTTGTCAAGTACCAATGCTGAATTAATTGTTTGAATTCATGTGTTACTGTCAACAAAGCTGTCCAATACCCAGGTGTTTCCTTAGCTTAGTTTATATCACTATCAACACCGGTTTGCAAATGCTTCAAGATACATAATGCACCTTTTAATCCATTTTGTGAAGTATCTAACAAAGCCGAGACATACTGTAGTGCTGGAAAACAAATGTTAAATTTCATTTGACTGGCAGCTCAGAGCAGCCCAGCTGCAAAAGTGGGGGAGAAATTAATTTCAAGGCATTGCCTTGAAACAAACCAGATTTAGAGATATCCACATGCTGGGTGAATATTCTCCATTCTTGAAGATTGTAAATTGTTCCATTAACAAAACTTTTATGTACAAATGACTAATTATGAAATGTGATACCTATATTAATACAAAACAGAATCATCCATCTAGCTGAACTTCTTTTTTCTTACAGTCATAAAAGCATTCTTTCTTATCATGGCAGTTTTAAATACTTTCCCTTATGACTAGAATGAAAAACTGCTCCCATAACTAGTCTAGTTTATACAATAGCAAGATCAGTTTAATGGGAACTAATTAATCTTTTCCACATCTAAATTCCTAGGACAAACTCTTCTCAGAGAAAAGTTTAGAAGTTCAGCTTTTGTATTATTTCCTTTGAATATTACTTAGCATTTTCTTGCATATTTTTTTCCTTCTAACTCAGTGAGTGTCTATTGTCCCTGAATTTTAATTCTGTTTTCTGTAATCTGCTGGTATGGAGTAGAAACTCCTCTATGCCACCCTCTTCAGTTCCAGAACTGGTACAGTGTTCATGAGATAGCGAATGAGCTAAACAACTTTCCTGGTAAATGTCATTTACAGGATGTTAAGACTTTTGCTTAATTTTTAATGAAGATATTATGTGGCCGTGTCTCCCTCTTGTGGCATGAAAATATTTTGACAGGCGGTTGTTAATCATAACAGAATCATTGGAAAAGAGCACAGCCTTTCCTGGTTTCAGATTTCCATTGCTATTAATTTTCTAATGTTCAGTTTATGTGATGTTTTAATTGAACTATTAAGGATTCTCTTAGAGGCGCAGTGAAAGCTTCAAGTTAAAATGTTGTCCTCTTTTTTTTTTGTACTGTACTGTCCCTCAAAAAGAAATTTAACATTAACAAGGGTAACTTTGAACTTTTTGTTTTCTTGCACTGTATTCAGACCCACTTTTAAGGTTCAGTTAATATGAAGACCTCGATTTTCTCACAGAAAGAAGACTTTATGAGCTTTGTGTCATGCTTGACAAACCCTCCAGTCCTGTGTCTGGACCAAGGTGGTTTGTATGCAGCTTGCTCTAATGTCCCTGCAATGTTTCTCCCAGAACTTCTGCTTCCAAAATCACTGCATCAAATACCAAGTCAGGTGTCTCTGCTCTGCACCTTCAGCAGAGATGTGTTAAAGCTTCAAAAATACAACCCATCTTAGATAGCTAAGAAAAACTCTTAACAATCTGGTGTTGTTTTGTTCTTAAATATTTTGTTTTGTTTTGATTTGGTTTTGGGTTTTTTTGTTTTGTTTTGTTTTGCTTTAATTTCAGCTTCTAGTTTTGAAGTCCTGAAGACTCAATCATCTATTGACTCATCAAGGCCTATCAATTTTGGCTTGTTTCTCTATCCATTTTTACATACTGAGTAGTCCAAAGTTCTTGCCTATGTAAGTGGAGGAGTATAATTTTTCTCAGGAATGGCAGGCAACATCTCAGAGCTTAAGAAACCTTCAGGAAAACTAAGGACCCTGCCTCAGGTTGTAGTGGTATATAGTGGCAACTTTTAGTGAAGATCCAGGACGTAAAAATCTATTTAAGGAAATAATGCATAGTTCTTCCTGTTACTAAAGCCCACGTTATACAGAATGCTAAATGTCTTCAATCATTGTCTTGCAAAAGCAACTGATAAAGGATACATCCTATCAGTAGTTTGGTAGACCACATTCTTGAACATAGTTACCTAAATGCACTTGTTCCACAGGCAAACAGGACTGACAGTTACCGGTCACATATCACATTTCCTTATCACTACATTAAGAGACTGGAGATGAACACAAAGCAAAGCAAAGACAAAAAAACCCAATACAGATGTCTGTGTTCAAAGTAGGCTTCTTTAAGCATAACCTGCCTTTGGAAAAACAAACCAGGTCTTAAGAAATCGCTGGTGTGTAGCTGAATATAAAGAGTGCTCAAAGGTAATAAAATACTTAACACGTGCCAAGACTGTTGAAACTGTTGTACGACAGGAATTGTAGTTCAGCGGAAGTGAAGGCACAGACCTGTCCTTCAAACATGAGGCTGATCACGATGCAGAATTCATCATCAGCACTCTTAGACTCCTAAATAACCTGTCCTTGTTGGTCAGCGATTAGGACAGAATAAACACACATCCATAGTGGCCAGTGCGGTCACGAGTTTTAGTCTTCTGTTTCAAAATAGCAAGAAAGCCTTCGAGGTGCTGTTTTGTTCCAGACTTTAGAAAAAAACAGAACAAACAAGGGAAAATGCTCTTTGTCTTTGGGCCAAAGAGTTTTCTATCTGTTTCTTTAGCTGCAGTCCTAAAGACTCACTTGTTCCCCTATAGCCTGAGAAAAGATGTGTCCTCTATTCTGTAACCTGAGCCAGAAGGGATGCTCCTAGGAATCTTTTCTGGCTTTGTGGTGTTGTGGTTTTTTGAACTACATGAGATAAGAGGCATCCCTGGAAAGAATGAGAGATGGGCTTCAAAACACTCTGTCTTATTACAACAAGACAAGAGACAAGAATCTGAAATTTCTATGTCCTGGGTGAATGCCTTAACTATACAGCTATAAAGCAGACAAACTTCATCTTGTCTGGTGAATAATTATCATAAGTGGAATAGCTTTTAACAGAAAAGGTTGCTAATGAGCACATACAGGATTTCTAGTCGGGTAGTTAAGGGCATTTCAGAAATCTAAGCATCACTTGCTCCAAGTCAGATAACATGCAAATTTGAAAACAAGAGTAATATCTACAAGGAAAATGATCTTTTTTGCAGTCAGACATAAAGGATTTGCACACCTTCCAGACCAATGGGTGTGTAAATCCCATTACCAGAAGCATAAATCCCATTATCAGAAGCATTCTGTAAAATCTGACATACCTGGTCTCAGAATTGAGATTTCCAGGACTGGGCACTGCAGATGAAAGAGACAGGATAATTATCTAAATTAGCATGAGACCATGGACTAGCCATGAGTTATACTGCAAACAGTTTAGATATTTTAGGATCAGAACTCTCCTTTTTTTAAGGTATTGTAGCTATTTCAGTGCTTTTGTAAGCCTGAATACTCAGCAGCTATTACAAGCATTCTTATAACTTATCTTTTTTCCATCTATAAAATATGTGAGAAAAACTATTGTGATTATGAGAAGACAAAAATCTAAATTAGAGTAAGCAGTTTTAATATGATTTTTGTTAAAAATTTTTGATATTGTCAGTTTGTCCCCATTCACAGCTTGGTAAGAGACTAGTTCCTTTTATTTTGTCCCTGGTAAGCTCCACTTTCCTGTTCTTGTACACAAGAAGAATGTTTGAAATACTATTTGAAACGTAGTAAAATATGCCTAAGAATAAAACCAGTCAGGAAGTGGGTTTATGCTAGTTCTTGGAGGCAGATGAATGTTACTAAAGAGAAAAATGGTGTAGCACCTTTATAAGTCAGTCTGATGCTGAACTGTGCCTAATTTTTGTATAATTGTCAATAAATGGGAATTAAAGTTTCTTTCTCATCTATCCTGGCAGTACTTCAACACTAATCTAGATGTTTTATAGCAATGGCCTCTGTTCTTGCTGTATATTTCCATAAGGCAGTGCATTTTTTGCTAGTAAAATTACATTGCAAGTGATCCCAGCTGTGTAAAAGCCATATATTTGGTCATAAATAGCAATAAAACTGCCAGAGGCGATGTAGAAGAAAAGTTACATTATGGCTGAAACCCTAATATAACAAGTAGATTGACATTAATTGTTTAGGAAGTTTATTCAACAATCAGCCTAGTTTTTTCCTACAGAAACTATTACTGCAGATATGCAAGATAAAACTTCAGTCTGACTCGAAGATCCTAGGTTAGCATTGAGAAAAGCCAAGATTGAACTTCTAGATGGAATATGTCGATCCAGAATAACTGGTCTGCAGGAGCAGCATTAATGGGTTCCTTTTTCTGCTGTTACTTGGAGAGCTGGAGAGCCAGCTCTCCTGCTGTGGCTGTGGAGCTCAGTAGGAACAGAACTGGTACGTGCCTCCACTGGGTGGCAGCCCGAGCTCTTCTCAAAGCGATGGCTTTCTCTTCAGCTGAAGAAACAGCATCACCCTCACATCTCAGCACTTTGCAAAACTCATGAGACTTCTCCGTGAGTCAGTGAGTCAGGTGTTGGCCCCTTTATCCTCAGGGACTCTCTGATTACACATAGCAAGATGGTCTCTCTCCTGCTAATGGCACTTCAAAATGCAGTTCCCATATTGTGTTTTAATTAGATTGTGATTAGTTCAAGCAAACTGTTTTTTTGAAATGAGGATTCCTGAAATGAACACCTTCACCATGAATATTCTCTACTCACAGAATTCATTGGAGACATCTAATGGGTTTAAGTAGCCTATCTGGAAATTAAGGGGAAAAACCATGTACTGTGTGTCACAAAGCCTTTTATTTTAAAGCATGCTGAAGCACCACTGAAGAAAACAGATCTTCACAGCAGTGAGAGACAGCCCTTTTGATCCTCTTCCAGGAAGCTTGTGCCTGTGACTTTAGTCATTACTGTTGTCTGTTCAGCTGTAGTCTTTCTAAGTTCTAAAAGCAGAGTCAGGGCCTGGTGTGCCTCTCCTACTCTGCCTCGCGTGACACTGGTGAGGGATGCACTGCTAGGATTCTTTCCTTCCAGCCAGCAAGAAACAAAAGTCACAACTGCTTCAGGTGGCAAAGATCCCATACTTTTCAGGATTGTAAGGAGAAATTGCAGTGTCCTGGCCCGGCTATATAAAAAGTACAATTCTGTTAGGTACCTGAAGTCTTTCTGTACATTGTGTTGGACAGTTTTACTTTCTTCTCTTGCCAGTAATTTTAATGGATTTACAAAGAGTTGCTTGGCCTCACAGCATATATTATATTTTAGTCCCTGTTTTACCACAAAACATAATACAAGAAGGAAAATTTTATGGAACTCTGGTGTATAAGCAATATTATTTTTAATATAAGTCTGTTAGTCTAATCTAAGATCTGTAACCTTGGGTTATTTCAGGCCTTTTCATAGATTACTTTAGGAAAGATTGCGATTGCACTGTTTGCCTTGGAGGATACATAAGGTAAGGTAACGGATCCTTTTTTCTATGGACAGGCCTGGTGGACCGCAGTATATCACTGAAATAAGATGTTAGCATTGAAGTTTGCCCTGGTTTGATCTCAGAACTGTGAGTCAGTGTGCTAGAAGCTTCAGAGGCATGTTATGCAGCAAGAGGCATTGTACACCACTTCTCAAAGTCTTTCCATCTCATAGACTCAGCACCTGAGAGATTTACAAAATCAAATCCAGGCAAGAATATCCTTGTAAGGAAAGAATAATCATCAAAGAACCTACCTGCACCTTAATCTAGAGCATTTATACTAAGGTTAGTGATTCAGTTTGAGAGCTTAAGAGTCCTTGAATAGTTTTCAGTAGAGTTTATTTGGAGATTTCCACTGAAATTAGTGTTTCATATCAAAAACTTGTAAAAACATCTTTAGTTTCCAAGGATGAAATTTCAGTTCCAAAATAGATATGTTTCTTATACAGCTGTCCTCAGGAGGTTTTGTTGTTATTGTTGTTGCAGCCAAGCTACAATGAAAACATCCTCTTGCACTAGTTTCTTTCTTGCTTTTAACAGATGGGAAGTATCAAAGGCTTCTGCATCACTTCCATGACGTAGGCTGCCTCAGAGCCCAGTGGCTCTGGTAGTGCAAGCTGATGTAGCTGATCGTAGTCCACCAGGAAAGGTAGAGCTCTTCACACTCCTTCCTTAACTTCACAGGAATTTTCTCGTATCCAAAAGGGGGGTATATCACTCCTAATTTCTAGGAGTGGTGCCATGAGTTGTGGAAGAACTCCAGCTAGAGCAAACTACAGACCATCCTCTAGCAGCAGAGGTCACCATAGACATACCACCAGTGGCAACTACACTGGCTCCTTACTGCGAATGCAGAAGCTCATTTGGTGGCTTTTACTCCTCTTTGCAGTTACCTGGGGGTGTGCAATCACATCTGTAATGGTGATTGCTGACAGCATTTTGAAGCAACAGGCTCTCAAACAATAGGAGGATTGTGGAGGATTCTCACTTTCTTAAGAGTGAGAACCAGACTGTAATATTTGCTTCTAAGAGAGAGTGAACAGGAACTTCAGCTTTATCTCCAGATATTTCAACTGCCCTGAACTTATCTTCCACCCAG
This sequence comes from Falco peregrinus, assembly GCF_023634155.1. Classification (NCBI taxonomy): domain Eukaryota; kingdom Metazoa; phylum Chordata; class Aves; order Falconiformes; family Falconidae; genus Falco; species Falco peregrinus. Next base: position 49,643,160 of record NC_073723.1, read on the forward strand.
ACAAGTCACTTAATACCTGCAACGAAGTAACGCAACACATCAAGGGAAAGAATAACCTTCTTGTGCCTGTTGCCTTGTACCATGGTGTGCTCTCAGTCTTCTGTGGAAACCAGCTGTACAGCCTGGTCTCCACCTGTGTGCAAGTGGGTCTCTGTCCCTCACCTACCTTATGAAGGAGGGCTGTCAGAGTTAATTTTTGTGAAGTGCTGCACAATTACTACCTGACAGATGCCTAAATACGGATCATGGTTAGTGTAATAGAGTAACTAAAGACCTTAATAGAACGGTTTTTGCTTTAAAAATCTCTTCTCTGAGCACTCTCTGTTTTAATGTTCCCATCTTCTTTCTATTTAATCCTCATCTCATACCTTTTGTTTCTTTTCATTGGCCCTTCTGGACAACTGTTTTTGGGAAAGCCTTTTTATATCTCTCTTTCCCTTGCTCTCTAATAGATACCATCATCTTTTAAAGAGCAGCCACTCCCTCCCTCAGCTAAGTACTATCTTGGCAGGCGACCGGGGAGGAGGAGTCTTCTTTAAAAGGCTTTGAAATTGTGTTGTTAAAAAAATATATAAATAAAGCAACAAACCTTTTAATAGGGCTTTGAACAATCATCCCTTTCATTCCCTTGTGGCCTATTGTGCTTCTGGCTTTTTTATTATTTAGTGAGCATCAAAAAAAACCTCCAAATGTTTTATGTTAAGCCATTAAGAGTTTATTTGGGTTGAAAATAAATAAATAAATGTGGGGCTAGCAGTTGGGACTGTGAGCAAATGCACAGTTGCCTGGCAGAGGCAACCTATAGGAGTCACATCAGAAGGCCAGAATAAGCTTCAGTGAAAGACCAGAACAAAAGCATCAGCAGCATTTGTTTCTGGTTAAGTACTTTTGCATGAGCCTGACTACTGGAGTGGTTTACCCAGCTTTTATCTGTTTCAAATTCACCTCATTCCCCCTACCCCTCTCTAGAGCATCACTGCAAACTCTAACTAATGGTGATTACATGGAAAAGGAAGAAGGATGGGATTTTTAAAATCTTTTTTTGTTTTATTTTTTAAAATCACCTGATGGGAGCATGTGACTAGTTGGTATCCAGCATTTCTCCTGGAGTTATTAGATACCTAAATGAATGTTTTTGCATTGCCTGTCTGGATTCTTTGTGCATTCAGGTTTGTTTTTTTTAAGTGCTGGGCGTATTTTGTGAATAGCCAGAAAAAACATTTTGTTTCTTTCTTTCTTTCTACCCCCTTTCACTTTTGTTTGCCAGCTCTGCTTGTCATCCCCAGAGAATTCTGCAGCAGGCTGGTGACTGTAGCTAGGGCTCCTCTGTGTACGTAATTACTATCAATCTTGCTTGGGCTCATTTCCCTGGTGGGACTGCTGGGTGGAGAGAGAAGAGTCTTTGCCATTAAATGCATTATTAGATTCACATTTTAGCTCCCATGTGACCTACATTTGTTGAATCAACATCAAAACCTTCTAACCTCTTTCTCCACGAGACTGAAGTATATAGTAATTTTTGAAAAGCACACATATAGACTGCTGTTGGTATTGTTAAAGAATTAATAGATTGCAAGAGGTAGATAGGAAAAACTTCTGACAATCTGAGCTTGACTTTGCTGTCTCAGTTTTGAGACTCATAAATAAAACAATCCAATACTCCTCATGAAGATGAATGGAGCCACTGACAGTCCAGACCTCAGAAAATCAGATGAGATGTGTCCATCTCCGATCAAGCTCCAAAGGAAGGACAGTACCTATGGGTGCCATTTTATGTGTGGGGCACGGAATGTCAGGTTGCAAATGACAAAAAGAGCTTCTAGGACATGTAATCTCAGGTACATCAAAAGCACCAGAACAGAAACATACCCACAGCACAAAAAAAGGGAACAGGACACTGTCTTTATAACATAGTGACATTTTCACTTTTTTTCTTTTGCAACAAATTTGCTGATCTTAAAAAAAAAAAAAAAAAAAGAAAAAAAAGGAGGTGGTCATCTCTTTCTCTTATAATAGTGTGGAAAATAAGTATGATCTGAAAAAAAATTTGAATGCTAGACACCTTTAATTGACTTAGTTTGGTAGATTTCCCTATAAAAGCAATGTGTACCTTTCAAAATGTAATGACAGAATCGGTAATAAAGCAAAAATCAGTCAGATATTTGGACTTAGGATGTTTAATGTTCTGTAGACCTTGTTGATGTGTACAGCCTTCTGCATGTTGGTTCTGACTTACTGAAAAATAGGTACTAGAGCTCAGAAAAGGCTTAAGAGGAAGACCTGAGGTCTTACCAATCCATAAAACAGGGATTATAAACTTTCTTACCTCATAGTGATACTGTGAAAATGATCAACCTACTGTATACTGCAGCATTTTAGTAGGCAGAATGTTTCCTGAGATACAGATAATTAAGTGGAACAGTGAAATTATTGGGAAAAAGGAAGAATATATGTATACTGTTCTATAAGATATTAATAATTTTGATGAGATGAGAAGAGCTTATAATGTAAACTTGGCATAAAACCAAAACAAATATACAAAGATGAGTGGAAAAATTCCTATTGGCTAGGGTGTTTTTCAAAGGCTACATTAAAAATCAAGAGCAACTGTTGTGGTATCTTCAGCCATTACAGAGAAGTGAAGGTTCACCTGATGACTGTAAGTGATTACTTCTGGAGAATGGTGCTGCTTGATAAGGCACAACTGCAAACTCTGACCAAAGACAGGGGGTTTGTTGGCTACTAAGAAACAAGGACATTTGTTTTTAAAACCCTGAGACTTACTTAGAGAATGTTACTTGCAAGATTGTTCACCATTCATATTTTGAAGGCATTATTTTCAAGTTTTGATAAAAGAAATATAGCTAGGTATTTTAAGATTTGTGTATTTCTAGAAAACTTTTTTCAAAAGCTATACTTTTGTCATCTAATTACTGGTCATGAACCATTCAGTTGTTAAAGAGTATCAGCAGCTGAATATCCTTTATGTCATACCTGGAACGAACCTTACTCCTGGAATAAAGATTTGGAGGAACCTATGTCACAAACCTGTAAGAGCTTATAAATGTGTTTTATTTGAAGTGAGATCAGAATACACATTTACACAGCAGAATGAGATCCCACCAAAGGAAAAGCAGACTAGTGTTTATTTTACAACATAATGTCACTGTGTGTCATGTTGTCCTCTCACAAACAGGTTTTACAACACCTGCCTTTTAGACCTTTGAAAGCATAAGAAAAAATATTTACTTGGAAGCTGGAAAAAAAAAAAAAAAGCAGGCATGGGAAGGGCTCCCATGTAGATAAGAAAAAAGGACAGTTTGGATTGGGCAGCATAAAGAGGATTCCAATGCTGGTCTGACAGTTAAAGAATGAAATTACAAGGAGACCAACGAGAACAATTTTTCATCCTTCCATATCTGGAAATAGCTGTTGCCTGTGATTTGTTGTAAGTATAATGAAAAGCACTGGAGTGGCTTGGTGTGAATGGAGGCCAGTGGCCAGTACTGGAAGCACTGGGTCTGTATGGTACTTCTCTTTCTGGAAGCAGCTGAAAAAGACATTTCTGCTTCTCTGCCAAAGTATGGCTTTGTAACTAGTGGGGTAAGAGTTTTCAAAGAATAGATAGGTTTAAAATAATGTCAGTGGGTGGAGAGGTTTTATGATTTTAGAAATACTTGAAATTGCCAAACTGAAATGCAAAATCTAAAGTTCCTCTGATATTTAGAGCAATCCCAAATTGCTTTAAGAATTCAGTTCTATTACGATGCAAAGTCATAAAGTTGGGTCAGAATTCCCACTTTGAGTTCTGGGAATAATGAACTCTTGAAATGTGGGTATGGCTTTTATAATTGAGGCCTATTGTTTTAATGAACCACAGCAAAAGATTTGCCACAGGTGTTTTGAGTTTTGCTGGGTGTGAAGTAGGTAAGCCACTGAGGTGCTCTGTTTCTGTGGTAAGTCTGGAAGATGCTGAACTAGTTTCTGCTGCTTAACCTGGCTCCAGGGTCCTAAATCTAGATCTTGCACTAGTTCCAGATGTTCCCTTCAGATGTGTTTAGGAAGAAAATAAGGTTTACAGTGAGGAAAATACTGTGCAAGGACTATAGCAAATGTACCCAGTAGACTAAGCAAGACCAAAGTTCTGCTCAGAGATGATGAAGCAAATATAGCTTAATGTTAAGACAAAGTAACACCCGCTGCTGCCTCCTCCTCCTCTGCGTGCACACACACACACACACAACTTGTTTACAAAAGTGCCTTGTAGTGACTGCTGGTGGTGTCACTCCGTCCCATGCCCCAGAGCTATCACCGGGCCTCATGGGAGATGTGACTACAGCATCGGACATGGGACTGTTTGTTCACTCACTTTCTGTGAAGAGAGTTTTGAACTGTGTTTTGAATAGACAGCATTTTCTTTGTGTGGTTGGTAAATAACACAGAGCAAAGTTAGTCAGCAAGTTGCATAGCTTCTGCATTCTGATTCTTTGGAGCCCTTTTGTACCAAGCTTGACAGGATGTTTTTAACAGAATGTGACCTCACTGGGATACCAGAGGTAAGGAAAAAAGTTATTGGGGCTGTTGTGGAATATTTTGCACAGAGCTGACTGAAAGAACTGCTTTAAAATGCCTCTTGGAGAGAAGATGGTTTCATGTTGATCCAGTCAACACCTTGTTCAGTGAAAAGCAATGTCTTCCACTCCTTTGTAAGTTATAGAAAGTCTTGATAAGATTTTCTATTTCCCATTTACAGAAAAAGATGCTGATTTGCAAATCTCAGAACGATTATGCACTTGGTCTAATGTGTTGAGCAAAGGCCCAGTTCTAGTGACAGAGCATCAAAACGTTTTCTTTCTAACACAGAACAGAATAAGTGGATCAGATCCAATTCTTCATCCGAGTCCTAGAAGCAGCAGTACGGGAACTGGAGTGGTGGGAAACCCAGCAAGACCAGGCGACGCCAACCTTCTGGACACCCATACTCAATCACTAGGTAAAGGTAAGAAGGAAAAAAGAAACAAACCAGTATCGGTTTATTTACTGGATAAGATCGTGTGTGGGTTTTCACCGCAGACATTAAAGTGGAGGCCGCCGCTTGTAGTTTTGCTCAGAGGTAGAGCAAAGGGGGCTGTGGTACCCTGGGGGTGTGGGGCTGCGCAGGCACCCCCTCTCCTCCCTCTACTGGTCAGCACCCGGGGCAGGCGGCTGCAGGCGGTGGGGGGACCTGGCACCTTTCTGCCGGGGCTGGAGGGGAAGCCCGGCTTGCTAGCTGTCCCTCAGGGCTTCTTGAGGGTGTTCCTCGTGATTCTAAGCACTGAGAGCCTTTGGATGTAGTGGTGCAAGGTTTAGCAGTGGGGAAAGAAGGGAGAGAAATCTGAGTGTCCAAGTCAGGGAAGATGATTAAAAAAAGGATATAATTCAGAGGTATTTATTGATATAGTATAAAAATATTATGGATTCACGCTGAATATCTGATTTGTTTGTATTCAGGATCTAAAGAGGTTTTATAAAAAATGAAAGAAAAATGCATTATTACACAAAAAAGCTTCATGAATATTAGGCGTCTTGCTGTTCTGAAATTGAATTAACAAGATGTGATCTGCTTTACTATGTATACCAACAGAAAAACAAAGCTTTATCTTCTTTGTGGTCAACAATCATTGGTATTTTCCAGACAGTACAGGTGACTTACACAGAAAAAAAAAATAAAATTGTTTGGAGTCACTGATAGAGCAGTGAGAGGAAATGAAGTTCTCACGATATGTAAAACTGTTATTCATACTTAAAGACTTGCATAACAAAGAAATCTAAAAATAGGCTTTTAAAATTGGAAAGTTTTGACTGTTGCTGACAACGAAAGTGTTCGTTGGTAAATGAGGATGGAAAAGTTTGCTCATTAAGTTATGACTAACTAGACTTGCTTTTTACTGTAAGGCATATAAAGAACTAGAGATTTGGGTTTTCTCATGATCAGTTAGAAAGTGGATGGGTTGAACTTCATTTAGTAGTATAAAAGATGCAGTGACATGTCCCTGCTCCCAGTAAGACAGGGTAATGAATTTGGTTTGAAAAAGCATTTACAGTGGTACTTTTATGATGTCAAACTTGCTACTGTACCTTGAATCACTTGTGTGTGGTAGATAAGCTACAAGCTCTGTCCTAATTAGAGCAAGTATTTTGTCTGAAGAAGCTTCTAGAGACAAATGTGTTCTCAGAAGCAGAAGTCTGTCAAATGGGGATGATGGAAGCTGATGAATTTATATTCACAACTTTGGTATTTTTGTTGCAGTAATATTTCTGGTCCTTATCATGGGTCAGGTGCTGGGTATTGTACATTTTATTTTGTACAGATTTTATATACCAAACAGGTAACGATGCAGACATGAGACGAGACAGCAATTGAATAAAAAAAATGTGAAAAAATTATTCAGTCATGAAAAATACACTGTTCAGATGGAGTTTTCTGATTTTAATGTCTTTGGCTGGCTGTATGTGTACTGTTAGGGTGTTTTTCAACTGATGATTTTTCAGTGTCCCACCCACTACAGGGGAACTGCCACCAATGGTTGGAAGCTTGATCACTTTTTGACCTTCAGTCAGGGGGAAGCTGGCAGGGTGGGATACAGTTGACTTTATCCCTGAATTTGAAGAAGAGAGTGCAAAAGTTCATCAAAAATAGGCTGTTTAATATTTATGAAAGCTACGATGGAGAATCCACTAGAGGTCAGTACAGAGTGCTGAATGGAAGCAGAGTGCCAAGGCTTTGTGTATTCATGCTCTGTACTTTTGATCTTTAACTTTTCCTTTAACGAGTGGTAAAGGCTTACAGAGCTTTACAGTCAGTATTCCTGTCCTCTTCAAAAGATATATTAAAAATACTTGGGATAATATGATAATGACAGACTGCTGAAACAGAGTAATTTAAACAACAACATGCATTTTGTAGCATGTTATAGCTTGCAGAGAGATGCTGGAAACCTCATTTTGTGGAATCACCGTCAAAACCAATGTGTAATACTTACTACATATACTGCAGTGAGAAATGCATCTGGCTGATGGCTATGTAGCAAAAAATTACAAGAGAGAGGATAATTTTTAGGAAACAAGTTTTCAGATACTTGAAGTTAAAGTAACAGAAGAATTTTTCTCATTTTGGGTAACAAGTTTGGACAATTCTAATTAAATGTTGTTTTAAAAGTCTTTTCTTTGTGTATATACACATACATACAGAGGGAGAGAGAGGCAGACAGACTGTATATAAAGTTGAATTATCTTTTGTTTCACTTTTTAAAGCTGTTGTTTGCTCGTGGTTTCCTTTTGTGATTTAAAGAAAGGAAAAGTATCACCGCATACAGTCTGTGCATGAAAAGATCCTTCAACATATATTAGCTGCAAAAGCTCATGTCTGAAAAGCTTCTGTTCAAACTGCTTTCTGTGGATCTAGAAAGAGCAACCTGCCTGTCCCCATTCTGTTTCCTTTCACCTTAACTAAGTAGTTTGAAAACTACCTTGCTAATAAATTGTAATTTTTGAATGTTAAAGAATTAAAAAAAAAATTATCACCAGATAAAGGTGGCATGTTCTATTTTGGTTCCAATACCAACTTCTACCTGCTGTCTATGAATTTAGGGAGAAATTTCCCAATACCTTCAGACAGAATCGAACTATACAGTGAATATTTTTGAAAATCTTAATTTGTTCTGCTTACCTTCATACACTTCTTTAAATTGGTTATGTAGGCATTGGAAAGTATCCAGCGTCTCTAAAAACCATCCTTTCTTTTTATTTGCTTTATCGTGCACTTAAAACTGACAAGAACTAGACAGAGGCTCTGCAACCCTTTCTCTTCTCATAGGCACTGTGTGCCATTAGTCAGATGGTGTAAGTGTGAATGCAGTTCAGAGGGCTTTAAGGGAGGTTTACTGTAGGGGAAGGATTCCCTGATAACCGTAACAGCTATCAGCGGTATAAACTGAGGTGGGAAGGAGAAGGAGACGTCATAAACTACTGTTGCATATATGATCTGTGTTGTGTTTTCTCCACACTTCTGTCACCGCAACATCACACATAGGTCTTCCAACCCAGCACAGCTGAATTTTCTTGCAAAACAACACCTTCTTTCCCCGGGTAAACTGATGTCCACACCATTTTGGCACACAATATTTTCCAATTGCCTTTTTCACATCTCTCTCTTTTTTGGGGGGGTAAAAACGGTGTGAGAAGTTGTGTTTTGCTGAGCCATGGTGGAAGTGCTCATTCACAGTAACCAATGTTCTTCATTAGTTGACGTTGGGAGGGAGCCCTCCTTCTCAAAGGCTTTTCCTGAAAAGTAGTGCAAAGGTTGAAGTTAAGGTGTTTCTTATAATACCTAATGCTCTGGTTTTAGCCAGTCAGTGGTGAAGTCCACAAGTCAAAGTATTTCTATTACTCCAATTAAGTTTGTTTGCATGTTAAATTTCATGAACATCTGGTCTGCTTTTTTTGTGTGTAACATATGGGGTATAAAGCCCCAGAATTCAAAGACTAAAATAAGGTTGCTGGAAATGCATAGTTCAGTCAAGTATAATGTTATGTTAGAAGTTTGCTGTTCTTATCTGTATGCAGACCAAAGATAGAAGATTACAGCAGAGCTGTTCATGATTAAGGAACAGAAGGTCTGTCTTAACATTGAAGTTCTTGGTCTCTTGATAGATTAATGTTTGATATTTTCTTGATTGTGGTATCACATCCATAAATTCTTACAGGTGAAATAACATGATATTCTCATTTTGTCCTTCTTTTCTGGTGTCTGATTTATTTGTTTGCTGGTTTTTAAAAAAACATAAAACCTAGCTATATAGTGGTAAGATAATTTAACTATGCATATTTACTTTGCAGGAGAGAATTTTTAAGTCAGGGATAAATTTCTCTATTCTTAGTGTATGTGTGTACAGAGGTGACTTCCAACTTTTCTGCATTACTTGATAGGGAGGTATCTGTCATTTATCTGTAAAGCTGTGTGTTCTGTTTAAGCACATATCAAAAAATTGTGGGCTCATGTCCAGATGGGAATAGTACTAATTCAGTCAGTGATGATCAGTAATCAAGATAGCAGCACTAGTGAAAATCTCTTCATATAAACAAGGAAACCATGACATTTGCACCAGCAATTGAATAAATTAAGGTTCCTTACCTGTAATTACATTATCAACATGCAGATTGCAGAATAACCTAAAATAAATTAGAGCAAATAAGTTAGAATAATAAATGCAGGCAAATAAATTGTAGTATCAAACATTCCACAAGGAGAAAAAAGATTTTTCACCTATTTCCGGAATGAAAGGACAGCCCCAGGAACTGGCACAATTCTGGGAAATGTACTCTATATCACAAGAAAACATCAATATAATAGTTTCATTTTGGGTGGTTCTACCATTTTAGTGAAGCGTATGTATGGAGGTAACTGTCCTCCCAAGGTGCTTAAGGGATCAGTAATGGTGCTTTTCCCTGACTATATTAGATGGGATGGTATAGCTGGGTTTGGGTTTTTTTACTGTATACTGCAGTTCTATTGAGTATTTGTTACCTGTCCCTTTCACTGTGTAGCTCAAGTCAATACTAAGCTTTTCTTTTTCATTTCCTTATTTTCCCTTATGTCAAGAATAAACTTTAGACTCCAGTCTCTCCTTGATATTCTTTACCTCCCACTGAAATCAGTAGGATGCTGAGCTCAATTCCTGAGTGTCTTACATATCCCAGTAACAGAAAAACCTGGTTGTATGGGGCCTGAAATTCAGCACCTGTAGCCTTTATAATATCAACATTAAATCTGAGGTATAGGTGGAATTAAAGCTTTCTAGAAACTCTGAAAATCCGTTTTCATAGAAAATTTCTCAGTTGTTTCTCTTATACCTATGTATTTCTAGGGCAACATTCACACTATCACCTTAACTGTAAACCAGATAAATATGAACTCAGTTTTTGTAGCACAGATTCATGATTATAAGTGAAGTTGGTTTTGAGGACCTTTGTGTTTTTAATAAGTGTCTTCTAAAAGTGAATCTTATGTTTGGCTCTACTTTACAGAATAACTCTTTTATGAACAAACTTTAATACATGGAAAAGATCTTCTGTAGTCTATTTGTGATTACTCAATATAATGCAAGGAGGTATTAAGAACAGGCTTCACACAATAGAAAATGTTTAACAAGTACATAGTCCAACTTTTTCCTTTTGTACTTTAAGAATAAATCTAAATTTCAATTGTATGTAATAGGTTTTCCCAACGCTGTAAAAATACAATGAATAGCAATGTTATTTAACTACATTATTTGATTATTTGGGAGGTTTATGTTGGTCCAGAAGAATAAATATACCTTTCTAAAAATGTTTTTATTTATGTTTATTTATTGTATTTTTATCAATACACTCATATTTTGTATCTGTCTATGTAAATATATACAAATATATACAGAATATTATGAATTTTCTGCAGGAAAATGCTACTTGAGAGCTCATTAATATTTTTATGATCTCAACAAATTTATATTGACATTAACTTTGTTCCAGGAATTAAGATGTTAAGTTTAAAAAAGTGTTTAATTCAGATTAGATAGAATATGGGTAAAAGTCTTAAAAAATACTAACTGCGGCTTTAAACAGAACGAAACAGAAACATGTCTTTTTCCATGAACCTGACTCACAGAAATATTTTATCTATTTTCTCATCAATAATTTTCTTAGTAGTGCTCCTATAGAAGTGTTAATCATGTGATTACATGTGTCAAAAATATTCCATTTTGCTAGCAGATTTATACTACTTCAGAGAAAATGTATGAATAAAGATTTTCTGGTAGCTTAATGTTGGTGGTAAAGATGACCACACAGAATATGAATGCTTATATTTGGTATGTTTATACCAAGTTCTCTTGCAAAACAGTGATTTAAAGTAGCATGGATTTTAAATTTTGACCAACCCCATCGCATTTTATAATGACATGGCTGGTATGACTGGATTCATGGTTAAGGGGAGCAGGGGGTGCTCTGACTTTACCAAGTTTTTTCAGCACAATCTCCCACAGCATCCTTGTGTTCGGCAGGGTAAAGTAGATGGATGGACTACTAGATGAGTAGAAAAGTGGATGGATCATCAGACTCACAGGGTAGTGACTAATGATTCATATTCTGCTTTGATGCCTTAGCTCCTCAGGGGAATGTCCAGAAACCCATCCTGTTTAGGAACTTTTTAAGTCTTTGTGGGGAGTGGGTTAAACATTATGTGCTGACAGTGATGAAGGCTAACAAAGCATCATGCTGTATCAACAGCAGAATAGGTAGTAAATCACAGGAATTTGTAAATTCCCTTTACATGGTACTAATTAGGCCACATCTGGAACATTGCATCTAGTTCTGGATACCCCCCATACAAGGCAGATGTTGATCAACTGGAGCAAGTTCAGTGGAGAGCTACCAAGATGATTGGAGGTAGGAGCATGTCTCTGTGAAGAGACACCGAGAAAGCAGGGCTTGTTTAATCTGGAGAAGTGAGGCCTGCAGGAAAAAAAATCATGTTTAGGCAGAGCAATTCTGAGAAAATTATAGTGTTGGAATTTTTGAAATAACATTTTCCTTGCAAGTGAACAGTGTCTGCTGCCTCCTAAGGAAGCATCAGGTGAGCTTGGGTGATTAAGGATCTCTAATGAATCTATAAATGTTGCAAGAGATTCCCTAACAGTTAGGCAGCAGATGTAGTGCTGCGCTACTTTGTAAGGGCACAGTATTGTTTTCATAGGTGTAATAATAGAAAAACAAAATGGCATTCCAGATGTAATCTGACGGCTTATCCAAGTCTCTGAGCCTCCTTTACCTGCTAGGAGAATCCTTCTTGCTCAGCAGTCCTTGCCATCATTCCTGGGATGATGGAAATTTACTGAGTACAGGTGTTTGGCCAGCATGGTGAATACTGTTGGTAGGAAACCGATGGCCTATGGATACTGAACTGTGCCTTGGTTTGATTTGATGGTGCTTATGCCCTGGTTTTGTTCTTTTCCCCTGAAACTTGATGTCAGTATTTTTGCTTAGGAAGAAAGAATTGTATTAAGGAAGTCATAAGAAATCATAGAATCATAGAATGGTTTGGGTTGGAAGGGACCTTAAAGATCATCTAGTTCCAACCCCTCTGCCATGGGCAGGGACACCTTCCACTAGACCAGGTTGCTCAAAACCCCATCCAGCCTGGCCTTGAACACTTCCAGGGATGGGATATCCACAAATACCTTGACACATTTTTGTTTAGAAGTGAAAATAGTAGAACAAAGGGAGTAATTAGCAGATATTTGTAAGCCTATCTTTTCTTTATGCCAAATCAACAAGATTAACAGTGAGGACAGGGGTCTAAGAGGATAAGGAAAGGGTTCATGAGCTCTTTTGGGTCTTTGGTAGAAAATACTGTACTTGGGAATGTGGAAGACATTGTAATCAATCTTGTACTGTATGGATTTACACTCTGAAAAATATGCGGAAGTGGCTGGGAAGATAGCAATGTGATCAGCCCTGGAATGGACACCAACAGAGTGGCACCAGAATGTTCAGTCTATCCCATCCAGATGTTTTCCTGTTAGGCCAGGGAAAGCACCTCCCTCCTACTTGCTTCCTCCTGATTGTAGAAGCAAGTTTGATATATGCATTGTATGTTTACAAGTTTGGTTTGTTGTCCTGACTCAGGCTGGGCTGATCATACACAGGGCTACCCAGCAGGCAGCACTGCTCACAGGACTTGCATAACTTTTAGTCACTTTTTTTATTTCTTACCTTTTCCTTTTCTACCTTCTGATGTTCCTTTCCCCTCTCTAGTTCTCTCTTTCCTGCTTCAGTCTTCTCCCAAAAACCAGCCTGGCTTAATTCCTTTCTCCCGACTGGTTCTAGCTTTGCTAAATCTCTTTGCCAGTTCAGTATTTCTGATACCATTGCTGATGTACTTGTGGCCTTGCACAGAATTTCTTCTACAACTGCCTGCATACTGTTGGCTTTGCATGACAGTACTTACCAGAAGGTCCCCAGTGGTCCCCTTCGACTATCTGTAAAGTCTGACCATTGGTCACATAACTCCCTCACCTGTCTGTGAAATCTAGCCTTTCTTCACTGCTTTGTCTACAAAATGTTTTAGCTTCTCACTTCATTATGTCTCGTTTCTTATTTTCTGTTCATGTTTGCATGGGTACTGTTAGCATGTCCTGTCCAGTTACCTTTAACTGCAGGCAGGACCCAGGCAGCAACATCATTGCTTTCCTGAGCCGTAACACCAGTAGTATCATCCGTAGTTGCTGCTATTGATGTACAGTAGCAGAAAAAGCAGCAGCAAACCAATGCATTTGATAGTAATTGCTGTAACCATGTAGTGTTTTCACTTTCAGAAAAATAGTAACACATTTACATGACTCTTCTGTTTTGAACTTCAAATTTAAAAATTAACAGTGCAGTGTGACAGCCATAATTCAGGACTCTACATATGTGATTTCCATGACTACGTGATCACTAGCCAGCACCACATCTAGGACAGGATGCAACCTGGAAATAAGCAGAAGTGAGTGCACATTCCCTCTGACTGTTCAGTCATTCCTCACCCTGCCTGCTTCAGATCACAAGGCAGTGGTGATACCATGATGCAGATTACAGAGGGAATGAGGACACAATACAACAGCTTTGGAGGAGCTCAGAGCAGTCAGGACCACGTGTGTTGCCACTATCATGGTGAAAGCAATAGGAGATAAGGGCATGAGTGATGGATGCTTGAAATGTCTTTAGGTACCTTCCACACATCCTGGCACAAGAACCCATCTGTCAGAGCTACTCAGGAGTTACAGTGCATGGAATGGAAACGGGAAAAAATCTGCCTAAGTTCCGAGATAATAGGAAATGATCTAACATTGTGTGAACAGGTGTCACCACAGTGACGATGATAAGTAAGCCTTGCTGCAAGGTTGGGTATGGTGTCATATTTAATTTTTCCTATGCTGGTTGTATGAGAGTTGGCTGGCTTGATATATGGCAGAGCAAGGTCTCATCTGCTCCCAGTTGCACCAGCAGACCTAGTCAATGAGATAGAAAACTGTCTTCTCATTGTTCCTGGTCACTGAGGGCAGTGGGAAGCAGAGCAAGTAGAAGCAGCTGAAGTCACAGCTATTGATGCAGCATAAAGTGTGGAAATACATTTGGAAACATGATGCTGGAAAAGCCCCTAGTTCTAATCCATGGCTAACCCAGATGACTTCAGGTAGTCACCTGTTAATCAAATCAGAATGCGCTCTGGTTATGACAGCTGGACCCACCACAGCTGGAAGGCAAAAATCACAACTGGAATACTGTAGTCCTCTGGTATTAGGTAAAGAAATAGGTCTTCAAAATCACTGTTTACACACTTTTTGATCTTTAGAAAAACCCCAAACCAACAAAATAAATGCTTTCCTAAATGGTTTTAATTTGAGCTTTTAGGAAAATGAGTTTGATGCTCCCCATTGTTATGTCTTCCAGAGATCCTACTCAAACCCTTGCTTAGTGGGTATGTCCCGCTTAATAATTACAAACTGTAGAACCTGGGTTTTTTGAATGATTCTTTAATACTTTGGAAATAATATTTAGTTGATTGATTTCTCTGTTTTCAAATCTTTACAGTACTTGGCTACAAGTAGAACAGAGAAATACCATGTGTAATCAGTTCTGTGAATATAATGTCTGCTGCCTTGTTACAAAAAAAAAAAAAATCTTTCCGGAAGAAAGAGAAATTGAAGCCCATGCTATTCACCTGATTATATTATCTTATGGCTAGTGTTATCACAGAGGAATCAGGTTTATTCACTGATATCTGGAGGTGAGATTTCATGAGGGAAGTGATTGAGGCACAATGAACCATGCTGACTAAAGATGAAAAGATAATGCTTTATCTTTTAGTGGAAAAAATGTTCTAGAGATCGTTGTATTAACCCCCCCCTACTTACGTTTCTGAAATAGCACCAGGGTTTCCAGGAATTTCAATGGAATTATATAGTTGGAATATGATGATATGTTTGGATGACTTTTGTTTCTTTGTTAAATTGGATCTAACACTATCCGATGCTCTGTCAAAGATATATTGTATTTGGTTATAGTTTTAAAACTCTTTTTTAAGTGCTGCTAAACAATTGGCATCCCTCATTTAATCAGCTGACAACCTAAGAAGTACAAGTTCTACAACTGCATAAAAGAATGACTGAAAAAGGGCAAATTTGAAATTTTTATTTTCATGTTTGAGATACAGCTAATTTGGTAAATAAAGATACAATCTTGGAGTGCCCTTGTTTTATCTGGGGACTCATTTCACTTGGATGGACTATTAGAGCCCTTTTTTGGTGCTCTGCTCCCACTTAGCCCTGGTTATTTGGTTACTTTCCTACAGTGATTGTGAAAGAAGAAAACTATGGCAGATTAAACACTTCTATAAGGTGTTTTCTGTGATGTGTGACCATAGGTGTGCAGATAATCTGCACAGATATAGTGAACATATTAAAGATACTTCAGTATGAGAAATCAGTGTTGTGTACAAGGGTAAAGCCAAATGACTAAAGAGCACAAGTTCTTTGCTTCTTTTTGGAACTTAACAGGATGCAACTTTCCTTTCTGTTTACCTGGACTGTAAGAGAGAGAGGCACATTCTTCTCTCTTTTATTAAGCTTTTTAGTATGGGAACATTCCTCAAGCAAGATATAGTTGGAGCCTAACAGATTCCATCTCCAAAGGCAAAATACATTCTATTCCTAACACATTAGAATGAAGGACTGAATCTTACTTTAAATTATTTGCCTTTTTGCCCAAATACCAAGTAGATTTATTTAACTGAATAAAAGATGGTCTTGAATGCTCAAAGTACTTTTCTGAAATGAAATGTATGTTATGCATGTACAATGACAGAGGGAAAGGAAGAAGCAAAGATTGCCAAAAACATTCTGAGAACATTTATTGATTGAAAACAAATAACTAGATTTTTCTTTTTGTTTTGTTTTGCTAGGTTTTTTGGGGTTTTGTTTTGTTTTTTTTGGGTTTTTTTCTTCTCTATATTACATGAAGTGGTCTCTGTCTGGGTGTAATTTTTACTTTTTAGTGCCATCTGCACCTGTGGCCTTTGGACTTAATGTTTATGACAGATGGACTGGACTGTATTTGCACCATTTAGTGTATAATCCTTCTGTATGTATCTATGCCATGCTAGGCAGTGGCACTGGCCCAATGGGCATATTTATTAGTGCAGACTTCCTGTCTGCTTCCATTGTCCTGTTCCAGTGTCCTTTGAGCCTAATGGACCTTGCTTTGTGCTGGGCCCACCTACAAAATATTGTTCCTAATTCATGCCAGATTATCTGTTGCAGACTTTAAATTTTTTTTATATTTTTTTTTTCTCTAACACGTTTGCCAACTAGAATGTTTAAAATGGATCAATTCCATATTGTAAATGATCTTCCTCTCCTCTCAGCCTGCGAGCTTCATTTTAGAACAAGCTTGCTAGCTTTGTTTGCTAGTATTGAGACGTTTGATTAAAAGGAGAACCATTTCCTCCGGAAAATGCTGTATCTCATGCTACCTAAGCTCTTGTTCTGCTGGAAGCGGAAGCTGTTCCCAGAAAAGCGATGGCCCCTGTAAAACCGGGTGTAATAAAGGCAGCCCCGGCTGCAGGAGCCTGCTGGCCCATGGCTGGCAGCCCAGAGCTGTGTGGCACGTCCCATTCCTACTGACTTCATCAGTGCTGTGTGGTGTGTGTGGGAACAAGGACAGGCTACTATAGCACAAGAAATGTTGCCTTCTTTATCTACAGAACTGCAAAATAAATTCAACATTCAGGTACCTGCAATTTCTAAAGTTTTTTGAAGGTTTATGAACCTAACAATCGACAGATATGATAACATGATAGCAAAGAACAATTTAGTATTGTTCATTTATCTCATGAAATCATGAGGTTACCTCTCTTAAATTTTGGTACCTATTAATGCACAAAATGAACCTCACAGTTTAGCTTAATTAACCACATCAAATAAGTGGTAAATTTCAAACAGATATTTGAGAATCAAAAGCACCCTTTTCTAACCATCAGTATATATAATCCTAACAGTTAGAAAGGATTTTAAAATATTTCTACAGAAAGTAATCATGTCCTGGTAAACCCTATATAGAAAGATAGGTCACCTATATAACTTCTCAGACTACAGAGCAAGACTGTATTCTGTGCTCTTATTATCATGATCATGAGGAAAAGAAGCATATTCTATACCATACACCTGGATTCTAACAGGGATAGTTTCTAGGGTGGATCATGCCAATCAGATTTCTGAAGGATGAGAACAAAGACCTGGGAGAGATCATTTCATAAATAAATAAAAAAACAATTGTCAACAACATTTTCATATCTAGAAAAACCTTTTTTCTAATATCAAAATAAAGCTGTATAGTAAAAAAGAAAAGAGATTAAGATGGCATATTCATGACTGAGAAGTAGAAAAGGCAAAAAATTCTTCTTTCAGCCATTTTAAATTTGGCATTTCTGGTTTGCAGTTAAAACTTTAACTATGAAATTTAACTATTAAATATCCATCCAGAATATGCATGTGAGTGAGCTTGGTTTTGAAAAGAATGTATATACAAATACTGATGAATGGTTTTAATATCTTCCTTTTTTCATTCACCTTTAATGCTGTCGAATACTTAGTGCTTTTGAAGACCAGGAATCCAAATTGCAATGGTGAGACACCGTATAGGCATTTTTATGAAGGAATGTTTATATTTTTCAACCCTGAATTTAATATTAAAATATATGATTGAAATTTGAAAATCTCATGGCAATCATCTTTCACACTGCATGCATTTTTTCTTTCTTTCCTTTTGTGACATCTAGAAGAGTTTCATCAATTTAAAATCGTAGTTGCACATCTTGAAGGAATATTTTTAAGAATGCAGTGTAGAAAATGTGCAAGCTAGTTGTGGGCAAATCCTGTTTAATACCCTTCAATTTGAATTAGTGGTGTGACGGTTCTGAAATTTTTCTTGCATTTGCTGTGGCAGTATCGCAATTTGTTCCTGATAGATTATTGCTCACCTACTTTATGAAAAAGCAGTTTTCTAAGTTGCTTTTCCCTGCTGCCAGTCAGTGTGATGATGAAGTATCTTCTCAAAACTACCATAAAACCTTCAGTATCTCTTTTTTTGTAAGACATTTCATAAAATTTAAGGTAAGAGCAGAGGTTGGTACAGAGGTATATCACAGAGAAGGCAGGATAGTGAGTGTTTATTTTTTATTTGCTTTACATTCTTTTGCTTTATAGCGTTCATAGTCACACTTCAGTACAACAATGGAGATATTATGCAAGTTTGCCAGGACAGAGAAGTAATCTTCTACCACAAAAGTCTGTCTGTATTAGCTTTAAGGTTATTGTAATGTTTGAGTTTCTGATTAGAGCCCTCTGCAAATAATGACCTGAGTGGTTGTGTCATCATGTAGGCAAGCTACATGGCCATTCAACTGTGATTATCATAACTTCAGTGCCAGTAATGCACAGTGCCCCAGAACTGCAGAGTTAGGTATCGTGTCCTGCAAAAGGAATTATTCAGTTAATCACAGAAGAGCCCAGGGACGGAGCTGATGGAAGCACATAATAGCAAGGTTATGCCTATCAAGGATATGCAGCCTAAACATCCCGACTGTGAGGCACCACAGAGACAAGTGTTACACGATGGCCCCCTCCCTTGTGGGTCATCATCATATCCCTTCCCTAAAGGTTACCTGATTACTAGCCAAGCCGATGTACCATACTACCATCATCTACCCTTGCGTCTGCAGGGTAGCATCTGAAATACAACCGAGGGGATTTTCCATTACCCTGAAAGGCATGTATCTGTGAACACTGGAGAGTCAGCCTTATCTGGTCTTGACTGTGTTCACGGTTCTGTTAGAGGAACTGTAAATCTAAAGAGCTTTGTAGAACATCCAAACTGGCCAATGACTAACTACATGTCCTTGGGAACATGAGACAGGAGACCATAGTCATCTGCACACACTAGCTCAGGAATATTTGCTTTCTGTATATAAATAAGCCTTCTGTCTCTGCATGCACATACTGAAGATTCAGGACTCCTCTATTCAAATGTTATTATATAGATGCATATATTGTAGATGCATAGCCTAGAGAGAATCCTCAAACATTTTTTGTCACTGAAGCCATTCTCACCTGTTAGGCCCCTGTTACAGTGAAAGTCCTTGTGCCAGGCCTTCCACCTTCTACATTTTCCTATTACTATAATTTCTTCATATCTGTAGCCTTTTTCTGATTTGTCTGATCTACAGGAACAATCCAAGAAATCCACATTTGTGGTCCCACAGAAGGCTCTTCAAAAGACTTGTTCGAAGACAGGGTCCACTGAGCTCTGGATAAGTTTTCTCTCTGTCTTTATGATCATCAGCATTTTCAAAGAAATAGGAGTGTATTTCTCTATGTAAGGACTAGTTTAGACAAAACTTGGTTAGTTTCTTTAGCCAACCCCAGTAATCAGACCAACAGATTCTAAAATCTGTTCTTGTGGTAGTCTTCAGCGGTAGAAAAGTAGTTTTTCACGTGGTTGACAGCTTCACATGTGAAACTCACGGCACAAGTTCTGCATGTGACTCAGATCAATTTGGCCAGCAATGGGTTCTGTGTGGGATTATTTAATTTGTCCTCCTCACTGCTCTGAATCCTTTTCTTCAGTCTGTTTGTTGTATTTCCATTCCACCAGTTAATACTGCGATCAGTGAGGATGAGACAGTAATCCATCCTTTGTACAGGTCTTATGTCTTTCTTCCATCTACCTACATGTTTTCCCTAAATCCTGTGATGGCTCAGGAACTGGCAACAGACACAGATGGAGGATGTCACACCTACATACAATTGATGATAAAACGATGGCTGTTGGCCATTGACTTGCAGTGACAGAGACCTTTAACTCTTACATCAAAGGAGCCCTTTTTAAGGATGGTGTCACTACTACCGGGTGCTGAAAATGGAAAAACAGATCCTCAGCTGTCATGTGCTCTATTATTGATTCATGGTGCTAAAACAGCAAGTCAGTTACACAGCAAAACTATCATGTAAAACAAGCTAAGCCAAGAGTAGGGAGGTGTTTATTACATATTGAAAGTGTCTTGCAAAATGTAATATTAATATAGAAATCTGAAATGGAGCGTATCTTTCAGATTAGATACATTTTAAGGTGGTCATTGCTATATATATGTATTACCAGAAATCTGACTTTGAGAATAAATGGCTACCTAATGTTTCCTTAACTGAGGCTGATATCAAAGTTAGATTCTTTGTAACACTACTGACAGATTTTTATGAGGATCTAGGTAATTCAGTGACGGTATATTCATAAAATGAGAGGCTAAACTTGTAGAAAAAGGCTTAGCCATGTTTGTGTAACATAGAAAAAAAGATTACTGAATAGGTTTCTGTGGGAAAGAACAGCTCAGAACATTATAAGATTTTATATATATCAAATTATATATATCAGATTATAAAAGCTGCAGTATTGACTGCTCATAGGTATGTTAGGTGGTATCTTCCCAGAGTAATAGTTTCTTCTGTTTAAAATAGTAGCTGCTCTATGATTTCCCCTTCATTACTGGGAAAAGAAAAAAGGTGTATTTGGGGGGGCAGGAGGGAAGGGAAGGTCTAAGACTTAGAAATTCTTTTAATTAATCAACTTCATTATAGAAAAATAATGGGTGAAATAGCATGAAAAATAAGATCTTTGTGTGTGTGAAATAAATGCAAATGTATTAAAAGATTGATTAATACTAGGTTCCCAGTGGTTAAAACAACCCACTCCTTTCAGTACTCTGTTGTCTGAGTTTACAGAATATATATTGTCTTCCTTCTGACTATTCTGTAGTGATTTCTGTTAATTACCATCTGAAAGACTATATAGTCCACTTCTTACTAACATAAAAATGCAGTAACTCTCAGAAATTGTCCCACTGATGCCTATGAAGCTATTTGCAAGAGAAACTGCTGGCCAGAGTAAGCAAGGGCTCCATTAAAGGGTTCAAACAGAAGATAAATTTATGTTTACTTGACATATTCTTCTTCGCTAACTTTCCTCTTGTTTAAATCCTTATTTCTTCTTCTACTTATATTTCTAAGTCCTTCTAACTCTTTCTCTGTTTCTTCCTCTGTTTTTATTTTTCTCTTTCCTCCTCCTAATATTCCATTTTAACAAGATTTTGTGAGTCACACTGATTCCAGGCAAACAAGCTGCTGTACTGTAAAATAAATAGCCTTGAAATGCTACAAAGTAAATCACTTGCCTTCAAGATTAAGCTAAAATGTTTGCTTCAGCTTCATGTCTGAACATCCTTCCACTTAACCAGATGATAGCAGACTTTTTGCCAACAAAACATATCTTTACTAAACCAGGGCCATCTTTCAATAAGAACAGAGCAGTATGATGCCCTCTGCCATCAAAACATGCCTCTAGCCCTATCTATTTATGAGGAGCTTTGTACTGGATACAAACTGATCATGAATGTTATCCAGCTTTATATAAGACATCACATGGTATTGGTAATCTGATACAGGGTTTTAAATGGATAGCTACACTCACTGCCAGTTTTAAGTGCCAGCATTTTTTTTGCTTTTGCTATCAAATGGTATAGCATGTACTGCTAAGATATAGCCTAACCTTCACTGGGGTTATGCTTCCTGCGGAAGAATTGCTACATCTTTTTTTATCTTTTATTTTTCTGAACACAATACACTATTTAGTATTCTCTGATGGAGCATCCTGGAAATAGATTGTTGCAGGATGAATAATCTACATTTTAATCCTTGCTCCCAAATATGGGGTTTTTTCACAGGCTTGTGTTTCAACATCTATTTAATATATGTTTATTAAAATAGTTATGCTTTCCCATTACAGAACTGGAGAGTCTTAAGAAACAGATATGGTTTCAGACAAGAAATGTGACTTTTCTTGGTGTTTATTCTTGCAGAATTTTACTTGATCACCTACCTATACTTGTATTTGTAAACCTAGAGAATTAGCCTTATTTGTGGGTTAGGTATATAATTGACATTCAGTCCATGCAGGCATGAGAAAATCTAACCTGGTGTGAGAAACCTGAAGTGTGACTAACATCCTGAAATTTTGCTTTGCAACATAACCTAGAGGATGGATAAGCATTAACATGGAAAATCTAGCCTCTTTTTCCCAGAGGGCACTTTTGCATTATTGTGGCTGAAATGCTTCATGTACTGTATCACTTTGATCTGAAAGCAAAAATCTGATGAACACTTGAGTATTTTAAAGGTAAAGATAATAGCTTCAATCCCTTGAATCCCTAGTTTCTTAAATCATTTTAGGACAAGTCAAAGTAAGATTCTGGAGCTGGTCTGTGCATGCTTAAGGGAAGGGAAATTGTCCATTTTGTGCCTGACTTACTAGAAAGCAGGTGTGGGAAAGAATATGGCAGAGGGAACTTTTCAAAAAATGAAGAGAACCTATGTGAAAATTTTGTAAGCAACTAATAGTTGGCAATACAGATAGAGGCAACTCAAACTGGTATTTCAGTATCCAATTATTTATCAAACATCCACTTGCAATTGAAATAGCTTAAGCACAGAGATGTGACTTGGAGGCGGGGGGGTAGAACTGGTAAGGAACATTGCATGCTGAATTTTTGCTCATATGTTTCTTCTACTATCAGGGAGAGATCTGTAGTTTTGTATGCTTCCCTAACTTCATGCATTAGAGAAATTGAATAGCATGGGTGACTTTAAAAGGGAGTGACATTAATGTGAAGTCTAAGGATTCTTTATGTGCACAAACCCATGATGGTTCATTCCATGAACAGCTGCTAGCCAATAAGCCTTTTAAAAAGCCTTTTGGAGATGACACTGAAAATCCAGAGCTCACACTCTCACTGCAGGATTTATACACTGAACTTTCAAAAACAGGGCACCCCCAAATACGTGGTAAGGGGTAATCTAAATGCCTCTTAGGGACCCGGTATTACATTAATTATATATACAACTGTTGTGGTTTAACCCCAGCCGGAAACTAAGCATTACACAGCTACTCGCTCCCTCCCTCCCCGGGTGGAATACGGAAGAGAATCAGTAGTGAGAAAGTGAGAAAACTCATGGGTTGAGATAAAGACAATTCAATAGGTCAAACAAAAGCCACTCGTACAAGCAATGTAAAACAAGAGATTCATTCACTATTTCCCTTTGACAGCAGGTGTTCTGCCATCTCCAGGAAAGCAGGGCTCTGCCACACATAACAGTTACTTGGGAAGACACGTGATAACTCCAAATATCTCCCCTTCCTTCTTCTTCCTCATACTTTATAAGCTGAGAATGGTGTCATATGGTTTGGAATATCCCTCTGGCCAGTTGGGGTCAGCTGTCCCGGCTGTGTCCCCTCCCAGCTCCTTGTGCCCCCCCCCCGGCTGCTTGCTGGGGTGGGGTGAGAGGCGGAAGAGGCCCTGGCGCTGTGCCAGCTGTGACTAAAGCATCCCTGTGTTATCAGCACTGTTTTCAGCACAAATCCAAGACATAGCCTTATCCTAACTACTGGGAAGAAAATTAAGCCTTTCTCAGCCAAAACCAATGAACCAACAAACCACTGAATTTAACTAGGACTTGACTTGTACCTAATAGAGAAGTTGTACAATATTAAATATATTTAAATATTTAAACATAAATGTCATAGTTTTGAAACTAGTTTCAATTGGTGACTTGATTGTACAAATGTATGTCTGAGTGAATCTGGCTAATGAGTATTTTCACTCCACACTTTGTGTAGGCTGCAAAACTATCAAAGCTTCTGTGAGCACAAAATGAGGTACATAATAACTGTAGCCCACTATTGAAATGACATTAAGGTTTCTACCAACAATCTTCCAAGGAGCTATTTATGTTGAGGTTATGTTGTAAGTTTTTTTGGGGAGACTCCTCATTTATACTCCACCTGAACAGAAAATGTGGTTACTGATTAGTGCTACGTTATAAGAAATAAATAATAAAATCAATGGATTTGCTTATACTTTGGGCAATTGCTGAGGATTCCATAGTAGCACTTGTCATTTTCTGGCAGATGGTAAATGGTTACCTCTGCAATTAGAAGAACACGTGTCTTCCTTTCTGCACTGAGAGAATCTTAAACAACTAAAAATGTGGCTGTGATAAGCCAGAGAAATATAGGAACAGCATGTTTGAAATGTATTAACTGAAGAAATATATTCAGAATGAAAGTAAAATGTTAAAAAGCATTTCTCTGATGCAAAATATTCTAGGAGCTGAAGGATTGGAAGGCCAGTTCCAAACCACCACAGCTTCTGAGCAGTGATACAACTGGCCATAGAAAGGAACACTACATTTGAGGGTTTCTATCCTTGTACATTCAGCACTAAGAGCTAAGGAACCAGAGCTTTATGGAGGAGACAGGAGTGTGAGCTGGCAAAGGTACTACAGCCACCTGACCACTGTACAAATATTAACAGCCAATGTTTATCTATACCCAAGCAAGATATTTTAAAATGTGTTTCATTTTTAGTGAAGTTAAAGCAATTTATATTGTAAAGTTTTCTGGGACTGGTGTCCTACATATCCTGACCACTGCATGGGAAGAAAAATTATATTCCACTTTAATGAAATTACAAAACATTTCCTTGAGATTTGATCCTGTTGCTTAATAGCATTTTCTCATCTTACAGACAGCTTAGCTAATTCTGGTGTAATCAGAGATGGCTGTTGGATCAAAAGTTGCAGACATGTCAGTTAAGAATGTAACAGTTGTACCCTCTGCTTAAATTTTGTTATTGTATCTTGAAGTATAAAAACTCAAAATACAGGTTAATAATAGAAACTTACACTACTGAAATGGAATTAACAATAAAAATAATGATGCACATACAACTTCACTTGAACTGACAGACCTAGTTATAACAACTTTATGCTGTGCAGTAGAAACTTGTCCCATTGTGTCTGATGACTCTAGTTATCAGGGCAGGAGAAAAGACCTTTAATCACAATCTTAAAATACGTTGTGTGGTTCCTTTTGCATATCTGATTAGCCTCTTGTATGCAAATACTACATTTACTCTGTTTTGAAAAGTGTCTCCTATTTATCCACGTTGATCTTATTTTATTTTGCAGATTGGCTAACTTGCTTTCTGCAAGTTACATTGTAAGGACAGCTTTAATGGTTGAATTAGATTGTCTGTTCACTTTTTACAGTACACTGTATTAATCTAAATGTGTGGTAGCCAGGCTTAAAACCAATACCTACAGGTACCTTTTCAGCACAGTGCTCAGGAAATTAACCATGGAGCTCTCATTAGCATTAATGGGTGCTTAATGGCTAATTTACTGTGCACCAAGCTTAAAACATACCCCCCAGGGTGCTCACCAGGCTGTGTGGGAGATTCCTCCATGCTGATGGTACTGAAATTTTATTTTATTAGATCAAGCTGCAAATGAAAGATTTTGATTTCTATGACATCTATACCTAACTCTGGTTCAAAAAGAAAATGCACACACACCTGTGTTCATTATGAATTAGCTGTGGCAGCAAGATGATCCCACCAAGGAGTTCTGGCAGAAAGATATAATAGGAAAAAGATGTACTATCAATACTTCTGATTTCTCATAAACCCGGAATGTTACACAGAATATCTTTTTTTTAAAAAAAAATATTAAACATTAAAAGCATATGCTTTCAAAATAACTATTCAGAAATTTGGAACTGCTGTTACAATTTTAGCTTTAGCCTTATTATGCATGTGTTTTTGATTACAAAGGGAAAAAATCAAGAAATTAAGATAACCGGAATTAAAAGCTCAGGAACTTATGTCTCTAAGAAGCTGATGCTTTCAGTCAAAGGAGCAAAAATACGCTGGAATTCACACTCCGGTCCAAGATGAAAAACTGTTGGGAATCCTGCCAAATTATGTTCTGAATAATGAATTTTAAAAGAACTTTAAACAGAAAACCTATAAGGAATGGGGGAAAGAGAAAACAATCAAGAATCCTGTACTTTGGTGACTAGAAAACAGTGGGATAAGGCAAGACTTAAAATCGGTCTGCTTTTTGCTTTAGAAAGAAGATCATTCATTTCTTGTGAAAGGATGAAGAAGGAAGAGAGTTGACATGTGCTTAAAATTATCTTTTACATAGAACAGATTCAAAATTTATATCTATTTCAGTTTTTAATAGGACCAATGCTGAGTACAAAAGCAAAGGCAGGCTTCCTAAAGCAAAGCTCACTGAGCTTAATGTATGTGTGTATAGGAGACAGGGGGAGAAGACAACACCCTTACTGAAGTATAGGAATATGAAATCACAATCAGATAGAATGTACTGGCACCATGAAATTGTGGAGTAATATAAATAGCAACTATATTTAAGACAAGAAAGAAAATAGGTAACTTAGGCTAATATGGACTTACCAGCGTGACTCAATCAGGCAAAAACTTAGAAAATACTGAGGATATAGAAGAGATTGAAATAAACAGCATAAAACAAAGGGCTCATAGATCATGTCAGATCAATCTGTAATCTATCTCAGGTAAGAAAATTAATTTTTTGGATAAGAGAAATGCAAGGCAGTTGAATTTGTCTGGACTTCAGAGAAGGATGGGAAATTATTTGTTACAATGAAGAAAATGGGGATTAATAGGGAACTCTAGGGAGCACCCGTCCAAGCCATGAGGAACCAGTCCCTCCAGGAGAATGCTGTGGGAAATAGTGTCAAAAGATTTAGTAAAGTCTAGGTATACAACATCCACAGCCTTTCCGTCAGCCACTAAGCTAGTCACCTTGTCACAGAAGGACATCAGGTTAGTCAAGCAGGACCTGCCTTTCATAACCCCATGCTGGCTGTGCTCCATCTCTGGTTAACCTGTATGTGCCACATGATGGCACTGAGGATGATCTGCTCCATAACCTTCCCCAGCACCGAGGTCATACTGACAGGCCTGTAGTTCCCCAGATCCTAGTTCTGGCCCTTCTTGTAGATGGGTGTCACAGTTGCTAACTTTCAGTCAACTGGGACCTCCCCAGTTAGCCAGGACTGCTGCTATATGATGGAAAAGTGGCTCAGTGAGCACTTCTGCCAGCTCTCTTAGTAGACGTTATTTATCTCAAATTTTCTTGGCCACTGTTTTTTTGTTTTAAACATCCTTTTCTCCACCATTTTCTATAATGCTGTACTAAAGAGCACCTGCTACAGAGTCTGTCTTAAAGTCATGTCATGAGTATCACAGATCCTTATAATTCACAATGGTGATATCATTCTTGTACATTACACTCTTTAGCGCCACTAGTTTGTGATACTCAACTATTACTAATTTTTTACATTAACCCTCTTCCCCCTTATTGCACAGGTATGTGCTGAAGCGTTTGCTGCTGAAAAGTGACCTGCTTACAGTCTGGGTCAGCATCACATCAAAAAGTTTAGGACAGTGCTTTGCATCTTGATACCTTCTAAGAAAAGGTATGAATAAAACTGAGCTTGGGTAGCCTTGTTTAAGACACAGAATGTGACTGCCTCCAGAAAAAGATCTTTTATTTGTTCCAGATATGTTTACAGAAGATCTTTGTAGAAACTGGCAGTGTATTTACAATGGATATTTGCCCAAGGATAACTAACAGATATATTACAATCTCCAGTCATGGATGAACAGTAACAGATGCAATGAAGTGAGGGGTGCAGGATAAAATATGACACACTGCAGTTGGAAGGCTGGTATCTTTCTTCTGACAGATAGACAGATTAACTCTATGTAGTTTTTCACAGCAAGAAAGGAAAGGTAGGCGTGGTTTCAGTTGAAGAAGTAACTCCAAAACAGCTTTGCTTGTCTGGGAATAAGGTGGTTCTAGTGACACAGACAGAGGAAAACTGCAGGTCTTGCCTACCTTTCCATCCCCTGGTAGTGTAACATTTGTTGCTGTGATGTAGGTCATCACAGTCATCTGTTTCAAAAACTTTCAAAAGAAAAAACATGACTCTAACTGTGTCCATTATATTTTGTCTGTGATGACAAAATATACTAACTGTTTTAGAAGGTATGTGCTGGTGCCCCTCAGTCAAGAATGCAATTTCCATTCCTATATTCTTTAGTATTAGCAGTTTCATTAATTTATTTCATCTTAGCCTGAGGGAAGACTGAAAATGTTTGTTGAGTGGGTGAGGTACTAAGCAAATAGCACTTTTAGGAAAGGGTAGCAGACAACAGCCTGTTCTTAAACAACACAAGAAGAAATAAAAAATGCTATTTTGATTGCTATTATGAAGAAACCTGGAAAGAATAGACTATCAAGAATGTTTCCTACAACTGCAAAATAGTTTCCTGACATCTGAAAAAGATATATGTATGGCAGAATGACTAAAACTCTTTTCCAGAAGGGTGGTGATTCTGGAGTAGGCTGTGTAAAAAGGGGCTTTTATAACTCCTGGAATATGCCCACCCTTGTTCCCACTAGATGAACAAGTGCTGCCCTCTACCAGGTGTAAAAATGATATTCTACCAATGCCCACAGGAAGGTTTTGATGATTCTGGAAAAAGGAATAATTAAAAAGTTCAAAGGGAAAAATCCTGACCTCACTGGAGGAAATAGAAACTTACCCACTGGCTGCTGTGGAGTCTGACTTTTCTCTTTTGTTAGCAAAAAGTGAACTGAAAATATAGGTAAGACCTGATGTACTTTTTAACGAAGATCAAGTCCATCTTCAGCTTTTAAAGAATGTGAGGACTGAATACACTATTTGCAAGAAACATCAATCTTTAACTAGGTAAGGAGACGGAAATGAGATGGAACGATAATAATACACAGGAAGATGTAACATGAGTCAGTATAGACTTTGCCATTTTCCAGATTATTATTTATTTTGACTTTGAATCTTCTTTTTCTTTTATTCTCTCATAAATGGATTTCTGCTTCTCCTTGCGGCATAGGCTTAAAAGAAAACGTAAAGTTTTCTAGAAAGATCAAATTCTGAGTTTTAAGAGTGAACTCACTTAGAAGACTATATTGAACCTACTTTCTGTGGATGTAGGCATCCATCTTTGATTTTCTTCATGGACCTTCAGGTAGAACATGAGATTGTGTAACCTATGTTGTTGACACAGGATGTGCATTCATTCTATTGCAAGTGTTGCAAATTTTTTACCAGTTGCCTAAAAATTGCATTTTTTTTATCTTCAGCGATAACATTAAAAAAATTCTTCTCTGGTCTCATCAGTGCCTGATAAATCTAGAACACAGAGGTGGTTGGTTGGGAAAAATGTATGTTAATGGACTGATGTCTGTACTAGAAACACCAATAAATGTTTAGTGGGTATCTTAATTCTTTTTTAAACTACTTTTATGTGACATGCTTCTATCCAGCATAGAGCTGCCAAAGTTTTCTAGTACTGGAATCTGGACTGAATATGAGCTGCACTTTATCAGTGTGATTGATGCCGGCTGATAGTACATTCATGTTGTTTCATGTACCTGCTGGTCAATCCTCATTTACAATTCCCTTATCTACCTCAGGCACATCAATGCACTGTGTGATATGTGTAAGTCTTTAGATTGCTGCATGCAGCATGTTCCTGTACAAGTTGCCAGCACCCAGGTGCCTACATCTTAAATGCTGCACCTTGGAGCACCTTGGCTCAGGTGATACTTTTAGATGTCCCTAAAAAGTTTTTGTAACTTGAAGACTACTGCAGCCAGGAAACATAAACCTGTACGAAATTTCCCTTTCTTTTCCTCTTGTTGCCCTTTAGCAACACAAAATGAATAGAAAGTACTACCCTGTAGCATTAAAAAAAACAAAACAAAACCAAACTGGGCAATACATATTATGTCTATATAGCACATGTATGGGCTATATAGTCTCTTAACAATTTTTTGCTCTCATACTGCATAAACCTGTGCATCTTTTGCACATAACCACAGACTTGTAATACTCTTTCCAATGAGCAGATGAGCAGTGGTTTTCTGCTTGTATAAACTAAGTGATGAAGTAGCTGCATGGTATGACACAAATATATCTCTTGTATATTTACAGGGAGCAGAATACAGTCTACTTTAATTATGCAAAAATATTTATCTCTCCCCTATTAAATCCATATCTGAAAAGTGTATTTCCCACACCCACAGTTAAATGTATCCTCGTATCAATTTCTCATATGTAGTGCTCAGCACAGTGCTTTACATTTTCAAAGTGCTTTAGAAACATTAACTAATTAACTAATGCCATGTCATTATGGGCCTGTGAATCTTGGATGTCAAAAGGCAAAAGACAAGGCAACCACAGTGAATTAAATAAAACACAGATTAAATTTTCTGTATAGCACCTCTAACATAGTGAAATTCTCCACCCCATGCAAAGCTACTCTGTGACCTGCACTACTGTTTCTGGCTTCTTTCTTCTGGTGTGAGATACCACTACTTGGTGATAACCCTTCACTTCAGTTTAGCTCTCATAATTCATGGGGCCGATCCCAACCACATGGCACATGTCTGTTCCTGCTTTAATACGTATAAGCATAGGATTGTACTGTCCTTGAGATGTGGTTAAGATATTGTTTATTCCAAGACATACTCACTACAGTCTTAGAATATGAATGAATATAAATGCAGTAATCTTGACTATTGATATGTAAAAAATCCTATTTGTCAGTTTAGATCAGAATCATAGCCCAAAAGTTAAAAGCTAAATATGAGATTTAATAATAGGAGATATTTATGACCTTTGATACAGCTTTGATTTCTAAAAGATTGTGTGTATAAAGGTGTCTGATCCATTTCCTGGGAGAATGTCCCTTACATATTGGATGCAGGCCACTAGAAAAAAGTAGTTTGACTCACGGCTTGTTCACCATCACTCTCTTTCCTTGGATTTCTTCAGATACAGGCAGAAAGCAAATTGTTTTCTAGACTAATTTTTATGACTGTTTGCTCCTGGCCTCCTTTTTCATGCTTATCCCTACACATAAATATAGGGCTACTCATGTGACCCAGCGACATGCTTTTCATTCATAGAATAGTTCCTGATTGTAACGGTGCTGTTGTGTCTTCTCGTGACTGGAGACATGTTCTTTCATGTGCAACTGAGTAGAACCTGTCACTTCACCAAAATACAGATACTTTTTACAGTGTGGACATATTCTCTTCCAGTAACACTAAATACCAGCATTTTGTGCAGAGGCCTGGTGAATTCCTATTTGTGTGACAAGTGAAAAATCTCAGTACCCAGTGCCTCCATAAGAGACGGTGAATCCATTGAAGCCATTTTGCTTCACTAGGCAGGTGGATTGTTCAGTACAATTCCACAACATTGTGTTCCTCCTCTTCAAGAAGCAAAAAGCATCAGGTCTTACATGGTAGAGTAGTTTACTGATTCGTGCAGACAATCAAGTTGTATATTGCTCATTAGATTCCACTTACCAGAATAAAAGATCCTGACAGCTACACTAAGGAGAACCTGCAAAGGGAGAAAGGAGAGCAGCAGAACAGGCAGGTTTCTGGGTGTGGCCATTAGGACCATCACAGCAGGTCACTCTGCCTTTTGTAAGGACGAGATGGGCAGGTTTGCTGAACTGATTTAACACAAAAGGGTTGAAAACGACTTGCTGAAGTTATTCTTAAGTTTTCTGAAAAATTAGAATTTACTCAGTGGTTTTATTCTCTTCCATTCTATATCCACAAGCCCAACTCTTCATTATTCTTAGGGGGCCAATTAAAGTTGTAGGTAAAAGGCGTCTTAATAACTGCTGGATAATAACAAAAGTTCTGACAATTTAAATTGATTTTGTACCTTAGTATTAATAACTGCACAGCCATTATACAGCTATTAATGATGATACAGCTATTATAATTACAGCTATTGTAATAAATGAGGAAATTATTTCACTGGCTTAAGCAGAAACATTATAGTATCATCTATATGAAATGGCAGTTTTCCCTCTCCTGCAGATACTTCATTAGCACAATCATACTTCTCTAGTAGTAGCACCTAAGAGTCCCTTATTGGTATGAAAGTGTTCCTGACAGCAGTGCCAAGTCGCCTTGCAGTTAATGTGAAGAGGCCTGAACTATAAATATTTTCATGACCTTTATGAATGCAACCAGATTGTTAATTTTAAATTACAAGTATTTGAACAGGTTGAAAAAGCTGGACTGTACCACTGAAAATTTGCTATTAACATTTTTTTCCCCAGAAATGTATGTTCAAGTGATTAATTACTTTATGTTACACTTGTCATAAATCTCCCTGGTGCACAGTGCTCCCCCATCTGTCTGTCTCATTGCCACATTATCTCTTGCTCTGGGTGTAAGCATAGTTCCTTCCTCTCCAGATACTTGGCTAGATAGATACCTAGAAGGACTTCTTTATAGAAAAGGGGTGCAGAACTCCATCAGAGTACCATGTGCTGTCAATTGGGTTGTTACACAACTAGTTTTTAGAGCTAGGGATTGTCTTTTTAATGGTATGCATAGTGCCTCATTAAATGGGCTTCTCCAAGACTCCACCAGCCACAGCTGAGGTCTCTCAATACAATACAATACCATACAAATCTCAGTACTACTACAGTACAAAAATAACTATATTCAGTTCAGACGTCTTCCTGGTTTTAATCCATGTTTAACAATAGTTGATAGATCAGATCTGCCCTTTATACTATAGCTAATAAATAGTGCCCTAGTGCAGAGGTTCTAAATAAGGTATTTTGGCTGCTAAGATGGAAGCCCTTTTTCCAGAGCTAATGAAACTTTTATAATGCTGGGTTGTTCCCTGTCTATCAGATCTTGGAAGACAATTTTATAATCAGGTCTTAACGATATAAATGCCTATGCTTGGTACCTTCAAGGACATCTTTCGCAGCTTTGTGAATAAAAGATATTATCACCTCATATAAAGTAGGAAGGAAAGATGAGGTGCATGAACCTGAACTGTACATCTGGGGCTAGTTTAAGGTGCAGTGCTTTGTGAAATCTGATAGTAAAACTAGACTTCCCTGAAGCTTTATTTGGCAGTTTAAAAAAAAGACTGTTTTACTTCTTCATGTAATATATCCACATCTAGTATGTATCCCTAGGCCAGAGCTAGACCGAGGGGTTTAATTCATTGAAAACAGTTTGAGATTCTTACAATAACTTTTGTCTTAGAAGCACATGGGTAGATGTACAATTAGCCACATGCCTCTTACTCAAAAATAACCACTGTGATTTACTCCTACTGTATATAACTTGTGACTTCTCATTGCCTTAACCTTTTAAATTCATAATTAAGCAGTGGGTTTGCCTTTTTGGTCTTGTACAGATCAGCAAAACTGGTTCTTCCATTTAAACTAGTATGTGCTTGTGTATACAAACACGTCCTTAGCATACTGCTTAATAATCAGGGATGTTCCTTGTGTTTCATATTTTGTGTATAATCCTTTGGCACTGACCATTTCAGTCATTTTCTGTCCTTAAAAAAACACAAACAAAAAACAGAACAACGAGGAAAAAAATATCTGTTGTATAGTCTCAAGAAGGAAGTAATTTCCAACCATGATGACACACCCACGAAGATCTGTGTTTCCCCCATCATATTTCTACTTTATTCCGTTGAGCATACAAGCATATATATTTTTTCCATTTTCTCTCTAGAAATGTTCATTCTTATTTAACTATACACTATGTATTGAAACAGGGTACATGTAAATAAGTTTTAACGACAGCTCTGTTCATAAAAAGATTAAAATAGGATACCAAATGTTTAGTCAATTGTTAGGCTCTTTGATTAGATTCAACACATCAATAGCTTGTTATTTTCATGAATTACTATAATTCTGGCTGTTTCCTGTTTGTTTATAGCATATGTTGTTTGCATTTATATTGTAATTTGCCTTGCAATTTGCGATATAATCTTAAGGAAACATTTAATGTTTCCTTGATATATAAGGTCCCCTACAGTTAGGTTTTCAACACTCAAACTCAAATAAAACATTTGGATTTAAGCAGAAGAAAGGAAATTAATAATAAGATATTAATAGGAACTTTTTCAAAGTGTTTCAGAACCTTGAGAAGAAATTGTTTGAAATGCATCTGTGTTGAATACACCCACAGCTCAATATGACATCCCTGATAATTATGCTCTTGAAGGCTGACTAGGTAGTATTTAAAACAGAAGGAATTCTGTCATTGATTATACTGGGGCAATACTGGCAACTGATTACACTGGGTCTTCATGTGAGCCATGATCTCTCTTCATGGAGTTCATTGAGCATGAGCAGGACCACACCGAGAGACCACCAGCACTTCTCAAGAATGTGTTAATTGGAAAAAAGGGATTTGTCATAACCAAAGTTTCTGCTGAAAGCAAAACAGACAATACTTTTGTTAGGAGTGAACTTTCTGATGAAAGTGAAGATGTAACAGACCCTCAACCCCAAATACCTAACATCCCCAAAATTAGGGAGTTCCTCATGGGTGTGTACCAGGTTTAGGCTTCTCTTCTGGCTGATTTTGACTGGGGATTGGAACCTAGGTAGTTCTGTGTTTCAAGCAGATAATTAACAGGGAATTACAGTATATCTACATGAAAAGCTATAAACAGGTGAGAGCTCCTCTGCCTTTTTCCTAACATATGAGGGAAGATACAGTAATTCTAGCTCTATAGAGTGCTATTGTTACCGAAATCTCGGAATGAAGAACTTATCGACATCAATGTGATGTAGATAAGCAGACACTTCTTTATTAACGGCCAGGTGCGTGAGTGACTCTTCTCACTATCAACACACACCAAGTTTCAAAATCAGACACCATATATAGAACTTATTCATGCATATTCATTAAATATTCATGCATAAGCATGATATTTCCAAAAAAATCATTAACATATTCTCCTCCCATATCCGATTCTGCGCAGTAAAGGTTAGAAAGGTCCAGAAATGGGTCTGGGGTACGATTTGGGTAGGCGGTATATGAGTCGGTGGTCGCGATCTCCCCCTGCCGGAATTACCTTTTACTAAAGTTCACGGTTTCTTGGCAGGTAACTACAAGCTGTTCCAGTCGACTCTCCCCAGTTCCCATTAATCCTATATTCTGACATTTCAATACACTTTCTACATACAGAAGACTAGTTAACTACAAAACCCCCTTTCAAACCCTAAATTTATTACCTAAGTTTTAAACACTGATTCTAGCCCATTCTTCTGGCCTTGGAACGGGACTGTACAAAGGATTTCATAACAGCTTTTACTGTGCAACTATAAGTTTCATTAAAATATATTTCTTATCCCTCTATATTTCTATTAAAAATGATTTTATAAAATCAATCAATCTTAACTTATTAGCAAATCTGTAACACTATGGTAACAGTGAAACTCCTAAGCCAGAAATATGTCTGTGTATATTAATGTAGAAATACCCTGTCCGCCTTTTTCAGAAACATCTGCTGTGTCCCCCTCCCACCCACCACCACCAAACTAGAACTATAAGTGTTGTATAAATAATTAAATATTCAGTCATTTAAAGAGAAACTGTCTAGGAAGGTGTTTAGTGCTCATCTTGTAAAAGATGTAGTTTCAAATTGTTAGCCTGAATCACAAATCAGCTTCAGGTTTCCTGAAGTATTTTCCTGCCTTCTTTGTCTCTCTCCTCTCAAAATCACATATTTTTTTTTCTTTTCCTTTCATTTTTTGTCTGGTTGAAAATAATCCCATAACATCATTAAATATTGAAGAGAATTCTGATTTTGCAGGTAGGCAATACTGAAGATAGCCTTCACATTATATCGTGCAAGGCATCTGAAGTAATACAAGTCACCAGGAGACTTTACCACTCTCCAATAGCTCCTGGGGAAGGGTAACTCTGAAGTTCAGTGCACTTAACTAATCTACGTTAAATACGAACACCTTCCTTTCACAAAGCATAAAAGACAAATTGTGAGGTGTTATAGGATATTACGGTGGCCTGCAATCTATACTGGGCTAAAGGAGGAGCACAAGAGAAGAAAGATAGATAGCACTACACTTGGAGCACAGTGATTTACAGAGGTTCAAATAAAATCCAGGTAGCATCCAAGCACACTGCAGGAATTGCAAAAGGAAAAACCAATAACTGGAACTCTAAGGATAGTTCTATATACATTTACTGTATAGTGAGGTGTTTTTACTTTTAGAATTTTAAAAATTATTAAATGTATTAGCTTTACTTTATGATTTCCATTGTTGGAGCATGTGTTGGACATCTGCCTACTTGTAGCTGTTTTTCAGACAGTTCCCTCCTATTTACC
Source organism: Falco peregrinus (assembly GCF_023634155.1). NCBI lineage: Eukaryota > Metazoa > Chordata > Aves > Falconiformes > Falconidae > Falco > Falco peregrinus. Next base: position 49,679,469 of record NC_073723.1, read on the forward strand.
AGCTTTTTATCACTTTAATTACATGATAAATAGTACAGATTACAGATTTTTCCTGATTAATGTTGCTACTGAGGCATTCACTCTTGGAATACAGTTACAAGAAAATATGTATTTACTCCATCTTTAGGATTGTTTAAATAATTAAATAAATTAAAAAAAAAAAAAACCACCACACCAGAAAAACCCTTTGTCACTTTGTAAATCTTTTAGAAAAACATTTTTGTTTTGCCAGATCTTATGTTTCATACAGACGGCATGTACCATGCTAACAGTCAAAATACCATATCCCTGTAATATCAATATTTTATACACAACTGTTTCATAAGCTATAACCTTGAAACTTAAAACAATGATTCTCTGTCATAATAAAGATAATTAGGGATGAGCATCCTCATTCTGTTCATTTTTGATCTCCTCCTAATCTCTGTAAGAATATTAAACTCCAGTAATCCATAGATAATATGGTGGGAGTGACTTACCACAGTTGTGTACTGTGATCAAATTAGTCACCTCAGAGACATTTATTTTCCTACAAATGAGAAAAACAATCCAGAGAAGAAAAATAAAATAACCTGTTACTTTTGTTGTTCACACACACACACATTCTACCTGGAAAACAGCTATTTGTAACAACAAATGTAAGTGTAGTTCTCAATGTTATCTGGGGATTTAAATTAATTCTATTACAAAGGAGAAATTAACAGATTATAGAATTTTGACAAGTCAAAGGTAAAATAAAAAAAATATTTGGGCACTTTTGTTTTCATCTAGTCAGCATGTAAATGGGATTTTTGTGGTGGACTTCATACATTTCAAATATACAGAGAAGCGTTTGAAGATGTGGTATCTATCCTTGTAGCACCAATGACCCGTGCTGAAGTTCTGAGAGTATTATCTCACATAAAGCCTGTAAAACTTCACCAAATAACCTGCATTCTCTGATATTTCTTACTTGACTAGATAAGCAAACTCAGATTCTTCAATCTTTATTTCTAAATCATGTTTTCTAAACATTATCCATTGCTGTTGCTTTCCTCTGGACTGTTTCCAGTTGATCCACATCTCCTTGCCAAAAACTCCATGTGATACAGCCAGGACCAAGTAGAGTGGAAGGATGACTTTGTGAATCTAACATGACACTCCTATTTGTACACTGAGTCTCCATCATTGTATTTATATATCACAGTGTGATGTTTGCTTTTTTCTTCACACCGTTGTGGTGCTTTTAAAAATATGTTCATCTTTTATCCTCCAAACACTTACTCAAATGCTTAAATTGACTTGGGTTTAAGGGGACAATTCAGGTGTGTAAAACAATGCACATAGTTAAGCATTTCAAGGGTCAAGGCCAAACAACGCTGTCAAGGAGTTGTTATAAACCAAACTAAAGAGCCGAGTTAAACGCACACTAAACCAATTGCAGAGTTCTCTAATGAAATTAAATCTTCTGATCTACACTTTAGATGTGGGATCTGAATGTTCCGTTGTATAAAGAACTAAACCTGTTACATTCGTATTCTGCATCGCTGATCTGCTGTTATCTCATGGAGACAGAAGGGAAATTATTTTATTTATAATCCAGTTTTGTTTTAGTTTTTGAGTAAGTGGAATATATTTTGATTCACTGACTTGCGATGTTTTATCAGGATACTAGTCAGAGTTATTTTTTGTAAATACCAATTAAAAATACAGAAATGCTTCTCGTATTCTGGTAACAGATTAAGCAACAATGGATTGCTCAGATAAAATGTGTTTATTTCAGATTTGCTTAAGGAAAAAAAAATAAAATATATGGTGTTCAGTTTTCTTTGATTTTGTCAAAACTTTAATACTAATTGTTTGTGTCTTCATTCATGCCACCTTAGATGTGTAAATTTGGTTGGATTTTTTCTTCTTTGTTATCATATCTTGTTACTATTTTTATAGACACTGTCAAGGAGTTTTTCTTTTCATCACTGATTTTCTTAATAATTAATTAAAAACATATTTTTAAATTATTTTTTATTATTATTTATACATTTTTACCTATGTGATTATGTAAAAAAACATTTACCTAAAGGTACCATTATTGAACTGCTTTTAAGGATGTTCAGTACACAACAGCTGACCCATCATAATGTGATTACTCATGTTGCCTTCATTTTCATTTCAACCAGAATGCAGGGTTTTCTTGGTCCTATTGTAAGAGCAGAAAAACAATTATTTTATGCATGACTGATGATGGTGATGGAGACTCTATATGGGACACAGCAGGAAGCTGAGGACTGCTTGATGCTTCAAAATACTGTGTATTTAAGCACGTTCAAATGTTGTAAACCTTAAGTATGCAGCTTAGTTTTATTTGTAACTTCAGAATTTCCAGTCTGCTGTATATATATTTTTTTAATTCTAATGGCACATTGAAAAAATAATACTTTTCAAAAAATGTAGGATGCATCAGTTTTAAAGCACAAATGAGTTCTGACTAAGTGGATGCTTTACTAGGCAAACTGGTGTTAGAAGTTAATTGGGTTTGACTAGCAAGTCCGGTTATTGGCACAATTTATAGCTTTTGCAGAATTGTGACCATTCTGCTATCATACAGTAATACGCACAATGTGAGGACTGACAGTAAGTGCTTGCTATCTGACAGTAAGTAATGAATCCTAGTAAAAAATATCCTTATAAAATAAACCCCTTTCTGAAATGAAACGGAGTACAAGACTATTTTTCAGGATGCCTGAACATTTATTACATCAGCATATAATTAACTTTTCATTGTCTTTGCGTGTGGTGCCAAATCCGTTACAGGAATGGTCAGTTGTTGCTTCTTTGTGGAGAAAAGAGCTTCGCAGTGAAGAAAAAATTTTTTAGAAAATATTGTTATAATTAAAAATTATTCTGTAGTTGGGAGACTTCCTCGTTATTTCTGAAAAACAGTGTTATAACTTAAAATCCTAAAGTAACATTTCATAAATCCTACTGGTCTCTTGCATTGTAATATTTTTTTCATCATGTGCTTGAAGTTAATTCAACTAAAATAAAACATTCTGCAAATGTTCAGACACACAACTGATTCAATCACTTCAATAGTTCCTTTAGTATCTAGCATAAATTTGAAATCTCTGAATAAAATCACATGTATGTGGAGTGCTATGTGATGCATTTTGGTTTTGTATAGAATTGAGTTAATCTGAAGAAGCAGTTAACTAATGTAGATGGAACCATTACTATGAAGTACATAAACTTTGCAACTAAAGGCAGTTTCTTCTAGGAGAAAAATTACTGATTTGACACTACATGTGTGACAGCAATGTTTGTCGTTCTGTATGGGCACTGTGAGCATTAGAGGTTGCTAATACATCCATCCCCCACTATTTTTCCTTTAATTATCTGAAGCCTGGAAAAAACCACCTCCCTTGAGAGCTTAACTATTGTTAAAATCCCTGTTTTCCTGCAGGATAACCGACTCCTGGCAATTGCCCTGGAGCCCAGAGTTTGCCTTTGCAGGCTCATGCGTGCACATCACACCACCCGTCTCTTCTCCTGACTGCCAATTCCATCCCAATGAGCTGGCAGGGTGCTCAAATTCACATCAATTCTGTTCCGTGATATTTTCATCAAGTTGCCAAGCCTTAATTGCATAAGTGGGCTACATGTTTTTTTTTGTGCTTGCACACCATTGTAAATAGGACTAGCTACATGATGCTGTCTGTAGGATATTTTACGTTTCAATATTCTCATTTTTTTGGGGGGGATCACTTTGTGTTCATCCCTTCATAGGTTGCTTTTCTAGGCTTCTCCCTCATATATGCACCAATGAGTTTAGTTTGTCCTTGACTTTACATCTCAGAGAAAGCTGATTTTGTCACTTCATCAGGGAATTCAGACAGTTCACAGAAAATCTGCAGAAGGCCAAGTCCTTTATTGTCTGGTTTCACTGGCACTAGGTAGATCACGTGAGTCAACCAAATGCTCTTATAGAGAGGGAACGATCCACCATCCGCAGCTGTACCTGGAATCATGGTCCGACCTCTCCTCTGCTATGCGTACTCAAGTCTGAAATCAGCTGTCAAGGTGATGCCAACAGCAGTTTTGGTACCACTTCAATGCAGAGGGTTTGGGAAGGTGGAAGGAGGGGGGGGGGGTTAACTTCTGAATGGGAGAGGCTTGAGAACTAGGTCTAGGAGAAATGCAGTAGTGCTTATATTCTCTGCTTCTTTTTCTGGTTGGCTGCTTAGTTCCAATACTGATGTTGCAAAGAGTGTTACCGTGATTTTTTCTCTGGCACAGCATTTCTAAAGCAGTAAGGGGAGTAACCATATTGCAGTTACAGTTCAGGTGAGGAAAAAAGTACCAGACCTGCAGATTCTGATATTGATGTTGAAGATTAAACCAAAGACAGTGTTTGAAATTGTTTTTTTTCCACATAATAAGCATTTAATAGGTCCTTGTGTAAAATCTGAAACAGAATTATTTCCAGCCATCTTTAGAAAAGTACAGACATTGGTTACTCATTCCATGCTACAGAAAACTGTAATAAAATGAGAGGTGGAGGATCAGTTTTGATGCTGATCTAATACCAAAACTTCAAGAAACTAGCTTATACAAAGCGTAAACACAAGGCTTGTTTATTCAAAAGTCTTCTGATTCTGTTACTTGAAAGTACATCACTACAGGCTTGTTAGTTAGATGTCGGTGCTAGGAAAGCTCATGGAGCAGATCATCTTGAATGCCATCATGTGGCATGTACAGGACAACCAGGCGATGGGGCCCAGCCAGCAAGGGGTTATGAAAGGCAGGTCCTGCCTGATGAACCTGATCTCCTTCTATGACAAGGTGACCCTCTCAGTGGATGAGGGAAAGGCTGTGCATGTTGTATACCTAGACTTTAGTAACACTGTTAGTGGCACTGTTTCCCACAGCATTCCCCTTAAGAATCTGGCTGCTCATGGCTTGGATGGCTTGGGTAAAAAACTGGCTGAATGGCTGGGCCCAAAGAGTAGTGGTAAATGTAGGGAAATCCAGTTGGCAGCCAGTCACAAGTGGTGTTGCCCAGGGCTCAGTATTGGGGCCAGTTCTGTTTAATATCTTCACCAACAATCTGAACAAGGGGATTGAGTGCACCCTCAGTAAGTTTGCGGATGACACAAAGTTGGGGAGGAGTGTCGATGTGCCTGAGGGCAGGAAGACTCTGCAGAGGGATCTGGCAGGCTGGACCGATGGGCTGAGGCCGAGTGTGTGAGGTTCAACAAGGCTCAGTGCTGGGTCCTGCACCTGGGTCACACCAACCCCACGCAGCGCTACAGGCTGGGGCAGAGCGGCTGGGAAGCTGCCTGGTGGGAAAAGTCCTGGGTGTGTTGGTCAACAGCCAGCTGAACATAAGCCAGCAGTGAAGGCCAACAGCATCCTGGCTTGTGTCAGAAACAGTGTGACCAGCAGGACTAGGGCAGTGACTGTCCCCCTGTACTCAGCACTGGTGAAGCTGCACCTCAAATGTTGTGTTCAGTTTTGGGCTCTTCCCTACAAGACAGATGTTGAGGTGCTGGAGCATGTCCAGAAAAGGGCAACAAAGCTGGTGAAGGATCTGGAGCACAAGTCTTATGAGAAGCAGCTGAGAGAACTGGAGTTTAGCCTGGAGAGGAGGACACTCAGGGGGGGACCTTACTGCTTTCTACAGCTACCTGAAAGGAGGTTGTAGGCAGGTGGGGGTTGATCCCTTCTCCCAGTTAACAAGTGACAGGACATGAGGAAATGGCCTCAAGTTGCACCAGGGGATGTTTAGATCGGATATTAGGAAAAAAAATTCACTGAAAGGGTTCTCAAGCATTGGAACAGGCTGCCCAGGGAAGTGACTGAGCCACCATCCCTGGAGGTATTTAAAAGACGTGTGTGTAGATGTGGCACTTAGGGACATGGTTTAGTGGTGGACTTGGCAGTATTAGGTTTACAGTTGGACTTGATGACCATAAAATCATTTTCCAATATAAATGATTCTATGATTCTGAATAACCAGAAGTCTAGACATGCTCCACTGTCTGCAACTGATTGTAACTGAAGAAGCTACCACTGCCCTTTTACCTCTGGTTGCCTATCAGTAGTCTTGTAGGTGAATATAGTTACACCACCTCAAATGAATTCTTTACTTACTTTTAACAGAAAGTTGAATGGAATTAGATGTTGAGGTGAAATACATGCTCTTATGCTGAGTATTGTTTTTTATTTGCAAGAAATTGTTAATTACTCTGTTTTATTGGCAATATGCAGTTACAACCCATAACTTTTCAGTGTTTAGTAACTGTTTTCCTTTGCATTTCTACATTTATACACTGACCACAGTTCAACGTTTCCAGATCAGTCATCACTAGATAGATTAGAAGTCCAAAGAAAGACCCCATCAACAGGCCGCTTTAGACAGTAGTATTAGACACGTCATGTAAAGATCATCTCTCCCTACATACTCCAGAACTGTAAAGAAGCACTCAGTGACTTCAAGAAGCAATTCATTCTTAGAAAGTAACATTCATCTCATTTTCTGCTTCCATTCACTGCTTAGGGAATACTTTGTGGACTACATTCCCAGGCAGTACTGTCTTTAAAAAAAAAAATAATCCCAAACGCTGATCTCATAAACGTATAGCCAGATTATTTTCTTCTTATAATTCCTATACTGTGCTCTTGGAGGTGTATCTTGAAATTTTGCTATATGGAAATTATTATCATTTTTTCTGAGTCCTGCATGGAGAACTCAGTGCCTCTGGACACCTGAACATGTTCAGAAAAGTGAGTATGTTAAAAGGACAAGACAATGAAATTAAATTGAAAAACCCAACTAGACAGGGTAATCCTTTGCTCCTTTGCAGCCACTGAGCAAACAGGGTGTTATGCAAACCAGGAAGTGCTCGTTTTGCTCAGTCATGTTTTAAAATAATTATTGACTTTTCTCCGTGCTGCTGTTTATGTGGAGATATGTGGCATTGTATTTTTATGGTGCATAAGTTGTCTTCACAAAAAATCACTGTTGACTTCTTCAGTGCTGTGAGGATAGAAGCACAACCTAGCAGTGGCAACAGCTTTGAATAAATTGTTCATTCATTTGGATGGAATATCAAAACGTACAGTAACCTATACATCCACCTGCATCAAAGGAGTACATTTCACATGCCCATTGGGTACATCACATAACACTGAAGTGAGCGGAGTGACAACCACTGACTTTATCACTTGTCCCACTGTCACAGTAACATACTCAGATTATTCAATAATTTGGTCTGGGGATTCAGTTAAGATATAACAGCATATACTCATACTATAGAAGGTGTGTACTAGAATGTATTATTATGCCCCTTTGAGGAAGTATTTTTGTTAGTGTAATGAAGTATAGCTGAGTCAAGTAAAGATACATGTCTTAACAGCAGCTCAGAATTTAAACCTTTAAGTAAACTCTACATCCTTTCTCTCAACCATCTATCATGCGTATCATAGTGCCAGTACCCAAGGTTTGAATGGCTCCTGCATAGCTAGTCAGAGAGCGGCATGTGGGGCTTTTGCAGGAGTGAAGCCCTGGCTGGCTGCCCAGCTTTCCCTCTCTTTTCCTGGGGGTTGGAACTGTCAGGGGATTCCCCAATAACAATCACTGACCCGCTGGCTCTTCTGGCAGCATGCCACCAAGTTGTGAAACTGCTGAGAATTACATGTCCTGATTCACCCTCGCATATGCCAGGGACCTTCCAGCCAGGAGAATATTCTAACCTGTTAAACAAAGATAATGCACATATTCTACCTCCAGTCAACCATTCCCACCCCCCACCCCCACCCCCCCACCCCTTTTTAACATGAGACAAAATACGTGCTTTGACTGTTGGACTCATGCAAACACATGCTGAGGTCTCTTTCTGTGTTATGTTTTACTGTGTTAATAGAGTTTTTGTGTAATAACTTTCATACCATTTTTTGTTTCATTTTCATGTGAATACCAACACAATCTTACTTCAGGCTCCAGTCCTTTGTGTTTGTGTTAATGCTAAAGAGTTCTTGGCAGATTTTAATCAAAGGTGATGATATTTTATCTCAGTCTTCATTTCTCATTTTAACTATTTCCTTCAGCTGTCTTTGGGCTACAGATGCCAGCTTGCTCCACGCTGTATAAAGCAACTTTTTGCACATAATATTTCATGCTAATTTTTGCAGTGGAATCCTGAGTCAAATAATGACTAACTTACCTAACCCTTTCCTGCAGTAAGGGTTGCAGGATTACCTTTTATGAAAATGAGAGTGTAATGAAATATTTCACTGGGATCAGGACTAAGTTTCCCTTATAACCCGGTCTGAAACCTTTGTGTGGCATACATTCTGTTGAAATTCTAGGAGAAAACTGAGCTATAGGAGTTCATGGAGGTTTAATGAGACTTTCTGCTCTGGAAGTTGAAATAGGGGCTTGGAATTAATCGTGTCTCATCCGTCAGGGCCTAGTTAGGTACTTTATCGAGGTTCTAAAAGATTTTTCTTGATGAAATACTTTACAGTTTCCAAACAAAATTATCGAAACTTTTGAGCCCTCTTAGGTGTAGTAGCTATAGGTCATAGATATAGCAGGATATCATATATAGGTGTATCAATACTGTAGTCTCATACAGTTCAGTCACACATCTCTAGGACTATTTTATCTTTTTAGAACAAATGATGCTGTAAACAATTTCATTTATACCTAGCAAATAATTCCTTGTCAAATCCCTTAGAATGCAAATTCACCAAAGATTTCTAACAGATTTTATAATGGGTTCATTTCTGGTACAATTTTGAATTTTAATTACACAGGTTAACATTTTTATTGTTTTTTAAATTAATGCCAACTGCAAAAAAGCTTTTTGAGAGACTGTTCAGTAATTGTAATCCTGCAGATTCATGCATTATTTAATCCCTTTTAACATGTCAAATAAACATTTCTATATTTGTGGCAAATGGAACATCATGGTAACTCCATTTTTAGTCACATCATAGATACAAGAAAAGACAGTAATAGTAACCCATTTAACAATATATGTGAGTAACAAGCTATCATTATATAACGTACAGATGTAGTCTTTAAACTTATATGATCATAACAGTATTTTTTTTAATCAAATTCCCCTGATGCCAGTTGGAGTTCTGAACATTGAATCGGTTACTGAACATGATTCAGCGGGATGGTGGTAAAGGATGAGATTCTTCCCAGTATGTTCATTAAATGGTTGTTTTGTATCTCCCAGCTATTGCCAAATATTTACTTCTCAAATTGCACCTATAGCAGTTCCTGCCTGTTTAACAACCATTGTACCACATTTTACAAAAAAAAAAAAAAAAAAAAAAAATCCAAACATTTTTACACTGTTCTAACAGCAAGCAGCAGGTGATCTTCCACTTTTGCTGTATAAAAGCTGGTTCATTGAAGTTGGCTTGTGCCTCTGTGAAGAAGCTACCTACAGGTGGGTGAACAAGACACGTATGTGTAATCATGTTTCCACTTTCTGAACCAGCAGAATGACTAATTTCCCCTTTAGAAAGGGATGATAACTTGGATGAAACCTTACTGAAAAGACTGGGTAGCATAAAATTAATTCATTAAGTTTAGTTAAAACCATGATCTCAGATGAAAGGAAGTAGTTGTCCAAAATTGTTCAAAAGATTTTCAGCCACTTAAGTGATTTCACTAATATTTCAGGGTTTTTTTTCCCAAATATGTCTGTCTTTAACAATTGAGCATTTTGCCTTTTTTATAAATGAGTGAAGCAAACATTGTAATTCATACTTTTTTAAAAAATTAAGGTGAAGCTAATAAAGGTAACCACCACTTGTATTATTCTACTTTATTTACAAACCTTGATTAAAAATCTATGAAACACACAAATTGAAACATAAAAAACCCACAAGCTGTGTTTCTAAGTGGTGATAAAAAATGTGGATGTGGACTCTGCAAGGAGTTTCCTTCAAACTTTTCCAGTCTCATTGTGCTTGATTTTGGCTAGCCATGGAGTGAAAAGGTAGGTTTGTAAAATCCAAAGCTCTTCTAACTTTCTGACTCATGTTGCAGATGCCAGGCTGTGTCTTGAACACAGGAGGAAGAGCAAATAGTATACTCTGCACCATATGTTTTCCCACTGGCCTCACACCTTGTTCTACCCAGAGGCATTTACCTGTGAGTACATGGGTCTGTGACTTCATTCTCCTCCATATGGCAGAGTTGAGCAGAATTATATGGCAACAGGCCTTTACAAATAGCCAGCCTCTTTTCTCGCCATACATGCATGGCTGGACAGGGAACTGTGACTCCTTTAAGTCATGCATCCTTCCAGTACTGTTCCTCACAACGAGATTTGCCTGAGGTGATGTCATATTGGAAGATCCACTGGAGATAAGTTCTTAAAGATACCTATTACTTAATGCAGTAAAGCGAGTGGTATCTACCTTTTTTTTCACTTATTGGGGCAAACACATGCACAGATGAAATTCATATTTGAATTGAAATGTCACGTATCTGCTTTGAGACCAAAGCAATGATTAAGATCATCTTGCAACATACTGAAAAGAGAAACCTTAATGAAAATCCTGAACTACTCTAACGTACTGTGACACACACTACATTGCAATAATTGGGTGTGTGAACAAACTGAATGCAACTGTATTGCTGTTTTGCTGTCACTAGCAGAGATGGCATTAAATACCTTAGCAGCTTTACACATTGTATCTCCATTACTAATACTAATGATATCTACATGGCAATCCAGAAACATAATTACTTTGCCATCACCACTCCCATTATACTATATGAAAGAAAAATGAGACCCTAGCTTTTCGGTATTCCAGGCACCATGATACCATGAACACGAAACATAACTCTGGAACTGAGGAAACATATTGAATAGAATACAAATCAAGAGCTCAAAGAAATAAGCATAGCTCCTTCATGTGCTTGCTGATGGAGGATGTCCCCTGTGAAGACTTGCTCATGATCTGAGCAAAATGCACTTTTATTTTCAAATGCACTTTGCCCAGCAACACAGATGTGAATGGGCCAGACTGGTGATTATTTGAAGGTATGGGGTATTTTGTGATGTATCATGGATATCGCCCATCTAGCTTGGACAAATTTTTAACACTTTTAAAACATCTACCCTAGTATCATACACTAACTGCATGTCAGGTGTTCTGGAAACATGCTATTACGTATTCCAAAAGCACATGCATGCCTAGTAACTAATATCCCAAGACACACAGCAAGGCTGCCTTGCATAGGGCATGCACTTCATTGTTTACAGTCAGATATGGAATTTATCTTGGCCTCACTGGGCATTCTATATGCATGACACTTGATGTAACTTTGCCTACAATGGTAAAAGATCCTATTTTCTGCTGAGTAATGATACCTTTGCACTGTGTGTTTATGTGTGTGTTTGTGTGTGACAATCTTCCTGAAAAATTCAACTGAGAGTATCCTTGTCTGTGCAGGAGATAATATAGGTACAACATAACATAATATAGCATATAGCATAGCATGCTATTTAAAGTAGAATTTATCATGAGCCATGTTGGAGGTCAGTGTTAATTAAGCAGATTGATCTTATCAGTAGTTAACTACTGTAAGGCTCAAAAAAAACCCCACCAAGAAACCATTTGGTTCCCCTCCACTCACTTTTTTTTTTTTTTTTTAAGGGAAGAATAAATGATATTTCTGGTATAGCTAATGCAGTGACAAGGACTGTCGAGCTGCATTTCTTCAGTTATCATGAACCCAGGTGTTAAACATGGCACATGACACCAGTGCGCACCATGCAGTGAGGCAGGGGCACTGGATGCTGACAGAGAATCAATAATGAAGTGGAAAAGACAATGACACTCTATGGCATTGTCTCTCTTCTTGACAGATCTGTTAAGCCCCAGAAGTATTAATTCAATTGCTTCAGTAGCACCACACTCTTTGATTTCATTCAGAAGTCAGCACTCATGGGGAGACTGAAAGCAGCATCTATAATGCATAAATATGTTTCATGGTCCTTTCTTTGTAAATACTTAGTTATCTAAATTGCTGATACAACTGGTTGAGTCATAGTGCGTTCCAATCTTTTCTTCTCAAAGATAGCCATTTCTGCAGCAGAAATCCAATTTTAAATCAGAGCTCCCCCTTGGATTAACTCCATACTTGAGAATTTCAGGGAGACTCTAGTGACAAATTTAGTTAAAAGTTAATGAATTCAGTTTAGATAAATGAGATAAAGGGTGGTGTACAACCAAAAAATTGGACTATGTTACTAGTAATGATATAGTAACAAATCTACATTTGATTATTTTTCTCTCTCCTCTCTCTTCATCGTAATGACCACTGTAAATGTACAATGCTTTCTACTCTTTATTCACCACTGTAAATACAGCTACACTCAATATTCATTTGCTTCCAAATCCCTGTTTCTCCCAAACCAGGGAAGACCTGAGTAATATCCTGGTAAAACACATCTGAATGCTGTAGGCTGGAAGAGCTTAGCCAGCCTCTGCAATCAATGTTGTTCTACAGACAAATAGAGAAACTGGGTGTATTCTTTTTTAGCTCACACAACTTTCAGAAGCTAACATTAATTACTTAAGTTTTAGATCAAAGTACCTAAACTACAGTTAATTTTCATTCATTGACTTTTCATTAGTTATAATGGGCGTTGCATGCTTTCAGTGTTTTTTTAAGATTAAGCTATTTACACAGGTTATTTAATCTTTATTTGTGTGTCTGACATTTAAGGATCATTCTCTGAATACTTAGACCTCTATTTTTATGTGGGTACAGACAAAGAAATGAGAATGGTAGATTTATGTTACTTCCATATCATCAGGCCAAGTAGCGCTTGTAACCTGCAAGGTCCAGAGTGAAATCACAGGGAGCTTCAGCTCTATCATCCATCCTCACAGTGCAGTTTCTGCAGGAGGAAAACTTGGGTACATGGGACAGGTTACTTTTATGCCACACCAGAGTCAGCTAGTTCAATATTAGAAAGTAAAAAAAATACCAGTACTGGAATTGAATCTTGGGAGGTATATTCACAGACAAAGTTTTAGAAATAATCTGGGATGTAAATGTGGTTTGTGATAATGAATCATATAGGTCATTCATATTCTTCACTTGCAGGGTTTTTTTATGTTTACCTAAATTCCAAAGGGCAAAGTTGATGAAAAGATGTACAAACCCAGCATATGTCTATCAGTACGGAATAAATCTGAGAAACGTACTTAAACAAACTTCTGCTAAAAAATCTAGGGGAGAATGTGAGTTTCAGCCAGCCATAGAAACTTTATTTAAAAGGACACACTGAGGTTCTGAAGTTAATATCCTATCTCATTGTTCTTTTAATTTTAGTTGAGTATACTTATTTTCTGTTTTAAAATATGTTCTAATGTGGAAAGAGAATGTCCACAGAGGGACCTGGCTGGAAATAGTGTTTCCATTAAAGCCATTATTGGATGTTTCTTTGGGTGAAACTTCCTGAATGAAGCCTTGTTCGGTAAGAATTCAGAACTCTTAAAACCTATAATTCTTTTTCTCATGCTAAAACAGGAGCCATGCAAGAGATGCCAAAATAAGATGTCATTTTGAAACGCCATTGAGTATGGAAAGTGGATGTTTGCACAATTTTGTGAACATGACTCTAATGGAAGAAAACAAGATCACTTTTCACATCAGTAACTCCTTTTTTAAAAATCATTTCGCCTTTATTTACTTTTAAAGGAGTCTCAAAGAATGCCTGCAGCGTTACCCAGTGATAGGAAGAATTAAGATCACATTAGAGACAGGAAAAGAGATAGAAAAGAACCAGGTAAGAAGTATGACTTGCTATCATTTTCCTCTTGAACAGATCGTTCATCTTTTCAATCTGTACTCAAATCTTTTAACTCATTAACTATGGAAAATTGGAAGCCACGTTATGAACAAACGTGTATGATCTTAATTCTTGTAACAGAGAAACAAATATTGCTTACAGCATTCGAAGGCTGAGTGTGCTATGTATAGCCTCATGGTACTCTGAAAAGGGTTTCATGTCAAACTGAGGAAATTACATTGTCCCAAATTTTCTCCAACAAGACATCACAGTAGATTATCTGGCTGCCACCACTCATCAGGCTGCAGCTGCTACCCTGCTCTGTTTGCCTGAACCAGCTCTCTCTATCTCTGCTGAAGTCAGACGGGATGCAGACAGTGCTCTGAAGCAGGTTGGATTAGCAATAATAAGGAGGCAGATTGAGCAGCCAGTAAAGAGTCAAACATGACTGGTGGTGCAAATCCAGGCTCACCCAGGCTTTTGTTTGCTGCTTTGGTACAAGGGCTGGTGGGGTTTATCCATCATAGCATTAAAAAAGAGTACATTGATGGTTTTGACCTCAACATTATCCCTTTGGTTTAATTTGACCTCCTAATTTTGCACCAAAGGGATGTGATTCTGCTTAAACATGTTAAGAATTGAGAATGTACAGAGTGCTAGCAAAAATTTTGTGGCAATGTGTAGAAGCAGTGTATTGCTGGTAAAATGTTATAGACTCTCTATTTCAAAAGGTTTCATAATTCTGCAGCTGTATACAAATGATCCATTTTGTTAATCTGAGTGCCTAGGGTCATTAAAATTTTTTTCTCTCCCCTCCGAAGTAGTTTATTACTTTGAGAGAAAAAAAATCAGTTTAAAGCCAGGTAAGGGAGGAAAGCTGACAAAAACATAAATTAGAGGAAGAACTTAATTTAAAAAGTGTCAAAAAGGATAGATAGTCTTAGTTCAATAATAAAGCTTGGTTCAAGAGCCTTCTATCTTTAAATAAAGCATTCAAGCACTCCATTACCTGTATACAACCAATCTTTGATTTCCAATCTAAGCCTATTTTTGCTTCTTATGTGATTAGCATACAAATGCAACAAAAAAAAAAATGTGGCTACCCTGGTGACACCTAGGACATGTTTTTGACTTTCATGACAGTGTCAATAAGAGATTCTGTATTATTTTGAAGGTGAGTGTTGCATAAATCCCTCCTGTTTTTCTTGAATCAAAACACCATCACCACTGAGCCAGGTTATATCTACATTTCCTAGAATATTTCATGCTGTGCCTTGTGCTGCTTTACAGCCACACCAAAGAATTTATAAGGATTTGGCTCTTTCTGGGCTACCATACTGTGGGCCGATCCTGGATACTTACTTGAAATAGCAAGTGTGCAAACAGAGCAACTGTACTTGGAAAGTAGAAACGTTGTCCAGAGTTGCATAAACAAACTTATTTTCCATAGGATTTCACGCTTCATGGAGTTCTCCCTGATAGAATATTGTGGCGTATGAAGGCATGGACTCTGGTTGTGGTGTAACCAGAGACACTTTATTGTCCAGAGAAGGTCAAGTTTATACCTCTGAGCCCAAATACAAATTCCAGCTGTGTGTACCACCAGGCTCAGGGCAGAAACCGTTCATGCAGTTACATGGCTGTATATCACTACAAGCATGCAGACACCTTTTTGCTACTAGATAACCATGTTTATCTTTCTTACTTTCCTTCACAATACCCAGCTGTTCTCTCATCTCCTGCCAGATCAGACATTCTCCATCCTCCTCTCATACGTCTCTCTTCAGACATTCTCTATCCCCCATCAGTAATGGTCAGACGTTCTCTGTAGTCCTCTCACACATCTCTCTTCAGACATTCTCTATCCTCCTCTCCCACAGAATATCACTCAAGGTAGTACCTGTAAGTTACAGTCCATTATGGGACTCTTATTTCAAGATACTCTGAGTGTAATAAAAGCAACATGCTACGAAGCTGAGGAGAGAGTTGTACTTCACATTATTTTCTGATAAACATTTTGCTTCTTCAATATTAAAGACTACACATAAATTTGCCTCCCAAGCCAAAGATCAGCAACAGCCTGTAGAGCCAGTGATCACAACTACTATGCCAATACAAATCTGGGATAACAATTGTCAGCTGATTTCCTTTGAATATATACTGATTTGCAGTGAAAGCAGCATGTGACTCAGTACATTCATCATAATTACAATAAGAAAAGTATTCCTTTTTGTAATTCCACAACTTGGTGTAGAGGGTTGATGGTAGCTTGAAAGTCAGATGTGTTGTCCACTACTAACAAACAAACAAACAAACAAACAAAAGAAGTCAGTACAGATAGTGAGAACTATGAATTCCTTCTTCCTGATCCATGCCATCAGCTTGCTTTTCACATAGTGGGACCAATTGTAAGGAGAGGAGGTGCATAATTACATCTCTGTGGTTTCTTTTGGCTTTATGCTGAGATTGAAAACAAAGATGCCTGTTATGATGGTGAGATTTGTGCTGTCTGTCATACTTTGTTTGGAACTGGACTAAGACAGCAAATAAATTTCACATAAATCATGCACTGAAATTGTTCCCTTTTCAGTACTGGGAGCAGTGGGGCCTGAGGAGTTTGCAAATAACTCTAATCTTCAAATCTCATAAAAAAAAACCACCAAGTTGTTGGCTATTTAGTTATTTAATTATCTTTATAGCAACAGCTGCAACATTTGCAAACACTCAAATCTGATTAAAATTAAAGATACTGAATTTACTAGCCAAATATTTCAGACTAATGATCACTGAAATGGCGGTTAGCCAAGATATTTAACGATTTAATTTCTGGTAGTGCATACTGTTTGAGTTCTCTAGGATCCACTGCCTCATTAATATTTCATTTGTGATGAGTTTCTGAAGTTCTTTGTAGCTAAGTTACAACATCATCAAACTGGTTACTCTGTATTTTTTCTCATGAAGGAAATTGTCTCTTGGGGGATGATAATTGACTGCTTGGGTTGGTCTCTGAGGATGTTCAAGGTCTTTCAGGTTCTTTATAAGCTGCCATTTTTGTCTGTTATTTTTGTTGTTCTAAGACAAGCTGAGTGTCCAAATGGACTTGTCCTTTTAAGCTCACAGCTGTAGTGAGGTGGACGCCCTCTTGAGGGAATGCTGAAACCCATTCTTCGGAAGTACATCCCTTGGCATGGGGGTACTTGCTCACTTTGCCTCTGGTCCATCTTGTTAAGAATTGTAACTGAGAAAGTGATTGGCTTCTACACATACCCTATGTCAAAACAGCTGGCATAGATTCTACCAAAGTTTTATTTAGGTGACTGTATTTTTGTTGCTGTCTGCCTTTACTGTGTTGCATCATTTTCTTTGCTACAATTTTGTTCTTGCTTCCAGCTTGACTGTTTCTTGGTTCCTTAGATCAGGAAATTTGCATGTGTTTTGGGGTGTGTACACAGACTTACTGACATTATAAGATGCTCTCAGATACAGACAAGTAAATGTTGTTAATATAGAATTCTAAATAATGAATAATGGCCTATCTAACTTCTCCCTTCGATCCTTTTCTTTTTCCTTATTTCATACACCATTGCATTTCTCTCATAGTTCCATTTTCAGAGACTGTAAGTTTTGACATTTTTACTTTCTTTCATTGGTCCTGTAGTCACCATGATAGTTTTGGTTGAAGGAACTGATGCTGACAGATGCACAGTCATCAGAGAATGTTCTGCATTTGTAATGGTAGTCTAGCAAACATAGATGTGGTTTTCAGCAGAATGAGACATGCTTGTACACTGAAAGCACTTTATTGCATGCACTGAATGTAAGATCTTGCAAGATTATCACATTCTGACATGATATTTATTTTCTGGCTGCACGATGCTTACCTAAGCTTTTTTCCATATATGCCCAATTCTAGTTTTATTGTCCTTATATTTTAATAGTCTTTGTAACCTCTGTGTGCAAGGAGGGAGGAAGAGAAACAGAGAGAAGAAAGTACACATACAAAGCCAGTAGGAAAAATAACTTCTTCAGTGTATTTTTTTTTTCCTCTCGGCTATTTCTCCTCCAGTTTTTTTCCACCAAATTTTGATTATAGTGGTAGAGCAAAATGCTACCATCTACCTGGTAACTTGTTTGAAAAGGGTAGAAAATAGTTTATCTATGGTGTACTTGGGTGGAGAGAATACCTCTGCTCTGTTCTTATCCAGTTTACATTGAGCTTTATGCTTACTCTTCGCCATTGCACAAGCTGTTGTTTGGGGCTGGGAAGAAATGTTTGCCTCAGCACTGAACTGATAGATGAATCTCCTTTCTGCAGGGCTTGGATGTGTGAAGGGTAAGTTTAGGTTCAGATTAGTAGGTGACAATGTCTAGCAGAGATGCTTCTTTTCTCTAGTAGGCCATTAAAAAAAAAAAAAAAAAAAAAAGTTGGGAAAAACTACCAAGGGCTTGTGTTTTTCATACTGTCAAGAGACAATCATAAGCAAATTTGCTGCAGTGAGTTTTAGATGACTTTACTTTTACCTTCCCTGTAGCACCAGCTCATGAGGTACCTGATATAGCAGGTACCTACCTCTGTAAATCATGCCTCCCACATAGTCATACCAATCTGTATCTAACTTGGAAATTTCCCTCTCACTAGCATCTTATAAACCAAGAGTGTAAGTCAAACGGACTCTGAGAGGACTGGTTAAGGAAACAGTGTCTTGGAGGTTATGGATGATATCTGGGTGGCCTTTCCAGATGCACTACTAAATTCATGGCTCTAGTAAGTCACATTCTTGGCATCTAAAGGTACTGTGTGGTCAGGTTTCTGGTTGCTAGTATCTTGTAGAATCCTGCACTGGTTTTGCAGACACCACCACTTTTGACTTCACAATAGCAAGAGCCTCATCTCTATATTAATTAAAAAATAAAAATAAATGTGTCCAGGTTCTTGGTAGTGGAACATTTTAAGCAGAATAAGAGCCTACTTTCAGTCTGAATAGCTAAGTTTTGTACTGAATACATGGTTAATAATAGTAATTTCTACATTTACAGAAAATAAGGAAGTTTGTAAATATAATAACCCACTGCATGAATACAATATCACAATTAATAGAATATAGAACAGAAAAGAAGGTTAATAAGGCAGACATTATAATAAGTATAGTTTTATGTGTAAATCAAAAGATCTAAAACTTTAAAAACTACCATGCATGAGAATCAGCAGTAGAAACAACAGAGCTTTAATCTAAAGTACACTAATGCAGCTCAAGTATAATCAGTGTTGAATAAATATTCATCACCTGTACTTTACTATACGTCCTCTGAAGAGAAAGGTACAGAAAAAAGTACAGGGCTATATTAAAATTCAGGTTTTGCCATTGCAAGCTGGTTCAAGTCATTCATTTACATGCAGCTTTATAGCTAAGGGCTGACTGGTATTGCTGCTCAGAGAATGTGCAGTTCGTCAAAGTCAAAATGCTTCACTAAAGTGGCCAGTTTTGCATGAATTCTATTTGAAAGAGAAAGGTGTGGGGGGAAATTCAATTTCTGTCAGAATGAAAAAGGTTAAAACATTAACTTCAAGCTGATTTTTCTTGTTGACATTTGGTATGGTGCCTTAATACAGAAAAACAGAGTTGCAACTGAATTCTGAATAATCAGAAATTAGCATTTGATTTTTTGGTTGTGTTAGCCTTTACTTTGGTTTGGAAAAGAGCTGTACTTTCAATCTTAAACTTGTTTATATAGTTTTAGTGTCCTCTTCAGATTAAAATAAACATTTGACTTTATGAGAATAAAATTTGACTCTTTCTCAAGGCCTGAGAAACTATTTCTTTAATTTTTATTATTTTACAACAGCGTTGCTCTTTTCTTAATTCTCGTTTCCTGTTGTGGTTCCACTATCCTTTTTCTGCTGAGTAACAGCACCTTGCACCTTTAAAGTCTGCTTTCTGCTCAGGAGCAGAAAACATGGACAATAGAACTGAGGTTGCTGAAGAGAATCAAGCAGGAATCCTTTATAAAATTTACCCACTGCCATGCCCTGGAAAACCTTTCCTAATTCACAAGCTGGCTAATAATAATTGGAGATGAAGTGCAGAGCGAAGAGCTGAACGCTGCTCATCCAGAGTAAAGTTGTTTGCCACTTTCCAAGCCCCTACAGGTAATATTCATAATGAAAGCATGCTGCATCTTCCAAAGACTGGCATTTGCTCATAGATAGGTAAGGACATTGGGAACTTGGCATTTTCAATAAAGTGAGATTCCTGAAGGAAAGGATTTATTCCCTGCTGCTTGATCACCTTTGTTCCTGCACTGGCTAAGTGAACTCAAAGACTGAAACACCAGCTGAGGATGGTTTTCACAGCTTTACATTTGTGCTTCCAACCTCTTTGGTTTCATGTGTTTCAGGCTGATTGTTTTTGTAAAGTGTCAAGTAACATCAACAATCACTAAAGGTCTTCATCCTTAATCACTGATTTCACTCCCTGGTGAAATCTCCCCACACAGGGACCCTTGAGGAGCTGAAGTGAGATACCATGTAAGAATATTGTTTCTTTCAAGCATTCTGTTCTTCTGAGCCTCAGTTAATTCGACCCACGTTATACAGTCACCCTGACTCAATGGTAGTTAAGCATACTCAGTCACTGGACTCTGAATAAAGCTCATAGCTTTTCCTAAGGTGAAAGTAATTAACTCAGTAACAAGTAATTTCCAGGTAGGGAGGTGAAAATCCTCTGAAAATAATTGGTAGGACTACAAGTAGAAACCAGGTCATATAGTTCTTGGTCCTCTACCTAAAATATGAGATTATTCTTCCTTCTGTGTTTTGAAATGTCATCTCATTCATCAATTTAAATATGCAGTGGATTAATGATATGAGTGTGTTCTACACAAATTATTTCCCTTTTGAGGTTCTGTCATTGTAAATGACAATATTATTTCAGTAAGCTTTCACATTCTTTGTAACAATAACAAAAATTTTGGACAGTATTACAGATATTCATCAGATCCTTTTAATGTAGGTCTGATTTACAAATTGCTTGTTTCCTTTCTTCTGTAGATAGATTAATGTATTATTGGTGAATAAATGTTTCCATTATTCAATTAGTTGTATAGATAGTCAAATAATGTTAATGTGACCTAATCACATTTTTCTATCACTTGATACTGAAATCCTCATGAGTAATTATTTTCATTATTCAACCAGCTCTTTAAATGATAAAATAATATTATTAAGTTAAATTCAGTTATTATCAGCAAATGAAGAAGTGAGTATTGATTTTCATTATTTCCTCAATGCATTTACCTATGCCATAAAAATCCTTCGAGATGTTTTCTGTAAAAGTAAAATCTTCTGTACATTTACACCGTGTTTCATCTTTAATCTAACACTAAAATAAATTCAGACTGAGGAATAAACCTAAGGGGCTGGAGGAGAAGTACTGCAGTCCTCACTTCTCCACTGTTGGTATGGAGGTTGCCCATTTTCTCTGAACCATGATTCTGCTGGTGGTTTAGCATATGCTCTTTTTTCTCCATTATGAAGGACTGTAGACAACCATTTCAATAAATAGACTCCCAATATTTGTATTTCAGTGATGTTAATGCTATTTGTTGGAATTCATTGTTCAGACTAAAAGCAGATTAAGTTTCAAGTTAGTCTTTCCTTCCTTTCTTTTCTTTCTTTCTTTCTTTCTTTCTTTCTTTCTTTCTTTCTTTCTTTCTTTCTTTCTTTCTTTCTTTCTTTCTTTCTTTCTTTCTTTCTTTCTTTCTTTCTTTCTTTCTTTCTTTCTTTCTTTTTCTTTCTGTCTGCCTGTCTGTCTGCCTGTCTGTCTGTCTGTCTGTCTTTCAAGCCAGTTTCCAGGATTTTTCCACCTCTTTTTTTATTTGGTGTATTTTGTTTTCAGTCTGATATGGTTTTCAAAACCCACTGCTATAAATATGAGAGAATATTAGTATAGGCACAAGAACACTGCAGTGCACTTGACAGATGGAAAAGGTTTACAGTGAATCTATCATTGCCCTATGGTGGAGAACAACACTGTTCATAAATTAATGTTCATTTTATTACAGCCATATCTTACCCTCAATCTGTGTGTAGAACCCTCTCTGAAGTCATTTTGATCTGTGTGCATCAATCAGGGGTAGTATATGACACTTAGGACCACATTTTCAAATGTCGGCACTTGACATCTAGAAATCCTGTATCTGGCGTACCCAAAATATTTATTTATATGTGCAAATATGGATGGTTACAGGACGTTTTAGTGAGTGAGATAGTTAAGCTGGTAGGTTTGAAAACTTCACAGATTAACTATTTGAGTTAATTTCAGGCACAGGTTTAAACCAGGTGTGCCTCATTTGAAACAGTTCCCCTGTCCTTCCGTTCATGCATTGGTAGTCATTTCAACCTGGCTATATCATTTTACAAGGAGAGTACAAACCTCTAGCTGTGTAGTTCGGGATGATATCTATTGTAAAGTAGTTATATACATATGTGGTTATATATAAACACAGTTAGCAATACCACAATTCTGAACAAAGTCTTTGGGCCCTATGAACACTTATATTAACAGTTATTTCTTAAGAGTTCTGTAAAATTTGAGAACCTGACAATTTGTTTTATTTAGATGCAAGTAACTGCTGCCTATCACCATCGCTGGTAACTCAGACCTAAGATAATATTGGTAGAAAACGGGTCCCTGAAACAAGTCTGTGATAATCTTATACTTTCTAGCATACAACCAGTAGAACAGTTTTGTCCACACTTGCTCAGTATGACCTCTGGGTTTTCTGAAATCAGCAATGACATAGGATTGTATTCTTCTAAACTCATATTATTAGAAAAGTCCTCTAACTGTTTGGATTAGTTAGATTGGAGAAAAATAATTTACCGTCAATATAATTTCCTGTATCTCCCTTTGTGATGCTGTAGTGAAGTTATTATAGTTTGGCCCTTCAGCCTATGACAGATTGAATTTTCCATGACTTGATGATGTGACAGTCATTGCTCAAAGGCAAATATACTTTGGAAGTAATAAACTAATGAAAATTAATTTATACTTCAAGTGAACTTTCAAAAAAAAAATCTTAGCTTATTTTTTAATGTAAATTAAAAGCCAGGCAATATCATAATTTAATGGTCTCAAGAAAGCAATAAGTACCATCTGTGATGTGAAAAGAAGTATTACTGCAGGATTAGGGAAGTTGCAAAACTTTAATCTTTTTTTTTTCTATACTGTTGGACTGTAATGATGAACAATGTCCTTTTAAGAAACTTGAGCTGTATCGTAGGCTGATTTAGGATAGAAGGAAGAACTGGATACAAAATTAATTTTGTCTTGTCATGTTCATACAAAGAACATGTGAATTATTACTCTCAACAACAAAAGCTTTACCCAGATTGTCAATTCACTTATTTCATTGCCTTTAGGCCAGAACTCTGGACAAGGGTTTGGTGCTGTCACATATCCTTTTCCATCTCATTTAAGTGATCTGGCCTCTGTTTTGGGAATGCATTTTTATTGTGCTGTTAAGCCCTGTGTCCCCTACATGAATATATTCATATATCTACTAAGTGCTTTCACTGAATATATTAGCCCCTGGTTTTCTCTCTCTCTCTCTCTTTTTTTTTTTTTTTTTTTGTCATGCCTCTTGCCACAAATAAAATGGTAATCGTGGCCTAAATATACATGAATAATCCTTTATGGGATGGGAATTTTCAGATGCCAATAATAACTACTTTGTCAAGTTTTGTTGGCTAAGCTATTCAAAACGTTTAAACAAAATTGTCCGTCATATTACGTAAGCATTTTTCTATTTATATCTGCCTTTACCAGTCCACAACAAACATAATGAGCGATAAATGAAGCAGTGGCCAAAAGACACGTTTATGACTCATGCGGATACCAAGGGACCATCCTAATATGGGCACCGCTTGGCATTTCTGCCAGCAACAAACCAGAGTGTAACTCTTATTTGACAGTAGTTTTTAAGTTTACAGTTAAAGCTCATAGACTTTACTCATCTTAATATAAAGGAATATTCAAGTTTCAATTGACTTATTCCACTAAATATAACAAATATCCAGAGGCAGGCAACCCTGGCAGTTCAAACTAATATTTTACATACAAAGCAGGATATAAACAAGAACAGAATTTGTCCTGTACTGCAGTAAAAGGAAAATGTGTAGGTGTGCCCATGTCCATGATCATTTCCATTGGACCTAAACTAAATTAACATTGGACTTCAACCACACCTATGTTTGAATAAGTTTGGCTATGGTAATGGCAAAGATTCATAACATCATTTCACCATTTCTTGTGATGGCTAGAATATTCCCAACAGTGAATCTGCTGATGGTTTATGCAGATTGCATCTACTGAGCTGGAAAAGTATGTTCACCTCCCACAAGAGATTTTGAGATAAGGATGGAAACCGAGCAAAGAATAATTTCCTAAAAGGGCAACAAGGATGCCTTGTATCATGTTAGAGAGTAGATGGTCCATGTTTTCCTGCCTCTGTAGAAACCTCCTTTGCAGGTATGCTAACCAAAGGTTTAAAAAGAATGAGCTAGGGACCTTCAACCCTTCTTTTTCTCTTGTTTACACACTGGAATAACGAACCAAATGTACAGGTGCTCCAGGGAATGTTCTTAGGCTATCTCGATATGGAACACCTGACAGATGAGCAGACTTACATGAACTTTCTATCCTGTTAAATATTTCTTATTTCCTAAGCACAGCTATGTGTCCTTTTCCTGTTGGAAACAGTGCTGTGCCTCCCTCTTCAGAAGATGCTGCAGGAACCACTTCACTGTTATTCAAAATCATGATAGTCTTCCCTGTAAAAATGAAAGCTGTACATGCAAATCTTAAAAGTAATACAACTTGCTTACTAATGCATAGCTCCGGAATACCCTGTTTCTTCACTACACAGAAGAAAGCTATGCTCACCTTCTGAGTCCTCCTCCATCAGTACATGAGAACTTCAGACAAATTCAGTTATATGATAATACTTCTTTCCGACAGATAAAGTGCTTTATACAAAGTCCACTTAGGCTGATACAAGCTGCTTAGTTGGTTGTCTGTACTTCCCATGAGACCAGCCTCCTTTGTTCCCCCTGCAGAACCCCTTCAGCAAGAAGTTTATGTGAAGCTGCATGGTAGGATGCAATCTTCGGTTAGACAGGGAGTCAAATAAGTGGGGTCATCTGACAGAGAAGAGGACCCCATACATTGCATGTTTGGAATTTATTGATATCTCTGCTTCGGAATTTTGCAGCTGGTTTGTATTAAAAGCCGAAAGCATGCTGAGTTCAATGGAAGCTTTTTTCATTAAAACCTGAGTGCCGTCTCTCAAGCCCTAGGTGTTTAGTTGTTGACTTTCCAGAGATAAACACCAAAAATCCTGATTTTATGGATGAGGAGAGGCTCCAAGTCACAAAATGACATTTTTATCTATATGTTTTATTTTGTATTTATTTTTCAGTCATCTGCGTATTAACATTTGATTAGCAACCGCTTGTTTAAGGGAGCATATCAGGTTATCTGGCTGGAGATAACAAAGCATGTTTTCCACAGAGGCTTCCAGACTAGAGGCTACACAGATGTGCCTGAGTTAAAAGGATCTCACTGTCTACTTTGAGAAGTGTAGATGGCTTCTGTATTTAGAGAAAACTCATCTGAAGCATCATAAAATAAAATGTACGGAAAATATAATATTCCATAATTAAGATTTCTAATGAATTGCCTTGTTAATCCATACAGTGTATGCATGTTGCAAAATTTTCCTGGCTTAATTAGTGCACTTGCTGATTATGTTTATTTCCTGATGTACACACTGATTAAGCATTGTCCATACACTGAGGCTTGAAGCGGGATCAGTCTACAAAATAGTACCTAGTCGTTTAACTGGAGACTCAGAATGCAAATAGATCAACTTATGTAAAATTAAATTAGTTCTAATAGAACCCATTTTGACTGAGCAGCTGGTGACACATTATAAACAGAATTCTCTTGTTATGTGAGATAAAGGGCTTCTGCTAACAGATGCTTATATACTTTTAAGCCACAAAAAATGTCAGATTATGTTTAAGGTCTAAGTTAATGAAAGAAAATAAATTCTGAGCTTGTTATATAACACTTCTGCACTAGGTCTCAGCATTGCTAGTTGAATAGTGTGTAAGGTCAGCTAGCCCTTTGCAATGTTCCATGTGGGAACTTAAAAGCAAATAACTGCTAAATCATTAGTCTCACAGCTAACACATTAAACCTGTTCTCTAACAAGCCGTGGCTATGGCTATCAGCTGATTTTTGAAACAAAAAAACCCAACAAACTATTAAGATGTTGGTACTGTCCCCTAAATCTTAATTATTCTGTTCTTTTAATAGAAAGTGACTACTTCTCTTTATTATTGTTTGGGAACATGATTTTGGACTGGTTATAACACACACCCTAGCTATGAAGAGTTAGTGGTGTGCCGTTCTTGGTCAATACTTGACAATGAACTGCACTTTTTTCCTAGGAATGCTGTCAGCCACACTGAAACGTGTTAAAGTCGCAGTGACAGGCCTATTCTTAGTGACAGAAGGTCTAGTGGATGGTATGAATGAGCGAGGTGTTCTTTAAACTCCTGGATGTACGGTTTATTTATGGAAAGTTTAAGCCTCCAAGACAAAGAACAGAATAATTTCAACAGAACAAAGTAATTAAGCAAGTAAGACATTAAAGGCCTACACGTGCATTTTCTCACTTTAGTGGGTTTAACTCTGACCATGGATTTATTTGAAGATGACTTTTTTTTTGTGAAGACAATATACTGAAACTTAGGGGCTCTTTGGTTCTTGTTCTGTGTTTGGCAGTGCTTACCCCACCAGAATTTCTATCCTTAGCTGACTTTCTAAATACAGCAGTGTGCAAATTAATGCATATGGATGCTTTAAAACATTATAAAATTAGTCATATCTTTAGTAAGTTAATTATGAAAACAATCGGATGCTCCATTTTCACTCCATTCCTGGTATGTTTGTGATTTTGTTTAGTTTTTTCAGTCAATGGCAACTACTAAGCAGAATTTTAAATATCAGTTGATCCATTCACAGTCTGGTAGTTTTTTTCTGGCCTTACTCAATTTTAATTTAATATCAGTGGACTTTATGGAGTTAGAGGTCTACAGAGCTTAAATCACAATATTTTAGACAACTCTTGCAGAACCTAGATGAGTATAGATAGATGTAAATCATAGTGATTTAAGGCTCCAATTCTTACTATCATTTGAATAAATGGGCAATAAATCTTGATTCAAAGAATTGCATTTGTACTTATTTTCTTAATGCAAGGTTGAAGTCAAAGATGTGGATTTTCAGCTAGAGTGCATCTTATACATTTGCTACTTCTTTTTGACAATCTGGCAGATACACTAGTTTCGCATTTAAATGTCATCTGAATATGCATTTCTTCACTTACCTATTTTGTGCATTTTGTTTGAAAATGGAAAACGACATTTATTTTTTATATAAGGGACTTAATTTGGGTCACACTGTTTTTGTATGGAAATGGCAATTCAGTGTGGTTCATCTATAATCAGACATTGCTTTTACATTTGCTACATAAAATTACATTTTAGATACATTATAAAAAGTGTTGAAACATTCTGCATATAGAACTAATTTAGAAAACAAAAGAAAGTATCATTGTGGTCCATGTGTGGTTTAATGTTTTATGACTGATAAATAGTCTTTCACATGTTTATTCATACACAGATTTGAAAAGAAGCACAACTTTTACTGCTTCTTCAAGACCTGATAGATTTTTTTTTCACCTTGAATGCCTAAAACGGAAAGAAAATTTTCTTCCTGGATACACAAAAATATGACATTCCAGTTTTCTTTGTTATTAATGTAATAGCAGCTTTCTTAAGTGTGAAAACCACACTCTCGTTTTCTGAGAAATACTTTTGAACAACAATATTACTGTTTTCAGTAATAGTTGAAAAAGGGTAAGTTTAACATTAAAGACAATACTCGTGGATACACGATAACAAAATACATGTGTTATATGTTTACTCAGTAATGTTAGGAGACGTTTTGTAAATGTAAAATGTAAATTTTGTCTTCAGAGGCAGTTCTTTATTCAATCATTTCAATTAATACGTGTGTGTGTGAGAATTAAATTTTTAAACTAATTTCCTCCAGTCACTTAAGATTTTAATACTGCAGAAAAGATTTAAAATGCATGAGTCTTTTAGCAATACTTATTGGTATATTATACTTCTGCTCCAAAGGGTTTTCAATCTGTGAGAAAAAAACTCCACACCTCTTTTGTAGAAGTGAAGTTTTTTGCCTACTGTCCCTAAAAAGGTGAGACACTTTATATGCAGTAGGTGTGCTTGTAAGTATGGTGGGCTCTTAGATTTAATGCCTTAAAGCAAGGCTCTTAATTGTGGAAGGATACTCTGACCTATCAGTGTAATGAAAACATTTAAAAGTGTTAGGTTCACTAATCACAGACATAACACAAATGCTAGCTTGATGGGGTTTTGCAGATATTAGTAGCAATGGAGCAATAGTTAGGAATGGAGTTGAATGTTAAATGAAAGTTTTGGAGATCAGGGCATATGTCTGAATTTATATGCAGTTTAATCTTTGCTCCATGGATGTTCATTTTTTCAAAACTCATCTCTTTTGTACTCTCTTGAAGACATTGAAAAAACCCCAACAATCTGACTGTTAATTATTTAAAAGCATTCTAAATTTATGCTTAAATAATCTTATTCTTTTGCTTGCTGTTGGTTGTTTTTCAGCAGCCTTTAGTGGTGGTGAAGCATCCAGCCAACTGAAAAACATTTAATGCTAGTTAAACCTTTGTGCAATAGAAACTGAGGCTAATAATCTCATACCTGGGCACTGGTTATTATGATCACAGTTTACATTCCTGACACTGTCTCTGTGGTCTCCCCCATTTTATGCCCAGAAAAAGGAAAAACAGCCAGCACTCATTCCAGACTGAAATTTAAACAGCCAAAAATCATTCTACCGTTAAGCAAGAAGACAATACAAAGCAAGCAAACTAAATCCAAATATGTTTAAATTGCTGCTTTAGCCTGCATGGCCTTTTCATATGATTCATACAAAAAGAAAAAGAAATAAACAAACTAAATTAGTATCACAGCTCTGACAAAGTGCAAGGCTTCATATTTTTCCCCATTTCTAAAATGTATCAACTGCACAATGTCAGTGTGCTAGATCAAAATTAAAACCACATGAAGTGAAATATCAAACTTCATACTCAAAAGAACTAAGAAAGTTCCCGAGACACAACCTTAATTTAAAGAAGCAAAATTACAAGAAGTCGTGCAGAGCAGTATTCTCCTCCTCTCCTTGGAAATGTGCAGCTCTTTATTATGGAAAAGCAGTAGCCCCTCTATAGTTAGGGTTGCAATCAACTTCCATTATAAAGCCCTATTTTAGCCCCCTGTAACTTTGGCTTGAAAAATTGGAATACAAATTGCCATATTTTCTCCAAAAGAAAAGAAAAATAGATGAGGATTTTTTTGTTTATTTGGTGAGGTGGGAGGATTAGGTTTTATTTTTACGTCTTTTTTTTTTTTTTTTTTTTTGTAAAATTGAAGAAAAATTGCTTAACTGTTACAAAGTTTAAGTCACTAGGAGAAAATTAATCTAATCCAAAATTTCTGCTTTTTTTTTCTTGCTACCATATCTGTCCGTATTATTTGAAATTATTTGTAAATAATTTAGCAGAACAGTCCCTTTGCCTTTTCGCTATTAGGAGGGATGGGCCTAATTTTTCTGCTGGTAATGACAGTAACAATATTTGGTTCATAACTTGTATGGACATAGGATTAGGCAATCTGATCAAAATTTTGAAAAGCAATTCACATCTCTTAGTGTGTTATGTAACCCAAAGTGAAGTGTAAAGCACATGTTGACCTTTTTGGAGTTTTTGAGCAAGTATTTAGTTTCCAGAGCTCTCCACATGTTCTTTGCTGAAATTTCCATCGCAGAGGGAATGACTGTTAAACTAAATGACTGCTTTTAGAAAGGCCAGAAGAAAACATATACTTAGTTACTGAGGGCAAGTGACTTCAACCAAGAGATTGTCTATGCCTAATGAGACTGCGGTGAACACTAGCCACTCCCAGCATTCAGCCTTACTTACCCTGCTTGGCTCATTTCCTAGGATTAGGTCCAGAACAGCCCCTGGCCATGTAGGCTGTTCAACAAACTGTGTAAGAAAAGAAAGCAAGCACAGTCCCTGGAAACATATTTCCCTCTTTTTTCAGATAGTTGTTATCCCGTTCTGGATCTAAGCATTTTAAATTCTTTACGATTAAAGACCTGGCATCCTTGCAGCTCTCACTGATTCACTGAGGAAAAAAAATATTAAAAAAAAACCACTTATGGCTCTCCCTTACTTTTGTGTAAACTTCTTAGGAAAGGTGTATAGTACTATTTACATTCTATTGAAATGATCTCTTCAAGGTTAGAAAGAAAAAGTTTTTTTTTCCCTGAGACCTTAATTCCTCTATGTATAAAAAGTTGCATATGTGATTATGCATTTATATAAAATATATATTTGTGTATAGATACTTGAAACTGGAGATTATTTTGCATATACCTATTTATAGGGGTTTGGACAGCCCACATTTTGTTGTACCCTATGTTTTGATATTATGCATTGTAATTATTTAGTGTATTAGTATGGTATTTTTAAATGTTGACAAGATGCATCAGAATGTAAATTCAAATCGAATTGTGATCATATAACCACAATGCTGCATGCAGAGATGAATGTGACTT
Source organism: Falco peregrinus (assembly GCF_023634155.1). Taxonomy (NCBI): domain Eukaryota; kingdom Metazoa; phylum Chordata; class Aves; order Falconiformes; family Falconidae; genus Falco; species Falco peregrinus. The sequence goes on from NC_073723.1 coordinate 49,710,091, forward strand.
CAGGTTGTTTCCATGCAATGTGTAAGGTGTCCATGTGAGATCACTGTGTGTCTTATGGTACAACCTGACTTTTGGAACATACAATAGTAAAGTTATTCAAAGTTTAGCAAGACTATTGCAATATTATTAAAAATAATGTAATCTGGATAAATCTGACTATTTTAAGAAACAATAAGAACTAACAAAGTTTTAAAAATATAACAGAAAAATCTGCACTGGGGAAATGATTCTCCTGAACAAATCAGACTGTTTTCAGTAGGGTATATCTATAAAATAAATCCTAAAAATTTAGAGCAGGAGGAAAAGTATTAATCCTGTGTCAAAATACTTCAGAGTGAAAGGAAAAAGATGCCAATATTTTCCCTCTTTATAGCCACACAAGATAATTTTAAAAATGCTTTTTTTAGCTGGCTGTTTTCATTGTGATAACTAATGTTAAGACCCATTTGAATTTTGCTTTGCCATTCAGAATTCTTAAAACCCAGGAACACTAAGATCACTGTTTCTACAATGTCATTAGGCTTTTCTTTGTATAACAAGTATGTGCTGTACATAAGCAGAAAGGGTAAGAGAAAATGATGTGCAGGATTTCCCTGACAGAAGCAGATGTCAGGGATCAGGTAAGACATCGCTGACAATAGCTGTTGGAGTTTTGTGTATGCTGCTGACAGAGCAGCAGAAGTGGTTGTCTAAGCACTTTCCCAAGACATGGCTATCAGAATAAAAAAAACTTTGAAGAACCACAGCTGGAAGCCTAGGGAGGTCTGAGGACAAGAACCTAGGCTGAAAGGCAGGTGTTCAGCAGATGTTTAGCTGTTGACTTCTCTAATCTGGAATGGAAATGGTGGTATGTGAGCAATAGAAAAAAGGCAGGAGCTTGCCTGCAGACAAGTCCAAATCAGAGATATTTCCTGATGAGAACCTGTATGGTTCTACTTAGAGGGTCATAGGTGGGCTTCAGTGAAAAGGCTGTAAGAAAAGACATGAAGGTAACTGAGGGAAAGACACAGTTGTCACAGCTCAGGATATTCATACAGCTATGTTGAGTTTTGTAATTTTCAGGACTATGTGGACAATGAGATAAGTGAGCTTTCTGTTAAGATTTCCAGGGCTCATTTCCTTTGTTGGAAAGCATGATTTATACACACAAGATTTAGTCTGATGCTACAAATACTCAATGAAGTTTTCAGAAGCTAACGCTGGAGGTGTTACAGATGTCACCTGTACTAGCTTTTGCGATGGTGTGCGAAAGGTAAGAATGACACATACAGACACAAATACGTAAAACAGACAGCAATCACATCAATAACTTAGAAGTCAAAAAATTCTCTAACATAAGGTTGACCTAAACAGAGTAATTTTGCTTTTAGAATCAAGACTTCTAATAACTTGAAAACTAGTTAATTATGTCATAATCTGATATTATGACTCAAAAATATTTTTGCAGCTGATCAGCTATCTGAATTGCAAATAAAAATCTGGAGTATCCATGATAGAAAGTTCCCTACCACAACAGTGGTATGATTATTGGTTTTTTATTTATGCATTCAATAATGCAATGATCAGGAGAAAGATGTGTTTGAGGGCTGTTTTTAATTAGCAACAAGAGCTGAGAAAATTTGTTACTCTTAATATTTAGCCTTATTATGGGATTTTTTTTGAAAGGCTTAATCCATATTTGACATCACCTACACCTAATTTTCACTGCTTATTAAATAACTGCTTTCAGTTACTTATTAAGGCTATATATTAAAATAAATAAGACTGTGAAGAGAAAAATATTTGCATTTCCCAGTTTTAGATCAGCCTGTATTTCATAAAACTGTAACTCGAAACAGCAATATCCCCTTTCAGTGGAGTGCAATCCCAACAACAAAATCATTAAGGATTACTTTTTTATACATCCTTTAAATGGAGAGTTGTCCACAGTCCCTTGAGTATTTCTATAGAAAGCCTAGGAGAACTGGGTACATGTTTCCGCTAAGGCTTTGAGAAACTTCACCTGAAATGCCTGTTTCCAGCTTTCTTTGGTAGAATCTATTGGCAGGAAAGGAGTACTCCAAAATTTGTGGGCTTTCTTGAAGGTACTGTTGAGTAAACATTTAAGAAAGAAGGTGGTTAGAGAGAAGATGAAATCTTTCTGTTATTTCAGTGAATAGAATATTTCATAGAGAACATGCCAAAAACCTTAATGTTCCCATGAGCCAATATATAATTTTACTTGGATAATCATTCCCTTGTTAATATTAGTTAAGGTATCTTTTCTTCTTCATCCTTTTTATTCCTCCAAACCGACACTTTTGAAGTAGTATGTTATACAAACACGGCTAGTATGATTTTGAAATGTCATTTCAAAGTTGAACACTTAATGACTTGTAGTTTTTCTGTTATGTATATATCTAGCAGTTTTACTCAACACAAGCTTGCTAACATAACTCATTCCAGGCTGATTTATTATTTTTATTCAACCAGGTGCTACATGGGTTTGGCAACTTTGGCAATGCCTTTGTCTATAATGACTCTGCACTTGGTGCTTGACGCTGCCAACATGTGCAATGAATTCACTGGCACTAGTGGAGAATTTCATTCCCTTATCTCTTTGTGAAGAATCAAGCTTCATCTCCCATACTGCTTGTTATCCAATACATCTCATGTAATCGTTTTGATTTCTTTGATATTTCTCCACTTCCAGAATGTTCAGTTACGATTCTGCTGAGCTAATAGCTGTTCTTAGAAGTAGAAATGTATCTGTTATGTTGAAGTTTCTTCATAATTATTTTCACTCTTCATTATTTCTCTCATGAGGTCTCAGACATCTCTATTTGTTCAGGAGGCTGTATCATAAACAAGTTTTGTATTTTTAAGATATATCTGGCATATCATTTGGCAAGATGTAGGAATACAGAGAGTACATTTATTTCTGCAGAGGAATGAAAACTTTCTCTTTTTTTACTGTAAGAGTCTCTTCTTCCTAGCTGTGAAGATAAGCTAAATTCAGGTGAAAACACTGAAAATTTTAGTACTCTTTAATACAATAATCATAGTAGCAATTTAAAGTTCTGTTCTGTTTTTAAAGTTTTCATGAACTTGAATAGCAGCCAAATAACTGCTGTACAGTCTACAAGGAAGCTTTCTCTGTCAGACTTTGCTGTGATCTAATCTGGTGTATTACAAGCATTAATTTACAGTATTATTCGTGGTCCTTGAAGATTATTTTATTTAACAATAGAATC